>NC_041723.1:3967026-5439526 GCF_900700375.1 Denticeps clupeoides | reverse complement strand
AACAGCCGACCTTAAATTGTCAGTAGGTGTAGGTGTACAAGTGACTGGTGGTTGTATTTGTGGTCTGGCACCCCGACCCTGCTCCCAGTGTCCTGATTTGGGCTCCGACAGAAGCAAACCCGCCTGGGAGGGACGCAGTTACGGAAAGTGAGTGAGTGTGAAATGATTAAATATGACTCGTGCAAAGCTAGATATAAAATTTGAGGGTTAATGGGAGATTTATCCAAGTTTCTGTACCTGGCCGCATTTCTACAGACCGTACATGCATTTTACAGTGCAGTGTGATACAGGCCCCTCTAACCCTGAACCACCAGACGCCTCGCTGACCTCGGCTTGCCTGTGCTCTCGCTGAACTTGCGTTTGACTGGGTGCCATGGCTCAGTGCCGCGAATGCAGTTAGTCTTCCTCAGCATTCTGCCGAAATCTAAATTACTTTCCCTTTCCACAGAGAGGCCGGTGTCTCCTTTTTCCTACCTGCCCATGCAAGTTCGCAACCTGCCCATTTCCCTCCCCTATCAGTGTGAAACATGCTGCTGCACCACTGAACACCGTCATCTTTCTTTACCAGCTCCCGCTGCTATAATGCTTTGGAAATGACTGACTTCACAGCTCACAAAAATGACCTCGTCACAAAAAATTATGGCAGCACATTCAAAGGAAGAGCTAGAAATGGTGTCCAATCTTGTTGGATCATTAGCAAACAAAGGAACCATCCTGCAAGGCTTCCCAGAGAGACGTCCACTGGTGCAAAATTAATAGAGCATTCGCGGCTAAAGGCCAGTGGTGGGGTGGTTTAATTTCCAGCGGAATGTAAAGCTCTTTTCATGTGGTTGGCATGGGGACGGGAGATGTTGCAATACCCAAGAAGAAGGGTGTATGTGCGCGTGCAGTCCTCACAGGCTATTATGTCAGGCACGTATCATGTCTACATCTATATTCACCCCCTGAAGGGGGTGGAGCCATCGATCTGCGTCTTGTGCCCAATGATCTATGAGATGGAGGTTGGCGAGCGCCGGAGCCATTGGGCTGAGTCAGCTCTATTTCCCGTTTGTGAGCTTTAATACAAAGGGGAATAAATGACCCACTGAACACTGCTTTATTAAGAACGCCTACCCTGCATGTACACTTCTTGCCCTTGGGGTTATGTATTTCAAGCATACGTCTGCATTTATAGGAGTGCCGTTACAGGCTATGGCACATTCTCGGTAAACATTTTGTCTGCCAAACACTGTCTCACTGAACAATAGTCCATTTCTGGACCAAAGGACTAGATGTAAAGTAGGTGTAGGTTGTTCAGGAACTCAGGAAAGAGGTGAAGATTAATAAGCAGTAGCTACAATTTGGCTGTATCTAATAAAGAGAGAGAGATATTCAGGGTCATGCAAACACATCTGATGTTCCCATTCACCTCTGCCATCTCTAGGTCCTCTTTGGTTTCTTAATTTGAGGAATGTGTCTTTGGACGGTTAGCGGATGTGGGAAATGAAAAGCCCATCTGTGGAACAGAAAGTCTCTGGTCCCCGAAGAGCCAGCCTTGCTGAGCAGCTAGATTTAAACATTTCCTCACATCCACACTCCTGTCGTCCCGTCTCTCCCCTCACCTCGCGGCCACGAGCCAAGACACGGCCTATTATGAGGGAATGTTAACAGAGGATGTCGAGATTAATAAATGCCCATTATGCCCCCATTAACATTCACTAATGCCTCGGAAACTGTGTTAACGTGTTTATACGAGATACTGCATAATGTGTCTCATGCAGAAGCCCGAAATACAAGAGTGGCTCATTATCAGGTTCAGAAACCCGGGACTAGGGGGTTTACAGATCATCAGCCCGCGCAGAGAGCAGAGAACCATGACCGGTGACCTCAGATGACGGGCCATGGGACCAATCAAATTAAGCTTAAATGATTAACTGTTAGCATGATGAAAAGGAAAACCAGCATTAAGTGTAACAGCTTTTGTGTAACCTTGGATGACTTGTAACAGTATAACTAAGTTTTCTTGTACTTTTTTAGATTTTAACATCTAAAATTGCCAAAGAACAATTCAAGTCATAAACTCTTCAAGTCCACAACGTGACCAGCCGGAATAAGTAGATTGATTTTGTCAAAATCCACACATCAGACATAATTGCCACCCTCACCGTATGAGGCTCAGTTCACAATGGTGAGGAGCAATGGGGACATGAACGCTCAAGAGAGATGGTGTTACTGCACTCCAGTTTTTTGTGTGAGGGACATGACCGTGGACATGCAATAAAACATTTCACAACAGACGGTGGCAATGGACACGGCAGTTTGTATGACAGCAAGATTTATCAGTTGTGAAAATGTTGATGTCTCTGTGCCTTTGTGTTACAAAATGGTCTTTCGGTCTCATGAGCAAATTTGCATTTGATATTTTCTTTTAGCCTCTCATACTTCACTAACTATTACAATTTAGAAAAGTCACATGAAAAACGGCCGATCAGGAGAACAGGGAGGGTGGAGGAGCAGGGAGGAAAAGAATGAAAACAAGAGAAAGACACGGTTATAAGATGCAAAATCAGCAACCCCCCATTCCTTATTTTTTTCACTCTGTTGTATAAAATGGACAGGAGGGTATAAACTGTCTAAATCATCACTTGTCCCTGTCCCTGCTTCTATGGAAGAAAAAAAAATCAAGGAATGTCTAACTTCTGACTTTTTGTCAACTTCTGCGTTAAAAGGAGGTCAAATGACATAAGTAACTTGTAAACCATGCCATCTCAGCGGTAGGTAAAGGTCAATATTAATCGTTACTTCCATTAAATCAATTTCGCATGGTTCTGGTCTTACCTTTGTAAAAAAAAAAAAAAAAGAGCCATTGCCATTATGAATCATGCAGCCCCACTGAGCCCAGTATGAATGCGTCTGCTTAAGGCCCATGGGAGAGCCGGTGAGGGAATGCACACCGCGATCAGTATGGGATTTCTGTCGTCCACAAATTCTCTTTATGGGCTCTCCTCATGGAAACGCTGGCTGCCAGTGGAGGAGGAGGCCCCATCCGCTTTTATGGACTCCGCGAAAGTGGGACCACTATTTGAAATAAATAAATAAGACCCGGCGGGTTTATGGCCAGCCTGCTTTCCTGTGGGCCAGGAGGAGAATGATGTGGAAACTCTGGGCTTTGTCCAGACTCGTGTAAATAAAAAGGGGTGCAAACAGAGGTGGTAGACGGAGGGACAGGTCATTTTCTGGAGAGGCGCCATGTGGGAGTTATGAGTATGTCGGGATTGAGACAAAAGTGTGTGAGAGAGCTAAAGAGAAAAGTGTGTGTGTTTGTGAAGTAGCTCTTTCCAGACCATATACCAAGAACATCTTGTATAAAACACACCACACTGACTCTTACTACTGACTCGTCCTCAGATGCTATTACGTCATTGATTTCAACACCATTGAAAGACACTTTGTATTTAATGGTGCAATATCTTAATAAATGAACAGATGGGTGACAATTCAGAAATGGGTCCAGTTGTCCCCATAAAGCGAAGACTCACTGTGAGATCATCACAAAGTGATTGTGAATGAATAGTTTGTGTCTATATAATTAGCATTATCTTCCAGGCTTATATTGTCTCATTGCTCATATTGGTTGGTGAGAAGGCAAAATGTAAAACACACAAGAAAAAAAGAGAAAATTCATTACCTATGTAAAATTTTGAAGGCACCAACCACCTTCATCAAAAGAAAGACAGAGATTTTGGATGAATTGCTTCCATCTCTGCAGTAGAAGAACAACTGTGTAGAATCTAGATCAAGGAAAGGTTTAGATGTTCTGGTAGCTCATGGAAACAAGCTCCTTTCTTAGCAATTTTATGTTGTTGTTTTTTTTATTATAATTTTTTCTTCTGAGCAGACGGAGATGGAGAGATTTCAGAATGGATAGAAAGGGTCTCTCTGACTCACCGTTTTCACAACTCCTGCCCGTGTACCCGGCCAGGCAAGCGCAGTGGTACGACTGGGACGAGTCCAGAACACAAGTGCCGTCGTGGAGGCAGGGCGAAGAAGAGCACGCTGCAGACACACACAGCGGGACGAGCCGATCATGAGATCCGTGAGCAAAACGGGGCCAAAAGAAGCGCAGGGATACGCATGGCGGGCAGACGGACTGGGGATGGGGGTATTCTGACGCTAAAGGTATTCTTCTGTCTGGCTGCCAGGCTGAGCCCACCAGCTTGTTTTTGTTATAGGGATAAGGGGGCGAAGAACAGGGCCTTACTGTTCATTTGCCAAGCAATTGGCCCACACCGTTTCAGTGATGTCATAGACCCGTCTTAATCTAATAAAACGTGGGCACAACCTGGAACAAAGTTGCTCCTCAATATCTACAGAACAATCCACCCTGGGGTGTGGGAGACCCTGAGAATGTTTGCATGAAGGCTAAATCAGGCTTGGTCAGTTCGGTTTTTAGCTTTACTTTACATTTTACATTTACAGCATTTATCAGACGCCCTTATCCAGAGCGACTTACAATCAGTAGTTTTAGGCACAGTCCCCCCCTGGAGACACTCAGGGTTAAGTGTCTTGCTCAGGGACACAATGGTAGTAAGTGGGGTTTGAACCCGGGTCCTCTGGTTTATAGGCGAGTGTGTTACCCACTAGGCTACTACCACCCCGACTCTGTAGCTCTGCATCTCTGCTCTGTCGTGTTCATATACGAAATGTGAACTGCAGACTTGTGAGTACCTGAGTTCTCTTGGAAGGTGGCAAAGAAGCCGTCAAAGTTCTTGTAGCCATCAGAGACAAACAGGATGTGCAAGAAATTTCCGGAGCTCGTGATCGGGGGCGGCCTTTCGTTGCCGCAAAACCGGCCGATGACGCGAGAGTTCATGCTGTCTCCATCTCGCACCTCCACAAAGTCGTAGCGGCAGCTGTAGTCAAACTCCAGACTCAACATCATGAACCTTTTAGGAGCACAAGAAAGAGAAACAAAAGGGAAGATGGATCACACTGCATGAGGTCTGGTGAAGCGTGGCCAGCAATGACTTTCTCAACTCATCCATATAGGAAAACAGCTGCTATTTCATCGCCGCAGATCCTGGCAACCTGGCTGGAGTTTTTTTTTTTAAAAGTGCCTTTTAGAAGTGGAAAGAATCGTCTTTGTTCTCAATTTTCCACCAGAGGTTCAATTCCAGCTTTTTTTTTTTCTCTCTGTGCCACTTTGGCTGAGGACCATTCCAAGATCTCACCTCTCTTTATGCTGCACTTATGCAAGAAATGGCCATCTATTAAACTCATTGAATGTGTTCATCGCAGTGACGAGCGATTTCTGCACTTTCCACCACAACCTTTCTTTTTCAGCAGGTGTCAACCCTTCCTGCCATTTTCTATGAAAATCATTCGCTCTCCAAATCCAACTTTCATAGTTTTAAAATTCCATCACTGTGCGTTACACCATCTCTTTCTGCGAAAGCGATCTGTGTTGGGATGGAAAAGCTTGTTAAAGCGCATGAGATCATGGACCCAATGACATTAGTGTAAGGTAACACGACTGGAACGGTTACTGTATGGTGATCATGGGAGGCACACGGCAATAAAATGTGCCAGATAATATTGAAAACTGGGCAGATTGTTGCTATTGTATTTTTTTTTAAGAGAGCTGTAGTTAACACAAGTCAGGGGAATAGAAAACAGATGCTGGTTTTTATTGAAGACATCTTGAGGATGTCTTCACCTCCATCTTCACCCCACATGGGCGATTGGAGTAATTGTATAATTTAGACATTTTAACCAAAACAGCTGATTACGAAGGTACCTCGTGTTTATTTAAAATAAATGAAGTTATCGTAATGTCACACTCAAGAATAACATTAATATTTAATGCCTTAATGAGTTTTATACAATGAGCTCCACAATGAGCTTTTTCAGAATTAACAAAAAATCATGACTGTTTATAATTTGTGACTATACGGTATTAATAACGCTGAAACGCCTCTGCCATTTGTTTGTTTGGTGAGGGGCATATTGTGGGTAACCCACTCCCCTATGAACCAGAAGACCCAGGTTCAAATCCCGCTTACAACCATTGTGTCCCTGAGCAAGACACTTAACCCTAAGTTGCTCCAGGGGGGACTGTCCTCGTAACTACTGATTGGATCACTCTGGATAAGGGTGTCTGATAAATGCTGTAAATGTACATGGTTATTTGAAAAAATGCTATTCCCAAATTACAATCCCACATTTAAGATGTACTATATTTCATCAGCCAGCCTATTTTGTTACATATTTCGTCACACATGCAATTACACATGCACAAATTTAACCCAAACCAAACATTTGGCCCACATGATCTTTTGTCCACATGATCATAGATAAGATTATGTTGTTATCATTGTAATGTGAGCATTCTTATGAAGGCAGCGAATGCTGTGCTTACAGGAGTGTGTGTGTGGCGACACTGTAAGAGCACAACTATTACAGCATTCAGCGTGCCTGCCAGATGCTGTAAAACGATGACTGTGCCAGTTAGGCCACATCTGCCAGTGCCAAATCTCATAACTTTCCATTAGTCCCCACAAAAAGGAGTGAAGCAATGTGAAGCTGAAAAGGACCCTTGTTTTATTTACGGTCTCCATGGCATGCCTGCTGTAAAAATATCTGAAAGCAATATTACGGCTTTTAACCAAGGCTGTTTATTAGCTGCCTTTATTGCTAATCCATGCCATCTAACTACAGATATTTTCAGTTTCTAGCAGGGAGAAGGTTTCACAAATTATAGACAAATTGTATTCGCGGGCCCAAATCTTTAGATTTTCATGATGTCAGCAGCTTCTTTGCAAGCTGACATAAACTGGCCACGTGCTGAACACAGATCATGATAAACCACTGTGAGTAATGGAGGGAAAATAATTGCACTGATTGGATTTTGTGTAATTCACTCATTTAGTCGCATAGTGAATCTTACATTGTGGCCTGGAAATGTCATGGATCCATGACTTCATTCTGACTAAATAGGGTTTGAAATTGGATTTGAAGGTGCTGCAGGGAAAATGGGTTGCGCCATGGCATTTCAAAAAGTGAAAATAAACTTTAGCTCTAATGTTCAGGGTAGTGTGGATCTAGTACTAGCACACTACATTGGTATTTGAAGGGTGGTTGTACTAGGTATTGAATGGTGGGGGTAACACACCCGCCTATGAACCAGAAGACCCAGGTTCAAATCCCACTTACTACCATTGTGTCCCTGGACAAGACACTCTGTTGAGTTGCTCCAGGGGGTGAGTGTCCCTGTAACTACTGATTGTAAGTCGCTCTGGATAAGGGCGTCTGATAAATGCTGTAAATGTAAATATTTGACCTTGTGGAAGGAGAGATGGCACTCACTTGAATTCAATGGTGAAGGGTCTGTCCACCTGTAGGACCCACTCACAGCGAGCGTTTGTAGGGTAGCTCTCAATCACAATGTGTCCCTGGCGCTTCCGGAGAACGCCTCCACACTCTGTTTCAATGGAGGTGACAATGTGAAGGTGACAGAAGAGATGCATTTTCTAAATGTTCATGAATGTTCATGATTTTTTCAAACGTCTACATTTCTGGTCAGCAGATTAGATTGGAAAACAAAATAAAATGATGCTTTTTTAAAATAATAAAATGTAAACTGCTAATCACATACTATTTCTACAGCTTCCAACATTTCCTCACGACTTCCTGTCTGCATCTAACATTGTTATTGGTGAATGGTGATGATGAAGTCATTTCCACAAATGCTCTCCTCCTCATCCCTCCTCTCTCCTCCTCATTTGCATTAAAGGCTACACACACTTAAACATGGGTGGGCGGGACTGGATAAAAGTGGCTGTAATTCTGCACCATGGCCGAATCTCGGAAACAGACTTCAGATACACTATTACGCGACCATTAATACCAATAAAAGCAAAAATTAAAATTTGAATAATTTGATCTGTCCCAGCCCTACCCTGAACATGACTGATTTATTTGGATTTGGATGTGTAGCTTAATTTAGGAGGATGAACTCACTTTGGCAGTCGCCACCTGACCAGCCAGGTCTGCACTCGGAACAGTACCTCCCCTGGATGAAGAAATCATCCCTGGGTCCCCATGTCCCGTTGTTGCAGCGTTTACAGTTTTCGAAAATGCTGCAGCCTGGTGAAGAGAACAGAGGAGAATACATGAGGATCGGACAGGATGTGTGAGACACGCATCCTGAAAGCTGTTTTTTCCACATTAACTGGAACCCCAGGACCCTCACACCACCACCAACCACAGCTTCTCGTGCTACTGAGCTGCTAAAGCCATCAGGCCCCTCGACCACAGAACAGTGTAAAACATTTCTTACTTCCAGAAATAGAAATGTTATGAGGAAGCCAGTTTCTTCTTTCTTTCTTTTTTAGGGGGTTCCATTGAAGAATCCCCTAAGCAATGCAGGCCCAAAGCATGTAAATGTTTTTGTAGGCATCAACACAAACATCACAGGATGATGTGGCCCTTCTGGGCCGAGCAGAGCATCCGATCAGGCAGGGTGAAGGATTTATGTTGGAAATTTCAAAAGAATTTTGTTTTTCCAGAAATGTGCCATTTCAGGTATGAACATCTGTTATTTCCACACTCGGAGACAACATGTAATTTTTTTTTTTTTGAAGGTTCCAGGTTGTGAAATCATTGTGTTGCCTGTCTTGGTGACTTGTAAATCTTGACATGTTCAACATTTGTGCAATTTTCTTTTCTTTTCTTTCAATAAAACAGTGCAGACATTCCTAATTATAACATTTAATCTGTTTTAAAAAACAGACTGATAAACTGTCTTTATCATGAAGTATTATTTGTTGAGAGGACTTCCCCATAAAACATGCATTGCATTTTTTTGCATTTGCATGCATTTATGCAGATCCATTATTGCTAATTTCAAGCAACTTTCAAACAAAGTTAAGTAAATACTAAACCAGGATTTCCCACACACCCCCACCCGCAACATGTGCTGAAGCTGCATGAACTCCAGAACTGATGGGTGATGATGAACATCTGGCTTTCGCAACAAGATTTATGACGTAAAAGGTCAGTGTCCATTTAATAAGGTCAGTGTCCTTTATTTAAAGGAATCAGAATCAGTCTATAGAGGACTCTGTAGGTCGTGTACCTGGGTGGATGATGCAGGGGTCACACTCGTTGTGGGCGTTGCGGCAGCAGGGGACGGCGTAGCCCACCGGGGTGCCTTGCAGTGGGCATCTGCAGTGAATGACGTCATACTCGCAGCAGCCACGGCACATGACACTCCACTCGGGCCCCGGACAGTGGTTATACAGGAACCTGTAGTCTGACCGAACATTGCAGGAAAGCCATTGAAGTCATTCTTAGAAACGCCACAGCGGAAAGTGTGTTTTTGAGCTAAGCTGGTGGGGTTTGGGTAGTTTAGGAAAGAATGGGTCGAAATCGCAGTGTCCAGAAGAGCAAAGCTGGTAGCAATTTACCCAAATAATCTCCCTCCTGCAACTGGTTTGTGCTGCGTGGCAGCCAAACTATGTTTTTTGCAATGTGCTTATATGCATTTTTAGTCCTAAAAATCCAACACGACCATTTTTTTTGTGTTATCGCTTAATGTAAAATCGAAAAAAACGTTTATAACATTAACACTAACTGCTCACAGCGGCGTCCATTGTTGGTTTGAGGTCTGAGTTCAGGCATTAGCACAGGACTTATCGGTCAAAACCCCCCACAGTGTGCGTGCTCGTGTGTCAACTCTGGCCATATGGTGCAGCCATTCCCTCGGGAATGTTTTATCCCGGCCATCCCACTCAGCTGTTTACTCATCTTTGCAGCACCTCTCCTGTTCGGTTTGGGGGTTAGCGAATCGGCATAAATCTTTTTTTTTTGTGTTCCAAGAAAAACCTAGAACACGAAATTTTGAGAAATTTAAAAGGAGCCGCGTGATCCTGGTTGCAGTTCATATGAAACACGTTCATTCTTTTGTTATATTTTTTTTGTTCACGTTGCGCAAGAAGCATGATGGAAAGAGAGAAAGAGAGAGAGAGTGAGACAGCGGAATCCGATAAATCTCCCAGAGTTCTGGAGGAAATGTGGCAGGCTCGTCGGGAGCATGATTGTGGTGCGTATACCTCCCTAAATTAAACAGCGTTGGTACATTATGTAACTTTCCGTCTGAGGTGCAATGGAAAAAGACGACACGTTGGACCAACGGCATCACTTCTGGTATGCGGCTGGCCTGGATTTCAGCTCTCTGACCATTCCACCGATTCAGTCAGCCTTTCCTGGCCTCGTCTCCCATTATAACAATCTCTCTCTGTCTCTCGTCTAATGAGAAAAAAATATATATGTTTCTGAACTAAGTGTACACACACAGAGTTGTGCATTTTGTGGAAGTCCCCTATCGTGAAGGGACAGTGGTGGCCTAGCAGTTAAGGAAGCGGCCCCGTCACCAGAAGGTTGCCGGTTCGAATCCCGATCCGCCAAGGTGCCACTGAGGTGCCACTGAGCAAAGCACCGTCCCCACACACTGCTCCCCGGGCGCCTGTCATGGCTGCCCACTGCTCACCAAAGGTGGTGGGTTAAATGCAGAGGACAAATTTTACTGTGTGCACCGTGTGCTGTGCTCCTGTGTATCACATGTGACAATCACTTCACTTTCACTCACTTTCACTTCACTTTCTTATTAGGTACACAGGTACACCAGCATACAGGCTTGGACACCTACTTAATGGCCAAATCCATCAACTGCTTCACTGCCATCACCCTGTGGCCCGTTGATGTTAATGCCTGGAGTAGACGTTTGGGATTATTATGAGCCTCCAGGTTTTTTTTTGTTTTTTTAACCATAATAAGATGAAGAAAATTACCACACGCTTCAGTTATCCCCATGTGCGGTTCTTCACAAAACCATTACTCAAAAAACAGACGTGTGATGGACTGCTAAGAAGCATCAGCGCTAAACGGTGGTTACGTAACTGCCAAGTGTTTGGATTCACAGATGCTGAAAGCAAAGGATTTCTGGTTGGCTGTAAAACTCATTAGAGTTGAGGAACCTTAGCTTGTAAAGGATGCTTTCAACTCATGGTAGCGACTGATTGCTTTTCCTGAGTGATTAAATTATCTTTGAACCTTCTGTACAGTTCTGTACAGCTCTGAACCTTCTGTTCTCATATGGTAAGCAGAATCTTTCCTCCAGCAAATACAGTAGGTCTGATGGAGATGAATTATGCGTAACAATTAAAAGTTAGCATATAATATAACCACACTGCATGGAATATTCAAGTCAACTTAACAGGCCAAACACGGTCTGCTTATTACTTGCCAACTCTAAATTGATTGTATGTGTGAGTGCTGGCGCCCCACAATGGGTGGGTCCCTGCAATGCCTTCCTCTTTAAAGAATATTTAAATTAACGTGTAACTTTCTTATTGTCGAACTTGTGTACAGAATCTACAACAGAGTGAATAAAGAGATTGTATTCATAGTTGGGGTCCTAGTGAACCAGAATTGATCTCTTCATCGAAGGTAACTTGAAAGTCGCTCTGGAAAAGGGCGTCTGCCAAATGCCGTAAATGTAAATGTAATGCGCCCAGTGTCCAGGGATGAGTTCAGGACTACGTGGTTGAGGATAGTGAGTGAGTAGTGATGATCTTACATGCACAAGGATCATCGTAAGTATTGAACAAACTCTAAAAAAAGAGACAAGTTAAATGTCAGCGTGTATTTTATATTTCACTAAAGTCATTCCCCTCTCTGACACAAAAAAAAAAAAACAACTCTGTACAAGCCATACTGTCGAGCTATTGTACTCCACTTTTCATGGATCACCCACAAGAGAGACATAATTCATTTTCTCTTTTGTAATCATCCTTCTACAAGCCACAAGAGTTATGTTTGTTGCCCATAGTCTCTTTTTAAGTTGTAAAGACATTAAAAACTTGGTGGTGTCCATAGCTGGGTATTTTGGCCACATTGTGCAGGGGCCACAACCATCTTCATTGTGGTTATATTTATATTATTTATATTATGGGGAAGCATCATTAAAAACAACAAAGGACTTTGCTCAATATGAGGTGCACATAAAAGCAAAACATTTTGACCTTAAATTCGAGATGTCTGGCCTCAAAACGGCCCAAAATGGCCATTCCTGTAAAGGCCGGGGCCTTAAAGAAAAGCCTCTGCACAATGCATGGATGAACACGGCCAGTCCAAACGAGGGGGGTCATATCAGACACGGAACATCGACAGCTTGGAGCTAAGCATGGATTCTATCAGTGCACCACATGGCAGTGGTGGTCTTGGAGAATGTCCAAGCTAGTTCTGCTTCCACTCAAAACTCATTGAGTCAACAAACTTTCAGCGAACAACAAACAGTGATTTTGTCTTCTTATCCTCTTTTTGCATTCAAACCTTTAGAAAGTTTATATTTGTATTTAACCTTCAGTTTTCAGTTCATTTCTTAAAGCTTTTTTGTTTCTGGGTGGAGAATCAATGAATCCCAGGCAGTGTCTCTCAACACAAGGCAAAAGTGTCTCACACAGTGCAGCTAGTTGCAATGCCACCATGTGGCCCCAATTTGTCAATTCCGGTTGGCAAATCAGCATGAACGTGAACAAAATATCAACAGGAATAATAATTATAATATTATAAATGCCAGGGTTTGTGTGATCCAAAAACTACCTTGTAAAATGTAAAACTGACTCAACACATATCATCCCTACATGACGATGACGTCCCAAGACAATTATGGCTCCGCCCACTGCCACCAGAGGGCACCAATGCTTTGAATTTGTCTGTGTGATTGACCACACCTTTCCCTTGAGTTTTTCAGACACAGACACGGTCCTAGTCCTTTGTTTCATTTACATTTTACATTTACAGCATTTATCAGACGCCCTTATCCAGAGCGACTTACAATCAGTAGTTGCAGGGTCAGTACCCCCCTGGACTGTCCCCCACTTAGGGCTAAGTGTCTTGCTCAGGGACACAATGGTAGTAAGTGGGATTTGAACCTGGGTCTTCTGGTTCATAGGTGAGTGTGATACCCACTAGGCTACTACCACCCTTTGGTAGTTTCCCTACATCTCATTGTGTGTCTGTCAGCAGGCATTTTCACTGATGACCTGCACCTTGGTTCGTTTTGGGCTACGTCCCTGTGTTGTGTTTACTAAAGATCATATTTCAGAGGTCAGAGGCACTTGTACTGACCTCTTGTGTGAAATCTTTCAAGCATTTAAAGAACCTTAGGTTCATGCTTATCAAAATATATGTCTGTATAAAGTGTATTTTTCTGTTATTCAGCCATCTGATGATCCCTCATAGAAATATGGAGGCTGAGCTAGTGTCTTCAAAGTCTTGGACACTCTTATAAGTGCTCTCTGACACCACTTAAACACCTGCCAAGCGCATAAATGTGAGCTTTTTATGGGGACGAGTGGGTGGCGTGTTTAGCATTTTTCGATCCAATTATCATCACATTTCATATTTCTGAGTCCGCCAAGCCTGACAGCTTAATTGTGGGGCAGAAAATACTTTAAGGGCCCCATCCCTCACTATAGCATCTGGAATCTTTTGCTTTCAATGGGTATTAAGCCGATTGTGTTTTGATTAAACAACATTGCAGTTCTGTGAAGTCATGTGACTTATTCCTTCCTCTCATCTCTTTCTTTCACTCCTATTTATCTCATGCTGTCTTCCTACGTGCACAAACAAGAATGCGGCGTCCTCCTGCCACGAGAAAAAAAGGGCAAAATATTCCTGTCATGTCAAAACCACTGCGGTTTTTTTTTTGGTAAGGATTTCAGGACCTGGACAGACGAGGTACGTGCCACCCATCCAACTTGTTCCCTGGTAAAGCGGGGTGGGGCTGTATTTTTTGATGGTAACTATGATGGTTCCCGTGGTTGTATTTTGTGATGTGTACATAGCCGCTGGCACTTGTCTGTGAGAGTTAATGTATATTAGCGGAACAATGGGCTGTTAAAGCTGAGCTTGTTTTCCAGCCTGGTTGACTCACTCGGAAGACCTCTGTGGGGTCTCTAATGGTTTCTCTGGTCTTATGTAATTGCTGTCAGGTTTTCTTTTTTTTCCATCCCAGATGTTGTGGAATGGGGTCTCAAGAATCACAGCTCTGACAAATCCATAACAGCCATAATTCAGATCTCTTCAAAGGCACTTTTGGGTGGGGGATCCACACCCATCACCAACACATCCCACCTCGGACCCAAACCATAAAACCAGCAGCAGCAGTATGTGCATTACATGCTGAGGTCTTCCTCTTTGATGTGGATCCAGAAGCTGACATCATGGCTGAGGAAAGGCTGCATCAGGTCACACCGCTTCTGCTAGGGGTTACTGGGCTTCTGGCCCCAACCCACTGGGGTCAACGCATCAGAAATTTCTTCTCTGACCTCTCTCAGCGGTCACTAGTTCCAAATCAGAGGTCTTCCAGACAGCAGTTACTAGTCTGCTCCTCCCAGGTCAGCAGACCACACCTGACCACACCGATCACTGCCTGCACCCTCTGCCTGAAGCAGTGTGGGATTCAGGACTGTGTATATCTGGAGCTATAAGCCAAGGGGGTGCATTTGGCATGTTCGCTAATGTCGCTAAAGCATATGTGTCCGGAATTACTGAAAAGGACTGCTGGAAGGGAATCTATATTATAGATGGAAGGAACCATCTACCAAAATTGGTGATTAGTTAATGTCGAAAGCCAGAAAATAAACATCTGTGATGTTTTTTTGGACAAAGTTTTTTAAAAAGAGAGGAGCTTGTAATGAGTGCTCTTATGCATTCAACTTTTTTGAACCCCTCAGTTTAATACCCAGGTGCTGTGCAGCATCCATCTCCTCCCTCCATTTTCATCCATTTTTTTCAACAGCGTTTGTCACCGGACACCTCTGCTACAGACATCTTGGAGCTATGTCTGATATCAAGACAAACTTGTAGGATTAATTCAAGAATTCCGGTTTAATTCAAGAATTCCAATGACTGAGTTAGTGAACATGGCGTACGTGAACCCTCCCCACGTGCTACGTCTCATCTAGCACAGAGAAAACTTGGCCATCAGTGTCGGGCTGAAACTCTGATGAAAAATGGCATAATAATAAAAGCATAGCATCAACCACGGCCCAGATTTACGTCATCATCATCATCATCCCATCCACCCAGAAACGCCGCATAACACGCCGCTGATGTCACATCGCAGCCATTCTGTGACGCAGCTGCGCTTCCTCACCCTTCTTCATTTTCATCAGGCGTCTGGCTGCTCCCCGCTGATTCGCAGTTGTTCAACGACAACTGCGCCTGTCGCCCCAACAGCTGAAGCCTATTACTTCCACAAGCGATACGGAAAACCGCAGCGCCTCCCCGTTGTCCCGGATTAACATCCTCCATCCCAGGGACATTTGCTCATGGACGATGAGCATCCTGCCAGTTAAGGGTCGTGTTGTATTCAGTCACCAGGAGGGGCCTTTCAGCTCCTTCACCTGTACCAGTCGTGGTACCTGCCGTAAAATAACCAAAAACGTATATGTGTGTATATATACGAGTGAATCTCAGAAATGTAGGTAAACTGCCATGTTTGCTATATTCATTTTTAGTGTAGCTTGGCTGATTGGCTCATTAAATCAAGTTTTCCAAATGTTGAGTATTACATGGGTGAAAGCAAATGTCCTCAAAATTGACAAATATTTCTTTCATG
The DNA here is from genome assembly GCF_900700375.1 of Denticeps clupeoides. Taxonomy (NCBI): domain Eukaryota; kingdom Metazoa; phylum Chordata; class Actinopteri; order Clupeiformes; family Denticipitidae; genus Denticeps; species Denticeps clupeoides. The sequence goes on along the minus strand of NC_041723.1, from coordinate 5,423,859 downwards.
TCAATTCAATTCCTTGTGTTCAGAATTGCTCAAGTTTTGCGTGGTGCCTCCTGAAAGTTTCTGTTAAAGCCCTCACTGTGTAATTTTGGGCCATAAAATAAATAAATGTTCTTCTTGAAAAGCACTCTCGTTTATCTTTTTTTCAATGACAATGTTCCATTTTTAGGGGCTGCGCCAGTACACTAATACTTAAATTGTCCAGTCATATTTCACACATGTATGCCTGTTAAATGTGAGGGCTGTGACACTCAAGCTATGGGGAGGGGTAGTTTTTGCAGGCACAAATTAAAGTTAATGGCCCTCTTAAAGGGAGGGCTTGGCAAAAAAAAACGTGGGATCTCAGATCATCTGGTTTCTAGGACAAATCGGTATGCCCAGTAAAAACAAATTGATCAGCAGAAATTTACAACATGAACAAATGTGTCAGGTGCTAAATCGCATGTATTTGTTATTTTATAATCTGTGCTTGCAATATTTTAACAGCATTGAAGGTGTGAAGGTGTTCCCTGCACATGTCTGCCATGGAATTACAGTCTATGCACGTAAGGGGGGGTAACTGTGACTCAACCAGAAAACATGCATGACTTTCCGTAGACCTCTTCCACATGGGAGCAGAGGACCGACGGAAAGTGTGCCCCATCCCTGTCGCAGCTGTCCAGTTTGCTGGGGCCTAAGCGATTTAGCGGCCGCGGAACAGGAAGCTCCTCTCTGTTTTCTGAGGCTGTGACCCCACCACACACACTTATGCACACACGCACTCTGGACCAGACCTACATTCCACTGGTTGAAGCCCTCAAACCTGCTAAACGTGGCGCGCTCCCAAGGGAAGCCGCAGACCAATATAGCCACCTCTGTGCCTTTGTACGAATGGTATATTTGTGCATTGGATAAGGGAATGTAGGTCACGCAGAAGTTGCCCATTGCTGTTGCTTGCGCTTTCGCATAGCTTTCCAGTGAAGGGATATGACTTTTCCAAATGTCGGTCAACCGTTCCCTCAACTGCGAAACTTTCTCTTCTCCTCGACTTTTGCTTCCTGCAGCCCCTCATGTAAGTCGGCCAGTGGGAATCCAAGCAAAATAAGCCATTAGAGCATGTACACTTTTAACGGGCTGCATGGTAGTCCACGGGGAGGTCCGGGTGTGGGGGTGAACCCCAGTATCAACACAAAAGAATGTCTTCCGAATCAGATGTGATTAATCCTCTGCTTCCTTCAGATCCGGGGTCAGATCCCGACTGGGTTTCATCATGCTTCAAGTGCTGACTCCACATCAGCTGATTTCAAGGAGGGGACGCGTTACTTCGGCATTACACAACCCCACCCCCCCAAATTGTCCGATTTTATTTTCATTCCTGTGGTCTTCTTGGAAAACGCGCTGACTATCTCTTACTCATGTTGTTGGGGCTCGGTTGTGTTACTCAATCGACCCCGTCAGCCAGCAGAGGAAAAATGAGATGACTAGAAAGATGGCTTGTAAATATCACCAGGAATCGCCTATTTCGGTGTATCCAGATATAGAGCATGGGATGGCTATACCTTTACATATATTTTTATGTAGATGTGTATGTATTGCATATATATATATATATATATATATGTGAATATGAACCAGATCTATTACTAGAATGATATCCAGAGTGATGAGATTCACAGTGAGGAAGAGTCATTTCACTTCTCTCCCACTCTGAAGGCCCCACACTCCCAGACACAAAGCACTTAAAAACAGAGGATGAGATAAAACTGGAGCAGGATCTGAGAGAGAGAGAGAGAGAGAGAGAGCAAAGTGTAAGTTCAAGCTGAGACAAAGAGCCCTTAACCAAATCAGCAGCACTTGTTCAACCTCTCCTCTCTCCATCTCCCTTCCCCAGAAGGATGGACTGAATACCTCTGTGTTGTTAAAGAAAGATATAGAACTGAGGGAGAGAGGCGGAATTAAAACAGAACAAAAGGAAGAGTGTTGATGCCGGGCTTTCGAGAACAAAGGACAGGGAGAGATGCAGGTCCTGCTCTTACCATAAGGCCAAGCGGTCCCCTGGGACACCAGGAGGAAGAGGATGGTGAGGGCGAGGGTGAAGAATCCAGAGGGGCTGATGCCGGCTGGCGCGAGCACACGGGTCCCCCGGCGGGTCTGCCCCAGCTGCCGTCCCGCAGAAAGCATGCTGCAGCTCGGACCTCTGTTTACTTTCTGAGCTCAGCTGGTTTGACATCACTCTCTCTCTCTCTCTCTCTCTCTCTCTCCCCCTCTGGCCCGGTCTCTCGCTCTCTCTCTCTCTATTCCTTGGCTTCAAGTTACAGCACAGTCTCGTAAGGAGCTCCGCTCAGGACGGGCTTCCAAAAACACTGTTCCAGCTCTGGGCAGCGGCATTGCTCTTGAATGAAGCACTGAGAGGAGACTCCCCCCCTCCATTTTAACCCTTTCCATTCACTTCCGGAACCCACGTTCTGCCGGAGACCCCTCTGAGGTGCCTGGATTGCTGTAATTTGTGTAATGGGTGTGTGTGTTGGGGTGGGAGCTTCTTTTTATCGGTAGTCCACTATCTTCATGACCAAATTAATAGAAAATTGGCATGCGTCCGTTCCATTGTACTTTTTTCCCCATCATCTCGTCACATTTCTCATATTTCCATCTGTTGTTTTCCAAGGAAGTGTAACTCCTGGTCACCACGGAAACAGCTCTGCGGCATCTCTGTGGAGTCCCGCTGGAGGGATGCTGTTCCCATTAATTACAATCTGGAACTGAACGGTCCACAGAGATGCTCTGGTATGAGTCAAGTTCCAGAGTCTTTGACTCATGGAATTGGATTATGTTTAGTGTTCTGAAAAGGCGGAAACTGTTGAATAATTTAAAATGAGACAAAGAGGGGTGCAAACAAAATTATACAGTAAATTTCTATATCAACCGAGCCATCCCAATTAATGACCTATCATAAGTGATGGACACCAACAAAGTCAACAGTACTTAAGTGTTGTGTCTCTGCTGATACTAAAGTACATTCATTTGTGGAGTCTTTTTACTTTCACTGTGATTCATTTTACTTATGAATGGATACAAACTGAACAGTGTTATTCCCGACTAAAATATGTATTTTGGAAGTATGCATGCATATGCAGTCATGGCAGACACGTGTCTGTCTCCTGAATTTACACAAATATGTGTACAAAGACATATATCATCAAATAAATCTAAACTTGCACTTTAATGAGATTTAATGAAATATGAGTATGTCCAAAGCGACCTTTTAATCTTGGCACTTTTACTTTTGCACATTTAAGCACATTTAAAAGTAAAATGTATGCACCAAAGTTAGGCTTTTATTGGAGTAATATTTTATCTTCAGTACCTTCATTGTAATTCAAGCACATTGTTTTGTGTACGTCACCCACCTCTGCCTACAGTCAGAATCTGATATGGGACCAGGGCCCGGACTCCTGACTCACGCTTCAGCGTCCCTCCTCATGACTGCTGGAGACAGGCCGGGGCGTCGCCAGCCCCATCCAGCGTGCAGATCTTACATGAAGCAACTTGCCCCGGTAAACAAAGCACTGACGCTCCAACGCCGCGGCACGAAAGCAAGCAGCATTCTGGCTGCGGCCGCCGAGTCTCGTGGGCGGCGGTTACTCGGCCCCACCGGTCTCGCTGTAAACTCTCATTAGCGAGTAAACAAAAGGGAGCCATACAGCGGGTTCGTGCCCAGTGTCAATTGCAGCTTGTTGCGCGCTTTTGTTTCCGTATTGATCGGCGGCGGCCTGTGTGATTTTGTGGTGTCCTCTTAAGAACCTCCTCGCAGGAAAATGTGTCTGTTGCTTAATGAACCGCTGGATGACAGTCCAGCCCGGCCTGAGGCCAATACGTTGGTATCAGAAGCTCTGCGTCTCAGCCGACGTGCCTTGCAGGATGAAACCCTCAACTCGTCTGAATTCTGAGCAGAGTTTGCTTCTTTTTTTTTTTTTTTTTTTTCTACTCTCCTCCGTTTTGCACACGAGGCTGCTGGGCGAGCCGCTTGTTCCAGCCTTCTTGCCCGTGGCGGTGCTCAGATCAATCAGCTACCGACCGGCATTAGTCCATATGAGGATAAAATGGAAATCACTGGGTCCCACCGAGGCAAATCAAACAAAGAAAAAAAAGGTTCGCTTTGGGCTGATGCAAAAAGCATTGACATTGAAATTTAACATCAATGTTCATTTAATGTGTGCAAAAGTGTGTATAAAAGTGAGTGTTGCAAAGATTGATTGATATAAAAAAACAAAAAAATTTGGTATCTGTCAATTTCATTGTGTTTTTGTGAAACCATTAAAAAAAAAAAATACAGAATTGTTGTGAACATGAAGACAAATTATACTGAAGCAGTCAAATGAAAATGCTGAATTCCATGTGTGATGTAGATTGCCTAGACATTGAAAACGTGGTCTGTTATGCTGCTGGTATGATGTCAGTATTGCCAAATGAACCTCTCTGATCTAAATGTTTTGCTGCATGTGGACCGGGTTCAATCCTACAGGCCCACCAAGGATGATGGGTTAAATGCAGAGGACACATTTCACTGTGCGTGCTGTGGTATGTCACACGTGACAACTAATTAATACCTGTGTGGATAAACATCACGCATATTAGGCTAATCTGATGTGAGCGTCACTTTGCAAGCTGCCCTAAATGGATCCAACAGTTGTTGCATTCAGTAGCCACAGACCCTGCATGTGTCCGTGTGGCACCTGGGGCGCAGTGCGTGGTGACAGCACCTTGCTCGAGGGGACCTTAGTGGCACCACAGCAGTTCGGAATTTGAGCCTGAAACCCTTAGGTTACAAGTCCGCTTCCGTACCCACTGGGCCACCACTCGCCCCTTGTGTGTTGCTGTCCAAAGTTCGTAATGAGGAGACAGTGTGTGTTTCATGGCGTCTTCGAATCTCGGCTCGGTGTCAAGGTGAAACACCAGTTCATTTCATTCCGCCGTGTCCTCTGCAGTCAGCGTGCAGGGAACTCCGCCGGTAATTACTGCTGCAGGGCTGTGTGAAAAGACGGATGCCAAGTCGTGTCTCACTCGGCCTTTATTTGACGCTCGAGTGACAGTGTCCTCCCTTGCTCTGCCTCGCCACGGTGTAATCCGTGATCCCGAGGAAGGGGAAGGTGGACGACGGCTGCTTTCCTCTGCTTTGGTCGGAGAAAAAAAGGGGCTTGAAAGAGGGAGGGATCGTCGGCCCTCTTGAGGGACAGGGGAAGACTTGTTCCTCTCGTGTAACACAGACATTCTTTATTGGGTCGGGACGATGTGAATTAGTTAACGTCGCTTGCTTGTCTGCCCCTTATCAGTGCGATGCATATGAGTCCGCGTCGGGGCGGGTTACACACAGTTTTTGTGTAGGCTCAACCCTCCGAGGGCTCTCGGGGTGATCCAATTATCCGCAGAAAGAGGCATAACTCTAAAGAAATGTAATGGATATGAAGGACTGCCCACCACGCGTCCATCAGAGCCAATAACATTTTGCGGTTCCATTTGGCCTGGTTCAAATGAAGTTTTCCCATGGTGCTCGGTACCGAGCCTTGCATCTCACTTCCTGTCTCTCCCTCATCAGCTATGCTGGAACCTTGCCTCCGGGGTGGGACGATAAGACTTGGATTTCACCTCGCGTTGCATGTAGCTGAGATGGCAATCAGGCCTCGTCGGCTGAAGGTCCACCTGAATGGGTCGCTGTGTCGGGGCGTCGGGAGAACCCGCTCGCCAGGGGGCGGCCCGCGGCGGCCTGGAATGCTGACTGGGCCTCCAGACTGCAGGAGAGGAGCCGCGGGGGAAAACGTCCGTCATGCAGCGTAATGGGAAGCACAGTTGTGGAAAGAGACCCGGAGGAGAAAAAGGGGTTTTTTTTTTTTCTCCACAAGGTTGGGGCGACCTGCAAATCCACTCTGTCCTGGGGTCTTTTGGTTCGAAAGGATCTTCTCGCTCACTGGACAGTTTCGTCTCGCAGCCGTATACGTGTCACCCGTGATAATTGGGAACAGTTGTCTAAATCCTTGAATGGGGAGAAATCAAAGCCGGAGGAGAACTGAAACACGGGGACACTTTGGGGTTTTAAGTGGGTCTGGTAAGCTCGGTGGAGCTAAAAGGGGAGCCCTGCCCACAGCCGCCCCCCTCCATGCCAAACGGACCGCTCCCACGCAGGCCCACCGCTCCGCCGTCCGTGGGAGTGAGGGGTGTTTTTGTGCGCGCGGCTGGGTTTTGCAAGCATGCGTCTTCATGACCGCCGAGGACAGTTTGTTTTTGCCTCGCCATGGCAACGGTTTCCACTGGTGTGTCTATTTTCTTTTTTTTTTTTTTTTCCGGCCCCGACATCCAAAATAGAGACATTACCAAAGCGATTACAATACAACGGAATCATGTTTGTGTTCTGTGGGACGATTATTAGACATGGGATTATTAGATTTTGTGGGTGGGCGTTCTTGCTTATGAAAGTTGGGGGGTCTCGGCTTGTGTGTGTTTGTGTGTGCCGAGCCCAGTTAAAACAGCTGTTGCCTAAGAACATGGAAAAAAAAAAAAGCAGATGGGCGCTCAGCAGCGTGCCGGGGACCTTTAACACAACCCAGAGCAGCGCAGAGATCACCGCTGGCCCCCGTTCACGATAAGACAACCAGGCCGTACAGCGGTGGCCTGCTCGGCATTCAGGGGGCGGGGAGAAATAAAGAAAATAGCTCTTTAATTAGCCGTGGCAGATGACGGTGACTTCATCGTCCAAAAAAATGACATCCTGGATCATTTCGGGGAGTTTAAAGAAGGGGCGCAGCCATCTGTGACACCCAATCTGTTCACATGTTTACACACATTTTGGGTTTGGATTACTGCAGGGATCCGGGCGGGACGAACGCTACTGGAATCTCGGGACGAGCACCATTGCTGGAACTGGATGATCCCAGTTGCGCTTCCTAAACAAGTCAGTTTTGAAAGGCTGCCCTTTATAACCGTAATTGTTCTTGTTCCGTTTTGGGACAAAGGGCACTATTTTCAAACTAGTGCCAAGCAAGGGCGGAGCTCGTTTGATAATGTAAGGTCAAAGGTGTCCTTAAGATTTACTTAAATAAATACCAGAAAGAGATATTTGTCATATTGTCGAGTGTGGGTTTGGGGGAGTGGTGGCCTGTCATGGCTGTCCAGTGCTCACCAAGGGTGATGGTTAAATACAGAGGACACATTTCACTGTGTGCAGAGTGTGCTGTGCTGCGCTGCTGTGTATCACAATGACAATCACTTCACTTTATATCATCCCGCATGTGTGCGTGAGAGCTGTTATCCGCTGTGGTCCTCCCCATTTTAAACTTTTAAACTTATAAAACATAGTTAATGGTGGTCTTCTGGGCTACAGAAATAATTCGATTTTCTTCTTCAAGATACAAGAAGTTATTTGGCTTTTTTAATCAATTTATGTAAATCTGAAAATGTAAAATGTCATAGTGCTATATCATAGCATGCTCAAGTCCTGTTGAGTGTGAGCATTCCTTTTTCCTCACACAGTATTAAAGACATGCAGGTTAGGTGAACTGGTTGCTCTACGTTGCCCTAGATCCCCCCTTGACCCAGGCATTGTGGTTTAATAAATGAATTGCTGGATTTCTGCAGCGTCCCCCCTCCTTCGTTTTATATACGAGTGTGCATGTAGCCAGCCTGACCACAAATCCTGGGCCGAGCAAGGGACGAGGAGTGGCGGGTTCAGCACAGTACTGAGGAGTGCAGGGGAACGACAGGGCAGCCGTGGTTAAAACCAAATTTGCTTGTGGTCCACAAGTATTTTCAATCATGCACAGCAGCCCAGAAACCTTCTCACAACCTTTCGAAATCTTTGACCTTGAGGAGAACATTGCTTTGTTAAATTCACACTGGCAGTTTAAATGCCTCAGCTTCCCGGCCTGTTTCGGCCACACTTTGTTGTTTGTGCATTTTTCACGAGGCGTATGGTTTGGTAGTTAGAAAACCGCTGCAGGGTTCTTTTTAATGTAACTTTTACAGTCCTGGAATGGTGTGCATCCATGGGAACGGGGACTGGAACACTGGCGTCTGCAAGCAGGAAGGGAGAAAGCAGGCCTGCGAGCTGGTGTGTGTTTTTGTAATTGAAAAAGACTGGAGCGGTCAGCAATCCTGGACCTACAGTCAATAATGTTATGTAATGTTTTGTGTATGATCTTATATACAAAATATATATAAAAAAAAATAGATACCATGTCGGAACATGAACCACCTCTTCAGCGTTGGTAAGGACCGGTGTGAGTGTGTGCTTCACGTTGTTTCCCCCGCTGTACATCTGGAGGTGGACGGTTGAAGAAGAGTCGTCTGCAGCTGCCTGCTTGGCTGCTGTTATGTAAGTGTTTGAATTGAGGCGTGATTTTAACAGGTCCTTCTGAGGTGAGACTACAGCCGTGAGTACATGGCACAAGAGGAAAAACCACAGGCAATCAAGTGCATGTCCTTGGGTGAATGCAATTAACCCCTTATAACCCGAGGAATCAGCACCATAGACAGCTCGTGCTGTTTGTTACATGTTATTAGCATCATTTCCCACAGTAACACAGTAACACTGGTTCTCTTGTGCTCCGGTTTTTGAGACAAGGTAGTAAAAATATTAGACTTATTAGACATATTAGACTTAAAAACTGCTAGACTGCATGTATTTTCACATCCCACCCTGATTTATGTAGTGTATTATTAATTTAATGCATGTCTCTATGTTGTAATAATTCAGTGCATAATAATGCACTACAGTAATAATAAATGAATAATAATAATAAATAAAGCATTGTAATACATTGTCTCAGCTCAGTGAAAAGGAGGGACCGTGTCATTGAAAAACATAAAAATTGGACAGGAGCAATTGTTGGGTGTCTTCTAATTAGCAATTAATCTTGTTTAAAATGTTTAGATAAAGATCAAGAAAATCCAAAATTCAACTCATTTCCTGTCGCCTAAGAAGAGAGCGGCGCCATTTTGCCCTTCCCTTGTGGGCCATTGTCAGGGGAAAATGCGTGTGTTCGTGTGTCTGTTTATATGTGGGTTGTGTATGCATGGCCCCGGGGAATGGGTGTGAAATCCATCACGTGCTCACAACTGCAGGAAAATATGCCGCCATGTGTTATCGTTTAGCGCGAAAAAAAAAAAAAAAAAAGAATGTTATTTATTTATTCTTAATCCACATATTTAAAGCGGTGCCCTGGGCAGAGGTTACTGTACAGCTGAAGCAGATGTTTTTGCTGGAACCTCTGCTGGCCAGCATGTCCTGTGCTTCCCTCTGCTGGCCCACAGTAAAATGTTCCCGAAGAATCTCGGTGCAATTTTGCTGCCACGCCCTTTTGGTCGAAACTTTATCCAAAGCGCCCCTCAACACAACAAGTTGGCCTGTGGAGGGGGAGGAGACGTTGAGTCCTGCTCCAGCTTTGGAATCATAAATCTGGACCATAAGTGGAATATAATTAATGAGCGCCCTCAGATTGAGGGCTTTAAGGTCAAAGCCGCTGTAATCTATGTAACCTTTCTCGCTCTTTTAAGAAAGTGCTAAATTGGGAGCATGAGGGGGGAAAATGTACTGACGGCCAGGCTGTGGGGCTACTTGAATGGTGCTGTTATCACCGCACGCCTACATTAGTCTTCTTTCGATCACTTTTCAGTGGGCGAGCAATCTTCAAATGCAGTCAGGTTTTCAAATGGAGCGCTGTGCCACTGTTCGTCCTCTAGAGGACGCCATAGCCCTGATGAACAGTGCTGGCCTTCACAACAAACCACAGACCGACTGGGGTCATCAGCTGACAAATGAGACACTTTTTTAAAGATTGGTGTGGCCGGACGCCTTCCCATCGGCTCTTTTTCAATGTTGTACAGAATATCAATTTCCTCTGATGCCGGGATCATCGAGTGATCAGCATGCCGAGGAGGACTGGCCCCTGTTTGTCCATTAAACTCACAGCATTTTACAGACCACACACCGAGTCAGTGTGTGTGTGTGTGTGTGTGTCGGTGGGCGGCGTGTGTTTGCAGAGCCCCATTACTCATCAGCCAGCATCTCATCCTCCATTTCCCGGGGTTGCTAAATAATTCAATTGTTCTTCCCTTGTCCTAATGGCGGCGATCACTCTTGCTTTAAACAGAGTCGGGCTGGTGGTGACAGTAGGAGGTGACATTTGCTGGTGTTGAGGGACACTTATCTATCTGAGCAGACCGGGCCCAAAAAGAACCCATTTCACCCGTCCCAGTCGGTGTAATGGAGATGGGTGAAGTGGTGCCGCAGTCGTTCCCGTGGGAGGAACCGCGACATGATATCAAGGAAGGGCCAGCCCCGCTGGCCGGCTTTGTTCATTTAATAGCATCGCAAAAAACACAGAAGCATTATGAAACTTGTAAAATTGGGTCAAAGAAGAAACATTATTCTTCCTGACAGTTTGCTGAGGGGAAGAAAAAAAAATAACTTCTGTCTGTGCAGCCGCCCGTCTCGTCTGTCGCCTAGGCCGCAGTCAAGCGCAGCCAGACAGCCCCCCCCGGCCTGTCGTGATGAAACCAAACCGTCGGTTTGTATGTTTTGACAGCTTCTCCCAATGGAAACCTGGCCGATTCCCCCTTCCCGGCCCACCCTATCCGGCTTATCTTCATTTCCAGTGCGCTGTGATGTTCCCTGACCCCCGCGCCCTGCCCCGTTACGATGCTCCAGGGTGCGGCTACAGGGTGCAGTTCCTACATCTTGACCCGGTGGAAAGCCCCTCTGCTGAGATGTCCACGACAACAGTCACAGCATCGGCCCATACAGCATCGATTTAAATTTTTTTACATTTTTTATATTTATAAAGATATTTATTTTTGGTATAATTCAAGAAAACTTGTGTGTCACACCAATGAAGATTAATTGTATGAATAATCATACAGGCGCCAAGACGATTATTATGGAACCTTTACGTAATGAAATTATTATTAGAGCGGCCCAAATCTTAAATCTGAGTGCTCCACCCCTCATTTACTGCGGTCAGAACTTCAAGACCTCAACTCAGACAAGATCCGCACCAGCCTCAGAGCTCTCCATTCATGCTCGCAATTCATTTTCGCTTCTAATTTGGATCTTGCGTCACTCTGGACTTGAGGGGGCGAGAGCTACGCCGGGTCCCCGGGGGCCAGGGGGGAGTCTGAAGTAATGGGATTGAATGTGTTGGCCGAAGTGGCCTTGAGACACGTGTCCTTTCATCGCCGCCGTCACTTCATGTAAGGCCTCGCGGGGAACACGAGGGTGCGGCGGAGTACGATTCCTAATCCTAGCGGCCATGCAGAGAGCGATGTAGAGTTCGTCAGGCTTTATTGTCGTCTCAAATACGAACTGTTATCTGTGACGTCCACAGCGGACTCTCCAGTTCAGTTGAGCTCTTTGTTGGCTAATTTTTTCTCTCACAGATGCTGAGCCCGTGGAAGTCAGCGAATGGGGGGACCGGCCTTCTAAATAGTTTAATAGGGGATTAGGGCTGCAATCTTGTATACTGGATGAAACGGCCATCTTTTCCTTTCGCATCCTCTGTGCTCAGGTTGCCTCTCACGTCTTTCTTACAGGATCCGTCTGTAGTTGCGTCTGAAATAAAAAAACAAAAAAACGTCCCTTGACAGGGTAACCAAGAGGAAGGAAGTACATCAAACGTCCAAGTCGTCCTTTTTCTCCATGGCTGAAAGAGCAATTACCCAGGGTGAGTGAGGAGGCTGCGCTGCGCCAAGGTTGAACGCTATTAATCATTTCCGAAAACCATGGGCCGGCTTATCAGGGAAGACCAACGGGCCTGAGAAAATTGGCAAAGGCGCGCTAATACTAGAGCATTAAATATTGAGAAAGTTGGAGGCCTGGCCTGCAGCCGCGTCAAAACCCCGGTTTCCGTGCCTCGTGATTGTCGTCACTCTCGCCAGCTGGCCGTGGCATCGAGCTCTGATGTCGGCCCAGCGCAGACCTGCAGCTTGGCCTGAATAATAACAACGAAACTGGCGAAAACAAAAAAAAAAAAAAAAAAAAGATCTTCGTCAGCCCGTCGTCAACCGATGCGGCCAGCCTGTTGGTGAACAAGGTAAAAAAAGGTTAAAAAGGTAAAAAAAAAAACTAAAAATAAAATACGAAGCAGGCCGCGAACTTCTCAGTTGGAAGGCGTTGTACAGGATTCACATTTAAAAGACGGCCCATTGATTTTTTTTTGCCTCCTGATAAAAGGAGAACGGTGGTCTCTGGAGATGCCCTTAATGTCTTCAGACGTTGCACTAGAAATGCCAATATGGCCTGTTTGCTGGATGCAGGAGTGGCGTCCCCAAGGCGCCTCATTTTATATTTGACAATTGTTTCTTGGGTCCTGGTTGGCTTCAGTCACTTTAAATGAAAAATCAAGTGTGAGGGTGGAAAAGTATATCTTGAGCAGATGGCTAAATCCTGGCACTTTGTCTGAAGGGCTGAAATGGAACCTTGGAGTGGTTTATGAGCGCCGAGTCCTCCAGAAGGGGCATCTATCATTCACCTCCTCCCTCGGCACGGACCAATCTGTCGAGTTCTTGAGCTCTTCCCCATGTCTTTCACTCACACACTCGTCCATGTGCTCAGTAAAACACTTATTGTGCCCTTGCTGTTGTAAGTATGCAACTGAAAAGATTGCAAAAGGACAGCAAGAGGTGCATTACAATGTCCTGCAGAACACGTCTATAAACCTGTGCACTACAGGTAATGTTTCGACAGGTAAAAAATGATCTTCAGGTCCTTCTTGTCCCAGATTCTCCGATCCTCTACTCGATTTATGCACGCCATATCTTTTCTTGATTTTGGTGGTTTACATTAACGGCATTTATCAGACACCTTTGTCCAGAGCGAGCTACAATCGGTAGTTGCAGGGTTAAGGGTCCTGCTCAGGGACACAACAGTAGTAAGTGGGGTTCACCCAACGAAATGTGTCCTCTGCTTTTAACCATCACCCTTGGTGAGCAGTGGGCAGCCATGACAGGAGCCCGGGGAGCAGCGTGTGGGGACGGTTCCTTACTCGCTAGGCCACCACTGCCCCACCTGTTTTCATAATGGTTGTGGAGACACTGTTTAAGACATGGCTCCAAAAGTTGGCTCAAGTTTGGTTAAGGTCCATCGACTGAAGACCAGGTCATGATTTTCATTATTGTCATGTTCATCAAATCACTTACTTGGATCTGACCACACCCATGAGAATAAAAATATTTCAATCCAAAAAAATCACTGTGACCCATCAATGGAGCCCATGCAAGCCAGTAGTACACACCGCTCATGACCTTATTCCTGTGCTCAGTGATTCAGGGAATTCCCCTCATCATCTGTCACACGTCTGCATCTGAATGGACACGTTCCATTCATGTATGCTAATCTTGACACCCTCCCATATAAGAAAACATGCTCCTATAATTCCTGCAGACATTCTATCCCTTCAATTGCAATTACAGAGCAGTGAATCCACCAAAGTGTTCAGAAGGGCGAAGCGTCTGGTGTGGAAAATCCGTTTTTACGTTAACGTGTAATCGTGATATAACTCAGACACCTGGATTTATTTCATCCTACCGAAAATGCAAACAGGGACTACCGTTTTAAATTTGGGATTAATCGTGATTAATAACAGCCTATTATTGCAATTAACTGGATTAATACCCCTGGTCCACATATATAAATACGCACCTCAGTCCTCATGGCCGACGGCGCTCAAGGCCGCGGGACAGGAAGCAAAGAAGCCCAGCAGGAATGCTGGAACGAGAATGTCACCCCAACCCCCACACCCCGTACCCGCCTCGGCCCCTGTAGCCAGGGGAACTGTCGAGCGGCAACGGCGGGCCCGGCGCATCCACAATTCAGCCCGAGGCTGGGCGGCGACGAGCCATTACCCTGCAAGAGGCTCGACTTCCGGGACCAGCCACCACAAGAGAGGCCGGGCCTCGCAGCTGTGGCCTGGCCCGGGCGACAGGCCGGGGGGGCTGTCTGGCTGCGCTTGACTGCGGCCTAGGTGACAGACGAGACGGGCGGCTGCACAGACAGAAGCCGGCGTATTTGGTTACGGGCCGCTCATGCCGGGCGGCGGCTGGGACTGCAGACCCTGGCCTGGAATATGGCCGGGTAGGGATAGGCTTGATATCTGAGCATGCCCAGGCTTGCGCTAAACGGGGTTTTGGGGGGGGGGGGGGGGGGGGGGGGGGGGGGGGGCACCCTCAGGTTTTGTTAGCGTGCCGAATCGGACTGTCTGTGGCATTTAGCGACGTTGTCTTGAAGTTCGCCGTGTCTAAGAGGAATTACAGTCGGTTTTCATGTGTAATGTGGTGTCAGGTACTACAATTTGGTGATCTGGCCTACAATTTGGTATGCTTACTGCACCACTGTAAAAAAAAAAATAATAAAAAATCTAATCCAATTAATTTGATTAAGAACTAAAGTTCAGACTTGGCTGACTGTGAAAACAAGGGCTGAATTAAAACGGGCCGTGGCTTCTTCCTGTATCGGCTGCTATCTTCAATTCTCTCTCACTCTCTCTCTCTGTAGCTCAGCGTGTGTGTCTAATAAACGGCCAATTAAGAATGCAATTCATTTTAGTTTGGTGACACAGGACTCCTGAAATGAAACTGCGGGAAGCACGGCCTCATTCCACGCTCATGCAAAACTCAATGAAGTCTTTACCCACTCGAATCACTCTTTTATAGTGGGCAAGACAAACTGGCGTCGTTCATTATGGGGGTGTTAACGTCTGTGTACATAAAAAGGCTAATGGCCTTTAGATGTAAATGCCTTTCACTCGGCCGTGGTGGAGTCTTAATGTCGCCTGAGATGAGTGTGTCTAGCGAGAGCTGACGGCAGCAGCGTTAAAGAAACGAAGCCTTCAGCGTAATCGGCTGGTGAGTCGTTCTCTTTCGGCTGTGAACGGACGGTTCTCCTCTTTGAACGAGTCATCCAGTTGACTCACGCCGTTGGCAAAGGGGACGTTGGTCAATGAATTATTTTTTTCGGAGCTTCTCTTTATTGCTGTCACTGTTGTTTCAGTGGACGACGGACTTCGTTTCATTACTGCTTCTACTAGTAATGCAAAAAATATGCAAAATACAAGATAATTTTTTATTAGTCTCACAAGTGGGAAATTTACATTGTCACGGCAGGAAGTGGACAGTACAAGATAAGAGCAGCAAAAACCAATAGCACAGACACTATGTCGACTGTATAATATAAAGGTTCACTGTACAAGTAAGCAAATAAATTGTCCTAGAATCGAAAAAAATAAAATTTTTCGGTATTTGC
The DNA here is from genome assembly GCF_900700375.1 of Denticeps clupeoides. Lineage (NCBI taxonomy): Eukaryota > Metazoa > Chordata > Actinopteri > Clupeiformes > Denticipitidae > Denticeps > Denticeps clupeoides. Next base: position 5,408,600 of record NC_041723.1, on the reverse strand, counting down.
ATAAATAATTTTGTGGGTGTGGTAACATAAACACGATTCTATTTTTTTTAATTGCATGTACGACATTAGTGGGAAAATACGTTGTCTGCGGACGTATTAAATGTTCCGCTTGGTATATAAAGCGAATCGTTGCGTAATTGCCAGCCTCCAGTCCTGGGGCCGCTTGAACCGAACAACGATCCGAACATAGAACCGACTCTCCGCGACGAACCGAGACAAATTATCCAAAAGGATCCCAAATGTCTCAGCCTCCAGTAGAATCGAAGCGTTCCTTAATCTCAAACTTTGACTCGTCCACACACACACACACACACACACACACACCAGTCCATTAGCGTGGATCCCTCCGCTTCCCACGGTACGCCCACCAGTCCGCTGTCCAGGTCACGTGTTCGCGCGTCCGGCGCCCTCCTCGGCGCGCAGCAGCGACTCCGTTCAAACTCGCCGCGGAGTTGGGCGATGGAGACGCGGGCCGCCGCTCTGCCGCCGGAACCCCTTCCCCCGCGGACTCGGCGTAAAAGCGGAGCCGATGGAATAAAACCGGGCCGAGGGAGGATTCGGTCCCAGGCTCTGCAGACATGAGGGCGGCTTCTTCCAACTTGCTCGCCCTGGTCTTCCTGTGCACTTGCTCCGGCGCGCTGTACGTGTGGAGCCGGCTGGAGGAGCGGCTGGAGCGCCACAGACGCGGACCGCCGCCGCCGCCGGACTCCGTCCCGGAGCTCCCGGCCAAAACTTTCCGCGCCCTGCTCGCCGTCCCGCCGGCGCGGAGCGCGCTTTTTAACGCGACCGGCGGGAATCGTCCCGAAGCGCGGCCGTTCCCACGCACCCTGGGCGAGATCACGGAGGACGGCGTCTACTGGAGCGGGAGGCTGGAGAGCTTCCTGCCGCCGGGCTTCGGCGAGGACCACGGCCGCGCGTGGAGGCGCCGCGCCCGCAGCAGCCCCGTCGTCTCGCTGGAGCCCGGCTGCGGCAGGGTCTCCAACCAGCTGGCCACCTTCTCGGACGGCAGCCGGGCCTGCGTGCGCTACGGGATCGACCCGGACCAGGTCCAGGGCGAGGCGCTGTCCTACTACCTGGCGGCGCTGCTGGGCATCTCCAACCTGCCGCCGCTGGCGCTCTCCCTGGTCGGCGGGGCCGGGCAGCAGTGGGCCGCGGTGCGGAGGCGGGTGGAGGGCCTGCAGTGGTCGGGCCGGGCGGTGGTGTCCCTCACCGAGTGGGTCGCGAACCTCACGGCCGTGGCGACGCCCGCCCTGCTGCGGCCCGAGAGCCGCGGGCTGAACGCGCGCCAGGCGGACCTGGAGAACCAGACCGCGGCGGGGCTGCTGCGCCTGGTGCAGTGGAGCGACCTCATCCTGTTCGACTACCTGACGGCCAACTTCGACCGGCTGGCCAGCAACCTGTTCAGCCTGCAGTGGGACGCGGCGGCCATGCGGCGCGACACCAGCAACCTGCTGCAGGCGCCGGGGGCGCGCCTGGTCTTCCTGGACAACGAGGCGGGGCTCGTGCACGGCTACCGCGTGCTGGACGCGTGGGAGCGCTACCACCGCGCCACGCTGGCCTCCGTCTGCCTCTTCCGGCGCGCGACCGCGCGGCGCGTCGCCGAGCTGCACCGCGCCGGGGACGCGCGCGCGCGCCTGCTGGAGCTGTACCGGCGGCGCGAGCCGCTCCACGCCGCCCTCGGCTTCCTGTCCGACGCGCAGGCGCGGACGCTGCAGCGCAGGATCGGCGCGCTGCACGGCCACATCGCGGACTGCCGCGCCAAGTACGGCCGGGACGCCGGGGGGGGGGTTTAATAACGAGCCTTAACTGTACACTTTGACCTTCTGACCTTTTGACCTTTCGATGTTGTATAGTAACGGGGTGCGTCTCATTTTGTTCTGTGCAGATGTTGCAGATGTTTCATGTTGGACTCACGTCCCCTGTCATGTTCGTTGTGAATAGGGACATTACTGTCATCGCCCCTTTTTTTTTTTTCTTGAGCTCCCACTTCAGTAGGCCACAACATTCCAGTCCTCTTTTTTTTTTTTTTTTGGTTGTTTGTTTTGTACTCGAACGAAATTTCTCGTCATTAAATTCTTAAGTGGCCCGAGTCGTTTCTGCGTGCCATTTATTCCCGGCTCATTGTCTCGCCCATAAAAGCCCCTGTGTGCTCGGTACAGTGCCGCCATTGTGAGCGGAGAATGCGATTCCCCTCATCCCCCACCCCTGGACAGAAATCCCCTTCTGTCCCCCCCGAGTTGCTCGGAGCCCGTACGAGGAGGGATGGGTGCTAACTTAATTCCCGCAAGGACCCCTGGGTAGCCTTACGTTCCTTTGTTGTCCGCTTGCTTGGGCATAAGGAGGAGGAAATGTCTTTCATTACGGTTCTAATGACAAACATCTGCTGCCGTTTGTTTTTTCCTTGCGACGTTCTGCCCGTTCTCCGGGATTTTCAGCCGTCTCCCCCTCATCCCGCATCATCCCTGACTCGCTGGTGATCCCATCGTGGTCCCTGAAATTTCCAATATACAAAAAAAAGGCCCCTGCAGGCCCCGTTCATCTGTCCTCATCTGTGCTCTTCCTGTTGCAGGGAGGGGTTTAAAAAGCGTAGATCTTCCAGACGCCAGGCTAACCAGAGATTAGCCTTCAGACATGGTTCGATCAGGTGTGGGAGTCTGCAGGGGGTCGTCATTTTAAACTGGGGGGTGGGGGGGGGGGGGTGGGGGGCGCTTGTGCCGTTGCCAAGCGCTTTGGGAGACTTACGACCGTCTGCAGACGCTTGGGATTAACCAGAAAAGAAAAAAAAACAGCAGGACAGACACCCACCCCTTCCAGGGTCCGCCCGTTCCACCGTCTTCCACTGTTATTCAGACGGAAAATGAAAGTCTCGTCCTGATGGGTTTAATTAGACATTAGCCGGCTTTTTATTTTTCCTTTTAAGAAATATGACTTGGTTTATAAGGCCGCTTTTTCTGTCATTAATTAAACTGAAGGGGAACATCAAAGGCGCTTGTTCATCTCGCCTCGCGGTCCACATGCGCCACATCTGGCCTGCTCCGCCTCACCGCAAAGCCCCACAAATTTTGCCCGCGCCCCGAGGCGGCGAATTCCCCAGAGTCTGGGCAGCGTGTGCTGGTTACTGCCGAGCCTGCTGGGATTCTTACCGAGGGCCAGAGGGGATTCATGGGAACCATCTGGTTCCGGTCGGCGTGGGACGGGGCAGCTGGCCGACTGGTGGTGTCAGCAGACGGGCTGGGCCGGCTCAGCTGCCTGGTTACAGGTAAACACTGGGAGACGTCTGTCCCGGGCTGGACATTTCACACATTCCTGAGGAAGTCCAGGCCGATCTCAGCAAACACTCACACACACACACACACACACACACACACAGGCAGTTGGTTTTTTATTTTTCCCACTATTTAAACATACAATATTTTTTTGCAGTGCATGGTGTTAAGATGAGTACAAGGTTTTTTTGTAACTTGCTATAACATTAAATAGTCCTGTATGAGACATTCTGTTGGACAAAAGCTGAACAGCTGAAGAGGAGCCATGACGGATTCTTGCCAAACCAAGATTTTTGGTGAAACATGGCCCTCATCAATGGATAAATTATGGATTTTCTTTCTTTTTCTAGAACAAATCTGCACACAAAACAATGAAATAACACACATGAGGTTGTGTATTAAACAATATTTTTTCAGTATTTTTCCCATTTTCCAAATTTTATTTATGGCATTTTATTTAGAGCAACATACAGTACAGGTCAACAGTTTAAACACACCTTTTTCTTTCAGTGTGTTATCTTTATTTTCATGACCATTTACATTGGTAGATTCTCACTGAAGGCATCAAAACTATGAATGAACACATGTGGAGTTATGTACTTAACAAAAAGTGGAGACCTGACCTCCACAGTCACCGGACCTGAACCCCGTCGAGATGGTTTTGGGTGAGCTGGACCGCAGAGTGAAGGCAAAGGGGCCAACAAGTGCTAAACACCTCTGAGAACTCCTTCAAGACTGTTGGAAAAGCTCATTGAAGCTCATTGACCTCTTGAAGCTCATCGAGAGAATGCCAAGAGTGTGCAAAGCAGTAATCAGAGCAAAGAAACTAGAATATAAAACATGTTTTCAGTTATTTCACCTTTTTTTGTTAAGTACATAACTCCACATGTGTTCATTCATAGTTTTGATGCCTTCAGTGAGAATCTACAAATGTAAATGGTCATGAAAATAAAGAAAACGCATTGAATGAGAAGGTGTCCAAACTTTTGGCCTGTACTGTACAATCGGTAGTTACAAGGACAGTCCAACCTGGAGACGCAGGGCCACAATGGTATTAAGTGGGGTTTGAACCTGGGACTTTGTGGTTTTCTGGCTCATAGGCTAGTGTTACCCAATCGGCCAATACCACCCTGGCTCTTTAGAGCAACTGAAGTGTGCTATGATGACACCATTTCAGGTATTCTCAGCCACATTAAGTGAGATAAAGTGACAGTTTTTGTCACAGTGACACACGTGTCCTCTGCATTTAACCATCACCCTTGGTGAGAAGTGGGCAGCCATGACAGGCGCCCCGGGAGCAGCGTGTGAGGACGGTGCTTTCCTCAGTGGCACCTTGAAACCTCGGGGTTTGTTAGACTTGGTTTTCCAGCCGTCCTGAAGGAGTCCCTGTGTTGAAAACTTGCTGGCTGCTTGTGGTTTTTTCTTCTTGTGAGCTGTTTCCGGAGCCGCCACGAAGGTAAAGAGAGGTGCAACAGAGCAACCGCCCCACTGATGGCCTCTGCAGTGCCTGCATCGCTGTCATCGCTGCACCAAACTGATTACGTCCGCGCCAGAGGAACGATATTTACGCGCACGTGTGTATGGAACACGGGCTGACAACAAAGATCTCCTGAATCTCTCCAGCCCTTCACTTCCTTTCACCGTCTCTCTCTGTCACACCTTCACACTCCTCTTCTGTCAGGGCGTTTGCATTATCGAGAGTGAATGGGAGCGCTTGTGCGAGTGAAGCAGATGGTGTGTGCGTGTGTGTGTTTGTGTGTGTGTGTCTGCAAGAAAAACATCTGAAAACCCTCGCTTTTACCAGACTGTCTGCTCAAATCCGGCGCGTTCTTGGAAGAGAGGAACAGTGTTTTTTTTTTAGGCCATTAGAACAGATTATGCAGAAGCTTAAACCGTGACTTCCCTGCAATGAGGGGTCCACATGTTCGTTTTTTCTGACAGCGTCGTGAAGCAACGTTATTCCGCCGAATGAGGAGCAAAAAAAAAAAGAATACAGGATTCCATGCAGAAACACTAATATGCGGTGTAAAACGAAACTGTTTTTCTGCCCCATAATCCCTGTCGTGCTTATAGCATCACACATTTTACGGAGGTAAAAGTAAAGCAGCGACGGGTTTTAAGAAATAAGTTATTAATTTATTCGTGTTTTTAAGGCGGCTGCGTTCAAAAGAATAAATACAGAGACCTGCTTAGCCCTGGATAGGATCCAGCTTGGCCTGGATAAGTGTTTCTGGAGAATGGACGAATGAATGGGTGAATGCACTAATAGATGAAGGGACGTTCATGTCAGGCCAAGTCGAGCAGGCCTGCCAGACGTGCTGTGGAGCTGAAGGAACCGTGCGTGACTAAGCCTCTGTGTTTTTCCATCTTTCATTCCCCAGGTCCCAGCGTCTGTTTTGCTTACTCTTCACTTCCTTTCCTTCCTGATCTTCCTCCCCTCATTTCTCTTCCGCTCCCTGACCTCCACGGAGATGGAGGAAAGTATTAGCCCAACTTACTAAACTCTTTTCCGGATAGCCAGCAAGATGGCTCCTCTCCTTGACAACTCCAGCGAAGCAGAGCAGGCGTCAAGATTTCAAGGGATTTCAAGAGATATATGTAAGAAAAATATAAATAAGTATTATACGTATGAATACATTTACAAAACTAGAAAAAAATATACACATATTGTGGAAAATGTCACTTAGCTGTGGTGCAGATGGGTTTAGAATAATAAACCCATAAAACCCAAATTCATATGTGTATGTTTAATGGAGACCTATGTCGATAAAGGAATGACTCTCACCATTCACTATCAACAACAACATTTATTTCTTATATGGCGCAAAATCTCAGTGGGCTTTGACAGGCCCTACAGTTGACACCCAACACACTTGACCATTCTGCACACAAGGAACGTGATGTTTGTTTGTGATGGTTTGTCCAATAAGAGAAAAAGTTGTGGAGAAGTCCAAAGTGTAGTCCAGTGTCATGGTGCACGTTACGTGTCCATTATGATGCTACTGGTCCATTTGAAGATCCCTGAAGGTTTAGTTGTTACGGTGGTGGTGGCTGTGGTGACCCTCTCGTTTAGCAGTTGCCAGGAACCAGGATTTATCTGCTGGTCTCTTCGCTGGAGTCTGTCAGTTAGGGGTGTTGAAATTAATCGTATAATCGATGCATCGCGATGCAGACGTGGGCGATATTGCATCGTAGGGAGGTTAAAATTAATCTTATAATCGATGCATCGAGATGCAGACGTGGACGATTTTGCATCGATGCAGGGCAGAACATAATCAATAATATCATGATGACGTGGAATTCAATTTCAGCCTGATCTGGGAACAGCGCCACTCCGGGTAGGAGTTTTACGCTGCGCGTATTTTCACGTGACCAATTTGGACATCACACGTACCAAATATTACTGCTTTTATGTAATACAAAATGAAATAATACAAGGACCTCGGTTCCTCTGCTTGGTGGAGATGTCGATCTGCATCAGGACCGGGGCAGACGATTAACTCCGCCCACAACATAGTACCGTGTGCATTTAAAGGAGAAGCACCGGTATATACAACTGTTACAAGGTGAGTGCGGACGTAACAAGTTTTTCTGCTCTGGAGCAAATCAGAGCGTCCACACAGGCGCACCTTAACATCATGTGACCATGTAGAAAATGTCTGGGATGCATCGAGGCACTGATAATCGTAATCGAATCGAATCGTGAGTCCAGTGAAGGTTCACACCTCTACTGTCAGTAGTCTGTGCGCTTCACTCAGTGTCTCGGAGAAAACAAACAGAAGCACCGCCATTGGACGACTGATACTGAAATATGTGGTTATAGTGGTGTATTTCTGCAATCACAACTTCCATCACAACTTATTCCCAAGATGGGTTTTACAGATCTGGGCGCAGGGCGGTGTGGTGCAGGCCGCCATGAATGAAACAGAATAGCATTGTCCCGTCCAGCAAATGCTCTTCAGTCCTCTGCCAGAGCTGAACTTCTCAAGCCAGCCGCAATGGTTTCAGCAGAGAGCAACCAGGGCCGCAATATTCTATTCAGATAGGCGTTCATTACAAGGCTTGGATGAATGTCCCCAACCTGAAAGACTTCCATTACAAGGCCTATAAAAGTACATATGCACAGCGGCCTCTTTGACGTACACCGCCTATTATTGTCAATAACCAGTCGGCTTCATTTTGATTTGTTAAACCGTCGGTTCCACTTCCCTGCCCCCTCCAATTAGAATGCAGTCTGCGGCGCTGAGATTAATGCCCGCCGAGCAATCCTCACAATTACAAGACGCCAGAAGTATTTACACCCTAACTCCATTATCACATCCCTGAACCAGTCAGTTGTGATTGACAGCCACGTGTCAAGAGTGAATTTAATTTCCGGAACTTTCCGCTCCTCTCGCTCTCTCTCTCTTTTTTTTTTTTTTTGGCACTGGTTGACTTGGAAGCAGCATGCCGTTGATTGACATGCCTGATGGATTTTGTTTAATCCGCCCGGCGAATCTCGTGGTTCCATCTGGCATGGGACTTGTGAGACGTCGTCTTAAGGAAAGTCAAATTTGGCTTGATTTGCATTGGGCTTAATTTGTATGTAAATCATTATTACTCTCTGAAAACATGAACTTTGTGTGTGTGTGTGTGTGTGTGTGTGATTTCACAAGCCATCCAGACCAGGATGTGTTAGCTCTGTGATGATGGATTCCTCTCTTCTAAAGCCCTTGAGTGGACACATTGTTGTTGCATAAATGAGCCAGTTTCGGTCGAAGGCAGCTGGAACGCACTTGTGTGTGCCCAGTGGGCTCCCGTACGCGGAGAAAAGGGGACAGAGATGAATCCACCGGCAGGAGTTTGTGAAGCCGAGCGACTCTCGTCCTCTCCCGGACGCCGGCGACACCTCGCCCGGAAATAAACAGCCGAGCGAAAGTGATTTATGGCAGCTTTCCTCCGGGCGACTGCGTCGTGGGTTTTCTCCAAGCTGACCGCTGGTGTAGGAGTGTTATCTCGGGACGCTTTGCTGTGTTGCTAGTTGTGTTTTTTTTTTTTTTTCTTCCGTCCCCGGTCATGAATAATAACGCCATTCGGGGGACCGCGTGCAATGGTAATCCGCCCATTTCCATGTAAATTGCACTTGCCGCAGCGGCGGCCCAGCCCCACGAGGGTGTGATTACAGCAGCCGCAGCCTGGCCGGCACCTCGCGGAGAGCCCGCCATTGTCTCGGCGCAGATCTGAGGCCTGCTAACACCCACTGCCGAGGTGCGGTGGCGTCGCGGCTGCTTCGGAGGGAGCGCACGGCTCGGCAGGTATTCCAACCCGCCCACGCCGGGCTCCGCGCCGCTTCTCAAGAGGCTGGGCGCTTCCGGCCTGACTCATCCGAGTTTGAGGGAGAACTCAAGGGGGGAAAAAAATCCCAGCGTCCCCCTGCACTGGAGAGCTGCAGTTGGGATGTAATTGCAGGGCGTGGTCCCTTTGTCCTCCAGGGCCCTCCACTCTCAAACGACAGGGACGAGGTGTTTCCCGTGAAAGGGAGACAAACAATGGAGCAGTAAATGCAGGTCGGTGTCGTTGAGTGGGCAACGTGGCTCTCGGAAAAAGAAGCTTCTAGATGAGAGGCTCACTGCTTGCTGCAGGTGAACATGTTTGCTAAGGTGAGCACATCATCATGGTTCCGAGACATTCCGTTCCATAGGGATAAAGCAAACGTGTTTTCACTCGACGTAGCAGAGGTAAGAATTATGAGTCAGAAATGCCGACTCATGGAGTGAAAGTGAAGTGATCGTCACTGTGAAACACCGCAGCACAGCACAATGATACAATGAAATGTGTCCTCTGCTTTTAACCATCACCCTTGGTGAGCAGTGGGCAGCCATGACAGGTGCCCGGGGAGCAGCGTGTGGTTTGGTAGGTGGCACCTCAATGGCTCCTTGGCGGTTCGGGGATCCAAATTGGCAACCTTCTGATTACGGGTCTATTTCTTAACCCGCTAGGTCACCACTGCCCACCATACAGCATATCTGCCCAATGCAGGTGCTTCTACCGGCCTCACGTCATTCCCAAGCCTGAGCACATCTTACTCGGGCAGAAATAATACGTCTGTATTAGTACATGTATTTCAGGCACGTCTCATTTTAGCGTAGTGTTAGCATAGCCTCTCGTAATATAGCTATGTTCCCTTTTTTGTCATATTAAATACAGCCATTACATGAATTATTCACAGTTAAGTGTCAGGATAGACTTCCATGCATAGTTTGAATTACAGGGGAGCTCCGACTTTTTTTTCTTCATCTTTCAATTTTCTTGATATTTAAAAGTTCCGGAAATATAAAATATAATAGCATCAATGTGTCAAGGTTTGTTCCATTATAATGTCTCTGTTACTTCTGTGGCACTATGCTTGATTTATACTTCTCAGCAGATTCATATGTTTCTATTGTGCCTGAATAAAATGTTACTGACATTGGTAAGATGTAGAAAACAGGTCTCCCCCGAAGGTTGCTGTCTTACTGAAACTGTGCTCACATGTATTGTCCTCAGCAGGAAAGAATTATGACCGTAAAAACCATTCCAGGCTGCACTTTTGTCTGCAATGGCAACAGTTAAAATCTGATCGTTTTAACGATGCGTTTTGATCAATTACGATTTTTGGGATGATACAATCAGGCATCTGGCAACAGCAGGCAATCTCTTTGTAGCATAGCCACCGGGGGCTCGAGAAAATGGAAATGGCTTAGCATGTACCCTTTAATATATTCAACTTTTCTTCATTACAGTCCCAATACCGGCGTCCAAGTCAATTCATTATGCAAAAAAACTCTTGAACTTCAAACTTTTTTTACTTTCTTTATGCAGCACTTCCGCTCCCTGTCTCCATCAGGCTATTATAAATGCTGATGACACTGCTTCTTGGCCTCCCGATGCTGCATTGGCCTAATTGATAGGGTGAACTAATCAGTCCAGGTGGCAATAAAGACGCCGCCGTTGAAATCTGTGCTGCTGAAACGGAATCTAAATCTGTCTGGAGCGGAGCGGAGCGGCCGCCATGGGAATTATCCTCATTTCACTTTACCTCTCGCACCTCGCCTCCTTTCTCCGTCCCCATAACGAATGCTGAGGGACAGAGGGAGGATTCTGACAGCGTGAAAATGGAGCATTGGGCAGCGATAGGGCCAGGGCTTTCGTGCTTATCTTTATTTCCGCACGGTGCACACTCAACAACGCATGGCAGGAAACTTTTCCTCAACGTGCTGAGTCTGTCCCATCGGCCATACACCGTGGGCTGTATTTTAAGAGTGTTACACTGCAAAAAGAATGCCGGAAGTTGTTGAAAATGAATGAACTTTTATAAAATTAAAAACGGACTGTTTTTTACAATGATTTTTGCAGAATAAGCCTAGAGAAAATAAGCAAGTGAACACTGCCGTATAGGTAGTTCCTCCTCTTCCAATGACCTAAAATCCCCCCAAGAAAATGTCCTCGGTGTGCTTATTAGCGGCCATGTTTAGAACCCTCTGGTGTTTTCCCTTGTGGACGTGGGAACGCGTGTCTGCGGTGAGAAGGCTGTTAGGTGAGGTCAAGAATGTGGGATCCTGCTGGGTTGAGATGACGGATCCAGACCAGGCCGCGACCCCGGCCATGTTGTGTTTACCTAACCCCACCCTGCCCCACCCTCTCATTACCCACAACCCCCCCTGCTCTGCTATCATTGTAGCCTCTGGCGTGTCAAAGAGGCTAAAACTGATTTCATGGAACCATCAGAACATTAGATGTTGGAGAAGGTGACTGGAAGATTGTGTGTGTGTGTGTGTGTGTGTGTGTGTGTATCTGACAAATAGAGGAGAAGTTCACACTCCTCCCTGCCAGGTGTTGCCATAACTCACTTGGCTTCAGATCTTTCGTGGACATTCCTGGACATCAGAGCCGGCCTGACGGATGAGATGAGAGGATTTATGAGGTGCTGACGGGCCGACAGTTGGGGGGAAGGGGCATTGTACAAAGGCAGGGAAGAGATAATAACTTTTCTCTCTCTCTGTCTCTTCGTCATCTGGCTTTCTCTGTGACTTTCTCTCACATCTCTTCCTGGTGTCTGCTGCAATGCTCACGTTTCCTCCTTTTATTCGTGATTTATTTAGACCTGAACAGAGCTTATACGACTCCACACAACCTGACACATTTCTCCTATCTATAAAAAACAGCGGCACATTCTGGTGAACAGTAGGCGCTTTCGGTGTCTCGTTGAAGCCTGTTTGAAGTGTGGGTGAAGTTGATGGATGTACAAGCTGCTGTCATCTTCCTGCGCCGAGACTCTAATGAGCCTTGCTTTAAGTCATGTAACGCTTGCATTGATTGATGATAAACAAAAAGTGTTTAACGGGCCGCGTTCAGGCGCCTGTTAAGTGTAGGTCGCCCCTTCGAACAAGAAAAAAATAACAGAACGCTATCGGTTCTTCTCTGTGCATCACAGCGCTTACATTTACATTTACAGCATTTATCCAGAGCATCTTACAATCAGTAGTTACAGGGACAGTCCCCCTGGAGCAACTTAGGGTTAAGTGTCTTGCTCAGGGACACAATGGTAGTAAGCGGGATTTGAACCTGGGTCTTCTGGTTCATAGGCGAGTGTGTTACCCACTAGGCTACTACCACCCTCATGTTCATTCCAACCGGCTCCTGGGGGTGAGGCTGGATTTACACCCTGGAGGGGGAGCTGAATGCATCCATGGCACCAGGGGATCAGTCAGGGGATCCGAATTCTGTCACATGGTCCTCAACCCCAGCCAGGAGCATCCTCCCCCTTTCCTTCACCACTTGCTAACAGCATCATAGGTTCTAATTTCAAATTTCCAGCACAGGACGTCTGTTTTTCCTCATTTTTTCCTCCTCATTTGAACATGTGGCTCGGTGCTGTCCTCGAGCACCGGGCCTGTGCTGTGAAGTTCCCTTTATTTTGCATGGGTAAGATCCCACCCACCGCCTACCCCCCTTCAGAACCCTCCGCTCCCAAAGGAGCAGGAGCATACGCTCTGGGTTTGGAGTGACAGAGTGGAGCCTAAAATAGTCTGCAGCTCAGACTGGCAGACAGAACGTAACATCTGCTGCCTTCAGTTGTACACACAAACACACACCCACACACACACGCGCACGCACGGACACAGTCCCATGTAGGCAAGCCTGCCTGGACACGCATAATCCACTTTTTTGACAGTTATATAAATGTACCCTTCTATACGCTCATCACAAAAGAAACTCTTATAGATTTTTCTGTCGTTCCTGGGCCATCTGATTTGATTTTCCTGGGGAGAGAGGAACCGCAGCGTGGATTTGACGGGACGCAGGCATTTCAACGGTATTTTTTGCACAGCCGCTTCTTCCCCGATGACCTTGATAAGGCCGGTGCCTGCTTCCGCTGATTTCGGGGGGTAGGGTTATGTTCTGAGTCCTCAGCATCACCCTCCAAGCACCCATGTCATTCCCGGCATCTGATTGCCACTCACCCCGGGCACCGACGTAGAGACAAGGATCGTTTCCGACTCATTTCGTTTGGGCTGGCGCTTATTTATTTATTTACATGCCTGCGCATAATCTCATAATCTGCTTTGGCCCTGAGTAGTTTTGTCTTCTGCTAAGACACAGTGTGCCGTAAAATACACACACACACACGCAAACACACGCGTGCACAGTCAGCTGAATCAATAAGCGGCTTAACTTTCATTAAATCTGCATTTTATTCGGATTCACTCCCCCCTGTGTCCTCCCTCATATATGTGTTCAATAGCTGACACACACACACACACATACCCATCCGTCGCCACTTCCCTCTGAGGTGTGTTGGCCGTCCCCCAAAAGCGCTGTGTCAGCAGTGTGTGTCCCCGTTGGCAGCTCAGTAATGGTTTTAGGAGTTGATATTGGACACTGACTCGGGCAGCGAGGTGCACAGGCATGTCCTTTCATTCCGCTTTTGCATGAAAACCCCGCTCACCTCTGCAGGAGGGGAATTCAATATCGACCCTCTACACTCCAGTTCTGTTCTTTTGGGTTTGCTCTCTCGTCCCCCCCCCCGGCGTCCCCCACACTCACACAGCCGCACAGCACCTCTCTTTTTTCAATTCTGTTTGCTGTCACGGCGACAGAAGACACTCTCCACATTAACATTCTGATGGCTTCTCGTCCCCGCGTTTCATCCCTCCTCTGACGTTACATATAAAAGCCCCTCACACATCTGCCGATGGGCCGCCAGGCCTCAGAGATGGCATAGCCGTGAGCCGCTGGTAGAGCCTGTTTTTTTTTTCACTAGGTACAGATGGCACGGATGGCCTTGGGAGGCGGGCACAAGCTGGCCCTGCTCCATTTGTCACCATTTGCCTCGGGTCCAGGGTGGCATTTTGGAGCCATCAGAGGGACACGGGGAACTATTTTCTTTCTTGACATTGACCAAAGCTGCAGTGTTGACCATGGTCTTAATTTCAATTCATTCATTGTTAATGAAGATTCCAGATTAATGTGCTTGCATGGACACCTAATAGCTTAGCACTTTATTTGCACTGACTATATAACAAAAATCACTCATTAACTTAATAAGTAATTTGGGGTGTCCTGACCTTATTCACATTATGCAGACATAAAATAAATGTGGAAATGTCCAGCTGCACCAAGGCACAGGACTTGTGCCATCGTGGAATACCACTTCATAAATGACACAAATGCGAAAATCGTCCTTCCCTTTGGCATCAATCAATTCATTTTAACACGATTCTCTCCTACAAGTCCGTACTTTGCCTTTGCATCCACAGTCTATGGGTTTGTTGCAAAGGCAGTGAAAATAGCTGCTAGATAAACAATGCAGAGCCCAAGTAGATGCTGATACTCAGCACAGTGCACACAACAAAATTCGTCCTCTGCATTTAACCCATGAAAGGCATCCAGGGAGCAGTGTGTGGGGATTTTCCTTGGCAGTTTGGAATTCAAACCGGCAACCTTCCGATTACGGGTCCACTTCCTTACCCGATGCCACATTCTATTTAAACTTTTTCTACATTTTATCAGTCCAATTTTTTAAAGGATGTCAAATGTACGAATATTGTGCATTTAGTTTATGTGTTCAGACCTGCCAGTATTGTGGCTATTTTACTGCCTCTCTTGAGGAAGTATTGCAGTCTTGATGTTTGACAGTTAGTCTTTGTGCTTTTCTGACTAGCCCTCTTTTTAAAAAGCAGCACAGCAGCACTCAGAACAAGCAACGACTCGCCTTCCGAGACGTAAAGCAGATCCGTAACGAGCAGGAATGTCTGCCGCTATCTACCCTTCCATCCATCTCTGGGATTATTTTGGGGCTTCGAATCCTTCTGTTCCCTTGCAATGAGTGCTCTCCATCTGTGATTCAGCATGGGTGTGACGTGAGATTGTCTGTCTCTTGAACGTACAGAAGCAAGATGTCAGGAAATGATGTACCCTTGTAACTATCAGCAGGGGCCCAGCTACAGAATGTGAAAGTTTTCGTGAAATCAGTTCTTATAATGCAGCGCATGATGTGAGGAACTAAAAAAAAAGTGATACGTTCTCAGAGCTGGCGGGTGTGGAGGGCCTAGGCCATTGATCGATTGCCACAAAGTAATGCAACTGTAGTGAGACGGAGATGTACAGAGATGTCGGTGTGTGCCATTGTGATTGCACCGTGTGACATGGCGCAGCCATGGTTAGGAAAGAAATGCGCTTAACCCAGCAGCATATAGCTAGCAAAATATGTACCGCAGAAATAATCTTATATACAAAGGAATAGAGACCTTCAGCCAGTTTCAGTGTTAACAACTATTACCAGAAAGTCAGTAGATGGACAATCCTGGATGATGCCACACTCTAATTAGCAGTTCCATGCGACGTTTGCCACCAAGTTGGCGATTCTTGCATCAGAAATGATAGTTTCCCCATATGCTTTTGCCTAGTGATCCAAATGTAGAGAAATAGTAACATACTGCAAAAACATTTATATATCATGTAATTTAGGCTTCCTACAAACAGCATTTCCAGTAAACCAATCTTATTCCAGTAAACACACTAAATTACTTTTTATTATATGAGTTAATATGCAGCTCACCAATCTAACAAAGTCCATGTGTTAGAAAACCAGACCAAGTGGAGATGAAACTTCTTCATGCAACTGAGGCTTCCTACCATGAGCATGAAGGACCATAAACGAGAAAATAAACCTCCGGAATCAAGGCCAATGGCCGTGGAGCCAATGTCATCTGAATTCTTTCAAGCCAGACCCTTCTCATCATTTAAACGGAAGTTGCCACGCTTCCCACAAGTAAAAACAAGCTCCTTTACTCTTTGTGTCAAAATGACTAGCGTCTGATCCCTAACGGATTGGATCTTTTATGCCGCTGTCAAATGATTTGCTTTGATCTGTGAGGTGATTTCAACCGAGCGGTGATATATTTACGACGCCGGCAAATTATCCCTGCAGGCACAAAGCCGGAGCTCTGAGGGATATGTAGCACTGAGCAGGACCCTTTCCCATTATATGGCTCTGTCTGAATGTTTTTCACCCCGACATTTCTTCCATTTCTGCTATTTAACGCCCTGCCTGTCCAGGTACGGTAAATGGAGCCATTTTGAAGCCATTTATTGTGTAAAACAGACGTCTCTGGTTGGGTGCTCTCGAAATCGGTTCACGTCCAACTCGCCGAGAGCACATAGCTCCGGATCAGACCCCGCACTACGATAACCGACTCCGCGTGGCCGCAGGACTATGGCCTCAATTAGATTGATCCCTTGACTTATTGAGTCGCGGCTCGTGCCGAGGGTGGCTATCGATTGTGGGATCGTGCGAGGAAGAGAGGAATTGGGGAATGAGTGGGTTAAGCCCGCTCCCCAGCTGCAGAACCGGACTCGGGCGCGGCGTGTGTGATTATGTAAAGCAGGCACGTTCCACCGTCCTCCGCCGGTCACACGGCCTTTTGTGTGCGTCTGGACGGGGAGGCACGTGGGAGGCGGTTCTGACGAGGCAGGGCTGCTCTTCGCGAGGTTTAATGGGTTCGGTGCCGGCCTGTCTGGGCCGTGACTAATGGAGGCGTGGAGGCGGCTGAGCCGTCGTTACGCCGACGACCCGGAGGGCGACGCGCTGCCAGCGCTGTCACATGATTTACGGCGGGGAAGGCATCCGTAATATCCTCGAAGATCAAAAACAATCAGCACGTTCACACGTCCCATCCGAGAGGCGTGTTGTGTTTATCGCCTGATTCAGGCAATATAATACAATTTGAACTTGTTGTTATTTGGGATTGTTATAAGTAGCCAGAAAGTTCACAGCTTCCCTGAGTGTAAATCTCATTCATGTATTCACCACTCTTTTATTTTCGTTTATGCCTTGCTTATGAAAAACTCTGCGGTTCAGTTTAAGACACCAAACACGGGAACGTTGTTGGGGCCAGGTGGGTTGCAGCATCTCAATAACTGCTAACCTCCTGGGATTCTCATGAACTAGAATGTGTCGGTGAGCAGAAACACACTGAAAGAAAAGTGCAACCAACTTGGAGAACCAAGTTGAGGGTGGTGTAGGAGGCTGATCTGTTTCACCACACCTCCCACAGGCATGAGCAATCAATCACCTGTCCAGTCCCTATCAGTCTAAGGCAACTCAAATGAACACAGAGTACCTATCCCAAATCCACCACAGCCTCAACACGAGAAGACCATGACGGGAGCAGGAATGTGGCTGCAGTTGGTGAGTTGTGTTCAAATTAGTACACCTGGAGTGGAGAAAAGATCTCAGTTCGTTCTGTGACATCCAGATTGCTCAGAAGGATGTAAAGCGTTAATTGACGTGATGACGTAGTATTATTCCTAGTGGGATGTTAGAAACGTTTCATGAAATCAATGTCTTCCTTTTTGTCAAACTTATCCTCTATGGTGACTTTCAGCAGCTCACTTTCTTTTATTGTTTTTTTTTTTTTTTTAACCATCCTCCATTCATCTTCTGTTGCCAGACGGAGAGCGGCTTCATTATTCCAAGTAGTTTCCTACATATCAATCTTTCTAGACATTCAAGAATATTTTCTTCTTCTGATTTGATTGCCACAGCTCTATATGTTTCCACACTTCAGATGTGTGTTTGTTCCATTTAATCTATTTTTGACACATATGGCAGTAATGTGAGTGTCATAATTTCAAGCATTATTGGTAAGCAGTGGTGTATATTTTTATTGATAATGTGAATCACTAGTTTGGATAATACACAATATAATAAAGCACATCTCAATATGATGGTTGTATTAACATGATAGTGAGTTCTGTGTGTAGTTTGCAGCTAGTATACAGCACCCTCAGACTGTGGTGGAAGGGGTGAATCTGTCTGATATTGTTGTTCTGCGATCAATGCTGGACATTAGTAATGTCTTGGTGGATTTGTTTAAGGATTTGTTGTTTCAGAACCAGTTCCAAAAAAGAGGTTTTTCATTATGAATGGTGGTGTGAAGGACCGAGGTCAAAGGTACTAAAATACTGCTATAATAAAAAGATTATTTAAAAAAGTTTCCTGTTCTATGTGGCAGAAACTAAATGTAAGATTTTGAGAGTGCCAACAAATGTGCAGTCACGGTGGAGCAGGACAGACGCAAATGCACAACTCTGAAACACAAACATGGACGAAACAAGAACCATGGCAGGAAACAGAGCCAGGTGACAAAGACAATGGGCGCAGTAGGACTACAGTCATGCCACTCAGTGGAAGGATGGAGGAGACCCAAGAGATCAACATATTTTTAAGGTAAGTATTTATTGTAACAGAAAATGAAACAGGCACGATGACCAAAAAATGAACATGTGACTGGCCGCCATTAACGTTTAACAGATTTAACAGAATGTTCAAGAGCTTAAACACTAGCGTGTCCTGCAAACACTCTTGGAGACTCCTGATCACTCACGCCTAATCAGTGGCTGCTGGGAGCAATCAGGACCCAATCATTAGGTCACTCGGTGCCAGCTCGCGGTGCCAGCTCGCTGTGGCAGGTCACTCGCTGTGGCAGCAGACCGTGACACATACAGGAACATTTAGAGCATATTACAGGTGACCACTGGAAAGGGGTCCCTAATTTTTAATGGACATTTTTCTTTCCTGGATAAATGATTACCAGCCCTGCTCTGACACCAATTGCAGGCTTGCTCTACCCTGGAAGGGGGTCCCTCTCTGTATCGTTCTTTCCCAAGGTTTCTTACTTTCTTTTTTCTCCTTTTCGTAGTGGAATTTTTGTGCAGATGGGTCAAGTGTGTGAGGTCTCAAATGCAGGGTCTGTCAAAGCCCATTGATACATACTGTATGTGATTTTGCACTATAAAAGTAATAATTTGTTGTTGTATAACAATCAAGAAACTTAAGCACACGAAAGACACAGGAAACCAGGGAAATGTTTCCTTTGGCAAAATGGGTCAAAAGAAGGACTTGACAGGCTCAGAAAAGTCAAAAATAGTGAGATATCTTGCAGAGGGATGCAGCACTCTTAAAATTGCAAAGCTTCTGAAGCGTGATCATCGAACAATCAAGCGTTTCATTCAAAATAGTCAACAGGGTCGCAAGAAGCGTGTGGAAAAACCAAGGCACAAAATAACTGCCCATGAACTGAGAAAAGTCAAGCGTGCAGCTGCCAAGATGCCACTTGCCACCAGTTTGGCCATATTTCAGAGCTGCAACATCACTGGAGTGCCCAAAAGCACAAGGTGTGCAGTACTCAGAGACATGGCCAAGGTAAGAAAGGCTGAAAGACGACCACCACTGAACAAGACACACAAGCTGAAACGTCAAGACTGGGCCAAGAAATATCTCAAGACTGATTTTTCTAAGGTTTTATGGACTGATGAAATGAGAGTGAGTCTTGATGGGCCAGATGGATGGGCCCGTGGCTGGATTGGTAAAGGGCAGAGAGCTTCAGTCCGACAAGGTGGAGGTGGAGTACTGGTTTGGGCTGGTATCATGTGGGGCCTTTTCGGGTTGAGGATGGAATCAAGCTCAACTCCCAGTCCTACTGCCAGTTTCTGGAAGACACCTTATTCAAGCAGTGGTACAGGAAGAAGTCTGCATCCTTCAAGAAAAACATGATTTTCATGCAGGACAATGCTCCATCACACGCGTCCAAGTACTCCACAGCGTGGCTGGTGAGAAAGGGTATAAAAGAAGAAAAACTAATAACATGGCCTCCTTGTTCACCTGATCTGAACCCCATTGAGAACCTGTGGTCCATCATCAAATGTGAGATTTACAAGGAGGGAAAACAGTACACCTCTCTGAACAGTGTCTGGGAGGCTGTGGTTGCTGCTGCACGCAATGTTGATGGTTAACAGATCAAAACACTGACAGAATCCATGGATGGCCGGCTTTTGAGTGTCCTTGCAAAGAAAGGTGGCTATATTGGTCGCTGATTTGTTTTTGTTTTGTTTTTGAATGTCAGAAATGTATATTTGTGAATGTGGAGATGTTATATTGGTTTCACTGGTAAAAAATAAATGAATTAAATGGGTATATATTTGTTTTTTGTTAAGTTGCCTAATAATTATGCACAGTAATAGTCACCTGCACACACAGATATCCCCCTAAAATAGCTAATAATAAAAACAAACTAAAAACCACTTCCAAAAACATTCAGCTTTGATATTAATGAGTTTTTTGGGTTCATTGAGGTGGTTGTTCAATAATAAAATTATTCCTCAAAAATACAACTTGCCTAATAATTCTGCACTCCCTGTAGTCATACTGAAACACAGCTTGGCACATGGTGCACACAACACGAATGCCACCTGAAATGCAGTGTGTGGGGACTGTTCCTTGCTCAAGGGGACCTCAGTGGCACTTTGGTGTCTCAAGATTTGAACCCACAACTCTTTGGTTACAAGTCCACTTCCTTACCCGCTGGGTCACCACTGTGTCAAAAAAACTTGTTTGACACATCAAATAAAAACTACGAAAGAATAATTTTCAGTGACAAATTTAATTAAAATGACACGCATGCCTTTTTTGTTCTTTTATTGAGTTTTAAGACTGATGATATAGATTACAGCTCTGTAACACAGAAAAAAAACCCTAATAAGATATTCCCTGTGCATGAGAAAGCCTTGTGCTGAAATAATTGCAGTGATCAGTAGGGTCGAATAGCATTAATAATCCTGACTGATTCGTTGATTCGTTTCGTCTGAAAAAATGAAAGAAAGGTGAAATAAATTGATGCTTCTTGGCATGTGAGTAATAACGCACAGCCAAGTAATCACCTGTAATCCCATCATAACTGGCATTCTGGGTTGAGGCCAGCGGTGATTTACATTGCCGTCTCGGCAGACAAGCACATGGCGAATGAGGAAGCGTGTCCTCAGACGGCTGTCCATCACCCCCGAGAGGCTGATCCGCTCTGACAGTGCTCCTCTCTTGCTCCTAACACTCCTTCTCTACCATATTGATTTTTTTTTTTATTCTATGATCCCAATGAAGTGACAGCACCAGGTCATCTGTGGATAAGAGTGACCGAAGGACCTTCTCTTTTAATGATTCATTGGTTTCTCTTTTTTCTGTAACAACTTTTCAGTTTAGGCGTACCCCTAAAAAAATCTAATGAATACCAGTGTATTCACGCTGGTCACATGGCATAGAAAAATGACACAATTACTCGACTTCACAAGACAGGGTTTACTAACAACACATGACTATTAGCCCTTGTGAATAATCTGCACATGACATGATCTGAACATTTCCCTGGTTTCCTGTCTTTCGTGTGCTTAAGTTCCATGGAACTATGGAATACATACGACGACCGGGCAACGACACAGTGGAAACAAGGTAATCGTTGATATGCTAGGATAAGGAAATGGACCCATAATCAGAGGGTTGTGGGTTCGATTCCCAAAGCGCCAAGGTGCCACTGAGGAAAGCACTGTCCCCACACACTGCTCCCCGGGCGCCTGTCAAGGCTGCCCACAGCTCACTAAGGGTGATGGGTTAAATGCAGAGGACTCATTTTTGGGGGCAGTGGTGGCCTAGTGGTTAAGGAAGTGGCCCCGTAATCAGACGGTTGCCGGTTCGAATCCCGATCCGCCAAGGTACCACTGAGGTGCCACTGAGAAAAAGCACCATTCCCACACACTGCGCATGGCTGCCCATTGCTCTCTAAGGATGATGGTTAAATGCAGATTTCATTGTGTCACCGTGTGCTGTGCTGCAGTGTTTCTTAATGACAATCGCTTCACTTTCAGGAGAACACATATGCAAAATAACAACTCTGGTCCGGAACGCGGGACCAGAGCCCCTCCCAATGTCCAAGTCCTGACAACTAGTTATTTCACGCACATATCCTGAGTTTGGGGATCACAGTGGCTAAAGTACAGCAGCTCTAGTCAGCAAAGAACAGCATGAAAACTATTCAAATTTTGTGCAGCAAAAAAGCGGACGCTTTTAACAGAAATAATGTTATAGATCAGCGTTTCCCAGCCCTGGTCCTGGAGGAACATCTGCCAAAACGCCTTCATGCAAACTCTACCTTAATTAGGCTCAGGAGTTTGTTAATGGCCTAATAATGAGTGTGGCAGGTTGTGAAGCCATGTGGGTTGGAATACAAACGTACTGGCAGACATTCCTCCAGGACCAGGGTTGGGAAACACTGTTACTGATGAAGGAAATTATGCTGAGCCACTTTGTGTTGTTTGTGCAGGAATGATGATTGAGGCGTTGGAAAAATCAATGCGTTTTGTGTATTGATTAAGGGTCTGCAGGAATTTATGAGGCATTGGCCACCCACACCATTCAGACCTTTTTCTGTGTGCATCAATAAGTGTTATTTTAATATCCACCTAAAACTACAATACTGCTCATATGTCTGGTTATTTTAAATAGTTTTTAAGTTATGAACACATGAAAAATGAAATTTTAAGTATCTGGTCAAGTATGTGGAATTTGCTTACGCTGTTGGTGTCTCTCAAGGAACACAGTGCAATATGCAGGACCAAGATAGTAGTAGTATAATGGTAATAACGTGTGGGTATTACATTGAAAAAAGTGAACACTGCCTAAACTTTAAAAAATGTAAGTAATCTGTCACACCTAATATTTTGGCATTGCCGTAGTAAACCAGTCGAACCCACTGTAACCTGCTCATTTACATTACGTCAAAGATATTTGGTGTGACGGATTAATTAGTATTATTTTTTTTTATGTTTAGCCAGTGTTCATTGAATGTGTTTTTTCTCATTACAGTAGTTTGCTCTTTTTATCTCAGCGGTCTAATTTTTGGGGTTTTTTTTACATTACTATAATGCTACCTACAGGTTTGTTTGGTTTATTCACATTATGGCAATGCTAAAATGTTTGGTGTGACAGATTAATTAAAATTTAATTAAAAGTTTAGCTATTTTCAGTGTATATTTATGTCCCTGAGCAAGACACTTAACACTGAGCATCTCCAGGGGGACTGTCGCTGTCACTGTACGTCGCTCAGGATAAGGGCGTGTGATAAATGCAGTAAATGTAAATATATGCACCATACAATATATAATTTTATTCACAATATAATTTTATGTGCACAATATGCAGATTATACACAACAGTGGTGACTTTGGTTTTATATTAGATGATGAATATTTGTAAAATATTAAATTAACACTTGCGGTGTAATTAGGCCAAACCAACTGTGATGTTTTCATACAAACAAAATATATACACATATATGGCCCACTTAGAAGCCTAGTGGGTGACACACTTGCCTATGAACCAGAAGACCCGGGTTCAAACCTCACTTACAACCGTCGTGTCCCTTAGCAAGACACTTAACCCCGAGTGTCTCCGCGTGGACTGTCCCTGTAACTACTGATTGTAAGTCGCTCTGGATAAGGTGCCACTGAGGTGACACTGAGCAAAGCACCGTCCCCACATGCTGCTCCCCGGGGGCCAGTCATGGCTGCCCGCTGCTCACCAAGGGTGATGGTTAAATGCAGAGGACACATTTCTTTCTGTTACTGTGTGCTGCAAAGTTTCACAATGACAAAAACAATCACTTTCATATATATACACATATATACATATAATTGGTATATTTTGTGTGTATGTGTGTATATACACACAAACACACGATATACATGAAGTCTCTTTTTGCTCGTCGGGCCGGTTCTCCTGCTCTGGCCGGCGCTGGAGAAGCAGGAAGAAGGAGGAGAAGGAGGAGAAAAAAAGACCCAGGAAGTGAGGAACAGGAAGAGCGGCGACGCGGCGCTGCAAAGTGAAAGTGGAGCGGAGAGAAGCAGCAGAACGGCCGCGCAGGGGGTGTCGATGCCCGCACGTCCCCGCCGCAGCCGGCGAACACACTGGATTGTGAGCGACGCGCGGGTAGGCTGAGTGTGAGTGTGTGTGTGTGTGTGTGTGTGTGTGTGTGTGTGTGTGTGTGTGAGAGAGAGTGATTGTCCTGCAGACCGAGGCCCCGTTCTTGTTGTTGTGGGTGCCAGGCAGCCTCAGCCGAGCGCAGAGCGGCGGGAGGGGGATCGCCGTGAGAGACTGGGATGCGTCGGGCCGAGGGGGCTTGTGGGTAGTCGCCTTCACGCTGCGCGTTGTCTGGCGGGAAGAGCGGCCTGCCTTCTGAATGAAGGAGATCGGGGCCTGACGCAGGGCACAGGGCCTAGGGACAGAAAGAGGGATGGGAAGTATAGAGGAGGAGGAAGAGGAGTCTGCATGTGCAGAAGAACTCAGTGGGTGTTACTGCGTGCATGCAAAATTCTGCATACAGTACAGACCAAAAATTTGGACACACCTTCTCATTCAATGTGTTTTCTATATTTTCATGACCATTTACGTTGGTAGATTCTCACTGAAGGCATCAAAACTATGAATGAACACATGTGGAGTTATGTACTTAACAAAAAGTGGAGACCTGACCTCCACAGTCACCGGACCTGAACCCAGTCGAGATGGTTTTGGGGTGAGCTGGACCGCAGAGCGAAGGGGTCAACAAGTGCTAAACACCTCTGGGAACTCCTTCAAGACTGTTGGAGAAGCATTTCAGGTGACGACCTCTTGAAGCTCATCGAGAGAATAAGCAGTAATCAGAGCAAAGAAACTAGAATATAAAACATGTTTTCAGTTATTTCACCTTTTTTTGTTAAGTACATAACTCCACATGTGTTCATTCATAGTTTTGAGGCCTTCAGTGAGAATCTACCAACGAAAATGGTCATGAAAATAAAGACAACTAATTGAATGAGAAGGTGTCCAAACTTTTGGCCTGTACAGAAAACTGTCTACCAAATAAACTGTGTTCACAGTATTGACAGATAAACTGGGTCAGAGCCATTCAAAGACCTAAAAACAAATAAAAGAATTCTAAAAACGATTCTAAAACTAACCGGAAGCCGGTGAAGAGAGGCCAGCGTTGGAGGAATATGCCTGCTTATACCAGTTAAAAATGTTTACCAGTGTTTACTTGCCAAAGTGGACCCGTCACGTTTAGGCAAACCTGCTTCTCTGCCCCGCACGTGTATGGTGAGCTAGAAAATGTACACGTTCTCCCCAAATAATCCATGCAGCCGTCTATTTACCATTCTTTTATGTCTGTTGCATAGCGTTACCAGTGGGGGAGAATTCTCTCATATTTTCACTTGCTGTCAGCTGAATCGTATCGTTCCAAGAATTCATTAAAAAATATATACAGAATAATGAATTATTTATAACATTTTAATACATAATATATTACACATATCCTTAAGAATTTTTGTTTTTGTCAAACCCAAGTCCCAGTCTGTTGTCGCTGTTAACATCCCATACCATACCAATTTTATTCATAAAGCGCTTTATGAATTACAACGAGGCTGAACAAATAAAATGCTAATAAAAAAAGTAATAAAAATAATATCAAATGACTAAATAAAATATTGAAGAGTAATAAATCACTGAAACAATGTAATACAGTAGGCGGTGGTTAGCCTAGCGGGTAAAGCCAGAAATATACTTGCTGTGCGCTACGTATGTGTACCCGTAGGCTGTTTTTAACGTTTGTGCTGATGTACTTGCGTGCGTACCTTTGCCTCGTAAGCTGTAGTGTGCACTCCTTACCACAAGGAGTCAGTGTCCAAATAAACAAATTAATACCTGTATCTTAAAATTCTCTATTGAGTGCCGATCTCGCAACACTGCCCCTATAGAATTATGCAGGTATTGCATCTTTGAAAGTCAAGCGATTGTCATTGTGATACACAGCAAGCCCAGCACACGGCGTGTCCTCTGAATTGTGTCCTCTGAAACGTGTCCATCACCCTCGGTGAGCAGTGTGCAGCCATGAAAGGCGCCCGGGGAGCAGTGTGTGGGGATGCTGCTTTGCTCAGTGGCACCTTGGCGGCTCAGGATTCAAAATGGCAACCTTCCAACCTATGCAAAGAACATGTGTATGTAGTTAACAGCAAGTACATTTCTGACTTAAGGAAACAGGTCTGTAATCCGAAGGTTTCCGGTTCAAATCCCGACCAGCCAAGGAGCCACTGAGCAAAGCACCATCCCCACACACTGCTCCCCGGCACCTTTTAGGTGTGCACTGGGTGCTGTGCTGTGGTGTGTCACACGTGACAGCTAATCACTTTCACTTTCAAATCTATACAAGCAGAAAAAGACACACAAAAGTCACCACCTTACACTGGGTGGAAAGCCAGGGAGTTAAAAAAGTGTGAGTGAGTGAAGGGTTCTACCTAACATGGCTTGCCAGGTCATCCCATAGGGTGGTAGTAGCCTAGTGGGTAACACACTCGCCTATGAACCCGAAGACCCGGGTTGAATCCCACTTACTACCATTGTGTCCATGAGCAAGACACTTAACCCTAAGTTGCTCCAGGGAGACTGTCCCTGTAAAATACTGATTGTAAGTCGCTCTGGATAAGGGCGTCTGTTAAATGCTGTAAATGATGTCATCCCATAGACGTGGGGCTTCGACTGCACGAGTTTGTAACGTGATGTTGGTAAAGATAAGTGCCTCTGGTCTGCAGACGTTCAGACAGATGAGCTGGGGCAGAGCCATTGAAAGACCTAAAAACAAATGAAAGAATTTTAAAACCCGGTTCTAAAACGAACTGGAAGCCGGTGAAGAAGAGAGAAATATGCCCCTCACCTGCTTATGCCAGTTAAAAATCGAGCTGTGGCGTTTGGCGCCAATTGCGACCTGATTCCGAAGAAAGGTGATTCTTTCAGTCTTTCAGTCTCTGATTCGAGACTGCGTTTTGACAGCGCCGCCTCAACCTGGCCCTCCGATTTTAGAGTAGGGTCTAAAAGTAGGGTCCATCTCTAAAATCACGGGGCCATCGATGCGAGGTTGATTCAGGGGGGTTTGCTAACACCACTGGGACTGAACATCATGACTCCAGTCTTATTCTCATTAAAATCTGAAAGATTCAATTCATCTATTGACATCAATAAGGCAATCAAGGCGGGGCTGGACCGAACACATCCCACTGTGCTTTAGAGGAAGATAAACCTGCATAACACCTGTTGCTATAGTTTGTGTGTCTTGTGTAAAGTTTTTTGCGTGCGTTTGGGGGGGCTTGGTGTGGTTCGTCTGACAAAAAAATGCACACAGGCTTTCTGTGGTCCAATGCATTCAGTGTGTGTGGTAGCACTGAACAGCTGACTGTAACTTAGCCTCTCAGTGTATGTGTGTGTGTGTGTGGTGGCCATGGTCCCTTAGCTGTGGCTATTTTTAACGTGTCCTCTGTTTTTTTTTTCCAGGGCTTTTTGAAATTCCCATCTTGCACTGCCTGCCATGACTGACAGAGGTGCATGCTGGGAAGGCCCAGGGGATATAGCCGGTGACCTGCCACAGACTGATGGTTTCTGTGATGTGTGCGACCCTGACGAAGCTCAGCCAGCATCGCAGGTGTGTCCGACCTGCTCCTTCGCGTTCTGTGACATCCATGCCAAAAAACACATCCTTCACGCACTCACCCCATACGCCCCACACGACCCCAGCGCTGGGAACCAGCAGCCAGAGGCTGAGGGGGCTGAAAACCACAGACCCCGGAACGTTGGCGAAGGAGCTGAGGCCAACGGGGCCGGCGGACCGGAGGGGGAGCCGGAGGAGGCGGGGGCGGGGAGAAGAGATACCGTGACCGTGGAGAGGCTCCGCTGCAAGGAGCACGGCCAGGAGGGGTCGCTGTACTGCAAACCCGACGAGAAGATCGTCTGCGTGGTGTGTGCCGTGCAGGGCGAGCACCGCGGCCACGAGATTATAACGTTGCGCGAAGCGTACCTGTGGCAGAAGGTGAGTCTCTTGTAACCCACCGCCATGCAGCAGTACGTTTACAGCATGGTGCATGAAGGTCCACCGGAGGAAATGCTTCCGATTTCGCCTTTCGGACTAAAATTCCATTGTATTACGTGAATCCATTGCACGATCCATATAAACCGTTTACTGCACGTATTCGGCTCCACAGCGAATGGATTCACGTTGACCTGTTTGACCATGAGCTTGTGAGCTTTTAAGCGTTCTAACATGTAAAGTCCCTTTCAATGCTCAGTCACGTCTCATGACATTAAAGGGGCTTTTAACTGTCCTCCCACAGGTGTCTGTAAATAAGAGATTAGAGCTTGTCCTCTAAGCGCCCTAAAGCTAAACGCCCCAAAGTAAAGTCTGAAAAAATACATCCAAAGGCAGCAGTGAAACCCGTGGTGCCATGAGAAGGAGACAGCGGCAAGCAGATTAATGGGGCTTTGCAAACAACACAAAGCTCTGAATTATGATGTTCATCTTTATTTTTGAGAAGAAAACCTTCTATCACTTCAAAAAGCTGATCAAAAAACAGCACTTGCCCGATGGCGGCCCTGTCCCTATTCAAGCGTTTTATTATTAATAATAATAAAACATTCCCAGCCCTATAAGTTTCGAATCGACTCACATGTGCCCTATATGACGTATTAATAAACTCATTCCAGCATGTCTTGTAAAAGCGAAACAGCAGTTCCTGACCAAGCTTCGGTGTTGAAAATTAAACACCCTGCCAGCAGGAACTTGAAATGTTGCTGACGAAGCTACAAAGTCACCTTCTTTGTGGGCGACTCGATCAATTCGGCCAGACCTCGATCTGAGAACAGAGATTTAACATGGCACCAGTCGCAGATGGCCGCCCTGGGTCGGCCAGGTCTGAGCTGAGCGACAGGAGTGGGTCCGAATCGGCGAAATAGATCTTAAAAGGCCGGCCGTCACAAGCCAATGTCAGCGATCTCTCACCAGAGAACAATATATCAAGTTGACTGAGAAATAGAAGTTAAAAAATGCTGCCACACATGTGAGATCCACCATTTCTTTTACCACAATGTTACCACAACGTTACCACAACGCTACACATATTGAAAGAAGGAAGTAGATATGGACGCGGAGCTCGTCAAATTTAAAGAGGTTTTGCATTGTAACAGCTTAAAAAGTTTTTTTTAGAAGATGAAACCAGGATGGAATAGCTGGTAAGGTGAAGAACGTGTGGAACGTGAGAGTGATGAGGGTGTCCTGTGTCGGCTTGTTCCCTTCCAGAGTAAACAAGGCATTGACTTGCTTGGCTGCACCCAAGACATGGCAGAGAAAATCAAAACTAAGTGGACAAGCCCAGATGTAAGTTTTTTTTCTTCTTCTTCTTCTTCTTCTTTGATATTTACAGCTCTCCAGGAGCCCTTTTCACCCGTCTCTCATTACCAAGTAAGGGGGGATGAGGACATGTTTGAACATTTCATTTGTTAGTAAAAAAAAAAGGAGTGGGGGTATTGGATGTCAAGTACCAGTTTGGCGGCGGTTGCGTTGCGCCGGGACATTGCACCGGAGAAATGGGCGGTGTAATGTAAAAGCTATCACAGCACAGCTACGGGCGAGGGTTACGTAAGTGTGCAGATCTGTCAGGAGGGGCTGTTGAATGGGGAGGTGCTGGGGTGAATTCAGGTTCAGACGTACAAGGCTTCAAAAGCCTCCTTTTACAAGCACAAATATGAGCTAAAATCGGTTGAGCAGTTCAGAGTGGGGTCTCCCAGGGACCTTTTTTCTGTTTTCCCCTCCACCCACATTACGTAATTATTACACCTTTAATAGCAGTGTAAAGTCTGCACCCCGTTATTCTAAGCGGTGGGATGACAACAACGTACCTCTATATTAGACAACATAAGTTCATTATTCAGTGCAGTTCAATACAGTCAACAAGCTTAAGTCCAGTGTGAGTGAGTCAAAATAAAAAGTTCTAAGAAACATTAATTAAAGAAATGTAATGTTTCATGGCCGTTTTTTTTCTGTTGTGATTCATTATTTTATTCAGAAACAGAATTATTATTTTTTTTACGTCTGTCTCACTGAAAACTCTAATGCAGCCGTTTTTCTTTTTCCTCTTCTTGTTAAAGTAAAGTGAAGTGATTGTCACACAGTGCACACAGTGAAATTTGTCCTCTGCATTTAACCCATCACCCTTGGTTAGCAGTGGGCAGGCTGGGGGATCGGGATTCGAACCGGCAACCTTCTGATTACGTGGCCACTTCCTTAACCGCTAGGCCACCACTGCCCACTGTTCTCCTTGTGAACTATTTTCGTTACATTACTACGTTACAACACATCGCCATACGTAAGCGTATTTTACAAGCTCCGACAAATAGGAGCGTAGATCCGTAGAGGGCGTAACGTAACGGCGGCGTGTAATATAAGTACAATGGAGATATAGCCCAGCGGAGCATGTGTATAATGCAGAGAGGTTAATTTGAAGGGCCGGCAGAAGGTAATAGCATTAGCGCAGCCGGCTCTCACCGGGCCGCTGTGTATTATCAGGCTGGAATATCAGTGCTGGCCCGCGGCCCTCCCCGGACCTTTTGTCTCAGCGTCTCCCAGGAGGAGGGTAGCGCGCGGCCAGGAAACGGCTCCTCTTTTCACTGCCGGAGTGATGTGTCAGGAGGCATTATCCGCATTTGTCGCCGCGTCCTCCCCTCCCCGGTTAAATGTCAAGCCGGCCTTATTATGCACAACCCGTGACCAGGCCGGGAAGCAGTGCCTGGCGTATCTGTCCGTGACATGTGGGATTTGGGGGGGGTGAGGTGTGTGCTTCGTGGAGGGGGATGCGTTTATCCTCATTAAAGTTGACTAATTAAACGTGGGAGCCTCAGGTAGCAGGATTTTCATCACATTGACGGCATATTTACATTTCCCACTGAGGGAATGGAACTTAATATCTAAAACAGCGGCCGTGGAAGCTTTATGCATATTTATTGGTGAATATTGGGGCAACTATTCATCTTTCTTTTCCATACTCACCATTTTTCCGCTCGCGTCCCCGTTCTCCTGATTATTCTGTGTTCTATTAAGAACGGAAAACAGTCCCTGCAGGTCTGACGTGGCCAGCAGGGTAGTCAGCATGTTTAATCATCCCGTATTTAATTTATGGCCCGGAACACCTTTTATTCCACATTCACCCTTTCCTTATTCCATCAGTAAAACATGACTCTAAAGCCGTCCGGTACCTAAATCTGTTCTTCTCTTGTTTTTTTAAACCTCAAAACGTCTCCAGACGCATAAAAAATATGTGGCCGGGGAAATCTTTTTCCCTCCCCAATTCATTTTAATGTGCTTTATTGGCATGAGAAATAATAGTAATCTGTATTTTGAAGGCGCAGCTCGAAATCCCTCTCAACTCTAATTTAATTACATTATGTGCCATTACCCAGGAGCCTGCTTAGATAGTACTGCTGGTGAGAGGTTCCGGGATTGAGGTGTGAACCACCGCGCCGCCTATCAGGGCCTCTCAACCCGCTCCCTCCGACTCGCCTCGCTTTCAGGTCCTGGGCTAAATTAAAAATGCTACCTCTCGGCAGAATTACCGAGGCAATATTCTTTTTTTTTTTTTACGGGATCTGATCGGCGGGCCGGCGGAAAGTGAAGCGAATGTGTTTGGAACGAGGCCGCTTCGCTGCAGCAGGCAACAAACAGTTCAAAGCCGTTTGCTCTTAATTTAACCCTAATGCATTTTCCTCCCATTAACAGCATTCAGCTGCGGCGCTGCAGCCTTGTCCCCAGGCAGGACTCGTACGCCAAGGGCTTTTTTAGGATTCGCTGTTCTCCCTGTCTGACAGGAACATGGCTTTTTTTTTTTTTTTATATTCCTGTGCTTCGATTTAGCTGCTTTTGAACTGCGGTGCTCTATTCAGGGGAAAATGGTAGCACCACCTTATAAAATGAAGGACGAAAAAAGGGTAAGAATTTTTGCAACTAAATGCAATAACAGCATAACCATAAAATAGAAACAGGGATGCACGGTGGCTTCACACCTCCAAGGTCGAGAGTTTGAATGCTGACCTTCCAGTTTTCTCCCGCCATCCAAATCCATGTACTGTAGGGGGCTCTTAATATCTGTAGATATGGGGTTTTGAGCGAGTGTGTGTGGGCGGGTGCCCCGGGTGAGTCCCCGCCCTGCTCACATGTCCCTCCGGAAGATGGGCTCCGGAAGTTACCACCCTGATTAGGATTACGAAAGCGAATGAGAGGGATTTTGGACCTTCGTATTATCATTACATTAATTAATGCACTATGTTAACCTCATCAAAGTACGAGTATGCATAATTTATTATTTAAATCTGTTATTCCTAAGACAATTGTCCATCATAATCAGGATGAAACATCTGTCATGGTTTACAGCATATTCATTTACTTTACTTACTTGCAGCTGTAGCTGTACTATTATGGTGAAGATCGCGGTTTAGAACAAATTAGCTTAAAATGGTTTGATGCCAGATGCTGACTTATTTGGCATTGGAATAAACTATAATGATAAATAACAAAATATGTTTTTAGTGTGTACCTTACAAAATATCTCTTGATATCAGTGTTGACCAGGTTCAAACTTCACTCTTTAATTTTAAAGATATGGGGGTAAATCTTAGTACAAAAATGGCCTCAGTATATTATGTCAGCATTTTGGCTAATGTTGCAAAAGCTTTGCACCAGGTACTACCTACAGTAGCTGGTACAGGGGACAGTGGACCCACATGTCCTGACCTTTACGAGCTCGGAGATGGCACGGCCTGGTTTCTTCCACTGTGTTGGCCCAGCAGGAGGTGCCTGTCTGCACTCGGTAATTTACGATTGGCACGCATGGCTGCCCCAGAGCGGGGGGTACCTGGGCGCTCCTGGCGGGGTGAGGAGCGAAGCTGAGGAGACGAGCTGCCCATCTGTAACTGCTGAGGTCAGCTGAAGGTCAAGTTTTTTTTTAGGCTTTTGCCATCATTACCAGTACTGCATAAATTGCTGCAGGCAGGCATGTGTTAAGATGGAGAGAGCTGTAGACTGAGGCACTTAGTGAACCTAGTGAAGGACAACTCTATTTAACTCTAAAACCTATTTTTAAGCTATAGACTAAATAATAGGACTCTCTTGTAGTGAAACACAGCAATGCTTGTATTACCATTTTTTTATTGCCTCACAATGACACATACTGGTGGCAGTGGTGGCCTAGTGGGTAAGGAAGCGGACTCATAATCAAATGGTTGCTGAACCGCCAAGGTACCAATGAGATTGCCTTGAGCAAGGTACTGTCCCAACACTAGGGGTGTTGAAATGAATCTCATAATCGATGCATTGTGACGAGTCTGCATAATCGATTATATCATAATGACGTTGCATGGTGATTTTGTTAAAAAGTAGGTACTGTGGCTGCCTGATCCGTGTACAGTACAGACAATCGAAATGAACACCCTCTGAATGGCATATGCTTTTTTTAGCGATTGGTGTTCCATTGGCAGTCGCATGACGATGTTTAATGCCATCGCTGTTTAATGTTCATTGGGATTTTGGAAGAAACTGATGTCAAGAAAACCTTGAGTGCAGCGTTTATTTGACATTGAATGCTGATAGAAAACAGTGAATGCTGATAGAAAGAACACAGTGCATCACAGTTTGCTTGGCCCAAGGCCATTCAGGGTGTTCATGCTGACTCATGCCCACCCAAAAAACACCTACATTGTGCACATGAGCATCGGCGGACCACAGAGCTACGGAAGAATGTAGTCTGGTCTGATGTACAGTGGTGCACAAAAGTTGGCCATGGACCCAAAATTGTAATGTTTTGTTCCCTGAGCCACTTAGTTCTCACTTTGGTCTTATGGCACGGTGCTCCATCATGCTGGAAAAAACATTGTTCTTCACCAAACTGTTCTTGGATGGTTGGGAGACGTTGCCATTGGAGGATGTTTTGGTACCATTCTTTATTAATCACTGTGTTCTTAGGCAAAATTGGGAGTGAGCCCACTTACTTGGATGAGAAGCAGCCCCACACATGAATGGTCTCAGGATGCTTTACTTTTGGCACGAGACAGGACTGATTATAGCGTTCAACTTTTCTTATAATCATTTTTCCAAATGTCCCAAACAGAAAGGGGTTTCATTAGAGAAAATTACCCCAGCAGTCCTCAGCAGTCCAATCCCTATACTTTTGCAGAATATCTGTCTGTATTTGATGTTTTTCTTGGAGAGAAGTGGCTTCTTTGCTGCCCTTCTTGACACCAGGCCATCCTCCAAAAGTCTTTGCCTCAATGTGCGTGCAGATGCTCTCACACCTGCCTGCTGCCCCTCCTGAGCAAGCTCTGCTCTGGTGGCAGCCCGAGCCCGCAGCTGAATCGTCTTTAGGAGAAGGACCTGGCGCTTGCTGGACTTTTTTGGGCACCCTGAAGCCTTCTTCACAACACTTGAAGTGCTCTGCTTGAAGTTATTGATGATCCAATAAATGGTTGGTTTATGTGAACTCTTAATAGCAGCAATATCCTTTTTATGCAATGCAATGATGACTGCACGTGTTTCCTTGCAGGTAACTGACAGAGGAAGAACAATGATTTCAAGAATCACCCTCCTTTTAAATTCTATTTAACTCCATCAGCATGACAGGTTGATCTCCAGCCTTGTGCTCCTCAACACTCTCGCTTGTGTTAACGAGATGGTCACTGAAATTATCTCAGCAGGTCCTTTTGTGGCAGGGCTAAGATTGCAGTGGAATTTTTTTATTCTTTGGGGGGATTAAGTTCATTTTCAAGGCAAAGAGGGACTTTGCAATCCATCTGATCGCTCTTCATAACATTCTGGAGTATGTGCAGATTGCCATAATAAAAACAGAAGCAGCAAATTTTGTGAAAACCAGTATTTGTTTCATTCTCAAAACCTTTGGCTACGACTGTATGTGTCCTTTAAAATCCGACATTTCGATTGACATACCTACATTAACATTTACGGCATTTATCAGACGGGCTAATCCAGAGCGATTTACAATCAGTAGTTACAGGGGCAGTCCCCCTGGAGACACTCAGGGGTAAGTGTTTTGCTCATGGAGTATTTAAGGTGGGGTTTGATCCTGGTTCATCTGGTTCATGGGTGAGTGTGCTATCCACTATTCTACTCCCACCCTGTGGAAGACATTAAGCTTTGAGTCCTGTATTTTTGCAATGCAATGCCCTCTTTTACAAAGATAATACTACCATAATGGTTCAATAATGGTTTGAGGAGCACAATAGAAACTTTATTTACCAGACTTTTATCAATCATTTTCCCTTGAAATTATGAGAATGAAACTCTTTATTACCTGTTTGACTACAGGACAAACAAAAACCTTAAACTTTAAACGTTAAAAAAATGTTATTGTGAAGCCACGCCCCCTTGAAAATGTGTTCTCTCTGCCCCTTACAAATTTTAAGCTAATTTTTTAATTATTATACAGTGGGTGGAGGCAGGTTTTGCTTTCCTCCCAGCTACCATGTCAGGCTTTTACTGTATGTGACATTGGCGTATTGCCCCAGAGATTTATGATCCCTTTTGGAATCGATCCTTCTCCCAGACAGTGTAGGCTTGTAGATGGAGGTAAGGTGGGGTGCGCGTTGGCAGAATAGGACAGGCCTGCCATCAGGTTAGCAGAGGGTGGCTGTCCGCCATCCCATAGCAGTGAGGAGCCTCCGGTGGAGGTGCCACATGAGCCGCAGCTAAAGAGCAGCAGTGGGGAACCGTTGGGTTGGGGATAAAAGAGAAATCTGTGCGCCGCTCAGATGCCCCGAAACCCAAACAGATGGTTCACCTACGCGGCAGGCCCCGAGCTCTATATTTTCTGTAGGGTTTGCAGCAGCGCCAGCCTCACGAGGGCCTCCTATATCGCCTGCCCCATAATGGGGAAAAAAGGGGGGAAAGTACAATTCAATGTCACTCCATGACACTGTCAGCGGAACAAGAAAGAGATTCATCACATTTTTTTTTGTCATTCTTCCATTGAACCTGTCATTCACACTGAGACCGCTGTTTACCTGCTCTTACCAGAGCTTCTTACAGTGACTAATTATATAGCCAGACTCCCTGGAGAAACAAAGGTACACAATGTTCATCTGGGACAGTGTATTATCTCTGTCTGCTGTATTTGGTGGAACGCCTCACAGCAGAATACACTCAGGTTCATGACTGAGAGTGATTCTGTGAACCGAATGCGTGTTGTTTGGCACCTGCTATGGTTTCATTCTATATTTTTGAGACATTCTCATCCTGAAATCCCACTTTTCCCATCAATGTACTTTCTCGCTCTCTCTCTCTTTACCTCAGATGAGTCCAGAGCAGCTGGAGCTCTATGTGAACCAGCAGTTTGATGAGCTCCACCGCCTGGTTCAACTGGAGGAGAAGCGCACCCTGCATCTGGTGGACCTGAAGGAGGCCTTTCTGACAGCGCAGGCTGCTGAGAAGATTGCAGAGATTACGGTGCACACCGAACGTCTCCAGGAGGAGATGGCCTGCATCACGCAGCAGCTGGGGGAGCTGGATCAGGTCGAGCAGGATGGGGTCCCACCGATCCACATGCTGCAGCAGCCTGCTGCCATGGTCGTCCAACCAGCGGTAAGAGTCACTGCCATGCACTTCTCACAATATACACTTAATTTGAATGTGAGCAGCACATAGATAATAAATCAATATATGAGCAACATGAACACTTTCTGGATGTTGTTTAGATTATTGTATTATGGATTTCAAGTCAAAGACCTAACCTTTAGGTAACTTTAATTACCTACATTATGTAAATATAGAACTTTTTCCCTCCCTTTATTTATATATATTTCGCGGGTCCTACAAGATGTTTCCATAAGGTGCAGTAGCTGTAGTTCTGCATTGTGTTCCACAAATGTGTGTACATGAGCAAGCAGTGATTCATACAATTTATATAAATACTGTCCACATAAGCATTCATCCACTTCAAAAAAATTCTACAATAAACATATAATCTAGACTTCATAGCGCCCCCAGAGTTTTCCATCCGAATCTGCAGCAAGTTACAATAAATGGGGCAGATATAATTCTGCCCATCTGTTAATGTCAGGACCTGATGCTTCAGAAAAGGGCAGGGGTGTGGTGAAAAAATGTCTTTCATACAACTGATTCACAGGCTACATTTTAAATAAGCACAGCACATCATATAACACCTCTATGCAGGGCAGCACATAACCCATGAATTAAAATGTCTTATTTGACTCATATTCCATTATCATACCATAGAATCTGCTAGACCATCTTATCCTGACTTGTGGCCATTACCAGTAAACACAACGTTTTGATAGATAATTAGGCCTTGTGTGTTGAGCCAAATTCAGTGACTGTGCTTTAATTATGACCTGCTATGTTTAATGAAGGAATGACTGTGTAAATATGAGCGTATTAAAGATTACTTATTTTTTAGATTTCTGTAGTTTAGCAAGATCAGTTGGAATTCTTTCTATCAATGTTTGTCTGTTACCATGCCAGCCATGATAATTCATTTAATCTAGCATTCTGATAGATGGTACAGGCTGATGCATCTGCTCCTCTGGTACCACCACCAGCATGAAATGCCAGCTTTAAATACTAATGTTACTACAGACAAAATAGATACAGGAGGCATCAGGTTATTTACAGTATCAGGTTTTATACGGTCAGGGATAAATTAATTGAACTCCTGCTGACTTTGTAAGTTTGGCCAATAAAAAAAAATGATCAGTCTATAATTTCAATGGTACTTTCAATGGTAATTAATTCACATTTTCATGAATGCAATAAACATAAATTTGCCTATCGTCCGAACCGCTCCGCAAAGGATGCCTTCACCATCAGCATCTGACCTGGACTGGACTATATAGACACATATGAACAAATGCTGTTTATAGACTTCAGTTCAGCATTCAACACCATCATATCTCAGCACCTGGTCGAGAAGCTGAGCCTGCTGGGCCTGAACACCTCCCTCTGCAACTGGATCTTGGACTTCCTGACTGAGAGACCTCGTTCTGTCCAGATCGGGAACAGCATCTGCAGCACCTCCTAAGTCCAATGCTGTTCACCCAAGACCGTGCTGCGATGCACAGCTCCAACCACATCACCAAGTTCACCGATGATACGACCGTGGTCTCATCAGCAGAAAGATGGTCAACAATCTGTGTGGTCAACAATCTGAACATGGATTGTTGACTTCAGAAGAGAACGGAGAGACCATTCTCCACTGAATATTGACAGATCTTGTGTGGAGACAAGGGCAGAACCTCTCTTGAGCTCTCAACGCCAGCTCAACGGGCAAGAAAGCTGAGCAGCATCTTTACTTCCTGCGGAGGCTGAGGAAAGCCCATCTCCCACCATCCATCCTCACCACTTTCTAAAGAGGGACGATTGTCCGGTTTGGGAACTACACCGCATTGGACCACAAGACCCTACAGTGGACAGTGAAGACAGCAGTATTTGCACATTGTTACCTTAATTACATGTTTCATTTTTTTTTGCACGGTCTGTCTTCTTTGTTGTCTACATTTTTTACTTGATGTTACTGTTGTTTTTCTTGCACTGGTTGTCTTGTACTGCCTGTGTCCCATGTTTGCACATTTTTTCGATGTCACACACACAAACAGTATGTAACTTTGTTTAAATGTTACATGTAGCACTTGGAGAAATGTTGTTTCGTTTCACTGTGTCCTGTCTAACATGTATGTAGCTGAACTGACAATAAAGCTCAACTTGAACTTGGAAGTGTTGATCCCCAACCAACCAGAAAGATATCTGGCTCCCTG
Organism: Denticeps clupeoides; assembly: GCF_900700375.1. Classification (NCBI taxonomy): domain Eukaryota; kingdom Metazoa; phylum Chordata; class Actinopteri; order Clupeiformes; family Denticipitidae; genus Denticeps; species Denticeps clupeoides. The sequence continues at coordinate 5,370,305 of NC_041723.1, read as the reverse complement.
TCTTAATTTATACTGGAAAGGCGCTGATATTGGGACCTTAAAAGACACCTTTCCATAGAAGCAATCAATCTATTCAGATTTTAAACTCTGCAACATTATCAAGACCAAATAGCTTTCCAAGGATATCCGGGTCATCCTAACTAAAATGGAAATATTGACTGATCGTTTATTTGCAAACTTACAAAATCAGCAGGCGTAAATTTTTTTCACTTTATATATATGCTTCATTTATTTAAACACATTATAGCTATGTATGGTTTCATTTGAGACCCACTGCCAGAGCCGGAGAGATCTATGTAGAAAATAAATGTGCACAATCTGTGTGTGGGTTTTGGAACCATAATAAGCTTAATCTTTGAGCATGTGCTGTTCCGTGTTTACAGTGGGGTGTTTTTAGCATGACAGAAGGAGCGCTGCTGGAGTGCAGCTGAAGGAGTGCGTCTGTAAGGTGAGCAGATGTGGCGGGTTTAATGGCTCTGCTACCGCAGGGCAGGGCAGGCCAAGCTGATCAGCAGGCTCAGATGAAGGACACCCAAACAAACCAAGGAGTTCTGGAGTCAGGCCAGAGTCCTATAAACCTGCACACAGACAATTCACTTACTCAGACCTCAATACCTTATAAAAACAAGCCAATTCTTATAAATGTCTGTTGATATACACAGAGATATACAACCCTATGCACAACGGTTTATCTAACCTGCAAGCAATTTTGTTATTTTGACATGCAGAGAAAATGCATATCAAACATTGATCAAATATAGAAATCCCTAAATCATTTATGTCAGAATTTCTTTATTTTCATAAAACAATGACATGATGTGTGCAGAGGAAGATACTCTTGTTATCCTATTGTTCTCTAAGCAGCAACACAATATTGTTTTCCAGATGTTTTCCGCATGTAGGAGATTGTTCATTAGTTTACAGAGTTGGGAGAGACCATTAAATTATGGACACTTTATTCTTTTCTTTTTTTTTTTTTTCCTTTTTTTTTACACATTTACATAGAACCTTCCTGAACAGTTACTGTTGGGAAGATGGAAAAAACATTTAATTAATTTCACTATTGCCTAAAACTTTTGCCCAGATTATATGCCTGTTCAAGCACACAAATGGTTCTATACCAGCGACAATGCAGCCACACACAAGAACATTAACAGGAACATTTAATATAGTGCCACATACACACGCTAAAGCAACTACACACACACACACACACTCACAGTTAATGGTGAACTTCAATTACTTATAGTGCAGATTTAAAAGATCCCCGTGGCCCATTTGTCACTTTCTGCAGACGAGACGGGACTTTTCATAGCCGTGCTAGAGCTGGGCGGGTGGGCTGTGATGGCTGCAGCAGAGGTGAAGAAATTGCTTTTCGCAGTGAGGAATGGTTCTGGCCGGGCCTGAGGTCATTAAGGCCTTAATTGAATGCCGATGCAGGCCCCTGTTTGTTTGTGGCTTTAAGACATGGAGGGGTGAGTAATGCATGACGCGGCCGCTCCCAGCCTGCCTTCGTTGTCACGGCTGAGGTAGTGTTCACTCGGCATTAACTCTGTGTCAGATCAGACGTGCATGAATGTCTCACATGTTATCGTAATTCCTTTTGAAGCACAGAGGCCAGAAACGGGGAGGCTGCAGAAAATTAAGGAAAACTCTGGAGTTTAACAATTACAATCTTTTTGTATGGCTGCTCATACATGGTCGGGGTATAAATTATCTGCAAAACAATACACACTTGAAAAAAAGTCCAAATTACAGCCTAGTCATTTTCTGATAGGATCCTGTGTGATTCCCAGGTACCAGAGACAGAAAAGAGAACAATGGGCTAGACGTCCTTTGCAATTGCAAAAAGAAAAAGAAAAAGAAAGACGGACGGAGAAAAATTGCTCTGTGGCTGCGTAATCTGCAGATCTGTCATTAAATCAATAAAGAGTGCTGCTGGCTAAAGAGGATTACTGTCTCCAATCAGACATCCTCGCAATTACCTGGGCGCGCACAAATACAAATTCAGCACATTCACAGAAGTGGTGGCACAAAATGTGGAACAACTTCTGTTTTTTTTTTTCCCCCCAGTGGTGCACTTTTAAAATAAATCTTATTGCAGGAGGCAAGGTCACAGCAACTACTCACAGCACATTTTCTGCATTATTGGAAATGAGCGTGCGTTCTTCTGGGAACTGGCTGTAGCTTTTTTCCAAGATTCAATCGTATGTACAAGTACAGGGTACAATAAAACTCTTGCTGTATGCTTCTCTTTAGCGGTAAGCAATTGTTCAGTATTATACATTATACAAATTATACAAATTGAATGTGATAATTAACTATAAATGCACATTATTTTTGGTTAAACAGTCTTAGAGCAGTGGGGTATATTCTGAATATGAGCAGATTGCTCACATGTGCTCACATGTGCTCACATGTGCTTTTCGACTCATACACATGTACATTACCTGGCCACCAATAAACATCCTAAGAGCAATTTTCAGTAGAAATATCTTTTCAGTCCGTGTGTGTTGAGTTTTTATTTATTTAGATATATATTTATATGAATAAACATGGGTTGTGGAGCATGGAGCAAAGACAATTCTAGACTGTACAAATCTAAACTAGTCAACATAGAAATTTGTACAAACTTTTGTAAGGTGTCATACAGAATGTGAATATATTAGTATATATACAGCATATAAATGTCATAAGGTTAATATCAATTTGCTGTAGAGGATAGGATGGTAACCCAGCTGTTGCCATGTACAGTTTCTACTTTAAATGTAAAGTTGGCACCTCACCTCAATTTCCTGTGCTGGTAGACCCCTGTACATTTCCTGTAAGAACTTGTGGTCTGTCGGGACCATGTTGAGGCCCAGCCTCATTATCCAGTCATTAGGGAGCTGCTGCCCTGTCCAGACCTGGGTTAAAGGTCACAGGTCATTCTGTGGAGAAATAGGGGGCAGACACGAACAGAGGACAGTAGGGGGGGGGGGTCTAAGGGCGGAGCGTCGGCGAGCCGGATCCTGCTCTCCCTAATGAGCTCTTCAGCAGCCCACACGCAGAGCACCAGTGTAATTAACTCCCCATCACTGTCATGAATAAAGCATCAAGTTGAACTCCTACCTTTTACCTCCCGTCCCTTTTCCAATTACAGCCCCAGCGTTAAAGCTGAGCCGTCTTGGTGCCATTTTTTCCCACTGTGCTCTGTTCTCTTCTCTTCTCTGCTTTTGCTCACTGTAATTAAAATGGCAAGATGAGGGGAGGCAGCAGTGGTCGGCGATAGGCCCATTATTACAGTGTCCTCATGCTAATTAAACCAGGAGAAGCTTTCTCTGCTGCTGCTTTTTATCTTGCGGGTGCCCTCCTGCCAATGTGGTTGGGTACGTGACCTCGGGTCCCACAGGGGCACAAGCTTTGACCGACATCGGTTTGACCATTTTTTATGTGATTTATCGCATGAGTGCCTTGTTAAGTTTCCTTTTTTGCACACATACCAGGACTCCACATGATGAGAACATCAGTACTCATCAGACCAGCTCACTGGCTTCCACTAATGAGAATATGAGATACACTTGGTGGTGTGCCAGTGTCATTCTGACTGGTCCGAGGCAATTGACAGTGGTGATTTCTTATTTTTTCCCATGTTTGTGACATTTAATCATAAATATTAGTGAAAGACAACACAAGTAAACACCAAATGTGTTTTTAAGTGTAGGATTTTATTATTAAGGGAGAAAAAATGTCCCTCCCATGTTAAAACATAACTTGACAGTGGTTCATCGCACTAGAGTTCAATATTTCTAGGGACACCCAGCAGGGCTCCAGAGTGCAACCAGTTTGTTTGCCCATGCAACATAATTTCTCAATAGTGCGAAATCGGAGGTCGCACCAGTGCTATTGAGAAATTATGGCATTTGGGGGCACTCCCTGTGCCTCTCCCAGCAGAAACACATATTAGGTATGGTCTGACTGGCCAATCCCTGATTGGCTGCAGCTCTCAGATAGAGAGGAGTGAAGCCTGGACCCATCAGACAGACAGACCAAGTGGATGTAGCTATGGATTAGAGCTTTAAAAAGGCCTTAAGAGTTAAACCTGAGCCAGGCATGTACAGCTTTTCAAAACCCCACATTATTGTGGCGGTGGACTTCAGACATTTACCACACAAGTAAAATGATAGAAATTAAATGCATAATGCATAATACAAAAGCATAATTGTAGCTATAAAACACATTACATGCAGTGATAAATGTTCTGGACAAGTGTCCCCTCTCCCCGCAGCCAGTTGCAACAAGCAGCAGCAAACAGATCAATAGGCCGAGATGATAATTAAGTTCACACTTAACTTTTAATTTAGATATTATTTTCATTTAATTGATCTTGTTTTCATTTCACCCCAGTGAAACACATTTTCTGTAAGTTACCATTATGCCGAGATCCAAAGAACTTCAGGAACAAATGAGAAAGGAAGCAATTGAGATCTATCAGAATGGAAAATATTATAAAGCCATTTCTAAAGCTTTGGGACTCCAGCGAACCACAGGACTGGCGAGCCTACCAAAATTACACCTAGAGCGCAGTGACGTCTCATCCAAGAAGTCACAAAAGACCCCACAACAACATCCAAAGAACATCAGGCCCCACTTGCCTCAGTTAAGGTCAGTGTTCATAACTCCATCACAAAAAACAGACTGTGCAAAAATGAAAATCTAACGCCTAGATGAAAACCACTGCTGAGCAAAAAGAACATTAAGGTTCGTCTCAATTTTGCCAGAATACAACTTGATTATCCCCAAGGATTTTGAGAAGGTGTGTATCCCATTAAATCTGGTGAAAAGTAACACCAGATACCAGCAGGAAAATATGGTGATGGTAGTGTGATGGTCTGGAGCTGTTTTGCTGCTTTAGGACCTGGAAGACTCGCTGTGATAAATGAAACTATGAATTCAGCTGTCTACCAAAAATCCTAAAGGAGAATGTCTGGCCATCTGTTCATGACCCCAAGCTGAAACTCCCTGTGTCTGCAGCAGGACAGCGATCCAAAACACTCCAGCAAGTCCACCTCTGATTGGCTGAAGAAAAACAGAATGAAGACCTTCGAGTGGCCTAGTCAAAGTCCTGATCTGAATCCTTCTGAGATGAAAACACTTTGAAAACCCTTCAATTTGGCTGAACTACAACAATTCTGCAAAGATGAGTCAGCCAAAACTCCTCCGCAGCACAGTAGAAGACTCATTGCAAGTTATCACAATGCTTTATTGCAGTTGTTGCAAGGGTGGCCCAAGCAATTAGGTTTAGGGGGAAATCACTTTGTCACACATGGCCATGTAGGGCCTTAATAATAAAATCCTTCACTTATAACTGCATTTTGTGTTTACTTGTGTTGTCTTTGACTAATATTTAATATTATTTGATATTAATTTGACTGGCATGGAAAACTGTGATGTGCTTTTTAAATCCTGTTCTTTCATGACCAGCATGAAGTTTCCTAGTTTTCACCAAATTCTGACCTGGGAGGGCAGTGGTGGCCTAGCGGGTAAGGAAGCGGACTCGTAACTAAAGGGTTGAGGGTTCAAATCTTAAACCGCCAGTCATCCCCACACAATCATTTCTCTAAGGCAGCCCTTCTCAAATAGTGGCCGTTTTAACAGATCAGCATAAATGTACATTACGTACATTTGGTCGCGTCATATAACAGAATAAAGGTAAGAAGTTGTACTTAATGTCAGTGTACATGTTGTTAGGGTCAGGGTTGGGTCTATCAGGTTGCTCTACCGGTATGCTATTCTGACAAAGTATTAGGATCTGTTGGAGCGGAGGCGGAGAGAGACGAGGATAATGAGACAAACGTAACTCTCCCGAAAAGGGAAGGTGTAATGCTTCCATTCCTTGGAGCACTTTTTGGTAGCTAGTTACCATGGATATCCTCATTATTAATGTCCCTGTGTATGTGTTGCATGTGTGTGTGTGTTGTATATGATTGAGTGTGTCGTGAAATTGGATTAAAGTTAAGAAAATGCATTTTTCATAAATGTCACTTCACATGAGTTACAGCGTAGTTATCCTAGGGCTTCTCAAAACAATAAAACCAGACGCGTGTGTAAGCGTGTGTGTGTGTTTGTGAGTGTTCATCATTATTCTCAGTGCAGTAGTCTTGCAGTACTGTCCTTTCTCGGTCTGGATGAGTATCAGTGTTTGTTTTATCAACGCCATCTCACTGTTATTGGTTGCGCCATATTAAATGCGCTGCTTCTCCGCTCTTTTTCAGGTCGACGCTGAAGTCCGGCCAAGGTAAGACTGCAGCTGTGATTCATTCTGACCCCTTTATAGCAGCTGGCAGCGTGCGGGGGAAAACCTTCAGAACAAAGGAATAAAAGCTCAGAGCCAGGTGCTGCTACTGTAGGACAGGAGCTGGATTAGTATTCCCAGTTGCACCTTCTCAATTTCAGCCTGGATCCAACGGCACACACACACACACACACACACACACAAAGAGCCACAATCACACCTGCTCAAATAGACAGAATCTCTCGCTGACAGAGACACACATGAACACACACACAGGGACTCTAATTTACTCTGCCTCCCTCTCACACGCCCAAACCACACATGGACAAATACACAGTCTCTCACACGTACACAATGTAATTTATTCATATAATCTGGCTGTGACACTCATGCACCCACACATAGTCTCACCTGAAAAAAAAAAAAAAGAGTTATACGCATGCACACATATGTATGCATGCATGTGTGTGCTTTATTACATATATATTGAATTAAGGCATAAGATTTCTCTGAGTCATGCACACACACATGCATATATACACACAGACACGGTTTCACATTCTAGTCACGTTCTCAGTGCAGGCAAGCAATTAGGTTCTCTCATCTCTCTGCCCACTGGAGTTAAAGGCTGTGCAAGGTGATGACCTGCATTGTCCAATAAGATGTTTACAATGTGTGTGTGTTTATGTGCATGAGCTGCAGGATTTATCATCAGATCTCTGAGCGTGGAGCTTTATTTCATTCAAGTTGAGCTGTGATTTAATGTTCAGTCACATAAGTGATTAGATTCTAAGTATGTGTATGTGTGTGTGTGTGTTTCATTTCCTGGGCCTTGTGTGTGTTCTCTCTTAGCTTACAGGACAATAGAGACAGCTAATGTGCTCTCATTTATAAGCAAACTGGGATTGGCACTGAGTGGGGGGCCTTCCCATCATGCCTCTGCACATATCCCCCCATCTCAATGCAGATCCACTCACTCAAGGGCAGAGTGCCTGTCTGTCTGAAATCTGTGAAAGTCCCATCTCTCAGACAGCCCCCATCCATCAGCATCACAACAGTATGCAGTAGTCATGACAACCTGTCAAAGCTGGAGGAGTCTGCATCACAGGAACAATAAAAAAAACACCCAACTGATGCAAGATTGAGGCAAATGTGAGATATTACCATTTTGTTGTGCTAGAGAAGGGTGATGTTCAGAGGCTGTGGAGGATCATGGGTAGGAGACTCTTATGTTTTTGGCCAAGGTCGCACCACCCACATGACTTTAACTACGCTCCATCTCCATCTATAAAGCATTGCAGCTCCACTATAAAAAATGTGATGCGGTCCTGTGTGGATAGAGAGCGAAGAGGGGGGAATGGTGATGGAGAGATGGTGGATTAGACTATGTACGTATCTATATGTTCCTTTATTCTTCGGGAGCTTATAATAAAGCAGGTGATCGAATATATTAAGGTGTGCACAGTGTGTAAACATATTATAAGATAAATATCTATGTCATAAGTGATAAGTGATAAGGTGGTAGTAGCCTTGTGGTAACACACTCCCCTATGAACCAGAAGACCCAGGTTCAAACCCCACTTACTACCATTGTGTCCCTGAGCAAGACACTTGCAACCCTAAGTTGCTCCAGGGGGGGACTGTCCCTGTATCTACTGATTGTAAGTCGCTCTGGATAAGGATGTCTGATAAATGCTCTAAATGTAAATGTAAGTGCAAGTCATGAAATTATATTATTCATACTGGCATCCAGTTGAATCATGATAAGGCATACTATTATAATGAATATGATACAATATTCTATAATTATTATTAGTCATAGTGGTAGTAGTAGAAATGTATTATGGATTAAGATAAGTATTTAAATGAACTCTTGCAAATGACCTCTTGTGTTAAGGCATCCATACATTTTTGGTATTTTGGTGACTGCAGTAAAATATACAACTTAATGATAAATTGGACTTTTCTAACTGGCGAAGCAACCAAGTGAACAAAATAATTAAATCATGTTTAAATAAATCAATTCCAGATTTGTGATAAATCAAAATATCAGATTTAAATTTAATACGTTTTTATGTTTGTCAGGGTTTGGGGTAATTGAACTTGTTAAAGAGACACGTACAGTCACCCAAACGCTGAATGGAGAGGGAGAGCGTTTGTGAGACAGGGGAAGGAACGTGTGTGTTTGAGAGAGAGAGATGGAGGGAGGGAGTAACTCGACAGGTAAGCGATTACAGAGCAGAAGCACTAATCCTCTCCGTCTGATGCCAGCGCCGGTGCCGCGGCCGCCGGATCCACATTCCCATTCATCCACATGAGCATCCTGCCAAAAGCTCATCTCTCCTTCAGCGCTCCCACTCCTGCTCACTGCTCACCTCCGTTCCCCTCAGCGGCAGGTGGAGTCGACCCTCACAGCACGCCGCTCCTCCATTATCAGTGCTGTGCGGCCCCTCTACCTTCCTGCTTTCAGAGTTGATGAGCATAGGTGTGTGTGTGTGTGTGTGTGTCTGAAATAGAGACACGCACACACAAATGGCATTGATTTGGTTTCTCATCTCCCTCTCACTAGTGTGTAGCGATGATTTTGTTCTGGTATCACTGAAACACTTTCATTTGGGACTGATCGATTACACGATGGGAGGAATCCATCTCACACACACACTCTTGACACAAAAAGCCTCATCACAGAAACTCAGCCCAGAATGTGCTCTGTGCAGAACCGAGTGGCTGCATTTCCCAGGCTTATGTTTCTCAGTGGGGTGGGGGAGCTCGCAGCAGAACATGAGAGGACGAGGGAGAGGGAAAAGATGAGAAGATGCGAGACCGAGGAGCAGAACAAATACAAGTTAGAAAGTAAGACTCCAGTCGATGGTGAACTACTTCACTCTACCCTCACTTTTCACTTTAAATTGCGGTAAAGGGCACAGTTCAGCGGGTTCTAAATGGTGCCTGAGCCTGTACTGTACCTGTTGTACAGCAGATGCAATGTGCAACGTTATTATAAAGACCTGAACATTACAAGGGGTGCTTAAGATAGATGTAATTCAATGGGTTTCAATATTTTATAGCCAAATAGGCTCCACGCTGGTTTTGAAAAAGATGTATCACGAGTGTGTGTTTTTTGTTTTTTTTTAAGCACATTAACTTTTACTTTGCATGCTTGAAAGGCTGCTGGGAGGGTTTCCAGAAATTGCTGGAAAGCATGCAGTGAGTCTGTGCTGCAAGGTGTGGCTTATTTTTGTGAAATTCGTAGCTCACAGTGTATGTTCTTGCTTTACAGTTACATTACCAGGGGTCAGAACCATGTGGGCGGAAGTGATGATCTAACTTTGTGTGTTGATTTCATTTTAAATAAATTCAGGCATGAATATGTTTTCAACGATTTTACATTTGTTCATATACTTTTTCTAGTCAAAATTTTTTGAACTCACCTACTCTGTGGTGGTTGTAGAGACTAAGATGGAGCCATTTTGGAGAATCCAATGCAAGAAACATATTTAGCGATTTTGTAGCAGGAGAAAGTGAAGTATGTTTGATGGAGGTGTTTTTTACCTCCATCGCCTCTTTTTACCTTCATGAAAGTGTCACCATCAAAAGCCACTTCATGAGTCGATGATAAGAAAGTGTTCAGCATAAACCTCCAGTCCTGTGTCTTGAGTTTTGTTTTAGAATTAAAAAAAAAAGCAAGGCTAACAAATGAGTAGGTCCATCCAAATGTTTGACTGTTAGAGTATATCTTCAGTTTCGCCCAATGCATGAAATGGTAATGATGATGTGACCGTTATCAAGGACACGGTGGATTTAGAAAGAAGGTCCATTGCTGGTGTATCAGCCCCAGTCAACGCGAGCAACATGAACAGAAACCAGCGCGGCTTTCAGCGCAGGAAGGCTAATGAAGTTTAATGAGGCCTGGCGTGCGAAAGCAGGCCAGGTTTTATTCTCTGGTTTGCAGGATGATGAATATGTTCTGGACTGGTGCTCCACGGCCTGCCCCAATATCCAATCAGTCATCTTTGAAATACAGGGGGTGGGGTTGTGAATTACGCTGGGATTTAATAAGGGGGGTCAGAGGCTGAAAAGTTTTGAGAAGTTGCTGTTCTAATCGCTACCTGTGTCTCGGCGTCACGTCAACCGCTGGCTGGGAAGGCCTGCAGGGAGAAGCGAGGAGACTGGGCCCAATTATGTGGCAAACTCAGCCTGCCTTGAAGCCGCGGTCGCCAGAGACACGGACGTGCCTCAAAGCAAGGGAGAGGAAAGAGCCAAATCTGGGAAATAAAGTGGAATATAAATCAGGCAATGCAATCATACTAATATGATAACTCTCTCTCCAGGAGTCCCTGGCTCGCTCCCCTAATTATCATACCAGTCTGCCCCCACCCTTCCTTTTCACCCACTTGCAGTGGTTTGGTATGTCTGCTCTGCCACCAGCCTTTAAGGTTCGTGTTTATTTCATAATGCAGCGCCGCAGTGCTCTGCAGACTGGGCTGTGGAGATAACGGGGCGAGGCGTTTGGGTGAAAGTTGGTGCCAGTTTGCATTTTCTTCCGGTTGGAGAGCAGACTGTTGAGTGGAGGTGGGCTGCGTTAGCTGTGGGTTCCAGCCTATTAAGGAAGGCGGGGTTGAGTGGCAAGCTGTTGGCACCCAGTGGCTGTTACCCTTTTAATTAAACATTTTAAACGTCTCTTTGAGGAGTTTAGTGGTGCTGTCTCCCTTCACCCTTCTCCTCAGTGTGTGTGTGTGTGTGTGTGTGTGTGTGTGTGTGTGCGCTAATGTTGTATAAATGTTCTGTTCTGTAATGTAGATGCTTGTAAAAAATCCAAGACGTTGCACACAGGGCCTGTTCAGGAGTGTTACAACATTTACAGTACCAGTCAAAAGTGTGGACGCACATAGTCATTAATGGGTCTTTTTACATTATACAGCAAAAGTGAAACACATGAATATGAAATAACACATGAGGTTATGGAATAAGCAAAAAAAAAATTGGCAAAAAGTTGAATATCAAGGAGCTTGTGCTGTGGTGTCAGCATTTCACACTCTTGGCCTCTCTCCACCACCTTAGGTTTGACAACAGGGATGGTTTCCAACAGTCCTGCATGTTCATGCTGAACAATTTCTACTTTCTTTTGATGATGACAATGAAGGTAAAATGGCATCAGATATACTTCGCTTTCTCCTGCCACAATAAATTTGTTTTTTTGTATTGGATTCTTCAAAATGGCTCCATAACTGCCACAGAGTAGGTGGCAGTTTTCTGGATTCACAGAAATAGACCAACACAAAGATGTCTGTATCTCGAAGGAGAAACGGTGAACATTCTGCTTTTTAAGGTTTAAAATTTTACTGTTTCTTCAGTTGTACACATTTCATGATAGCGTCATAGCAAACAGTCCTGCAGTGTCGAATGTTTATGGATCACAAGCATGATTTTCTAATTGTGATGTCTTGGAATCATGCAGATCTTAATTCAAACATCCTGATTGGTGAAATAGTGAAAGTAACTTACTGGGACAAACTTCCACACACGTGCGCCTATTCATGGAGCATTTTGGGTGTATCATGCTACACTGACCTCAGGACATCATGGCACCCATGTGAGCACAGCGTGAGTACGTTTTGGGGCAAGAATTATGTGTGAGCATCTAAATTAACAGCAGTTTTTATCTGTTTGGGACTCTTTATAATATGGAAGCAGTAATCTCACCATGATAAACACTCTGATAGCATCTCGCTTTTCTGTGGGGTTGCTATGGCAACACATTCTCCCCCCACACTTATTTTTATTACTTTGTAGTGTATGTGGAAGTGGGTGAATTTGTGTGCTTTGTGTTTATTTCTTATCCGGTTCTCACACATGGACCTCAAAATGAAAAGTGAAGACCGTGAATATGGGCCGCACAGCAAAAGGTGTTGCACTAAATAGACACTCAAAGGGAAATATATGAAATCGGAAGATTATATTTATGAAAGTCGGGATGTGCTGTGACAGCCTCTCTCTGTTGCGCTCAGATCCTGCTGAGGACGATAAGCTTTATTACGGGAAAGAGGGGAACCGGCGCACCTGTGATCCATCCTGGCAGCCCACCCCTTCCTCCTCTAACCTCATGAACCCTCCCATTCTCTGCATTAAATCTCGCACAGGATCCCAGAAACCAATTGGACCGCCACGTCTTCTACACCAGTGGAGTTGACATTCATCCTGACTGCCCACCACAGTATGAATTGGTGGCAGGTCAGAGGTCACAGCAGGCCTGTTTGTTGCTGGAAGTTGTTACAGTGATGCTGGAAAACATGGTGCCCTAGTTGTCCCCTACTACTGTATCTCAAGTCTCTTTCCGAAATTCAGTCTTGGTGCAGAATTGAAGCCACTTTGATCCAGTCACACAATGAGAGTTTCCCAGGACGCGCCCTTTTGGTGTCTGCAACTTTAAATGCTAATGAGGAGGAGAGAGGCCTATAGAAGTGAGCAGGCATTCGCGGAAATGACATAACATAACATAAGGGGAGAAATTCCAGATCCAACCATCTGAGCTGAATGCAGAATGGCCAAAGCGGTCTTTACACCTATCGCCATTTCTAGCCACCGCTGGACCATAGACAGGCTAGGGGAACTCATATTAATGTATGAATAATCTCCATAACATGGGACCTTATCAGAACCATTATGTGGTTCTGCATTGGGAACAGAGATATTTGGACTTTTAATATTTTCAGGCCTGTGAAATCAATTTCCTGGGACTAAAATGTATAACGTTCTGCAGCTTCTGCACGTTCTGCAGTTTGTATTTGGGTAATTATCCGAAACTTTAGGGAAGAGGAAAGTCAATTTATTTGCATTGCAGGTCATGTGCATAGAGGAATATACAGTAACAGTCTTATACTAAGCATGGTACTTTAACAAAATAAAGCTGGTTTCCCATGCTTTAAATGATAAAGGCCTTTTTAGTTGCTCATTTGAGCTAATTTGCATCAACTGCTGGGGCACTCTGTGTGTTCCTATGTGTCTTTTTTTCTGGGAAACTGTGTATGTCCATGCCAGAGACACAAGATCAGGTGGTATTCGTGCAGGAATATGAGCAAGGTGTGGCTAATCTGAAGGGATTTTTTAAATAGAGGATAACACAAGCTTGCGGTTTTAAATATAAATGGGCGCCGAAAACCCTGCCTCCCCCCTAACCATTAAAGGTGGGATGATAAGCCCGGCCGAGAGCAGGTAGGACCGGGAGAAGGGTCCATTTTTCGCTCGAGTCCTGACGCCAAGCCAGCAGATGGGCTGATGTGTTAGAGGCAGTCCGGGGGGATGGGGGGGCTCCTCTCCGCCACTGTGTTTTGGTTGTGCTACGTCTCCTCTGGCTGATAGATAGCACCCCCTTCGGCCGTCCTTGCGTTGTGTTGTTGAATTAAACAGTGCAGACTTGTTGTTACACAGTGTAATATTAGTGTTGCGCTCAGTTTTTTTGTTAGCTTCTCTGATTCGTTTGCTGGTACACCGGTTGGAATGATGCATCAGTCCCTTCATTAATTCCTCCCTTCTATTTACCCTCTTTCACACCCCTGCACCTTTTTTTTTAAGTATATCTGATATATTCTCATTTGTTGTCCTTGGGTAGTATGTTCCTGGTGCTGTATAGAACGAAGCTTGTAGGCTACGTTCACTTATGTCACGTCAAGCACAGAACTATAAAAACACGAAAGGACTGCATGGTAGTTGTCTGTGTCTTGTAGAGAAGGAACTGAGCATTTTTAAGTTTATAGTATTTCTGAAATGCATCGTTTTCGTTATGTTTTTATATAAAACTGCAGTGCAGAGTCAAACATCGTGATACTTGGTCTCTAGATCCCGGAAGATATGTCCCGTTATCTCTATATCTTTGTCTCTCCTTGATGCCTTCTTTTCTCCTCTCTCTCTCTCTCTCTCTCTCTCTCTCCCTCTTTGCCCATTTCTCCTTTTTTCCCCTCTCATTCACCATTTTCCAGCTCTCCTCTCTCGTTCCCTCTCCCTCTTCTCATTTTCTCATCCCTCACCCTCCCTACCTCCCTGGCTCGCTGTCTTCCTGCACCTGCTCATTAGTTCCCGCCGGTGTGCACTCCCTTTTCTTGTCCTCTTTTTCAGGTGCGACGATCTCTTTGTTTTTCATGCTCGGCCAGAACCTGCAGATGCTCTTTCATCTGCACACACCCCAGCCAGCCAAGAAAACATTCAACATGGCTGGCATCCCAGAGCAGGAAAAATAAATAATCTGCATGATCCCATGAATAAAAAAATAAAGACGGAACGTGTTAATTAAGACAATGCGCTTCGCTGGTAAAAAAGTTCACACACACACACACACACACACACACACACACACACACACACCAACCTCAGTCGGTGGGGAGAAGTGGGAGGCAGCGGGAGCAGGACAGATGTGTGTGGCGCGGCTCTGTTAAATCTGCAGCATCTGCCGGGGTGCCGCCCAGTGCTCTGAAGCAGCTGGAACTTCAGCAAACACACGCACCCTCGCCGAGCTCCACAGGAGCTGCCTGAAGGACGCTTGAAAATACTGAGACAATAAAGCCTGGGTGTGATGGAGGAGCTGGGTCCGTCCTGCCTTGCGTCTCAGGGTGACATTTATTAAGCCGCCACGTCCCAAATTGAAAACGGAAGTGGCCTAATGGCAGCATCAGGACGTACAGGACGGTACGGTTTAAATCAGACAGTCCAGTCAGGGTGTCTATTTACTGGTCCCCTCCAGCGGAGCCAGGCTCATCCAATCACCTGCTTTCATTCAGTCTTCAAGCCCCGCCTGACAGATTCTGGTCCTTGGCCTTGGACCGAGGGGCTGCAGTGACATCGAAGGCCTCTGACAATAAGACTTTGTTCTATTGAAGGTCGTCCGGCATCGAGCTTCACCTGGATTTGATGCGGGCCCGTCTGTTCGCTCTGAGTTATTAGAGCGAGAGGGGAAAATAGCCTCTATAAATGGCTGCCTCATGACACTCTAAGATGGGAGCTAATTAAATATACATGAACGCTGTCGTGCTTAATATCAGCACAGGAGCTCACAGGCGCTAGACCACACACACACACACACACACACACACACATACTCTCCAAACACTCCACTGATTTACGCGGACAGAAAGTAATATAAACTTGCATGTAAATGGAGGCGCTCTGAGATTTATACACACACTTGGTGAGAAGAGACGGGGCATTACAGGACCCGGTGTGAGCTTAGGGGAGATGCGGCTGGAAGATTGTGGGCCGAGGTGATGGATCGGCTGCTTATCAAAGAGTTGCCCTGGTATGAACTGCCTGTGGGTTGAAAAATCGCCCACATATATAACACCCGGGCGACAGTGACTTATTCCAGTGACTTTGGAGTAGCCTGTGTATAGAGCAATGGGCAGTTAAATACACAAAATACACAGTCGCATGCATGGCAGTACCATTAGATGTGTAACTAAATGTGACCTTGAGTCACAGTTCATGTTATTCTGAATCCAGAACAGCAGCAACTACAGTCCAGCAGACAATGGTTAAAAAGAGAGGCATCCATAGCCCATCTTCCCTCTGATTGTGCGTTGTGCTCAGCTTCAGTTCCCAGATTAGGCGGTTTTGATATTTTGGGAAATAATGCTTTCAGACAGTAGGCCATTTAAATACACAGCAGATAAATACTTAAAATCAAATTTCACATTTACAGCATTTACCAGACGCCCTTATCAGGAGCGACAATCAGTAGTTACAGGGACAGTCCCTCCGGAGACACTCAGGGTTAAGTGTCTTGCTCAAGTGACTTTGCGGTCTTTTGGTTCTAGGCTAATTAATACAATATTCAAATACTAATAATTATATAGAAGATATCTAGAACTTGGAATTACATGTATATACTGAAATACAATTAAATAATATTAAATATAATATTCAGCTAACCCCATTTTCTAGTACAAGTGATATTTTGTGAAATTGACATAAAATCCCATTATGTCAAGAATTATGCACTCTTCATATATACATCACAACCACATACTAGGCTAGCCTGTTACCGTAGATACGTTCTCGAGGGCAGTTGATGTCATCTGATACTTTGACAGAGGTCACGGCCACGGAGGAGGGACAGCTGTAAAAGGGTGAGCGAGAGACAGAGATTTCATGAAGGTTGTCGTGGCTATGTTTAATTCAGCGACTTCCCAACAGGCGCTGTCACCGTGGCGATTTATGTGTTGCCGCGGAAGCCGGCGCCTCCCACCTCACCATCAGTATGCCAAAGCCGAGGAGGCAACCTTGAGTGGAGTTTAGACGCTCAATGTGGGCAGCATTTAATTACCTCGGCCGGCGTTAGCATGCACGTGGTTGTTGGCGCGGCACTCCCTCGATGCCCCACGTTTTTTCCAGTCCGTTTCCTGTTGTTATCTGTTCTTTTCCTGGCCAGGATGAATGAGCCCTGGAGATCATGCCATAGAGGAAACGTCTTCAGACTGGCAGTCTATGCTGTTGGATTTGTCCAGAGCAATGAAATTGGCTTTTGGGCTTGAAGATGATGAAGTGTATTACACAGCAGTATTATTTATAAAGGTGTGACAGGCTTTTATGACAGACGTTGCAAAGGATGTACTAGAGCACATAAAAGTTTATTAGTCATGGAGCATTGTGACCTGTCAGACCCTGGGACCTCCGCTAGAAGCCTCACAGCTCTTGGGAGCATCCTCTCCAATCTGTTACTGTCCAAGCTTAGGATGCAGTGTCTCCTTTTCTCCAGAAAAAGGAGATAGCGGCCAGCTGGAGGCTGTGATGGTATCTTCATGACAGTTCAAACATATGGTGCACTTGAGGCACATTTGGTGAGAGGGGGGGAATTGTTTCACAGACTTTGGAGAACTTGCACCAGATGGAGGAGGGGCATATGGTTCCTCAGAGTGGCCTCCAGCAGGGACGAATCCTGTCCTTCAGGCTGGAAGTAGGATTATGTGACTGAAGCTCAGGCTACGGAGCTGAGTAATTCCCCAGCAGCATCGCAGTATGTCACCAGCTTCTTCTGCCATGTGAGGTTCTGACTGGTTCTGAGGCTCATTCGCATAACAATGCTCCCGCTGTGGCTAATAGAGCTGAGAAGCTATACAAATGTACAAATGAGCAGGCTGATGCAGAACCCACTAATCCCACATCCCATGATCCTTTGCTGTTAATGAGCAGTAGTTTATATCTTGTTGGCACATTGGGTAGAGACTGGATGTTTTACTGCGTTTACATGGGGTCCCTCTCCAGTCCAAAGACAAGCAGGCAAGGTTAGTGACTCCCTCTCCAGGGTTTGCTGGATGTCTAGACCAGAACTGGACAGGTGAACGTGTAGAAAATATTCTCCCAACTGTAAACCAGCTGTAAGCCATGAAAAGGAAAAAAGGCCAGGAAGACCAATCTCAGAACAGCATATCTGCAAGGTGGTAAAGGAAGTTATGTGGATGAGTGGGTGGAAAACACTCCCACTTACTGCTGAGTAAAACGAATAAAAAACTTTTTTTCCTCATGCCAGTTTTTCAAGTTTTAAGGTTAAGTTTAACCCATAGTTAGAAAAGCTGGAAAGAGAGAAGATTTTGTAACTGGTTGGATCATTTTCAGAAAAACAATGCTTTGCCAGTTTGCACTACTTGTGCAACCAATGAGTCTTAAATTGCCTCCATTAGAACCTTAAAGTCCAACAGTTTATCCCTTGGAAACCAATTTATCCAACCCTTGACCAGTGCACTGGTCCATTATATGTTGAAGACACAGTATTTAGGGTCCACAGTTCCAACCAAGACGGAAGTCACAAGAACAAAGGTATAACCCAGTGGAGGATTCAAATCCTCTCTTCTTGTGTTAATGATACCCATCGTTACAAAGTTTTCTTACATTTCTCTTACAGTTCTCTTGGACATCATATTAATCATTTTCTTATTATGTCAGCTCACACAGTTTATTGGTCCTTTCTGGGGGGCTTTTCTTGCATGCCATACCAAAAAAATTCGGCAAAATTGCATCATAAACCGATACTGTCTGGATTTTTTGTATTTCACATTGATGTTGAACACAGCTATCAGAAGACATTGAGTTGCATTGACTTGAAAGCTCTTTGGAGGTTGCACACACCCAACAAAGATTTTGTGTGTGTGTTTTTTTAAGAAATAGAAGCTTTACTGCCAGTGACTTCGGTTCAATAGAAAGTGCTCCATTTATTCATTTTTCGTAGGCTATCTCATCACATTCTTCCCACATTCCAAAAAGTTTGTTTTGTTCCTTAAATGTTTTTACAAATGTGCAATATGTGAACCAGATTTATTCTTGATTTGACTGGCCAATTTATTGACTTTTTAGTCATTTACTCATTTTCCACAATGATGCCTTGAGCTCCTGAACCCCTTATTATTCAAGTTGACGCCCAGACTCATTTATGATATAAAACTCACTTATTACAATAAATTTGCTACAGTCCCAGACGCACCAGTTGCGTGGCATCATGGGCAGAGCAGTGGCAGTCAAGTGAAAGGTTTGCTGTCCGTAGATCAGCTGCTTGCTGTCCACTATGATCTATTGTTTCAGCTCACTAACATTTACCAGCAGGACAGCATTAAAAATGGCATGGAGAAGGTGAACCAGCTTGGCTGTGAAAGCAGAATCCATCATTCATATCAGCCAAACTCAGCCAACACCGCATTTCCATTCTTCTCTCCCCGAAACTCGCTTTTAGACATTCATTAAACGTTAATTGCTGGCTAATTGGACTTTAATGGCTTGAGAGAAACCAGGAGGTAAACCGAGCTAACAGGCGTCTGCTGGGCGTGGAGGACGCTGAAGTGGCGTAATGGTTTATCGCTGTACGTATCACCATGAAAAATTTGCCGAGCAACAATTAGCCGCTCCTTCTCGCTAACACAGAAGCGAGATTGCTTTGTTGCTGGCTGTTTTTTTTATTTTTTTATTTTTATTTTTTCACATTTTAATTAATAAGCAATTCATTACAGGGGCCAACGCATGAGGCAACCTTCCCCAATTAATTCCCTTGATTACCCCAGCGGCAAAGTGATTGTGAAAATCGTCTAATGAGCTGATGTGCGATCGACTATTTAGATTGGCTAGCGGAGTTTTCTGGACAGATTTCCAGCTGTGGGTTGGCGAGTGGGAATGGCTGGACGAATGCTCATCTGCATGCAAAGCGCGTAAGGAAGCGGAGGCCGAGCCAGGTGTGGTCTTCAGAGAAAGATAAATTCCAGTTGGCGCTCTGGTAGAACGGTGACAGCGCCGCTGCAGCTGTCCCCCCCCCCGCCATCCCACTCCGGGCCCAGTGTTGTGTGTTTGACAGAGAGCCCACCGGCACATACACGCCAACGCAACCTACCAGCTTTCCCGTGCCATGCTTTTATTATCTTTATTATGAGCCTACCGAACTCTCACCCCATCACGTGATTACAACCGACCCCCTCACCCACTCTCATGTCCATTACATTCATTTGAAATTCCTTACAGCCAGACTGCTTGCCCTCATGGATTTCAATTTCGTCATTTTACCTCGCGTTATTTTTCACACTGAAGAAGAAATTGTACCTCTCCCTGGAGACCATATAGGCTCATTTAAGTGAAGGAATGCACCACTTTTGTGGTTATTGCGCTCCTGTTGCTTACATGGGATCTACATTTGTCACACCTCCTCCTAGAGGATGGAGCGGAGACACTGGACGTATTTTATATATATATATTTTTATTTTCATTCCTGTGCAGTCTTTATGTAATGTCATGAGTCAGGCCCATGTTTGCGAATGCAATACAATAACCAGGAACCTTAATAGCATATTGTTGCATATTTCATAATGCAGTAAATTGTAAAGACTCAGAAAGATAAATACACATGCTATTTAATAATGCAAACATAATTAAAGCTTTATGAGCATAGCTGCGCTGATTACTTGCTTACAATAATGCAGTGTAGGTTCATGGTTAGCCAGGTGCTTGTAGGTTAAAGATTTGATTTGATGAAAATGACCTGACCACATGGGTTCATTTCCGTGAAGCCTGTTTATTTCACACGGCTGCGGCGGTTGAGCTCCTGCCCTTGGTCAGGATGTGCATTTGTCACATGTTCCAACAGACAAATGGAGGAGAGACACTTGGGCAAATTATATTTCCATGTCAAACGCTCACTCTCTCTGGAGCCTTTCTCTATTTTTAAAATTCATCATGTAGGATCTGTTGTCAGGGATGCTGGGAGAATTATGGCAGCTCTGACTGGGAGGCACAGTGTGATATCTCTGCATTAGATACTCTGTTGACTTGTTTTCCTCTGAGGAAAGGGCTTCTCTGCCCATGGCTTTATTAACGTGACAAATGTCCCCACTTGCATCCCCTTTGAGCTTAGCTCATGTTCATGTGTGTGTGTGCAAATGTGACTTAAGTGTGTACTTTGTTTACTTTGCCATGTGTGTATTTATTATTTTTGTGGATTTATGATTGTGTGTAGCACATGACCTTAACGAAACTCAGATATAGAAATGAACCATTTAGTAGGGGAGCATGAAATATAGGACGCGCAGAAAGGAAAACCGCTAATAAACAGAAAAAAAACGTGGCCCGGCTGTCTGAGGCTTTTTTTCCCCCCTTAGTTTCTTATGTAAAGTGCTTCCTCTTGCCATCCGTCACTTTCTCTTTTCCTCTTTTCTGCTCTACTTCCTCCACTCGCAAAAAAATCATGTGAGATTCAAACCAGCTAAATCCTTGAAGTCCACAGAGTTTGGGGATTGCCCCAGGGCTTCAGAGAGAAGCAGCGAGCGAGCCTGCTCCGCTGGGGCTCTCGCCGCTACGTGGACCCGGATGTGGACGGACGCCGCGGGGCAACAGGCACGTCAAATTACCCGTCGTGCCCTGATCACTTGCCACCTTTAGATTGCCGGTCCACTGCAGCCACTGCCTGCCACGGTGCGTCTTAGAGCCATGTTAAATCATCCCGTGTAAGCTACAAGTTTTAGTTCATTAAGTAGCGCTGGAGTGCAGCGCTCACTTGAGAGCGCAAGGGTAAGGAGCTGTCCTCCAGGCCCTATCAATAACCATTAAGGAGCCTCACTCATTAGGGCAGATCCAGCAGGCCGGGGGGCCATGAGAAATGGCCCTCCCTGGCTAATGTGATGGAGTGGATCCAGGCAACATCAACACTGTTTGAGAATGCAAATTGGGATGTCTATTTGTCCCCAGGATGATTGCCACGGGCCCTTATTCTCAGTCAACCTTTCTGTATAATCAGATATATCAGTCCCCCCCAAACACACACACACACACACTGTGTGGGCCGAACACGTCTGAATGCCACAGTCTTGATTATTCAGCGAGGAGAGGGAGAGAGACGCTGCCAGCTCTTCCCCATTCATGAGTTACAGTCCCTGATCTTCTGAGCCAAGAGCAGGAAACACGAAATCAAGTCAGGAGCAGAGGAGCCTCCTCTCCCCTCAGTCTCAGACATAACTATCACCGTCACTGCGGAGAGGCAGCAGATCTGAAACCCGCCCACAGACGAGTAGTTCCTTTCAGCAAGTAAAAAGAAATTACACGTAGCTTTTCAAATATTACAATTTGTTTCATTAGAAATGTGAAAGTGAAGTGATTACAGTTACATTTTACATTTACAGCATTTACCAGACGCCCTTATCCAGAACAATTTACAATCAGTAGTTACAGGGACAGTCCCCCCCTGGAGACACTCAGGGTTAAGTGTCTTGCTCAGGGACACAATGGTAGTAAGTGGGGTTCGAACCTGGGTCTTCTGCTTCATAGGCGAGTGTGTTACCCACTAGACTGCTACCACGGAGTTACGGGGGTTGTTTTTCCATTTTGGATATAGCTTTAATGAAAGTGAAGGATTAAAATGCCTTTATTTTTCATGATGTTAATGCACACCTACCAGCCAATCAGAACCAAATAATCACCCGGGCCATGGTGTGGTGCATAATGCTCTTGTACATTTATTCACAGTTAATTCAAAGTAAAAATGAAACTTAATTTTATGTTTTAATTAAACTTAAAGCACTTATATAACAGAACAAAATCTCTAACCACAGTTACAAATTCTGCTAATTCTGCAGAAAAAAAATGCCAGGTAGCTAATAGCACTCAACAGGCAAAAATGACGGGCATTGCTAGCACAACACGTAGATGAACCGCATTGCTTTTTTTTTTTTTATGCCTCTACACTGCACGGCAACCAATAATCGATGCTTATGTCACCGAGACCAATCGCTATGCACAGTGTGTGTTGTCAAAACGGCGCACTGCAGTTGGCAGCAAGACGGCAGCGGATGCGGCTTTTAATTTCCGTGCGCTGTCTCGCATTTGTGCCTCCTGGGGCACGGGGTGTAAATATCAACCTTCCTCTGTGTACCGGGCCTGTTCAAGACGATGCATGCGTCTTGTGCATCTATGAGGGCGTGTTGGGGAATCGGTGCTTTTAATTTGGGGAGACAGAGGCCGCTGTCCTCTGGGACGCGCACAAAGGCATTTTACATCTGAAGAGTCTGCTCAGACCCGTGGCTTCAGAAGGAAGCATGAATTCAAATACAGGACGGGCGCCTGTGGCTTTTATGCGGCCTGTCAGATCCCACTAGCCCGCAAGGCTCCTCGAAAGTCTTCTTGATGAGAACCTGAAATCGTAAAAAGGCACCTCTAGATGTTCCTGAAGCCTCTCCCCCACCGTACTGTACAGCGGACCCACGGCTCTGGGCTTTCCCACTGTTAGTGGCCACGGTAGGGAATGATTGGGCCTCATCATTAATGCATTGAATACATTATGGCCCATGAATAAGTAATGACCCATAAAAAGCCGCCATGACCCCCCTCTCCAGGATTCTGAAATCACAGGACAAATCGGGCAGGGACAGAGAGGACTCACCAGGGACTTTTACATTTGCTGCGCACTAGTGTATTTAAAGCACCCCGTCCCCCCCGTGCCAAAAACAGAATTACAGTTTGAGAACATGAAGCCTCGGAACATTGTCCCATGAGTGACGTGAGTCGTTCTTTGTCCTACGAAGGGAGCTGAGATCACCTTTGCCGGAGACACATCGTCCACATGATGAAGAGAGAAGACTAGACGGCCGTAGATGGCAGACAGGGAAAGATCAGGGCTGGCTCATGAAACATTAAGCAGGGGCTCGCATTTACGTACTAAATAGCTTTTCATGGTGAAACATGAGCGTCTGGAACGGGCCCGGGAAGGGGGAGGGGGCATGTTCAGGAGTGTCGGCAAGCCGGTTTCATGATGCAGAGGTGGAGCTCATCTGTTCTTCGCTCCACCCTCAGGCACCCTCCCCCCAGGGGGAATATTCCTCAACAGATAGGCTGTCAGCAAGGGAGAAGTGTCCGGCTAATGAGAGCGAGGGAAGGAAATAGCGAAAGAGGATGCGATTACAGCCTGACTGAACGAGGGACGGACGGGGGGGGGGGGGGGGGGCAGAGAAGAGGAGGAGAGCTGTCGACTTGCCGCCCCAAGCCCTAGGGGCTGTCCAATTAAGCAATATGATTAGTTCAGATTGTCGGCAGCAAAAAAAGAAATCTAGCTGACAAGTCCTTACTCTCGTGCAGAGTGGCAATTTAGAAGGCGTCAGGTCCCCGGGGAGCCACCCGGTCCCAAGCTCTCAATTTAATAAGACTTTTTGCCGGAGGGAAAGCAACAGTGACAAAACCCCGAGGGAGTGAACGAGTGTGTGTGTGTGTGTGGGGGTCAGAAAACGAGATGTCCAGTTTCGTGTGGTCAGTTCTATGAATTCCTCTTAAACCTTCTCCTCTCCCCCCCCCCAGACCCCCAGAACCGAGGCATGACCCCGAGGACCCGAGAGGATATGAAGGCGAGGGGAGGGACTCCTTTATGGGCAACGCCCCCTGATGAACCGGCTCTCCTTCCAGGGAAATTGGCACCTGAGTTGATGCTCTGGATCCACCTGGAGGCCTGACTGTGTAGCGGGGAGGGAAGGAAGAGGAAAAAAGAGGTCCGCGTGGAATGGAATGTGACATTGCTGTGACACAATATGTTTAATTTGTATTTTTTTTTGTCCTGAGCACAACTGTTAATGCAGAAAATTCTTCTGCTTGCAACAAAGCCCAATCAGTCTTTAAGATTTGCGACTTTTTGTCTTCTTGCTCTGTGGACGCTGAAGGTCGTCTTTTCTCCATGTACACTTTCAAAAGAAGCAGTCAAAATGAGTTCATGATGGATGTTTCAGAATTTAATAAGCACTCATTATTCTTGGGATAAAAACTTGCTGGGATGACAAATGTGCCGTTGGCCTGAGACTTGTGATGAAATCATCTTTTTGCTCTTTTTTTGTTATGTCTTAATGATTTCTTGTTGATTTATGATGTTTTCTTCTTTTGGAGATGGGATCACAGAGAGAACAGAGGACAGCCTGCCTCTGTTTACATCTCTGGACTATTTGCGGACTGCTTTTAACAAGCGAATAATGACAGCAGTCTCAGGATGCTCCGCCCATGTCAGGAGCACAGAGCCCGGGATCTCAAATGCTGCAGAAAATGGTGCATTGTGAACCGCCTGGCAAACTCAGAGCCTTGGTGATTCAGCAGTCTGTCATGAGTTACAACCATTCTGACCGAGGCACATTTTGGATTGAATTATTGTACACGTTTTTTTTTCCCTGTGGCAAATGAAAAGTGACAGCGTCTATTAAATGACGGCAAGAAGTCTTTCAGTCTCAAGAGGTTTGTGAGTGTAATAAACTGAACCTTCGAAAGAATTGTAGTGGGGTTTTTTTTGTGGATTTGATTTAATAATGTGTTTTTTTATATGCATAACATATGTTTGTCATTAATATATAATTACTGTACTGTTTGAAATCGTTTTTTTTTTATTTTGAAAGTTGATGACAATTTTTGTTTTTCCTTAATGTGTAATATTGATTCTCACACTTTCTTAAATTCATTATTCCGTTGTCTGTCTGGTTTCTCATTTACTCATCCTGTGGTTTTAAAATATCCAATCTGGCAACGCTGCACACCCATCAGGTTGCAAATAAAGAGGAAACAATGGGCAAGCGTAAGTATTTGAGCAACTTTGGGTTGAATTGTGATGACTAGATGTCTACAAAACTACAGCTCCTATACTCCGGTGGTCAGGATCTACCAGTGGTCAGTGCTCCAAGGAATGAAAACAGTGAACCAGTGTTGGAGGGGGGGGTCTGATCCTTGGGCCTTCACTGGTGGGTGGCAGCAGGATTTTTTTAATGAAAGATCTCAAAAATAATATAGTTTTTCTACAGCAGTGCATACTTTATATGCTAATTAGGGACAATAATGACACAATACACAAAGGAGGTGCATCGACTCACAATGCTGATTGCCCTCAGAAAATCCAGTGCTGGCCACGCCCAGCTCAGTATCAACAGTCCAGCAGTGGCGACAGTGAAGAGCACCACCAACACAGCATATGAAACGTTTCATGTCCTACTTCATCACCCAAATCGAAAGGTTTTTTTGCGGCCTGCCTGTCCTTCCCTTCCGCTACAGTAAAAGTGAAGCTCTGAAGCTGCAGCACGTCCGTCCTTCAGAACTTTTATCTGCTTATCCTCTGAAAATCAAGAGCGGCCCATTCCTCCTTCGGGGCAAAACTCGTTACTCATTTCCTCAACCTCTTTATCCCTCCTCGGCCGGGGGCCACGCACCCACATGCCGCGCCGCGCGTGGCTCCACACCTGATCGGCGGCCCCCAAAGGAAACTCTTTCTGGAAAAGGAGGGGGGTGGGGGGGGGGGGGGGGGGGGGACACTGGTGCTGCCTCAGCACTGTCTAACGTCCCGGCATTGGGATATCGATGTTGGGAAAAACTCATTTAGCCACCGGCCACGGTCACAGGACGTGCTGCAAATAGGTCCGTGTGTTCCGTCCT
Organism: Denticeps clupeoides; assembly: GCF_900700375.1. Lineage (NCBI taxonomy): Eukaryota > Metazoa > Chordata > Actinopteri > Clupeiformes > Denticipitidae > Denticeps > Denticeps clupeoides. The sequence continues at coordinate 5,344,138 of NC_041723.1, read as the reverse complement.
CCGTCTCCCTTTATAGAAATAATGGAGCCTAATGATTTGGTTTACTCTGCAGACATTGATCCCCGACCAGCTGAGAGCTAGCGCTGATTATTCCAGCCACCAAAGCACTCAAGGCCATTTAGCCGGCCTTCAAGCAGCAAAATTGATTCTGGCCGCAGAAGAAATAAAGAGCAGGAGGGTTTTAACGCTATCAAAGCGAGGCCTCATTTCAATGCAAAGCCATTACGCTGTCGTCCCCGTCGTCCATTTTCCAACATTAAACGTTCCGCTGCGAACCAAGACGGAAATAGGATGCCGTCACTCGTAGGTACACTTCTTTTTTTGGGAGGGGATCCCCGCTTTATCCAAATTTTCTTTTTCCTTAACGCCCAATTACACAGGCTCTACAAAGCTGGCGTTGTCCCATCTTCCCCCACCATCTACCCTCGAGGAGCCGGCTCCACACTCCTCTGGCGGGCCCAGAGATAATATGTGTGTTTGTGTTGACAAAAATTAATTGCTTTGTGGGTGCAGCGATTAAATTAGGTACGTGATGCGGATACCGGAGGCTGGCAGCCTTTCACTCCTGAATCTCCACGGCGTGTGTGTTTCTGGGTGTGTGCACGGCTCCTGTGAAGGCACACGTGTTTAGTTTAGTTTAGGACTTGTAATGGGATGGATGCGGGTTCAAATCCCGAGGTGGTTCTCTTGAGCAAGGTAACGTCCCCACACACCTTCATGGCTGTCCACTGATGTTTAATGGGTGATGGGTGGTAGTAGCCTAGTGGGTAACACACTTGCCTATGAACCAGAAGACCCAGGTTCAAATCCTACTTACTACCATTGTGTCCCTGAGCAAGACACTTAACCATGAGTTGCTCCAGGGGGGGACTGTCCCTGTAACTACTAAGTGAAGTGATTGTCACATGTGATACACAGCAGCACAGCACACGGAGCACACAGTGAAATTTGTCCTCTGCATTTAACCCATCACCCTGAGTGAGCAGTGGGATTCGAACCGGCAACCTTCTGATTACGGGGCCGCTTCCTTAACCGCTAGGCCACCACTGCCCAAGTCGTTCTGGATAAGGGGACTGATAAATGCTGTAAATGATGGTTAAATACATTGCGTTGTGTCACTGTGTGCTGTGCAATCACAATGACAGTCACTTCACTTCAGTATTTTAGTGTCACTTTTTTAGTGTCGATAAAGTGTCTAGCTCATCAGAACGTAATCATTATCATCTGCAGGTATCCAGATGGCATGCCGCTGCCCTCCGACCTCCTTACTACCAAAAACAAGCAAATCAATTACAGTGTGTACGAGCGCAGGACACCATCTCCCCAATCGCAGCCGTTCAGTGGCAAATCCAGGGACAAAGCAGGAGCCCCCAGACCGTGAAGAATCCCGAATCCAGCAGGCATCCTGTCAGAGCATGACAGGTACAGATGGACGTGTGGAATATCAGCCTGATGAGCAATGACTACGAGGAAGCGCCGGGCCCCGGAATCTATCTCCCGATGACAAGCTCAATCGCTCCGGCTGTCTCTGGACCTGGCAGCCCATCTCGCCTCGCAGCGTTCTCGCTCAGCCCGGGCTCCCTCGGGTCCACAGGTTTCATGTTTATGAATAAACCTGGAGCCCGAGGCCGACACCCCCCTGCCACCTCCCATCTCTGTGTGATGCGGTGGTGAAACACATTTCCAGGTACCTTCTTTTACTTTTACACCTTCTGCGCTTTAACATTTTATATTGCCCTTATCTGCACTAAAAAGACACAAAGACAGTCTATCAATTATTCAGATAGGTCTGCATGAAGCCCCATTCCACATTAATAACTATGATTGGGGCAGTAATAGGCAACCGCATCTCTATGTGTTTAATGGTAAATTTTAGAGCCTCTCTTTCACTGTAGAATCGGCCTTTTGAGCCCTAATACTTCATCTTCAACCACTCACACGGCCCGTTACGACCCGGTTCCACCTTCAATACACAGTTACACAACCAGAGATGTAAAAGGTGGGTGGACCTGGCCAGCAAAACCACACAATCCTACATCCCACTTCAGAAATAATTTGTTTGAACGTGGGTATATTATTTTGGGGGAAAATGGCCAACCTCTAAAAAAAAAATTCACTCATCTAACTTTTAGTTTCTGAAACTATCGCTTACTATCCATAACCGCTGAATCCAGATCTGGATAGCTGCTGCCAATCAGGGCACCAGTTCACCGCAGCATTGAGAACATGAGAGTATCGCTTCAGCTCAGCAACTTGGATGTTGTAATAAAGAGGAGTGCATGTCTATTTGCTCAGAACTTTTTTTGATGTGCAACGGCACCATTTTGACGCTGTCAGCATATTTTGAAGGGGTCTGTCTGATAAAAGTGCTAGAGACCAGATGGATGCAACAAAGGCTTTGAAATGAAACACCGCAGGCCCTGAATTTACACACTCAATTTTTAATGAGATTCAGGTTGATAATTGCGCATACTGGATGTTGGCTCACGTTAACCTATTCCTAATGCAGTTCAACAATTCGCAATTACAGCAATCTAACAATATGACTGACCTGACCTTACTTTTTTCTACTCTGATATATCGAATGTCTGTGAAGAAAACAGCCCTGGCAAACTCTGATCATTTTTCATACTACACTCACTTTAAGGGAAGCCCTCATAGTGTGGGACCATTGTCTACATTGTCTATGGACTATAATTCATTTTTTACACAGAACAGGTTTTGTCCCACTCATATAACGTGTTAAAAATTCAGCAATAAAACTAAAGCCAACCCGGTGTCCACCTACAGCTGCCAACCCAAAATGTGTTTAGGTTTGCCGTTGGACGTACGACTGATCATGACACCATATCACAGTCGTATTAGAAAACTCACCAAAATAAGTTTGTGGCCCCTGTTGTGCTGTCAAAGTTAATGTGTTAATGCATTAACACTGGCAATTCATTTGGAAACATTAACATTTTACAATGGCTTCAGACATTTTTTGAGAGTTACACAACACCTTCTCTTTATATCCTGTTAGCCCTCTATTTCACAATGTCACAGGGAAACTGATGGAAAGCTCTTTTCACCTCGTTCCTCTATTACAAAGTAATAAAATGGGCTAGTAGCACCCTAACAGGTAAGACACTCGCTTATGAAGCAGAAGACCCAGGTTCATATCCCACTTACTACCATTGAGTCCCTGAGCAAGACACTTAACCCTGAGTGTCTCCAGGGGCGGACTGTCCCTGTAACTACAGTTTGCAAGTCCAAAGTTGAGGTGCACTGTGGAAATAAATACAGTATCAAAAGCTGTGTTGGAGAATAGCGGCTTTTTAGCAGGTGGAAAGTAATCATGGCTGCAGTTTTTAGCGGCTGTTCCGTACACCCACTCCCTTTTCATGAAATGGACAGCTTCTGACCAAAAGGAACGCGGCTGACAGGATGCAACTGAAGTGTCGGGCCATTCTTTACGAATGCATATGCTTGAAATCTGCTTTCAGCTGGCCCGGTACTGTGCTTGCTTCGGTTTTAATTAGACTTGTGCATGTGAAGGGCACTGATTTGTGTAATTGCTCAGCGTTGCATTGTTTCACAGCCACTGCACTTTACTCTGTCACTGAGCATTGTGCACGCTGTCCCACCCACGCACATTCCTCCGGCTCTGGTGGCGCCTTCGGGCGCCCAAAAGCATGACGGAGATGATGGGTGAACCGAAGCGGAATTGTGCGTCTTCTCCTGCACAGCGGCAGTGCCACCAGCTGACAGCAAGCAAAGGAAAGATTTCATGGATTAATCCGCCATTAGTGCTTGCACATAAAAGCAACATACGTTCGGGTAAAATCAAACTTCGCCAAGGCCCTTCGTTTCCTGGCTTTGCTTTCGGCCAGGCAGAAACAGCCTGTAATTAAGAAAATAATTGAGAGTCGTTCTGATGAGCACTCCCAGAGGCCGCCTGGATGCTCATTGGGTGATTTAAATGTTACAGATGAGTGTGAGAGGAATATCTGTCCTCAGAAGATTCCGGCTTCTTTATCATCCCAACTTCATTGCCGTCGCCTTCCCATCACCACGTTGCAGGCCATACAAGAGTGGGAAATCCAGTCCAAAAAAGCCTCTCTGCATACAAAGTGGCAGATTTTTACAAATGAGCACGGTTAAGTATTATAATTGCTATAATATGAATGCTATAGACCAGATAAATGGAACAAAGCAGTTGAAGTGTGGTCAAGGCAATGCTTAGAATTCATTGCTCATTAAACACAGAATTAAGAAATGAAAACTTTGAGTAAATTCAGTGTCCTTCAGTTTCCAGTAGCTGCTAGAAGGCGATTAAGAATGTGACAGTTACACACGCCTACCTCTGACTTTATTGGGCCGATCTTGCAGATTTCAGGCAGAGTTTGTCACCCACTTACTGTCTGGTTACTGACCAAAGGACCTCTGCTGACCAGAACTTCTTTTGGTGTCATGGAATAGTTGGTGTTGTGAGAGACAGAAAGCACTGATGGGAATAATGGTACTTTTATTTCCATAGCAGATTGTTTATATTCATATGTTACATGAAATGAAATGTTATGCAATTATTAGAATTGGCAAATGATACACACAGTGACACACAGTGATCAGAAAGCCTGTCTGCCCCAGTTCACACGTGTCCTGACTCGGCTCCAAATATTCGGTCCTCACCTGCACCGGCCTGTCCTGATCAGTCCTCTGGAATACTCTGTAATACTCTCATCACCACCACTGTGGGACACTATAGGACTCACCAGCGATCACCAGCAGTGGAGGCCTAGCAGGTAAGGAGGTGAATCCGTAATTGAAAAATGCCACTGAGGTGCCGCTGAGAAAGGTACCGTCCCCACACACTGCTCTTTCAACGTTCATGGCTGCCTGCTGCTCACTTAGGGGTGATGGGTTGTGTGCACCATGTGCTGTGCTGTGTATCAAAATGACAATCACTTGACTTTCACTTCTCTGCCGATTCTTGTGCAAACCTCCATGGATGTCCCCTTCTGATTCTGTCTGTTAACTCTAGTCAGTATGTGCCAGTCTGTATGTATTCCATCTGACCTTTCTGGTCCATCTGACCTTTCTGTTAGTTTTGTGGGTCTTGACCCTGTTTTGTTTCAAGCCTTTTTAAATATATCTCTGTTAATACGCACGCTTGTGCCTCAACCCCCCACTGACATAGGTATCTCATTTTATCTGAATATTTCCTAGAATTATTCATGATACAGACACATCCAGCTTGGTTGGGGTTAAAGGTGGACATTAATTACTTCATTTGAATACGCTCTAATTTTCTTGTAAATTTTTAGTCATGGCATTTATCAGACGCCCTTACCCAGAGCGACTTACAATCAGTAGTTACAGGGACAGTCCCCCTGGAGACACTCAGGGTTAAGTGTCTTGCTCAGGGATACATTGTTGTAAGTGGGGTCTGAACCTGTGACTCGGATTTACAGATGAGTGTCCCACTAAGGTGCTACGACTTGTGATGAACTAGTACATGACAGACTATATGCATATATAGTAGCTGATTGATAGCTGAATAGGTTAACACAAAAGCCATCATAATGGTAATCAAGGCATTTTCAACGAGGTTAATAAATGTCCTTGTACAGCGGTCCCAGCCACCTGTGAAATAAGAAGCGGAGGACCGATAAATGGTAATACTAAATTGCAAATGCCAAATTCAGAAATTAAAGCCTTTGGGTAGCATTAAATCAATATTGTTACATATTAAGAGCAAAATTATTAGATTCCTGCAGCTTTTGATTACAGGAATTTATTTGGCTGCCGGCGCTGTGAATTCATTTGGCATCATAAAGCCAGCAAGTCTCAAACGCTATCAAAATTTACTTCAATGAAGCCTGAGGGTGCTGCCTCACTGTCACTCAGTAATCCATTCATAATAAAGCAGGCATTGCAAATTTGCAAATCTAAGAACAGTATTTAAGATTTTTTTTTAAATATCGTATTAATCCAGAGGGAAATTTTATACAAATATATACAAAAAGTGCAGATAATGATCAGTTTAATTCTATGAAGGTTTGTACATTATTTAGCCATTTTCAGAAGAAAGTTTTCATTTGATGAGCATGTCATAATTAAGTGTGACGGCATCTCAATTCCACATCCGGCTGCACCAACTGGCTCATTGGTGTCAAAATAAAGTGATATGTAATTAAAATGCAACAGGGGGATAAACAGAAATAAATTCAGGTATAAATAAATACAAAATATGACTTGTTGGAAGCGCATACGGCTAATTTGTCACGTTCCTGGCCCTGACGTGCTCTCCCCGGGTCCCTCTGCCCGAGCTCGGTCTTCTGCACAGAGCCAGGAGACGTAGACAAGTGTTTGAGGGCCACCTTGCCGGCTCCTGTGAAGTGCAGCGCACAGACGGGGGAGAGGATGACTCAGATGAGGGTGTAATGTGGGCACGGGGCAGGGAGGGGTGGGGGCTAGAAACCTCGCTTGAGGCAAATGAACAAATGGAAGAGGGGATGAGGGGAGGTCTCTTTTTCTCTCTCTCTCTCTCTCTTTACTCTCTATATATATATATAGTAAATAATTTATTTTCACCCAGGCTAGAAATGCTCGAAGGTCTTTTTCATGTTTGCCATGTCAACTGGCATGCAAGTCCACAGACAGGCACAGTAGGTAGGCACCGCATGACCTTGAACCCTGCCGCTTCCTATTTTAAACTGCCTCAGGAACGCCCGTGGCTAATGCCATGTTGTAATGCGAGAAAAGGACCCTCCACATTCTCATCTCTGCAGAGCCCGGTGGCAAAAAAAAATGTAAAAAGCGGGACTGCACACTCTCGCACGAGAGCCTGAATACATTGTCCCGGGGACCTTTGCTTCAGTGAATGCCTGGGAGAGTTCTTCGTCTGTGTGGTGACTGGTGCATCTCGAGAGCCTCTTGGCGGGGGGATCTCTTTTGAAGGCCACTTCCGCAATGACGTAGACGATGCCGGTCACCGGCAGTTGTAATGCAGCTGACAGATGGCATTGATAAGCATGCGAACAAATTCATGCAGGCGCCTGATTGAAAACTCGAGGAAGAGGAGATAATGCCTGCCACTTAAGCCGAGGCCGCGAGACACAACGTGTCTTCGGCTCTCGGATGGACTTTTTAAACTCGTTTTCTGTATCTGTGCTCAAGGTCGGTGACAGAAACATCTTAACGCAGAGATAATTTATATCTCCAGGGATATGAAGTCTCTTTTCTTGCAGCTTCCTCCTCCAGGCGAAAAGCTATGAATTGTATCCTCGATGCATTGTGTGCCATAAAAGATATCAATAATGGACCAACCTGATAATTAAACAAGCTCCCAGTCATGTTAATTGTTCTCCTAGTGAAAAGTCAATGTTAGCATGAACCTGGGAATTTTAGCTGTAGGCATTGTTTTTCTCTCCTTTTGGATTCAATTATCCAACAGAAACAATGACAGCGGCATTCATCGGATCAGCAAGGCGTCGTGCTAAAGACCAAAAACTTATCCATCTTTATCCATCCCTCTAAACCTGAAATATGGCCACTCCTACCCAGCATGCACTGAGGTAGCCTGTCTTTTGAGGATTATGGACAATCAAAGCCGAGCTCATTTAATGCTCACATCTCCTTCCCTGCGCACGAGAGGGAACCCCCACTGGCCAGAACTCTGCAGAACCAGTCAGCAGAATATCCCTTCTGGGCATCATGTTAGCATAGAGGAGGAAACCAGGTTCTTTTTTTTCAAGTGGGGATGCAACATTGAAAGTCTTCGGCCGATCAGAAATAGGCTTTTTTCCTAATCCATTTCCATTTATTCACTGCACCAAAAGGGCATTCCAAAGTGAGGTGAACATGTAAACAGGACATGTAAACATTTAGCCGGATTGGGATCCACAGCCAACAGTGAAGGGAAATGGAGGAGGAAGGAAGCATGTGTTTTCCTGAGAATGTGACGTATTGGCAGGTGCAGTTATAAATTGTCCAGGATGAGCTGTCAGCGTTGCCAATTGGCTCCATCCATTTAAAATGTTTTTCATAAAAAGCATCGTCATTGAAGTTTATGATCTGGGTTTATCTCAAAATAATTACACAACAACAAAACATTATAACATTAGCTAACACTCTGTTCACTAGGTCTCATGTAGCAATATGAAAATAGGGACCCATGTCTGCAACTAGATTTGTGCTGCATGATATGGCCTGAAATAATATCATATAATAATGACTATTTTATATCTCGATATCTTGAAATATCATATAAAGTATGACATAAATGCTAAATTCAGATCTTTATTAACTGTAATTACAGCAATAAAATGAATTTAAAAAAGGTTTGAAATCTGACCCTGTGAGAAAGAGGACACCTGTTGATTAGTGCAACAAATGCTCACTATTATAAAAACCTGGCCGGGCGCAATTTGCAGGTCTCTAAAATGTCTGCAGGTCTCTCTCTCTCTCACTTATTTCCACAGATAATCTTCTCTTCTGGTACACGCATGCACTTTCTGGATGGGTGTGAAAGTGGAGCTGTCTGCTGTAACTCAGCAGAGAAGCAAAACTCGAAGCGAAGTCTGCTGTCTGTTAAACAATAACTTTAGGATTTATACTCGATGGTCACAGTATAATTGTTAAGTACATTATACATGATACATACTGTATATTTGATATTCAGTATGGCCTCCAAGGTCATAGATTAGTGTGATGGTTGGAGCACAGACTTGTATGTGGCACTGTAAGCCACACAGAATGACTTCCCAGGATGCTTTGCAGCTCCAGAGCCCTGAAACAGTTGGGTAACGAGCTGGTAATTCCTCTCTGTGTGATCAAAGGACAAATGAAACACGTTGGCCAGCCCCCTCTTTCGCTCCCACTGTGCCCATTCCATTAGAAGTCAAGCGTGTATGCAATCCCTGCGGCGACAGCCCTCATTATTTCAGGCCCTGGGGGACCTCCGGTACTGGGGCATGACTGTTAGCCCATGCCCCTCTCATTGTGGGGCCCAGGCCCACATGTCCCCCCCATAAGAAGCTCCCACGATATCTTGCCTAGTCTCCACTTGGTTTGCTTTCCATCAAGGTCATGTTTTTTGAGGATATTTTTTCTGACCCGTGTGTCTTGGCTCATGAAATATGGCTCCTGAGTGTGGCCTCTGGGAAAATAAAAAAAAAGGCATTCAGACAACTTGTGAAAAATTGGCCAGAGAAATTTGGTCCAGCACCAAAAGTCGCCTGTAGTTCCGGAGAGATTGGCGGTCTGATGAAAGCCGGCCAGTGCATACTGGCATCTGCCCAGCCCACCCTTTGTCCCAACCGTCCTTGACAATCTCATCTCATGGCATTTGGTACGCAATCATTTGTCATGTGAACGTGAGCGGTGCTAATGTGCCCATAAATGTCAGCGTTGACGGCTAATTAAAACCGGGCCACTGGATAAACATAAATCACACGTTAACGAAAAGAAGGCGAGAGATTTCCGCCGATTCTTTGCAAGTTGGTTGCAGTCGGGGTGGGTGAGTTGAAAGGAGGCTTTAATGGCCGGCAGTAAATATCTCCAACTGCACCGGAGAACATGCGTCAGACGGGAGTCGGGTCACCTCGAGGGAGCGAGGCGGTGGCTTGAAGGACGCCCCATCCTTCACTCCAGCCGGGTGTCTGCCATGCTAACTAACCTCATCTGGGACAGCGAGACGGGGGAGAGGAGGGCAGATGAAGTGATCAGCAAATTGATTGATTAATTAATTAATGCATTCTGAGGAGCGTGAAGGAGATGGAGGGGGGGGGGTGTTCGAGTGGGTGTGTGATTGTGTGTCTCGGAGATGTCGTCTGGAGGTGAACGAGTGGAGATGAGCTTGAATGTGCATAGCCAAAAAAAGGTTTCGATTATGAAAAATGTGTGTGTTTGTGTGTGTATTAGTAGTCGTGTTGTAATAGTAGTCGTTCAATCATCCACCCCTCGTCTGTCTCCTCTGCACACTGCCACGGCTCCTGGCACACAGAGCATCATTAAGCGTCCCTGCAGGTTCCCCCGGCATGGGCTCTGCCAGTCTCTGTGAGGACTTGGCATTTCAAGTCTGCAGCTGCAGCTATGACAAGGCCATCCCATCATTCCCATTTGCATGCGTACATTTCCAGCCACGCATATATCTATAAATAAAAGACGATTATATAATACATTATGCCCATTAAACCAAGGCAACTAACAAATAACGACCAGCAATTAACAAGACGGATGAAGGGATTAATGTTCAATTTGAAGTTTGGGAAAGTGAAAGTGCTGCACAGCACACGGTGACGAAATGTGTCCTCTGCTTTTAACCCATCACCCTTCTTGAGCAGTGGGCAGCCATGACAGGCGTCCCGGGGAGCAGTGTGTGGGGACGGTGCTTTGCTCAGTGGCACCTCAGTGTCACCTTGGCGGCTCGGGATTCGAACCGGGAACCTTCTGATTATGGGGCCACTTCCTTAACCGCTAGGCATTATGTAAGAAATGAACATGGGCTAAAAGCCATTATAACTGTGTTTAGGTATACTGTAGGTGAGCATAAGTGACTTGAATTTGACTCGGCTGCCCGGTGGGCAGGTTGGTGGTGGGACGGTGGTCACACAAGGAGACCATTGCCTTCACCAGGCACTGGGTGGCATGTCGATTGAAGATGTTCCTGTGAAATTCCTGATATTACAGAGTGCAAAGTGTTAGGACAGTGACGCAGTTCACGACACCCAGGTTTCCTCTGGCCTTGGTAGGCATGAGGGATGAAGAGTCCATTGAATAGATTATTGTTGGGAGTGTGGGATCATAGTGGGATCATCTGGAGGTACTTGAAGGTAGAGTTTGGCATCATGATTGTAAGACAAATCGCTTTGTGAGACTGCTTCACCGAAGTCAGGGGTCCCACAGCCCAGCCTGGTGGTAGAGTAAATGGGATTAAGAAGTTTGTCCCTAGCAAGTGATTTGGTAGGATTTTAACCATGGTGGCCTAGTGGGTAAGGAAGTGGACTCGTAACCAAAGGGTTACCACCAATAAGGTGCCACTGTCATGGCTGCCCACTGCTCAATAAGGGTGGTGCAGGGTTAAATACAGAAGACACATTTTGTTGTGTGCACCATGTGCTGTGCTGTCTGTGTATCACAATGACAAAAACAACCACTTTCATTTTGCTCAACCCTATTCCAGGATGCTGAGTGGTCCGGCAACTGAGCTGCGCTGCTAGCAGCATTCGTGCCCGCGGTGCACTTCCTCTCCCTCTGACTCTGTCAATACAAGCAGCTTAACTCCGTTTAATTGGTCTCACTTGTGTAAATGGCAGCGCTGCCAGAGCCATGATTCAAATATTTAACCCCTGTCTGATGAAGGAGGTCAAACTGACAGAAGCTTTGCAACATCAATAAACATGTTTCAATAATTAATTAGTGTTAATGTCTCCACTTTATTCAGCCATGTTTTCATCCGAGTGCCTATATATGCACACATTTAAATTATGTATATGTGTGTGTATTTTGTTACGTCCCTGGACGTATGCTCCCACGTGCTCTGTGTGGCTGGCTGTGTTTTTGTCCCTGTCTCTTTTAGGTTGACTTCGTGGGAGGAGTTGAAGCCTAACAGCTGCCTATTGGTCACCTCCACCTATATAAAGAGACTTCGGATGGTGTTCGGTCGCGTTTCTTAAACCCCTAGACCCCTAGCTCAGGTTAGGAACGTGACAATATATATGTATATATAATGAGCAGAGCAAGAGGGCTCTGAGACAAACCCAAGGAAATCAATCCGTGAAATTATTGCATCCCTCTGATTCTCCAGAATTGAGATTCCTTCCTCCCGCATGCTTCATGAGTCCACCAGAGATGGCATCAAATTCATATAACATACACAGAGGTGTTACAAGATGCATGCTACTCACATTGAGCTTTCCACCAACCATCAATAACTCAGTGTGTGAGAGATTCCTGAACCTGAATGCAAATCAAAAGCGCATTAAAAAATGAACAGATTTTTGTAATACCATTTTAAATTTTTGTAACTTAGGACAGCGCTCACTTTCACATCGGAAATCTTTTGCATAGAGTGACATTTATCACCGCGACTCAATTTTTATCTCGCGAACTCCTGCAGCATGTTGATACAATTTCTCCTGTCTATTAAATTATAGATTTCGGGATGGGAAAGGAAGCACGGCTCGCTGATTCTCCCTCGCTCGGCCCCGCCCAGCCTCTTGCTTTCCTCTCCCTCTAAATCCACTCCTGCCTGCTCCATCAAAGGGTCGTCTCGGGTTTCACTCCCCTTCCTGCCAGTCAGGCCCCTGTTGTTCTTTCTCCACAAAACTTTAACCCTAATTTGCCTCCTCTGATGATTAAGTCAGTAGCGGCCCTTCGCATTCGTTTTTAAATGTGCCGTAATGAGGCCGCTCGTCAGCCAATGGGCACATTAAAGGCATTTGTCATTCAAGGAAAGGCTAATTGGGTTCTATGGGCCTTCCGTTCAAAGGTATCGTAAACTAATTGATGAGCAATAATGAAGCTGTTGCCGACAGCGCGAAATCTGTCCGTCTCGGGATGAGGTGACTCACGACTGGTGCGATTTTCAATAAACTTTCAATGAAGCAAACCTAATTACACGTTCTCTTTTGAAATTAAGGTGAATACCTTCAAATGACAAGGGAAGAATGTGGCATTTTTCAGGCATCTGAATAGGTTCCTGCCACGAGGTTATAAAATTCCTTCAGAAGTGCATTGATTGCATGTTACTGAGCTCATGGGTCTGCAGCTCGCTGCGCTCGGCTATGTAAAGGAAGCTTTTGTTGGGAGGAGAGGCCTTGTGAGTTCATGTTGCCCGCATTCCAGCGCAACAGAGGAACGGCTTTATCAGATGAGCCGCTCGAACTCCTTCCTCTCCATCCCGCCGCCTGCTCCCAGCAAACCGAAATGAATACTTTTTGCCTGGCACTGACCCTTCACAACCATATAAGTTGTGCAATATGGACTAAAAAAAAAACAACAACTGTTTTTCATTGTGATCTGCGAACCTCTGTTGTAGGCGGCATGTATAGAACATCATTTACATAACGTCGGGCTTTATTCATTTAACGGGGGCTTTTATCCAGAGCAGCTTCCATCCACTAATTACAGGTCCAGTTCCCCCTGGAGCAACGCTGCCTGAGTGGCGACTACCACCCTGTAAATCGATGCGTGCATGGAGATGCATTTGCAGTGGGACTTAAAAGCCTGCACCGTCTGGCATAGAGAAAAAACAATGTGTCGCATGGGACGAAGGAGCATTTAACATTTCTAATTATAATTCAGTACGGTTTCGGCACTGGCCATGTTATCGCCTTCATTTAGAAAAATTCAAATATCTTCAGATTTCTGAGCGTCCAGTAACATCAAGTAACATCACTTGATGAAAGCAGTTATTGCACACCTTTTGTTAAGATCTTTTCTTACTCGCGAAACACTGAAATGAACGGAGCCATATGCGCTGATCGGCCCAGAATCGCCAACCTTGCAGCAGAGCGTGTGTAATTCAGCATTTACACACGAGCTACGTGCGAACTTTCATCTGCATGCTAGTGTGTTTGATCCATTGAACGTGAAAACCTGAAAAAAAAAAAAAAAAAAAAAAAAAAAAAACACTGTCAGCAAAGCACAGTCACTGAACTGCATTTCAGGATTTACTCTTCAAACAGGTTCTAGTTTGCACGCATCTATGCACGCATAGAACTGATGGTTAACTGAATCCTAGAGGAAATATGGCCGCCGTCGTGAACGATTGTCGTTACATTTTATCCGTAAATGTCTAAAGACGCGTTTTTTTTTTTTGGTATTGCCAGTTCCTCATCTTCCACACACGCCTGGAATCTCCGCCTCCCCGGCGAGGGAACCCGATACCCGGATCCCCGGCCCTGCTCCTCACGCCCCTTCCATCGCCGACCACCTCCTCCCCTCCCCCGGCCTGGAATCCGCGCGTCTGTCCCGGAGCCCACCTCTCCACCCCCGATCGTAAGTTAACTCGAGAAAGTTTACCGCTTGGCGCAGTGAAGAAGAAGAAGAAGAGAAAGAAGAAGGAGAAGAAGAAGAAAAGTCCTTCTCGCGGGGCAGTAAAAGTCGGGGAAATCTCCGAGCGCGGAACTTGGAAGAAAATCGGCCCGGTTTGCTGGCCCCGCGGCGGGATGAACTGAGAGCAGCAGGCCGAGAAAAACAGAGGATGTGGATCTGGTACCTGCTGCTGGGTTCGGGATCGGGCACCAGCCCGGTTGGTGAGTGGGCGTGTGTTGGGGGGGTTCGGCTCGGGTTCGGAGCCCCGCGGAGCCCGCCGTGACGGCGACAACTGTTGCCCCGCGCGATACACACGTAGCCCCTTTACGCGCCTCTTACTTCCTCGTCTCGGGCTGCGGGATCCGTGCCGACAGCCCGCTTCTCCTCGCCCTGCCCGCCCTGCCCGCCCGCCGTCAGCGCGTTTGCGTGGTTTTTCTACGAATAGCGGCGCTCCGCGATGAACGATTGTTTCGGTTTTCGGGACCGGGCTGTTGGCAGGATGAAGCGGTGACAACGTTAGTCCGTCTGCGGAACCAACGTCACCCCTTTAACCTGTGATCCAGGGACCTGAGCCAGGTGGGGGTAGCTGTAGGGGTAGAGTAGTGGTGGAATAGGGTAGGGGTGGGATAGGAGTGGAGTAGCGATGGGTAGGGGTATATGTAGGGGTAGCTGTAGGGGTGGACTAGGAGTGGAGTAGCGATGGTGTATGGGGTAGCTGTAGGGGTGGGGTAGGAGTGGAGTAGTGATGGGGTAGGGGTAGATGTAGGGGTAGCTGTAGGGGTGGGATAGGAGTGGAGTAGCGATGGGGTAGGGGTAGATGTAGGGGTAGCTGTAGGGGTGGACTAGGAGTGGAGTAGCGATGGTGTATGGGGTAGCTGTAGGGGTGGGGTAGGAGTGGAGTAGTGATGGGGTAGGGGTAGATGTAGGGGTAGCTGTAGGGGTGGGATAGGAGTGGAGTAGCGATGGGGTAGGGGTAGATGTAGGGGTAGCTGTAGGGGTGGACTAGGAGTGGAGTAGCGATGGTGTATGGGGTAGCTGTAGGGGTGGGATAGGAGTGGAGTAGTGATGGGGTAGGGGTAGATGTAGGGGTGGAGTAGGGGTAGTTGTAGGGGTGGGATAGGAGTGGAGTTGGGTACAGGTGGGATAGGAGTGGAGTAGGGGTGGAATTGGGTACGGGTGGGATAGGAGGGGAGTCGGGTGGTGTAGGGGTGAGAGGGTTGGGGCAACGTGCAGGACGTGTTTTTGACATTTGCGATAAGGACAGAAGTAACTCGTCCTGATTTGTGGGTTGAAGTTCGGTTAGGTTGAGGTGGAACTTTATTAACGTTTCCTGAGGGAAATTCGGGTTCTAGCAGCAGTACATCGGCATAAAATATAAAAAGATATATATAGCAGTGTAAGAAATATGATAAGGAAAAAAATATTTAAAGTATATTTAAGTAATAAAGTAATAATTAAAATATCAGTCATAATAGCCATCAGTTTGTTTTTATCTCTGACGCATCAAACACGGCACCATTCTACATTTATATTTACAGCATTTATCAGACGCCCTTATCCAGAGCGACTTACAATCAGTAGTTACAGGGACAAGTGTGTTACCCGCTAGGCTACTACCCGGTGGCAATTTTAATTGGCTTGTATGTAGTGAATGTGGAGCTCTATTGTTTAAAATATGATCATGGTTATGGTTGCATAATTGTTAGAATTGTTTCTGTCAAACATAATAAGCCGAGGTGTATTTCACACTTTTTACTACACTACAACATTGACTGGTGCTCGATTAAGTCACTGCATGAGTTGAGTATCATGGATGATATTACTGTGGAAACAGTTTGGGTTTTAAGCCAAGCGAGAAGTAAGAGCTTACTAACTTGTAAGAAGCGATCTTTCAAATTAGTGGAAGAAGTCTAAGTGTCTGTCAGAAAGTGCTAATACAACAAATCTACAAAACCCACCTGCAGGTCCGTCACCCCTCCCAATATGCTGAAAGCACATACATATAAAGTACAGGCCAAAAGTATGGACACACCTTCTCATTCAATGTGTTTACTTTTTTTTCATGACCATTTACATTGGTAGATTCTCACTGAAGGCATCAGAACTCTGAATGAACACATGTGGAGTTATGTACTTAACAAAAAGTGGAGACCTGGCCTCCACAGTCACCAGACCTGAACCCAGTCCAGATGGTTTGGGGTGAGCTGGACCACAGAGTGAAGGCAAAGGGGCCAACAAGTGCTAAACACCTCTGGGAACTCCTTCAAGACTGTTGGAAAACCATGTCAGGTGACGACCTCTTGATGTTCATCGAGAGAATGCCAAGAGTGTACAAAGCAGTAATCAGAGCAAAGGGTGGATATTTTGAAGAAACTAGAATATAAAACTTGTGTTCATTCATAGTTTTGATGCCTTCAGTGAGAATCTACCAACGTAAATGGTCATGAAAATAAACACATTGAATGAGAAGGTGTGTCCAAACTTTTGGCCTGTACTGTATATTTATCAGACACTCCTTTTCAGTCAGTAGAGACAGGGACAGTCCCCTAGAGGACACTCAGCGTTAATTGTCCTGCTCAGGGACACAATGGTTGTTTGTGGTCTTTTGGGTCACAGGCGAGTGTGGTACCAATATCCATACAATATCCTCTATTTATTTGTAATAAGACTAACATAACAGGACAATAACCTATTTTTATTCTCAGATTTTGGGATTCGTTCAAATAAATAGGTCTTCATAGGCTATTTGTAAATTCAGCAAACTTTCACTCCAGTGGTGTGAGTGCCATGACGTCCCATGTTGGTGTTATTTCCGTTTTATGCAGTCAGTGGCAGTTGTTTAAGCGAAACGAATCGAATCGAAACGAATCATGTGGATGGGGTTAGGCACAATGGACTTCCTTCATTCGGTGCAATTTTTCACAACCTGTTGTCAATGGGACAGCACGGTGCAATTTAACATCCCTAATTATAGTGGGGCGTCAGAGGTTTGGCCATTTTTCTGTGTGGTTAAGTGAGATGGGGGCAATTGTTATGCAGTTTAAAGTTGCTGCAGGCACATTAAATGTCAATATGTGTTTTGCACTTGCATTCCGTTTGTACTGGGCGCGACAGTTCATTGACTTCGTTGACTGGTGTCCACACTAAAACGATTTTTGACACTCATTTCATTATTCATAACTGGCACTTCCACTTTCAGTGGTGTGTCATGGCAGAGAATTGATATTGCTGAATATTGCGGTGGCCATCTTAAATATATTTTAGTGTTCTGATTCTTATTATTACCCATATGTATTTGTTTATAATATGCCAGTAATTGTTTTGTTATCATGTCCGCTAGATTAGAATTTGGTCAGACATTCATCATCATCATCATCATCATCATCATCATTTATTTCTTATATAGCCCAAAATCACAAACAGTCTCAATGTGCTGTTATTATGCATCGATGTCCTGTTATTCTTGTCCACCTTTCCCCTCAGTCAGAGATGAAAGCAGGCATGAATGCTGGAATCCTACGACGTACGGGTGGTGTAGGATATTTTCCAATTTGTCAGAAAGTGTCCGCCAGTTCCATTCGTTTGATGGCGCATCCCCACGTAGAGTACAGTTTACCCGAGGTGAAATTAAGGGTCATTTCCTGTGTGAGTGGACCTGCTGAAAGTTTATTTTTAGCTGTGATTTGCTGGTGGTTGGCTAATACATTTACAGCATTATTATTAGCACTTTCATTTACATTTACGCCCTTATCCAGAGTGACTTACAATCAGTAGTTACAGGGACAGTCCCCGCCTGGAGCAACTTAGGGTTAAGTGTCTTGCTGAGGGACACAATGGTAGTAAGTGGGATTTGAACCTGGGTCTTCTGGTTCATAGGCAAGTTTGTTAACCACTAGGCTACTTCCACCCTACTACCACTGGCTAATGCAGACTAGCGCTCTGCATTAGCCAGTGCTGATATGTCAAACTTTCTTTTTTTTTTTACATAGTCTTAGCACAATGGCTAAGTTGCCTATCTTGTTGACTTGTAATTGCTGTGATGTTAGTGTGATGTTTAGTGTGAGTTAAAATGTCACAAAATGGACTGACTGCATTAGCTACTCTTTCACCTTCAGACGGTGTATCAGATCAGTAGCTGAACAAAAATTGGCCTGGAGACTTCAACTTTTGCGCTGTAGGATCAACCCAGCAAACGGAAAAGCTTTTGGGTTATATAAGAAATAAATGTTGTTGTTGATGACCAGTACATTGAAATGAAATCCTTTGCCTACCGCTGAAGGGTTAAATTGTACCTAGTTGCCTTTTCCCCTTTAGCTTTTGAAGGCGATCATAAAATGATGCGAGGCACTGATGAGCGTTTGTGAGAATACACAGTTTTCCTTTCGGAGCGATGTCTCAGATGAGATGAATGACTTTCGTTACTTGAGTAATACGTACCCTTTGCCAATGGGGATGGGGGGGTGAGGTTTTCCCAATCATCACTACAACACAGGAGCTTTAACGCAGCATGATTTCCCCGGTTTGTTGTTTTTTTACATGTCTGAGATGTCTTTATAAAAGTTTGTGGAAATCGTGGTCGTAGTGTTGCCTGGGAGGGCTGATGCGCTAGTGTGTCTGCTTGCTTCTTGTTCATAAGTCAGTTTGCAATGGTCATTAGCATGGAGCAGTGCAATACAAATATAATAAGAAGTATAATAATGCTTACATAAAGAGAAACAATATAACTAGTACAATATTTCTATGTGACTAAAAATGTAGTCCCCTGACCCTTTGGTGTGATGTTGGCACTTTGAAACCTTGACACTGAATCCTTGCTGGACTGGGCCAAGGCCTGCACTGGAGAATCCAACGGTCAGGAAGGAAAAGCACGAAAAGTCTTTGCGATCGATCCACACTGACGAGAGATGCCCGGGAGGACGTACAAAAGCAGGCCTTTGATGGTGGAGCCATTGCGTCTCCAGACCTGGCCTACGATCGATCAGAGCTGCTAATTCCCACTCAAGTTTTCATCGGCTCTTCTGTATGGCTTAGACTTCTTGAGTTACTCGGTTAGCACAAGCTTTGCTGGAATTGTTCATGCATCGCCATGAGGCCATCACATATTGGAAAACGAACAGTTGGTCTGGTGCGTAGACCTTGATTAGATTTTCTGGTGTTCTGTTGAGATTGGTTGGAGTTTTGACATGTCTTGTCTGGCAGAAGCAACCGA
Source organism: Denticeps clupeoides (assembly GCF_900700375.1). Classification (NCBI taxonomy): domain Eukaryota; kingdom Metazoa; phylum Chordata; class Actinopteri; order Clupeiformes; family Denticipitidae; genus Denticeps; species Denticeps clupeoides. Next base: position 5,324,907 of record NC_041723.1, on the reverse strand, counting down.
CTCCAGACGCAAGGGGACTGATTAGACTCAGGAACAGATTAGTTTCACGCAAAGTTCGCAGGAGTTTTCTTCGCTTGGTTGGCAAGTTCAGTCATTAAAAACAGAGCCTCGAGGAGCACGGCGCATTGGGGATGCGGTGCATTTGTCTCTCTGCAGGCCTGTCTGGTCGCTGTCTCGTTAGAGCTGTGTGATTAAATGATCGATGTGATTATTTTGATGGATGCTTAGAGTAATGCATATTTAAATCCGTACTGCTCTTATACAATATGCCAGATTCTCTGGAATTTCATTCCAATTAGAATAACAGTCTTGCCAAAGGCGGAGTCATGAACAGCGTGCATTCTGGAGCTTTTGTGCACTAAAAGGTGAGCTCCAGTCTTGACCTATGACAGCAGTTGTGGTGCCACATGACCAAAAGCACCACAGAAGCTTTTGACAACAAGCATAGTTGTAAATGGATTCTGCAGGACCAGGTCCAGGGGGGGTTTAATGTTCTCCATTCAAAGCCTCACAGCAGCAAATCCCATTAACTTCAATCATAGATTACTTGTTAGATACGAATCACATTTATACATTAGAAGCATTGCAGCTTTTCACTGTTTGCTTGTTATGAGCCGTGATTTTGATGAATATGCAATCGATTAAGCAGGCCCGGTGTTAACTAGGGACGAGGTGTTTTTTTTAGGAAAAGTCAGTCTGTATGAGTGAGTTTGGGTTCTCGGTATTCCTCTCCTCCGCTCCTTTCTGCTCTTGTTTGCGTTTCTTTTTTCCTGTGAAACTCCCCCTTGTTTTCCGTCTCCAAGCAGGCGAGATTTCCCGACAGCTGGGTCTCCTGCTGCCACCGTGATCAGGAGTCGTTTGCTCTGTTGTGCCACACAGCAGGCTGTTGTGGACACAGTGACACTATTTTGAGTCCCCATCACTCCAAACAAACAAATTTGCCCGAGGTCACCTGATGAGCAGATTTCCTGTAATGAGAACGCGCCGTCCAATTCGGTCCCCAAAGCCCCCGCTCTGGCTTTTTACCACCCAAGAGTGTGAAGTGATGCATCGCGACGAGCTGTCTGATGTTCCCGCTCTGTTTATTCAAAGTCACTAGGGTCTTCGTGAGCCCGCCCCGAGTTTTATCAACAAGCAAAGCTGTAACATATCAACTGAGAAAGCCTTTAGGGACTTTTTTTTTTTTTTTTTTATTACTCTACTGCAGGATTTTACAACAATACTGTTTGGTAAAAACGACATCCTCAATATTGCACATTGCATCTAAGGGTGTACTCAGACCAGGCAGTTTGAACCGTGCCCGAGTGCGTTTGACCACCAAAGCGTGGTTCGTTTGACTAGTGTGAGTGCTCCGAGCCGTGCCCGGGCGCGGTTCGTTTAGCCGGCCCTGGCCCGGTTGGAAGAGGTGTGCCAGAGCACGGTGAAGCACAGAACAGTACACGTGATGTCACGTTTTTGCGACGTTCCAAAACCAACATGGCGGGGAAAGGGTCGATTTGGCCTATGGCAGAGGTGCAATGTTTGTTGGAAATTTGGGCAGATGAGAGCATACAAGAACAGCTGGACAAAATGCATAAAAACTCGTATATATTTTGCAAAATCCGGAATTATCTTCTTCATCGTGGATACCAAAGAACCACCGAGCAGTGCCGAGACAAGGTTACAAAACACCGTGGACCAAACAACTCAGTAGTAGACACAAAGTGACCAGAGCAATGAACTCCATTGCGTTCAGCGAGAGCACCACTTTTCCTGTTTATCCTGAAACCCCGCCCACCATAATGACGTAAGCGTGCTCCGGCACGAATGCTGAAAGCCTATGTGAGTGCAGGCCAGAGGGGGAGTGGGGAGGGGGGACAGTCGTACTCGGGCCCGGTTCATGGCATCCGTGCCTAGTGTGAGTACACCCTAAGTATAATCAGCAAATTTGTTATTAGATTTATTTAAACATTTTACTTATAGCCATGTCAGTGTTAATTATGAAGCATTTGCATTACAGTGATTTTATCACCGTTAAGGGGTGTTTACAACAAAATAACATAGCGCCAAATTGTCTGTTTCGGGGGAATAGGTATCAGTAGTTTCGGGGTGTTTCATGTTCATTGTGTGTGTCCCTGATTTCCTGATTGTGTGGACCTTTTATGACAAGTGTAAGTGTTCCCATGCAGTGTCTTGTCCTTGTCCAGTCATTATGTTTTACTTTGTCTTGTGTACAGATGTAAGTGTCCATGTGCCCTGTTTGTGGTCAAGTAAATCGCCTGTTTTTAGTTGGCCGTGCTAGCCGTCCTGTTTTTGCTGCGCTGTTGCTAATCCCTGACAGGCTGATATTTTGAACAATAACTACGAAACTTCAGAACATATCATCGTTTTGAAAAAAAAAATTCAATATGAAAACGAAGGTAGACTTGTATTGCTTCATTGTAAATTACAGCATGACTGGCATAGCAGGTCCCCTGACGTAGCAGCTCTTTTGGGTATGATCCCTGCTTGTAGCACACAGGGAATATTTACTGGTGTCACATTGGTGGCTATAGTGTATCCATAAAGTATTCACATAAAACAATGTTGCAGCCCTGTTCTAAAGTTGATTTAATTTAGAACTTTACACACAACAGCCCAAAACGACAACATGAAAGTAATTTACTTTAGGTCTGGCAAATTTAAAAATGAAAAAATTTAGAAAGCACATGTGCATAAGTTCATTTTCTTCCCTCAGTGAGCAGTTAGCTCCTATTTTTTTCTTGTTTCTATGAATTTATTTCTTTAAATCCATAACAAATAAGTGCATAAGACATACAGGACGTCCAGAAACTAGTGACACATTTATAAACGGGGAAGGACACATACACATAATTGACAGCTCATATCCGCCATTAGCACATATTTGAAAGTGAAAAAATTTGAAAGTGAAGTGATATTCATTGTGATACACAGCACAGCCCACAGTGCACACAACAAAATGTGTCCTATGCTTTTAACCATCACCCATATTGAGCAGTGAGCAGGTATGACAGGCGCCCGGGGAGCAGTGTGTGGGGATAGTGCTTTTGTGGGATTAGAACCGGCAATCTTCTGATTATGGGGCAGCTTCCTTAACCGCTAGGCCACCACTGCCCACCACTTATCAGCGGACATCACAAAATGCTATAGACATCCTCTTTATCACAAAAAAAACTGTTATCTTGTCAGTGATTTAATGCTTGAAAAACATTCTGATGAACTAGTGAACATGACATGAACACGCCCCATGCCCTGAATCGTATATAGCACCAGGAAGACAGGGCCCTAGATTTGAATGCACTCATGGTCGCACAGCTGACTCCTGAAGGCAAGACTGCTTCATGTCCTTGGTTTTGTTCAGATTGGACGTGAGAGATCGACAGACCAAGCGGTTACGATGGTGCAACTTGAGGACAGAGCCGAATTCAGCTCCTCTCCTAGGGGCCACCCTGCTGTGGCTTCTCCCACCCGCCACCATTCAGTAATCCCCTCCTGCAGGGAAAACCAGGTGGGAAGCCAGAATGCTCATCTCCCATGGAACAAATCTGCTGTTTTCAGGCACACTGTCATTAATGGAAATGAAATGCAAAGCCGATGTTAATTGCTTTTGTGCCAGTTCGCTATCAGCAAGAGCTTGGAAGACCTTTTTTTTTTTCCCTGAAGGCCAGGACACCGAAATCTGGACCTTCCATGGATCTCTTTTTGTTCTGCACTCAAACATTTTCTAGGGTTGTTCACAGGGCAGCCAGCTCTGGCAAAGTCATTTTTTTCTATGTTTTTTTGTGCAATCGGGTCCCGGGGACGGTGATGGTAATCAAGTCAGACTCCCTCCAGCTTACTTAAACGAGAAACGATGGAGAACAAGCCAGGCAGATTCTGTAAATCCGGAACAGCTCCTCATGTGCCTTGTCTTCCCAGACACAAAATTGATGACATGTAAAGGCTCAGGGATATTAACAACTGCTAAACCGAAGGCTCACCGCGGTTCATTTGTCCTGAGCTCCCCGCAAGGCGGGAGGACGCGGTGCCACAGCAGCTTTCTGAATTACCGCATATAATGCACCTATCCTGTGTTTAACAGCGTGGGAGAAGGCAATCAGTCATTTCATTGAAGATGCGATGGGCTTCATGATGACTCCGTGATTGTAATAAGCGCTTGATGGGTTCCTGCTTGATGCCTCGCCTGCGAGGTTCACCTGCCATCTTTCAAATGAATCCCTGTAAAGAAGAACAAAACCAAAAAAAAAAAGGCTAAAAGAACGCAGCCACATCACGCAGCACTAAACGAACAGATGCGCCCAAGAAAACTCTGTTCCCCGGCGGATGGCATTTTGGACAGTCCATTCGTTTTCATTTGGGTCGCTGTCGGAGCGGCTGTTTGTGCTCTCCATTCGAGTCGTGCGTCTCTGTCAGGCTCTCCCTCGCCTCGGCCGCCGGCCTCCCAGTGAAGAGAAACGAAGGAGGTGGGGAGCGTCGCCCTCCACCGCTCCTCTCAAATGGTGGCCTTGTCTTTCTGATGGGACATAATGGCTAAATAATTTTTTCCAGGGCTAAGCTAATGCTAGGTCGGTCAGGTTGACATAATGTGATTTTCACAAGATCTGGCCAAGGTCCACCATTGAAGTGAAGTGATTGTTATTCTGAAACACTGAAACACCTTGGCGGGTTGGGATCGGAACATTCTGTTTATGGGACCACTTCGTTAACCGCCTAGCCACCACTGCCCCATTGTCTGTCTGTCATTGTTGGCATTGACACTACTGCATGGGACACTGTGGGACTGTCACATGATTCCATCCATGTGACTGGGAGCAGCACGGAAACGAGGTAACGTGTCTCTTATAAATTGGCAAGATGGCCACTGTCAGCCGCTCGGTCATTGATTGACATCCGTCAGTTCGACTCGGCTTCTACTCAACTTGTTACGAGTGACACCGCTCCTATTCATCTCATCCCCTCTCCTCTGAGCTCCTCCCTCGCATCCTGTCCCATCCCAAATTCAACCTCAAATGCGAACGACAACATCCATGTGGTAAATCGGAGGAAACTTACCTGCTTCCTTGCGTCCCATCACACCGGGGTTCCTCGTTTTCTCCCATACGTGCTCACGTTGTGGTCCCGTGACCGTGACTTAGGAATTTAGGGTGTAGTGTCCATTGTGTGCATTCTCAGATATTTCTCCAGAAATAGTACTTTACGTACAAAAATCCCACACATAAAATACTGTAAGTGTACTACATAGCGACAAGATATTTTTGTTTTTGGTCAAACAGCAAGACAGCTGGGTTTGACAATAGTCATTTCATAGTTGCTAAGTCTAATTTTTATATGTTTTGTGTGTGTTGCTTTTAGCTTCAGTCCATGGGAAACTGAAGCAATGGCAAGAAGTTGCGCCACTACGTTGGGCAAACACATTCTTACTTCAATTCTTACTTGTTTGTAATTTCCACTGTCTATATTGTGATGCTTAAAACTCACAAGCAAGGCGCTTAGGCTCATACAGAGATTATATGGCTTTGCATCATGTGAAAAGGTGAGATAAGAATTTTAAACATGTTGGCTAGAGGTGAAGGTGAAGTGAAAGTGAAGTGATTGTGGCACAGCAAACGGTGACTCAACGAAATGTGTCCTCTGCTTTTAACCATATCCCTTTAGTGAGCAGCCATGAAAGGCGCCCTGGGAGCAGTGTGTGGGGACGGTCCCTCGATCAAGGTTACCTAAGTGGCTAGAGTGGATTCGAACCGGCAACCTTCAGATTACGGTTCCGCTTCCTTACCCGCTAGGCCACTGCCCCAAGGTGTTCTCTGTAGTGTGCATGACATATTTATTGGTGCAATTTATTGGGGCAGTGGTGGCCTAGCGGTTAAGGAAGCGGCCCCGTAATCAGAAGGTTGCCGGTTCGACTCCTGACCCGCCAAGGTACCACTGAGGTGCCACTGAGCAAAAGCACCGTCCCCACACACTGCTCCCCGGTCATGGCTGCCCACTGCTCACTCAGGGTGATGGCATAAATGCAATGGACAAATTTCACTGTGTACACCGTGTGCTGTGCTGCGGTGTATCACATGTGACAATCACTTCACTTTCAATTACAATCATCTTGTGCAGCATTTCTCAAACCAGCCATGTCAGGCTTTGGGTTTGCAAGGCCCTACATAGTTAGAAGAGTGATAGTATTATGGACCTTTTACCTATTGTCAGGAACACGTGACAGGGAAAAGATGAACGCAAATGCCCGACTGACAAACATGAGCTTAAATAACAAAAGTGGTGCATGTGGAACCTTACATAGGCACAAAACTAGGGAAAATTATGGAATGAGGCCAGGACACAGCAAGGATACATGTATACTAATAATCATGGATGACAACAATCAAGGTAATCAGAGACAAGACAAGGCAAACATTCTCTGCCTCAAACAGACCCATCAGTTCAACAAGAAAAGATTAGTAGATCAGACCACTGTATTGTGATCAGCTTATGCTATGCCTCTGCCTTAATATGTGGCCAATGAGTATATTTTTAAGGCATCAGTGTAAGGCAGTAACATCACAGGCAGTTAATAGTTAAAGTGTTGTTTTGATGGCATGATACCATGACAACATAAGGACTCGATTATAGGAGTGGTGTGGCACAGCTTGGTGCTGTGGCTGATTAACATCCCATTTGTCACACAAGACATGACTATAAATTCACAGGACTGAGCCAACGAAAGGGGCTTTTGGGTGTATTTGATTGCAGAAGGAACGCACACAATGTTTCCATGTCCATAACAGAGCGACCATCTTATTAATATTGGCTGAAGTGGCCAGTGCTTACACATCACAAGTGACAAAAAAAGCCACCGCTTATTCAATTTTTCCTCAAATCAGTGTCTCATCACGAAGAGGGTTCTGGCTGTTTGTGGAATCATATATTTCATAAAGCTCACACAGTGTAAATGTGTAGGTATTTATTTTATATTGTTATTAGTACCTTTCCATTTAGCATTTTATTAACTGAAGCACAATTTGCACAGTAAAATGTACATTTTTGTGCAAAGCATGAACATGTGAAACATTATTTTGTTATTTTTCATCCAGACCAAAGTCACATTGCTTCTTTGTAGACATCATGGGGGAACTGTATTATATGGCACCACGTATTTCTTTTATCTGTGATCCCTCTGGATGGGACACATTTCTGTTTGATGCTAAAAGCCCATCAAAATGTGTGCCGCTTGGTGTTGTCTGTTCCATATCTGTGCTGAGGTTATAGGCCTGAGCTCATTACATACAGACATCTGATGCTGTATCCATCACAATCCTCTCCATCTTCATTTTTTTGGTCCCCCCCCCCACCTCCCAGTCGACCATCAGAGATGCTGCTGCTGAAGGTCAGAAGGGTCCTGGGCGATGTGGAGCGATGGATCTGTGTGTCGCACTGCAAGGACACGGCTGGACGCATTTGGCGCCACACTCCCCATCCGTCACTGTCGTCAGCCGGTCCAGAAATGTCACCGGGCAGAATGTGGGACTTTCACTCGGCTGTGACAAACAGCTGTGGCGCTGCATGTATACTGGACCGCCATGCGGAGCCCTCAGACAGTGGGGTGGTGGCTGTGGGCGGGGCACCCACAGACATTTAGTATACCGCTGCTCGCCACAATGTGAATTAATGATGTTGCCCACATGCTGACGAGAGGCCTTGCGCCGCCAGCGCCGCTCAGGCCGCTGATGCCTGTTGGGCCAACGGGGAGGGGGAGCAAATCTTCGGAATCTCATTTATCGCCGCAGGCCGGCATTCGGCACCGCGCATGTCTCCCACTTCCTCTCCCGCTCTCGCCCAGGTAATCCCCAGGCGATTTCGACATTGCTGATGCTCTGCAAAAAAAGAGACCGCGTCAGGTCAGGAGGTTTGGATGAGATTCAGATTTATAGAGTCCTCTATGAAGGATGCGGGAAAAGACTTGACCCACCTGACTACGCCAGAAAGCCGCAGGCAGTGCTGTTGCCATGGTGAGCGGTAGATTACGGTATAGAGTCACGGGTAGAGTAGATTTAAGTCTCTGTTTGTTTGTCCTTGTGTCCTCTGAGCATGAACAGGATGTGTGAATTACGTGAGTCGGGCTTATCTTCAGCATGTGTCAGCTTTTGAATGCTTCCCAAATGGACTAACCAAAAGTGACTAACTTTATCAAACTTTAAAACCCGTTTTTATAAAACCACAGGCATTGGGTACTACTTTCAAACTGGCGCTAAGTGCATCTCTATATGCTAAGGGCAGTAAACGTGCGCTAAGTACAGTAAGTGTGGGGGCTTGTTCACTTGTATTATCAAAATTTACGTGAATACATATATGAAACAAGACAATCTAAAACGGATGTTTGCACGTGTGACGTATATTGCATGAGAGCGGTCAGTCTTCAAGCTTTTCCCATTTCATGTTTTATGTTTGGCTGTCAAATTATCTGAAACCCAGAAGCGGGTTTTTTTTCGACAGTTTTAAATGGAGGAGTCAGTATGATTGAAAGTTCTCATGCGCTCTACTTCTAGACAATTTTTAAAAGCGATCTCTGCTAAAGACATCTGGGGGCCATGACCGCTACCAAAGCCAAGATCATGTCTATCAGCACTTTAATTCAAGCATTCCGACGGGTGAAAAAGTGAATGTGATGTTAGCGAAGACGTCCAACGTTGTGCTTCTTATATAATGCGAGTTACAATGCTTTATGTCTATGTCATATTGTTAGAAATATGATTAATCATCAAAACCAAACTTACTCAGTAACACAATTAGTGTGAGGAGATTTTGAAACTGAACTTGGCTTATTTCTTGATCATTTTGTTGGGGCAATGATAATGACATACCTTAACCCCAACCCTAACTTCACATTGTATACATATGTATGTTCATTTGTTATGTTATTTTGTCAATATGTTATTTCATTTTGTTACATTCTATGCTGTGCATTAATAATAATTATTATTAAATGTATAATAATTAATACGTAATTATACATTTAATTTATATATAGTGTCTTTGATGAACCCAAGATCGCTTTACACATAGAGAACAGTTACAGATGTGATGCTAGAGAGACCAGAACAAATCAGTGAGAGACTGTGGAAGAGAGCTACAGAGCTGGGAGGGGCGTCTGGTGCGTGGGACAGTGAAGAGATTACTGTCGGAGGAGTGTTTTCGAGCATAAATTAATGACAGAAAAGGAAGGGTGGTGGCAAATGCTGACGAGTGATCTGATATGTAAGTTAAGTAATGAATCTAAAAGAACCCCAAGATGACTGGGAACAGGAGCAGGTTTGAGAAGTTGAGCATCAATTTTAATATAGAGATTGGATGCCTTGGTGAGTAGTGAGTTAGGTCCAACATGTAATTAGTGAAAGAATACGGCTGTGGATCAGCGTTTTAGACTAATGGTTGTCTTTTAAACACATTCATTCGCGTATGCTAAAATAATTTCACTTTCATTCATCATGTCACTAGACGGTGGAACGCGTATGGGTGGTCCCCGCTAGTCGCCTGCCCCGGCCGAGGTGCTGACGATGGGCTACGGGCTGTGTGATCCATGGCTCTTCTGTAATGGGATTTCATAAACACGGCCCGTGATTAATGCAGTCCAGGTGAGATGTGGTCTCTCGCCGCCAAAGCAGAATGGAGTCAAGTCGGAGCTGCTAATGTTCTAGCTGAGGCTGCATTAGTGGCTGCGTTTATTTCTCTAATGCACGTGAAAATGTGTATACACACACACACACACATATGCTGCAACGCAGAAGTGGATCAAAGGTGTGCGCACATAAAACAATGTGAACCAAGATTCCCAGGAGGACAGGGTCCAGGCTTGACTTAAAAGGACTGAAATATGTCTGGTACGAGACTTTGAATTCATGCCTGACAGACATGAAGGTTATGGCTCTGAATAAACGGATATATCCATCTCATGAGTCAAAAGACAAAAGCGGAATGTTCAGTAAGCCCTTTAAATGTGTAGTCTGCATAATTCTTGGATAGTCATTATTGTTGTTATTTTTATAAAAATAGGTCATGGTTAAAAATACTAGATCCTGTACTGTATACCAGAAAAGGTGTGCATGGTGTACTCAGCCACCCAAAGAAGTGCTAATAAAAAAATTCACATTTTTGGCATAATTAAGTACATTGCAGGCTGGTTTAAATCAGCCGCTGTCATAAAATCACTGATATTTGTGTGCATTAATTTACAGTCGGGTCCATAAATATTGGGACATTGATACAATTCAAATCTATTTGGCTCTAAACACCACTATAATGGATTTGAAATTAAATGACTCTTAGCCATAATTTGAGGGTATTTACATACTAATCAATGAACAGTGTAGGAATTACAACAGTTTGTTTAAGGGACCAAAAATAATGGGACAAATTAACAGTCATATGTCAAACTTTCACTTTTTAATACTGCAAATCCTTTGAAGTCAGTTACTGAAATCTGGACTGCATAGGCATCACCAGCCATGCCGTCACATCCATGGTAATGCTTTTTCTGAGGCTCACCAATGGTTTGTCTTGTGTTGAACCCTCTGTATTTACTCTGGTGAAGCTTTCTCTTGATTGTTGACTTTGACACACGTACAGCTATGTCCTGGAGCGTGTTCTTGATCCGGCAAACTGTTGTGGTAGTAGTGGGTGGTAATGGTGGGTAAAGGTTCAAATCCCGCATACTGCCATTGTGTCCCTGAGCAACCCTAAGTTATAACTACTGACTGTAAATGTAAAATGTAAATGTTGTGAAGGGGGTTTTCTTCACCAGTGAAGGAATTCTTTGGTCATCCTCCACATTTGTATTCCATGGTCTTCCTGGTCCTTTAATGTTGCTGAGCTCACCGGTGTGTTCTTTCTTGTTAAGAATGATCCAAACAGTTGATTTGGCCACACCTATAGTTCTTGCTGCCTCTATTATGGGCTTGTTTTTATTTTTCAGCATAATGATGACTTGTTCATTGTCACGTCCCCATCTAGGGGTTGGGAAACGTGACAACAAAGGAGAGGGATGTGTGAGGCGGCAATACACATGTACCAGGCCGAAGTGAGAAATTGTGCTTTTATTTACAGTGAGAAGTGAACAACCAACCCAAACCATTCAAGAAACCTTACCATAACTAACACAACAATGACCACACTAACACGCAACACAGGCTTTTCTCAAACTCCCCTTCAACACTCCAAAACTCCACAACAAGTGGCCCGTTTGGTGGCTGGAGTTGTCATTAAGTGCTCTTGTTTGATGAGTTGATTGGCAGAACCATCAATCCCAATCTCAACCCAGAGAACAGCCTAAAAGGGAAACACACACCAATCACAGATCATCCCCAAACCACTCTATGGGCCAAAGGACGTAACATTCATGTATTAAAGTTGTCCTTTATTATGACAGATTTCCATGAAATGAGTGCATTAAAGATCTTCTAAATCCCATTGTTTTCTATGCGATGAAGAGCGGCACCACGTGACGCAGCCAGCTGCATGGCACTGCATTAACGCACAACCAATAGAAACAAGGCATCGACACGGACTCTGAAACCAGGATGGAGGAGAGGTTGATTATAGCAGTTATTATAAATTGAATATAGCGGTTTAATCTGACCAAAACGTGGCGAGGAAGGTGACAAATGTCAGACAGGTCTGCCAGGTGTGTGTAGAAATATATTGTGATAACTATAGACCTATTTTTCAGTTTGTTTACTGAAAAAATTAGGTATAGTTATAAAACGCATTACGTGGTGGAATCGTGATGGCATTAGTAATTAGTAAGTCAGTAATGGCATTAACCATACCAAGTTTTTTGAGACCACGACACGGAGCATTTGGTTAAAAAACAGTTAAATCAGATGATTTTTTGCTTCAATCCATACTTGCTTCACATAATGACAGCTCTTTGGATCTCATATTGAGAGTTTACAGCGACAGATGAAATTAGCACACTCTAAATAAATTCTAAACCTTTATCTACTTTTTGTAAATGGGATAATGAGGGAGTAACACTCACCTGGCCATGGAACAGCTCAGCAGCTAATTGGCCCATTACTTTGTCCCCTCAAATTAAATGTAAAAGCCCGTTGTTAACGTACATCTCGTTTGTTTCATTTCAAAATTACTAGTAATTTTAATGAAATTTAAGGTCTCGAATTTAGGACTTTTTAAAGATTTGTGGAAACCCTGGAGTGCACTCTGTGCTCTCACCAAAAACGAATGCCTTGTGCTGCAGGTAAGCATGGTTTTGTGCAGGTGATGCGACTTTTTCGCGAGGAACAGCTGTTTCTGCGGTTGGCTGGTATAGTCAAAATCTCTCCCATTGGCCATATTTATATTGCATATTGCCGTTCATACCACACGGTACTAGTGCTACATTTAATTAAAGTTTACAGGCTATTCTACAACAGTGCTTTTTTTCAGATTCTCTATTGGATTGAGATCTAGATATTTGGAAGCCAAAATTGGAGGCCAGGTCAACACCTAATACTTGTCATGTTCCTCAGGGTGGCATTATCAGAATACTGTTGTCACTCGTATATACACAGTTAGTGTTTTATGATGTAACAGAAGGCTTTACTGACTAGGTTTTGACCATCTCAAATATTCTTTTAATGGATGCGTGTACGGTGGGCGTTGGGGAATACATCATGTTGGGGAGTACATGCAGATGTACTATTAAAAATGTATCAATACACCAGCAAAGGAGGCTTTTATGAGATGCTGCTCCCTTCTGACTGGGACCTGGCAGGCAGATCATGGTGGAAAAGGGGGACAATTTATACCAAAAACCTTCTGTGCACTTTGCTTATTTACTTACATGCTTGTTCCGTGAAGCTTCATGCTATCGCATCAAATTGTTCAATGCAGGGAGATCGAGACGTCATCGTCACACTAGGAGTCAGATGATATTGATTGCATCTACAGACTGAATGTAGGGGCATACGCTACTTGAGTAGGTTGATTTGAGTCACTCCTGCCATTGTGTGTGCATGTGTGTGCTCACACAGGAGAGTGAATGTGAACAAAAGCGATTATTGTATCAATCACGGGTCAGAAAGTCACAGCATTGTGCAACTCTTTAGTTGTACAAACAGGGCTGCATAAGACCGTAATGGAAAAACCAATACATGGAAGACAATGAAATAATATCAATCAGGACCTCCAACAAAATCCACATCGCCGCTCGCATAGCAAAACACAGGATTTCGTTCGACCTCCAGCTGAGTGCGAACATCTTGCATTACAGTCTAAACCTGCATATCACTGCAATCATCTTAAAGTAAACTCTCATAAGAATAAAATTAATCAGATGGAATAATCATACAAATTCTGACCTGCCCTTGCTCTTGAATAAATTCTCTGTGCAGGCAGAATTGTAATCTCCATGAAGAAAGGAACCAGGGCTGGCGTGGCACGCACAGGTATTGTACCGATTGAGTTTGCTAATCTGATAATTATTTACCGTGGACCTGTTGATGCATGCAAGTCTTTGAGGTATCCTGCAAGGTTGTCTTCAATGCAATTATTTAAAACTAGGACTGTCAAAAATAAACATTGTTGTTTGCAAATGGAGACACGTGGCTGCCGAGGCGCTCAAACACGGGAACAGCACACTGGCGGTGTGTCCGGACGTGCAGAGAGTGGAAATCTGCCAAGACCAGATGAAAATATTAAATGCATTGCATTTTTGGCCGCATAAATCTGAATGATTTAAAAATTTTAAAAACAAGAAATTGCCTGACTGAACAATTTAGAGCCATTTGCACAACAGTTTCTATGTTTTTTTTTTTAAGTTTCATCTCCCTATTTCTCCCCATCTGAGCCTCTTCTTGGTACATGTCTGTGTCATAGTTTTACAAATTTTACCAGTTCAAATGTTTTTTTTAATCGTCACTGAAAAACAGTAAATATTGGCCTGAATATAACATGACCTTGATAATAAGTTGACCCTCACTTTCTACTACTATATATCATTCCACAGAGGCTTGCTATTGTCAGGATGATGGGTGTGTGATGTCACCCAATGTAAGATTACTTCGACCGCTTTCTATTCTTCATCTTATATAGTACAACAAAGTCCCATTCTGTGCAGCATAGAAAGTTTTAACAAATATTAATACTGACAAAGAAGTGCTGGCTCAATACTGCATCTCCCTACACTGAGAGATAAAAAAAGCGACCTTGTATGGATTCACTAGATAAATGGATCACAAGATAAATTGTGTATGGTATGTCGATAACTCTGTGTTTTGTGTGTGTGCTTGCATCTGCCAAGTGTGTATTTGGTGACTACACATCTCACAAAATAGAGATTAGATTGTGTCTGGTAATGGGGTGGAAGTGGTGGTATGGAGTCTGTACGTTGCGCTATGAAATCTCCCGTGTCAGGGTGATATTTGTCCTTGGGAAGTCTACGTGTGGGCTTTTCCCCTCCTGGTTCAAAATAGTAATTTTATCGCAACATCAAAGGCATGTAACAATTTAACTAGTTCTATTAACTTTTAACAGAACTTGCTGCTGATGGATTATAATTGAATTTGTACTTTATTTATATAAACAGTGCAAAATGCCATCTTTTTCTCTTTCACCAAATTGGAACTAAAATTGCATTTAAAGTGATAAGAAAGTCATTACACAGCACATGGTGCACACAGTGAAATGTGTCCTCTGCTTTTAACCCATCACCCTTGGTGAGCAGTGGGCAGCCATGACAGGCGCCCGGGGGGCAGTGTGTGGGGACGGTGCTTTGCTCACTGGCACCTTGGCGGCTCGGGATATTAAAATATTTTTTAGCTGATTCTCAGTGTATTGTTACATCCCTACAATATCACGAAGACATTCTTGCATTTTTTTTTTCAATTTATTAGGTTTATATATGCACAATAGAAATTGTATTTATATACTGTTGTTGACAAGCTTTGGAAATGGCACTAATTCTGTTCTGCTGCGCAGATGATACGATACACTGTGCCGAAAGATCAAGTCACGAGAGATGAGACAGTAATCTGATTATCATTAATCTGCATTATTCCCTCCCTGTTGGTGGGAATCATTCTCGCTAACTGAACGCTGAGTGACAGGCTTGAGTGATGAGGCACAGTGCATGCTGGGAGCAGTGCCCGGCCTCATTAATGCAGCTCAGAGGGAGGCCCATGTCTGTGCCATGCCTGCGCGGGCTCTCGGCCACGATCAGCTGTTCGCGTTCACTTATGCACATCAAATTACAATTCTCAGGATGGAGAGGGCTGCAGGCTCTCACTGGCACTTTGATTTGTTTGCGGCCTATGCTTTCTACTTACTTGACATGACCTTTGTAGATGTTTGGTGAGAGGGTTCACTGTGGTTCTTGGTGCATCAGCTGCGAGGCTCAGACGGATGCAAGATGTGAAGTGGAGCCGGGCATATTTTCCGAGGCCGGAGAAACCACTTAGGTTTCTCTCCTTTTGGCCTTTGGGTAATTTTAGTCACACTGAAGATCAGAGGCAAATTCGTCAGAGCGTTTTTAAAAATCCTCAAAGCACAATATATAATAATAATTTTTATAAAGCTGCCGACTTAGTTGTTTTCCAGTTTTTCTTATTTTGAAACAGCTCATGTTGGGGAGCAAACTTGTGATTTTCTTTACCTCCGCCATATCACACTACCCTATCCGTCCTGAAGGGCCGGGGAGGGGAGTGTGTGTGGGGCCGGCGCTGTGATGTATATGTCTGGTTCTTTTGGAATGGTCCAGGGCTCCTGGAGAAAAGGAATAGGGTGATTCTCCTCTCTTTATCTGCCATCATGCAAGGCTCTAAATTGCCTCCATCACCCACTGTGTCTAAGAAGCCTCTAACGCGGCCACTCCATTAGCGATGGCTTAATTGGAAAAGCAGCTCATCCCTTTTGGGGCCCGGCAGAAGATGGTCCTACATGATATTGATCCGTCCCACAAAAGTTCATTTTTTTTCTTTGTTGTTGCATTCTATAATTTATTTTACATTTATCCGCAGGATGTTTTTGGATAGCTTGTGTTTCTTACATAAGTGATTATGACTGTGCAGCAGATATTGATTGTGCTTTAGCAACACGACATCCATTTACAGCTCCACTCAGCCCCAATCACTGCAACAAATGTCTGGATGTCACAAGGTTGTACATAGCCTAAAACAAACTGAACTTGAACTTGAAGGATGAATGCCCTGAATTGGAGAGCTTTGTCTGCCCCATTGATCTTAATTTAAAGGCCAACATAATTCATGTAAGAAAATTTGTTTCCAGACTGAATAAAATAGCTTAATCTGGCATTTTTCAAAAGCCATGTTGTTGCCATGTTACAGCAGGGGGGACTTTAACCATAACTACACAGACCAAAGGCTAATGAGACAGTTATTTTCATCCATTGTAGGAATATCAGTCACTCACCACGTGAAAATATATATCTGTGATGTACGAAACATTTATGTTTTGAAACCCAGATAGCTGCTTTTAGATAAAAGTGCCATTGTTCCCAATCACATCGTTATGCATTATTTATTACCCAAAAGTGGTGTCAAGAAAACAGCTTCTGACCAATCTTTTAATACAACCATTAGCCTTTTACTGTTTATTAAGTGTGTGGTTGTTATAGGCAATTTAGAGTGTAATATACATATATTATTTATGTATATTGTTTTCTGATTCGCATTATGCAAATAAGAACACATGGCTGCTTTTTAAAATTACTGCTGATGGTTTTTGATTTCCGAAGTGAAAAAAAGTGATAGTAATTGTTTTTGTGATTGTGATACACAGCATAGCACACAGTGCACACAACCTAATGTCCACTGCATTTAATCCAGCCTTAGTGAGCAGCAGACAGCCATGAAAGGTGCCGGGGACCTTGCACAAGGGTACCTCAGTGACTCCTTGGGGGTTTTGGATCTGTACTCAAAAGTCCACTTCCTTACCCGCTAGGCCACCACTGCCCCTTATGTCAGTTCTGTTCTAAAAAAAAAAAAAAGAAAAAAAAATTCTTTCCATAACCTTCAGCCATGTCTGTGTGCTCCCACAAGGAATTGCATAAATGTGCTTCTTGACCACCAGCAGGCCCAGAAATTTCACTTGCTGCTACAGCTCACAGCTCTGTCACGTACAGGCCCGGCAGGAACTGCAGTTACAGCTCCAGTTCACGTCTCACCAGGCATTGGTGCACTGCAGAGAGCATGAAGCTTGTACAGACGGAAGAATCTGGGGCAGAATGCTTTTACCACCATGTAACAACCTGCAATAAATGGGTGATCATGTGCTCATCCTCCCAGAGTGAGGAGTAGGACACTGTGTGGGGTGGGAATAATGAACTAGCAAGATACTGACATACTGGTTATTTATTTACGAATTAAAAGTAGTCTGAAATTAAATTGTACACTGATGTGGGACAATGAGGAGATTACTGTTGGAGGAACTGAGAGAGTGACGGTATGGAGCTAAGAGCTCAGGATAGGGAGGGGCAAGGTTATGTAGGGCTTTGAAGGTAAAATGCTGAATTTTGCATTTAATTCTAGATCAAACGGAAAACCGATGAAATTGGTATAGGATCAAGTTTGAATGTACTGAAGTTTAGGAATAGATTTTGCAAGGAGGCTAATGAGGAGGGAATTGCAGTAACCAATACATTATGAAACTATGAATGTGAGTTTGAGGATCATTAAATGACAGAAATATACAGTGGATGCAAATGTAGTATGATCAAATGAAATCTTGACGAGGGATCTAATATGTAAAAAAGTTAAGGGATGAATCTAACAGAACCCCAAGATTCCTGACAACAGAAACAGGTTTGAGAAGTGTACTATCAATATTAATACGAAGATTGTATGCGTTGGTGAGTAGTGAGTTTGGTCCATGCAATACTTCTGTTTTGTTAGTGCTGAGCTGAAGATAAGTGATGCAGTCAGGGAGTGAGCTGGGAGGTGGATTAGTAGGGGATTGTGTACTGATCTAAAGATGAATGGAATGAAGTACGGTAGAAAGAGAAAAGGACTGAGCCCTGAAGGACAACATGTGACATAGAAGAAACGGAATATTTATATGGGCCAAGTGTGATGAACTGTTATCTTTCAGAAAGATGTGATGTGAACCACTGAAGAGCTAAACCAGAGATCCAAATAGTAGATAGCAGTAGGAGGATTTCATGATCAACAGTGTCAAACTCTGCACCTAGGTCAAGACAGAGAAGAATGTTAAATGAGCCACAATGCATTTACATTTACAGCATTTATCAGACGCCCTTATCCAGAGCGACTTACAATCAGTAGTTACAGGGACAGTGACCCCTGGAGAAACTTAGGGTTAAGTGTCTTGCTCAGGGACACAATGGTAGTAAGCGGGGGTCTTGAACCTGGGTCTTCTGGTTCACAGGCGAGTGTGTTACCCACTAGGCTACTACCACCCCAATGCAGAACGAAGAAGGTCATTAACTACCCAAAGAAGAGCTGTCTCGGTGCAGCTCTGTGGACGAAAACCAGACTAAAAAGCCTCATATATTGCAAGGCATGGAGTTGTGTAGCAACCACTTGTTCCATCACCTCAACTAAAGAAGGTAGATTGGAGATAGGTCTGTAGCTACAGAGAGATAAAGGGACCAATTCAGGATTCTTCAGGATTGGGGTAACGGAAGCTGTATTTAGTTTTCCATGGGACCAAGTCATACATCTTGGGCTTCTCGTGCGTTTAAACATGTATTTTAAACACGGTCCATTTGCTTTTCAGGGTGAAAAGTTCAACGTTCGGGTCATGGGGGTCCACGGTCACTTAATTCTGCCACTTCTACATGACTGTGCACTATGTGCGTTGGTTCCACCTGTGTCTCATTTCCCCCCTGTAGCTTTATATTGTGTTCTGTGTTGCGAATGTGCACGTGTTTTCATTATGGCATTCCACCGTCCGGGGTCCCCAACCCCTGTTGTTTTTCTTTGTTGCTAAATAAATGCATTCACTTGCATTTGTGTCTAATCTTTTGTTGCTTGACAATAGGGTTTTGCTCAGTGAACACATGGCCAAGACAGTTTAAGAATCTGCACTGTACACCCTGCAATAAACACCTTGTGTAGCAATTTTTGCTGTTCCAGTTGATGGGGTGGCGTACATTGATTGAAAAGTTTAAATGATTATTGCTGGGCTCATTTATTTTTCTAAAAGAAGGAATTGGGTTAAATAGATGCCTTCTTTTCATGACCCTTGGGTCATACTGATAATGCCTTTTTAAGAACATTTTGTAGCGGTTGTCGGTCTCATTGTAGCTATTCAATGCGTGCAAACGGGTAAACAAGACCTTACCTCTTGTATTTGAAAACTTCACAGTAATGTAGACATCAGTAATGTAGAAAGTTTTCTTGGACGCATCATGATGTGGCGATAATCGAGGCATTGATAATTATATTCGAATCACACCTCCACTGTAGATAGATATATAGATTTATAGATACTAGGGCTGCACGATTTGGGGAAAAAGACATATTGCGATTATTGAGATCAATATTGCGATATGCGATTGCGATATGATAAACATACAAACTACTTATAACCTGAAATGCCCAGTGCTTTCAAAATACAATATTCTACAAAATTAAATAAATCACAAAAAACTCTTTTACATTACTGTCGAACGACAAACCCTGGTAAGGCTAAACAACTGTTTTGATTATATTTGGCCATTATAAAATCCCGTATTATAGTTCTTACGTTTAACCAAAACGTTGTTTGGAGGCTGAACTCAGGGATGCATAGCTTTGCTAGCTTAGCTAAGGTTAAGATTTGTAAACAGAGGTGAATTTCTTTAGGAAACCTTCAAAGTTTGAGAAAAGTTAACTAAACAGCTAAGAACAGTCTAAATAGTTAATGCCTACATTTAGCCAAAACGTTGTTTGGAGGCTGACTTGAACACAGGAATGCATAGCTTCGCTAGCTTAGCCTATCTTAGCTAAGGTTAAGACTTATAAAACTGGGATTTTATAATGGCCAAATATATTAAAAACAATTGTCCAGCCTTACCTATGAAATGTAATCCCTGGTTTGGAGCATACAGCGGTTTGTACAGCCCCAAGCAGCACAAGAGTGAGGCATTTTTATGCACTTCTCTCCATAGACATGTATATGCTTCACGCCACAGCAGAGCCTGTCGCAATATGGCGGCGACGTTGACGTACGATGCAGCGCGTCATGCGGCGTCTAACCATATGTCTCCGAATCGAAAGTCATGTGACCAAATACGTCACATCCGACTGAAGTGAGACTCGCAAACTTTGAGAGAATGAGAGAATGGATCGGATATGTTGCCGATCCAATCCATGTACTAATCATTTAAATCGCAGCTTTTTGCATTCATGTAATCGCACAGACTGACATCGCGATTACGATTGCGATTAGATTAATCATGCAGCACTAATAGATACAGGTTATAAATGTATCTATAAGAGTTTGTGTGTGTGTGTGTATGTGTGTGTGTGTGTGTGTGTGTGTGGTGTAAGCCTGTTGTCTTTCATGGGTTGCATTGCCTGTCAGTCTCTCTGTCCACTGAATCTGCACCACATGCCTTTTCCCCAGCGTTTCAAGCTGGGTTTTGGATGGCAGCTCAGTTCTTAAATCCTGTCTCCTCAGCTGGCTGCTTTTGTGTTGTTGTGGGTTTTTTCGTCTGTCTGTCTTTTGGCACTTTAGAGACACCGTGATTCACACACACACACAAAGCTCTGATTGGCTGTCCTCTCTTCCTGGGGGGAGGGTGGGAGCATGTGTGTGGTGCATGGCCTACAAACGTCCTGTTTTTGAGTTGTGGCCTAAGTATAGAATACATTTTCTAAAAGCCTGTCTCACAAACTCACACACACACACACACACACACACACACAAAGAAAGTGTTTTCTGTCTCTGTGGGAAGTACCCATATGGACAGCAGACACAATCTGAGAAGACTCCTCTCTCTCACATCGGCATTTTGTGCGACTTGCTGTAGGAGCTGCCAAGCTTAGAAATGCCTTTGAATGATTTTATTGCGGAAAAGCGGAGGCACAGTCGGAGTTGTCCCTAACCCCCTCCCCGGTGGAATGATGGCCACTGTCCTCCTCCTGCTGAGACTTTTTTTTTTCTCGTTGAGGCGGCTGAAGGGGATGGCTGGCTGTGATTGGTAGGACAGTCAGGGCATCAGACAGAGCTGTGGGTCTCCTGGTCTCTCGGCGTCTCTGGCCAGTTAACACAGCTGCCATTCCAAAATAGCACGAGTCACTTGGCGCTTACAGCACCGCCTGCTTTGCGCTGGGTTCTGATTGTGTAGATGTGTGTGTGTGTGTGTGTGTGTGTGTGTGTGTGTGTGTGTGTGAAGGCGTCCTTCTTCTGTAGAAAGCAGCCTGGCCCCCTGTAGTTGATGGCATATCCTGCACCTGATTAAGAAGCGGACGTTTTAGAGATAACAATTAGAATGCAGCACATGAAAGGGCCCACTTTGCGCCACGGACTGCGAGAGTCAAAAGACCCCCGCATGTGGGGAGAGAGATGACAGAGGGTCGGGTTAAAGGGGTCAAACGATGTAGCGCTGGGAGAAAGTGACGTTCGGCTCCCAGCACGTTTGGTGCAACGTGTCAAACACTGAGGTCCCAGAGGAACTCGTGGGGCGGGACTCTTTGGAAATGTGATGTGCTGACCTCTAGTTTACATTTACATTCAAGGCATTTGGCTCACAACTTACAACGTGCTTCCATGTTACCATCAAGTGACCAATTCTGGTTCACTAGGACCCCCAACTATGAATCCAATCTTTTTATTCACTCTGTTGTAGTTTCTATACATAAGACAGACAATAAGTTAATCTAAATATTCTGTAAAGAATATTCTGTATTCTGTGGGAGCTGGTGTGGGAGAATTTGGGAAGGTTGAAGATCAGTCGTGCTGCTGCATTTTGTATTAGATTTGTAGAGGTCGGATGGTACATAGAGGTAGACCATCTAGAAGCAAGTTACAGTTCTCCAGTCGACTGAACCAGTATCTGGGTGGCCTGTGTTGACATATATGGACGTATTTGTCTGATATTGTAGAGAAGGAATCTACATGAGCGGGAAAGATTGCTGATGGGAGTCGAGAAGGAAGAGTTGGTTGACCTGCGCTCCTTGATTGCATGCTCTTTTAAGGTTTAGGACTGGAACTTTCTATAAGGCATCGCACTGTGGGCATGTTTGGTAATATTACAATATTTGTGTGTCCTTCAGGATTTACAGAAAGGAACAGATACGTTCGGGAAAGGACTGCTTGCTGGGTTTTTTTCTGAACTCCACAATGGAAAGCTTTGATTGTAATGACAATGCAATCCAAATGTTAGTTATGTGCAACCTTGCAATTTTATCAAGTCTTTACATTCTTTCCACCAATTTGACCAATAAGCATCATCTCTTGAAAGTTGGCTCTCACCCCTGCCATTCTTCTCAAAATGTGACTACTGCTACTGTGCATGTGCATTCATGCACACAAACCGGAGGGAAGGGTGTTGAAGGTCATTTTTCACTCCTGTGAGCAAAATGTTGTTTCTGTTCGGTTCAACTTCAAGCGATCATGTCTTATGATGTATGAATGGCGTGTTCTAAAGGTGTATGAATGCTCTCACTGACCAGGCATTTTGGGCTGCAAGTTTTCCATCCCAAAAATCTGCCAAATCCTGGAGAGACTGAATGTTACATTTGGGCAACAGTGCCAGAATTTAAAATCTTGAATGTATTGTCAGAAACTTAGATTTAAGTACATCCATTTGTATTGTATTGACGTTTTCTCAGTGCAGTGCTTTAGCGTCAGGTTATTTTGCATGTGAAGTCATTTGTCCTTTTACCAAAAAAAAAACCAAGCTTGTCTAGAGGAAAAAAAAGCTTGACACATCGAGCCCAGAGATTACAAGCGGAAGATCATAGCTTTGTTTCAAATAAATTGTCCACTTTGGGAGAATTTAAAGCAACTTGTTCAAAGTTATTATCTGATGGCAGATCAGCAGATGCCTCTTATCAGCCCCGACACGCATTGGTTCAGATCAGCAGAGTTGCATGGTTGCGTTTTCTTCACAAGAGTCAGAAGTTCATCGCCTTCCATCTTTCTCTCAAGACACATTTTTGCCATTTGCCATTTTTTTGCCATTTTTTAGGCTGGGTTTGGGGTGGGGTCACGTGGTACAATGTCTGAGAGAATCGGGATCATAATGTTGACAGTAAATAGTGCGATGACATCTCAGCCGGCTGAGAAAGTTCAAAGGTCAAAAGCCATAGAAGTATGTATTTCACGCACTGATATTTTTCAATCTGTGTCTGTGTACGTGCAATTAACAACGATTCTGTGTCTGTGTCTCGCAGAGAGCCAGCTTCTCCCAGGGAACAACTTCACCACGGAGTGCAACATCCCCGGGATCTTCATGTGCGGAGATGGGAAGTGCATCCCAGGGGGCTGGCAGTGCGACAACCAGCCGGACTGCTTCGACAGCAGCGACGAGAAGGGCTGCCGTGAGTCTCGCCCCACCCCTTTTACCATCGTGCCAACGCACCCTGATTGGAGATGTTTGTAGGGGCGCCGGCTGCAGAAAGCTCCTCTAATGCAAAAGTAACATGAGTGACGTTCAGACACAAGTCAGAAATTTTCTTTGATCTCTTTTTTTTTTTTTTTTTTTGTGGCTGCGCCGTTGACATTGGCTCATGTCTCTCGTTCTTTTTTCTCACCCTTCGGCACACCCCCCCCCCCCCCCCCTTTCGCCGATGTGGCGATAAGAATGCAGATAGCAGGTCTGATTTTACCGCCTGCGTTAAAGTGCCGTCTCGTTCGGAAAGTCCCCTAATCCTGTCGCTCTCTTTGTTTCTTGGCCTCCACCAGGGCTTTCCCCTTCTCTGCACCCCTTCGTGAAAAGCCTCTGTACCCGTGAGACTTTTTCAAGATGCCTTCTAAATGATGGAACAGACTGAGTGTTGGGGGTTGAGGGGGCCGTGGCTCCTGAGACTGAGAGACGCCACTAGTAATTCAGCCCCCTTCTTGCTAAAATATAATGTCCTCACATCTGAGACACTCTGTCCTTCGCTCTCTCTCTCGCTTGCTTTCTTTGTTCCTCTATCTGTATTGCTTTTTTCTTGTTCTTTCTTTCTCCATTACTCTTTGTCTGTCTGTCTAACTCTGACTGTAACTCTTTCTTGAGTTTTATTGAGTCCTTGCCTGTCTGTCTGCATACTGCCATTTTCTCTCACTCTCTCTTTCTACGGCTGCATTTACACAGTCATGACATTCTAAACTGGAAAAAAGCACCTCATTCATATGGGGAAATAAACCGTATACGAATGCGAGTGCGGCTGCAGTGTGAACAGACGTATCAGATATTGGAAGAGTGCATTGCGGCGTGCGCTATAACCTGGAGTAAACGTTCCGTCCCATATAGGCCATTTAAAAGCAGATCCAAACACACAGTGGGAAAAATCGGTTACCGATGCTCTCGTTCTCCCTCCCACTCCATCTCATGTTCTCTCGAAAAAGGGAAGGTGATAAAGAAAAAGTGTAAAGAGGCTCTGGCATCGTGTCACGCTCTCATGTTCTCACGCTGTACTGTTGCTATGGTGCCGTGTCAGACTGCTGTCCCCTTGAGTGTCTTCATGCTTTAAACAGTCACTCACACAGCTTGTTCCCCCAATCTCTGTCTTCCTGTTTTCGACAACGCGGACGTGTTCAGGGTTGTTATTGTCCCATGGTTCCTGTTTGTTGGCTCTCTGCGTAGGAGATTAGGTGTTAAAAGTGCAATTCTAGTCATTTCCGTCGCTGTCTATTGCTGTTATCCCATCGATTTATTCTGAGGATATGCTGGTGAAGGCCGTCAACACTTACTCAAACTTTGACAGAAATAAGCGTATCAAATAAGTGTTTTATTATCAGAAATATAAACCAATTTAACGCCATGACCTTCTGAAAAAACACATGAACACAGAGGTAATCTGCTGTGGCAGGGGCCACTCCGGGTCCTGAGTTCGGACCGGAGTTTCATGTTGGTCCTGTGTTAATGTTTCCCGATCGTGTTCACCTGTGTATGATTGTATAAAACTGCCCTGTTTGTGTCTGTTCCCTGTCGGCTCGTTGTTCTTCTTCCTCGCCATGTCCAGCCATCATGACAGCTGTATTTGATTTGTGTGTGTGTATTATATATACTACCTAAAATTAGCAGGATATGAGCAGAATATTTTCTCATTATGCATCAATCCCAAGCCTAGTAAAACTTTGACTATAACTGTTCTGGTTAAAAAGATTTACGATCTAAGATGCTTATTGTCATATTCACAGTAAAAACATATACATGCTTGAACCATATTATGAAATTCTTACTTTGCTTGCTCACCTTCATATACAGAGACAACATTCTTAGAAACACATAGGATTCACTAGATAAAGCGCATGGTGCCTGAAGACGTACAGTAACTTACAAATATGAGTTTGGTTGAAGCTCAAATGAACTTGACCTTATAATTTTGTCCAAGAGTCTGATTGCTTGAGGATAAAAGCTTTTTGTTCACTCTTATTATCCTGAGTGGAGTGGTGTGAACTGGGTGTATTTTCTTTAATTATTTTGTGGACGTTCTTGATGACCATGCTGTTAAAGATGTCCTGGTCCAGTAATTATACGCGCTCTAGACATGTCTTAAATTGTCTTCCGCTCCTGCACAGAGCAGTTGCCATGCCATTCCATGATAGAGCAGGTAACAACACTCTCTAGTGTACCCTGTAGAAATTGCTTAGGATTTTGATTGGCGTCCCAAAATTTCTCGACTTCCCCAGTCTTTTGCATGCTTGGATGATGAGTTGATGTGTTATGGGTCCAAGGCAGATCCTTTTCACATCTATGCTCACATATGTGTCTCTGCCATCCAGATGTTAGAGGATTGTGTGAAGAGACTGCTTCATCGGTGGACCGATCCTGGTGATAAGCATGCTGTAGGGGGTCCAGGGCTGCTGGGATTGATTTTTTGAAGGTGTGCCTTGTTTAGTTTCTCGAAGCATTTCACCAGAATAGTAGTGCGTGCAATGGGATGAATATGTCTGTGAAGATCCGGTTAACTCAGATGGGCAGGCCTTGAGCCTCATTCAGCTCATCTAGCAGTGTAGCCTGGCTCGCTGTGGCCTGCAGTGTCCTGCCACAGTCCCTGCCGCATGTGCCGGGAATCTGAAGTGGTGTGATGCTCCTCCAGTTTCGGTCTGCATGTCGAGGCCTGACTTACATTTACATTTACATTTACAGCATTTATCAGACGCCCTTATCCAGAGCGACTTACAATCAGTAGTTACAGGGACAGTCTCCCTGGAGCAACTATAGGGTTAAGCGTCTTGCTCAGGGACACAATGGTAGTAAGTGGGATTTGAACCTGGGTTTTCTGGTTCATAGGCGAGTGTGTTACCCACTAGGCTACTACCACCTTTGTGGCGTACTCCTGTTGGGTCAGTGTGCCTGTTACCCTGTCTTGTGGAATTATGGCATTTAGACGCCCTTATCCAGAGCACCTTACAATCAGTAGTTACAGGGACAGTCCCCCTGGAGGTTTAAGTGTCTTGCTCAGGGACACAATGTTGGGTTTGGACCTTTTATTCTGGTCTTTTGTTTCATAAGCAACTGTTTTACACGCTAGGCCATGACCACCCTAAATCCCCTGTATGTGTAATTTGTGAGATTGCGTCCTCTTTCCTGCCTGACACTGAGATTCCTGACACTGTTTTGTCTCTTGGTATGTTTGATGGTTCTACGCAGATTGTATGTGGTTCTCTTCTAGCTGTCTGGATCACCAGAGACAAATGTAGCAGAGCAGGCATGTTTCGTAGTAGACACCCCCACCCCCATTAATCCCAAACTAGTATGTAACACACTCGCCCATGAACCAGAAGACCCAGGTTCAAATCTCACTTACTACCATTGTGTCCCTGAGCAAGACACTTAACCCTAAGATGCTAATTGCACTAATTACAGACAGTCTCTGTAATTACTAATTCTAAGATAAGGGTGTCTGATAAATGCCATAAATGCAAATAAAGCCTACAGCGTTTTGTGGGAACGATGATGTCAGTTCATGTGCTGATATAGCCAGATACAGCAGCAGCAGCACACTCCTCCAAGTCAACACTGGAGGTGGTCAAGGTCTTTCATTAAATACTTAAGTAGTCATGCTAATAGGTTGTAACAAGAATTGACCCTTCAGTGGAAATCTACATGTAATAAATCAAATCTGCACCATTACCTCTTGAACAGCCAGCCCAATTTTTTTTACAGGCTTATCTCTTTCTGTAAAAGTTTTTCTTTTGAAACTTCTTCGGTTTAGTTAATATTCGCACTGCACACACAATGTGTCTCCAGATCTTACACAATAACAAATGTCCATGGATGGACAAGAATGGCAAACAGCACCGGGCTTGTACACAGTCTGGTGTTTCATAGGCAGGAGAATGCTGAAGAGGGTTTTTGGGGGGAACTGCAACTCAGGCTTGTTTACTGGGAAGTTTTGTCAGATTTAACCATTAAACAAAACAAAATGAATATTTTGCATCTGCATGTTGCACACAACCTTTTTAAAATCATACCAGCTGAGAAGGTTTCTCATATTAGCAATTGTTTATATAAAAACCATGAATTTTTGCTTAAACAGACACTAAATCGACCTTCAAAACCTGACAAAAATAAATGATTTAATAATTCAATTATTCATTTGCATTTGTCATTTTAAAAATCTCCACAAATCTCTACCACATAAAAAAAAAAAACTCATCTGCCAAAACTGATTTGAGCTATCAGTTCCATTATAATAAATACCATACAAATGTTAACACAAAGGTCAGAACTGCTGTGCCGGACCTTTTCAAAATGAACTTTTCAAATTACAAATAAAGGGCAGAGTAGATTTTCTTTCCATATTGACATATTTACGCAAAGCAAAAAGGTCACATTGAAAGAAGCTCTCTCGTGTTATTTATGGCTGTTCGCTTCTTCGACTTGCGTAGAATTCCACCATCTAATGAGACATGTAGTGTGTTTACTTTCCTAGTGAATTATTTTTGTTAAAAATGTGCAATTTTATGTTTGCAATTTGTAAGTGCAGTTGGAACAGGCGGAATGCACGTTCGTTTACAGGCCGGGTAGGAGCCGATCCGCGAGCGCTCTGGTGTCTTGGGCCCGCCCGTTTTGTGCTCATGGTAACGAGTAGAGAAGTTCAAGAGCCAGTGGTGCAAGCCTGGCCCGCTTCTTATCGTTGCTCTCCCCCCCCCGGCAGCACCGTGCTGTTCCACCGTGGCGTTGCACCCTTGTTTGCACTCCTGTTTGCGCCCGTGGCGGGGAGGCCAGTTGAAATCATGTAAATACTTAATCGGCCGTAAAAAATAATGCAGAAAACAGTCTGGCGGCAGCGCGCTTCTTTTACGCTCCGGCATGCTGTAGCAGAACAAATGAACACTATCTTCTTCTATTCGGCATGCGCTGTGTACTCCTGCCACGCCGGCCAATGTGTAATGAGAACGCTGGATTGGCTTTTTTTTTTTTTTTTTTTTGACTTGTAAACAGTTCAAAAAGCAGCAGCATTTTAATTGAAAACATCTTATCGTTTCCGCGGACTTTCAATTTGCATTTTGACAATGGAGAATGTTCCCGACGCTCCCCCTGGTGTACGTGGCCCTGGGCGGCTTTCGTCCTCTGTGGTATGCGGATGGGTGGTGAAACACAGGGTTTTAGGCCTTAGTTTGTGGCGTGTGCACACAATGTGTGGTCTGAAGCAGGCCAGGGGGTAAATCGACAGAGATTCATTCCTAGAGCCCGTTTCAGGGTGCCCTCCGGAACTGTCCTGGGGTCACGGGGGTCGGGGGAGCACTGATGGTGAGTAAGCCCATCCGGAGGAGATCAGCAGCTTGATCACTGCATGGGAAACCTTAAGTCGGAAGTCTGTGTGGTTTGAATGTGTGTGTGTTAATTAACCCCCGGTCAGCATGTAGCGCATGACTTGTATATAATTCAGTTGAAGTTTGCACGCTGATCACGAGCAAGAGCAGGCAGAACTGATCATTTATCCTTCCTGGGGTCATGAGGTCAGCATTTAAATTAGAACATAACTGGATGTTGTGGCAGGAATTCACAGCGAATCAGGATCCGAATGTCTCTGAGGCCGCTGGTGTTTGAATGCAACTTTTTGAAGTTTTGTACATTCCCAACAGTGTGAGGGTATGGGACAAAGATGGCGGCCATCTTGGTGGCTTCTATGGCAACATTAATTAGCTTGTGGATGTGAGTAACTCCAGTTTGAATTTATAAATTAGTCACACCTTCAAATGCATAATATGAGAACAAAGTATTCACGGTTCAGTTCTTTTTTTGTTTCAGTGTATTTGAAGAAGCTGGATTTGGTCGATGGATGGCTCTTTAGAAGTCTGAGAACACCAGTGGTCCAGCTTAGGGCTGTCACCGTACATAAAAACCACGGCTCTGTACATACCTCAGTTTTGAAGTCATGGCTCTGTGCGTTTTTGTCACTTTTGTGATAAAAGTCAAACCCCCTGAGCCTTCAAAGCAGTAGCATGCGGGCTGTAATTTACTCAACACTAAGGCTCATTCTGTTCTGTTCTTAGAAGAATACAATAATCGAATTATTATTTAAACAAAAAAAGGAAAAAGCATTAGTATTATGCCTTTCAGTCACAGTTCCAAATCCATTATGCTTCTTGTGCTTTGATCTTAGAAACAGCTTCATTTGGTTCTAATGCAGTTGTTTTCCTTTGTCGGAGCCATTCAGTTGAAAGTAGACAAATGTGACCGTTCCCCTTTCAAAGGCCTCACGTTCTGCTCCTTTTTGGCCGTGCATGCTGTTTTGGTCACAATTTTTTTTTTACTGCATGTGTTTCTGTTTTTAAAAGGGCGGGGTCACAAAAAAGGGAGGGAAAGTTTGCGGAGGATTACACCGCACGAGCGCGAGGTCAGGCGTGCCACAGCTCTGTTTATCTTTTTGTCATTGTTTATAAAGTGAAGTGATTGTCACATGTGATACACAGCAGCACAGCACACGGTGCACACAGTGAAATTTGTCCTCTGCATTTAACCCATCACCCTGAGTGAGCAGTGGGCAACCATGACAGGCGCCCGGGGAGCAGTGTGTGGGGACGGTGCTTTGCTCAGTGGCACCTTGACAGATTGGGATTCGAACCAGCAACCTTCTGATTACGGGGCCACTTCCTTAACCCCCTTTTTTGTCAGAATGTTCTGTTTTATTTATACCGAATGGTCTTTATTGGTCAAATGCTGAGCATTAAAAATTGTATTTTTATTCCCAGTTTAATTTGTGGCTTTACTCAACGCTGCCTGTAGTTGGTCATTTTGTAGTATTGGCAGAATATGGCCAACGAATGCAAACCTGCAGAAGCCTTACACCCTTCCTTACTCTGGCACTGGGCCGGGAAGGGCATGGGATTTGGTGGGAAGTGTGTGGGTGTGGGGTCCTGTGCAGCTAGCTATGGGATCGTGTTGCAGCTCGGCTCGAGGGCTCCCCAAAGTGACGGAGCACGGAGAGGTGGCTTTTAATTGTAATTGCCCGTCTGCGGCTCAGACGCTTAATGGATGGCTGATCAATGTACAGTAGTAATTAATACCGCAGAGCAGGGATGAAATATCGATCTGGTCCTGTGCCCGGCTCGGATGGAGTCTCCTCGGCAGAAGCGCAGAAAAGAATGAAAAACTGTCGCCGCGGCGTCTCCATCGCCTCAAGCGCGGGGCTGAAACAAGGCTATTACTAGAGGGGGCATGATAAATACGGCAGCGGCGCCTTTATTATGCACATCTCCTGCCTTCGATGCCGCTCAGCCAAGTATGTCCAAGATGTCATCAGCGCAGCTTATTCAACGGCCGGTGTGGTGTATATGACGGTGTACAACCAGTATGGCGCTAATGTGCAGAAGTATTGATGGGGTTGACATGCTCCCAGCACACTGTTCCATCAATGTTGGCTCAGATGGAGCAAAAAAAAATGCTGATTTGGGCATCCGAGGCTGTGCGGGGGCTTATTATTTCGCAAAGTCCGTGGACTGGAGATGCGAGGATTGATTCGCTTGATCTTCCAGTCAGGTGTCTCTCCATGACCTCATTTCTAGCACCCAAACGCCGTTACCTATTGATTTTCCTTCTCTTGGAAAAGCCTTCGCAAGGTCAGAGAACACGCACTGCTCCAAGGTGGTCTGTTTGCTCTCTATATTCAATTGGACTGTTCTTTTGCTCATTCATGCCAAGCAGAATTTTTTTTTTTTATGAGAACACTACCTTTTTAATGGTGGCAGTGTGAATGGCCTCCCAGCAGGTTATAGTCCTGGCTATAGTCCTGAAACTGTTATCATTATCATGTAATAGTCTCTCATAACAGCATCACCTCACACCTCCAAGGTTGTGTGTTTGAATCATGCTCTCCCTGTGTTGACACTGGGTCCTCCGGTTTCCTCCCGCTATCCAAAGGCATGCACATAAGTTGTATTGGTGACTCTATATTGCCTGTAGGCCTGAGTGTGTGAACAAATGGTGTGTGTGTCCTATTGTGTCCTGTGATGGGCTCTGGTAGCCACGACCCTGAGAAACAGCATTTAAGCATAGTGAGTGAGTGAGAGTGTGTGGAACAGTAAGATAGAACTGTTAAATCATGCACATTTTTTCAATGCATTTTTTTGTTACCATAATACACTATACACAAGATTATGAATAATGTTGTGATTAGGGCTGGCCGATATAGCCATAAATTTGTCAACGAATTATTTATTTATTTAAAGGTTTGCTCTTTTTTTCATGAGTACTGTGATATTGATGGCTATTTCATAAAAAGTTGTCACAGCAGCAGCAGGACAGGGCAGGAGAAATAGACGCAATAGCATGACTAGCATGAAAGAGGGGATTTTCTGAAAACATTACACACCAGACAGGACGAGGTACAGATTTAATATGACCTGACAATGACAAGATACAACGGGGCTGCAATCAGGGATTGGAACGACTCCATAGACCACAGGAAAATGCGGACCAGAACAAAAGGTATTTTCAGTTTGGTTTCTCATATCAGGGGGGCAATAGTTTTTAGCATGTGGATGAATCTAATAAGAAACCCATAAATTGGGTTATGCAGACATGCCATCCAGACCACTTCCAAATAACTGAGGAGACATTTTCAGCTCTTTTGCCATCACTGTTTGCTGGTCTGCGGATCCACTTTGCATCATGCATATTTGTGCATATTTTTGACAATAAAAAAAAAAAAAATTACCTGAATCATGGTTTTCATATTAGAATAAAAATGAACATTTAATTAATTGTTAAAACCGATTGATTAAAATTGATTACAGCACACTAGAGCCTTTGACATGAGACCTTCGACCATGACACGTCGGTATATCTCTCCCTCTCACATACATTTGCTTGGGGCAGTGGTGGCCTAGCGGTTAAGGAAGCGGCCCCGTAATCAGAAGGTTGCCGGTTCGAATCCCGATCCGCCAAGGTACCACTGAGGTGCCACTGAGCAAAGCACCGTCCCCACACACTGCTCCCCGGGCGCCGGTCATGGCTGCCCACTGCTCACTCAGGGTGATGGGTTAAATGCAGAGGACAAATTTCACTGTGTGCTGTGCTGCTGTGTATCACATGTGACAATCACTTCACTTCACTTTAATTGGCTTTTATCACATTATGGCAAATTGTGTATTTAAGTCTAATTGTAGTGTTTTAATAATTGAGCTCAGGGACGCCTTGTGCCCGAAGATTGCATGTTGAGCCATGGGTGGATCCTCTATTAGAGGTGGAATGATGATAGCTCATTTAAAACCTGCACCCAGGATGCACTTTTAGAGGAAATGAGAGGTAATTGGACTCTGACTAGCATTTTATTTTTTATTTTTTTGTTTTAAACACAGTCTGGTCTGTACTTTCTGTGTGTTTTGTGAACGGGGGGTGAGATTGGTATTGTCGGGACGAGGCTGTTTTTCTGTAGTGGATGGCCCTACCTCGAGGCCAACGGTGCCTGACCGCCTCCCCATTCGTTTTCATTAGGGGAGCGAGACTCGGCTGGGCGATCGCGTTTGGGCGCCGTTTCGGAACGGAAAGAAAAACCAGGGCCGGTTTTGTAAACAAGTTCGATTTTGGCTGAGAGGGGAAAGAAAAGCGGGGACAACGAGGCTTCTAACGAAAGACGCTGAAGGAAAAGGCGGAGGGGAGGAAATTCGGGGAGAGATCCGAACATGATGGGAGCGCTCAGAGGGCAGAGAGGAGTGGTCGAAAGAGGAGGACACCTTCACGGTGGAATAAACAAGGGAAATTCGATAATGAGCTCCGGATTTTACCCGTTTCAGCCGAAACCCGGTCTGTAATTAACTCCGATTGGCTGCTACGTGCTGCAAGCGTGGTGAGTGTGTGAAGGACGCTCCGACCCTGGGAAATTCATCAGTGTAAGGCCGATAGACAGTCTCTGTCAACCTCCCATGAAATTAGCAATAATATGACTTTTGAACTCAACAGATGAGAGCAAAGCGAAGAAAAATGACATCTGCGGGCTCATTCGCTCGTCCTCCGTCCAGGCCTCCTGCTCTACATTCACCACTCGCTCACAGATTCGAATTTTTCATTTGTTGGCGGGCGAGAGCACAAACAAAACGTGTTTGGTGACAACCCGAGCGTAGCGTGTTGTTATTATTATTACCATCATTGCCATAATTTCCATTAAGCACATGGGAGAGGGTGGATGGGAGAGAAGGGACGGGATATTAATGCACTTTTCACTTGTATGGGTGTTTGGGGGACGCACTAATCTATTGACTGACACTCAGTACATTTCCATGCACGGTTTAATCGTGTTATGCTTACAGCTCAACTACTGTTATTGGGGGGGGCAGTATGTATGACTCCACTACATTAGGTGGCGATAAAGCCACATTTTGCATGTTAATATTGTTCTCATCTTTGATTTATTAATATAAATGGATCCTTGCTTTGTTCTGTCTTTGTTGTTTTCTTGGACGCAATGTAAATGCACGGATTTGATTGAAATACATGTACATTGAAGTCCACTAGATCCGTTCACCTGACCCGCAACAGTTCATTGGTAGATGAAATGCCTGGCAGATTGTTATTTTTAAGTATTAAATCAACACAGAATTTCATACATTTTGCATGCCCGGCGTGCTTGTGTTGTCGTGCCTGTGCTGTGACGCCTGTGTGGAGGAGGCCACTTGAGCCGAGGCTTTTATGTAGCATTAGGACGGTGAGCGATGCCTCCACTTCTGCTGCTGAGTGGAATGAATGAGATGGCGTGCACCATCCCTCTTGGTTCTGGCAGAACTCGCCAGACTGCCCTGTGCTGAGGGATTACAACTCAAAAGCGCTCGATGGAGAAGCCGAAGAGCGGACATACACACGCCGAGACTCACGCTCACACACACACACCCCTCCCCTTTCCTCCCCACTTAGCAGCCTTGGCATTGAAGGAACCCGTAAACCTGCCCACCAACCCATTGTGCAGGAGAAATGTGCGCCCCTGGCATTTTCCGCCACTCGATGGCAGCTGCAGCAAGGCCGACTCCTCTTTGTCCTCTACGGTGCAGGGAAGACAAAACTGAAACGTTGCTGTGTAGATTCAAGGCACCACGCCACACGCCTCGGTGGAATTGCTCAGGTTGTTGCGTCATCAGAATCTGACCCGCGTGTTGACGGTTGTCTGGCGCTTTGCTGATTTGTGTCACCGCAGGGCGGAGACGGATGAGTCTGTACCCGCCGTGCCCTCACGGTCCCCGAAGCATTTGTCACCTTTTATGTAGCCCTGAAGGTCACAGCGAGAAGACGGAAATTACAGTGGTTGTAGTGACACTATAACTGTATTGTCAGAATTATAACTGGATTATTGTTTTTTATTTGTCAGTAATATCAAATCATACAATAGTTTCCATGTCAACAATAATTTGTGTTTTTCTTTACTCTTAAAATGTGTTAAAAATGTTCTCAAAGCAGCACTATGCCATGCAAGTACTGGCCAAATTACTATTACTTTATTATTATATTTATTACATTTAAATTATTGCTATTATTATTATTGTTGTTGTTGGTTTTATTGGGTTAGTTTTTGGGTGCAGGGCAGTTTTATTGCATATATTAATGTGCTTATAATCAATTTGCAACAGTTTTTACCCTCTGTTAAGCTCTGGATACTTTATTCGAACGGAAGCAATTTGTCAATATTAGTAATATTGTAACATGTCGTGTTTTTGTGGAACTATAAGGCGTTTCATCAAATTTATTTAGAATAATCATTTTGTTAATAAGCCACTACAGTCCGAAGAATATTAAAAAAAAAACCTTTGATAGCGTTAAGAATCTGTATTATTTACATTTACATCACTTATCAGACTCCCTTATCCAGAGCGACTTACAATCAGTAGTTACATGGAGACCCTTAGGGTTAAGTGTCTTGCTCAGTACACAAAGCAGGGTTTGAACTTGTGGTCTTGTGGTTCGTAGGTGAGGGTAGAACCCTCTAGGCTACAGCCACCCCCATCTCTTCCAACAACTTTTTTAACAACTGTATCATGGACAGCAGCACTCTGGGCCGATGCTCACATTTCCATCTGATCATGAAAAAGTCCTTCAGAGAAACACCACCCGACAGCCGTGTTTGATATGAAGCGGAATGAAACGGCTCCAAATAAAAGTCCTCCAGGGTGGAACCGGCTGCAGGTTTAGCACGTTTCGCCCCGTTGTAAAACGGGATTTGAAATAAGAGCCGTGCAGGGCCGGCCCCCGATTGATTGGGCTGCCTTTCAGCCCGTGGTCCATTAATTGATGTGGCTTTTCCAGCCACGCCGTCCCGCGGTATTGATGATGGGCCGACACAATGCTAGCGGCTTAAGCGCCACAGATCTGTCTTACTTATCTGACTGTGACCACTTTAATTGAAGGAGCGCATGCGCTCGGCCTACATAATAAGTCAGGCCGCTGATCAGCATGCGGAAGCGGGTCCGCCACGCTCCTACCTCTGCTTCCACAGGGTGTCGGCTTCACCGTACCGTGAAGAAGTCGAAATGATTTTCGGTTTAACAGAGCATCGGCGTGCTTTGATGAGGTGCCCGTATTATAACTGTAACCAATCATTTCAATCTCCGTCTCTCTTCTCGCCGCAGCCAAGGTGAAGTCGAAGTGCGCCCCCACCTTCTTCGCCTGCGCCAACGGCGTCCACTGCATTATCGGCCGATTCCGCTGCAACGGCTTTGAGGACTGCCCCGACCGCAGCGACGAGGAGAACTGCAGTGAGTGTCGCAGCATCGCCCCTCTCTCACCACACCAACCAGAAAGGCTTTAGACGCCACATCACTTTTCTGGGCCACTTGCTGTGGCGCCAAGAGAGCGGTTTTTAACCAGAAATGCTGGAAACACAACAAATAGTTTCATTTTCCATGTAAATGTTCTGTATTTTATTTGGTTTTTGCTGATCTTCCAGGAATAATCCACAAAGAACTGATACTGTAATTACAAAAACCAAATTAAATGTATATATATATATATATTTTTTTTTTTTGTTCCCATGGCCTCCTGTTGGTTTGCTTTATTTACTCCATCCTGGCGTTCTGATTGGCTGAAAGGGCTCCTGGGAGGGACAATGTGCCATGTCATTAAGTATCATTCCACGTCGTTTACAGCCACAGTCACGTGATCAGGTGCTGCCAGATTGACGTCGGCTAGATCAGAGATTAGAGATCAGAGAAGCGGATGAAGGCGTCCCCAATTCTGTTTCAGGCCTGACCTTCAGACTGTCCCTGACGTGACAATTAAAGTTAACGCAGAATAAAATAAAGACAGAGATTCTAGTGTCACTGGTAGTTTAGGTGGGATTTGTTCTTTCATGTTAATTTAGAATTTGATTTATTACAGATAGCTTGTTTTTCTCCTAAAATACTGTATAACTTTCCCAGGCTGGTCCTCCTGTCGTCTTCTCCCTCTACTGTGTCTTCACCACGTCCTTCTTCACTTTGTCTAATTTCTTCATATGTTTCTCACAATCACACATTGTCTTTTGTCAATTTTTTTCTCAGTGCACCAACGTCACCCCCAACCTTGCACCTCTATACATGATATCTTCAGCCTCCGCAACATCTACTTTCTCCATCTCTCTGAGCGATTGACAGGGCTTTTTCCAGAGCTCATTTTATAAAATACTTTTCTAAAATTGTGCTTCCACGATTACTTTACTTATGGTCCCTGTCATGCGAAATCAGCTCGATGGCCTTGGAACATTAACCAGTGTGGTGCAGCCCTTCGAAATGACCTTGTAAAGGTCACAGCCAGGTTGGTGCAGCGTGCCGGCTTTTAATTTCACTTCGTCGTCGGCATGGTGGGAAGAGCTTTTCCGGCCCCCATTTCCATCCGAGGCGCGGAGCTTTTAAT
Source organism: Denticeps clupeoides (assembly GCF_900700375.1). Classification (NCBI taxonomy): domain Eukaryota; kingdom Metazoa; phylum Chordata; class Actinopteri; order Clupeiformes; family Denticipitidae; genus Denticeps; species Denticeps clupeoides. Next base: position 5,287,484 of record NC_041723.1, on the reverse strand, counting down.
GAGCGGGCCTCGCTGGAGATTGAACGACGTTGTGCTGAGCCTGCGGGGCAGCATGTTGGAGAGTTAAAAAAAAAAAAAGAGAAAAGAAATCTAATCTAAGCGTTTAAGTGGAGTCTCGCTTTTTTTACGCAGCCAGCTTTCCTGTTCTGTGTAATTGGCTGGATCCTCGCGTGAGATAATTCCTCCTCATTCCTCTGTTTCATTTCTTCCACAAAGGCGTGATGCGCAAAAAAAGTGAAAGTGCAGAAGTTCTAGCCGCACCCCTTTGGTTTCCGACGCCCCTGTGTGATTTTCCGCTTTCTTTTGGGGGGAAAAATGGCTTCAACATGAGCCTCTGTACCCGCCTCTTTTAACTGAAGCTGTTTTGTTCCATTCTGACCCCACCGCCGCCGTCACCGCCACCTCCGTCCCCAGCTGGGAACCCTTTGGTCTGCTCTGCTGCACGGTTCCACTGCCGGAACGGCCGCTGTGTGGATCGCAGCTTCCTGTGCAACGGCGAGGATAACTGCCGCGACAACAGCGATGAGGAGAATTGCCTGACCACTGCAGGTAAGACAAGTACACACACACAGTGATCTCCCTACACAACGGTGTGCCCGGTGAAATCGTATACGCTGCCCTGGCATTGTCCAGTCGCTGGCTGCACGTTGGTGGCCCTGGCTGTGTCCGGGGATTTAAGCATGCGGACGGACGGAAGGGACAGGAAGTGGAGCAGGAAGTGGAACGGCCTGGCCAACCAGCTCTACTTCCTCTTAATAGGACCAGTGCTGCAGGCGTCTGATAAGAGCCTGCATGTGACCTGTGCTGAGCTACTCAAGCCGAGCTCATCCCCTGCTCGCTCGTTCCCTCCCTCCTTTCTTCATCTTCCCCTGGCTGGATTCTCTCCCATCATCCACGAAGGGCTGCATTTTTATATATGTTTTGCAGCGTGTTGCCCCTCATAATTACATCTGATCTGTTCCTGCAGGATGGCGTCAGAGATCAGGGCTTCTCCATGTATCCCTCAAAAAATGGAGGAGGCACAGGTTTTAGACCCTGCAACCTTAGGCTGCCCACTGCTCACTCAGGGTGATGGGTTTAATGCAGAGGACAAATTTCACTGTGTGCACCGTGTGCTGTGCTGCTGTGTATCATATGTGACAATCACTTCACTTTCACACATGATAGGTTTTGGATGAGAAGTGAACTTGTAAGTCGTTTATTTAAGACTGTTATGTATTAGATGGAACCTGGCAATCTGGAAATTGAGTAATCCGAACTCTCTGCATAATGGACAGTGCTCCACATGGCTCCATGGACCATTTTCTACAAATTGGGACAGTTTCTTTTCATTTAATATGCAAATAGAACTTGAGGAGAATTTTAGTGGTCCACTCTGCATTACCTACAAATTACTTTACAAATTGACCCTGTTCCATGGGCTCTTACATAATTACCATAAACAAATGCAGCTGAATCAGGACTTTTGGATTGGATTGATTCGTCAGATCAATGCGTCAGAAGCACCAGTAGAAGCGAGGGCCCACGGTTTCACTGATCAAGTGAGGTACATGTCACGCTTTGATCGAATCAGGACACCTGAAGTGGTTTATTTTCAGGCAAAGAAGAAATGGCTTGAAATAGATGTAGACGGGGCGGGTTAATGATGGGGGGGCAAATGCCAACGTCGTGCTCTTCACGCGTGTTTTTACGGTGCGAGCTGTGATCACACGCTACCGCTCGCCCCCGCACTGACAATTCATCTGTTTTAGTGCTATCATCTTTGGTCCTGAAGTCCCCGTGTGTAGGACTTTCTGTCATTTGTCTGTCAAAATACTCCACTAACCTCAGAGGAAGAAAGAGAGAGAGGTAAGGAGATGTCAGAGGACGCATCAGATGGCCCGAAATGCTTTGTTCTGACATCGTTTTTTTTTTTAGAAACCGCTGTCAGGTGTGTTAATTCACTGTCCCGGTGTGTGTGTGTGTGTGTGTGTGTGTGTGTGTGTGTTAATCCAGGTTTGGGAATGACAGGGCAGATGTTAAAAAAACAATCTGTTCTAATTACTGACATTAGTGAACAGACAATACACGCCTGCTATCAAGAGAACTCAATTGTAATGTCATTCATCGTAAGTATTGTAAAATAGAAAAACTCTTTCTCCCTCCACTCAAAGCACTGTATTCAAACCACTCCAACTTGATGTTACCTGGCAGAAAGAGGCATGGCACAATAGAGGTTAAAAATTAACAGTTTCTAATTTATTAACACCGGTAAATAATTATTGTAGTTACATGTGAATATTGAATGTAAAAATGTACCAATGTTACAGAGAAAACAAAAAGAAAGAGTAAAGGGAGAGAGAGAGGGAGAGGGAAGAACCCCTGAGCAATAAAGCTCAGTTCCTTTTTCCACATGTGAGCAGACCTTTATACCCCTGGCCTACAGGAAGTTGTCACTGGCCTACAGGAAATTGTCACTGGCCTACAGGAAGTTGTCACTGACCAATCAGAACCTGTTGTTTCTGATGTCACGCCCCCTGGTGCCTCCCATCTGGGGAAGACAAAGAGAGTGGGCGGTCCTGACGACCGACACTCCACACGTTGCCGTCAGACAAAAGGCATGTAAAACAGAGGTGTTGAATCTTCACGAACACCAATTGACACAGGAATGTCACATATCTTTTTGTAGACGGTCACTATGCAAAACAAAGGCATGGTCCTGCGACGGCTGCTAGGCAAAACAAAAGCATGCTCCTGTGATGTCCAATCTTACAGTATGGTTAAATGCATCATCATCTTGTAGTCAGGTCCCTGAGCGAGCTCCTCCTGCTCAGCTTCACTGCATTGTTAATCTGAAGTTCTGATGACCACCGGGCAGTACAGTACAAGTATAAAAATTATATTTTTGTGTAAACTATATGTAATGTTTCTTATATGGTGGCCTAGTGGGTAAGGAAACAGACTCATAATCAGAGTCTGCCAAGGTGCCACACACTGCTCCTTGGGTGCCTTTCGTGGCTGTCCACTTGTCACTACGGATTATGGGTTAAATGCAGAGGAACAAAAATAATAATTTGATTAATTCGTTTACCTCGGTCTTGTTGAATGTGATCCTGTTCCAGTTTTTTTCTGATCTCTGGTGTTAACATGTTGGAGATTTGCTGGGCCATTTGCACCGTTGGTGTTCAGAAAACTACCAAGGGGGGGAAAATTGCATCAGGTCAGCTAAACACAGTGGTGAGCGCTGAGTCTAATGTTTTTTCTGTATTACTGCACCTGCTTTATGATGCAACTAAATCACCCCGGCCCTCCAATTCCCCACTCCAGGACTCCAGATCCTACTAATGAACTTTACAAAGTTCTCCGGCCCTGTAGGCAAACTGTGCCTCTGGGACGCATTAACGTTTGGTACTAGTTTCCTGTTTTTTTTTTTTTTTACATCTTGGATACACACACACACACAGTTTCTCCATGTCCTGCCTGCCACCTCCACAGCGGTGTGAAATATATCTCGATGGTCTCGCGTCAAACTGTCATAACATATTTTCGCATCCATTACGGGCTGACACACATTCCGTCGTTTTAATCGCTGCCCAAGACGTCCATGAAAAGCCGTCAGCCATGTAATTATGACACACTACAATCACCGGCGCGACCCAGCTGACATGGTGCATTATCCGGAGACGTGACTGCCGCATATTCATGTTCATTTCCGCTGCAGTCCAGTTACCAGGATTTTTTTACTTTGCGTCCAAAGCATGCGTGATTTGTAGTGTGTCGTGTGCTGATTTTATTGCTTTAGGTCTATTGAGGTGTTCTGAATGACAACACTTGATTGTCAAGTGCACTTGATTGTCCACTTGATGGTCAAGTGCAACGTATCACATTTTTTGCATCTTGTGCGCAATTTCATCAGCCAGTTGAGAGTTTTCTAAATGAATGCTGCAAAATACATGGACCTAATTAGAGTCCAGAACTGCTGTTGTGCAGAACTGACATCCACAGCGAGGTGTAAATGCCAGCAAGTAACATTTTCATAATTTTGGGTGCGTTCAGGCTACACTGATGCTGCAGTGGCATCGTGATCAAGCATCGTGTGCACATCCCGTTGTCATGTCCTACTGTATGTACAGCACAAGCTCATGTAATGCAGGTGCTGGTAACCATTAATTATGTGTAGTATATGGGGAAAAATTGGAGCTTGTTCTTTCGTGTCCGGCACTGTCTAGAACTTTTGCCAGTGTCATAAATATGGAACATTTTGTTATAAAAGAGGATTCAATGATTCCAAATAAAAAGGGTTTTTTCCAACAGTGTGGAAGGCTGGTAGGTTCAGAGGACTGTTGTGAAGTATTCATTCTGCTTTCACAAAAGAAGCTCTGGTGTTGGTTCACCGGGATGGGCCATGCCTCTGATATCATATTTATGCATTTACTGTCTGGATGTCCAGCCTTAATGGCTTCTCGGGTCAGCAGAAATGAACCCTGCAAACCCCCAGAACAAACATGAACTGGAAAGCACAGTGAAATTGTTAATCGCATCTTTTGCTTAATTTCAAGATCATGGCACCCCTAGGTATGACCCTTCCCTTTTAGTGAACGCAGACCAGTTAAATAGCCACAACTCATATAGTCTGGGCTTTCGGTGCTTTTTCCTGTTGCTGTAGAGTGCCGTCTTGGTCTGGGTGTTGCTGTATCGCGGCTGCCACTGCTGTGTGTAGGAGAGGAAGCTCTTGTTCCCTGAGCCCACGCCAGGGTCCTGCAAGCGAGGGAAAAGGAAAACCTCACCCTGCAACATCTAACCCTGGGCAGTTGTCATGGTGATGCCGCTTCTCACCAATTTCAAGTGGATTTCCTCCAGGGACGAAAGACTCCCATGTTCTCCAGCACAATCTCCCCGTTTTCAGATTTATTTCGATCTTTCTGTATTTTTCGTCTCTCGGGCGGCATCGCCGGCGTGATGGTGTCACGTGATTTGTTATGTGAGGGACCTGTGGGGTGCTGGAAGTTTGAGTGTGTTTACCTGCCAGGAAAAATGAACCTGTTCAGAAGGCACGTGTGAAATTCTTAAGAGCGCGTCCTTGGAGGAAAGTTAAGCATCCGTGTCGGAAGGAGGCACAGAAATCCGAGGAATGAGGAAGAGTGCGAGATCAACAAAAACAAACAGAAAACTAAAAGCAGTGCCTCGATCGCGCCGGGGGATTATGCGGGAAGTGAAGGGAAGGCCGGCGAAAGGAAGCTGTGCCGGGACGCTGGGGATGATCCCTTGCCACCAGAGGAAGCAGGCCGGGGATTAGGTGCTGCACGCAGTTCAGCCTTCATTAGTGTTAATTGGTGAGCTCAACCCCGGCCGGCCCCTGCTAGGTCCCTAATCTCTCTCATACATTTGATGCTCAAGGCTGGGCCAGTCAGAGCTCATTACGGCGGGTCCGTTTTCCTGTAACAACCCCGGAGAAGTGCACAGCGGGACGGGAAACTAGTTATATTTCATCGCATGTCCATTAGGACTGAACACCGACAGTAAATACAAAATCTCACATTATGACAATGGTAGCGTATCTTCAATAAAATTTGAGTCAGCCAATCAGCCAAGAGTGCTTGCAGTGAACAATATCAACACCTTGACTACAATATCAACCGAACCGCTCCACAGACGATGCAACCACCCTGCATGATTGCTGTTAATAGACTTCAGTTCAGCATTGAACACCATCATTCCTCAGCACCTAATTGAGAAGCTGAGCCTGCTGGGCCTGAACACCTCCCTCTGCAACTGGACCTTGGACTTCCTGACTGAGAGACCTCAGTCTGTCCCGATCGGGAACAGCATCTCCAGCACCACCACACTGAGCACTGGAGTTCCTCAGGGCTGTGTGCTCAGTCCAATGCAGCTCACCCTGCTGACCCATGACTGTGCAGCACATCATCCAACCACGTTAACAAGATGACACGAGCGTGGCGGGTCTCATCAGCAAGAATGATGAGTCAGTGTACAGAGAGGCGGGGCAACATCTGACGGACTGGGGTATGGTCACCAATCTGATTGACAGATTGTATATGTTGCATGATTTGCAGTTTGTGCAGTTGCTCTTCCTTTGAGAATAATAATAGCTTTAGAGATCTCAAGGCAGGAGATGTTAAAGGCCTTGCTTCATTTGCATGTTCACCACCATTTACTGGTGCTTCCTTATACGATACTGAGCACTATTAGTTTGTATGATTACTAATAAATAGTTTATAATCTTTAGGACTTCTAATAGAAGAAGCATACCAAATGCTACAATCCCAAACATACTGAACATTGTGAAATAATCACTTTTTTATTTTATTTTGCTCATGGCCCTGGTACACAGTGAGTGAGCAGGGAGCATCAAGTTCACTCACACATTCACACACACATGCGGACACACACAAACACATGATTCCAGACTAATCCGAACAACATCTTCCCTCCTCTACTGCAGCTGCTTTTGTTCACGAGGCAAACTTGTAAGCCGCTTGAAATGGTAATGCCTGTACGGCTCCTGTGCCGGTTTTATTTTTATCTGCTCCCTCTCTCCGTCCTCGTTTTTTTTCCCTCCACTCCCGCACTTTCTTCATTTCACCTCTCACCTCATCTCTGCAAGGGAACGGACCTGCGAATGTAAACACGCTGTTTGTTGCGCCTCGGAGGAGAGACCCCTGCTCCGAGAGTGACTGGCTGGCGGGGGACAGGGAGCCGCAGGCAGGCCAGCTCGCTGAAACAGCCCTCTGGGGGGTCGTTATGCAGCGTACAGTGCAGCGAGGGCCTTGATGTCATTAAATGGCTCATTACCTGTTTATCTTTTAGCAAATGGTGACGAATATTTTGGCTGAGGTGTGTGCTCTGAGGAGGAGAGAGATGAGCAGATTAGTTGAAGCTGCTCTCCTCAGGTGCTGTAAGCCAGGATAAGCTGCTGTAACAGCACTCTGCCAGTGAGTTGTGTTTAATTCAGAAAGGGAAAAGTTAGGACTTGTGTGTGTGAGGGGGTGTGTATTTATACACATTTTTGGTGTACGCCCATGTTTGTTGTTGTGCAGTCTGTATGTGCATTTTTGCATGAAGCCTTTATTTCTATATGTCTGTCCGTGCACATATGTGCCCACACACAGGCACAAATATAGAAGTGCTTTTATAGAGGTATGCATGTGCATCTTTTTCACATGTAAACAAGATTAGCTTTGTTTGTTCATACGCGTGAATGTATTTACGTCCATATGTACCTTATGTGTCCATATGTGTGTGTTTGTGTTCATACAGATGTGTCAATCAGTTTGTTTAATTATGTGTGCACACCTTTTTGCTATTGCACTTATAAATTATGTGTTTTTTTGCATACAAGTACATGTATGCATGTGTATGTGTTGGGTTACATATCCACCTTTTAACGTGTCTGTATATTCATATATACATATATATATGTATATATGCAAGCGCTAGTCAATCAAGTCCATGCATGCTCCCTGATTATTGCTGTGTTAATTGTTGTCGTGAGTGAGAAACAATGAGTGGTTGCCGTGTGCTCTCTATATAGCACCCGCCCTCAAGCACTGACACGTAGAGTAAACTAAATGCAGCTGCCATTAAAGCCATTCAGTTTGACAGCCCTGTGTGAGTGTGTGTGTGTGTGTGTGTGTGTGTGTGCATATGTATTGTGTGTGTGTGTGTTGTCTGCATGTTAGCACTCACTCCATCCCCTCGTCTCTCTCTCATCCGCTGTCACCCCCCTCTCTCTCTGCCTCGGGCCTACCGAGTAGAGAGCACTCATGTACAAGTCCGACCTCTTTACCTCCCTCCATCCTGCTGTTTCATCCCCCAACTCTGCTATTGCTGTCCGACTTTCTGTCCAGTCCCAGCTCCGCTTCTTTTCTTTTTCCGTCTGCTGGAGGCTTTTGACTGAAAGGTGCGTACAGTTGCCTGACAAGGTGCCCAGAGCTGTCAGTAATGAGGCAGCTTGACATGTAAAGCGGGTCTGTGTTATTGACTGGCTGGACACTTCTCTTTTTTTTTTTTGGTATCCATGTATCCATGAAGAAAAGAACTATTTAAATCCCAAGTGGACGGTATTGAGTGAGAAATAGAAAAACATGGCGAGCGGGAAGGGAATCCGATGGACAGCGCCGCAGTGATTTTCATCCCAAGGCTGCAATCGAAGCAGCTTTTACTGATTCAAGAGGAATTGATTTGAATTGATTCACCGTTCCCCCTCACCCACGTCCGCAGCGAAGCTGTGTCCCGTGGTGAGCACTCCATCTCCCTCAGCGCTGGCGCTGACTGAACGTGGGTGAGGTGTTTACTCGGCAGGATGGGGTGGGGAGGGGTCCCCTCACTATTTCAAGCGGCACGAGTGATTGATGTGGCCCCAACGGAGGCCGCAGACTCTATTACGGGATACAGGGGCACCGGTGCAGGTTCTTCTCGAAACCAAACGAGTCTCATCCGGGCTGAGCCACGGCCCCATTGTCCCAGATTCTCTCTTTCTCTCTGCCTCTTCTGTTCTCCTCTGCACTGTTGAAGGTCCGCTGGGTGTGCGGTGATTATCAGTGGGCCGGTTCTATCAGAACGCACCGAAGATCTCCGCCCGCGGGCTGCGGCGAGGCGGGAAGCGGAGCGTGGAGCCGCGCTCCGCTGAGCGAACTGATAAAAGCCGGCGCCGGATTCACATGGCCGGGGAGGGGGAGGGGGTCGGGGGTCCGGAAAGGCCTTTTGTGTGCGAGGGCAGGATTAGGGGTCGAGTCGGTGGCCTTCAGTCTCCGCCTCATCCGTCCCTTGCGGCGCTCTGATCGCGCGCGTTTAAAGAGCCGGCTTATCAGAGGACAGCATGGTCCGGTCCCTCTTTCATCTGGGACTCTTTCCTCCGCTTTCCTTTTCCTGTTTCACCCCCCTACACACACAGACACACACACACTTCCTCACTGCCACCCAGGTCTCTCATCCTGCTCCTGGCCACCAGCCATTTGATTCAAATGCCATGGCAACTGCTGGTGCCCTCAACAGTCTTTGTGCAGCTGCTAAGCTTTATTGTTATTTGCACACACACACACACACACACACACACACACACACACACACTATTAATAAGTAACCCTCCACAGCTAAAAGAGCTTTCGCTGAATTAATCTGGCATGGGCTCAGCGCTTTGTGCACGTGTGAGCGAGAGAGAAACAGTCTGAGTATCATATCTCGGAACTACACAAGTGTCCTCTTCCCCTCGGCTGTCACATTAGAGTGTTTGGGTCTCTCGCTTTGTGGAGAAACAAAGAGGATCTCCGCGGGTCACAGATTGTCACATGGTTCCTCACATGAATACTGGAGAACATGCGGTACAAAGTACATGTTTGTCGTATGTTGTTCTCCAGCATATTCTCCTCAAAATATCCTAGTCATTCATTTGCTTTTTTTGCTATAAAGTCTTTTATGTTTAACAATAAAAATTGTTTTCGGACTCCTGTAAGGCTGGAGCGTGAACTCCGGGGAGGGTGTTACATTAGATTTGAAATAAACACCATAAACACCATCATAAACAAGGGCGGTGATGGCCTAGCGTTTAAGGATGCGGCCCCCATAATCAGAAGGTTCGAATCCCAAGCCGCCAAGGTGCCACTGAGATGCCACTGAGCAAAGCACCATCCCCACACACTGCTCCCCAGGACGCCTCTCATGGCTGCCCACTGCTCACCAAGGGTCATGGGTTAAAAACAGAGGACACATTTTGTTGTGTGCACCATGTGCTGTGCTGCACAATTGTCACAATGACAATCCACTTTCACTTTCACTAAAACATATACCCTTCATAATAGGATTTGAAACAACCTCAGATGTGTGTGTGCGTGTGTGTGTGAGAAGGTCTTCCGTCAGAGGGTCTTTCCTCAGCGACCTTCTCCTTCGCATGGCTTACTCCACTTTCACGGGTTACAAAAGAAGCAAAGCAACGCGTTGCTTAAACGGCAGTGTGATTATAATACAGGAAATGAGGCTGTCTGCTACACCGGAATCAAATAATGAATGCAAGCATTCACTTCTATTAATCCATCACTCCTTGAAAACGAGTGTTTGCAGTCTTCGTTTTTGATCTTACGGAAAACTTGAGGGGAAAATATAAAACTTAAGTTATTGCATAATTTAACCGGGCCTCTATCTGATAAAGATGCTGTCTGCCCAGAAAAAAAAAAAAGTAATCTTCTCTTGATGATGAACTGATGAAAGCTCATGACAAGCCACAAAAAAATGAAGGCAAGGAATGCGTCAAGAAGAAGTCTTTCTACAAAATATGGGGGTTAACACAATTCTAATAAAAATGTTTTTCTTAAAGCTGCAGCTTTTTTATTGGCATTAACTGTTTAAACTCATTATTAAAATTGTCATATCCAACTCCTCCTGACTTTTGCTTGGAAAATGTTAGCTAGATCAAGACAAATTGTGTCGGAATCTTTGGTGCTAAAGTGCCTATTCTGGATTCTCCGCATCGTGTTCACGGCGAGAACATGAACTGTCTCTTTCCTCGCCCAATCAGACAGGATCATCATGAGGACATCAGCGTGGCCCCAACGCCGCCGTCCCCCACGTCATTATCGCTGAGCCAAACCCGGAGAGTCCCTCTTTAAAAAGCTGGTAATTAGGTCCTAACTGAAGGCGTTCGCGTCCTTTGTGTTCAGCGGGAAAATAATGATGTGGCTGAGTGGTGCGGCTCCCTGTGCCAGTCCTGGGGATGCCATCATTAGTGCTCTTCCTCATCCACACACTTCAAATATGTCGGCACCCCGGATAGGATCATTTATTTTTCAAACCCTTTCTGTGCCATTTTGATGAGCGAGAACACAGAGAGAATAGGGCATCTTGAAATCTCCCAAACAGTTGGGTCTTTAATGTTGTCTGCAGTATTTATTGCTGAGGGACTTGAGGCTTGTGTGTTAGCAAATCTAACATTAACCCACTTTTGAGATGCCTGAACATCGTGATCATTTTTTATTAGAATTTTTTATGAATTATAAAAAAAAATATTTTTTTAGAAGGACCGGGGACGTGGAATTAAATAACAATTTGTCTTGGCAAATGAACTTTTTGAACTGTGAACCGACAGTTTTATTGTCATTTCAGCTACATACATGTTAGACAGGACACAGTGAAACGAAACAACGTTTCTCCGGGACCTGGTGGAACATACTGACATAAAGTGCACATGTGCGACAGACAAACCGGCTACAGTGGTGGCCTAGTGGGTGAGGAAGTGGACCTGTAATTGGAAGGTGCCCGAGCCGTCAAGGTGCCACTGAGCGTATTTCATGGCTGCCAACTGCTTACGAAAGTGATGGGTTAAATGCAGAGGACACATTTCATTGTGTGCACTGCAAGCCGTGCTTGCTGTGCTTCCCAATGACAATAACTTCGTCTTCACACTTTCACACAAAAGTGCAAACACGGGTCACAAGCAGCACAAGAACAAGCAAAACAGACAGCACTAAAAAATAAAGCGAAACAAGTCATGAACGTGCAGAGTAACAATGTGCAAATACTGCTGTAATAGAAATGTAATAGAGATGTGAACATGTGAGGTAGAGTGTCTTTTTTGTGTTAACTTCCTGTATAATGTAACCATCGGAAAGCATCTTGATGTGAAACTGGGTTGTGGCTTGTAGACTTTCTTTGTGTGGAGAGGCTGCACTGCTGCTTAATTGCTTCTGTAATGCCGCCAGTGCGTGGAACTACATCATTGTGGTTAAAGAGCATGAATTCTGATGTTCAGTACGTCAGCAGTTGAAGATGGGGAAGATGCAGAAACTTCACCCTCTCAATTAAAGGACTTACAGGAGAAGTTAAGGTGCTGTTGAAAACCTCATGGGCTAATTTCACAGCTCCCTTAATTGCAGTTGAGCATCAAATACAGGCACCCAGGAGGAAAATTAAATCTAACTTAGTCAGAATCGTTTGGAATTTTACTTTATTTTATGCACTTCGAACAAAATCTGCATACTAATCAGTCACAATGGCACACAGGGCAGGAAGGACACAAACGCTCGACTCAAGGGAAACTCACAAGGGTTTAATGAAGCAGGGTACATGGTAACAGATCATACACGAACATGGAGCAGAAACCTTTATAACACACTACAGATGATGACAAATCAAGCAGATTAGGCAGACGACCAACACGAGGCACCAGGAAATCCTGGCCTGGAGTTTCAGGTAAAGTTCGGATCATTGCGTACTCGTACACTAATCTGAATAGTATACAATAGTGTAAATTATGTATTTGTTATGCTTTTGTTTCTTTATTTTTTTTCAAGTTTTTTCTGTGATTGTATCCGAGTTATTTTGTCTACCTTGAGCACTGTTTAATATAGGATCAGATGTAGGCATGGCTTTATAGTAATAAAATAAGTCTTGACAAAATGCACTAAAACGCAGACAAAGCCGCTGAAACTATATGATATGTACTTTACTGACATGAGGGCTGACTCAATCATACTTACAAGGAGAAGTGGGTTCTTCAGTACCTATTCTTGACAAGCAATTTTTCATATCAGGTATATTTATGATTACAAAACATATGATCATGTTCTAGTTTTATATTACATCTGTAGTAACTTACAAGCATTAAATATGCTCAAATTAGGGTGGTAGTAGCCTAGTGGGTAACACACTCGCCTAAGAACCAGAAGACCCGGGTTCGAATCCCGCTTACTACCATTGTGTCCCTGAGCAAGACACTTAACCCTAAGTTGCTCCAGGGAGACTGTCCCTGTAACTACTGATTGTAAGTCACTCTGGATAAGGGCGTCTGATAAATGCTGTAAATGTAAATGTAAATTAAACACTAATTCAATTGCCAGACCTAATAATGCCCCTAGTGGACGCTGAAGTCAACTGCAGTCAATCATAGTCTGTGGCAGGGAGGAGTGAATGAAATGCAATTTTTAAAAGCTACTTTCCCATTTTGAAGTCTCGTCCCAGTGGTGATTGCGTTGTGACCTGTCAGGCCTTGATTAGAGGGGGACCCACCCACACAAAGCAGGCTCATCTCAGCCACCCCCAAGCATACACACACACACACACACACACACACCATCTTACTTTGTGCACCAGTGTGTGTGCACGTGCGTGTTTTGGGCAGGGTGTGAGTCGTTGGGGGGTGCATCCCATTCTTCTCTCCTGGCCTCCTCTTCAATGTTCTGTCTCCATGGAGACAGATCCACTGCGGCAGTTCGGTAATGAAGAACAGAAAAAAAAAAAAAAAAAAAAAACACCGACGGTTCTCCCTTGAACTTCAACCTTTTTTGGTTTACATTTTCTCAGCCTTCCTTCTCAGCCTGCTGGGCATAATCATTGTGGTGCAGAATGAAATCCATAGTGATATTGGAGTTGACTTTATTAGAAACGCATGCACACGGTTCATTTCGTTTTATACGTCGCGAGTATCTGGACAGCTTCTGGCTGCTTTTTCTTCTGTGGTGGACCGGTCAGTTCTCAGCACTGACACGAATGTATGTACAATTACAGATCAACCAACTCTGATCTGGTTCACAGTGGTTATCTAGTCATTTCATATTCAGAAGCTGACCCTTATCCAGAGCTTCTTATGTTGGTGCTCTGACGTCTGTAATCAGTGAATACGGTCAACTAGAATAATGCACTTGCGCGGTAAAATCAGTGTTAGGCTTGTGAATGAGGTGGGTCTTCAGTCAGCGTTCGGTGGCTCAGATGTTGGAGGTGAAGTTGATTGTACCACCCGAAACGGAGAAGAATCTACATTGTTTGAGGGGGTGTGATAAGAGCTCTGAGGTGGGAGAGTCCCGGACATTAGCTGCATTCTGGATCATTTGTTGAGGCCGAATGGAGAACCAGGACGGATCTGTCTGTTCTTGCGGTGACCGGGGACGAACCTGTGTACCCATGTGGTGGGCAACGGACGAATCGTCCACCTAAACTGCACTTTGAAAAAAAAAAGTGAATCTGCATAGCAGGATGTATATGATAAAATATTGTTTCCTTTGAATCCCTTAAGAGAACTGCGTCCCGTGGTCACCTGCACGGTGGCGGTGGCACGGTGACAGGGCTTCTCGGCCTAAGAGGGAGTGTAATAGCACCCTAGATGGTGGCACGCAATGGAGCAGACAAGTTATTATACAGGAGGCAAATGGAGGCCACATGAAGCATGAAAGCCTTTCAGGTCCCCGGCGCTCTATTCACCCACTCCCCGGGGACGAAGAATGCCTCCCTCTCTCTTCTTTTTTTCAAACTCCTCATCCCTCGCTCCCCTCCCTCCAAAAGCCCTGTGTCCACCTACCGAGGCGCTTTTGTGATCGGACTGTGGGCGCGCTGCGTAACCTTTACCGGACAAACAGGTCCCGTCTCTCTGTTTACCGTCGCTAAGGCGCCGTGTCCGTGAGCGCCGGGACCAGGATGGAGCGGGACTTATTCTTTTCCTGGATGAAAGAGCTGCATGGCTGTTTGCTCCAGGGTTAGTGGGTGTTCTGGTGTAAGTGTGTGATCGCTTTTGTGTATGCATTAAAGCAGAAAGAATTAGTGTGTGTGTGTGTGTGTGTGTGTGTGTGTGTGTGTGTGTGTGTGTGTGTGTGTGTTTGCAGAGGTCTGACAGGCAGATGACTGGGCTGTCGAGTCGGGTCCTTGTGTAAACCTACGCGTGGAGACATAACGCCCCCTAGCGGCACGTCTGCAACACGTGCAGCCTGAACGTCTCCTCCTCGCTCGGTGTTAAAGGGGGTATCTATGGCAACAGCACGCTTTATTATGCGACACACATGCCGCGATCCCCAACTCTTTCTGACGCGACGGCACATGGGAATATTTTGCAAACAAACGCGGCCAAATTAGTTTGAGCTGCTGCGGGTGGGCCGAGTTATTAATATCTGCCGGGAAGCTGGAATAAAAGTACAACCCTGCACTGCCGCTGTGCATTGAAATGCAGGATTTTTCAGGAGCTGGAACCAGCATTCCAGTTTGGGTGATTTTTCTACTTTTGGGAACGACTGGAATCAACGTAGATAATATACAGCAGCAATGTTTTCTTTTTAAATTATTTTATTATCTGTAAAATATAACATGCATTTGAATCGAAAGTGCAAATAGCATTAACAATTACTATTAGCTGAAATTGGGAAATTAGTTTTAATGATGTAATGTTAATAATGTTATAATAATGCTAAGCTAACTGAACGTGGTTGTGATGCTTCTGTAATTGAATGAATATAATAAGATAAAAGAATCAGACACATTTATCATTTATTAACGTGACTTCACATTACATTACATTATGCTGATGCTCTTATCCAGAGCATCTTACAGCTATTAGTTACAGACTCATTCCGCCCCAGAGCAGCTCTGGGTCAAGTGCTTTGCTCAGAGACGCAATTGCAGTAATTGGGGTTCAAACCTGCACATCGCTGCCATCTGGTTCCCAGGCGCGCTCGTCACCTATTACACTGTCATTCTGATGATCTGCCTGGCCAGTTTTAAAGTGAAGTGATTGTCACATGTGATACACAGCAGCACAGCACACGGTGCACACAGTGAAATTTGTCCTCTGCATTTAACCCATCACCCTGAGTGAACAGTGGGCAGCTATGACAGGTGCCCGGGGAGCAGTGTGTGGGGACGGTGCTTTGCTCAGTGGTACCTCAGTAGCACCTTAGCGGATCGGGATTCGAACCGGCAACCTTCTGATTACAGGGACGCATCCTTAACCGCTAGGCCACCACTTCAAACACACTTCGTACCTTGTAGACCTTGAAAATAGATAAACAAGCAGCGCTCTGTCTTTTGTGATGGTTTTTACGTGTCTGGTTTGTATGTAGCTGGCCTAGTGGGAAAGGAAGTGGACTCGTTACCGAAAATTTGCGGGTTCAGATACCGACCTGCCGGGTTCCCATTGTCCTCTGAAAGAAGCTCTCAACCTGACTCATTAGCATGTTCTCAGACAGGTGACCAATCACAGCAAAGGAGAGCGCTGCTTCCCGGGCAATGCGCATCTCAGCTACCCCGCAGCAATTTAATCACACAAAGAACGTGTCAGTCAAGGTTTTAGCCCCTCCCAGTCAGCAGCTGCAGTGTGCCAAGCCCCGCCCCCTTCCCCAACCCCCCCCCCCCCCCCCCCCCCAAGATCTGTCCTTTGGCCTTTTAAAAGTTTGTTTTCTTTCCACAAGAATATGGTTCCAACTGGCTGGTTGTTGCAGAGCGATGTGGAACAGGATTTTAGTGTGTGGTTTTAAAATGATGTGTAGCTGTAGCTGAGAGGTATGGTGTGTGTGCGGTTTGAAAAAGAATGTACTGTGTGTGTGTGTGTGTGTGTGTGTGTGTGTGTGTGTGTGCGTGTGTGTTTCTGTAGCCACTATGACTCTGCCAGCCTATAGAACATCAAGCGAGGATGCACACTTCCCCTCCGTCACGCTGAGACGGTTTATGTGAGTGTGTATGTGTTGTTGAGTATGTGTGAATTTCAGTGTCAGTCAGACAGAGATCAAGAGCCAATTCAGATTTCTGCCTCAGGACAGGATCAATTTGTCATACTGAGACTTGACTGCATATATCAGAAACACACTCACACACACTCACACACATGACGTATTACGTGCTGTACATCTGTAATGTTTTCTCTGCCATAACTCCGATTAACGTAAACTGCTGAACATCACAGCGGCACCAAAGGGATTCAGCCAGTTACATGCAATATACAGAGTTCAGAAGAAGCAGCTGCAGCTCCCTGGTGTGTGTGTGTGTGTGTGTGTGTGAGCGAGAGAGAGGGGGGGGGGGGGGGGGGGGGGGGAGATTCAAGTGAAGAATCGAACTCTGCATCTTCTCTGACTTTTTGTATTTCCCTCCACAGAGGACATTCACACAGGAATGTAACCTGTACAGAACACACACATAGATACACACACACCGCCTCCACCTCTACAGCAGCTTGCCCACATATTACATTTCACTGCAATGTATCATCTCCATGGTCATTGTGTGTGTGTGTACATTTGTGCTTTTGTAGGATGTTGGTGCACGTGTGTATGTGTGTTTCTGTGCATGCACAAGGTGTGTGTGCGCGTGTGTGCGTCTGTACACGCTGCAGCTGGCTGTTTTCCTCATCTGCCCCTCCATTTGAGAGCTCTTCAGCTCAGGGCTGAGGTGACAGTAGGCGGCGATCTGGTGGGAGGAGCTTCTCCGTTCTCCTGCCTTAGTCACCTGAAGCACGTCCTTCATCTCTCTCGGCTCGTCCGTTTCTTTAGGTTCTTGTTTTATAGCCTCTCATTTTTCATTATAAAAGAACAAAGTGGCATTCGAGCCAGCGCCGTGTTAGGTGGTGCTGTGCAGTGCGCCTCTTTATTCTCTTTATTCTCCCTCCTTTCCTCCCTGCCTCCCTCCGTCATCAAATCCGCTCCAATGTTACTTTAACTGGGCACTGCTAAGAGTTGGGTCTGACAGACCCGGGATCAGTGCAGTCATGGCCGGCAAAGCGCCGCCTCTGATAGGTCCATGATAGGTTAAGTGCTGGCCCTGACAGACCTGGAATCAGTCTGGTCGTTTCCAATTAATCACAAAGCCAAGATGGGGGCGGCCGCGTCCCGCGACCTGCCGGCTCCGACAGGTGCAGTGATGAGTCACCGGCGGTGACAGGTCCAGGATCAGTGGATTGCTGGCGAGTCTCCATCTCTCCTGTTGCCCTGTGTGTCCGTAATATCTATGGTAGTAATATATCTTTGTTTTGCCCTTGGCTCAGCAGGAGTCGTTGCTTCCCTGTGTTAAAAGTAATATTCCGAGATGTCGGGGTTGGGGAGGGGGAATGGAGGCGGGGCCTGTCAAAGGAACAGAGATTTATTTTATCTAATCATATCTAATCGTTTGCTCATGCAGGGTCCTCTTTCCTCTCAGTATACAGTATTTTCGGTTACAGAAACACAATTTGATTTAATTTAAATCCAATATTCCATTCCCACAACACAGAGACGATAATGACAGCTACGGAGCACAACAAATAGATTTTTTTGTCAGAATAACAATTTTAGACATTCCATCCACCTTATTGTTGTGTAAAAAATTCCAGTTATCTCTGATCACAGTATAGAATAGAATGTAAATTAAGTCTTTATGGACAAAAAAAAGTATTACTTTCATGCCAACAAGGGAGCAGGAGGTACGTGTGCATAACATGGTGGGAAAAAACAGGTTTAATAATACGGCCTGAGGGCCGAAACACAAAATAAGCACACAAGGTGAGGTCTAGGAGCACACTACGATGCACACAATTCCACAAACGACAACTTAAATACTAATTACCAAAACACATATGGGCAAATACAAGGACCGCATCCTGTTATTAGTGTTATGAACATTGTTGATAATTGATAACATCAAAAACTTTCACTCCACCACCAGCCCCTCAGACCAGAGACGTCGTGTTAATACCTTTTCTGTGCATGAATATGTGGAACTTCCTGTTGCCGGGAGGACTTCTGAGTTTCCGTCCTTACTCCGGCGCCCTGAAGCATCTGCTGATGACACCGCGCCAGTACATCTGGTCCTGGTTTGCCATTATTGGCCGCTTTTGTTGGCCTGGTGCGATGTTTTTCTGAGCAGTGACTGCATTGAACGCTCAGGAGTGTTCATATTGACCAGAGGCGGGCACAGTACCCGACTCTTAGTAACATTAGAGCGGATTTGATGAACTTGTGTCCCGCTGAATTTCTCACTGTGATTTGCTCTCTGACAGAGGCTCCAGGCCAGGACTTTGTGACGCTGGACTACAGACTGCGGTACTATCCCAGCATCACCTACGCCGTGATCGGCAGCGCCGTGATCTTCGTTCTGGTGGTGGCGCTGCTGGCCCTGGTTCTGCACCACCAGAGGAAGCGCAGCGTGCTGCTGCCCCGCAGCGTGAGGGCGGGCCACGCCGCACTGCCCTCACACCACCACCATCACCACCAACCCCTGCTGCTGTCACGCCTCGTCATCGTCGACCGAGGCCACATCCACCCAGCCGGGCCCGGCCTGTCCCCGTCCCCCTCTCCATCCGCCTCAGCCCCGGGCATCCAGCTCTTCTCCAGCACCCTGTACCCGAGAGCGTCGCCCCTAGACTCGCCGCCGTCGTACTCAGAGGCTGTGCTGGATGCGAGGTACACGCACGTTCTACACCTATATACACCCGGGGTCTCCTTACTACGACACCTGGTGGTGGGAGGGGTATACTACTTTTAAACAATGTCGATGCTTCTGTACGGATGCCAGATGTTATGGCTGATCTGTTTACACACGATATGAAACCGGGTTCTGACTGTGGCTGCCTGATCTGGGTACAGCGCCACTCTGGGTAGGAGTTCAGCCTCGTCCATATGGACATTCAAAATGAACACCATCTGAACACTTTGCAGCTATGTGCTGATTAACGATTTCGGCAGGAATTGACGCCAAGAAGTATTCTCATCTCGCGGACATATTTGAAACATAATGTGAAGTAAGTTAGAAAAATTGATGGGATGCATCATGATGCATTGATAATTGTAACCGAATCTAATCGTGAGACCGTCATTCATGCCCTGTGATTCGCAGTGTGATCCGTGCATGAACATGCATCTTACCCAGTACTGACCCCAAAAAATCAAGTACTCTTTGTGTATGTGTGTGTGTGTGTGTGTTTAGTCGGCCGCCATGGTTTGATCTTCCACCTCCACCCTACAAGCCTGAGGGGGATCTACCATCTGACAGAGAGCTGCCAAGCTATGATGGTCCCATCCTGGCCACAGTGGGACCCTCGCAGGAGGGCTTGATCCCGCCGAGATCGGACCGCCACCCCAGCGAGGCTTCTCAGCAGCTGTAGCGCTCAGCAGAGGGTTAAGAGCGGGGACACAAAAGAGAGACTGAGGGGACTCAGAACTCTGACCAGGGAGCCACCAACAAAACACAGAACTGGTCCTGTGGCTCCCTCTGCTGGTGAGTTGGCATCATGTCACCTCCTGCTTGCAAACTGTCCCGGAACTTAGGCGTGTTACGGCCCCAGCAAAGGTGGAGACCAGTAGGACATGGCAGATACTGGACAACTCTGTAGATTCCTATCCAGAATGCTTTGTATACCTTTGTGCCACATTTCAGAGGTGACTATGCAATGTGAATATTGTATATATATAATATAAGAAAGCAATTCTGTATATGAAATTTGTATATAAAGCTGAGAAGAGAGTAGACCCTCGGCTCAAAGCACTTGGTCAGAAAAAAGGCCTTCGGAGGTAAGCTATAAACACACACTGCCTCTCCGCGGCACATGGAAAGTGTATGAGCTTTTCATTTTTATTACTGTTAATAATAATATTTGTTTTGTTATCCATCATATACTGTATCCTATCTGGGGCCTTATTCTGTGCCGCATGCATTCATCAAGTCATAACGGCTGCATATTTTTGATAACTGTAGAATGTATAAAAATGTATTTATTTAGAATCGGTAGGTTTGTTGCCGTGTGACTAGAACACATTTAACTCGTATCTGTAGAACAGATGTCACGCTCCTGAATGATGGGCATTGTAGCATTAGTTTTATTAGGTTTTAGTAGGTTTGCTACTCAAGCTTTCAGTTTTGCCTTTCAGATGATACCAAAAAAAATGTTATAATTAAACTGTTTGTTTAGTCATGTTCTGTGATGAAGAAGAATGAAATGGTTTGGATAGTCCGTGCCTTACATACACACAGGAGAATTCCTGGTCTACTTCAGAGCTGCACAATTATGAACTAAAACTGCAATTACTCCATTAGCCCCAAAATGGCCTTTTTTGTGAGAAAAATATAAAAAATATCTCAAACATTTCAGAAGCATCTCTGTTAATAAACTGTTAACGTGTGTAAATGCATTAGCTGTCCTTACTTTTATATCTGAGACCTATGGCAACATTTCAAAGATCACCAAAGAATCATTTTGGTTTCAGATGACAAGAAATTGCAACATGTTTTGTTCTGTCCCATCTGTCACATATAGATCTTTCTAGAGCACTAGACTTAATATCATATATTGACATGTGTTCATGTCCATGAAGTTCTTGGGTGGTGTGGAAAAACGTGTCCAGTTCCGGTGATCAGACCGGCGATGTCGTGCCTTTATTAAACATCTGTGTAAAATGTTGAATTGTGATGAAATGCTGTTTCCCTTCTTCTTATTTCTGCTGTCGATATTTTTTTAATGACCTGCAATAAACTCATCTCAATATTCCTCTGCTGAAAAAAAAACAATAAATCTGCTATTACCAAAGCAATATAACAAGTACACAGTGTTGGACTTTTTATTACATTTTGTATTTTTTATAAATATAAGCGCAGTGTATAATTTGCCTTTTTTTCATAAAGTGCTCATAATAACAGGTCAGTTCTTATACAGTATTAAAGCCTCGCCCCACACTGTTCATGTTTTTATAACTCAGCATTCTTATATATAGATTTATGAGGAGTTCATTCGATGTGTTTGAACCAGTGCAATAGCTCAAGAAGAATTAAAGCGTCATGACCCAATGATCAATTACCTGTTCTACTGTGCAACCATATTTAGCCAAATTATTAAAATTGCCACTGGGGACACGCGTAGTGTCCCAATCCTGGGTGAATGGGGACGGTTGCATCACAAAGGGCATCTTTTGCCATGTCAACTGTGCGGACAACCAGACTGGTAGATTCTCTGTGTAAGTTCTTTTTTTTTAAGTTCTTAAGTAATGAAAAAAACACAAAGGAATTTTATATTTTGGAGCATTTTATTTTCTTTTTTTGTTGTCAGAAATTACAGCAATATATTCATCATAAATAGCTATAACTACATTCAACAAATAATATATTACATAACATTTAATTCAAACAAGTACAATTAAAAATGTTTTTTTTTTTCACAGTATTAAAAGAATTTATAACAGAAATTAAAAAAGGGGACAGTGCAATGAGGCTTGGAGTAGGGCGTGTCTACCGGACAGGACACACCCACGTTGGTTTGTTCCATTTAAAGACCATCGTTTTCCCTTCCTGGCAAGGCATGCTGGGCCTGGAGGGCTACAGTCAGGGGCCTTTCTTCATATGCGGCTGATCGTTAGACAGGGACAGGGGGATTATGGGTAGTGCAGACAACAAACCTCTGCTACTCTGTAAACATGTTCTGCCAAAGCTGGCGCAGAACCGAAAGGCTTGTTGTGTCCACTTTTAAAAGAGCTGCCTTATCCTGTGCTGTTACACGATAATTGGCTTTAAGTAAATGGCGCTAATTTGCTTGTTTGGGCTACAGGCTCCTTTGTGTCCCGCCAGGACAAAATCAGGACCCATAAAAAGTGATCAGTGGAGACGTACGGTTCTCAGTTGGCAAAAGAAGACACACTGATACGTACAAACAGAGTTTCATTTAAAAAGGGATGTGTGGCACCGGTAATCTGTCAACATGAACATAAAACACATTTTGACCAAAATGAATAGACAAAAGACAAACAAATTTTTCAAAAAACGTGTGATATAAGTGGACCAAAAACATGCCTAGGTCTGTGCAGACTTATTTTATACAAATGATTGGGTAATGAACTTGGCTGCTGATTGGTCGAAAGCACAGCGTATGGCAATGGAAGGCTTATGATTGGATAGAAGCACAGCTCGTGGTCATGACTGGGAGCAGCGTGAAGGCTGTCCTCCGCTGAAGCGTCAGGGCGATATTTCATGTGTTTAAATTAATTTATTTAAAAATAAAAATGACCTCAATGACTCCTGCCATTAAAAAAGCTTTTTTTATCCTGACCAGCAGTGGTAAAAACAATAAAAGCTCCTCTTTCATTTTGCCCAAAGCATTAAAATATAAAAAAATGGCAGGCTTCATAATTGCAATCAATCAGTAACATAAAAAAAAAAAAAAAATACAAAATTACTCCTTATTTACATTATGAAAAGTTTCCTCTGTTTAATAACAATCCACAAGCCCCACCCACCCACCCCAAATGTGCATTTGCTGTGCCACAGTACCGACCCGAAGGTAAGGTAGTTCTTCAAAGGTCTAATTAAGTGCATCTCCAGTAGAAGGGCCCAGTTCACTGCTGTACTGGTGACAAACGCACACCAGGCCCCACGCAAACACACACACATACACACACACAAACATGTTCCGTGGCGTTCCAGGGCCACCTTCACTGATCCTTGGGATCATTTGAATTTCCGGTTTCCGTGGCATCTCAGGAACCTGCACTCTTCGGCCCTCAGAGGCCCGATGGCTGGGTGTGGTTCAGATGGGTCGCTGGCTTTTTGGGGCTGATGCCGGTGTATCTCCACCTGCAGCGTCTCTCAAGGTTTTGGGAGGACTTCCTGGACACAGCAGGGTCTGGCGTCTGGGGGAGGGTCACCTGGGAGGGAAGCCCCGGTAGTGGCCACGGGCCCAGAGAGTCTGCGGCAGCGTCAGGCTCTTGCGGAAGCCCTCCAGCTCGTTCTGCATCCGCTCCCGATCCATGGCAAGGCGCTGCTTCTGGGCCAGCAGTTCCTGATGGGAGACAGAAAGAGCGTCACTATCACCTTATTCACTGTCACCGCCTCAACTGACAGTCAGGGAGAACACCCAATATCACCTTAAAGTGGTAGGACAGCAAATTTTAAATATATAATAGCAGAATATTATTAGTGTTACTGTCACAAATCGTAGACAAAACCGGGCCCATGCCGGGAAAAAGCCCCCATCGCACTTTGCTTTAAAATCCATCTTAATGATGTAACACATATTAATGATTTAACAGTGTTCAGATCTTATCGCCTAAGATGGACCTTAAACCAGGTTAATATGGGGTTTTTATTTTTGGAAATACTCAAAATATAACCCACCCCCAGCTTGTGAGAGAGCTGCTCCGCCGTCACACTCAGGCTGTAGTGCTGAGCCTCCAACCTGCGGCACTGACTCTGCAGAACCTGCTGCTCGATACAGCGCTCTGAAAGCAGTCGCAAGAATCAGTGTCCACTATTAACGAAGAACACGAATCACCAGAGAAGGCAAATATCATTCCAAGAATAAAAGGATTTCCCAATGTGTGTGTGTGTGTGTGTGTGTGTGTGTGTGGTTCCAAATCACCACTGTACCCACCTTCCATGTACTCATGATACATGTGGAAAATTCCTTCAATGCCCTTCCACCTGGGAGCTGGAGACACATCTTCATCTTCATCATCTTCCTCCTCCTCCTCAGAATCCTCCCCCGACTGCTCTTCTTGAGCCCTGGAGGGGTCTCGCCCAGGTGCCGGCAGGAGGGAGTGACCGTTCGTCTGTGGATGGGGTACTCTGTTAGGGGGTCCCTGTAGGTCGGGCGCGTTGTAGTGCACGGACGAATCCAGCTTATGGTTTGGCTCAGAGACTCCAGGGGCGCCATCTAGTGTAAAAGAAAGTGAAGAAGACGTGAAAAGAAGTGAAGAAGCTGTGAAAACTAGAACCACAGTAAAGACGGAACTTGGAACCAACAGAAGTCATTGCTGCCATAGGACTTCATCAGCAAGCAATCAAATTATTCAGGGAAAAATATCAATTACTGTTACATGCAATGTCAGCCATTTTTGAGTGAGAAGCTGGAACTAAATTCATGTCGAAACCAAATGGGAGGTGTGCTCACCCTTGTGCTTCTCCAGGGATCTCTGTGTGGACTGCAGCACGGACTGGTGGAAGTGCTGAGCGAACAACTCTGCTGAGAAGCTCTCCCAGGGCCTGGGCCGACCATTCAGGCTGGGCGGGGCATCTTTGGGGTGAGGAAGGGAAGCCTTCGGATGGAGCGGAGGCTTTTTGCAGTAGAATCCCTCAGAAGCTCTGGCCTTATCTGGGAGGGGAGCCAGAGGAGGGGGTTCTTTGGCCCGGACGGCCTCAGACTGGGGCCTGTGTGGGTCGGTGTGCTTAGTGACATCCGATGGTCGTATGGGATTGTTGGAGCTGGTGGGACTGGGGGAGTTGGAGTGCTGTGTGCCATTTGTATGACTGGGTGAGGATTGTGTAGAATCTGCATACAAAAACCAAAAACAACAATTTTAGTGCATTTACAGAACAGACAGGTGTGTGTGTGCCTGTGTGTGTGTGTGTCTTACCAACAGCTAGTACAGGTGGGCTGCTACAGGGGGTATGAGTATTGTGTCTGAGGGTGTCCAGTGTTACAGTCTTCTGTTTAATGGCCTCCAACAGCTCCATCACCTTTTTATTCTCTGTGACACAAATACACACACACACACAAACCCAAAACACAGTTAATAAACCACTTTACGGTGGTTAAGCCTATCTGTGAACTTGAGTTTCTACCGGTGCATTACAAAATCCGGCATTTGAAAAGTAAAATGATAAAGCCATAGTGTGCGCCTACCCACCTAGGTATTGAGTTAATGTAACTATGTTGTGTAAAACACATTTAATTTGTAGAAGTAGCAGAAATGAATCTCATAATCGATGCAGAATACAATCGCTTATATCATAAGGACATTGCTTGGTGATTTTCTAGCGGCCGTGTAATAATTCTAGTTACAGCGTAGTGTCGGTAGTGATGGTAGTTGAGTACAGCGCAGCTCTGGGTGGGAGTAGCTCTCATCTCACTGACTTAACAAAGCAATGTAGAAAAATGGATGAGTTGTACCGTGATATTGAATTATGAGTCAACATTTGTTCGCATGTGTGTGTATTACCTCTCCTCTGCTGCTGGCTGACATGTGAGAGGTTAAAAGCGTTGAGGAATCGTTTCTTGTCCTCCAGCTCTGGCGTCAGGTCCATCTCCTCCGCCGTGAAATGTGTGGCGAGGGGGGGCGGGGCGGGGGCTTGCCGCTTCGCAGGCAGCACAGGGGGGGAGCGGCTGCGCTCCCTCAACATCCTCCTCCTCTTCCTCCTCTTCTGCTGCAGGACGGCGTCTCGCTTTGAGAGGGTGGTCAGACCCACCACAGAGAGGAATGCCAGCTTCTGTACGGAGAGAAGGAAGAGTGGATCGATAGAAGATCATGTGAGAAGATCATCAGGTGTAACGGAAGGCCCAGAGACACACTGCTCAGGCATCAAGCTGGTTAAATAAAATTTCCCAGCATTATTACAGCAGCAGCTCCTATCACCTGCTACACAAGGCACCCAACTTATATCCCGTGGTAAAAGGAGAAGATTATTAGTAGGAATTCATCATTAATGAAGGCAATAAATAAATGCCGAGTGACGTATTATACCTTGATGTTTCTGGATTTGAACCCACAACCTTCCGATTACGGATTCCGATTACGGATTCCGATTACGGATTCCGAGTTCGCTTCCTTACCCAGTAGGCCACCACTGCCCCAAGTACAGTTTCTAATTAATCTTAAGCAGTAAATTCATTTCTGTCAATTTTGAAAAATGAATGGGGGCCTGTACCTCAGTAGACTCGTCCAGTTTGAGCGGGGGCTGCTCAGAGACCCTCCGGAGGTGGGCCTTCACCTCCTCCTCATCACTTTCATCGTAGGAGTCATCCAGGTCATAGTAATAACCTGCACACACCAAACCCAAACATTTATACACACAAAAAAATTTCAAAAATCCTTCTTGTTGGATAAATAAATTAAATACAAACATGCCTCGTGAACAACATTATGTTTAATATGAGCTTTGCTCATTCATGCCACATACCACATCTCTTCACATGGACGATGCTATGATCCCTGATGTTAGTGTGAACAGTGTGAACTGTATTGTGACTGGTTGGTTAGAAAAACTGTGTGCTGGGCCTCACCCTTCTCTCTGGCCTCTCTCTTCCTCTTCGCTTCCAGGTCCAGTTTGCTGACCAGCTTCCTGTGCTGCTGCAGGACTTCATCATACAACAGCATGGGGTCAGGACCAGTCCGACTGGGCCCTTGGAGGCTTCTGCTGGGAGACGGAACTCTCTTTTGGTCCCCATACTGGCTGGGTACAGACAGGGACACCCTCTGCTGGTTGAGTAGGGTCTGTGCAGACTTCTCAAGTTCAGCCAGGAACATTCCGTGCTCCAAGATACTGTGTCCACGTCGAGGGGGGAACCTCTCCTGGAATTCTCTTGGTCGGCTCAACTCCTCAGCTCTGTCTGACTTGGACAGGCCTGGTGGAGGACGCGTGGGGGGCGTGGGTGGTTTGCAACTGCGGCGGGACTCTGATGATGAGTTGATGTGGCAGGCTGGGCTCCAGAGTGTGGTGGGAGGTGGGGCAGGATGGTCCCGATTGGCTGGCACAGGGTGGTCCCGCTGGTGAGATTTTGGAGAGATGAGAGGGGGCGGCGCCCCCAAATGCAGGGGCAGGTCTCTGTTTCCTCCCTCATGGTGCTTGGAGCTGGGCCTGAGAATAAAATGAGAACGGAGCTTCAGCAATGCGCCATTAACACTACATGTCCAACAGGGGGCAGAATTGTCTAAGAAGCAGCACCACAAACCCTGAAGCCAAATTATCACTACATATAATCACACTAGGCACCAACCTGGGCACAGACTGCACTCACACACACACACACACACACACGCACACCATTATCTCACACACTCACACCTAGAGTTAATCCACCTAGTGTACATGCCTTTGGACGGTTGGAGGAAGCGTCCACATGGGATTGAGGTTACTCACTACGTACAGTTAAAACAAATGAAGAAGGCATCACACTGAAACTATTTATTAAATATTTTAAAATAAAGAAATGAATTATTCTCAAAAGAAATACGTCTTACTGGCAAAATTACTAAACTAATTGTCAACTAATTTAACAACATTTCCAAAAATGTAGAATTTTGCAAAAGTCTCATCAAATGAGACTTTAACTTGACATCTGAGTGCA
The DNA here is from genome assembly GCF_900700375.1 of Denticeps clupeoides. Lineage (NCBI taxonomy): Eukaryota > Metazoa > Chordata > Actinopteri > Clupeiformes > Denticipitidae > Denticeps > Denticeps clupeoides. Next base: position 5,259,727 of record NC_041723.1, on the reverse strand, counting down.
GAATTGATCTCCTCCTCTCACCTCTGTCCTTCCCGTGTCTCTCCACCATCTCCGGGTCGGCTCAGCTCCAGCTGCTGCTCCAACACCTGCTGCCTGAAGTCAGACACCTGGCCCTGCCGCTCTTCCTTCTCCTTCAGGTGCCTCCTCTGCCGGGAGAGCCAGCGCTCCTCCTCACCGCCATGCCGCAGCATCACCGGCCCAGCCAAACCTCCAGGGATGCCCCCTGTGCCTGGCCCATAATGTCCCCCATGAGGGGGCACAGGGTGCAGCGGGCTCCCCAGGGGGTAGTGGCTTGGCTGGAGAGGCTTCGGGGTGGGCAGATTGTGGGACTCTTTGGGTTTATCTAAAAAAATATATATATATGCTTGTTTCTGAATGCTGGCATAACAAATCTGCCGCAGCCATACATCTAGAAATTCATTTTTACTGGGGATGCATGTATAAGCAGACCTGTAATAGGATGGTTGCGATTTCGAACCGAGCCAAGGTGCCTGGGGACACATTTTGTTGTGTCAATGTGCTGCAGTTTCACAATGACAATTACTACACTTTTCACATGAAAGTGTAGTGATTGTCAGAGCACACGATGCACAAAACGTGTCCTATGGTGAGCAGTGGGCAGCCATGAAAGGAGCCCGGGGAGCAGCGTGTGTGGCACCTCAGTGGTATCTTGGCGGTTCAGGATTTGAACCCACAACCTTCTGATTACGGGCTAGGCCACCACTGCCCCATATCTGTGTGTATTTGAACATTATGTGTATTGTGTGGTTGAGTGTGTGCAAGGTTGCCTAATGGAATGTACACGTGTGTGTGCAGGCTGTGTTAATTTGTCACAACTCTCAGAATGTGTGTGAACTTAAGAACTGCATGCATGTCACCATGCATGTGAGATATGTGTGAGTGGTTGTGTGTGTGTGTGTGTGTGTGTTTACTCCATCATACCAAGTCTCTCGGCCAGTTTGGCTCTGTCTTCTGGAGGAGGTCGGAGTGAGTGCATCTCATTCAGGTAGTGTCTCTCCAGGGCCTTCACTGCCTGGATCTCCTTCTCCCGACATCTTTCCTTCTGTCTGTCAACCTCCCTCTCCCTCTCTCTCTCTCTCTCCTTCTCCCTCTCTCGCTCAAGCTCTCTCTCTCTCTCCCGCTCCTTCTCACGAACACGCTCCCGATCCCGCTCTCGTTCGCGCTCTCGCTCCCTCTCTCTCTGGCGAAGCTCATCTTCCATCTGCAGCCTGTTATGGGTTCACACACAAACACAAACACACACACATGCAGAGTTACACACTCAAGGTGTGAGATGCAACACCCACCATAGGAACACGAAGCATAAACAGTCACATACAAACACACACACAGAAACACAGGGGAGAAAAGGTGCGAGATGCAACACCCACGATAGGAAGTCAAAATGTGCACACACACACACACACACACACACACACACACAAAATGAGACAGCATGGACCCCTAGAGAGGATGATACTGAATTAAACAAAGGACAAGGAGTAGAAAGGAATGAAAATCACTCCAATTCACTGACATGCACACACACACACATGTTCAAAAAGCATAACAGGACATCATATGTGAACGTGTCTTTGAACACCGCAGTGACAGCTCTGTGCATTTGAGAGCGTATGTGCAATGCATCTTTGTGTATCGCAATACACGTGTGTGTGTGTGTGTGTGTGTGTGTGTGTGTGTGTGTGTGTGTGTGTGTGTGTGTGTGTGTGTGTGTGAGAGTGTGTGTACCTCTCTGCCTGCAGAGCTGTGAGTGACGGGTGTGTGAGGTCTCCCGGGTAGCGCACCCCCGGCAGGGGGAGATGCAGCGCTGAGGGGTGTAATGAGAGAGCTCCTCCTGCTGGAGGCTGGTAGAATGGCGAGCGCAGGGCAGACAGGCATAAGGCCTCATCCAGCCTAGAGAGAGAGAGAGAGAGAGAGAGAGAGAGAGAGAGATGTGAGAAAGCTCTCCTGCTGCTTCAGCTCTATCTTTACCCTCTAACTTCATTAACCTCTGCACTCTCTCCTGCAGAGATGCGCTCTGGACTCTATTTCTGTCTGAACCACCTCTAAGCCTCTAACCAGAAATCTGTTAAGAAAACAAACTACGTGTACAGAGATTTTCTTTATGGTTTTATAAGTATTTAAGTACATTTTAATGAACTTAATGTAATTTTTTCTACATTCATATTCATGTGTTATCTTTTCCGATTTTTATAAATGCATAGTGGGTCCGTGTGAGATCATTTCAAGACACTGTATGTATATCAAATAAAATATGACCATCAGGTTCAATATTAAAACACTGTTAGGTATAATTAATCTAAATAAAAATCAGTTCACCTCATTTAATCTCTTTTACCTTTCATTACATAAACATGTGCTACCCAGTAACACGAACAGTTCATATTACAGATTTAACAGCCATTCATAAATATTAACAGTTCAACAACGGTGAGACATCGCTATAATCATATTCATGTTCATTTATCATATTCTGAATAGAGGTCAATAGTGGCTGTCATGTTCTACTGCCTCAACAAATGAGTTCCACAAAGGCGGAAATTGTGATTAAATGTCATTATGTCGTCATCATCCAGCACAGAGTACATTTTTCTAAATCTAATTTAGCCAGTGATCTCATATGGGTTTATAATTCTATAATTTCTATATAAATTATACAGCATCCAGTTCATTAACCAAAAAAGGCATAAAAAAAGAATGTCAGATTAGTTTAGGTCAGCTGTAGCTGTGTCATGAACATGCGTGCCTGTGTGATTGTGTGTGACGGTGACTGCCTATAGCTAACTCCATTCATTAAAGTCATTAGCTCATGTGTGGGAGACGCAAGTCTCTTCTGTCCTCGCACGGGTCTGAGCAGAACTGAGTCCAAGAACTGCGACCTAATCAGCCCTACCCGCCCCCAACCACCACACACACACACACACACACACACACACATTCCCCACCCCCTGTTTTCAACTCCTGTCAAAACCATGCAAGCCCCCCAGTGCATGATGGGTCTGCCTGGAGGAACAGAGGCCCAGATCTCAGTTAATGCCTGCAGAAAAGCAGTAGACCTGGCCTAATTCTGCTTCATTAACATGCTAACCTCAGACCTGAAGATGGCTACACGCCACTGATGTCTGTTAACTGGGGCAATTGGTAAAATCTGTATATGTCGCTTAATGGTTTAATGTGTACGATTCCCAGATTTAACTTTGACTTTAGTGACTTGAACAATCTTGTGACACCACTGTGTACCTCAAGAGGCAATAGTGAGTCACTGAATTGTCTGGTCTGCTTCCATCTACCAACCTTGTGTTACCAGGAATGAAACCTTTGTCTTCAGGTTGTAAACAGTCATAGCAATAATAAGGCCAACTACACGTGAAGCCATGCCCACTGGTGGTTCACATTGCATTGCAGTAAAAAAAAAAATGAACCTGTGATGGTGTCTATTGTCTAGGGGCAATGTGTGTTTGTGAGTGGGAGTAGTGTGTTGATGAGAGCATACAAGCGGGTGTGCGTGGCTGTGAATGGCTGTGTATGCGTGTGTGTTCGTGTGTACCTGTAGGCACCCAGGGAGGGGTGGGGCAGGTATCCGGAGTGGAAGTATGCGGCAGCGACAGCTGCAGCGCTGGGGTCAAGCCCTAGTGAGAGGGGGGGCACCCGCAGATCCTCGCTGCCTGTGTACGGCCTGAAGCCCCGTAGGTACTCCTCGCCAACACCACCCACCGCCACCATGTGAGGAAGCTGCCGCTGCAAACTGGGAGAGGGAGCGGAGAAGCACACCGAATGATGTTAATGGAAGATACGATATTCTAATGTGTGTGTATGTGTGTGTGGGTTTATGAAAGCTCACTTGAGGGCCTGAAGCCGGGGGTCCGGCATGGCTGTGCTGGAGGGCAGGCCGAGAGCGAATGGGCTTCCCATGAGGTGTGGAGGGAGGGCATGAACCCCCTTCTCCTGTTGGGGGGCTGAGTCTCGGTTGGCAACCTGAAGCACTGAATCAGCCTGGAGTGGAGAAAAACATATATTCAGACCACTGAAAAAGTAATTTTATATACACACACACACACACACACATTTTTTTTTTTTAATGCAATTGACCTAATTTCCTGAACAAAGTGACACTTTGTACAGAACATGGTTTCTTTCACATCATCTAGTAGGTCAACAATGCATAATAATACATGTACTGTGAAATGCATCATTAATGACCAGGAGAAAGAATGTTTATGCTTAAATATTCATGATATTCAAATTCTAAACAAACATTATATAACTGTAACCTTCTTTTTATAGGACTTTACCAATAAACACACAAAGCCTGATATATCAAACAAACCGAAAGCAGACCATTCTGAATGAGTTGAAGGTGAGATGGAGCCATAATCCAGGTCGTAAGGTCACAGTTAAGCCAAACAGCCGTAAGGTGTAACAGTGGGAATCTGCAGACGGTGTTTTCATGCAACAGGCACATTACTGCCACTGAAGACATGGCTGCTGACACCACGGCCTGACGACCTCGCTGCCACGGGGCACGGCGACAGGTTTTAATGTAAACAAATCGCCACGTGGCAGTCGGGGGGGTCACACGGTTAAAAAACAAATTCGGAACGGCGAAAGCGGCCCCGCTCTGGCGCACTCCAGCAGTGGGCAGCATGCAAATCTGCTGATTATCCCTGCAGCATGGAAATCAGATGCAAAACGAGACAACGTGGACGAAAAGCCAAGACGAACCGAGAGAATGCTGTCTTCCACCAGCCATTCTGACAATTTCTTCAAAACGCAGTAGTGCATCTTCCGGTGTCCAAGTTCACAGGCTAGAGTGTCACCGAATGTTTAACAAGTATGAAAGTGAGACCTCTGGGACATTTTGAAGTCACGTCATGGATAGTTCCTCCACCAATGTCACCACTCCAAATGAGGGATGGTGTCCATCCATCTGTTTTTTGATGAGAGGTGGCCGGCCATCAGAGTATTAGTGATCCTTCTACTGACGTGTTCAGATCTGGGTTTAAAACCATTTGTAAGTCCGGCCATGTGTGTGTGAGGTACTGAATGCATGAGTTCCCTGGTGCTTTGTGCTATGTGGGCGTGAGTTTTGTAGTGTTTGTAAGTGTGCGGGTCAAGGGTGGTGACATGGCGGAAGCCGGGCTGAATCGCCAGCGCTGAACTCGCCCGTTCTCTCACTCTCCTCGCTTCCTCTCGCCGGCCTCTTGCCGTCTTCTTATTCGTCGCCAGCAGCAAAGAGGCACAGAGGCTCTGTGTTGGGGAGCAGAAAAGCCGGTTTGATCTGGGGGAGGCGGGCCGCTCACCCCTGAATTGTCTCGCTGCTCCCCTGATGCCAGGCAGCCAGGCTCAATGGCTGAACAAACCAACCCGTTCAGACACACACACACACACACACACACACACACGCATTCTGTACAGCAACTTGCTAAAAAAAAGGGGCAGTGGTGGCCTAGCGGTTAAGGAAGCCGCCCCGTAATCAGAAGATTGCCGGTTGGAATCCCGATCCGCCAAGGTACCACTGAGGTGCCACTGAGCAAAGCATCGTCCCCACACACTGCTCCCCGGGCGCCTGTCATGGCTGCCCACTGCTCACTCAGGGTGATGGGTTAAACGCAGAGGACAAATTTCACTGTGTGCACCGTGTGCTGTGCTGCTGTGTATCACATGTGACAATCACTTCACTTTATATATTTGTATTAAAATATGAACGCTAATCAGTCCTTGCGTTCTTTGCATATACACCCCATCCATGCTATCAGACTTCAGACACACACACAGCTTCCCACCCTTCTGCTCTGTGATGTTTGCCATGACGTTACTGAGGCATGGAGAGGAGCCAGGACCCATTCACAACCCACCTAAATTCCGAAACCCAGCCCCATTAAACCTTTTGAAGTAGCATGCCCGCGGCCTTTGGTTCGTCTCCTCTTGACATCGTAGCGTTTCCTGTCTCCTTTAATTCTAAACTGCATCGTAACCTGTACAGGACAAAGTAACCCTTTAAGATCTCTCTCTCTCTTATTATAGGGTGAAGACAGATCTAATTAAAAGCTCCCTCATTAAACTACCGCTGGCTATCTATCTACTTCTCATACATGTGGGTGACGCATTGTTGGTAGGGGGTGTCAGCAGGACAACTCACCCTAACCTGGCGTCCCTCGCTTCTCCAAAGGCCGTTGACAGTTTTGGTGGGGGCGATGGTCACCACAGGCGGGGTGCTGGGCACGCTGTGACCCCCTGGGGGCACCATCACCGGCCCCACGGGGCCCCGCTTTGGAGTGCTCACCGGGGAGCTATGATTGGTCGCAGGGGAGGAAACCGGAGACGACTCGCTGCTGATGGAGGAGGGGCCTGGAAGAAGGGGAGAAACGTTGTTATCCTTCAGGTCTTCATTCAACTGAAACCCCCCCCTTTACCGAGATCTCACTCCCTAACAGCCAGTGAAATCACTCCTCAGATCAGACGCCAGTTCAGGAAGATAAAGAAACAAACACTGATGGCGATCTCCCCGCAGTAAACACACAAGCTCCTCTCCACCCACTGTTCCGCATCCTGCCACTTTGATCAGATTGTGTGTGTGTGTCTGTGTGTGAACACGAATTAAAGAGAAAGACACGAGAGAGAGAGAGAGAGAGAGAGAGAGACAGTCCTTTATTTTATCAGCGATCATCCCGACACGCTTCTCCTGCGAACACACATCTGCCGCTCATATCTGCTGCAGGATCCTCCCTTTTGGAACGGCGTGAAAAGTGTGTGCGGGGAAAGGGTGATGAAGATCGCACATACCTGCCGTGTGGAAGTGTCTGGGTGTACCTGAGACACGCATACACACACAAGCACACACATCTTTTTGGTGATCACTGTGAGCACCATGGTAACACATTGTCACACTCACATCGTAAAATACACACAGTACTTATTTTTCTTATCCATCGCTCTGGCACCTGAGAGCCAAACACATTTCATGAGCTCAGGTGGAAAGAGAGAGAGAGTGTGTGTGTGTGTGTGTGTGTGTGTGTGTGAGTACAAGGCGCTGTCGAGGTGTAATCAGCATTTGATCAGAAACCAAAGCTTCTCAGTTAGCAGAGATTCACTTGCTGGATCTGATTAGAACACATAGAGGGGAAGTGTGTGTGTGGACGTACTGTTGACTGAAAACGACAAGACAAGAGAACAGTGTGTGCATGTGTGTGTGTGTGTGTGTGTGTGTGAAACAGAACAAGAGAGGCATGTCAGAAACGGGCCGAGGGTTGGCGGGGAGACGGGCGGTGAAGGGTGGAGAGGGATGGAGAGATATGCAGGACTGACAGGGCATGAAATGAGAGGAAACTCATCCTGTCAGAGCAAAAGTCAACAGCAATTAGACCCACACACACGCACACACACACCACAGCCAATCAATACACACACTCAGCAACAGAGCTGAACTAACACACACACGCACTCTCTCATTCAAGCGCGTGACAAAAACACACACACACTCCTACGTGACAGGCGCACAAAAACCACCCGATTCGAAGACGCAGTTAGCTGAGGAGGATGAAAGACGTGGATGGACGAGTGAGAGGACAGAAGGGCAGAGAGAAGACGTGGGTATGAATGGCCGAGGGGACAGACAGGAAGAGCTGATGAAAAGTCTGCGAGATGAGAAAAGGAGCAGACAGATAAACAAAACACTCGTATCCCCCCAAAAAAAAAGCAAGAGAAAAGAGCTGCGGACACAAAGGAGCCGAGGAGACGGACAGAACGGGGAGAGACAAAATGCTGGAGACCAGCGCAGTTAATTAAACACGATTACGCTCTAATTAAAGGAGCCGACGGGGCTGATAGAGAGGTCGCAGGTCAGTCAATCAAAACCCTTCATTAAAACTCTCGGCCAGTCAGGAGGAGGGAGGGGAGAGCGGCCGGAGAGACAGAACGGATCCTGGACACACATTTCCTGGACAGCAATGAAAAAAATTCTCACTCACTCGCACACACCAAATTTCAAGCCTTTCTTCCTCCTTGGCCTCCTTGTTTCTTCCTCTCAAAACGAAAAATTGAGTATCAGAGGTGTACGTGTGTGTGTGTGTGTGTGAGTGTGTGTGTGTGTGAGTGTGCATGCTCTCTGGCAGGAACAAGAACTCAATCTCACAGGCAGATGGGCATCTGAGCTAGATGCCAACCATCTGAGCATCGCTTCAATATGCAAATATTATTCAAATCTATTCCGCACTCTGGCCACGTGAAAAAACAACGAACGCAGGGGTTGTGATAGGTATGATATCAATGGGCCGTGTGTGTGTTTGTGTGTGTCCCTTCCAATCCATCTACATACATTATCTATCACTACAACTAGCACATGAAATGGTTCTGTTGTTATCAATTTTCCCTTATTTAGCATATTACCAGAATAACCATATGTAAATGGAGCTGAGCTTGAGAGTTCTTACGTTTTAGGTACATTTCTTTTACTTTATTTTGAGGCCTATTTCATATTTGAGGTCAAGGGTCACTGTAAACAGAACTCGCAAAATTGGTCCTGTTCTTGATTCATGACAAAGAGAAGCATGCAAATCTGTTAAGATCATATGTTTCTGAGGAGACACACTAGTGCACCTCGTGTGACTGGATGCAAAGGAAGATCTCCATGTTCCCCAGCGTTCCTCCTGACACAGAACAGCCTGTTCTCTCTGCATGGCTTGTCACTCACTGGGTCATTACAGCGAGGGGAGAGCTTCATTACAGACTCCATTAGACAGGCAGGGAGCGGAGCGGCATACAGAACATTCACTAAACACACACACACACACACACACACAGAAATACTGGCAGATACACACTCATATACACCGATGCTAAATGAAAGACTGCAGTCTGCTCAACGGGAACTGTGAGGGGGCGGGGCAGGGCGGGGCAGACAGATGGATTGATGGGCATGGGAGAAGATGTGGAGACGAGTCAAACTCTCACCTCTGGGCTCCTCAGCCTGCTTGGCCAGTTTGCGGAGGGCAGCGGCAAATCCTGAGTGGGCAGACTGTGGCGCTGCGTTCCCATTGGCTACCACTGAGCCGTTCAGCGCATTCGGAGTCAGAGGGCTGACTGTTGCCGTGTTGCGTGTTGCGGTGGATATCATTCCTAACGATGCTGACTTTGGCTCATGGCTCATGCCTGAAAAGGGGCGGGGATAGAGAGAAAGAGGCAGGAATGTTTATTTTGTCATTCATTTTCCAAGAAACAAATCACAGTCTTCAGCCAACATGAGACCAAAGGATCATAGGTCATAGGTCGGATGACCCCTCAAAACTTCCTTTTCAGACTTCCTTACTACTCTGTCCTTCCACAGTCATCATCATCCCAAGTAAAGATTCCCACTGATTCATTCATATCAAACTTTTTAAACATTTTGAAATCAGGAGCCAGTCACACTTTGCTGTAATGGACTGTATTGAAAAAGTTGTGAGATTTACTTTTTTTGTAGTACTTTAAGCTTATCAGCATCCTTCCCATCCGCCCAGGTGTTACCTGTATATGTCTGGGTTTATTCTGATAGAGCAATTAGTCTTAATGTGAGTGTCCATGCAAACACAGGGATGGTGTGTTGCACTGACACCAACTGCAGGCTCACTCTACCCTGGAAGGGCGTCCCTCTCTGTATCACTCCTTCTTCCTTTCTTTTTTCTCTCTCCTAGAGTTATTTTAGTGGAGTTTTTCCTTGTGTGCAGAAGGGTCCAGTGTGGGGGGTGTCATCTGTAGGGCCTGTCAAAGCCCATTGAGACATACTGTATGTGATTATTGGGCTATATAAGAAATAAACGTCAATGTAAAAAATGTAGTGTTATTTACAACATCATTATCTGCATCACTGTCATTTGTCATCTCCACAAAAATCAATATGCAGATTCTAACAGCACGTGCAGCCGAAATACTGATAAAACAAGACATTCAGACAGAGACACGTCAAGCAGATATGTTCAGATAATCTGTTTCAGACTCTCTGTCTTAATCTGCACAGGTGGCACGTCAATGGTTTTCTGTGCAATAAAGGCGTCTGAGATGGTCGGGCCATTTCAAGAGTCGCTGGGGGCACACCATCACAGAGGGGAGAGGATTAGGGTGAGCAAACAGGGCAGGTTTCCCATAATGGACCGAAGTGTCTACACGCAGCTATATCAGGGTAAACCCTGTCAATGAATGAAACCAATGACCCACCAATCTGTATAAAAAGCTCTGTGTGTGAAAATGGACACATAAATCCTGCTTTTAATGGAGTATATACAGTGGCAAGTTGGTGCACAGTTTAGTGTCCAGAAGATGTGTCCCGATAACCAAAAGTGAAGCAGGACTCTGTAATGAATTTCATTAGAATGTAAGAGCCGTGCTAAATAACTGCTACTTGCCAATTTCTTTGCGTAAATGTGTTTGTGGGGAGGTGAGTGGGTGTGTCTAAAAGATGACATTACAAATTAACATGACCCTTGAACTCTTCCCCAGTCAGTCCCCCAGACTCTCATCCCAGCCTGTGCATGATGTGATAAGGGAGGAATGCATCTCTGCATCATTTCATCCACTTTCCCTCCAGGGACCTCTGACCCCATAACACAGCTGGGAGCCAAGTGTTTTACTAGAGAGAGTCTCTCAGGTCTCATAAGCCCATAATTACCCTGCATTAGATGTAAAGCTCACTTAAAACCGGTCTCACTGCAATCCTGTTCCAGCCTCCACCCTTTAATCTGTACACTAAGGCAAGCATCCATCTCGGAGGCTCATTTTCACTCAATTCCTGTAGGTTGAGCGCAATGTGCACACTGTCTCCACCTAGTGGCCGATGGAGGCGGCAGCTCTCGGCGCCACCTGCACTGCAGAGCCATTAGCAACGAGCCAGGTAAGCACTTCACTCTCCGCAACTGTCCTCAGAAGAGGACGGCGGTGTGACAAGTCACGCGCTCGGTCAAAACAGAGCTGCAGGGAGAGAAAATTCATTGTGAAACACTGCATGTGAAACACATTGTCATTGTGAAACACTACAGCACAGCACACGGTGACAAAAAGACATGTGTCCTCTGCATTTAACCCATCATCTTGGTGAGCAGTGGGCAGCCATGACAGTTGTCCGGGGAGCAGTGTGTGAAGACGGTACTTTGTCAAGGGGACCTCAGTGCCACATTGGCAATTGGGGATTTGACCCATAGGATTATAGTATCATAGCACATCATGCCCGATTGGACCTAAACACAGCATCATAGCACAAACACACACACACAAACAGACATAACACAGGATGCCAAACGAAACCAAAATCACAGCTTCATACCCCATCATGCCAAACTGAGGGTCATCATCATTACACAGTATGTCTAACTGATCCTCAGCACAGCATGCTACGGTGAACCTCAACAGATCTTCATAACCCATCAGGCTGGACCACAACTCACCATGTAACACTGAGCATCAACATACACCTCCGCACAGTGTAATACTCCACATTTTAACTACGGTATCTCACACGGCACGAACAGTTCCACCATTCGCACAGAGTAACGCAGCGTTGTTAATCTGCGACCTGGTGAGAGTTGGCCTTGCGGCAAGTTAAATGGAGCCTGTGGAGCTGCGGTTATCTCTTCAAAGACAGAGAGCAGGCCAAGGATTACACACACACACTCCCTCTCTCCCTCTCTCACACACACACACACACTGTACTCTACCGCTCGGGCAAACCACAGGAGATGAACAACACACACACACTTAATTCCTGTCTGTGAGGTTTAGAGCACCGCGCGTCGTCCTCAGTAGACCGACCCCGGCACATCCAGGAGATAACCCCCGACACCGTGGAGGAGAAATCTCCCCGCGTCATCACAGTACACCAAGCACAGAAATACACAAACCAGCTCCAAGCACAACTGTGTCCAGAGGCGCCGAAAAAGTCACCCTGCAAAAACACACTGCGCCCCTGCTTCAGACGAAAGGCTGGGGTGAGTTCAAAATGCAGCAGATATCTCGCCGTTCTACTCCAGATCAATTAAAGGTCCCCTGTTATGACTTTTATATCGGTCTTAGTGGTCCCCAAATACTGTATCTGAAGTCTCTTTCCGAGATTCAGCCTTAGTGCAGAATTACAGACACTTTGAGCCAGTCACACAATGACATTTACCCAGGATGCACGGTTTCGATGTCCGTAGCTTTAAATGTTAATGAGCGGCCTATAGAAACGAAGCGAAAGTGAAGTGATTGTCATTGTGATGCACTGCAGCACAGCACACAGTGCACTCAACGAAATGTGTCCTTTGCACAGTGGCACCTCAGTGGCACCTTGGCGGAAGTCGTGTCTGCGTGACGGAGCTAAAAAAAATACTAATTTCTACATCCAGTCGCCGAGCAACTGCAATGCTTTGCACGTTTGGAAGCCATGACGGTCTGTGGTGTTCCTTTTTTAGGAGAGGGGAGGGAAATTATGTGAGCAGACGAAGCATGAGAAAGGGGAGGTAACCTTTCCCTTTATGACGACATAAGGGGAGAAATTCCAGATCCAACCGTCTGAGCTGCTGCTCTCTGAACGCCTGCTTTGTACATATCACCATTTCTAGCCCCTACAGAACCACAGACAGGCCATAGACGGGCATGTTAAATAATCTCACAAAGTGAAATTTTCATAACAGGGTTAACTTTACCGTTAACAGAGCCAAACAAAGGCGGGGCAGTAAAATCCCTGACTGGATTTCCCCAGCAAGCCTCTCAGCCAGGAGTTGGCAGGGTTATCCGCACATTCACACTATCCCCCATCTTCATTAAACACACACGCTGAACTCCCCAACACACCAGCAGCTCATGCAAATTCATTAGACCAACAGCTGGGAGTAAGAGCCAGATGATGGATGGGATTTTTTTTAAATAGACACACACACACACACATCACACGGAGCCGAAATGACGCAGTGAAGTCCTGGCCAGAAATAAAACCACGAAGGCACCCACCTGCCCTCCTGCTTATTAACCATATGTGTGTGCGAGAGTGTGTGTGTGTGTGTGTGTGTGTGAGTGTGTGTGTGTGTTATGTTCCTCCTGCCCCTGGCCAGCTGTTCCTCTGATAACAGTTCAGTCGACCACGCCAGTCGACCACGACTTGCATCCCTCTGCACCTGACCTGGACCCAGGAGACCCATCAACCACCCGGGCCCCCGCCCGGCCCCCAAACGTCGCCCTCCCAGCCCCGCCTCTCACCAGCACTCCCAGTTTGCCAGCTGCTTACTGGCCGAGCGACACCTGAGAGGCTCATTAGTGCAGACCTGAATCAGCGCAGACAGCGGCACATGCAGTCTGGCTGCGTCTGCTTTCATCCTCACACACACACACACACACACACACACAAAATCCATATTTAACTATACCCTTCATACAGAGTCCTCTACACGGCATGCGCGCAAGATTTCTCTGTAACCTTCACGCTGTTTATCCGCACATTCGTTTTTTAAAGCTTTATGAGGGCCCGCAAAGACACTCGCAGCCATATTGCAGCTATATTTCTATGTCCAACCCTACGGCTAGCTTCGGACTATGCCACTTTCAGAGTTGCTGAAAGTTGCCCAATAAGTTAGTGCAGTACACTAACTTATTGGGTTGCGATTGGGTCACAAGGGGTCGGAAGCAACAGTGCACGGTCTTTCACCAACAACTGGTCCTTAGGTTTTCCAAAACAACGTTCTGTCGTAGAAAGAACATGTGACGAGTGGAATTACGCAAGCCTCTCGTAAACATGCGCCATGAGTTGTTTTGCAAGGAGTAGTTCTGAAAAGGACAGAATAACAAATGAATGTGGGCCAAGACGTGGTTTGGCACACATGGGCGGCATGCTTTTGTCTCCTCAACAGCGAGTTGGAAGGCCCCACCCCTTTCTGTCATCCCATGCCCTGCAATATCATTGGATGAGACTCATTGGCTAAAATGTTCTGTCTTGCCTATTAACCAAAAGACGAAACAATGCTGTCCCTGAGCAAGACACTTAAACCTGTGTGTCTCCAGGGGCGGACTGTCCCCTGTAACTACTGATAGTAAGGCGTTCTGGATTAGGGCGCCTGATAAATGCCGTAAATGTAAATTAGTATCTTTAGTCACATCGGCAACTGCCGATCGACCTGCAATTTAACTTCAAATAGGGAAGTTTTGTCGACAACCATAACTGTGCTACAGCATGTCCAACACAAACCAAATCGTGATACTATTTGATATTGGGGACCCCAAAAATACCCCTATATTTCCTGAACTTTGGTAAAAGTCTGCCCCACACAAAAACATTAACCCCATTAAATCCAGACTCATCGAACCTTGTCGACCCAGACACACACACACACACACACACACACACACATAAATAACCGTGTGCTTGTACATACATCACCCTTCAGGATCACACGTGAAAAGCAGAAGAATGCAGCTGAACCGTCCGGTCAGGCGACAGCTTCGCTGGAAAGAGTTTAATAATCAGGCCCCCGGGCTCCGGAGCATCGGACAGGACCGACCAGATTCACCAGGATACGTCTGCAAACAGGAAACGACAGGCGCGCCGCCTGGCACGGTCCACGCCGCCGCTCTCTCTCTCTCTTTGTCTCTCGCCCCTTTTTCCTGTCCTCCACGTCCCTCTCGTTCCCTTCCTGGGCCCCGCTTGCCGTCCCCATTAATGCCATCACTAATCACAGCTTTAATGCTTCCTGCGGTCTGCTAATTACCCATCTCAGCTCCCCTGGCTAGACACGGCCTGCGGAGCACCCTCCTTCCCATCTCTCCCTATCCCACACACACACACACACACTCTCCCTGCTACTCACTCTAATTACAGGCTAATAGCACAGCAGTGCTCTGAGCTGTATGACAGGGAGCCAGAGAGGAGGGTGGGAAAGGTGCTGTAAATAACACCCTGAGAGCAGGGCTTTGTGTGTGTGTGTGTGTGTGTGTGTGTGTATCCAGCATCCGTGGCCTTTTCTGCAGTGCCTTTGAAGCCTCTTCCTCCCCTGGTGAAAAATTCCTCCCTCTCCATCCACCCTCCGTCACCCCGGAACAGCGGAAAGAACAGGCGGCGAATAACCAGACTGGCATTTAAAAATAGAGCACAAAACGTCATCGTTATACTGCAGACATATATACGGTGGAGAAAGCGCGTATATCGGCCCCACGTCCTTCCCTCCCCAGCACGTCAAGCCGTCCACGCCTTCATCGTAAGAAATGTGTCGGATGAAAAGAAGGATCTCCAGGCGGTTTTTTGGACTCTAGGAACATTCCTGTCCGGTCGTCCCGTATCAGGCCCGGCACATTTGTTTGAGCGCTGCCTTATCGACCTGCCCGACGTAGGCCACTCCCCCTTATTTTTCATTCTCTCTCTTTCTTTATCACACACACACACACGGTACACCTGAACCCTGCAACCGATACCACAGAGTGGCCTGCTGGCAGCGCTGCGTGTGTTTAAGTACATGTACCTGACGAGGACCGACAAACTGAGTCTAAAGGGAAGAGATCCGATCTACACACACGCACACACACACACACACGTCTCACGTCCTTCCATCGAAGCACCTTGATGACAAGTCGAAAAGATTCAGACCAGCACATTACCAGCCGTTTATCCGCGTACACTCTTTTTAACGCGGTTTGGGGGAAATAACGGGGAGGCGCGCGATGCGCGGACACAATCCCGAGCCGGGCCGCCTGGGAGTGCGCGGGCAAGCGTAACATTGCGTTTCTTTAAGACGGAGCGCGGCTGCATGACGGCGGGGCTTTTTTGTGCAGGGCGGGCCGGACCACCGAGGAAGGGGTCAGTCGGCCCGAGGGCACGAGGCCGCCGGTAGACACACATCACGCTCATCTCTACCTGCCAGAGCTCTGAAGGGCTGCCAAATCAATCACACACCCTCCTGGGTAAAATGGAGGTGTCGTTTGTGTGTGTGTGTGTGTGTGTGTGTGTGTGTGCGCGCTCTCCATTTAGCGCCTGGGCCAACCGATGTCGGTCTGATTGACAGCACTGGCCGAGCGCTGCTCTCTACGTCAGACTCAGTCACCAGAGCCGCCTTTCCACTCCGGCGCGGCCTGAAGCGCCGCCAGCCCCGACTCCAGAGCAGGACGGGCTGGACACCTGAGACCCTCGAGACGCCCCGATAACCTGCCGCTTAACCCTGACGACCCACCAGCACAGTCGGCTCCATCACTTCAAACGGCCCACAATAATATTCTCACAATTTGCTAGAATTAAGTAATATGATCAGAGAGTTGCTGTGTGTGTGTGTGTGGGGGTGTGTGTGTGTGTGTGTGAGGAAATCCCTAAACTCTCATTCGGGTTCAGCGACTGGTTTTAACAAATGAAGGTGGGCAACAATGGCAGAGCGACCCCGGCCGAGCAGATGGCGGGTGAAACTGTAGCTGGAGAGGAGGGAGTGGGGGAGGGACGGAAGGAAGGAAGGATGGATGGATGGAGGGATGGAGGGATGAAGGGAGGGAGGGAGGGAGGTGAGGGTCGGAAGTCGACCTGCAGGCGTCAACACGACGGGGCCGCGCTCCGGGCGGCGCTGCGTTACCGGAGCCGCGGGCACCACCAACATTCACGGCAAATCATTCACGTGCTGTTACGTTACATCCAAACCGGCAACTTTATGCGCCTCACCGTTTTTTAACTTAAAAAATTATTTCATTTTTTTTGGTATGGTGGACGCGTCTTGCGCATCACCGACAACTCCCGGGAGCTTCTCTTCCAAACGACCCGAGTCAGATGATGCGACGACGGCTCAGGAACTTCGGCGGTTCGCTGACTGCTGCTGCTGTGGCGCCGGTAACGATCAATACGAACAGCATCCGCGGGCGAGCGCCGCGCCGTGTTCCGCTCGGAACCGCATCCCGAACGCGGAACGGATCGGCGCCGCCGCTCCAAACGAAGATCCAGGTGGCTATGAATCGGGTCGAAACAACTTAAGCCCGCGCTTAAACCATACAAGAGAGAAGGAAAGAGAACGGGGACGGAAATCCCTCGGCTGCCCGTCGTAGCACTCACCGTGGGAAATCCTGCCGCGATATTAGTCCCGGCACGCGAGTTTATCCATGGAGCTCCGGTACCGTGACCCGTGAAACAGATCTACCCGGGGATGAAGCGCGCAGCTTCGCCAGCGCCGATGGGAGGCGGAATCTGGGCGGAGACGGGCGTTGCGGGGGCGTGGAAAACAAGCACCTGTTACAAAGCCACGCCTTCTGTGGGAGGGGCTTCAAGCAGAGCGCTTAATGACGAACCTAAGAGCTGCTGAAAATCTTAACACTTAAAATTATATATATATATATGTATATATGGTCTGGCCATCATAACACATATATATGTATTCCGTGGGCGCCTGTCATGGTTTCCCACTGCTCACTGATGGCTGAAAGCAGACTTTTCACTTTCATATATACATATATGATATATATAATAACCAATAACATATGTCTAATAATCATTTATAACATAATGGTGTCTGATAGGGAGGTCACAGACCAGAGACATTCGGAGCGGCAACCTAAACCGCACTTTAGGTTCAGGGATGAAAATCACTGTTGTTTTCATGCCTTCTGTGGAAATCTGTGGACGATGTGGGCAGAGAACCCTCCATCTCCTCAGACCATTTACAGAGAAGACCACTAGGGGCCAGTCACCGGCTTAGAGCCGAGCTGTGAGCGATGCTCACCAAACACAGCATTCGCATTCCCTGCGCCGCCACTGCCACAGGAACACCGACTTCCTCTGACCCCATTATCCCCGTGGCACGTTGCCCTGTGTGAAGTAATGGCACCAGACCGTACACACAAGTGTCGATGTAAAACAAAGGACATCCTCGCACCACGGCTCTGACCGGGGCAGATTTATACCCCCTATGCTATAGGGCCCATAATGGCCAGGCTGCCCCCCCTCCCCGTCTCCCCCAAATGCTGCGTGTGTGTTTCCTGTATGTATGCTGAGACGTGGGGGGGTAGAGCAGGAGCTGTAAACGGCAAGATTTACAGCCACTTCCTGCTACATGCGTGGCAACATGCAGCCGCCATAAATCGGGGAGATTTAAGACTAAAGGCCAGACCATCATAACAAACGTTATCTCACAAGTCTGTAAATCACATTCTGTAATAGTGCACACCCGTTTTGGTCAAACTGGGCCCAAAAATATATTATACAAAACCAAAATTTAAGCGGAATTTCATTTCGTTAACACTGTGTAAAAGCCAACTGGCAAGTGCTCTTGTCCTCTTCGATTGCATTCGGGAAAAATGAATCTAGACAATAAATAATATCGCCAACAGTCATTCCCAGCCTGGAGACGAGTGCAAATGAAGTGCCCACCGCAGCTAACTCCAACAAGGAGATCCACTCCTTGGAGCTGCACACGCGGACAAGCAAATGAAAGGATGTTCTTGCTGTGATCCCAGCAAGGCTTCAGCTCCTGCGAGCCCGCAAAGTGGCTCGGCATCTCGGAATCCCGCTCTGCGGGCGTCTCGCAGTACAGCTGCTCGCCTTTCGCGACCATTTAACAGCTGTTTTGCATACATTTCAGGCATAATTGCAGATTTTCTGCCTATTCCCCGGGTGCCTCTCTTCCTCTCCATCACTCTCCCTCCTTCTGAAGGCTTTATAGAGACGAGTGCGGAGATGCCTGACAGTGACAGTGAGGGCTTTTTTTTCCCCCTGTCGTTTTCTCGTATTTTGGGTAGAGGGTGAAAGGAAACTCTCCTTCACCTAGGGATTCTGAAACCCTGACAGCGCCTGACACACAGTTCAGCAACACACTCACACACACACACACACACACCCTTCAGCGTCTCCCTCCTTCCTCTCTTTGTGCAAACGACAAGTATCCAACCTTTCAGCCTCCCTCTGAAGGAGACATAAAAAAAGAGAAGAATAGAGGATGGAAATGAAAAGAGGGGGGAGGTTCAATCTCCTACGAATCCCCCTCCCGCCGATTCCGGCTTACTCACACAGACTTCGAACATCCACACACACACACACACACACACACACAAAGACACACTCACAAAATTGTCCATTCAAACACGTTCCCAAACGCGCATGTGTTCTGCTCTGTGTCCAAGTCAAGTGTGCGAGAAACAAAGAGGAGCTCAGAGGCAGCCAGCACTTCACCTCCGGAGCAGGCCGGGTCAGAAAGGGCTGCGGGAGAAAGGCTCTGTGTGTGAGTCTGTGTGCATGAGCGAGAGAGTGAGTGGAGAGGTGTGTGCATGGGTGCATATTCACCACTCATAACGGAGGCACCTGCAGCTGCATCGCTGGGTGTGGAGGTGGGGGGTGGGCAGCGGGGCTGAATGGAAGCGAGGAAGGGGAGGGAGGGGCCGCGATAGAGAGAGAGAGGAGAGGTGTGTGTGAGGGATTGGCCCAGGGACACACGAGTGGATGGGCCATATGTTTCCACGGCAATTAAGTGCGCTGTGTTAAACCGCCTTTTAGATGCATTTAAAGGGGCAACAGCTAATTTGCCACAGCAAATATTTCCTCTGCTAAAGGTGGGTGGAGTCTAGGTGACACCATGTGGCATCATGTGTTATTCTTTATTATGATCATTGATTGATTATGACTTAAGCGTGAGGTTGATGGTGGTTGAGAAGATGCCCAAAATCATGCAAATTATATAGTCAATGTCACTTCCTGCATATCAATTTTGCGACAGAACATTGTTTTGACCCAGTCGGGGGTTAATTTATATTTATTTTATAATATCATTATAATACTATCTTCGATGTGTGGACTATACCACATAATATATGCAAATACATGGATGTGAAAAATCATATTCTGTTATGTATTAAAACACGTCTTTTTGTTAAAAAAAAAAAAAAAATGATACTTTATCAGTTGTTAGTATGGGAGACATACCAAAACCCTACTGAGACAATTTCACAATTTCACTCTGCATGCAGCTAAATTAGTAAAAATATTAAACGCCACAATGATTTAGAAAACCTGCATGTTAATATATGCAGTCAGTTTAAGCTTTTATTTAAATGCTTTTAGAAATGACAGGCACCTGCACTGAAACATTCCTGACAAACCAGCAAATATTTCGCAAACAAATGAATACAGCCCAGCATTTCTAAGCGATTTCCTTCTGGATTAATAAAGTTTTCTGATTCTGATCCATTATGACATTTAAAGTATGACTGACCGATTACTGTCTGGGGAAAGGGTGGTCTTGTTGTGGTATAAATGGAACAGTGAGACTTCATGATGTCATGATGTGCTTTAATATCATGTCACGGCTGCTAAAGTGATCAAATAATTTGCTATGACGCAACATTTTTAAAGGTCAGATTCAAAGTTGGAGCAGTACCCTCACTATTCATGCTGTGGTATGAACCATGGCGATCCACTGCTCTCTCTCTCTCTCTCTCTCTCTCTCTCTCACACACACACAGGGATATAGATCACAGTCAGCGCAGCAGCTGTTCAGGAGCATCAGAACAATCGGGACCGCAGACCCACCCCGCCACAGCGAGGCCGACGCCCACAGCTCTGACCCCGACCCCGCCGGCTGTGGTCCCGGTGCCGTGTGGAAACAGATACACACCACGCACACACTCCATCTGCAGTCCGACTGAGCGGACACTGGGACGCCGCTGCCCCCAGCCGTGACCCTGAGCGCTCCCACTAAACTGCACAGGTCGCCGCGTTCTGCAAAGCAAGAACACACACTGCAGGAAAAAGCAACCACGAACACACACGCGCACAGCTGACGAATGACATCCTGCGCTGTGGCTGTTGCATTGTGGGTATTCTGCGCTTCGCGGGCCGTTTAAGAGGACAGGCCACGCGTTCGTTAGGAAGCACGGCCCGGGCTGACTCGCTCATTAACCTGATCAGTTCCCATGAGCACCTGCATCCATCATCGCGCCACACACGGCCGAGCTGATAAATGGCAGGGCGCGGTCCTTCGTTCTCCGCGTGACCCTGGTTGCCTGGAGCTGCGGGGGCACAAATGCAGTCAGCATGTAAAGCCCCGCCCCCCCTCGCACCAACGTTAATGCCACTTTAATAAATGGACACGGTTGTAAATATGAGCATCACAACACACACACACACACACTGACAGTTGCTCAATATGCAAGCAATACCAAATGCACACGGACGACCCCGTGACCCCGCATTATTCAAATGCATTCCAGGCACATAATTAAAACTGTACACAACTCTATTAGAGATGGCGGCGGCTAATCATTACCTGTCAGTCTAAATGCCGGCACAGCCGCACAGACAAGCGCTCCCCACACACAGATGGCGCCGTCTTCGGGCGCTGCGACGGGCTACTTAGTCCCGAGCCAAGAACGCCGTCACTGCCCATAATTTCTACTGCGCCTTCACGTGCGAGAAATACCATTCACAAGCAGTGCGCCGCACATACTAGCAGGCTGTGGGTGTGTGTGGGAGTGTGTGTTCTTTGGGTCGGAGGGGGGGTGTCCACATGATGTGTATGTTTTTCCTCCTTTTGTTCATTACCTGAGTGACCGCATTACTGTGGCTGTGCCATCTGTTCAACAGATACAGTGACAACATGCACACACACACACACACACACACACTGCAGATTACCTATTACTCCGCCAGCAACAAAGAGAGAAGGAGCGAAGAGAAATGACTGGAAGGGCAATGACTTGCGAATGACTGAGGGACAGCAAGTGACCAGGCTAATTACATAATGAAAGGCCATCGGTGACGGTTACAGATTGCAGATTGTTTGGAATCATATGTCATCCGGTGTTTTTTTTCCTCTGTTTTACATATAGACTGATTTTTACTTATT
This sequence comes from Denticeps clupeoides, assembly GCF_900700375.1. Classification (NCBI taxonomy): domain Eukaryota; kingdom Metazoa; phylum Chordata; class Actinopteri; order Clupeiformes; family Denticipitidae; genus Denticeps; species Denticeps clupeoides. Next base: position 5,237,921 of record NC_041723.1, on the reverse strand, counting down.
TTTTGGACAGTGATAATGTACGTATTCCGTATTTCAGTGGGTCGATACAGTATGTGCATGATGGATTTGATAACAGTTTGATAACAATTTTTTCAATTTTTTAGAACATTGTATAATGTGCATAATAAACATCCCCAGTTAATCAATGTCACACCACTCGTTCTAGTTGTTATGAGATTTCAGGGTGGTGAACGTCACCAGACAAAAGAGAGTTTATGATCAAGCGAGGAAAATGGAGAAACTTGAACAAAAGGTCCAATGGTGACAGAAGTGAAAGGGAGAGAGAGATTTCTATCCTTGTCACCTGCCTGGCTAATTTAAAAAGCAGAAACACTTTTTCTTTGTCTCTCTCTCTCTCTCTTTCTCTCCCTCGCTCTCTGACATACACACAAAACACACTGATGACAGCAGCTCACCTTGGCCTCACAAATGATTCGGCTAATTATGATTTAGCACTTATTCACATGATCTTTTACTGCCGATGCATGGCTAGCTTAAATGAAACACCTACTCATACACACACACACACACACACACACACCTCTGAGATACAAAGCAAGCTTGGTGTTATTATTGGATTGTGTGCACTGTGGCATCCTGTGCACCTGACATGCTGCCTTTTTTTTCCCTCGATTGAAAATCTTCTGCAGGTCAGGAGCCCTTCGGCAGCAGCTCAGCCACGACTCGCCACCCCGATCTCTGATCTTCATCTTTTCAGCAAAGAATGGCACTTATTGGATTTTCAGGAATAAAAAAAAAAAAAAAACACACTAAGGATAATCTCTCTCTCTCTCTCTCTCTCTCTCTCTCACACACACGCACACACACACGGCCTACTGGTTCTGGTGTCTCTGAGTTTCAGAGATGAGGACAGTGCATCTCTACATGCTGTGACCAGGTGGCACAGAGAGAAATGCCTGGGGCCACTCAACAGGCTCTTAATTGAAACAAGATGCCTGCATGTGTGCAAGTGTGTGTGAATTCGCCAAGCTGAATTTTTTTTACACAGAATAAAAAGTGTCCATCTCAGGGGAGAAGATGAGCTGAGGTCTCCAGTGACAGATTTTACACACAAACTCACACACACACGTTTACCCAAACTGAACAGTGCCTTTTAATTCTGAATATATTCACACACAGTGGTTTACTGCCACTTTCAGCGTCTCACTTTTAGCTACGTCTGAACTTAATCTCCAGCATTGCTGGTTAGCCGTTCAAGACAGTTTTACAAACACAAAAATAATTGTCAAAATTCTATCCATTCCATTCCCATTCCCTAATCTCAGGTTTCAGAATCATCCTCATGTCCTGCTCCCAACAATCAGACTCCACATGCACCTTCACGTCCCAATGTCACTCTTGTCTGTGATGTTGTGGCTTGTGATGTCTCACTCGCGGTCGTAGTATTTATTTAGTATTTGTTGCTCCACCTCCATATACGCTATATTAATTACATGAAAAGCAAAAGCCACGTCTGATAACTCACGAAAAGCCAGCTTCTAAGCAACCGTCATTACAGAAATATCCAATTTGCAAATATTGACATTTTTTGAGTTGCATTATTAGCCACCCTTATCGAAGCGAGGATGACGGACGCTGTCGGGCAAATTCAGGTGCGGCTGGCTCGGCAGAAAACGATCACTCGGAACCGCGACCGCATCTGAGACACCCGGCTACGTGCGAAGGCGCCGGCCGGCCGGCCGGCCTCTTCTTCCTCCCGAGGCCCGCTTCAGAGCGGGGCGGCGGCGGCCTTTTTTAATTAGCAGACGCATCAAAGCGTTTTGTTCGCTGCAAATAATAAGCCCATCGCGCAGAGCGAGCGCGAGCTGCTTGGAAGTGAGATTTAATTACCGGCTCATTAGTAAGAGAAACGGTTCAAACAAATTAAATTAAATATGCTTTATTATCTTCTCTTTTTCTTTCTCGCGCTCCCAGTTTGTTTGATTTCTGGCCCTGATATTGAGAGGCAGACGCTTATTATTTATTCCGCTGTTTGTTTGTGGGGTTTGTGTTGCTCGCACTCGTCTAAAGGGGAAATCAAATGGCTTTTGGGCCTTGGTTTTTGCGCTCCGCTTGCCTAGCGGAGGTCCCAGATGGACGCTGAGGCCGCGGTGGAGTCGCCGATATTTGTTGTGTCTTTGTCGGAGCTCCGGGAGCGTAATGGAGACGTTGTCGTGGACGCTCGCCGTCCTCATTAGTCTGGCCGCCCTTGAGGTTTGCCCCGTTTTGGAGACGCGCTTCGTCCCGGCCCTGTCCTAATTCAAGCCGGAGCCTGCAACGCAAAAAACGAATAAACGCGCACGAACAAAAATGGCGTCGCGGGGCACCGTGGGTGGCAGGAGGCGGGGTCACGGAGAGTTCCGATGTAAAATATGAGGCACCCACGGGCCGACTCAGGCAGTGCCAGCGAGTGCAGGTGCCCGCTCCGGTGGCGGCCAACAGCACCCGCACCCACCTGCCCTCCATATGCCTGCGTCTGCGCCCGCCAACTACTCCCCGCCACCCGCTACTGCCTCAGGCGCGGCGCCTCCGCCGAGCGTATTGATACCGCTTACGCCACGTCACCCACCCAAACTTAACCTCACTCTGCCCACACCGACAGCTCATTTACATTTACATTTACATTTACAGCATTTACCAGACGCCCTTATCCAGAGCGACTTACAATCAGCAGTTACAGGGACAGTCCCCCACTGGAGCAACTTAGGGTTAAGTGTCTTGCTCAGGGACACAATGGTAGTAAGTGGGATTCGAACCCGGGTCTTCTGGTTCATAGGCGAGTGTGTTACCCACTAGGCTACTACTCGCTTCCTCCAGCGCCTGAACATCGCTTTCCTTGAAGGGGAAACGGGTCGGGATCGCTGCGGACCAGCCCGGTGGAACGCCAGGCCTCCTGCGGGCTCAGGTGCGGACCACTGCCGCCGAAACCATAGAGACGGCGCGCACGCAAACACTGATTCTAAACCGGAGAGGGTGATTCGCCCCCGTCCCCCGCGCGAGCCTGTTGTGAAATTAAACCTGATCGGCCGCTCCGCGCTGGCACCCCGCCCGGCCTCATGCCATCCTGTCCAAAACGGTGCTCACATGTCTGTTAATGGCACCAGGACGCAGCGGCGGCGCCGAGCACGACTGCACTGTTTGCTTATGAAGGCGAGGGTCTGGTGCATGATGCATGGCCTCAGCTGTCAATCAACTGGCAGGAAGTAAACAACCGAGGGTGGAGATCTTTGTAAGCACGATGAGCGAGATGTAGCAAGTGCTGGCATGTTTTAGACAAAAGATGAAAGGGAAAAGTGCAAGACACAACGAAATGTGTCCTCACCCCTGGTGAGCAGTGGGCAGCCATGAAAGGCGCCCGGGGAGCAGTGTGTATGGGGACCTTGGCGGTTCGGGATTCAAACCGGCAACCCTCTGATTTCGGGTCTATTCCCTTAGCCTCTAGGCTACCACTGCCCCTAAAAACGAACAAGTAAGGTGTCCTTCAGTGTTCCTTCTCCCATGTTTTAACAGATATTTTCTGTTTTCAGTGTTTATATTCAATGTGTGTTTTGATGAGGCCTCCGTAAGAGTTGATTCGGGCTGAGATGTTCGCTGATGTCACATTCACTGCAACGATCTGAAATCTTGAATTCAAGCTCATAATCGGAATGTTTCTCTTGCTGTAAGCGGTGCGGAGAATTTAGAAAAATTGAAGACAAATTCATTTACAGGACAGGCAGACACAAACTGTACCAGCAAATTATTACAACACGTATTCCTTCACCTCACCTGTTACCAACTTTACATCTTAAATCTGGGTCAGTATTTTTGGTCTCAAAATTAATAAAACATTAATAAAAACCTGTGACCAGTGTATATGTATGTGTGAAACTGCACTAACTGTGCTATGCAGTGCTTATAGAGGACTACTGGAGGAGAGCAGAGATCCACATTCTTCACAGTACATTATTCACATTCAACATCAGCTTAATCTGTCACACCAAATTTAATTGAAATTTTATGCCAGTGGGGGAAAAATGTCACTTGTTCGCCCCGCTCTGAATCGAGGGCTCATAATAGTTTTATAATCCTACAGTAGACCAACCACGGTGCTCATGAAAAACCGAGTATATATTATGCATAGGCCTGGCACAGATGGGAATACTAAAGAGGGGGATTCAAACACGAGAGTCCCTCGAGCGACACCGCCAACGCTGGCGGATTTCTGGGAATCACAGGGAGTGACTGAACTGTTCACGAGCAGAGAGAATAATGGAAATGGGAGAAAGTACTACGGTTTTGTATCTAATTATTTCTAGGTGGCTGGTTGAAAATTGGTCAGTGAACAGTTCCAAAACGTGGTGACGGTGACTAGTGCAATGGGAGCCCAGTAACAAAGTCTGCATGATATTGATGATGCCAGAAAATTATGGCTGATTATGCTTCCTTCCACTGGTCTCAGATGTCAGAACGCATAGGTCTGGGAAGGACATGCTGCAGGCACATTGAAAAACAAGGATAGCCCTGTTCTCGGTTCTCTAATGAGAACAAATTAGACAGAAGTGCTAATTTACATGGTGCTGCAGCATAAACATTAGGTCTATGTCTATGAGTGCAGCCATTTCAAATTTTGAGGTTGGAATGGGTGAGTTTTGTCTGGGTTTCTTAGATGTAATTACAACTCAAATTTTAGCATTTCCACAGCTCAGTACAATGAATTGCAACAGTACAACTGTTGTAATACAATACTGTTTGATTGGCGAATGTTGCCAAAATGAATGATCTATTTTGTTCATCATAGTCCATCATGTCGACACAGTTTGTAGCCAGGATCACACTGCATGATTCTGAACACTGATTCAGAACCAGAAATAGACACAATGGCCTCCGCAGCAGCAAACAGCTAATGTGTTTGTGACCCCGAACAAGACATCAGAGGGTCTGACCGTGTAATAAGCGATGAGAAGATTTCCTCCATAACAGTGTCAGATAAATAAAGCTAACAAATAACATTTCAGAACATGTAAATAGCATTAGAGTCATTCGTTACAGGGTCATTTCCCCTGGAGCAACACCAGGGTAGTAATGGGGTCTGAACCGGCATCATAAAGTTTGTTAACCAACCCTAATTCCCCCTCCCCCTGAAGACCGGGGTCACACTTTGCTATTCCACATCATGCTGTCAGTCAGACAGGAAGGTGGGGAGGTCTGCCGGGGCGCAGTGCACTGCGTCTGGGATAATCGGAGTCCTGATCTGTGTCAGCAACGTTCCACTGTGACCCAGCTATCTGAGCGAACAGCAGCTCTTTCGAGGTGACGGTTAGGAGCATGGCCCCCACACCTGCACCGAGGAAACCGCGACAGGCTTTTGGCCGACTGACAGGCACTGCTCAGAGACGAGGGGACAGGGCGGGGGGAAAAAAGCAAGAGCAACCATCCTGCTGCTGGAATGCTGATGAGACCTCTATGTGTTTCAGTAAGGCTGCAGAACGCTGCTCATAATGAGTTAAACAAAAGGACTGCTCATCCACAAGCCTTCACCGAGGTTTCACCCTGGGTGTGTGTGTGTGTGTGTGTGTGTGTGTGTATGTGAGCCAGAGAAAAGAGCTGAATTGAAAGAGTCAAGTATGACAGGAAGATAAAAAAAAAGCCATTTCTATTATTTTAAAAGAAATGCATTTTACATTTTATCCTGTAATCTATCATTTTGGTTTTTCTCTGCATTAAAGATTTTTGGTATATTGTATATTGTCGGTGTCCTTTATATTTTGCTTGAGAAACACCATTGACGCGATTCTGATTTTGATAAATGAATAAATCTAATTTTATCCTGAAAATACTTGAAAATGCAAACCAATGGTTGTATTTATCAGTCTCATCGTAGATGCTCTTTTAAACAGGTACACAAAAAAGGCTCATTTAAATGTGGCAACCCCAATCTTATAAAATATTCAGTGTATTATCCATATTTATATATGTTAATTCAATTGACTATTAAAACCAAATAAACCAACACAATCCAATATTTAATTATTGATGTATTTATCTATTTAATAGCCCTCCATAGGACATCATCATCCACACATACGAATACAATAATAGCTCCAGTACATTTTTAGACGCACAAAGCATGCACACAAACACATACACTAGCAGACAGCTGCACACAAACCCACACCACTCACCTGTGGATCACAGAGAAGCCACACAAGCACAGTAAGGAAGATCTATACCTGCCTGACATAAGTGTGTGTGTGTGTGTGTGTGTGTGTGTGTGCAAAGAGGACAAAATGATGGAACATGACGGATAATAATTCCCTTGAAGAAATAAAACAATGCAATCAGGCCACTCTGTGCAGGTTTAGTGCTGATGTTTCTTATCTTATTCAGTCTGTCCTGTCCTGCCGGGTTCTTTGCACACCTCTGCTTTCTATTTTACTAAATACAACACTGAACTTTGGGTTTTATGATCCAGCTATGTTGAGTCAATAGGACGCAAACAAAAGATATCTAGCTATCTTTCTATCTGTCTGTCTTTGTTCTATTATCCCCGTCTGCATCCCTTCAATTATCCATTCTTTTTCTGCTCTGATTCACTCATCCTTTCTAAATTGATACATCCCTCCTTCTTTACTCCCTATTATGCTTTCTTCCATTCCTTTTTCCCCCTCTGCACGCCCCATCCTCCTCTGCCCTCCACCCCTTCGCTCCTCCCCTCATCCACACTGCTCTTCTCACCACATCCGTCCCTCTCCACTGAAAGGGCTGTAATTAGCCTCCTACAGGCAGGCACCAATTTCTCCTCTCCCTCTTCCTTCCTTTTCTTCTCCCTTTTCCCTATTTTCACACTCTCTCCTTCTCTTGTCAAATAATCATTGAAAAACTAGCATGTGTCTGACACCGTCGCCCAGGCAACGATGGATGGGAGGAGTAGGGGGGGAGGAGGTGGTCGTCTCGGTGTGTGAAAGAGTGTGAGAGACAGACAGCCCACTGTGCCAGGGGAAGACAAACACACATGCGTGTGCATGCACCCAGACACACACACGCACACACACACACACACATACAGGTGAAAGTATTATTATTGAGCAAGTAGCAGCTTCATCTCATGTGTGAAAAAATAAATGAAGAGAAAAAAAATAGGTTCAACATAGGTTGTAAAACAAACACTCACCCACAATATTTCACACACACACACACACACACACACACACACACATAAACAGACGACTGCGCATACGGAGCTCTGAGGTCAGTTAACAGGTGTGACAGCTGCTCACCACAGAATCTGATAAATAGTAAAACACACACACGCACACACACACACACACAAAGTAATGGAGCCTCAATCATTTATAGAGCCAAATGTATAATTTAATAAAGGCTATGAAAGATTTAGAGCACAGAACACACAATTCTGGAGAAGAGCAAGGCAAATCAGACTGGGCTGCTGTAACGCAGTTGTTTAGAGCGCTCAGAATTGCTCAAAAGGTCGAAGGTGACCGTAAATGATAATAGAAAGGGGGTAAAAGGGGGTTTATTATAAGGGTGCACACCACAAGGTGCACCATCTGTGATTTTCTCTGAATGGTCCTTCAGCAACAATTCCATCTCTATTTATCAGAATTCCAAGAATTCTGGGTCACTAGTTAGCATTTTTAGCATTTTCAGTTATAGCATGCTAGTTATTTGTATATTGGAGAGGAGAATTTAACAACTCATGCAAGCTCAACCAAATCTTTCTTTTTTTTACTGACATTCTAAATATAAACCTTAATAAGGTTTTCAAGAGCTCTAACACACCCTACTTTATCAGAGTGGATTTAATGCAGAAGAGAGCTACAATAAGATGTCTGTTAACGTCATTTCAGGACCACATCCACACACTAAATGTGCAGATTGACTATCCATATATATTCATTCATATATATATACATCACTGTGTGCTCATTAAAGTAGATTTTGCTCATGCTAAAAGATTTTAGACCAGTCCTGCAGATCTCATGAAGACTCTGTTAGTGTCCAGATGCCTGTAGACACACACACACACACACACACACACACAGGAAGGAAGCAAACAGTGTGTGTGTGTGTTTCCTAAGCTCCTGCATTAGTGATGAACTGTTGTTACTCTGCTCGCCCAACACTGTACCAGTCTAACACAGCAGCAGGATCACAACAGATGCATTATTCACTCATGCAGACACACACACACAGAGAGAATCAGGAGACAGAACCCCTATCACACCATCTCTCCTTCTCCATTCATCTCTCCCCTCTCCGTTCTCTCACCGTCCCTCTGATACACCGTTTTTTTTTTTTGTCTCACTTTCTCTTCCACTTCCCTTTCCTTTTTATCCCTACATCATTAATCTTGTACGGGAAGAGAGCTGGAGGGAAGCCAGCGCCTTTAAATGTACTTGGTTCTTCAGACGCTCTCTCTAACAGTCATCATAGCCTCTGAGCACGTCAGTGTCAGGGTTAAGCGGTGAGAACATCTGCTCGGAATACACTATCACCTGCCTGCTAAAAGGCTGCTCCAGACCTCCAGTGACCTCACGCTCACAGACCACACGGAGACTTTTACTGTAACGAACAAGACGGGTTTTTACAGTAGTGCTCATCAAAATGCATTTTGGTGAATTAGAGCCATTCACCCTAGAACACTGTTTATGGTCCCACCCCTAATATTGCATGCTAGAGTGATGCTTGGACAGTTGAAGGGTGAGCGTTGGTGTATCTCAGCCTGTTTGCGCGTTGGGATGTGACTGTGCGGTGAGCAGATCTGAGCTTCGTTCTGATTTGTCAGCTAGCGATCTGTGGGTTGGAGCTGCCCGTGCCTGTCCTCTCAAAAAAGAACCTTCGGTTCCTGGTTGGGTTTGGGGACGTCTGTACCCACGGAGCATCACCGGGCTACCGAGGCATTCGAACCAACAAATCTATGGGGCTGAGTGGAGCTGATCATCCTTCTCCTCTCCGCTAAGGGCAGGGTTGCAGTGAAGGGAAGGTAACTTCACCCCTATTACTAAACACCAGTGAAATGAGCTGACTGTTAAATAACACACACACACACACACACACACACGGCTGCCTCAGAGCAAATGACAGACATCAGAGGAGAAGGGGAAAGTGATCCTTCTGTCTCTAATCTGCACACATTCACAGCATGAGCTGCCTCTTGGTGCACACGGCCACACACACTCTTGCTCGGAAATGGCACAGGGCAAGCAAATGTGTGTGTGTGTGTGTGGTTGTGTGTGTGTGTGTGTGTGTGTGTGAACTACTTCACCCAGACGAAGCATCAACCCCATCCGATTAAATTCCTAACAGCCTTCTGAGTGCCCTATTAAACACACAGCATTTCCACAAATCCTTCCTTTACTAGACCAGTCTGTTTCCCTTTCACCGCCCCTGCCCTCCCCTTAACCTCTTCCCCACCCCCCCTTAACCCCCTCCACACCCCTCCCTCCTCCACCCGGAGCCACAGCGGAAAGCCAGCCGTCTTACCAGGCACATAATAAAGCGGAGGCTTCAGTCCAAACATGCTTCCAGAGGCGGGCTTGGGAGCTGCGCTCAGCCAGGCGGAGGTGGGTCTGGGTCTCGTGAGAGAGCCACCAGATGGGGCGAGAAAAGCGGGGTGGGGGACCGTGGCGCGATCAGGAGGCGACAGGGGGGCCCTGGTTCTTCCGGCCCGGGAGGGTTGGAGAAGGAGGGGGTAAAAGGGGGGTGGGGGTGGGGGTGCTGCTTGTCAAATGAGTTCCTGGGACGTCAGCAAGCCAGAGGTCAGGACTCCCATTCCCATCCACGCCGCTGTTCCGGAGAGATCAGAGGTGGCGGACCGAGGCGCACGGGGTCGAAGGCAAGCGGCGAAGACGGGCGCCTGTCCTCCCTCATCCTAACATCCTGGCCGGCAGAGGCGTCTGCTGAAAAGAGCGCCGGCGTCCCTCGCTCTCCTGCATTCCTCCGGCGCTTATCCTCTTTCAGTGGCTCCACTGCTGACTGCACTGTTGAGCAGAGAGGAGGAGCACAGAATAAACTCCCCTGAAAGAGAGAGAGAAAGAGAGAGAGAGAGAGCGAGAGAGGGAGGGAGGTTCGAGGCGGTCGAGAGAGATGGATAGAGTGAGAAGGAGAGAGAGAGAGAGAGAGATGAGACGGGATCTGAAGATGTCTGCCCTAAGATCAATTTTCATGCGCGAGTCATTATCTGTAAATTGGACTCCTGCCTGAGCGACAGCTGATTTGTCACCCCTAATGAAATAGAGAGAGACCAGCAGAGCGATGGGGCATCTGTTCACCACACACACACGCACACACACACACACACACCATTACAAGCGCATGCACACACATAGAATGGAGCATGGAGGCTTGCACGCACACACATACACACATATGCATGATAACTCACATGACTCCTACCACCACAGAAGGGTCTCCTGGACCATGTGCTGCTGAGCTCAGACCGGGAGTGAGAAAGCGAGAATGACAGAGAGAGAGAGAGAGAGAGAGAGGCTCTGTGGTGAGAAAACAAAACTGATGAGCTCTTCTGAACCATGAATTTGAACTCCTGCTTTCTGTTTCGCAGACTTTCGCTCGGTTCATTTGTCACCAAGGAATTGTGTGTTTGTGCGCACCTCTTTTTCTTCATTCACTTCGTTAACATGCAATAAGCCAGAGAACCATTAATTGTCAGAAAAGAAGAAAAGAAAAGAACCAAACAGAAACTTTACCATCATACCCCAGAGACTGAGATGGTTTTCCAAGATCTAACAAACACCCTCTGTCTCTGAGTCAGAGCTGCTACACAGCAAGAGGAAGAGAATAAATATCCAATTGCCACCATGGTTGTCAAATACCTGCTATCAGTCCCACACACTACACACGCACAAATGTGCAAAAGATCTGGGTGTGTGTGTGTGTGTGAAAAAGAGGGAAGTGATGGATGACAAGAGAAAGATAAGTGAGAGATGATAAGAGAGAAAGACTGCGAGCGGGCAGAGAGGGGCGGAGGGATGGAGAGAGGGATGGAGGGAGGGCTGTTGCGTGGAAGCCCAGTCCCAGAGCATCTGGCCAATTTATTTGACTGCTGACCCCTGTCTGGACTCCTGAGGTGTCTCTGTGCCTCTTATTACTCCACAACTCTTTAGCAGCTCATTACTTCACTCAGCCACCACTGCGTGTGTGTGTGTGTGTGTGTGTGTGTGTGTGTGTGTGTGTGCGCGCGAGCGTACGTGTGTGTGTGTACATGTGCTACACGAAGCGCAAGTCTCACTAATACAGAGGTGATATTTACAAGACTATTATCACCCATGCGTTTCACATAGTAAGATGTGCAAAATACATTTTCCACCTACTGACCTAAATGCCGGGAGAAAGAAAAAAAAAATACATCAAATGATATAGACACAGCTACTCTTTATAATTCAGAAACAAAATTCAATAAATGTTAACGGTGTTAATATACAAATCCCAGCATGCAAGTTTAGCTTATCAAGAGCTGTGCTTGCTGGGTCCTGTGTACAAGCTCCTCGCCAATCTGTGACACAAAATGAGTCTTTTGTCATGACCAGTAGCAGTAGAGGTCAAGAGATCACCAGCAAATGGCTTAGAACAACACTGGTGGCCGGTGCTGGTGACCAGCATGTTTCGTTGCGTTGGTCACCCAGCTGGAAACATATGGAATTTTGTTTGTGGTGCCTTTAAGGGTCAAACATGGGTCAAGATGGACAATTTGCAATTTTCTTGGGCTGGCATGCCATTACTGGTTAATAAAAGACTTTCATAAATGTTTTTCTGATTCGTACATTATGGATATATGTGGACAAGCCTGGTAAGCAAAAATAATTAATTATAAGAAACAGGAAAAAAATATGCTGTTTTGAAAAAAGCAGCAGCAGTAAAAGCAGACTTTGAAGTTCACAGACAGGGTGGCTTCAGCAGCCCTGAGGCCGAGGTCTCAGGGGTTGAGAAAGACATATGACCAAGCGTTCTGAACAGGAAAAGAGCAAGAGATACGATGTTTAGATAAGCCTGGACCTGAAAGCAGACTCGACAATGGCAATCTTTTGACACCGCTGCAACCCGGAGATGACTGCCGTAGGGCAAAGTTCACATCCTATGGCTGTGCAGAGCAGGGACCATTACAGTGACACCTCAGTGAGAGCAGGAAGTCCTGGATGACCCAGCACTTTCACCACTGGCCCTGTCCAGGAAAGGGCGTCTCTTCCTGTTTGCTTGCTTTCTTTAACGACTCCTCTGAAAATGGCTCTTTATGGTCGTGTCCTCCTGATTGACTTCATGCAGAAGGGACAGGGGCAGGATTAATGCCCTTGGTCAGATGGCATGATGATTTGTCTAATCCCCTCCCAGAATAGTCGGAATTTGCATTTGTGTAATTTTTAATCACTGCATGTCTACCAATAGATTCTACACAATGGTGTCCATGTTGAGGTTCCATAAGTGAATTATGTGATAATGTACATATTTCACAGCAAAACAGCCTAAATTACACTCAGGTTGAAAATAGTACAAATATTTGTACAGCATCTGCCATCTGTAGTTAAATGCATTATAATACATTAAACTATTATAATGAAACATGGAAAGAAGCATATATCTTTACATGGATCCTCCATATCCCCCAAATCCTTGATAAGGTCCAAACACTCTTTCGACAATTTAATCTATCTGAGGTCAGCATCAAATGACATTGATAATGATATACTTGCATCAGAACTGGATGCTCGCAGTACAATCAGCTGTGGTGTGAACCTGCTGCTGAACATGGATCGAAAACATCAGGCGCAACACACTACACATTACAACTGTCATGCTCTAATCAGTGCCAGACCTTCCGGGTTCAAACGATAAGCTTTATCTTGTCTATCACATGTTCAAGTGTTACTTCATGTGCACACACACACACGCACGCACACACACACAAACTGAGCATAGCTAGTGTTGCATCTGATGAGACTTGTGACTGGGGCTTTTGTCTTGATCACAGTAGAGTCCATTCAGTGAAGCACAGCAGCACAGATGGCAGAGTGGAAAGGGCAAGGACCCACAGCAGTGTGCGTATGTGTGTGTGCGCGTAGTGTATGTCTGTGTGTGATATAAAGAGAGTGAGATTTTCCCTTTGTATCTTTGGAGCCCATGTCTATTGATCTCCTGCACCCTGACCTGTCAGACTGGGTGGCCGGTGGTAGGGTGCATGGGGTGAGGTCAGGAGGACACAGCAGCAGCAATGACTTAATCCGGTCAGTTCGATAGTGATCAGCTGGTTCCCCACTGTCTTCACTGTGTTCAAAACAGGTTAAACATTTAAAGGGCACATGCCATTTTTTTGCTTATTGCTTGTTTCTAGAAAAAACTGAGTGTGAGTGTGTGTGTGTGTGTGTGTGTGTGTTTATGTGTGTGGGTGGGTGTGCTTGTGTTTAACCGCACATTATAACAGCATTCATATTTTGCAACACTGAACCACCATGTGACACATTCGTAGGTTTTTGCGGAAAAAGAGGACAAGAGATCAAATCTGAATAAATTTGCCGAGGTTAACAGATGACAGAGCTCCAGTTCTGTTACTGGTGGTCTGTTCATTTAACTGCTCCTGAGCTCCGACTCCCAGTCAGTCTAACTGCAGCCATTGTACTCCTCTGCTCACAAGCCGGTCGCTTTGTTCAGCCACAGAACAATGAGCGGCAGCGCTGATCTGATGAGCTTCTGCAATCGCTGACACCCAGCATCACTTCTCTCCTCCCTTCAATTAGCGTTTGGCTGCGGCTGCTGCTGCTGGACGGCACTGTGCCCTCAACACACACACCCTTGTGGGATTTTCTGACAATGGACATTTGTGTGCTTTGGATCCCTGTCTGTGTGTGGAAGCCTTCACATGAGTGCTAAGGGGTTGGTTTGGGCAATATGGTGATAACATGCTGTTATCGTGTGACCATTCGTGTTGTCTTCCAGTATTATATAACCAAAAAAGCTATTTGAATCACAATAAATTAACAAATCCTATAAAGATCATTTACTGTAAATGAATAACAACGAAAAAAAAGATAAATTAGAAGAACATTAAACATAATACGGTTAAATACAGATATGATAAATATGACATTTTGTGTGTAAAAACATGACCCATCAAATAGTTTTTTTATGAACATTTAATTTATAGTTTATGATACTTAAGAAAACATAATATTGATATTTAACTATGAGAAACAAATGCATAAATAAAAATTAATATAAATGAAAGGCCTAATCATTTAGCCCTGTGAGAAGGGTGCATTATGTGTCCTTTGGATGAATGCATGCTATTCTCTAGCTGTTCATTTGAGACCTGAGCCTTTCATTGAAAGAGACTCATGTTCCTCTGGACTCAGATACTGGAACGCTTCTGAGCATGGGCCTCTCATGATTCGGCTTTTTGACAGAAGTAACCTCCACACATGCATCATTCCAAACATGCATCATTCGTGTTTGTTTAGGAATGGACAGAGCAAGAGGACTCCCGCTGGGAATTGCATGAGAGCCGGTGGATTTTGAAAAAAATGAGTGTGGAATCACAGACTGGTTTGGAACATAGTGGACCAGTCCCCTGATGGCTTTTTAAAAAGACCGTCATGAATAATGTATCAAATTTAATGTAAGGTTGAAGACCCTAGAAGCAAAGGTTTACAGACATTGAGTGTGTGGTGTGTACCTGTAGATCCTGCTAGCTGATACAGCTGTCAGTAAAGGTTTTATTCATTGTCCAGGAAGGTTCCTGAGATATTGTGACACCCAAAGTACTTTATTACAAGGGGGTCCTGCTAGAGGTCATTACGGTCCTCTTAAGAGCCTTTTACCAACAGAAAAGGTTGGAAGTGAGAGATCAGAGAAGGTCATTGCCCTTTATATATGTGATGATGGTTTACATTTGAGCCCATGGCTTGTTATATACATTCTCATTGTACTCAACACAAACTGCAAAGCCTGTGCACAATGTCCTGGAAAGTGTGAAAAACCAGAGCTATTTAAAAACAGAGTACTTGCTATTTCCTGATAATGTCAAGCCTGCTCGAACGTTTGGACTGGTGCGCATGGCCCTGGCCCTGTCCCTGAGCGGGTCATTGGTAATAAATCGTGGAATTCAGTGCAGGGACTTTGCAGTTAAAGTACCATTGGTGACCACAGCTTGAGATCAGGGTGTCTGTTGTGGGTTATGAGAATGCCGTACCCCTTCTCCCCTCCCTTTTTCTCCCCTGTCACATTCTTTCTGTCTTACTGCACAGTGTCCTGACCACAGACTGACAGTGGAGGAAGTGCGGCACCACAGGAAACAGAGAGGTGTGCACAGATAAAGCAACATCTGCTGTTTAAGTGTGAGGCCTCTTCTCATCTGTCCTTCACAGAAATGCATGCACACACACACACACAAGCTCATATGCACAATGCAATGGAAGTGCTACAGGAAACGGCACCAACCGCACATGTAGGGCAGTGCAGAAAAGCTGTTTAGAGCAACAAAAGCATCAATTATGAAACACCTTAAAACCGTGCGCTTGCCGATGAACAACGGGAGGCGATCTGCCTCGGGACGCCTGGAAAAGGGAGAGGATTGAGATTAGCATTCACGCCTGTGAAGGAAACCCAGCATCGGATCTGTCAAAACGTTTGTTTTTCAAACAGACCAACAGAGACACACACACACGTTTCAGAAATGAGCTGTGTAATCTTCCCCTTCTCTTCGAACATCGACGAACACCAAAAGCGCACAAAAAGCTTCCTAAAGGGCCTAAAATACTGAAAGAACCCTTAGTGTGGGACATGAAAGAGCTCTAGCCCATTGTGGGCCGCCACTCGCTGAGGCTTGCGCGTGTGATCTTGCTCTAATGACAAAAAGCTTTGAAAGGAGAACACAGGGTGTTACATGGGTTAAGATCAGCACCTTCATCTCCGGCTCTGCATACACACCCAGGCTCATAAGTATAAAAGAAGCCACCTCATCATGCCAGTTTGAAAGGTGCACAGTTATAGTCTACGGGCCATCAGACACCCAGTACACCATTCGTAGTGGAAGTTACTGACCAAAGGACCATTGCTGAGCAGGTGTGACCATTCTCAACAGGGAGTGTGAAGCCTTCTCAGAATCAACAAAATGAACTTACTCTTTCTGACACTGATGAAATGCTAACTGTGAAATGCTGATGTTGTAATTTGGGCTGCTTTGATTGTTTAATCCCGTACTGGGGCATTGGTGGCCTAGCGGGTAAGGAAACTGGCCCGTAATCAGAAAAAAACTCCTGCAAGGTCATATATATATATATATATATATTTTTTTTATTTTATTTTATTTTTTTTTTTTTTTTTTTTTTTTTTTTTTTTATAAACAACAGATCTAAATTTCACTTCAGCTCCTGCCTGCTGCTCAGGAACCATTTTGAACTCTGAGTTCAGGTGAGCTTTGCTCTTTATCGGCTGGACTGGAGCCATTTGTATGTTCTCTGTGTAAACGGTGCACAGTAAACAAAGCCCAGGTGGTGCCCCAGATTGTGCTACTGCCTCTGGTGTGTGTGTGTGTGTGTGTGTGTGTGTGTGTGTTCAGTGTGCACTTTTGGCTTCAGTACAGAGCAAGGTCAGAAAAGACCTTTGTTAATTGGCCTATATTTTTCAACCTCCATTAAGACACTCAAGGCCCACGTTGGACAGTGCAAAAGCCCTTGGTGGAGCAGCGGTACTCCACCCAGAGCCACCGCGGCCAAGAGGAGCTCTGCTAATAAGACCCAATTACCGCTGCTTTGTCCCGGCTGTAGTCACCCGGGACGATGCACACTACCCGGCTTCTGAATAAACCTGCCAGCTCTGAGACGCTCCTGCTTATTCTCATGGTAAATGTCTCTTTGGCAACATAAATTGTTAGCGGAGCACTAATCTGCAGTGTGCAGTGTAAGTGTGTGAATGCACTTACCTCTCGGCAGGGTAATTGACTGTGCACATAATCCGCTCTGCAGCGCTCATGTTTGCAATTTTCTGTGCAAATGACGGGACTCTGGTTTTCTTTGCCCTCGCTCCCATTCATTATGTTATCAATGCATTTCAGGACATCTGGTTGACCGGGTGGAGCTGAATCTGTTTGCCTATTCTTTGGTCGCTGGCTTGTTCGCGCAAAGGGTCCCCGCTGAGGTGTTGAGCTGCACTGCATTGCAGCAGGGACAGTAGTCCCACCACCTTCCACCACCCGCTGCTCCACCTGCAAGGTCAACCAATGGTGCTCAGCTTTTGCACGAGAGCCCAGGATAATTATATCCAATAATTTTTTGATTGTTTTCCATATCCCTAACCCTTTTACTTATAAGTGAGACCGAATGAATCTCTGAACAACATAAAAGAAGTGTGTGCAGGTCATACTGTACCAGCATGAGTGAAGGTTGAAGATCATTGGAAGAACACGCGCTAAATGATCAGTTGTTCAATGAGACGTGTATTTAAAGAGCTTCAAACACCGTGTCCCATAAAGACATGGCCATGTGAAAAATGATGAAAACCTCAACTGAAACCTTTGAATGTAGAATAAAGTTTATTGCAAAGCAGTGGCAAAATGATCTTCCATGAGCAACGTTGTAACACCATGGGTACCCATGGTCCCAAATGTGATTAACAAAATCCCATATGTTGTCTTGATGACATTACTGCATGGAAAGTATGCTTGGGCAAGCCAGTGATTCCCACTCTTAGTCTTAGTGCTAATCAGGGTCACCAGAGCCAATCCTGGGTCACACACCCATACTGACAGACAATTTAGAGTTACCAATGCACCTGCTGGGACAGCAGGAGAAAGGTGGGAAACTGTGAGGCGATGCCGCCAACCTTTTGCCTCCATGTGGCCCTCAAACAGCACTAATGATGCTAATATAGTGGATGTGTCAATCCATTTGGCACAGCCAGGTACTGTGCTATGCATTATATGTATCCATTAGATGCGTCCACTCGATGAAGACAATCATCCAGACACACACACTCGTGCATAGAGATAAAGCAGATGCAGTCCCAGGTGAAAAAAAGAAAGCAGTGTGTCACCCGAGCTAGACAACATGAGCTAAATTGAATCAATCCATCTCAGAAATGGCTCTTGTCATCCTCTCAGTTTCTGTCTTTCCTTCCTGCTCTTCCAGTGAGTAGTCATCTGTGACAGGCATAAGGGCGTGGGCGGGAAGTAGGTGAGTAATCTCCACCAATCGCAGAGTTCCCCGGCGTTAAGCTAACTGGGCTGCCTGCCGCTGACACTAACGACTGCTTGATGAAGGTGATGAATGTGTTAATATCCAGCTCGCAAAGCAGGTCCTCGGGAGCGGGCTTAACATGCATGTCGTGCGTGAAAGGGGGCAAGCCGGTCCTGGCAGAGCTGTCCCCAGAGTCCCGCACACATATGAAGCCGTATATTAACAGGAAGGGGTCCAGGGGGCTTCCGTGTCTGACAAACAGGAGACGTCTATCCGCAGACGCCGAAGGACATTTTTTAAAAGCTGAAACCGGGCATGGCAATCGCTCTCGAATAAGACGATAAGTCATTAAGTACGTAATTAAGTAAGGAATACACAATGTGACAGGAAGATGTGACAGAAAGACAGGAAGGCAAAGCCACACGAGGAGAAAGGAAGAAGTGTGAGGCAGGGTGGGAAGCAGCGTGATTGATTTTCTGTCCCGTCTCCAGAACACACTGAGTGCGTCTCCACGGCGATGAGGCTTTAAAACACGTCCGGCTGTCTGGAGATTTACTGAGACAACCACCACCCCCCCTACCCCCGGTCTCTTTCTCTCCGAGTCCCCCAATTAGCCCGCGACATCACCCGTACACCCACTGGATCATGAGTGCATCCGCCGCGCCATCGATTGGGACGAGAGCAGGGGCGGAGCACGATGGATCGGGCCACGCGGCGTTAATATTCAGCTCTGCCTTCATTCCACTTGCAGCGCCCGGCATGGACCCGATGGTGTAAATACATCACCCGCTGAGCAGACGGCAGCAGATGACACTGTCCGTTCTCTGGCCAGCCCTGATAGATGGCGGCCGATTCTATCAATTGAACAGCCTTTGGCAGGGCGAGGCCGCGTTCTGTGCCATCGGCTTCTGTTGGACGTTAAACACAACAGCAGAGCTGAAAGGCGCCCTCGGTTTGTTGGTATTGTGTCGAGGAAACAGTGTAGGCAGATGCTTTCAGTGGACGGTCTCTCATACACACAGATGCATACGCTCGCACGCTGACAGCGTGAATAGCCTTGCCGCTTTTCAGGGTAAACCCAAGTGCTCTGAAGAGGGTCTTGTAAGACAGATGCTATAATGGGCCTTTGTACGAAAGATCGATATATTGACAGGAACAAAGTGTGGATGGCTCAGCTCCGCTCCACAGCATGGAGGATTTAGTCTGCAGCGTGTCGGCGGAGCAGTGAGAGATTTCAATCAAGCAGAACAAAAAGGCCTCGATCGCCCAAAACCCAATACGTGAACTGTGACCTCCACCCTGGATACCACCTCTAGATGCACCTGTAGTCTAATTTTATCTGCTAAAGGCACATTAGCATAAAGCAGACCAGATTATTTGTCCTCCTTTAAAGCTACAAACAGCACAGAGGTTCCTTGCTCCATCGCACCTCTATCAGCTCTAATTGGCTCGTAAGCAGTTTCAGTCAGGGGGACATAGCACAGAATCACCTCAGCCACAAACACTCATCACCCACCCGCAAAGAAGACCCTCGGCTGAATTGGGATCAGCTGCACGTGCCTCTTCTCAGAGGGGGAGATGAAGAGAGGCTGATTTCTTGGGCTGTTTCCCTCCACATCAGTTCCTCGCTCCCCTCCCAAATAACATAAAGACCTCAGAGCGAGGGAGAGACGCGGCAACTGTTAAAGAGATCTCAAGGACCCGTTTACAAAGACACAGTCTCCATAATGATTTCAGTGTCAGGCGTGTTGGAGCAATCCGCCTTAGATCAGACGGAACCTCATTTTAATTATCTTCTCTGGGTTCTTCAGGGACTGTGGGTATGATGGGGGCTTTTTCGATATTTGCATATGACAATGACGAAGTCTCTCAACCTGCCATAGGTGATACATCTGCAGTGTTACGAATAAAATGAAATCTTTGGGAACAACATACGTTGTCATTTTGCTCTAAAGTATTTGGGATAAAATCAAAATAATCAGGAATAATAAAATGTTTACCCTATTGTTTGACTTCGCCTTTTGCAAGAGATAAAGCATTTTTATATAGTCTGTGGTACATTATGGAATTTTATTAACTAAAAAAATTATAATGTACAGTTTTAAGTCTTCCTTTTAAAGGTGAGGTGACAAGCTATTCTAATGACATGTTATGCACAAAAGAAAGAACAAATTGGACATAAATGATTTTGTAGAAGACAACTCAGCATTTACAGAGTGTTCACCTGCTGTCTAATAATGGAGGGCAGAAGGTTGTGATGATTTTAGGGCAGGATTTACTAGCTAGCCACTGCTAGCTAGTTACCATGTTAACTATTTTAAAAATAACACTTTGACAGGCAGTTTTAAATTAAAAAATGGTAGAAATTGCATGTGATGGCCTGGTTCCACTTTCCTGCAACAATTTTGCTCCGGTGTGTAAGATTAAAGCTTCACAATTAGACAAGCTAAAGCCTAAACGGCGAACGTGCATGCATCATATATCACATCCTGGAGACGATTAGGAGCACAGATACACGAACACACATAGACTCACAGGATGCGCCACCCCACCACAGCCACCATCATTAAACACCATCCATCAATCTCCAACGTTCTCAGAGAAAAACAGTGTGTATTAACTGATATGAAGATGCCCTCCTCATCAATTCAGACTGCCGCCGCACTAAACGTTCAGTTTACATATAATGGAATTCTTTTACATGCCAAATGACAGTTCTTACAGTTCCTACCACGTTTAGAACATTCCTTTCCTGTTGGTGTAATCGTATCATCTATTATCATTTGTGCAAAAGACAGTAATAAATAGGTTTTTCTTAAAATGTTTTCTTAATTTCACTCACTCACACCTACAGTCAATTTAGAGTCAGTAGTCCACCTATTGTCCATGGCTGGATGAAACTGGAGAACCCAGAGGAAACCTGCACCAACACAGGGAGAGCTTGCAGGCTCCACCCACACAAGGTCCAAGCCGGGATCCAAACTCACAACCTTGGAGGTATGAGGTGCCACCATACGGTCCCAAATCCATTATATCAACATGGTTTGACGATTATGGTATGGAATGGTACGACACTGTATAGAAAGGCAGGAAACTGGAGGTATCTGGAACATCCTGGATTCTTCTCGAACCGCCACAGGCTGGATAAATCTCAATTAACCTGGACTGCTTACAACTTAATAACAATGCTGCTTACCGCAGAGAGCATGCCGAAACTCCCAGATAAAGAAATATCTGTTAGTGTCTAATTCTCCAGCAGCTGACGACTCATTTGTGATGTGTCGAAACCGTGTCATGCAGAAGAAAAGATGAACAGAAAAATAACCTGGATCACGGAGTGCGCCTTGCTAAGACGGATGTGAAGAATTTAAGCTGTAAGGAGCTCAGCATCTCTCTGTGGCCTAATCATTGGTGACATTGTCAACAACTGCTCGGTAATGGCGAATGCATGCGCAGTAATGTGCACAGAAATGGTCCAGGTACAGCACATCTTTATGATTCAGGCCAGCGATTGAACAGCACTCAGGATCGAAGACGGCGCCAGCCAGATCGAACGAGGCCGAATCAGAGCCGGGCGCACTGTCTGTCCACCAGAACCAATCCACGGCTAAGAGCCGGCTTTACAGGCGACACAGAGGGACGCAAAGAGCCTTATGCTTAATGGCAACCATGGCGGTGTCTCATCCATACCGATTGTTTAGAACCACTGTGAGCGAAAGTAAATGTGTATGTACGGAATTATTTCTTTAGTCATCATATTCAAAGTAGCACTTGCAAGTAGTTATGGCTATTGGGTCATAGTCAACAAATATATTCATGTGTGTCTTAAAATGTTTTTAATCTGATTAGTATAGTCTATATTTAACCTAATGTGTCACCCTTATTAATATATCACTGCTTATTGTAAAAACTAGGGGCAGTGGCCTAGCGGTTAAGGAAGCGGCTAAGGAAGCGGCCCCGTTATCAGAAGGTTGCCGGTTCGAATCCCGATCTGCCAAGGTGCCACTGAGGTGCCACTGAGGTGCCACTGAGCAAAGCACCGTCCCCACACACTGCTCCCCGGGTGCCAGTCATGGCTGCCCACTGCTCACTCAGGGTGATGGGTTAAATGCAGAGGACAAATTTCACTGTGTGCACCGTGTGCTGTGCTGCTGTGTGTCGCATGTGACAATCACTTCACTTTAAAAATGATAATGATGGTATTGTTACTGTGTTACACATTATGAGGGGATTAGAGCATCTACATTTCGGGCGGCGGCTGCATTATATAATTATGACCAAAAACAAGAATTCCATCAGGCAAACGGCCGCACTAGTAATTTAACACAATTCTGTCCAAAGCCTCTGTGACCCATACATCACAGTCGGGACATAAATCCCTTTTTCCCCTCAAAGCAAAGGTGGAACACCAGAGCACACATACACACACACAGGCCGGAGAGCAAAAGAGATTGACTTAGGTGTGAAATGGAGGAGCAGGTTCAGGAGCAGAGGTGGGGGCCCAGTTTACCGGGGAGAGTCTCTGGGTGAGTGGGGTCTGATGAAGGCGGCTAGTGACGGGTCAGCGCTTCCAGCTGGATGTGTTATTACAAGTCAAAATGTATTCCTCTCTGGGGCTGTGTCACCCCCACACACGGAGGGGGAGGTAGGGGGTCGTCGGGGTCATCGAGCAGGCAGATTAATCGAATGCAGACATCTGCAGAACACAAACTGCACGGTGGGAAGGGTTGGGGGGGATTATTGATGCCTGAGCGCCTGAATGCCAAGGGCTGAGCCATGAATCCACCATTGCTGGCCAATGGCAGACAGTAAATTAGAAGGAGATAAGGAGTGAGGGATGGGATGTATTAAAGGGGGTCTTTCCTCTTGCTGTTTTCTTCTCTCTTCCCCTCCCCTTCTCATGCCCAGATTCCCTTGCTCTTCCTCTCGCTCTCTCTCTCTCTCTCTCATTCGCTCACACGAGTGCAGTAATATCGGGGCTGGCAGGCGGTGGATAAGATGTGAGGCTGAGTGGAGATTAGAGCTGTGGCGGGGTAAAGAGAGATGCCACAGGGGTGCGGCGCTAAAGCTTCTTACCTTCTCTCACCAGCCTACATTGGTAGGCATAGGTGTGTACGTTTGTGCGTGACCCATCAGCTGTACGTGCTATCATCCCCCGTGAGCTAGACGAGAGAGTACACGCGTGCAACAACAGATCAAAGGTTGCCAAAATATTATTTTTGGGGTGGCTTTCTCTGCTGTGTAACTATGGTTCCCAGCTGTGCTGCTCTCTAGCATCTCTAGCTTGGTTCCTATAGAAACATAAGTGCCATTGGACATTATAGGGAAAATGATTTACCTGAATCAAACATTCAACTAAAATTATATCTTTTTTGGTATGCATCAGTACTTATTAGTAGTCTTTTATTTCAGTGCATCAAAGTCCATGAACATCTCTCATTTTTCACTCAGGTTATAGTGACACTTCCAACGCATTTGTCTAAAGGAGCAGCTTGAGCTCTTCTGATCTCCTGCATTGCCCAGAGGCACAGAAACACTCTTGACTAGAAGTCCATTAAACTGTAAAGCAATGCCACTCAGTGTCAACAGCAGCTGCCAGCTCCCCACAATTAACTGCCCTGACCTCAGGGTCACTGTTCTGTGGAGGTGTGTGGTCAACAGGTCACGACCTTTGTCTGGCCACGAGTCAAGAGGGGTCATAGGTCAGGCCCAGGCCAATAAACCCCCAGCAGAAGTTGGTAATGATTAGAGGTTAACAGTGCTTAATGGATGGTGACCTCTGACCCTGAGGCCATGGAGACAGAACAGAATGTCTGAACAATGGGCGGCTTGACAACACAATCTACACCCCACTGATACAGCACAGGAGAACTGTCCTGGGGGCGGGGCAGGAACTACCAGCTAGCAATCATGTCACATACATCTATGTTGGCTTGGTTAAAAACATTTTCTTTTAAGTGAAAGATCACATTTCACTTGTCATTAGCAGATGAACTTGTAGCCCTAACCTGCTCTGAGGGGACTAAACTCATTAGAAAATATGATGAATTAATATAAAGTATTTATAGAAATAAAAATTAAACTTATAACCCCTAAAACATTATGTGACCAAGCTGATCAGGGTCTCATGGACAGGTCAAACTTTACAAGCCTCTCCCTGTAGTCAAGGTTATGCACTTCCTGTCTTAGAGATGATTATATGATGCCACTGGAGGTACAGCTGGTTTGTGTGTGTGTGTGTGTGTGTGTAAAGTGAGTGCAGAGGCAAGGCGGGGGACAGACAGGGATCATGCTGGTGTCAGGTTTGAGAAGGTGGGAGACAGCAGCTAGGGCTCTAGAGGAAATTAGATTTTCTAGGTGAACATATCTATAGCACAGTGCTGGTAATACACAGATTGCTGTTTTTATGAGTTATTTTAAAGCGGTGGTACTGAAATATTGCCCATGAAACTATAAC
Source organism: Denticeps clupeoides (assembly GCF_900700375.1). Lineage (NCBI taxonomy): Eukaryota > Metazoa > Chordata > Actinopteri > Clupeiformes > Denticipitidae > Denticeps > Denticeps clupeoides. The sequence continues at coordinate 5,213,282 of NC_041723.1, read as the reverse complement.
AAACTATACATATGCATCAAAATAAGATATTATAGCTAATATATTGATAGCTATACCCATATTGCACTGTAGCTGAATAGATGCTTCTAATGATGGAGGCATAATACAATGAAACAGAAAGGATTCAGAGAATAAGAAATATGTCTTGCATTTAAAACCACTTGATACATAATTCCCTGCTATGTTAATTTGCAGATTTACAAAGATACAATAATTAATTAAGAGTAATATAAAATCTAAGAAGATGTTTAAATGTTTGGATGAATTTTGCATTTTAAACCCTAATTAGTTTAAGTGAGGTGATTAAGCATCCATCTGCGAACGATTGATTCTATCTACACTGGCTGCTATAATAACTGCTATTTACACATATGGACATGCAGCAGTAATGAAAAGACATTAATTACAGTTATCCAACAATAATTACAGACCAATCAGTAGTCCTCCTGTTGTTTTTCCTTAATTATCATAGTTATTTAAACGCTTATTGTTGTAAATTTACATGAGAAATTATTTGATCCTTGACACATGATCTGAAATTATTGTCTGAAGGATATTAAAAAAGTCACACAATGAGATGGATGTACCTCAAGTGGCAGTTCTTAGTTTGTCGATAGGCAATGATATCAGAATGTAATATCAGAAATTATTTAAAATCTGTCTTCACTTCAAGAGTCCAAGATAGCACGGTACTTCAGAATACTAAATTCCGTTTTGTGCACCCACTTTAATTGTTGCAACTTTCTGCCATGCAGTTTTTTGCAAAAGGACATTCTGCCACGTTCTTAGCGATAACATCAGTGAAGATGTCATGGCACTGTGTGTTTGTGGAGATGGTTTGGGTCAGCGGCGTCCTCCGGGCCATCTCACGGTCCGGGAGCGAAGGGAAAGAGTCAGTGTGAGAGAGGCCGAGAGGGGGAGACAGACAGGCCGAGAGAGTGAGAGTGATGTAAGGTCGTCCGTGCAGGGGGAGAGTTTGGTGTTGTGTGAGCGAGAGTTGCCCTGGTTAAAGCCTCGGGCCTTGCAGAGGTAATGAGTGTTGGCCTGAACGCAGCCAGACTCTCCGAACAGATGATGCTGCAGAGAGAAAGAGAGGCGGGGAGGGAAAGCTGAGGAGAGAGAGGCAAATGTGAAGGTTATCTAATCAGCAAAAAGCATGAGTATTTTTGCTAGTGTGTGTGTGTGTGTGTGTTTGTGTAGCCCAGATGAATTCCAACACAGTCTAGGTTAAAGCCACGGGGCATGTGAAGATAACGAGAGACTCTGGAAACAGAATATGCTACAGAGGTGAAATGCCCGGAGGGAAAGAGAGAGGGAGAGGGTGAAAAAAAATGCTTATGTGAGGCTCGTCCCACAGCAGGGAAATGTTTGTTAGTTGGGGAGTGGTTGCTGTTTGTCGGAGGCAAAAAGGATAGACGACAAGACCTCGCTTGAACGGCGGCCGCTGGAAAGCCGCTCCGGTCGCGAGCCTGGGCTGCACGGCCTCCTCCCCCCGAACGGCGGGCGCTTTTTCTGCTGCCCCGCGCTTTTTACTCGCCGAGTGAAACAAATCTATTTTTCCGCCTGGTCCTCACTGTGCTGACAGAGGACGGCCGAAGTGAGGAAATTGGAAAAAGATGAGGTGCGCAGTGCATGGGGGAAATATGAAAGAAATGGAGAGGGATAGTGGCGTCGGCCCTGAAAAAAGATAAGAAAGAAAACCGGATTAAATGAGGGGACTGTGAAAAATATATACAAATGTAAAATTAAGCTAAGGAGGGAGGAACGTGGAAATGTATATCCGTCATCCGTCATGCCATCCCTTCTCTTCAGTCTGATAATACAGATGAATATCCACCCAACAGTGAAGCGCAGTAGCCCATTAATGTAATGCGGGAATAAATCAGACGAGGATTTCCCATCTCTTTATTTCCCCCCTCCATGTTAGCAGCCACTCCGCAAAACTCATCACTCGTCGTTTTGCCGCAATTCACAGGCAGGAAGGAGCAAATCGGTGATGCCATCGCAGCCACGCAGGTCCAGGAGGGTTAAGTGCCGGGGGTTTTCAGCGTGACGTGTCTATTTATGGAGACTGACAGGCATGGCAGGGCTGCCTACTTGACTGCAGGAGCGCGGTAAAAAAGAAAAAATCATTTTCCTTGTGCAGATGAGCTCCGGGCTAACGTGACAACTCCATTTATCAATATGGGCGCGCGACTGTCTGTTAAGCCAGGGAGAGGGAGGTGCTGAACGAGGCTGAATGATGACCTGAACATTTGCATATCTTTATAGTCAGAGTAGTCGGGAATGCCTTTAAATGTACACATGTGTGGAATGAGGTCGGGTGAGCTGGGCCCATCCCTAAACCGCCGTAGCTCCTCGCCGTCACCAACCGCTGTGGTTCATAGCAGTTTTTTTTCGGTTCTTGAATTGCAAACTAAAGGCATCACAGGATCACGAGGTGAACAGTGAAGTCTAAGGCCTTGTTCACACATGGTTCTGGTTAATTTTTTTAGCATTCGCGGTGTCAGGTGAGCTCGGACTGAACGGCGACTGTTTTTCTGCTCATTCGAGCATATCATGGTGTCCACACAGGCATTCAGCACCAGTGTTCCGCTGGCTGCCATCAATTGAACACTGCACGCAATATTTCTTTGATGTCAAGCTCAGCCGAAGCTTAAACAGCAATGAGCATTAAACATTCGAAGAATGGAAAGGCCATGTCCCATTTCCACATCCCATTTCTAATCAGAATTGAAAGATTTATTGGTCAAGTATGTGACACACACAAGGAATTTGGTTCTCTTCGTAATAGTCAATGCAATACACAATAAGTGATAAAACTAAGATTTTATTTTATTGACAACACAAAATGTGACCGATTTAAAAGACGAACAAGGAAATCATGCTTAGGACAGCTTCTGGTATTTCTCTGCCTGTCTGTAACATGTGGTTTCACTGAATGATATTCAGGCAGGACAAGATTCCATAAGTCCTGTATGGCTGAGAAATTCAGGAAAAGAAAAGCAAGATGCAAACCCCACCCATCCATGAATACATGAGTGGTAACGATAGCAGAACAATCAGCATACCAAAGAGATAAGCAGGCGGTAATGCGGGCGTGGTTAACAGGCATTACAGGTAAGAGAGAGGTGACTACTGTTGCTCATTTGACCGGGTTTACAAAAGAGGATTAGAGTCACAGAACAGAGGCGGATGACTTGGATTCAGTAAGAGTATCGTCACTCTGCCAGAGGAGTGTTCAGACCACCTCACCCATTCCTCTAGATTAAACCACATAGCACTTCGGAAGCCTTATAGTCCAACAAGGAAGCTGAGAAAACTTCCCAAGGCCGCCACAGCGACCCCTTTCACTGTATTCTTCATGACGTGTGGATGAAAAACCCATTTCGTTCTAAATCCTGCCTAGATCTCATATAAACCGATGCAGCTGGGAAGCCGATGGTTTTCCACTGAACGTGCAGCGTCTTCCCCCGTAGCACCGAGATAAAATTCACATTACTGATAAATTCAAGATTCAAGAGTGGCTTGCAACAAGGTCATTGTGGTGACAGGAAAAGAAGGAACTGCAGGTACATTTTCCATCAGTTTGCCCTGTGGCTGCTATACAACTGTTGCCTTAGGCTAGTTCTGGAAGAATGAATGACGAGGAGACAAAGGTTCGTTTGAACATCTTTATGTTTCCTCGTGTTTCCTCAAAAGGCTGTCATGCCACCGCGTTCACACCTATACTACAAGCAAAGCTCGTCACCTCTGAGGCTTTTCACCTAGATGGCATGCTTAGACCGACCCACCTTGCGTGTGGGAGATGCAGCAGGAGAAATGGGAGAAGAGCAGGAGTGATGTGCGGATTAAAGCGTTGAGATAAGCCACTGAATCCATCTTGTTTTGGACCACTTAGGAACGTTTCATAGATCCCCAAAAGCCGCAATGAGCGGTGGTGGATAAGCTGCCGAAAGTGAAATACACACTTCCCCTCTCTTCGCGGATACTCAGCGAGGACCCACACATTCCAGAGAGAAACCTCAAATTGCAGGCCGGCCACTCTCGGGGCGTCACAGTGTACATTCTTTAGAGGCTGGAGCACAGCGGAGGAATCGGTACCAAACCCAAAACCGAGCAGAACGACACCGAAGTCTACCAAAAGAGGAAGAAAGGGGCATTTTACTGGAAACCTGATGGTGAAGATCTGAAAGAAATTACACTGTGGTGTGGTTTTGAGGACACAGTGAACAAGCTGAGCTGAGATGGAGGGAATTTGGATGGAGACTTTTTTGCCGAAGACACAATGAAGCCGTGTTTAACAAGGGCACAAATACAGTCGATGAGAGAGCACCGTGCAAAATATTTATTAAGTTAATTGGGGGCTTTTATAGAGCCCTGAAAGTGACACTGTTAATACACCGAAGTGAAAGCGGGCGCTTGTTTATGCACGCTGCGCTGGCACACAAGGGAGACCTGATCTCAGCCTCACAAACAAAGGGTGGCCGAACTTGATCTCCCGGTCTCTAAACCCAATTACAGCGCTCCGCATGCTACCCTAACCCTGCGGTCTTCTCACTAAAGCCACAGATGGCACTGCCAGCGCTGGGCGCAGTGCGCTCCCTGGCACCAGGCGTAGTCTCGGCACCTCCCAGGGCGAGCGGGAGCCCGTGCCACACATGAGTCTTGCCCACCGGCGAATCTTTCCGTACCCAATGGCACCTAAGCCTGGACTGTATATCTTTGCTTGGTGTACGCTGCCTATAGCAACACTGACCATGTGAAACAAAACGTCCTTGGACAGCATGTAAGTCATCATTAATGGTGTATCTATTGACTTCAGAATATATAAATATATATATAAGTCATTTGTGGCATCATTATAAATGTAAAGTGAAGTACAGCACATCACATGGTGACACAATGAAATGTGTCCTCTGCTTTTAACCATCACCCTTGGTGGGCAGTGGGGGGTACTTGGATGGTTCAGGATTCAAACCGACTACTTCTGATTACAAGTCTGTTTCCTTACCCGCTAGGCTACCACTGCTCTGTGTGCTTGTTGTAGGTGCTTTTAGCAGAGGACAGGGGTCACTGAGGTCACAGCACCATATGCAATGTGTGTTGAACCATATTTTATAGGCAGTAATCCATGCAAACCCCACAAAACCTGCAGTTTTGGAGTTGATCCGGTCTAGACATGTAACATGTTATTTTGACCCATTCCGAAGTCACCGATCAATTCCAATAGAATGTTTATTTTGTAAGGGTGTCACAACCGTTAGGCATGACAAGGCAGGTGAACAGAGAGGAGGACGAAGAAGTGACGAGATGACGAGGAAGAAGGACGCAATCGTATGACGTCAGAAAACCGGGGTTTAATTTGTGCAGAACAGAACAGGGACGGCATCCGAGACACTGGCGAACATGTAACGCATCAAAGACCCAACGGCGAACAGAAACAAACAGGGCAGCTTTATACATTCGACACAGGTGAAAACGATTAGGTGACATTACACAGGATAACAGTGAAACACCGGTCCGGATCCCGAACCGGAGTAACCCCTTCTGGACCGGATCATGACAAAGGGTTGATGAAAATCTGCTTTTAATCAGCGGATGATGGCAAAAATGTCAGTATGGTATAACCCTAGAAACTGATGTGTTAAATTGTCAATAAAGCAAGTCATCCAACAGTTTGCTACAATGTCACATAAGAACTATTTAGACAAAAGTAATTTTATAATAGAGATTTTATTTGAGTAATCATCAATTCCCTGATGACCCTAAATGCTGCAAGGTTAGATATTTGTACATAACTGGAACATGCAGCCATTTTTTCATGTGCAAAGTGGGTTAAGCTCTTGGCAGAGGCTCCACGTCTGTAGTCAGCCCAGACTTTTAGGTGGGGCCACCCTGCACAAAGAGGTCCTGGGCTCAGGTAATTAATGTGGATTATATTTCATGTTTAGAGCGGCGTGATGATATTTCTCTGGGAGCACAGCTCACTGACAACAGACACTGGTGCCACTCCAGCTCAACATCGCGTCCCTTCTGTTGACATATTGTAGGCCAAAGTACACAAATGCTCATATGAAAACTGGTCCCAAAAAAAAAAAGGACTGAACACTTAAATTAACATGCACATCATTTTAACAAATATGTTTGCATTTTGACACACAGTAAGGATAATAGGCTTTAATAAATCAGTAAGGTCAATGAGTTTTATGTGGAAACCATAGAACTACAAGGCCCAGACAGCCTCAGAGGACTGCTCGAGGCAGCACTCTCAGGGCCCAGAGGAGAGCAGCAGGGGCTGTGAGTTCCAAACCTATTCCCTGCACCATCTGGCCCTCCATGGGATCCGGCTCTGCCCAGACTCACATGCACCGAGTGTAAAATTAGCTTGTAAGTGTGTTGGCTGTGTGTGTGTGTGTATTTTCCAGTTTATTGAAAACGTGGGTATAATCCCTCAATTTTTCATAGGATTGAAGCTGTACGCCGTGTGTTATGTGTGTCTAAGCAGATGGTCACCGTGCAGAAGTCAGAGGCCGGGGATCACAATGCGGAGGGGTCATCAGTGCTCCATCTTCCCTTGCCCATCGTTCTCAGCAGCACATTCACCCTCCTCCACCTCCTGCAACAACCACCTCGCCATCAGAGGATCACAGTGTCACGTCAACAAATGTCCCCTGGTGACTTCTGAACTTCACTCCGCAGCCTTCGTGGGGTGCCCTTTGACCCGTGACCTCTGGCTTCTTAGCTGTTGTCCCCTGTGCCCCTGAGGGGTAATAAATCACGTTACTGCCATCTTTCAATGACATGGGAGGGGGAAGAGGGCGGGGTTTAAAAGGGGAAATCTAGCACCACCTTTCAGGACGACATTTCCTCATACAGATGGATGACAAATTAAAGAAAAAACAACAACATGGGTCTTGATGAAAAATGTGGGTCACCTTGAACGACCCGAGCATCTTCGATATTTCAGATTCTGCAGTTTACCTTCAGGCCTTCCTATCTTCCTATTTTGGTGTTGTGGTGTTTGTTGTGGAGACCTAGTCTAAGGACCAGGGGTCTCTGAGATGAAATATTTAAATAAATATACAATGAGAAATATTAACCATGAGATCATTGAAAACCTCATAAAACCTCATAAAAAATAGAAGTGTAGTATTTCCTTGCTTGCTTTTTAAACAATGTTTGTCACAATAATTTTTAATACATTGTTTCTAGTTAAAAATGTGCCTTTTTTGTTGTAAAGGTGGTGCATTGTAAAGAACAATAAAACAGCACTGTAATTGTGATCAACATATGTATTGATGATTTTACCTTGTTACCTTAATTTGTCACTCAGTTTGTACTATCTAATATGATGGTGTAACTTTATGGTTGTTCAGTCCAGGCATCTTTGAAGGTGTCTGTAGATCACAAGAAGATCAATTTATTTTGAGCATAAAAAGTCAAAAATGCACTTCAGATGTGTGATGGACGCACCCAAAAAAAATTGTAATAGAATGATGAGTATAGTGGGATTACTGCCACAAAATACTCAGTTCCTCCTTGCGTAGGACACTTAATTCCCATCCCCCTGTTCTCACTCAATAGAGATTAATGTTGCTCATCTTCTCCCTCCTGAGGAGGAGCAGTGATTTATTCCTAATGACGCACTGCTCATATCACGAATGTAGCCATTTGCTGATAAGTGCGTGAGATTTTTTTATTTATTTTTTTGCTTGGATAGCTTTTCTCAATCTTCATGTCACGTTTGAATCAGAAAAGAATCACCGACAGCACTATTGTTGAACTCATCAAATCTAAAATTCACAGAAGTAAATTAAGTAAATTAAGCAACTGAAACATGTTGTCCGGTGACAAACGTGAGGCTTCTGAGATTTTCTTTAGGTATGATGATCAAGCTAAATGTTTTTAGCTTTATTTCAGTGAATTAGGCACAAGGTTCAGTGGAATATCAAGTCACTAAATGCAAAGTTATTTTCTACCGAGCATCAATGCAGGCGGTGGGAGGTTACCTTGCATGGTGACCTCACTTACTGCTAAGGCAGGTTTTATGACATAAGGCATTGAAAAAAGACCACTAAAACCAGTAATTTGATTGCCAAGTAATGTAATCGTGATATCGGTGCTATCCTGCAAGATAACAGTGTCCTCATCTATAGTGCATGAGTGACACAACAAAGTTGATGAGTATTACAGTAAATCAACCAGTAAATTATCTTACCATTCACCAGATCTCAACAAACTCCAGTGATCTTGATCTCGCGATCAAGATCACTGACATTGTTTCCACCACTGTCTTTTGAAGTGGTATGTCTTTTCTGTGTGGTGTCCATACAGAAACTGGGGAATCTTGAAACTAGTGGTTGATGGTAGAGAATGTTCTTATTTGCCTAAACATTCCGGAATATTTAACTGAAACATTTGTTGGGGACTGCAAGTTCCCTGGTTATTTTATTTAATTTTGTTAGATTTTTAGGTTCTTGTATTTTATTGATCATATTGTAGAAGAACATCGACATGCCACCCTTGGCCTGATGTTCAAGGTTTCCACATAATCACATACACAAACCCTCAGCTCAATGTCTATTATCTCCAGGCCAATAATGCACACTATAAATGACACCAAGTGGGACAGCTACAACTGCATGAAATAGCTTATGCTAAAATCACCCTGGTCTGCTATGCATCCAGAAAGACTCAATTAATGCATCTAACTGAATAAAGAGCTTTGGAAATTTGCTCTCTGAGATTTTTAATCCCACACTGATAAAGAAGATAGTGGAAAGTGGCACAATCATCTTTGAGAAACCTGGAATTGCTTTTGCAATCTAGTTGAATCTTGACAAAGATTTTAAATCAGTTCGCTCCAGAGTAAACTAATATGGAACCAAGCCCATGAAAGGTTAATAACATTAATGAAGAGTGTCTATTGTTTTGTCTTTTTTATCTCTGCTTTCTCTGACAAGCCTTTTTTGAATGTTCACTCCCAATCCACGGCTGTGCAACAGTTCATGTGCTAATCTGCTCTCCATTCATAATTAAATCAATACGTTTTTTTCGCTGATATTTTTATTAACTTTTGCGTAGGTTTTAGCAGCATTTAGCATTTCAACCTTTTAAAATGTTAATAGAGGATAAAAGCATCAGAGTGCGCCCCTTTCCTCACGCTGCTCGACATGTAACATCACTCAGGCTCAATAAACCCCTTTGCCCACCCCCATTCCACTGCCAAACAAAGGTCAATTAGTGATTATAATTATACAATTACAATTTGCATACTTAATCTGAGGAGCACAGTGCCTCTTCGGTGGGGGGGTGTGGTAACCAGGAGCGAACCAGCCCACTTGGGGCTAATTTGGAATGAATCAGGATGAAAAGTGTACTTATGACTTATGAGAACGCTGGAGGCCCTTACCGCGCGCCCTCATCGGTAAGGTGGGAAGGAGAGTTTGGCCCAATCTGGCAACCTCTGCCACCAGCGATGCACTGGGCTCCCTCCAGTATTCTGGCCAAGGCCTCCGTCTGACAACTGCCCAAACTCATTAATCTGAGAAACCCCCCTCCCTCGTCCTCCCCCTTTATCCTCAATATTTCTCCACCGGCTTTCAAATTACATGTTAATTGCAATTAATCACCGGGCGAAACAGATGTGGGGAACAATAGAAGGTTCTGCAAGTCCGTGAGGCTTGATGAAGCTGTGATGCAGGAGGCTGGGTGAGCGGTGTGTGAGAGTGCCGGAGGGTGCTGAGACACCACCCACTCGGGAAGCTGTTCTGCATGCGGGTGCTGGCAGAGAAGGGGGAGGCCAGGGCTGACCTCTTTATGGGGTTTAGTAGCATCTGTGAGACAGTGTCAAAACCACATGAGCCCCACCGCCTCCCACCGCAGAAACAAATAGGCTCCCTTTATGTCAACAGAAAGAATAAATGCACGAAAGGAAGAGCAACAAAAGGAAGTGTGATCCTTAATTCTGGGGTATCTTTCTCATTTTTATACCACATTTTGTGCCAAACTCACATTGTAATTGGCTGACCCACAGATTACTGATCACGTTGCGTTAACACAATACATCATGTTCATGTGTGATAGCAAAAATTACAGCATTATTCTTATTTCTTAATGATTTTTTAACATACTGTTTTGTATGGCAATGGCTCTTAACAAATGCATCTCATGGCATATTGCTTCAAAATAGGTCTTTAAAATATAATAATCAGTCATGACTGTCAAGACTTTCACTGTGTAGAAGTAAACAAAACAGATTTTGATTGTCCTCCACAATATATGTCATAAAAAACACATCTCTGAGCATGCTCTGTGCCAACGTGACGTCTGCTGTTCCTCTGTTTAGTCATGACCTAATGAGCACATTCATTGAATTTGACAGGTTCTGCTCAAACATGCATGCATACAGTACTACACACACACAAGCGCACAAACACACATGATTCTTGTAACCACAGAATATCAGAGGTAGAGTTAGAGACTCTACCTCTGTAGAGTCTCTATTTGCACACATTTAGCTCTAATTACACCACACAAGCCTCGGATTAACCAAGGTGTATTGACACTTAATGAACTCCAGATTGATTTGAAAGAGAAAATGTGACTTTGACCCATTTTTTAAAATCCTATTGTAGCCTATTTTGTATGTACTTTTTGCACTCATTCTACCAGCCAGGGCAGTATGTGTGTGTGTGTGTGTGTGTGTGTGTGTGTGTGTGTGTGTGTGTGTGAATGTCTGATAGGTAGAAACAGGGAGAGTGGAATTCTTTTGTTTGATGCGGTAAGCGAGGTGTGATGCTTAATGAGTCTGAAAGTGATAAAAAAGTGTTCCTTGACTGTGACACGTGCAGGAGAGCATTGAAGGCCTGCCAAAGCACGGCACCCGGCGCCTCCTTTAAACTGTCAATCTGGGGTGACAATGTCAACGAAATCACAGAAAAACAAATTAAAGTCCTGACGCATCCTCTCCCTGAGAGGTAAGCATATTTTATTCATGGCTGTTATACAAGTTTTATGGCTTGTGAAACAATGCAGTTAACCCATCTGGAACACAAAAGCTTCCCTTGTTGCGCTAATCTTCACCGCCAACCAGGACCAAACAGCTGAGTGCTCTTTACAAATATGATCATTTTGTCAAACTTACTGAGACCACAGTTAGAGCTACAATGAGCCAGATTAAGACGGAAGGGGGAAACCCAGGAGCTCACGGAAACATGCAAAGGCAACTCAAAGAATGTGTGGCATTATTTCATCTCACAGACACAGAAAATGTATGCCAATGGGATTTTAACCTTGAGCCCAACAGCCAAGAACCACTAGCACCGCACCACTCTACGCTTGATTTGTGGCATGCGAGGGCTTCTGGGAAAACTGAGCCAAAGAGTGAATAGTAAAACACTAGGGCATCTTGGGGCTAACGTTGCATCATAGTTTGTGTAGCTAGGGAAATAACAAACTGATCCTTTAAACAGCGCTTGGGGAGAAACACTAAATTCTCAGCTTTGACATGACCTGTCATGACCTGTCAGTACCTTCTAAGTCTGCTCCAGGATGCACAAGGAAATAATATTTTGTCTGTGTGGACAAACACAAACACCAGCAACAAAAACCAATTCGTTTTAATGCAAGGGTCACTCCTCACCATCACCGTGTTGTAGCCTCCTCTCTCAGATGGCTCAGACTCGAGTTGGTGTCAACAGTGCGCCACAGGGAGAAGGGCTGGAGCAGAAAGGGAGGTGAGGGGTCAAGAACACTGTGGAAAGAAAACAATCTTTTCCCAAGACTTTCCCACTCCAAGTGTGGGAACGTCATATACGCATATACAACAAGAATCTGTGGAATTGCACAGGGGTGGCATGGTGGCAGGGGGATTCGGGTGTGGTTCACTTGCATGCGTGTTTCCGTTCACTGACATGAAGATTATGTGAGCTAGCAATGCTAAATTGCAATGGAGGCCTGTCTGGGGGTTGTTAATGCCTTGCAGGGTTAAAATCCAGCTTTCCTGCAACACTGACTTGGGTAAGTATGTATAGAAAATGGACGCATGAGTGGGATTACACTATAAACTGACTGTGGAATGTACAGCGCCAGCCCTGCAGCAAGAGCAAATGATTAAAAAAAATTTTTAAAAGTCTGACTCATGCCTTCTGAGAAAATCCTTACACCACACATCAGAAACAGAGCGGATATGGAGAAGGTACTGTTCTGGTGTGTTCTGTTCTGAAATGTTCTAGCTCAGCTAATGGCAGGATGTGGCCTGTGGCGTCTTGATCTCATTTTATATATAAATTTTATATATAAATGATATGTATTGATCTATCCGCCTGCGCTTGTGTGATTTACTTTAGTTGAAATCTGCATTGGGACTGGGCAGCTTGTAATGAGCTCCACTTTTATTTTTACGTTCACTTCTGAACTAAACCTCTATATTGTTTCATGTCTGAACTTAAAGCCATTCAACCAGGTTGAAATTCCAGGAGTTAATAAAATCCCAGCATATTCATGAGAGTGTCTTTCTTCATGGTTTGGCCGTTCATGTTCACAAAACAATGCAATTAATCACCTAATCTCATGCGATTAATTGCAATTCAAATATTTATTTTTTCAGAAATATATTATTTAATCTGTTTAATTTGTAAAACACCAAGCTCCATGTACACTACCTTGATTGGAGCCTTCTGTATATTGTGTGTCATCAGTTTCACGAGAACAGGGATCAAAACTGATGCATAATTTATTAGTTTACACAGCAAACATAGCACTAATGGTTCCGACTGCAGCAATTTAGACCCATTTCTGAAGTAGGAACTAAATTAGTCCCGCAAAAAAAAACAGGTCTTGCTAAAACAACATTTGTTCCTATAGGTATATGAACTGTGAAATAGTTCTTTCAGTTTGAATGAGTATTTAAAAAATGAATTTTGCATGCCTCCAACGTTTACAACAAGACAACAGGCCCTTAAAGAAACCTTTGGTCAGGCTGAAAAGTACGAGGCTTTTGCAGGCAAATTTAATTAGTTTACAACAACTAAATCTTATTAGGCCCGGGGGTCAGAATATTCCACTCTCCCAGAGGACTCGTGAAAATAAAATGCACACCAGTAATCCAAACGTTAACGTCTCTTTGCTCTTGGCCAGGGAGAGCAGCCATTTCCGTATGTCTGAGGCATTACGCTAATTACATTTTAGCCAGTGTGCTTGTGTGAGTATGGAGCACATGGGCTCTGGGAACACTTCACAATCGGGTTGCCTTAATGCGGCTATGAATGCTAATCCTACAAGCAGATGACAGGTTATGAATTATTTAAGAGCAGAAACGGTTTAACTCTGCGCTGGGCACAAGTGGGGTTGGGGAACGGCAATATATGCGCAGATCCACAGAGACCGGGCAAACGCAGGTGAATCGGCACAATCACGGCAGCAGAACACATTTTTGCCCAGCCTTTAGATGCTTTAGAAGCACCAACGGGCTTTGTTTCCAGTGATGTGATGTTACTCTCGGCTGAGGTAGAAGTGGAGGTGGCGGGAAACCGTTCACACACTTGCAATGCTTGCATAAGCACAGTAAATAGGACAGAGCTGAGTTAGGGCTATAACTATCCAATTACCTCGATGCTGTATGAAATGGTTAGTGTAAGCAGCAGAGAGATCTGGAAGGGTTAGATTTGCCAGTATGGTGTCAAAGATATGGAAACACAACCATTACATTGCGACATGCTCGGAGCTCGATGAAACACAATGCACATTTGTACAGAGGAGATTATCTGCAACAACTGAGCACGCACAGTACCCTGACATGACAGGATGGCCATGACATGTTCTCATAAAGGATATTAGTTTAATGTAGTTCAAAGTATGGGAGGTGACTTCTTACAGCCAATCCTTGTCTCTTGCTCGTGACAACATAACTGTCATTACCCACAACAAACCCAACTGACTTGCAAATGCATTTGGGAAAATGGCATAAATTGATTTGCATGGCTGGCACTTGCTCTGCTTGTGAAAAGCTCAACATTATTTTTAACTAACGATGCAAAACATCAACCCAAAATTAATTAAATGTCAAAATGTCAAATTAATCAGTTACATATTTTTTTATAGTTGACAGTTGCCTTACTTTTTACAAAAAGTGCTTTGAGGTCTTAATGAATACATTCTGATAGTGCTTCACTAGGACAAAGCCTCTGAATACCAATAGTGTAAAAACTCAGTTGGCAGGTAATTCAGTAAGAAAGTTTTTATTTGCGCTTGGATTAGCCCTTGGATTGAATTGGATTAGTGCTTTTAGTATTTTTATATAGATTTATGAATCCAAGTAGGCCTACTTCCAAAGAAGACAGGTATTTGAATGGCTATACATTTCTTTTCTGTAGGCTACCATTTAAACGCATTGAAAGTTGAGATTTTCCTTTCACTGTAAGAATTTAAAAGAATTTTGCATGAATGCATTTCTGGGAGACCTGTGAAGGTTAAACTGGCGATTTCTTAAAAAGAAGAGCCCCAAAAATGGCTTTTAAAGCCAGTGCAGATCTGCACCACAAACCTCTGTGATCTGAAAAGAGCTGAGCAGGTAAGATGTGACCACAGGCCGCCACAGTGCCGGATGAAAATTAATCATGAAACAGAGTAAGAAACCTAAGCGTAGCACTTTGTGCCTGTTTCTCTATCTCTGTTTCTCTTTTGCTTCACCCCATTCTGATCAATGTCAGACCTCACCACCACATCCTGTTCCTGACAACACCCTGCTTGACTGGGTGTCATCACACAATCATGTGGTCTGAGTGGTTTTTCTCTGCTCATATAAAGACAGAGGACACACAGGGTAGGTGGTGGCCTAGCAACCAAGGAAGCGAACTCATGAAGGGAAGGTCACAGGATCGAATCCAACAACTGTTGAGGTGCCGCTGTTGTCCCCTTGAGCAAGGTTCTGCACCCTCACACTGCTCCCTGGGTGCCACGGCTGCTCACTAAATCACAACAGAGTCATGGCGGGTTAAATGCCAAGGACGCATTGTGTGCACCGTGTGCTGTGTATCACACTGACAACAAATATCTTTCACACAACAACAGTTTTACTCTGCAGCCTTTGGTATTAGGAGCTCATAGATAAATGTCTGCTTGGGCCTGATATGGGCTTTGCTCTTTTAAAAGACCATTCAGCTCCACTGAAGGCCACGTTAAAGAAAAACAGTGCGGCAGCTACAAAGAAGTGAGCATGCGCTACGGGGGGTAGGAGAGAGAGGGGAAAAACTATTGCTTTTTTTTTTTAACTGAGATATTTATTTAAAGATTTATTCACAAAGTGCCACAAAACACACAACGCTGTGCGTGGGTGAGAGGGTGAACACGCTCGTCGCACAACTGCAATCAAATATTGATACTGGTCAAGCGTGACTAAAAATTTACATTTTTCTTTTGGTTCTCCAAACATGACATGCATATTTTTCCCTTTACTCGCTCGCACCCACACAGCCTTGAAAAGTAAACCATTTAACCAGTCCACATTTGGTTTGGCAGACTACTCTACCCAACAAATGCTAGGCAAGGCAAAAAAAAATGTAAATCTCAAGATCATGCACACCAACAGTCCAAGTACAAGAACACATCCTTCCTGACTAAGTGTTGTTAGTTACTTTTGCGATTTTGATTAATATGTATTCAGTATTCTGTTATTATATTTTATATTTTTTTCATGATATTGTAACATAATTCATTGTTTTTCCTCCTTCAGTGCTCCAGTATAAGAAACCAACATATGAAATGAAAACATGTATTTTTAATTTATTACACTTTATAATGTGCTGGAGTTAGATATATTAACTGACTATTATAGTATGAAGTTCCAACCCTACTGAACCAAATTCAAGTGTTTCTCATAATGAATGCGTTGTAATGCTGTTGGAATGCATTGTTTATTACAGATGCAGTGTTACAGAAACCTCGCATTGTGGCTCACCCTCGTTACAGGCTAATAACCCTGGCTGGCCGCCCAAGCCACTGTCTCCTGCCTAATTCCCTCAGCCTGCCCTGTAGTCTGGGCTCTCCGTCCAATAGGCTTTTCATGGGGAAAAAATGCTGCAGTTGGATGCAGGATGTTCTCTCAGTCGTCACAGTGGGCATAACGTCGGCGGTGGAACACCACGTTGCCAGAAGGCCGGCCTATCGGAGAGGCTCTCAGCAGCAATGGGCCGGACGACTTCCTCACAGTATCCACACACACACGTGCATGTACGCACACTCATAAAAAAGACACATGCTATTAAAGATGCAAACAAATTCAAACACAGCACACTGCCAGAGGACGTCCCGCTGCCTCAGATCACATGGTTCTCCTGTTTTGCATTCAGCAGTAGCCAGCAGGCTCAGGTAACTGTGTCTGCATTCGCCAGCACTGGCCCCTGGCTCCTTCGTAAATTTGCAAATAACCCCCCAATTATCTCACAGGAGTCATCTCTTCTCACCGCTGAGGCATTTCCCCCCCTGACACTGTAATGAGAGCGCTCAAATAAACTGGGCAATTAACAGGCTTTTATTAGCGTTCTGTCTCTCTGACTGCGGGTGCTATTAGGTGGGTTTTGTGGGGTTATTAGCCATTGTTTCAAAGCAGCATGGGCCTCAGTTACCAGCTGATGATCAAAACCAGATATGGAATGGTGAATGGTGTAAAACCTGTGCCAGCTACTGTAATCCACTACATGTTAAAAAAAGAATAATAATAATAGTCCACCAACTCTACACACCTGACAATTTGTGGATGGCGTCATCTAGTGGTGCTTCCCAAGAAATGCCGGTCTCTGCTCCTGTGTCACAGGTGGGCTGGACATGGCGGTGAAGGAGGACGCATTCGCACAATTTCACGCGACAGGGGTTTAATACGAACTACACGAGACAAGGGAACATGAACACGCACAATGACCCGACGGCGAACAGACACGAACAGGATAGTTTTATACAATTATATAAAAACAGACCAGGTGAACACGATCAGGGAACATTACACGAGACTAACATGAAACTCCGGTCCGGACTCCGGATCCGGAGTAACCCCTGCCGGTCCGGATCATGACAGTACTCCCCCCTCAAAGGCACTACCACCTGGGAGTGCCCCACAAAACGGTCCATGAAAGGGGGGAGAAGTCCATAAGGACGAGTGGTGTCAGTCCTGCACCGGCGGCGTCAGGCCCGGGCCAAAGCACGGCTCGTCCGCAGGCACCGTCACTCCGGTCAGTCTCCGGCACGCCCCGTTGAAAAGTTCGCCTACACAGTCCGTCGCCTCCTGGACATACGCAGACGGGGCCGCAGCCTGGAATACTTGGTGGACTGGGAGGGCTACGGGCCAGCGACCGGTCCTGGGTTCCCCGCCGGGATATCCTGGATCCGGCCCTACTCCTAGAGTTCCATGACCGCCATCCTGATCTGCCGGGCCCTTCAGGAGCCGGGCCTAGGAGGGGGGTTCTGTCATGGCCAACATGCATCCAGCCCACCAGAGAGCGCCAGACCAACCAGGAAGACCACGACCCGGAAGAGGAAACGGAAGCGTGCAGCGTCGAGTATAAAAGTCGGGTGACCCCGAGGAGAGACTACTCATTCGAGACGCTCGCTCCCTTAAACCACGTCCTAGATCTATCGACCCATGAATTACAACCTTCGCCTGCCCCCGACTCCGAGAATTGCTTGATCCTTCGATATACGACGACATCCATGTTCCCCTGCCTTCCTGCCTCCCAAGACGTCCTCCCGTCCTGCCCACGTTCCTGGACAACCCTGAAACCCGCCGTCTTCCTATTCTCCTCTGCCCCGGTAACCCCCACGGATCCCGAATTCACTTCCCGCCGCGCTGCAGCGCATCCACTGCTTCCTCCACATGCCCATTCCCCGCCAGTCTCTCCCCCACAGACCAAACGCCCCCGATCCTCCTCCCCAGCCCCTAGCATGTCTGCAAATGCGTCACAGAACTCACCGTGTGACATCCTGATAAATTTGCTAGCAATCCTCAGAGTAATCTCTCTAGCATCAGTGAGTTATGAACGGTCACCAATTCCTGGACTCACTTCCTGTCTTGATTATGCTTTGTATGTCATTGTTTATCATGAATTCCTATATTTCTGTCATTTATTCTAATAGCCTTTTAAGCATCTGTACAGTTATTGCTGGAAAACACAACCTTTACAGTACAAAGGTGTGGTTGGAGTTAAATATGTCTCGCTGCACAGTGTTAATTAGAAGTTAATTGTTATATTTGATTTCTTTAATTTGCTCCAAATAAGTGATTGTCCTGTGTGTAAATCCCACAATGAGGTAAAACTGGCAGCAGCATTATCTCAGGGCATTGTGGTGATGCTCCACACCATCAGGTGGAAGATCTTATAGCTCTTGTGAGAAACACTCTTGAAAGGCTCTTCACCCACTCACCTGACAGCTGCCAGAACACCTCCAGAAGCGTTGAAGCCAAGAGAAGAGACGTGCCTGAGGGCCAGAGCAGGCACGCCGACAGACAGAGCCGAGGAGTGCGTCAGACAAGGTCTCCGGAGATGGAGAGGCTTGCAGAGAAAACACATAAACAGCAGACAGAGAGGAAGAGAGATGAAGTTCTTTCGCTTTTATGGGGTATTAAAAAGGGACTCGGTGATTGAATGCTTACTGACCATGAAAGAGGAAAAACTCAAACGTGTGCCACAGTCGAGACAAGGGCAGAGAGAGCGAGAGGAACGGAGAGGGATGTGGTACTTTTAATCTTTACTTTGTCTGGCAGGCATCACAGAGCTCACAGGCCAACCTGTCTGCTACAGCTCACCTATCACAATGACAGAGCCGTCCGAATGTGGAATACAAAGCCATGGCTCACGGTGTCACCGCACAGGGGACGTCAACCGTCAGCTGATGCCTGATCTGCTGCCTCAACCTCCATTACCTTCCACCAGGTATCATCTGCCATTGAGGGGTCAGTAAGACGTCTGTGTCTCCTTGTTAGTAAGCGGAGAGCGTCAGATCTGCAGCAGTCTGGTGTAGGCTGTGAGCTGCACAGCTGGGCAGGGGAGGGTGTTTTTGGACAAACTTTTTCCTTTGATGTCAGAAGGAATGAGAAAGATGGGAGATAATTGGTGTTAATCCACCATCTGCTGAAGTGGTGGGGCAGACGGAGGAGGTCTGATGAGCTGACAAAGGCTTGAGGGTCGGGGCCACAGGCTCCTACGGTCAGCTCAAAAAGCTGGCCCTGCCCACTGTCCTCAAAGACTCACACATTAGTTGCCGTGGATTGATCATCATCATCATCACATGGAAAAAGGCTAAAGGATAGTGTGTGTGAGCGAATCACCAGATTATTAACACTTCGTCTAATTTCTAAAACTGGACTGATGTGAGGAAATAGAAGAAGGAATACAGGACAGGTGGAGAGGAAACGAGGTGCACATGAGGGTAATTTGCAGTTGTCACACAAATGTAAGATCTAAAAAGAAGTAGGCCCTCCGAGACATGCCCATTACTGGAGGTGTTACCGTGACAACACCGCAGTCCACCTGTCTGACCTCACACAAATGAACAAACCTTTCTGCACTCTTCATACACTGTCATACAGACACAGGCCACTGCTGAAAGGCATGTGCCCAAACACATGCACATACATGCATAATGTACATAATCTCAAAAACAGGCACCACAACAAATGTATGATATTGTAGGATTGTATTGCTTTACACAGTGTGTGTAGTATTACTGAAGTGAAGTTTTTATTGCAAAAAAAAAAGAATAAATTGCTTAAAATTGTAATGCACAGCATCACCCATCACCCTTAGTGAGCAGTGAGCAGTGGGCAGCTATAAACATATGAACGGCACCTGGGGTGCTATGTGTGGGAATGGTACCTTGATCAAGGATGATCAAGAATCATACAATATCATACAATTTCATACTATAGCATATAGAACACCATATCAGACGGATTTAAACTTGACATTAGATATCACTTGGCCTAATCTCTTTTCAAGCAGGCACAAATCCAACCAATCTGGCAACACACA
Source organism: Denticeps clupeoides (assembly GCF_900700375.1). NCBI lineage: Eukaryota > Metazoa > Chordata > Actinopteri > Clupeiformes > Denticipitidae > Denticeps > Denticeps clupeoides. The sequence continues at coordinate 5,193,258 of NC_041723.1, read as the reverse complement.
TTTTTGTAAGCGTGTGATTTTGCATTTATCACATTTAGTGGATTTTCTCACAAAGTTAGCACAAAAAAAACATGACATATAGGGAAGCTGCTACAGCTCAATTTCAGTGTCATTTGCAATTAGTCAGTCACTGAACTGCTGTTGAGTCCTCTAGAAATGTACAGATGAACCAATAATCACCACCACCATCTTTAGCATCTGCAGAGGATGTTTTCAGGAAGAGACTATATTCACTTAATCTTTCACATTCCGACACATCTTGAATAGACAGCTACAAACTATGTATTTCCCCCCAAAATATTATTTATATTATAGATTATTATCTAGATTATAATCTGTGTTATAGATTATGAATAGATGAACTAATTTTTCAGGCCCTCTCCGACAGTTCTGCTACATACCATATATGAAACATACACTCACCAGCATTGCCTCAGAGGTTCATTAGCCAAGCTTACTGATGATCGTACTGTCTGGCATTTCACCGTGCATGAGCTACCTGCCGACATATTGTGAACATACACCCTCTCTATCTCTATCACGCAGACACTCGTACGCTCCAGGGATGCAGGGTAGGATGGACTCGTTTATTCCCACTTCTCACCTTCCTCCCTCTGAAACCGATCCAGAGCAGCGCTGACTCAGGCGGCACCTGTGCTGCAGACGCTCCTGCACGTTATAATGACCTTGAGCCACGTGCAACATTGCACTGAATAGACTTGTGCTCATCAAATACAGCTCGTTTTTCAGGCCCAGATTATTTCTATTTTTGAACATAAAGACATCTGTTGGCTCCTTGGCAACAAACCTGGGCTTCAACCCCTGAATGAGCTGATTGTGCTTCTGTATAATTAACCCCAGACCCCCTAACCTCAGTGTCTCAGCTAATCCTGGTGTCTGTGATAATACTGTATTACTGTACTTCGGCTGGCACGTCGCTTTTATCTGGATGCTACAATGGGGTCTCTTGTGCTGAAATTCCACCTGTAATTTGTAAGCCAGCATCCCTCTTCGTGCCCTATCTTCTCCTCACTTCGTTTTCCTGCTCTTTTCTTCATCTCCCTCCTCACCCCTTCCATCCCTTATGCACCTCTCTTCCTCTGTCACTCCCCACCCCCACCCCACCCCACCCCTGATATCTCCACCTCTGAGGTGATTTGGAAGGGGGAGCATTTGATTGCTGGACTCCTCGGTGCCCACACCCTATCCATCCCGCTGTGAAAGGTGGGCATCTACTAATAACACAGGAATCTGCCGAGCTCAGCCCCCAGCTGCCCCTGCCTATAAAAAGGGGCAGCACTTGTGTGTGCGAAAGAGAGAGAGAAAAAGATCTGTGTTTGCCCAGTTTATGGTTTACCATGATTGCCGAGGGAAGAGTGTCTGTTTGCATTCGTGTGTATGTGTGTGTGTGTGTGCACGCTGTATTATTAATGCCTCTTGTTATCAGGCACCTCTGGGATACTCTAATGAGCAGGGAGTAAAGTGCTATCGATCGGGCCACTTCCTCTCCAGCAGAACTGTGAAGTTCTGGCAATGCATGTGTGGCTTCTGCCTACACCACTAACCTGTCTGCATGAGACTGTGTGTGTGTGTGTGTGTGTGCGTGTGTGTGTTATAATGCATGACCTTCCCTCTTCGGTTGCCATAATTTGTCCAACAGACAGCCTTGTTATAAGAGGAAAGGAGTTTTTTTTTTAAAGCAGCTTTTAATGAGAAGGAACAAGAGGGAAAGAGATTGTCACTATTAGGATGCGCTGCAAAAAAAACAACAACCCAAAAGTAATCTGTGCACACGTGCCTAAAAAAATAATAATGATTTCTCTGTTTTCTCAACCTTAATTGTGTGGAAAATAAGACGGACATGCTCGTAAATAACGTATTTGGCAACATATTCAAGCTAACAACAAAATGGCGCATGCTGCTTAGGCAATTCAAAATGTCTAATGTTGGAGAGGTGATGCGCAGATGCGGTTTATTCCACAGTCACTCCAAGTTGCAATGAAAACGGTGACTTCTTGGGTTCAAGAGACGCCGTTTATGTGACGTTCATAACCACCATAAAACAGCGGTTCGTGGCAAAGACGTTTTTGCTAAAAGCAGCAACATGGCTGATTGAAAACGGCCTTAGAAGGTATGAATCAGCGAACACATACAAGCAATTTGATTCCGGTCGATGCAAGTTGAACTCATGACACTACTTGTGAATTGTGAAACACACAATTCTTCCTTGAAGATGAATAGGCTGGCAGGTTGGTCGCCCCACCAACTACAACGATGTTCTGCGGCGCACTAAAGACTTCCTCTCAAGTGAAATGCATGCGGTACCAGGCCCCACCGAGGGCCGCTGTATATCAAATTGAGCCACGACCCACGGGCAACCGAGCCGTCGCACGAGAACGAGCCCACGGGCCACAGCCCTGACAACCGAAAAAGTTCGCAATGGATGGCCACGCAACACAGGGGAGCGCAAAACTGCAAAGCTGCACATTTCCCGCTGCTGTACAAATATGCTGACAAGCTACAGGGAGCTAAATAGGTCCTAAGAAAGGTGGCGAAAGTGAGGGAGATGGAAAATGAAAGCCAAATAAAGAGATAGAATTGAACAGCGAATAAAGGCGAGTGGGAAAGCATCCGTTCTTGCGCATTTCTGGATGCGCTGGCAGCCACTCGCTCAAAACAACGGCAGTTTGGGAGACATCAGGATTTTCTGCTTTTTGAGGGAGCGTTAGAGGTGCATCCATCATGGTTTAAATGCAAAGATTCAGGCGAATGGCCACAGTTCATCTCTGTCTGATAAACACACTGGTGCGGTGTGCAGAAAATGAAGGAAGGAAAGGCAGAAATGCATCTCAAGTTTGCCGTGTTTAGAGAATTCCAAAGCAAAATCCAAAATGTCTTTCATCGTGGAATAATACATAGAGATAGCAAACCAAAAGACAAATCAGCTAAATATTCATTCAAATTTCAAAGAATGCATCAGGAAGGTCGAGTCGACCGAAACGTTGCAATCTTCAGGTGTGTTTGTATACCAATCGATATTTATGTTCAGTTTACATGCATTTATCCAGCTCCTGTTCCCGGAAATCTGCACAAAGCTTTCAAATCTATAAACAAGGACACCATTAAACACACAGTGGGAGGGAGAGAGGACATTCAAAGGGAGATTTACGGTGCAAATACTGAGAATTAGCAGGAGAATTAGACGAGAATTAGCATTTGTGAGACAGACGATGGCGACTGAGCCTCTGGGCGAGGCGCCTGTTCAGTGCGAACAGAGAGACACCAGCCTGACAAAGCAGCATTCTCCTCTGTTCCATCTCTCATCACAAATCCCAAACAGCACACGCCCCCTGCTGGACAGGGGCGGAATAACAACCAACGCTGAGCTCCAGGGAGCATTCAAAAAAGCATAGAGATTATTGCTTTATGAGATTTTTGAGCAGATGATAGCCTGCGTGTGCGTGTGCCAACATTCACAGCCTACAAAAACTCAGCAGTGGGCCATTCGCCTGCCAAAGTGCTTTTGTTAAACCAGCTTGGTGCAAGAAACTTTGATTTCAAAGTGGACAGCTTCTTCGTTTAGGTTTAGTTTGTGAGCAGAACATGTGATTACACCACAAGTTCTATGAAAGGCACTCACTCAAATCCATGTAAACTGTGTGTGTGCGTGTGTGTGTGTGTGTGTGAACTCTGAACCGGCAGCATTTATACACTTTGACACAATAAGCTGTATTGTTGGGCCCCAGCACAAGGACACCAGTGCAGGACAATGCTGCACAGAATCAGATCAATAAAGCTACTGTCACTTTACAAATCCCACTACAATAACACACATTTTCTGTGCACACAGGGCCCCCGTACACCCGAGCACACACACACACACGCAGTCCTTTATTTCCTTCGAACAGCTGGAGAGCAGGCTCCTCTCTCTCCGGGGCAGTGAGCTAGAAAATCCTCTGTGAGCTTCCACCAATATTGATTGATCTGTTTAAAGGTGGTAATAAGAGGTAAGTGCGTGTGTACATTTCTCTGATGCTGCTCTATCACACACACAAACACACATAAATATACGTGATTTTATTTAATGAGCCAACAAAACAGCAAATTGAAAGGACACATATTAATTCCCTATATGGTGTCATGAAGTCACATTATGAAATCTTTAATTGCATTATAGAATGATTGTCCATAACATTGACCACTGACAATGATTTGCTTCTGATGCCTTAGTACCAGATACCCCTGCGAACCTTCAGAGCTTTAATGGAGCCCATGTCAGGGCTGTTTTAGTGGCAAAAGGGGTTATAATGCTATGGCTTAAGTGTGTATATGTATAATTTTTATGAAATGTAATATTTTTATTTTAGATGTGATTCTGGCATAAAACATCTATAAATTAGTTGTTTTGCACATGTAGCATGTATATTAAGCAATGTTTGCAGGCCACACAGGGCTTGGCCAACCATTAAACTGAAAGAAAAAGTACATTGAGCCATCGGCAGGTGCTCGATCTGCACATTCTTTAACGTTATCTGTGGGCTGAACTGTGTAATGGGGATTATGCAGAAATGCGGCTCTAAAAATGAACAGTGGGGGTTTGAAACATGAGCCTTAAAGTACAGGGGGCAGGTGCGTGCGAGGGAAGCAGACACCATGATTGAATGGGAATAGGTCAGAGATTGTGCCACTCATCAAGAGAAAGGACACAAAAGAGTCACTGGCCCGGTGGCCAATCATGACAACAATGGCAACAATGCCTGCATTAGCTAACACAAAGTCTTAATATTAGCTGACAAACCAATAACTGGCAGACTGGAAACAGTTTAGTCCCATGATTTGTAAACCAGCATCAAAACCGGTGTAAGCTGAATGGTCTGTGGCCTAAAATTCCTTTAAACCTTGGCCAGTCAATTAACATATAAACGCTTAATTAACAGATCAGATAGCGATTATCTCCACCGGTTTTTAACGTCCGATTCATGGGCCATGATTAAAATTTTGATCACACACACACACACACACACACACCTGTCACGTCATGTTACATCCCATTTATTCTACATTCATTTGCCAGTAATTACTTCTGGGTAACCTGTTAATGAACTAGAATTGTTTGCCAGTTATTAATAATAAATGAAAGCATTTATTGGATTTTGCTAAGACTGCACAGCTGATTGCATTTTAACATGCTTTTATGTATGCGGGCAGCCAGTGCACTTTGTGTCTTAAGGTTAAAATATGTACAGATGCATAGTTAAGACAAATATCTGACATTTGCCTGCAGGAGAAAAAAGTCGAGATCCATTTCTCCAGACGAAAATGCATTCGGATCAACTTGTGCACTCTGGCTGCCCAGTGGTTGCTTCTGAACGAAGTTAAGTGATGTTAAGATGTTTAGAATACTGGTAATTTTCCTTTTTACAGCCATACAGGCATTGAAAAGAATGATATGATTTTAAAGTGGCCTGGAGGGTCTATGATTTATTCCATTTTGCGCAGCATTTATTTGCAATAAATAATTCTAGCAATTGATCTAGAATTATAATAGCGTTTGTCTAAAAAAACTGGTCCACGCACGTTGCCCTTGCTGACATCCATCCTCGGTTAGGATTTGTTGGAGATACGGAGAATAGGATGTCTGATAACAGCTGCGAACGTATTCAGAGCAAACAGACAAACCCTGCTGTTAACACCTGCCCCCACCTGCCCCCACCTGCCCACCGCTCCCCAACCTCTTCTTGCCATACCTGAGTAAATATGTACTCTCCCAGCTCGCCCGAAAGTGCAGGGCCAGCTGGACCACAAGCATTTTATTTTTCATTACCGCTCGTCCCCGAGTCATAAAAGAACGATGAGTGTAATTAACACCACCGCCCCCCCCTGTAACAGGTATCGTGCGCTTTACACCCCCACCGTTCACGTTCATCTCGAGGCTCCGCGGCGGCTGCCGATGACAGGCCTGTCAACATATTTATATGGCGAGAAGATGACGGTGGCTATTTAGGCTGAGGCAGATTGCATTTCACATCGTATCAGTTCATGTGCTAAAGGCATGTGAGATTACAAAAGCCCTGATTGCTGTGCATTGTGTGTACGTTTGTTGTTAACAACAAAAATGCAATTAATAAGCTGTATTAGGCCTGACATTATGAAACCTTATACAAGGCTGTACTGAATGAACGTGGTAATGTAACACTGTGATTTCTGATTAATGCACAAGTTAAAAAGCACTCAAAACCTTTCACCTAATCTTGACCAGCACGAGAACACAAGTGAATCTGGTAGACATTGCACGTCAAAGTTGGACTTATCTGCCATGACCAGAGGTTAACTAGATGGTCCACCATCTTAACCATTTTTTCAGCAGGGCAAATGCCATTTGTAACGCTAACGTTACTTGTCATTTACGATACTGTAACCGCACGAATGGTGAATGTCACCTGCTCCATTTATTTAGGGTTGTGTGGAGCGGAACCAATGTTACGGAGGGTGTTGTTGGGGGGAAGGATTGGTGGAGAGGAGGGCGTGCGAGCGAGACGAGAGTACAGAAGAATGTGGCTGTCATTTTGAGTTCCCCAGTCCCGGAAAAGTGAGAGAAGGACTGAAATATTTTATTCACCACCCGTCAGCCAGAGAACCCGCCTTCGGAGCAGACCGGTAATCAGGTCCGGTCGCCCACACACACATTTTAAATATTACAATGCGAAAGCGAATGCCATTCCCATAGTTCCTTTACAGTAGAGAAGTACAGAGTTTAATTAAACAAACTCTATGTGTTGTGGGAATTGGGCTCAGCTTGAAAATGTAGAATTTGGACATATTGGTCAGAACTGAAACCACAGTGACAACAGTACGACTTTGTCAATCTCAAATGCACACACAGGATGCTATAAGATGAAAGTGGGACTGAAAGGGAGACGTGACCTCTGGCTTCCCTTCCTGTTGAATGAAAAACCGCGACCCGACAAAAGGCAGTAGCATCACCACACTCTTCCCCGCCTGGCCTTTGAAGTCCCCGCAGACTGAAGCAGAGCCTTGGTTCACATTCGGTTAATTAGGAAGCACGGCCTCCCACAATAGCCCCTCATCGCAGTGAAACCGAACCACGAAGCCCACTCAGGCCTCACGCCATTGTCCCCTCGCGGGCTGATAAGCATCGGAGACGCGGCCCACACAAACCCTGACGTTCAAAAAAAAGGATTTCGCTGGCTCTGTGTCCAGCCATGTTCATGGGATATCATGAAGTTAAACCGTTCACCCAAGCATGCATTCTAATGTGTGCCCGCGTACACACACAGACACACACACGCACGTACTGTCTTTCATGTGTACACACACACCATCTGTGATGCGGGAATGCAATACAGGAAAAATACCTGGGGCATACTTCCTTATTTATAATTTATAGTGTCATACACACTCTTTCCTCTATTACACATCACTCTCACACACACACACACACACACAAACATTGCTGTAATGAGGACCCAAGGGCAGCACAGCCAGATGGGTCAGTCTAAAACCGAGAAGGATGTTCCTTGTGATTTGATGTCTAAATTTATTGTAGGGCAGCCAGAGTTATTGCTGTTGTAAATCTGTGGCCTGCATCCACACTAAAATGATCTCGGTTTAGCGAGTGGCGATTATAAAACAGTGACGGTATACAGAGAGCGGAACGTTTACCTGGCACAGACACCGCAAAGTGGTGGCATCGTTATTTTAGCCTTGCATACTCTATAGGAGGTCAGCCTCCTTTAAAAGCATGCTCATAAACACACACACACACACACACACACACAGAGCTGGTCTCAAAGGAGACACAGAACATCAAGGCTGTTAAACAGCAAGCGACAGCAGCAGGGAGGAGGCAGGACGGGCTGGCAGTCCCATCTGTAAGCTGCCGGCAGATGTCTCACTGTCACACCTGTCTCTCCCGTACAGTGTCTGTCTACCTGCCCGGGTGCATTAAGCCTCGCTCCGTTCGCTCGTCCCCTCACTCTCAACCCTCTCCCACTTCATGGAAGCCATGTGTGGGTAACACACTCGCCTATGAACCAGGAGACCCAGGTTCAAATCCCACTTACTACCATTGTGTCCCTGAGCAAGACTCTTAACCTTAAGTTGCTCCAGGGGGGGACTGTCCCTGTAACTACTGATTGTAAGTGGCTCTGGATAAGGGCGTCTGATGAATGCTGTAAATGTAAATGTGAATGTTGCTCCAGCACCCACCCGCTGAAGTACTGGGGACCGTGTCATTTCTGCATAATCTCTGGTTCAGAAAAAAATGTCATTTCTAAAACATTAAAAGCCTACATGCTCAACCCAATGAAGTGTGTCTTGGATCTAATTGCCTAAAGTGCTTACTGTAATTGACCTGGACTGCCAGGCCCCAGCACAGGCCCAAAATTTGAGACCCCGTCTACGTGCCACCTGTGGAGCGTGCCAGTTGGCAAAGGTGCGCCAGAGCAAGCGAGGAGTAGCGACTGGCATATGGCATCCGGCGCTGCGGCTAAACCAGTGAGTAACAGCAGGCTCCAGAGTGGGCATGGAGTGAAATTCCACATCGCTGTTATGGTATTAGCGGATACGTGCCTTAATCTGGAAGCTTTCAGACTTTCAAAAGGCGCATCGTGCAAGAAAATGTGTGTGTTTTAAAAACATGAAGAGAAAAGCTTATTTACCCTGATCCTCAAGGGTCACATATTCTGCCTTGGTTTCTTTTCTCTTAGGACCTATCAATTTTTTTTCCTTCTCCACATCCAAATCAGAGGCTTGCTCGTGCTCGTACATCAGTGAGAGAGAAGAACAAAAGCGGCATATGGCCAGAGCCTGTGTGTAAACTGAACCCCAACAGATAAGATGAGCGTGTATTCAGCCAAGAGTTTTGCACTTATACTATACTAAACTTATACTAATAATAATATTCTGAATTTTAAGAGCAAATGTTACCTCCCTCATCTGTTGCACTTTGCACCAGTGATTAGGTGACTAAAATTACTCAGTAAAAGAAAAAGAGTCAGGGCCATGGATTTTTCACCAGTAAACATTAATAAACACACAAATACATACACAAGAATAAATTTATTGGGGCAGTGGTGGCCTAGCGGGGCAGTGGTGGCCTAGCGGGTAAGGAAGCGGACCCGTAATCAGAAGGTTGCCGGTTCAAATACCGAGCCGCCAAGGTGCCACTGATGTTCCACTGCACAAGCCACCGTCCCCACACACTGCTCCCCGGGTGCCTGTCATGGGTGATGGGGTAATGCAGAGGACACAATTCGCTGCTGTGCCTCACAATGACAATCACTTCACTTTCACTTTATTGTCCGGTGCTTGTGTTGCATACGGGATGTGAACCCTTCCATCAGCTCAGTTCTTTGACACTGACGCAGCCACCCATCACACACACCAAATGGCAAAGCATGAATTCCAAATGGACGGTTTGCTGCTTCTCTGTGTCAGTCAGCTAGAATTATATCAGGCGCTGGAACAGGGCAGAGAATGCAAAAAGTGGTTGTTTGAAATATTATAACGGAAGGTAATTAGATGACATACAGAGTGTACACTAAAGTGTTCATTAGGCTTCATAAATTGTGCTCCACCCTGGCATTGTCCAGTGGAAAATCATGAATCCGTGCCATGCTGGTGAGTGATTGATTTGAAAGGAAGCTCATTGTCTTTGGCGGACTGTTTCTATCAGGGAACGCCGAGACCCTGCTCGGGCAGGAAGCGTGAATACTGATCAGGCCGAATCAGCCCGGGCCAGATGAGCAGCTTCCAGACGTAGCTATCAGGTGACAGTCCCCCCCCTTAGGGTGTCCCGCGTCCCTGTGCCAGACAGCACAGCTGTTTTATATGCACCTGCTATTGAGTGTCCATGCTGATCAAATTCTAGCAGCCGTCAGTGGTGTTTGGTGATGACCTGCCTTGTAATTTATTAATCTGTCCTATCTAAAAGAATTTGGCAGCACTTCGTAATGGAGGCTAAATGAAAGGGGCTCCTTGTGTAAACAAAGAGTAGCATGGGACACTAGCAGGGGCACACACACACACACACACATATACACATTTACACACAGCTCCTCACACTCTGAGAGGGAACAGATTGAGTTCCCTAACCTTTGGCACCAGCTCTGTTTCAGCATCAAATGTGTGTAAAAGAAACCTGCTTCATTAATATAACAGAAATCATACACACACAGAGAGAGAGAGAGAGAGAGAGAAGCAGGTGTGTGTGTAAAACAAGACTCCTTCCTTAACCCAGCAGCACGTCGGTCACTGCATAATTGAGAGGCTAAATAGCAAATAAATATGGCATGGCCATTCAAAAGAGGACCGGGTCTTGTGTGTGTGTGTGTGTGTGTGTGTGTGTGTGTGTAGAGGTGAGCACTTAGCAGCCATGAGGTCAATCAGAGAAGCAGCCATCCTTCAAAGCAAAGCTGTTGCTATGGAGACGTGGCACACAGAGCGAAATGCGTGGAGCTCAAGCTCTCATATTTCCCTCAGCTCTTTCCCTCGCTCTCCCCCACCCTACCAATTTTCCCGAGAAGGAAAAAAAAAAGTCTGGCATCGGGGCTAATTACCCCTTTGAGATAAAGTAAGCCGGGTACTAGAACCTTCCCAGTGGGTAAACCGGCAAATTGCACCGAGTTTACCTCCTTACCTCTCAGCACAATTCATGATGCAAACACTTTGTACCCAAAAGTAGCTCTATGATGAAATCAGCGTAGCAGCAGTCACTTCAGCTACACTGTCTTCAAAATGCAGTTTGCTATTTGGGCATTGATGCTATGTCTAAATGCAGATATTATCAAGACCCCAAATCAAATCAGTCCACCCATACGCAAAGTGTAGGGAGGTACAAAACAATGGTTCTTCCAGGGACCTTGTTGCAGTATGCAAAGTATGCACAGCATGAAATCAGTAAATGAGTGGGTTTGTTTTTTTTATTAAAAACCCTTTAGATTATTCCTATCACATTACTATATATGCATTTACAGCATTTACATTTACAGCATTTTTCAAACGCCCTTATCCAGAGCGACTTACAATCAGTATTACTGACTTACAGTCAGTAGGGGTGGTAGTAGCCTAGTGGGTAACACACTCGCCTATGAACCAGAAGACCCGGGTTCGAATCCCACTTAATACCATTGTGTCCCTGAGCAAGACACTTAACCCTAAATTGCTCCAGGGAGACTGTCCCTGTAACAACTGATTGTAAGTTGCTCTGGATAAGGGCGTCTGATAAATGCTGTAAATGTAAATGTAAATATGCATGCATATGTGCATATTGCTGTACCAGGTTGTGGTAGCTAATGGAACTAACTAGTGGGATGCTGCATCACATTCAGCATTTCTGATATGGTATCTAATTTACATGAATGAAAGTTTAAGATCAGAAAATATTATTTTACTAATAAAAGTAAACTAGATTAGATTTGGTTGCTCTGGTTAGCTCATGAGCAGTTAATGCACAGACTGTTCACTTTTTTAAAAAAAACTGCATAGGGATTTCACCAGGCTAAATTGGGCCTTATGGGACACCATCTTAGCCTTGCATATAATTACACAGAAAGTGCTGCTTCTAGGCCCGGTGGACCAATCTGCATTACAGGAGCTCAGCGATCTGTTGGTTCCACATCAGCTCCATCCACCTGGTTAAGGTGGGCCAGGCTCTGAATAGACAGTTACTGCCATCTACTGGTAGTGTTGCATAAAAAATATTTTATAGACGTGGACAAAATTGATGGTACCCTTCGGTCAATGAAATAAAAACTCACAATGGTCACAGAAATAACTTTAATCTGACAAAAGTAATAATAAATAAAAATTATATGAATGTTAACCAATGAAAGTCAGTCATTGTTTGCTTCAACTGAGTTATTTTAAAAAATTAATTCATAGAACAGTTCTGGACACAATGATGGTACCCCTAACTTAATATTTTGTTGCGCCACCTTTTGAGGCAATCACTGCAATCAAACAATTCCTGTAACGGTCAATGAGACTTCTGCACTTCTCAGCAGGCATTTTGGCCCACTTCTCATGAGCAAACGCTCCAGTTGTTTCAGGTTTGAAGGGCGCTTGGAATTCCTTGATAGTCTTGAGGTTTCATTGTACCCTGCACAGATTCAAGACACCCCGTGTCAGATGCAACATAACAGAGCCTCCTCCATGTTTCACAGTAGGGACAGTTTTCTTGATTTCTTTTCTTTAATTTTTTTCGCCTTTGAACATAGAGCTAATGTGCCTTGGCAAAAAGTTCAATTTTTGTCTCATCTGTTCAAAGGATGTTCTCCCATACTTTGGCATATTCCAGTCTGGCTTTTTTATGATTTGTTTTCAACAATGGAGTCCTACTTAGTCCACTTTGACTCAAACAACGATGGATAGTGCAATCTGACACTGTTCTTTGAGCATGATGTTCACCTTGGATCTCTAAGATGTCTTTCTTGGCTCTTTTGTTACCATTTCGGTTATCTGTATCTTTCTGTGTGTGTGTGTGTGTGTGTGTGTGTGTGTGTGTGTGTGTGTGTGTGTGTGTGTGTGTGTGTGTGTGTGTGTGTGTGTGTGTGTGTGTGTGTGTGTGTGTGTATGTGTGTGTGCCTCTATATTCAGGGTTTCTGTTTTGCTGTTGAGGATTGTTTGGATAAACTCTATTTTCCATGAATCCATGCCATGAGATAAGATGTTAGAGCAAAACAGTGATCAAGGATTTAGAAAAAGATTTTCTTTTATGAACAAATACCCATTTAAATGTTTTAATCTATAATGAAAAATACATCATTGCAGACTTCACATTAATTTCTCATTCTGAACAAGCAGTTGTTCACTTATTTCACAGTTCAAAGTATCAAAATAAGGAAAAAATTTAAACCAGATACAAAATGTGCTTATGAAAGCATATGAAGCATTTAAAGGAGAAGCATCCGTTATCCTCAAATCAAAAAGCATTCATCCTATACAGTCTTGGCCAACAGATTGCGCTTAATAAACCAAACACATAAGTTGTCCAGCACCTGTGACAAGACAGAACTGTGGTGAAAACCAAATTAAATTCAATTAAACCAAACAAAAAAAAAATACCCAGTTACCCAGCAAATGTTCTAAAAGAACAGGTTTTCGGTCTCTCCTAACCCTGAAAAAAATGAATGACCTCCTACAGAAGGCTAAAGTCTACAGATGGAGAAGAATTTTGTATTGCTCACAATATGATAAGAGTATCTTTATCTATACACATTGTGTCATTGTTTCATGAAAATAAAGAAATTCTGCAATAAACGGTTTAGGTAAATCAATATTTGATCAGTGTTTGGCATAGGGTGCTTTCTGTTATATTAACAAAATGGCTTGCAGCTTAGATGCTGCTTTCACTGGTTTGTATTGGTGCCTAAGGCTTTCCATAAATACATAATTAAATGCATGAACAAATAAATAAGCCTATTTTCATATTTTCAACTGTCCTCTAAGGGACCTTGTTGGTATCTAAGCATCCTTGCTGTATGTCCCCAGAATTAACACTCATCAGCATGCAACTCGTTTCTGAAATGAAAAGCGATTCCAAGGTGAGCTGACCTTAGAAGGTGAGTGTGTGAACCAGTTCAGCTGCTGAGAGACCCTCTCAGTGAGAGTAACCTCAAAAATTTGCCTCCAGTCCTCGCAGTTTTACTCAAATAAAAACATTATTTATTACACATTCTCGCACAAGTTTGTCACTGTGTAGGTGTTGAGGTCACCTCCTCACTCACCAGAAGACCACCAGAAGAACCTCACTGGTTCTGGTGGTCTCAGTGTTGACGTAGGAACGGAGACCTGCAGTAGCAGGGTTGGTGAATTTAGGATGGCTGAAACTACGTGCAGCAACCCGTTGGGTAACAACACTCACGTTGCTCAGTGAGCAGAAGTCCATGAACTGGCGGATTTGGTCCTGCACACAACGCTCAGAGCAAATCATAAAAAAAGACTGACTCTCGAACGTCACATCAGTTAATGTCGGCTAATAAACTTGGTACATGCATCATGCCCACAGCCAACCAGACAGATGTGATGAGACCACATCTGAGGATGGGACTCTTGCCCCCAGACCTGAGATCTTTAGTTGCTACATTTTCAACCCCAATAACCTGTGTGTTTAAAAGCTATAGCTATGCATTCTTAAGAAATCTTAAAAATCATGCAGCGTGTGTAGCCCTAATGTATATGTAGCTCTAATGGATGATCTCGTCAAGTGTATGAAATAAGACCTGGGTTGACTTCATCTTCACTGATTTTTGTAACAGAAAGCCACCTCGTGGCCTTCAGAAGGAGCAGAGCTGCCACCACCTGCAGCACATGGCTGGCCCTCTGCTCCGTCTGCAGCTTGTTCCATTCATCCGCTACAAACAGGCTCCTCCAGGCACTGACTGAGGAGCTGTGGCTGCCGGAGGCTGTTTCTGCTGAGCCCTGGGCAAACTCAACAGAGCTGTCACCTGCTACATCTTATTTTGAATGCAGAACCATGTACGCACGTTGTTCGTTTTTATTTAGATGCTATAATAATCAAAAAGCTATATGTATTATGCCATGCGCACTGGCTGGGTCTCTGGCTGTGTCATACTGGACCAGCATCTGCAGAGGAGAGAAGTTTCATCAACTTAACAACGGAACACAGTATAAAAGCGAGGCACAGACTCCCTCACCTGAAGACCAGGCTGCTGGCGTATCGGACGACCGTGGGCGGCACAGCCAGGCTGTTGGTCCTGCCGGTGAGTCTATCCACCAGGAAGAACCTCTATGCATTAAAGTCTGATGCTAGAGGAATAGTCTATGGGACACCGGTCCTGGAAACCGGGAGAGGAGCTGCTGTACTGGGAAGGAACCCTGCAGCAGAAAAAAGCAGCGTAATGACACCCCATTTTATTATTTACAGATTTTTGTCAGTCTCTTACCGACTGTTGAACATGAATACTAACAAGTCAGTACAACGGCCAGTGCTGCATAAAGGAGCTTTGGCACAACATATCGGATTGATGTATCTGAAGAGTTTCTCCAGTTACCCTCTCCAATCCCACAAAACCATCCTGGGGCATCATAGGCTGCAAGAATTAACCTAATCTGGGGATATATGAAAGTTTCATGTTTATTATTATAATAGTTGGGTGGACATTTAAGGCAGAGAAGATACTCACCTATTGGATGTGTTTGAATTTGAGGACATTTTGCAGGATTTGTCTGTGACCGAGCACCATGGGAAAACAGTTATGGCACTCTTTATGCTTATGAATTACTCCTTTATTTAATTCACTCCATGTAAATTACAGAACAAAAAGCTCTTGGACTCATGTCTCCGGCGTTTGAGAAGCAGCCTGTTGGTACAGGCAGAAGGCTTTGGAGGAGTTTACCATGTTGGCCAGAAGCTGACGTGCCATCACATTGTTATAAATCTGGGTTGGAAATGTGATATCAGAAATGTGATAACAGCACCAGCACTCCAGATATTCCTGAAACCAGACAGAGCCTTCTGGTAGACTTCCCTGAAACAGAACATTAAATACATTTACATGTTTTTTTTTCCTGTAAATAACTTTTTCAGTATCAGCCAATGGCACACAGGGCAATATTGTAAAAATCATGACAAAATAATTAAAGCAGATTCCCCCTGTCTTAAAAATCAAAGTATGCAAGTCAAAAAATGCACTGAGATGTTGGCTGTAGGCCGGTATAAGACAATATCTGCCAGCGAACTATTGGCCAACAATATAATATTCACTAATGGTCTCTTATGTTCCATGTTCTTGACACGTCCCAGTCACAAAGTAGAAAAGATCCTGACACAGAGCACAACTAAGCACAACTGAACCCAATCGAGATGGTTTGGGGGGAGCTGGACCGCAGAGTGAAAGCAAAGGGTCCAACAAGTGCTAAACACCTCTGGGAACTCCTTCAAGACTGTTGGAGAACCATTTCATGTGATGACCTCTTGAAGCTCATCGAGAGAATGCCAAGAGTGTGCAAAGCAGTAATCAGAGCAAAGGGCGGCTATTTTGAAGAAACTAGAATATAAAACATGTTTTCAGTTATTTCAACTTTTGTTGTTAAGTACATAACTCCACATGTGTTCATTCATAGTTTTGATGCCTTCAGTGAGAATCTACCAACGTAAATGGTCATGAAAATAAAGAAAACACATTGAATGAGAAGGTGTGTCCAAACGTTTGGCCTGTACTGTACCTTGTTATTAATATTAATTATGGGGCAGTTGTGGCCTAGGGCAGTCATAAGGGTGCGGGTTCAAATCCTAAAATGCCAACGTGCCACTGAGATCCCCTTGATCCAGGCACCGTCCCCCCTCACTGCTCCCCCAGAGCCTGTCATTGCTGCCCAGTGCTCACCAAGGTGATGGTTAAAAGCAGAGGATACATTTCATTGTGTGCATCCTGTGCTGTTTTGCAGTGCTCAATGACATTCACTTCACTTTCACATTATAATTGTATTGTTGTCGCGGTTGTTTTTATTCTAATTTGTGTCATATTAGTTGCAGCATTCCACCAAGTCAAACTTTTTTACTATGTAGAGAATAAAGTTCCATTTCGATTCCTAACACTTGGCAAAATTGTTTGAGGCGTTATGTTCAATTCACTTCCTCAACACTAGATGACACTACGCACACATTTTCTTCTCGAAACTACCCTCCAGCACGTGATCGAACTCAGCAAAGACATTTTACCGAGAGCCACATGTTAGCTTGTTGTGTCTGTAGAATTAGACAAAGCGTTTACAAATCCTAGAACCTTCTCATATTAGTGAACATATTGCAAAGTGCCTATATATTGAACGTTTTCGTGTGAAATGTCAAGAAATATGTACGATTGATGAAACAAAATAGTTACATATAATAAATAAATAACAATAAACAGAACTTTGCGATAGTGACGTTGCGGTAGCCACGTGTTTTAGTAGCAACGTTGACAGGTGTATGTACCACAATTTATACCCTCTGTACGATGTACGCTCACTAATAATTTACCCCTTCATTTATGGCGTAACACGTGGTGACTCACAGTAAACCATGATAAGTGGTTTAAGTTATAGATATGAACACTAGATGTCGCATTCAGCCCCTCAGAATGCGTCAACAGCGCCGCCATTTTTGGACGGGGTTCCAAGTTCACTCAACCACGCAAAAATGCCGGGCTTTTGTCCCGCGCGTGGCTGTAATAACGAAGGATCGAGGCATAAAGTTTAATAAGTTTAATAAGTTAATTTTATTTTATCATGTTGTATGTTACGAAATGTAACAAGAGGTGTCAGAACAGCTTCTCTTCTGACACCTGCATATATTGCAGTTCTGGAAAAATCTATACAAAAAGCCTCTGTGTGTGTGGACCTGCCCTGTCTATGGTTATTTTTTCAAAATAAGCAGGTAAATAGATGTTCATCTTACACATTAAATATAGAAAATAAAACATTTTCCGTGCCTGCAAATTGTATTGTGTACAGTTCATTGTCTATAGTTCTCTATCAATACACATGCCTGTTGCTTTGGATAAAAGCGTAAATATTAATGTATGAGTTGGTATCATGAAAACTGCCATGCAGGGTCTTTCAGCTAACATTGCTTGAACATTTTTTTGTGTTTGTATTTGCATTGTTCTGCATGTATTGTAGGTTTATTTCGAATGAAATGCAGGTTACATTTTGAACATAAAAATATGCTTTATTTTCAAAAACCGCTTCTCCATCAATTTATTCACGGCTCGGTCGTAAAGAAATGTCTGACAAACAAATAAAAATCGCTTCTAAAGTTCGCCAGTTCAGAGTTCTTTAATTCTGTATTCCACCTTAGCCCTGATAGACGTTCATTCATTTAAAATGAGCGCCAGCCCCTCCCAAGATGGCGGCTCTGTTGACGCATTCGCGCCATAGACGCCCCGTCCAACGCGGCATCTAGTGTTCATTTACGGAAGACGCGAATTGTGAACGTAAGCAACATCGCCATCGGATTTACAGAAATTAACGTGAGAAAGACCACAGTTTTTATGTACATGAGCTGCTCTTCCCAGAGTTGTTTTTTTTGCAAACGTTGCATTATACACTACATCGCACAGTCTATGATGTGTGTCATTGAAGCAGATTTTCTGAGCAACGTCTGAATGGGAATTGCGTAATTTTTCCAACCTGTAGGATCTGGCAACACCTTGTGTCACGTGGCCGGCGTTTCGACTCCCGTGTTGAACACGCGTCGGGTTATCATGGACGCCGGGTTCGCTGCCGACGCCGCTCCCGTCTTCGTTTACAGCGAGCGGGATTACAACGCCCGGGTCTGCCGGCCGGGGAGCGCCCTGTCCGCGTTCGACGTGGCCCTGAGGTCCAGCTGGACGGAGAAGATGCGCCGCGGTCTCTTCCGCTACGAGCTGGGCGAGCTGGAGACGCGGGTGCTGGCCGGACCGCTGCGCCTCGTGGCCCAGCTGAACGTCATGAGGGGCTCGGAGAGACGGAAGCCGCAGGAGATCCTCAGCGTCCGGCAGGACTTCGACCCGAAGCTCTTCAACTTCAACCACATCCGCCCCGAGGAGGTCGTGTTCGACCTGGTCCGGGAGGCCGGGCCTTCCTCCGAGCCGTGCAAGCTCATCATCAACGTGAGCCCGCTGGGCTTCGGCCACTGCTTAATCGTCCCGGAGCCGGCCCGGTGTCTCCCCCAGATCCTGACCCCCGCGGCCATCCGCGTCGGCGTGGAGTGCGTGTTCCTGAGCGCAGACCCCGGCTTCCGAGTGGGCTTCAACAGCATGGGCGCGTTCGCGTCCGTCAACCACCTCCACCTCCACGCCTACTACCTGAGCCATGACCTGGCGGTGGAACGCGCCCCCACTGAGCCTGTGGCGCCCGAGCTGGGTCTTCACGTCCTCACCGCCTTCCCCAGGGGCTTCCTGTTCTACACCGAAGGACACGACTTGGCCAGGGTGGCCGGGGAAATCTACCGGCTCACCAGTCACCTGGTGGACCGTAATATAGCACACAACCTGTTCGTGACCCACGGATGCCCGCCGGGCACTCGGACCTCCGGCCGGGCCGGGGTCCGGGTGGTGGTGTGGCCCAGGCGGTCGTGTTTTGGGGCGAAGGAAGAGGGTGCCTTCAACGTGGCCCTGTGTGAGCTGGCCGGACACCTGCCCTTTAAGAACCGGGAGGATTTCGAGGCGTCCACGGAGCAGGGGGTGAGGAGCTTGATCCAGAGACATTTACTCCCTGAGGAGCAGTTCGCTCACCTGCAGACACAAATCTCAGCCACGCTGCTGAGCGGCATGGCAGGGGGGGAACAAGGGATCGAATACGACTAAAACCCAAAAAACGCTGTCACCCGCTGCTGTCATCGACACTCAAGACTGCTTTTTAAGTACTGAAGTGTTGGGTACTGTGGTTTCTACTGCCTTAATAGGAGGAAAGGGGGGGGCGGTTCTGCACTTTTGATAGATGATGGACTTTACAGAAATCTACTGTAATTTAAACGTGCTGCATCACACTGTACTTGAAGATTTGAGTGTGAAATGGAGAGGTGGCTGTAACAGCAGTCGGCCGGCATCTGTGCATCCACTAAGACTTTAATGTGCTGTACACTTTTTTTTTTTTTTTTTTTTTTTGAGATTCTGCACAAAGGATTACTTAACACATACAATACAAATTACATGTAATAACAATGTTATTAAACCTTTTTTTTTTTTTTTTTGGTTGTCAATTTAATTCATTCATTCATTCTTTTTTTTATGAATTAAGTAAGTGGGAAAAATAAATATTTGATGTGCTGCTGAATTTTTCTCCCAGTTATAAATCATATAAATTCATCGTAGGTACACCTCAACTGTGAGAGACACAATTGAAACAAAAAATTCATTGTATGATTCTTAATTATTTAGCGTTTTATTGCAGGACTTTTTGATCACATACTAACCAGCAGGAATTCTGGCTCTCAAAGACCTCCCTCCTCTCTTCCACTAATTACAAATGGAAGTGGCCTAGTGGTGGCCTAGCAGTTAAGGAAGTGGCCCCGTAAACAGAATCCCAAGGTGCAACTGAGCAAAGCACCGTACCCACACGCTGCTCCCCGGGCGCCTTTCATGGCTGCCCACTGCTCACCATTTTGAAGAATCCAATTCAAGAAACATATTTATTATTTGTTGTATCAGGAGAAAGTGAAGTATGTTTGATGAATCTGTTTTTTCAGAGTCGCTTTTTTTTCATGGCGGCTTTGTTCACTGTTGTCATCATCAAAAGTTGCTTCAGGAGATGCTCATTGACAGGAGTGAATGATAAGAAAATGTTCAGCATAAACCTTCAGGACTGTTGGAAACGTCCGTTGTCCAACTTAAGGTGGTGAAGAGAAGACACGAGCGTGATGCTGCCATCACACCACAAGCTCCCTGATTTGGAGAGGCGCAACTTTTCAACTTTTTACCTTTACCGCAACAATCAGAAGGCCTTATCCAGAGCAACGTACAATCAGTAGTTACGGGGACAGTCCCCCCCTGGAGACACTCGGGGTTAAGTGTCCTGCTCAGGGACACAATGGTAGTAAGTGGGGTTCGAACCCGTGAATGACCCATAAACGAGTAAGTGCGTCCAATCGTTTGACCGGGTGGAGCTTCAGGACGCGGCCGCAATGCCTCCCGCTGTCCAGCAGGCGGCGCCGTTTCCCCGCCGCCCGGAAGACCGATGTAAATATCTCGTGACGCGGGGACACCGTCGCCGGACCCGCCCACCGCCCCCCATCAGCGGTGACATCCACCCATCCACGCCGTCGCATGAGGCGATATTTTATTCCAGCGCCCGGCTGATTCGTGGCGGGTCGGATCGCGCCACCGCATCGGACCTGGAAATATATATCTATATACTATATATATATATATAAATATAAATCATTTTTTTATTCCCCCCAGGAGGCTGCGCGGGTAATAACCTTCGTTCGGGTAGGTGGGTAAGGAGACCCGACAGATCGCTCCCCCTCGGCCGCCAAGTTGCTTCCCCGGCGGGCTGGTGCCGGATAACAAGTTTCTGATCGATCCCCCGATCCCCCGATCGTCTCCCGTTACGCAACAAGGCGCGTCCGGCGGCAGAATGCAGAAACGGAGGAAACCAGAGCCGATCCAGCTCAACCCGATTCCCGACGGCAGCGCGGTTAACGGGAGCGACGCCGCGGAGTGAGTTCGTGCATCGTGTCCAGCGAAGTCGTTGTTAGAAATAGGACGCAATAATAATAATATTAAGGAATGCAATTCATTCGTTCTTGAGCTAAACTAATGTGAATTGAATTCACGGCATGAAATGTGGATTTGGGGATAAGCAAAATGTAAGCAGCAGTAGTGCATCAATCATTTATGTATGGCAATTTATTGTAATAGACTAAAACTATCTAGACTCAACAAAAACAGAGCATCCGTTATTTTATTGAGGGTAAATTACTGATATAACACTGATAATACTTGAATACTTGCAATATTTGCAATATTGAGGTCAATAGCAGTCGCAAAAGCATTTCACTGCATATCATACGGTGTATGACTGTGTATGTGACAAATAAAATTTGAATTCTATATTGTAATTCAGCATCCATTTGCAACCCATACAGTTCAGATCGACGTTGACATTCAGCATCTGATAACTGTACCTCGGTGCACGTGTGTTTGCTCTCTGTGTGTAAACCCAATTAATTATGAAGAATGTATTTATTTCACCAATGACATCGTTTGCAGTGGTTGACAAAATGACTTCAGTGCAGCTCTTTACAGGATTATCTGTGTCCACTCCGGTGGCGATGACCTTAGCAACCTCTACTAAATGGCCTTTCCATTGGCATCACCCCCTCCTACGGTGACACAAAGTGAATTTTATGGTCAGCCATCGATGCCGGATCAGCCTTTGTTGTTGTTTTTTTTCGTTGGGTTTTTCGTGGTTTCGCGGTGGGATGGCACCCTGCATGTGGGGCAGTTTGGGTGCCACAAGGCAGTTTCACACACACTGGAATACATGGAGACGATGAGCCGTAGTGACAACCGGCTCCACTTCTCGGAGCACCCTGTTCTGCCAAGATTAACAAGTTGTGATAGTCTCTAATTGACATTTGGAAATGTGCAATTTCTCAGACGTGATGGAAGAATGGTTTTTAAAATTTGGGGGTGAAATCGGTCGCTCCTGAGATAGGCTGTGTTGGCCCATCGGCTTTGTCATCGTCACCGTGATTTCATTTGCCCTGGTGCGTACCCCTGCCTCCTCCTCCAGAGGACCTTCCATGGCCTTGTAGGGCTCAAACGGCTTTCTTGAACCCAAGCTTCTGGACCTTTTGGCGAGCCTCTTTTATTTCGTTCCCTTCGATGTGACACAGTGACAGGCTTTGTTTCAGGAATGTGATGCGTGGGCGTTCTGCTGTGTTTCTGCCGGCTCGGAATAATAAGGATTACAATAGATTTCTCACTGCTTTGTTCTTCTTTAATTGAACAATAAATTCACATTTAACATTTACGGCTTGCTTGCTCTTGCTCGGGGACACAGTGGTAGTAAGTGGGGTCTTCTGGTTCATAGGAGAGTGTGGTACCCACTAGGCTACTACTATCCATCTGGAAGGTACAGTTAATGTCTCCTATGAATCCTTGATGAATTTCAGTTAATGAAACTGAATGACAGGCAGTTTTCTTTAAAATGAAGGTTTGTGTGATTAATATAATGTATTGTCCAATTGGATTAAGTTCGTTTTCTCGAGAAAGAGGGATTTTGCAATTCTGATCTGATCACTCTCCATATAATTCTGGAGTGTATGCAAATTGTCACAATAAAAAAAAAAAAAAATTATGTCATTCTCAAATCCTTTGGCCGTGACTGTACACAAAAACCCATGATCTAGTCATCATTCCAGGGTGTCGTCTAATGAAAACCTCAAAACCCCTCAAAGTCCTCCTGCTCATGTCCCTGTCCCTGGCTGGTGGAGCAGCTGCTCTGCAGTGTGGATTGAAGTTGTTGGAGGGCTTTGCCAAGCTGTATTACAGCGCCGCCGTTCAGGGGGACGTGTCGTGCTGGTTGACAATAGAGCCAGGCAGATTCCTTATTGTGTGGCCAGGACAGGCAGTGATGGGCGGTGCCTCTGGAATGCTGGTGCGGAATTTTTATTCAAATTTCTGGAAGTCAGTAATGGTGGTTGGTTATGGGGGGGCAAGGACTGTGTGGCATGTTTATTCTCGACATGAGTAACAATGACTGTTAGTCACGTTAGTGAACTTTGTCTTTGTGGTTATGGCGGTGTGTCTGGCTGTAAACAGGAGTCACCGGACAAAAGGGCTGGAGAAGAAATGGTGAAACGATGTTTTTCATAAAAAAATAAGTCTATGGTCTCCATTACTTCAATTTTGTCCTTGCTGGCCTTTTAAAACAACCGATTTATAATAATAACTAATTAGTTGATTGTCATGAATGATTCCAATTAATGAATCTACTATTTATGAGAAATTAGGGGTAAGAAATCTCACAGATTAATGTCAGAAAATGTATGAAAATCGGTGTGAGAGGCATCTTACATAACAACTGATAGTCCTCTGTAGGGTGTGGTGAAGTTCTCAAAATCAGGACCTGGGGTCCTTTCATCAAACCAAGCCAAGCCCATTTAAAATGGTTAGGGTTAGGTACAAATTAAACCCATTAATTTGTGTATATTAAAGGTGATTCGAAACCATCTGATTCTATTCATTTGACTTCTTAAAAACTGTAAAAAGTGCATAAAATAAAGATCTAAAAGAGAATTCCACATAACGTTTTTTTTTGCTGTCTTTTGTCTAAACGGTAGCTTTTTATTCGGTGCTATAGTGGCCGGACCTGCCACCCTGGGCTACGAATGACCTTGTTAATTATTAAGTGCGTCCACCTCTTTTGAAATGTGATTTCTGTGCCGAACATAAGCAGTGGTGGCTTTGTTGCCTGCCACAATTCTCACCCTCTACCTGTGATTTACCTCCATCGGCACATCCGACAGTTTCTTTGTTATTAATGCCAATGGTTAGTTAAAACCAACTTGTACACACCAGGAAATCTCCAGACACCCCAGAGCAATAAGACTATAAAAGCTACGGAGGTCCGGGGCAGATGTCAGTGCCTCTGTAATTAGTCGCTGTAATGAGTAAATTAGCCCGAGTTATTCGACGGCCCGGCTTTCGTGCACGGGCGGCGGCGATGCGCTCGCGTACGTCGAGTCGTGCCCGACTTCACTCTCCTTTTCTCCCAGCGGGCCCTTTTGTCCCTCCTACTTACAGCGCTAGGTACGAGGTGTGAAGTGTTCTTCGCAGGCCCGCATGCTCGTACTTTCTCCGCTGCTGGCTCCTGTCAGCCCTGAGCCCACGCCGCCCACAGCCACCTTGTAACCATGGTTATGCAGGCCTCTTATCAAAATGATAAAAAAAAAAAAAACACTTAACCATCTTTTTGCTGCACATGTTGATGGGGGCGATATTCAGCTCTCTGTCCTTCACAACAGGAAGTCGTAAGAAGTGGTGCACACCTGTCACAGTCTTAAAAGCTCTACTGATGATATGGAAACGTAAATCGACCAGTAAGGGCAGAAGCGTGAACCGTTGCTGGACGTACACGTGACACTACTTAGCAGATCTGTTCATGCAGCATAACTCCTGGTGCCATTGCAGCCGTAACAGACTTGGTCAGCAGAAGAGGTCTCTCTGAAGGCGTGATGTTCTGAAATCAGTGCTAGTTCACCAGCCACATGTCAGCCCTTCGATCTAACGTTGTAGTAATGAACACTGAAGGCTAGAGAGCAAGAGATGAAGACATTTCCTTGTTTTTTGAAATGAGTGTGTTTAGGAAAGTTTACAAAGTTTACATTTGGATATGATGCAGTCAAACGCACATTTACTGATCCACCAGATACCGAAACTAGTGTGAATTTGGCGCGTTGCATCACCTTTTTAATCAGTGCAAATCAATTAACATTTTTAAGTGACAAAGTGACAAATAGCATTCCATTGGAACTCATCAATTAATGTCTGGACAGAAGTTTTGATTCAATGTCATTTTAATGGACAAAACCAATAAAATAGGGTCCCTATTTTGGCCCTAAACTTTTAGGGTCCCTATTTTGGCCCTAAACTTTTGAATGGTGGTGATTTTATGTTACGTTAAACAGTAATCTGTAAAATACTTTTTATGCATTCATGCCCTTTGATAAAAATCCTTTGATAAATGCAGTACAGGCTCACTGCTCTGACTGTTCTGTTCTAATAATCTACCTGCCCTAGTATAGAAGAGGCTTTGCATAGAAGAGAAAGGGTGTGATTGAGAGAGAGAATGGAGGACAGAGAGTGCAGGAGAATGGACACAGAGAGCAGATTGAGACTAGAAGGTCAGTGGAGATGGCTCCACACAGAGGAAATGCATCACCATGACAACCCAAGGAGAGGTAAACACTTCCAGCTTCCTCATGCCGGGGCTCGTCCCCACGTCTGTTTCTGAGGCGTAGACCTGTAATTCCATCATGGCAAATGCTTAAGTATGGTCAGGAAAAGGACTCAAGTCCGAAGTTTCATTCACACAGGGCCACATTCTAATTTTATTTACCACATACACAATCATACACAGTACAACTGCAGTGAAATCTTGTTGCAGTACAATGGCTGACCTTAGAATAAGAAAATAAATATTACTCAAATTCCAGTAAAATAAAAGGAATATGTAAATAAGATGAAATAATGTGTAAGTAGAATTTAGTGCCATAGAAGAATATCTGATACATGTAGATACATAAAAAGTGCAAGATCCCGAAATATATATTATATATATTTCTTTGTCCTTGCATGTGCCAAAATATATTATATATATTTCTGAGAGAGAGAGAAAAGAAATCGTCTACTTGGTAAACCTATCATACTATCACATCCTTTTGTTTGCTATTGTCACGTTACCTCTGAATCAGACTGCTGGATTTGTTTAGTTTCGCCTGCACTCTTTTGTACTGGTGACGGGTCTCTTTCTTCATGGCTGTTGCTATGGCACCTCAGCGATGCACGCCGCTTTGTTTAGAGTCCTGGCTGAACACGGTGTACTCAGCCACCTGGAGGTCTGTTTTCGTTGTAGATGGACATGCTACTGGCTGGTTTACAGATTGGTGGATCCTCAAGTTCAGCTTCACAGGGCCAAATGGATCTTGCTGATTCATATAGATGATGTTTGTCTTTCAAGTAGCTTACAAAAGAGCTTACAGTATTGTCAGAATCTAGGAATTCCAAGCAAGTAGTAATATAGTTGCAGAAGATATGTTGCAGAGTAATATAGTTGTAGAAGATATATTGCCAAGCGATAGAACAACTGGAATATCACAGAATGTTAAGCACAACCAAACAATTTAAGTGATGTAGTTTTTGCTAAGAATCATTGTTTGTTAGGGAAGAATTGCTAAATGGTGGAGTTCTGAGAGTGAATTTTTCTCTGCTAGGACCAACCTGGAGTCCTTGCAGAAAAAGCTGGAGGAGCTTGAACTTGACGAACAGCAGAAGAAGCGACTGGAGGCCTTCCTCACCCAGAAGCAGAAGGTCGGCGAGCTCAAGGACGATGACTTTGAGAAAATCTGTGAGCTGGGTGCAGGAAATGGTGGAGTAGTGTTCAAGGTCTCACATAAGCCATCTGGGCTTATCATGGCCAGGAAGGTATGTAGTGCCTTGGTTCATTAAGTAAATGTACATTGTACATATATAAATGTACAAATATATACACACACACACATATATAAACTTTCATGATCAGGCAATAGGTAAAATACCCATTAATAGTTTTTAGCGTCATATGAAGGGTTAATACAGTTTAATTATCTCTGCATAAATTAAACGCTGCATCTATTTCAAGCATTCATGTATTGTACAGACATACCCTGCTTAGTGAGACAAGATGGCTTGGAGCTGCTCAAACGCAAAGGCTCCTTTTTTTTTACCCAGCCCTCCAGTTATCCTAAATTATAACCATTATTCGGCCATGTCTGTTAAAATTCCTGGGCATCCTTTGTGTTCATCTTATATTCTGTTGGCATGTATACAATTTTAATATCCACTATAGCTTTCATTTAAACCCTAAAGGGGCTCTATCCACAGCACCTGTTGCTAAAGTGATAACATTGCATCCTAAAGACACCTGAACAGAAGAACTCACATGCTTTTGTTGCTTTTTACCCAAATGCAAGTAATTGTAGAGGCACTTGTCCTCTTTGTCCTTGCATGTGCCAAACTCATACTTAGATTACAGGTTCACTGTGCTCTGTTTTACAGTATTGAATTTTTTTGGTTAGAGGTCTGAACAAGATAGCTCAATGAGTCACTGTAGTGCACAACATTTTAATTGTTTTTTAACATTTTAATGCACTGAATATGCTTACATTGTTAATAACTAAAGCAATATTTAATCCTTTCTGTGGGTTTTCAGTTGATCCACCTGGAAATAAAACCAGCCATTAGGAACCAGATCATCCGTGAACTGCAGGTGCTGCATGAATGTAACTCTCCGTACATTGTGGGTTTCTACGGAGCCTTTTACAGCGATGGAGAGATCAGTATTTGCATGGAGCACATGGTACTGAAGCATCAATTGGATAATATATATATATATAATTGTTATATCATATTAATTTCTTTCTCATAAACCTCTTTCTCTAAAGGATGGTGGATCTCTGGACCAGTCTCTAAAAAAAGCTGGGAAAATTCCCGAGCAAATCCTGGGCAAAGTCAGTATTGCTGTGGGTATCTCTACTTCATTGACATATTTCGATACAAGCTTGTTTTAAATAGTGCTATGCTGCAGATTATCACAGACCTGGACCACACGACTTGGATTTCGAGGGGTGTGAGTGACATTTCGGTCGAAATTGAGAATGATCAGTTCTTCAGGCAAAAGGACATGAATAAAATGCCTAGTTATAAAACAAAATTATTTAACACTGAGCACACAGAAGCAGTTAGTGCCAAAAAGGTGCTTGTGGCTATTTTTGCAATTTAAAAAAATGTAGAAAACAAGGTTTTTGAATAATAAATACTTTGCTACGTCTACTGTCATCCATGTGTTTAAAGATTTTAAAAATAAGGGCAAAATATGGTCATTTTTTTTGTTTTAGCCTTAAGTAAACATTACTTTCGTATGGCTATCACCCCCCGGTTTGTGAAAATGTATAAAATAAATGCATATCTGCTTTATAAGGTGATCAAAGGCCTTTCCTACCTGAGAGAAAAACACAAGATTATGCATCGAGGTGAGAAGAAGCCTTTCTCATTCAGCTGCAAGTTTCCTTCCAAAATAATCCTTCCAGATGTGCCCAACATCCATCATTCATTTCAGATGTAAAACCATCTAACATCTTGGTAAATTCCCGTGGCGAGATAAAACTGTGTGATTTCGGGGTGAGTGGCCAGCTCATCGACTCCATGGCCAACTCGTTTGTGGGCACACGCTCCTACATGTCGGTAAGTGTCAGCCGAGTGTCCTTTTTTGTGGTGGGGGCTTTTGACAGGTACCTGCTATTGTTCTTTGCTTCTTGTTTTTTTGTGTACGTGTGCTTCTCAGGAGCTCCCTTTTAACTTGGGCTCCCGGTTGTCTTCATATCTCTTCCTGCCCACCCATTCCCACTTCCTCTATTCCTGTAGCCGGAGCGTCTGCAGGGCACGCACTACTCAGTCCAGTCAGACATTTGGAGCATGGGTCTCTCCCTGGTGGAGATGGCTATTGGACGCTTTCCCATCCCACCTCCTGATGCCAAGGAGCTGGAGCAGATATTTGGGTTGCCTATGGAAGGCGACCCTTCATCTCCTAAACCCAGGCCTCCTGGGAGGCCAGGAAGCTGTGAGTTGTAACATTATTGTGATAAGCGGTAAAAGGCTGTTTTATGGTTGGTGTTCGATGTTGCGTGCTGCAAGGGTTAATGTGAGGGTGATTACTGGGAGGGCCTAGGAGTATGCATGCACACATGAGTTCAGGGGTGAGGGTCTGAGATTGGCGGCTGAGGTGTGGCCCTAAAAGTAGCTCCTGTTGGTTTATAGTCAAAATAAACCCATTAAAACCGTCTCTGCTCAGTTTGTGGGGAACAGTGGGGCGTCACAATATGAAATAGCTACCTGTACCTAACGTAGATGGCTCCAGTCAACAACCAATCATGTTTCGACACGGAAGAAGTGTTTGCCGTACATTAGCTAAGAAGACAGTCCATGTGTGTTGCTATGTCCTCATGTCCAACCTTCTTGGTTGAATTGCAGCATATGGTCCTGACAGCAGACCTCCGATGGCTATCTTTGAGTTGCTTGACTACATTGTGAATGAGGTAAGTTCGGTTTCTTAACATTATAATTACAGTTTATGAGGATGTTTTCTATTGCAAATAAAAGCTTTGCTCATTCTAGCCTCCTCCAAAGCTCCCTGGCATCTTTGGCAGTGAATTTCAAGATTTTGTTAATAAGTGGTAAGAGTGAAGCTTGCATGAATATTTTATTGAAACACTTTTGTCACCATCTAGTGGTGTGGCCAGTGAACATAGCATAACTTCATTTATCATCCCGTACAGTTTAATTAAGAACCCAGCAGAAAGGGCAGACCTGAAGCAGTTAATGGTGAGAACTCTACTTGTTACAATTAGTATGTGTAGATTACAAAATAACTTGAGCAGAGTTTGTTCTTCAGGTTCATTCTTTCATAAAACTGTCAGAAGCAGAAGAGGTGGACTTCGCAGGCTGGCTGTGCAGCACAATTGGCTTGAACCAGCCGGTCACTCCCACTCACAGTGGGGGGATGTGAGAGCCTTTGGTCCCACTTGAATCACACACTCTTTTTGCCATCAGTGCTTTTCCCCCCCATGTGTTCAACAGTCCCACACAAGAGCACTGCCACTCCCAACAGCCAAAACGTTGCACCATGACGTGTAAATTTCTGTACATCCTTAAAACAATGCGCCATTTAAGTGTTGCACTGCAAAATGTTTGAAGCAAACCCTAAAATATATTCAACTTGAGAATCTGTTCTGTTAAATCACACAGTACTGATTTGGTACAGTTGCATCTAAAGCTATTCACTCAATGAGCAGGAGAATTTATATTTATTGGCCTGAAATATAAATTTAACACCCTAGATGTAGCCATGTTATGTAAAATTGTCTTAACCAGTCAGTGATGCAGGGCAGGGAGTACATTGTGCTTAAGATTTTAAACTTGTTGAAATAAAAAGCATTACCCTTCACACTTATCCTGCTGTCTTTGTAAAAAGAGAACCATAGACTATCTTTAACATTGTTTTATTTGAAAAGCATAATGGAACTCCAGATTCACTGTGTTTTAGCTCTACTTGGCTGCTGGGGCAGCTGCAGGGTTTTTGGCCTTGCCAGACTTTCTGGGCTTCTTCTTGGATTTCAGCATTTCCAGCTTGATCTAAAACAAAAACAAGGTCAAAGGATCAGACCAGCAAATAAGCACCCTGTACTAGAATACTGCAGAGGCTGTGGATTTGACTGGTGGTACGAGCATAAGGGTAGTACGGTAATGAGCGGTCTTGGCATATGGGTTAAGCACCCTGCACTGAATCTTTCTGCTGTTGACAAATCACCTTGTTAACACACACATCTTAGGACGCAAACCAGAAAAGGTAACGTGTGTGACAGGAGGCTCAGTGCTTCCAATGTTAATCAGAAAAATAAATCTTTTAATGTACAAATGAGAAATGCTGGCCAGGTCAGATTATGTTGCTCAATTTTTGCATTGGCAAACCAAAGGACAAACAAGAAAATAATAAAAATAAATTAAACCATAATGTGTTCCACAAACAAAACTCCATCTCAACTCACTTGATAAAGTTAATATATAGGAGTAACAAAAATCCAACAAATGGTTCAGAACATGAATTAATATCACACGTTTCATAAACACAGACTTAGAAGTTAATCATTTCTGTGAAAACCATGCTAAATACACACCTGGAATGTTCTTGAAAGCCCTGTTCAGGCAAAAGTCTTCGTTGTACATGATGCATGGCCACCTGTGCTGGATAAGTCTCTAGCTGCGCCCAGAGACTCCCCATTGGTCTGGTGAAATGAAACAAACAAATTAATCACCATTTCACCACACACAGATTTAAACATCCAGAGAAGCTCATCAGAACTTCCAGAGTTATCAGTGGAATCAGAAACACGGACCTTGAAGTGGAGTATCATCAGCAGAGCCTGAACGATCAAGTGCTTCATATCAACTCTACTTACCGGCCAATTCACTGGCTGCCTATGGTTGGCGGATCTTGAGCACGTAGTTCACAACATAGGTGAACAGGCGACCTGAATACTGCCGGCATGACCACTGTTCTACAGGATGCTCTCTCTGAATACAGTCCTATGGAAAAATGGAAATGCATAAATTCACTACATATGCAAGTTGGACCAAAATGAATATGCATTAATCTTAATTCTTGCTCAGAATTCTCTTTTCAATCAAATAACTGTGCCAGCATGTGACAGCAGGCAACTGCCGCTCAACCCAGAGTCCGACGCAAATTACACAATCATAGCAAGATCGCATAAAACTTTCATCATTCCAGGTTGCAAAATGGCAAAGGTCCTTATATTTATAAAAAAATAATTAATATTTTCCCATGACTTTTCAATTACACTAAGGCAAATTCTGATGCCCATGTGTTTTCTGAAATTTGCGGGGAAAAAAAAAAAATAAAAATTACAATCCTGAAAAGTTTAACTTAAACTACAGTGTTTATTCCTCAAAGATTGCACAGCCAGAGTAAAATTGACCCAATGAGGTTCGGGCATAGATCGGCTGTAAATTTACATGATTTAAACGGAGACACGTGGCTGCGGAGGTGCTCAACACAGAAGCAACACACGCAGCACCACGTGGTTCACTACACAAAGATACTTTAAACCTAGTGCAGGTTTATATGCTGTAGTTGTAAATGTAGAATAACGTCACACACAATCTTACAGGAACTATGTACTTCATATTTCACATGTCAATCCAAACTTCAATTTCTCTACCATAACTGTTTAATGCATAGGTGTAAATAACAGATCCACTGAGATCACAGGTTCCACAAAATGCAAACTTGAAGTGAATCAGTGCAAACCTGGAATGTTCTTGAAAGCCCTGTTCAGGCAAAAGTCTTCGTTGTACATGATGCATGGCCACCTGTGCTGGATACGTCTCTAGCTGCGCCCCAAGACTCACCATTGGTCTGGTGAAGTGAAACAGAAACAAATTACACCACCATTTCACCAAACACAGATTTAAACATCCACAGAAGCTTGATTAAGCTCATCAGAACTTCCAGAGTTATCAGTGGAATCAGAAACACGGACCTTGAAGTGGAGTATCATCAGCGGAGCCTGAACGATCAAGTGCTTCATATCAACTCTACTTACCGGCCAATTCACTGGCTGCGTATGGTCGGCGGATCTTGCGCACGTACTGCCGGCATGACCACTGTTCTACAGGATGCTCTCTCTGAATACAGGCCTATGGAGAAATGGAAATGCATAAATTCACTACATATGCAAGTTGGACCGAAATGAATATGCATTAATCTTAATTCTTGCTCAGAATTATTTTTTCAATCAAATAACTGTGCCAGCATGTGACAGCAGGCAACTGCCGCTCAACACAGAGTCCGACGCAAATTACACCATCATAGCAAGATCGCATAAAACTTTCATCATTCCAGGAGCCAGGAAAAGTTCAACTTAAACTACATTTACAGCATTTATCAGACGCCCTTATCCAGAGCGACTTACAATCAGTAGTTACAGGGACAGTCTCCCCGGAGCAACTTAGGGTTAATTGTCTTGCTCAGGGACACAATGGTAGTAAGTGGGATTCGAACCCGGGTCTTCTGGTTCATAGGCAAGTGTGTTACCCACTAGGCTACTACCACCAAACTACACTGTTTATTCCTCACAGATTGCACAGCCCAAGTAAAATTGACCCAATGAGGTTTGGGCGTAGATCGGCTGTAAACTTACATGATTTAAAAAGGAGACACATGGCTGCGGAGGTGCTCAACACAGAAGCAACACTCAGCGCCACATGTGGTTCACTACACAAAGATACTTTAAACCTAGTGCAGGTTTATATGCTGTAGTTGTAAACGTAGAAAAGAGTCACACGCAGTCTTACAGGAATTACTCTACCATAACTTGCTTATTGCATAGCTGTAAATAACAGATCCACTGAGATCACAGGTTCCACAAAATGCAAACTTGAAGTGAATCAGTGCAAACCTGGAATGTTCTTGAAAGCCCTGTTCAGGCAAAAGTCTTCATTGTACAAGATGCATGGCCACCTGTGCTGGATACGTCTCTAGCTGCGCCCCAAGACTCACCATTGGTCTGGTGAAGTGAAACAAACAAATTAAACCACCAAACACAGATTTAAACATCCACAAAAGCTCTATTAAGCTCATCAGAACTTCCAGAGTTATCAGTGGAATCAGAAACACGGACCTTGAAGTGGAGTATCATCAGCAGAGCCTAAAGGAGAACCAAGTGCTTCATATCAAACTGTACTTACCAGCCAATTCACAGGCTGCGTATGGTCAGTGGTTCTGGCGCACAAAGTTCACAACGTCGAAGTGAGCAGGCACCCTCAACACTGCCGGCATGACTACTATTTTACAGGATGCGCTCTCTGAATACACCAATGATCTGGCACAGGCCTAGGGAGAAATGGAAATGCATAAATTCACATATGCAAGTCAGACCAGTGAAATATGCATTCATAAGATATATATATATATATATATATATATATATAAAATTTATTCCATATTCCAAAAGGTTTTCAAGACCCTTTTCAGTCTGAGGTCCAAAGGCCAAAAATGAGAATTCATGAGGTGATTCTTTAAACATTTTATGCAATGAGCATCGAAAACCTTTGATATTTAAGAACATCATTCAATATATGGTTGTGCATATTCACCTGCATTACAGCTATAAAAAGGTATTAAATCGAAAATGAAGTTTGCATACACTAAATTGTTTTCGCAGTTCTGTATTAAAATGAACCGCGGAGGCCAAGATTGAGCACTACTGCCTACAAAAAAAAAAAAAAAAAAGAAAAAAAAAAAAAAAAAAACTGAAGTAGACAAATACATTCAGAAAACGGAGAACACTTCCCATCCATCCATACACACAGTAAGCAACAACAGTAGATCGTTTAATCACAGCTAAAATGTAATTGCGCTTAAAGAGTGCTAACACAGGTCACGTGTGAAACACGTGTATCTGGAGCCCACGAGGGCTTAAAATGGCTCCTTAAACCGAATTCAACCAATATAACAAGCACAAACAGCGCCGAAACAGTTGGTCAACATACTGTTTAAACAATATCGTACTTTGGCGATAAATAGTTACCATTTCAATTTACACAGCTCACCCCAGAAACTCACTCCTCACTCGATGGGAGCCGCGGATGAAGAGGAAGAATGAAGCCCATCTTCTGCCTTATATGTCCGTCCGCGATCCTCCAACTTCCGGCAGCATTTGGTACCGGAAGCATATGGTCACATAATGTGTATATTTGGATAAATCATTACATTGCATTTAATTATCATATTCAAACATAATATAAAAAAAAGAATGATTTTACCGCTCGGGAGTAGTTTTATTTCTTGGCGGAATTACAAAGACAAACTTACCGGAGTACTTGCAACTATTTTTTAGCATTTACATTTAAAATATACATAAACTCATTAAAAATATATGCTTTTATAATTACGCTTTTTATATACAAAACGATTTTTTTTCCATTCACGCTTTCGACTTCCCACATTCTCGGTGAACTTTGACCAGTTGGATCCAGTCAAAAAACACTCACTTTAGGACTCTGTACTCACACTCTGTACTCACACACCTGGACAAGCAAAACACATATGCACGGATGCTGTTTGTTGATTTCAGCTCAGCATTTAACACTGTCATCCCCTCTAAGCTAATCTCTAAATTTAGAGCCCTGGACATCAACACCTCACTTTGCAACTGGATTATGGACTTTCTGACCAGCAGACCACAGCATGTAAGGTCAGGCCACATCCGCTCCACTACTGTCACGCTCAACACTGGTGTACCACAGGGCTGTGTGCTGAGCCCCTTCCTCTACTCCCTCTTCACCCACGACTGCCGACCTATGTATGGATCAAACTCCGTTATTAAGTTTGCAGATGACACCACGGTGATAGGTCTCATCGACAACAACGATGAGACTGCCTACAGGGAGGAGGTCCAGCATCTGGCCACTTGGTGCACATAAAATAACCTTCTTTTAAACACCACCAAGACCAAGGAGCTCATTGTGGACTTCAGGAGGGAGAGAAGAGGCTCGCATGATCCCATCCACATCAATGGGATGACTGTGCAGCCTGTTACATCCTTCAAGTTCCTGGGGACCCACATCTCAGAGGACCTGTCCTGGAGCATTAACACCTCCAGCCTGGTCAAGAAGGCTCACCAGCGCCTCTTCTTCTTGAGAACATTAAAAAAGAACCAGCTACCCACTACCATCCTGCTGAACTTTTACCGCTCTACAATAGAGAGCATCCTTACCAGCTGTCTCACAGTGTGGTATGGAAGCTGCACTGTTGCTGAGCGTAAGGCGATGCAGCGGGTGGTGAAAACTGCCCAGCGCATCACAGGGACTCCACTTCCATCCATTGAGGAAATCCAGAGGAAGCACTGTCTGCGTCGAGCTCACAGTATTCTTAAGGACTCCTCCCACCCGGCCCACGAACTGTTCTCTCTCCTGCCTTCAGGCAGACGGTTCAGGCTACCACGGACAAGAACCAGCAGAACAGCTTTTTTCCCAGAGCTGTTTCCTTGCTGAACTCCTCTGCCACCCCCCCCCATACACTCCTGATAATCACTGCACTGTACTATCACTTTGTACTGCACATATCACTTTATGTATATATATATAACTTAACTTATTTGAACTGTATCCTGCACTTGCTGCTTATTGCACTTCTGGTTAGACCTAAACTACATTTCGTTGCCCTGTACTTGTACATGTGTAATGACAATAAAGTTGAATCTAATCTAAAAAAAAACATGGGAAGGGATGTGCGACGCCGCCGTTGGACCTCAACTACCCACTGCTCCAAAACGATCAACTGTAGAACTTACAATAAATGTTATATTTATTGTAATCCCGAACCACAAGGTACAGTCCCCACACTGCTCTCCAGGCACCAGTCATGGCTGCCCACTGCTCGCTAAGGGTGATAAGTGCAGAGGACACATTTTGTTGTGTCTCCCCATGCTGTGCTGCAGTGTTTCACAATGGCAAGAACTTTACATTTCAGGTTCATTGTTTCAGTCAGAGGCAGAAGAAGTGGACTTTACAGGATGGCTCTGCAGCACAATTTGGCTGAACCAGCCTGAACGACACTTGTGTGTAAATGTTTTATGGGACACCACTGCAAAACGTTTGAAGCAGTTTGTTGTAACAGAACCAACTAGACAAGTATGCTTTAAATAGCAAAAAGTTACACCAAGTTGTTACATAAAATTAAGTAAAAGTGATGCAGTGCAAGGAGTACATTGTGCTTAAGATTATAAACTTGTTGAAATAAAAAGCATTACCATTCACACTTATCCTGCTGTCTTTGTAAAAGAGAACCATAGACTGTATCTTTAACATTTGTTTTATTTGAAAGCATAATTGAACTCCAGAGTCTCCGTGTTTTTAGCTCGACTTTGCTGCTGGGGCAGCTGCAGGGGCAACTGCAGGCTTCTTGGCCTTGCCAGTCTTTTTGGGCTTCTTCTTGGATTTCAGCATTTTCGCCTTGATCTAAAACAAAATCAAGGTCACAGGATCAGATCTGCAAATGAGCACCCTGTTCAAGTTTGACGGGTGGTACTTACAGCAGGGTCGTGCATAAGGATAGCACGGCGACGAGCTGTCTTGGCATATGGGTTGAGTTTCATCATAACCCTCAAGTTCTTCAAAGGGTTCTTCTTCAGCACCCTACGTTGAATCTTTTTGCTGTAGACAAAAATCACTTTGTTAACACACAGCTTAGAATGCAAACCAGAGGAAACATGTGATCGAAGACTCAGTACTTCCAATGTAATCACCTGTCAGAAATCAAAAACGGCCAGAAAAATCTCACTTCATGTTCATATGAGAAATGCTGGCCGGGTCTTAGCCACTTACTTTGGAGAACGAAGTGCTTTCTGGACTACCTCACTCTTCAGAATCCTGGTCAGATCTGTGTTGTTCATTTTGTGCATTGGCAGGCTGAAAGAGACAAGAGCCATGGGAGCGTAAATTGCAGAAAATATCACAATGTGTTCCACATACAAAATACCATCTGGACTCACTTGTAGTCCACCTTCAGAGAAGAGGTTTTGCGCCAGGTGCCATAGAGATCATCCAGCTTGCGGAAGGCGCTCTCAGTCCAGATGCAGAAACGGCCGATGTGGCCTCCAGGAGCCAGCCTCAACAGATTCAGCTTGTTCACGTTCTGCAATGTGATACCTGAGAACATGATTTTCATATTAAATTAAAAAAAAGAACGTTTTAAAATAAATAAATAAAAAAAAACCGCGAATGGCTCAGACCTTCCATTAAAATCACAAGTTTCAGAAACACGGACATAGAAGTGAATCATCATTGCTGTGAAAACAAAGCTTAAAAAAAAAAAAAAAGAATAAAGTACACACCAGGAATGTTCCTGAAAGCCCTGGTAACACCATTGTCTTCGTTGTACACAATGCACGGCCCCTTCCCCTGGATACGTCTACGATTCCTCATCTTACCCTTG
This sequence comes from Denticeps clupeoides, assembly GCF_900700375.1. Lineage (NCBI taxonomy): Eukaryota > Metazoa > Chordata > Actinopteri > Clupeiformes > Denticipitidae > Denticeps > Denticeps clupeoides. The sequence continues at coordinate 5,155,470 of NC_041723.1, read as the reverse complement.
CCTGCGCGAATGCGCTGAGATGCGTAGACCTGGAGGAGGAAAAACATTAGAGGGATAATTTAAATACTGAATTAGCTTTCTGGCCTTGCAAGTCACTAATGTATGTACCTTCTTAATGTCGTTCCAGGCCTTGAGCTTCTTCAGCAGAAGCACTGCTTCCTTGGTCTTCTTGTATCCCTCAACTTTGTCATCAACAACAAGTGGGACCTCAGGAATCTCCTCAATGCGATGACCTACCAGAGATGGTTAAGTGAAGTGGGTTGTTTTAACAGCAAAGCCAATTAGACAAGTTCTCTTAAAATGTATATTAAAAAAAAAAAACCTTAGCACTAGATGTGGTGCAAACATCTGTTCTCAGCCTTCGAAAGGGAGGCACCAATAGTTTAGCACAGCCCTTCTGCTAACTGAGGTTTTTCTAGCACTGGACTGATTCTGGAGTACCGGTGAAAAGGTGTTCCACTCAGTTTACAATGCATAGCTGTAGCGGGACAGTGTGCCACAATTGCCTTAACATGCGACCTACCTTTGGACATAACCAGGGCAGGAAGGGCAGAGGCAGCCAGTGCTGAGCAGAGGGCGTAGCGCTTCTGGGTGATGTTGATCCTGCGGTGCCAGCGACGCCAGGTCTTTGTGGGGGCGAACATGCGACCACCACGGCACATCTACACCAAAATCAAGGACCAAACTCTGACATAATACATTACTTTTCTACCTGCTCAGATTATGGATTTGTCACCCTCTTTGTTCACAGAGTAGAAGTGACAAATCACAGGAAGCACATACAACGTTGAAATGAACAAGTAAAAACATCCAAAACCCAAAGAGAACACTCTTCCATCAATCAGTTCCCTTAATTGACATGTTTCCAAACTGCACTATCATAAGGAATGCAGTCAGAATTACTTGATAGTTACGGTTACTGTGGAGTCTTATGCTGACTACCAGGCTGTCTGCTTTGACGATTGAACAAGGATACATTTCCAAAGGCACCCTGGCCGGAGCGGTGAGTACCACCACCTCGCACACGGGGGATACGAGCCACAGCTCTACCTGTGCCCCAGGACTCAGCACTGGTCTGGTGACCTGAAATAGAGATTCATGACCCCTTTAGACACTTACAGCAGCTCAATTAATCTCATCAACTTCGAGAATTATCAGCAGGGCCTAAACAATAAACTGCTGCATATAAACCACACTTACCGGCCAATTCACTGACCGCGTACGGTTGGCGGTTGTTCTTGCGCATGTTGGTGTGCACGAAGTTCACAATGTCGGGGCGAATGGGCGCCCTGAACACTGCCGGCATGACCACATTTTTGCCGGATGCTTCTCCTTTCTCGGAGTACACCGAGATCAATGGTCTGGCACAGGCCTAGTGAGAAGGGAGATAAGTCAATGAATTTTACTACTTATGCACGTCGGACAAGCCAACTATATGACCAACTCAACTCTTGCTCAGACTTTTTCTTTCATCAAACAACTGTGCCAGCATGTGACAGCAGGCAACTGTCGCTCAACACAGAGTCGGACGCAAATTACACCATCATAGCAAGATATAATCATACCAGAACAAGGTCCAGCAATAAGTGTTCAAAAAAGGGTGAAAATTATCCTTTAAACATTTAATGCCATGTGCACGAAGGTGTATGAAACACTAGATTAAAAGTGACGTTTGCATCAAAATTCTGTCTATTATCGTAAAGTGAAACATAACTACCATAAAAATGTATAATGAAAAACACTAGTCCGTTTAGCGTAGGATAAATTAGAGTAGCTTACATCTGCTAACAGGCTACTGCATTGCGGCCTAAAACACCGATTTATAAATGAGATTGCCTACAAACTGCGAATCGGACAACGCCACTCGACGCAGGCTACTTCATTTTTTTTAATGTTACACAATAGATATATACACAGTGGGTAATAGAGTTAATGTGAGTTTAAGCGCGGCTAACCCGTAGTTGTGACTCTTTACGCTGCTCACGCACTCACACGTGTCCATGAGGGCTTAAAATGGCTCCCTCAACCGAGGTACCGCAACTCGAAACCTGACCAACAAACTACGCTCGCACTCAGAACGCACAGCGCCGGAACACCGCTGGGGCTACACGCGATATCCTACTTGGGCAGAAAGGGCGACAAATATTCACCATTTTACTGTAAATTTCACGGCTCGCCGGGAACCCACTCCTCACTCAATGGCGGCCACGGAAGAAAAGGAAGACGGAGCCTCCTCTTCCACCATATGTGTCCGTCCGCGATCCTCCGACTTCCGACAGCAATACGATTTGCCCTTTTTTAGCCCTTAACCGGAAAAATATGGTCCCATAATATTTGTATCATCAAAAATAATTGCATTATCTTTAATGTTCACCTTCAAGGTTAATAAAAAATAATATTAAATAATTTAACCTATTGGAACTACTTAGGTTGTCCCTGGCGGATGACAGAGGCAAACTTACCGGACTACTTGCATCTGCTTCCACAAACCATAAACTTGTTTATAATTTAAATATTAAAACAGACATAAGCTCATTCAAATAAAAGTTTCTCATTACATATTTAAATATACATACAACTAATTATCTTTTGCTGTTTCTTTATTCGCGTTCACTCTTTTGACTTCACGCATGCTCGGTGAACTTTGACCGGAATGACACAGTTGTGGCGGGTAGTGTCAAAATTAGCGGCGTGCTATACATCCGGCAAGTCTCTGATTTTAACAAGTAGTTTCTAAGTCATTGTTTTTTTTTTATTTTAGTTTACTCAAGTATACATTGTTTTCTTTTGGCATACGTTCTATTATATATGATGGGTTCAACAATCATAGCTGATGCCAACCGATTCATGAAATCTCTCAAGTGAGTGTTTCAAAAATTGCCTATGAATCCAGATACTCTTGCTTACCGAGTTAGCTGTTTGATAAAAAAGTAGTTTATTTATTGGCTAATTTCAACAGATAATTACATATACATACGATACGTTTCCTGTTCTAGAGCCTTTTTGTAGGTTAAATTATATGGGATGCAAACCATTTTTCTTTTAATTAGTTATGTAATTTTTTTTACGATTTGCAGTACATGTCAAGATGATGCCACTGAGTGTTTTGCCACTGAGGTACATTTTTCATGACTTTCTCAGTTAGTTATCTACAGTAAATGCCACTCGTCCTGACACGTTTTATAAGATTTTATGCTGTGGGTCTAGGAAGGTATCCAGATCTCACTTGTCCAGGAGGAGAAGGTACCCCTGTCCAGCATCCTCAAGGGAAGCCAGCAGATCTTTATCTGTGAACAAAAGGTGTGTGACTGTAACACTTAAATAGAAAGTGATTGAATCATGATTGGTAAATTGGTACAATTAGATTCATTTTTTTTATTTACTGCAGCATCTGCAAAGTGATCTACACACTTTGAGCAGCATTGCCGAAGAGGGGTCAACCTGTGAGGACCAGGTCAGCAACACACCCAGAGATACTGGAACTCGGCCTCTTACAGTGATGAAAGCGAGGTGACTTGTTTAAAAAAAAATCTCCTTCAATATTCTACACCTTGATTCGGTTTATCAAAGAAAAGTAAGAAGATGCAAACTGCGCTTTGTTTTCTCAGAGAGCTGCTTTCATGGTACACCTTGTCCCAGAACCCACACATGCCTCACGTGCTGTATGCAGCTATACCCCCTGTCTGGGTATGCTGTGATATGTCTGATACAGCAGGCACTGCCTGGCTGGGAGCAGAATCCATCTGTACTGACAACAAAGTCAATGCAATTAAGTTGTACTCTGTTTGCTGCAAAGGTAAAAAAAAAAAATTAAGTGTTAAAAAGTTTTCCACTGTTGCAGTGATCTTTGATTTATGGGGGTGGCACAATAAAGACAATAACACAACACTTTATTGCCATGATGATAGTTTGTTTGGGCACTTATGTATAGTATTATATCATGGTATTCTTTTTGAGGTCAAGTGGCAGAATTTGCCCACTGTCACTCTGTGTCTTACTCAAGCTTTAATAGAAATGTTACTTTAGGTGCGACTGTGGAAAACTCATCATTGATCACATTGGATGAACTGAAGCAAGAACATCAGCGGAGGCACCATGCGACTACAGTAAGACGCCAGAGTGCACTGACCCTTGTTTGTCCTGTTTTGCTGAATGAATCAGCAACCGTTCCCTTATTTGTCCTGTGCCTCTTAGGTGACTACAAAAGGCTGTGCTCAGTACAGCCTGTTGGGTGCTACAGTGGTGGAAAACTCAATAATTGAATCAAACCGCTCTGTAATTGCTGATTTTCAATGGCGCAATGTGGAGAAAGTGCTGGAGACGCCGCCTCTGTCCGCACATGCAGCTCTGGTGAGCAATGCAGACTCCTCATAAAAATAACAGTGAGCCTATTTGATGTCAGTCATGGTAAACATAGGGTCAACTCTGAAACACATACATTGTATTTGCCAGAGCATTCATGCAAATATTTGAGCACAATAATATTTTGCGTTCTGTTTGTCAGTTTATCAAGGTGACTGTTGGAGATATGAAGAGCTCCACATATCAGACATACAAAGAGCTGGAATTCCTTGATGTAAGTATTGTACCGTTTTGCTAATATGTTTTGGTGTAGTTATGACATAAAGCAATTGCTTCTCAGATTCTTGCAGAAGGTCTCAGGACAGGTGAGACTGAATGGCTGGACCCTCCAGACCCCAAATCTGCTGTAGATTTGACTCGTGCCTTAATAGAAGGTACATTTTAGTGTGGACATATAATTATTTTCTCTAAATGTGTTCATTTAGCCATTTGACTTGTTAATATCTGCATAGACTGATAAAGCCTTAAATTGCAGAATTAGAGAACATCGGAAACAACATTCAAGGACAAGCAGCAAAAGCAACAGAGGTTAAAAAAAAAAATATATATATATATATATATATATTTAAATAATACATTGCATTATATTATAAATGTGTATTGTTGCAGTAAGTAAGTGAATAAATATTTTTTTTAATAAGCAGGTGAAGCAGATTTTTAAACTCATACAATGTTGTTTCTCCTAATAGTCACAAAAAAGCCGAGCAGAACAGTCAGCCACTAGACTGAACATTTTTGATTCAGTGATTCTCGAACGGGGAGACTTGGATTTTACAGAACAGCTTTGGGTGAAGATGAGGAGGAGTGAGGCTTCCATTCTGACTTATGTTTTTAATATTCATATTGGTGATTCAGTGCACAAACGTCTGAATTTTGAGTTTACTTTTGTGTTGTAGGTGTGACCTCGTATCAGGATGTGACAGACTGTCTGAAGATGGTCATTAAAGCAGTCAGATATGGTCAGATCAAACCATGGGTCAGTAGACCTTTGTTTTTTTTCCCCTTTTACCTAGTTTTGATTGAATAGGACATGGTGTCATGCTATTGTCTATTGTGAATAAGCCATCAATTAATATTCCTGAATTACTTCTGTAACTGCACTGTGCAAATTTAGATAAATTTTAGGAATTTGTTGTGAAGGACTATATTAAACACTGAATTCTATTTTTTCTCTCTCTTTCCTGGATCAGATTCACAGAAACAGTAGCAACTCGCTCAGTAAACTCATCCTGCAGTCATACCAGCAGCAGCAGCAGCAGCAGGTGGACACCATCAGCCTGACAGGACTCATGCCAATCCAGATGCTGCTGGAGATGGGGCTGGACAAGATGAGGAAAGATTACATCAACTACTTCATCGGTAGTCTTTCTCCATTCCCCTCTGTGAACTGAGGATCATTGTCCATTTTTGCCACAATACTGTGATGTGTTGTCTCAGTGATTTCTTTTGTGAATTACACACACACACAAACACACACACACACATATATATGATTTATTTAGTTATACTGCTAAACCAAATCCCATCTGTCCTAGGTATGGAACTAACAACACTAAATTACCTGGTGAGTAGTTCCCATGAAATATAAGAGCATCATTGTAATATATAGCCACTTATTGCTTTAAGAAAACACATTTCCATTTCCAGAGTTACTACCTAAACACAGAGATAGACCTGCAAGAGCAACTAATCAGAGTGAAGAAATTGCACCATCTGCTGGAAATAATGGAGACCTGCACCACCTTCCTCAACCTGCCCTATGAGCGCTTGTTTCACTTTACACAGTGAGTTACATGTAACAGCTTTACGTAATTTCATTACAGGAAAAGTGTAATTGTACACTATTAATCATTACAAAAATTATATAATTTAATATTTTTTGATATATAATTTTGATCTTGTAGGAATCATGGGTGTGGCATTTGTGTCAGCCAATCAGGCTGCGGTGTCCGCTGACTTAAAAAAAATCCCTGTGAAGTGGACTTTATTAGTTGAATGTGATAAGTCACCGGTCCTAACATTGAACCTGTCAGTTCTTTTCTTCCAGGTTACACTGCCAGGTTACAAAATTTCAAAATGGTTGGGAAGTTAGTATTATTAATAATTTTGAAAAGTAATAAAATTTTATTAGTTTCACTGCTTTTTAAATAGGGAAACTTGTAATTGTAACAAATTACATTTCCAAAGTAACCTTCCCGACAGTGTACATACTAGATTCTACACAAGTCACATGAATTGTATTGTGCTGCTTGTTTCAGGTCCTGTTTGCAGTATTATAAAACAAGTGCCTATAATGAAGACCATGCATTTCAAATGCAAGTAAAGCCAGCACAAATCAGTTGCTTATGCCAGAAGTGAGTTGATTTGTTAAACATTACTGTGGTGGAGTCTGGTTTTGCATGAAACACCCTGGTCTAGTATGAACCACCATGTTACGAACTTTGCATCTGTCTGTCATCAACAGAGAAAAACCCATATCCTGGGGTGTGGAGCTATCCAGTGGCCAGGGCTGTCGAGAGGTCAAGACTTCCTCCTACTTTAGTGACAAGCCCTTGGTGGATCATGCGACTTTTGACTCAGGTATAAGTAGGCTTTTTCACAGCTTTACAACTGTGCTCTGTGTGTGTGTGTGTATACACTCACTACAGCTCTCTCTACAGTGGGGGGCAAATGAAGATAATCCTAATTCCGTGTCATTAATTCCTTACAAACGAACTGTTTATATAAAACTCAATATGTAGTAACATTGTTCATTGTGGTGGCCTAGCGAGTAAGGAAGGTGACTCAAATCCCGAATCAAGGTGCCACTGAGGTCCCATTGTAAGGTACCATCCCCACATGGTGGCCCACTGCTCACTAATGGTGATGGATTAAATGTGAGGACAAATTTTGTTTTGTGCACTGTGATTGCTGTGCAGTGTATCACAATGACAAAAAAAGCACTTTCACAACTTTTTCCTGTGCTACAGATGGGCTGTTTGATAGAACAGTAATCGATGAGAATAAGCAGGTCCCTTACTACAGCACCATGGTGACCTGCAGCCTGGTCAACTTCTAAAGCACACAGGTCAGTGTGTCTGTATGGATCCTCCTCATAACTTCTCCAGACTGTTCAATTATTCTCCAATGACAAATGACAAATCAAGGTAATATATTTATTTAAACATTCATTCACGTCATCTTCACTACCAGAAGTACTAATGCTAAATAATGTCTGAACAAACAATTTTTTTATAATGCATAATAATGTTTCTTTTAGACCCAAAATAATTCATAAAATTGACTAGCCACTCATTTCTGTTATAAATGGTTATTTTTAAAAATGATTGCATCATATTTAATGGGTTGCCTACTTGCGTCTGCGCAGTAGGAACATGAGGAATACTGCACTGAGCAGGATGCACAGAGTGCAGACCGTGGGGACGACGATCTCTGTTACCATCTCCATGTGGCTGGTCAGGGGATCTGAAACACAATGGTTATTCAAACAAACAGCTTAGGTTTGATGCACACGCAAATGTCTGATGCTCACCGTGAATAAGTCGGAGAATGTTAGCAGCCGTGCTCCGCTGTTGCTCTAATAAAGAAATGTAGAGACAAGGTGTTGGCATAGCAACCCTCTGAGGACTGCACTGCTATTCAAGCAGGTGACTTACAGAACTCCTCACATAACCATTTTAAGAGAAATACTTTTTTTTTTTTTGTAACAGCCTGATATAAACCCTTAGGGTTTAATATAATTAATAGTGAAAGATTTTAGCGAAAATAACATCCCTAGAAATTAAATGATGCAACATTTGCAGTTGAAGGCGTTAACTGAGATCGGTGACATGCTAGGATTTTACTAGGATAAATGTATAAAACATTTGCAGTTTTCAAATGCACCAGACATCCCTGAACTTTATCACGCAGCATCACTGCTTATTATCCATGGATTTTCTTCTAGCTGATGAGGCAACAATGAAAATTCCTGTTAGGGTGTCTTTGGATAGATAGTTTTCTTTGATTGCCTCCAGTTAGTTACCCAGCTTTATGTATTTCTTTTGCAAAAGATGTACAGACCTGCAGCTAGAAGCTGGTTGCTGGAAGAGCAGGTTTCTGTGGCTTTTCTCTTCCAGCTCTCAACCTAGAAATGGGGGTTGAAAAAGCATTGGTGTGCTTCAGGGATCCAGCAGGCTGAATTACAAACCAAGTTTACATATGCTTTATAGTTGTGGGTGGGTGTGTCTAAATAAGTAATTTTCATTTTGTTTTTTCTTTTTGCAGATTGGCAGATGTGATGTTCTTAAACAAAAAAAAATACATTTCAACACTGAAGCTTTCACTGTGGCATAAATATGTAATAAATTCCACTCGGTCTTGTGTAAAATCACCACTGTAAATGTATAGTAAATTGTGTTTACCTCTCTCTGACTGGGGAATCCATTGGCGCTGATGATTCGCTTGTAAAACTGAACAGAGGCCTTGGGGTAGCGAGGCTTCTTGTGGTTTCTGAAGTCAACGTAGTACAAACCAAACCTCTCCGAGTATCCCTCATCCCACTCAAACTTATCCAGTAGAGACCAGGCAGTGTAACCTTTAACGTTCACGCCATCTTTTATAGCTTTGTTGAAGAAAAGAAAATGGTCATAATGGTCACCCTTCGTCTTGGTGTTTTTGATCAGGGTGGTCTGTAGATGGGTCAGCTGTGCTGAGGAAGGCAAAATCTAATATTAAACTCACCTTTCAGCATTTCATTGATGTATTCCTTGAAATACTGTATTCTCCAGTCATCACACAGCTCTGTACACATCATCTTTTCTGAGACCCCGTTCTCTGTGATGTAGATGTCTGGATTCCCATACTGAGTCTAAGACATAAAGATATAGTACATGCACATAACTTTAGTAGTTTTTTACCAGGGATTTCATGATGTACCATAAATCAGCTAAAAAATATGAGGATTAAAACTTTTTTTTTTTTTTTTTAAACTGAAAAGCAAATCTTTCCTTCACCACTGCCTCTGTGCACAAGCAAGAAATTTTAATATATTCTTTCTATGCTATTGCTTAGAAGGCACACTTTCAAGATGAAATTGTACATTAGAATGACTATGCAAAATCGTTTATTATGCTACTATATGGCTCTTCAAATCATGGTTTTCACTGTTCTACTTGAAGTTCCTATGGTCAGCCACAGGAATTGTTAGTTTTAAGTTCCACCCTTTGAAGAACCATTCTTTTTAAAAAAAGACATTTTAAAACATATTTTATGCACCTTCACAAAGTTAAGGAGGCGGCGGAATCCCCATGGGACTGCATACAGCCACTCAGAGCCTGGGTCAGGCCAGCGAGGGTCCACCAGCTCAGCCACATCCCTGTCGGTGAAGTAGGCGCCGCCGCGGCCGGTGGGGTAGCTCTTCTGTGTGATGTAGCGGGTGGTAAAGTGGCCAATGCCCAGGAAGTCACAGGTGCCCTTTATGTAGCTCCTTTCCTGAGAGGAGAAGGTGGGCAGGCGAGAAGTTCCTAAACCCTGCTGGGCACTCTTCCTACCTGAACGTATGGGGTGGGGGGAAGTGATTTTGTTAAGCTTGTGCAATGCGGAATTCATGCTGCATTATGGGAAATGACCGCTTTTACCAACAAACTCCTTCATCACTTGAGGATAATCTCCATGGAAGATGGGTGTTGCAAACCAGCCCATGTAGAACTGAACGTATCTCTCGGCTGCCTCAATGTCCTTCTGGTTGGTGATGTCCACCGGCTCTCCCCAGTCTCCAGCCAGAGAGATCCCAACCATGCCTGCAAGAGGCAACCCAGAGAGTCAAAACCAAAGCTGTTGCCATTAGCTGTTGGGTTTTCGTGCCGAACTGAGAGTCAGATTACCATTCTGTTTGCTTCTCCAATGAGTGTCATAAGTGTGCCAAACTTTTGCATGAGCCTGAAAGAGACCCAAAAAAAGTAGATATTATTTTACTTCCCATTTCCAATGCCTTAAAATATATATACGGCATGAGCACATCACCTTAATAATGTGATGAGCAGCCCGATAAGCACCAGTCCCCCTCAGTTTCAGCCCAGGAGCATGTTCCCCAGTCTCATAACCTTCCACTGCTACTGCCTGCAAGGAATAAAATGAATAAACTGATGCTGCACTTCTTATGTTTTTTTTTTGTTTTTTTGTAAGATACAATAGACTGCTCCTACCCAAGGGTTATTGAAGGTTATCCAGTATTTAACCCGGTTCCCGAATCGCTCAAAGCAGAGGTTGGCAAATTCGTTGAAGTAATTAATCATACTGACATTCTGCCATCCACCATATTTATCTTGTAACAACTGAAAGAGACACATACACACACACACACACACATATATATATATATAGAGAGAGAGAGAGTGTGTATGGATGCAGAAGTTGCTTTTTATTCTCCAAAAATTGGAAATAATTATTTGCATTATGAGTACCTGGGGTAGGTCCCAGTGATACAATGTAACAATTGGGGTGATGTCGTTCTCAAGGAGACTGTCAATCAGACTGTCATAGTACTCGATTCCTTTCTCGTTCACATGGTCTGCTGCAATTATACAATTGTTGCATGTCAATCACCCACAAGGTCATTTTTTAATGCCTCATTATTAGATCACTTACACTTGATCCCTGTGGGTATGATCCTGGGCCATGAGATGGAAAAGCGATAGTGGTTGAGCTTTAGTTCCTTGATCAGTGAAATGTCCTCCTGCACAAAAGGAAAAGCAAGTGGGCCGGACAGCCATTCCTTTTTAATTTCTATTGTTGATATCCAGCATATTACAGTAAATTTGGTGTATTTCAGCATAACAATGTTTTGCTGGTTTGCAGGTTATCAATTATGTTGGGAACTACAGTTAAGAGCGCCCACTGTTGCACTCTCCAATGATGAAGCTTTTTGGTTAAAGTCTCATTTGCATTACCTTGACTTTGTAGTAGCTTTCACATGAGGAGTCTCCAGTGTCATTGAAGAATACTTTTCCTTTTTTATGGGAGAACACATCCCAGATACTCAGTCCTTTTCCATCTTGGTCCCAGGCTCCTTCTGTTTGGTAGGCTGAACTGCCGGCACCCCACGAAAATCCTGCCAGTGGAGATGGAACCCATGTTATCCCAATCCAAGGCCTACTGAATGCCAGTCTGGTCATGCAAACCGCTCAGACATGTCTCGAAGTTACTGGGTAATATACCAGTTGGAAAAGTGCCATAATAGAAGGAGCCGTGGTTGTTCTTTGTCCAGTCGAAGTCCTCAGCCGCAGACAGACACAGCACCAGCACAAGCACATGGCATGTCCTCGTAACACAGCGAAGCAGCATGGTAAATAAGCCACTCTCTTGGCGGTCCACGTAAAAACCTACACAAAGGGGAGCTGCGGCTCCATTGTTCAAGGAGCCGCAGAGCAAGTATATTTAACAATGTGGGAAAAAAGACCTTTTTGTTTAAAAAGATTGAAAAAAAAAAAAAAAAAACACTATGGATACTATTGTTTTCTTTTGGCCCAACAAAATATATATCAATGCTCTTCCCCAGTTAAGCCTTAACAGTTCAGGGACAAATTTGTACAGCAGTGCAAACTAATACTGTAGGAATGTTATTGCATGCATTACTGCAGAAACATTTGTCATTGACACGTTTAATTTAGTTTTTATAAAATGCAATATATTTGCATTTACATGTTTAAACATTTAAGTAGTAAAGTATAGAAATCATAAAACATATGACCCATGCAATGTTAACCTCTGCAGAATTGTATTTGAGCAACCACAACACATTTTAGATTAATCAGGCTAGATGGTTGATGAAATAGTCTTGTCCATTCTTAGAGCAATGTCTCAATATGAAATTATAAATGATGATCATAATTTACCACCACTTTTGTACACATGCATGTACATGTGACAACATCAGGTTGGTCTAAGAAAAATTACATGAAAAGGATGAAATACCAGTCGACAATTCTTTTTTTCGGCTTTCAGCACTGTGGCTCTACACCTGCAGCCACCAGTCGGCCTGGAAGCGTCCAGCACGCTCCTCACTATCCAGGAGGTCTTGTGACCCGAAAACCCACCCATTGAAAGTCAATGGACTGTAAGTTTATTTTGCAAAGGTGGACAGATGTCTAACAAACTGGGGCTTTCAGCTGCAAAGCTGAAGCTAAGTTTACAAAGGTAGGGATGATACTTGTTTTGGTAAAACCATTGAATAATAATTAAGAATATTATTATAAAGATAAAATAAAGATATATAGATTTTATGTACTTAAATTCTTGTTCATTTTCACGTACATAAATTGCACAACATGCCAAAAATCGACAAATTAATACCGCAACATGAACTCTTAACAATGAACTCTTATCATTTTTGGTAAATCTCATAAAGCTAGAATGAACAGACCTGTTCTTTTCAGGAATTCTCTCTCCCTGTAGTGAATTATATGAGGAAAGCTCTATGAACCGTTACAGTTCCCATCGGCTGGCGTGATCTACAATGGCCTGGTAACAAACATGGTTTCTTCAGGGCTATCCCAGCTTTTATTGGAACACGTGCTGCATTGTTTTTATTGCTGTTTGGGGGAAAAACGCTCAGTGACTGGCTTAGGACAGAAAGTGTTTACACTGCACAACGCTTTTGGGGTTCCACTGCAAAGGAATGTAAGGGACAGGCATATAGAGCTTCAGATTCCTGCACAAACCACTAATATATTGCATATTCCAGCAATGATCTTAGTAGTTTTTGTCTGTAACATTTCCCCATGAGAGAAAATCTAAATAGAGAACACCCATCAACCCCATTACCCCAAGGAAATAAAGTTCTAGAAACCTCCTGATAGAAACAGAAACAGCTGATGATGGAAAGACAAGTAATGACAAATATATTTATTTTTACTTGCAAGCTGTTCAATGTTTTTAACCATACAAAGAGAGCCACAAAAAGGAAAGACATACCTAACACTCCTCGTCTGTTTCACACATGTTTTCAATTGTGTAATACTGCAGTCTGAACATAAAGTAAGATAATAAAATAAATATGTTTGTTCAAGCAATGTGACAATGTATTTACAGATATTTTAATTAAATTAAAGAAGTCATTATCACCAATCAAGGCTGTTTCCTGCACTATGATTTGCAGGGAAGTCTTGAGACCAGTGTAAAAATCTAATAAGCTCAGTAATCATCTTCCTCCTCCTCCTCCCCATCTTCTAGCACCATCTGAAGTTCGTCGTCTTCTTCCTCCTCCTCCTCCTCTTCTTCTTCTTCTTCATCCTCTTCTTCCATATCAAAGTCTTTTTGTGCACCAAGGACTAGTTTTGTCTGGTTGATTTGACTCTCATCATCCGGATTGACCTCAACCTGCATAGAACACAGACCATGATTATACGTTTTGTGCAACCAGGAAATTTGGTAATGTTAGGTCATTCATATACTTGCATGCAACAATAAACTGAAAGCCCATGAACGGGGAAAGGAATGAATCTGTATATTCCAATACCTTGGAGACCTTCGGCTCTGCTGAGTTTTCTTGACTCTGAGCGCTGATCATCGACTGGAGGGCACCCTCTTCAAACTGCAAAATGCAAAGGCCACCAGGGCTTCAATGCAATAAAAACCACGTCGGAGCTGAAAGGCCAAACCCGCACGGACATGCTCACCTTGAGCCTGTTGAGCTGATCTTGCAGCAAGGCTTTGATTTTCAGCAATGTCTCCTCTTCTTTCTTCAGTTCCTGCAGACGACTAAACATTGTCTTCGTAGGTACCGATCTCATCCCTGCAGACAAAGGAAGACCTGAATTCATTTAGGTGAACGCAGCCAGTCGTGTAGCATAATGTCACCCATGCAATAAAAAGGCGAATCACGCAGAGCCGATCTTAAACGAAGTCGCACAAAAAGCTGGAGACCTGGCTGTGGCACTATGCTCGCTCGACAGGTAATAAAGCGTTAGTTAGCATTAGCTAAATAACACGTTTCGGTGTCAGCTTCCGAACAGAACGTACGTGTTTCGGCATCTGTTCACTGGCGCGTTTTAAGCGATTAAAAACGCGAAAACCTCAACACAACGTTCGCGTTGCACTTAAAACACCATTCTTCGTCCTTTCTTCCCAACGCCGTGTGGAGCGCGTCTCCGGGGAGAAATGGCGCCGCCTGCTGGAGCGGAGGGGCAGACGCAATTATTCGTTTTTCTTGCTTCGCGTCTAATTCCTACGTTATACCTGTGAAATTTAAAGCATATTATGGAATTGTGGAAGTCACGTTAGCATGTCATATACGGGGCAGTGGAAATGTTTTTTTTATACCATTAAAGTATTTTTGCCCAGTTAATCTGATTTAAATCTACAAATTTGAGGTTAGAATATATATTCTCAACTTTTTATATACAAGCAAATGCTTACATAGCTATTTTACTTCAATATATTATACTAATACAATGTAGACACCATATTCAGATATTTACTGGTTGATTGTCCGTGCCTGTCCATGATGGTGGCCTAAAACTGCTTTTTAAAAACACCTATTTAAAAGCACTTTTTTCAAAGGACTCACATCCTTTATGACTTTCTTGTACCATACAGTTAAAGCTGAAGAGACCTCCATGAACGTTCTCCCTGTGTGTGAGGAAATGTTGATTTTTATTGAGAAGAGGTTAATGCATAAGCCGCAAAGCTCCCTGAAGTCAAGACACAACTAATATAGAGCTGTACATCAAGAGTTAATTCTTCCATCACTGATAATGTTTCAATCATGTACACTTCATGTTAAGAGCAAACAATCTGTGCAAATGGTTTCACTGTTGAAAATATTGTCACGTAACTGATATGTTCATAGTTATGTTTATGAAAGGTACACAGGGTTTCTTTCTTCGGTTGTTGAGGCAGAAGATACAACTGTCAACCAGTCAGCCTGTCACAAACAAACCGTGTTTTGTGACACTTGACAAAAATGAGAACAACATTAGTAAATAAATATGACAAATTTACACAGACAAATATTGTACAAGGGTTAAAAAAAAAAAAAAAGGACAAGATAATACGGCCAGCAACCATCACATTCAGACCAAGGTAATTAAAAATAAATATACATACTGCTCAATGTAATTATTGCAGTAATCAAGAAGTGCAAACACACACACACAAAGAAAGGATGCAAGCATTCAAACTATATGCACATGTTGAGTTAGGGAACCAGTGAGGGAGGAGGAAATAATCTAAATCTAAAAGAACTTCAGGGCCCTCATCACTCATTACAACTGTTTGGGTAAATATCATGCATTTTTTGTGTAAGTAAGCACAGTGATGCATGGGGGAGGAAGCATATCATACTCTTTAGCTATTGATGGGCTATGAAGACTCTCTATATATGCTTCTTTTCACATTTTTAAAACGGGCTAATTAGACGTTTAGGAAGTAATAAAATTCATGGAGGCAACAGCGCGGGTAGAAAAATTGCTTTGGATTATGATTCTGAGCTTGTGAGAGCTCAGCTAAAGACACAAGGAACCTGGGTAGTGAAATTCTATCACCTGAGATATCCTACGTACCCAAATGACACATGCTTGTATGACGACAGAAGTAGTGACCGAAGGAGAGGAAGAAAAGACAAATGCACATGCTGCATTAGAAATAAATACTGCATTCTCAGCATTCTGCCATCTACCCTATAAAAATGTCTATGTTCTCCTGTATTGTATTTTCTTGCATGTTCAATCCAATCGAGTATGTGAGACCAGGTAAAAACCAATCAGCTAGGCAGAAACTGTTATTGGCTTGTTATAGAGACATAAGGACTGCAATAAAATAAAGCATAGAGAAAATATGAGAGAACATCAACAAACACGACAGGGACGGCAATGCAGCAACCTAACGCAAGTGAACTAAATCCCCCAACTGGAAAAGAGCAATGATACGATCAGGAACAAAATGGAAAACTGAACCCAAGCAACATAATACCAGATTGTTATGAAATGGCCAAAGCTACAGCACATCCATAATGCCACCACTGACAAGAACACAAGCTTAGCATCGTCCCAGTCCAATTAGAGTCCGCAGATTGTAGTGTTTAAACTTTCTAACCCGGATTAAAAAGAAATAGGGACACAATATTATTATGATTTCCTTTAATGGAAGCCTATTTTGACCAAACTGGCTTCCATAACTCCCTACCTTTATATTATAATGGCCCACTCACTGTATTCAAAAAATAAATGAATGAGGAGCTGATAAGAACGCCATGGTGTGCCCATGCAGATATGGACACTTGTCACCCAAGTGCCCGCGGAAGTAGCAGTGCCTACAGGGAGGTGTTTCAGGCATTCAGGACACTGGTGCAGGTCTGCAGGGGAGGGTGGAGCTCGAATGTGTGGAGGTACGCAGGGTATGCGTCAGGAGAGCTCGGCCACTAGGACGTCCAGGACTGCATGTTTTGTAGCATCGCCTCAAAGCGCTCCATGGTGGGCGCATGGGCGTGGGCTAGACGGTCTGTAACGCGGCTGTACAGGCTGAAGGACTTGAGCTCCAGCCAGATGAAACCAAAGCGGTTGTCGTCGAACAGGACAAAGAGCCCCGGGGTGCGCTCCGGACTCGTGAAGCCGTGGCCAGCTATCAAGCCCGTCCCGTAAAAACTGCAACAAACAGCACAACATGGAGAATTACTAACAATCCTAACATATGTGCAGAAATGGACCTTAAAAACAGCACACATACTCACGTTTAATGTTAATTAACATTGGTAACTCATTACAACGAACCCAGAATTCTAAATAGTTTTTACAATGTACATTAGTACAACTTGGTAGACACTTTTTTGTGACAATTATTGATGGGTGAGAACCATATGAGCATAAGTGAAATGGGTGAAAAATCACAGGTGAAAGCTCTTGATAAGCTCCTTCTACAGTACTGGCTAAAAATCATAAAAAAAAAAAAAAAATCTAAATTCTTAATAAATTTTGAGTTACTAAACATGACTTAACACTGAACAGTGTCAAAAATGGCTCGAAGAATAAAAATGTAAGGCAAAAATGTTTTTGATTGAAATATTTTTCACTGTGATTCAACTCATTCACTCAAATGATTCTCATTGGTCAACTGGTCTCTCGTTTTTTTTCTGAATAAAAACAAAATCTAAATCTAGATAAATTTCACATAACCTCAGAATTAATGATGTTGAGTTGTTTTGTGAGGAAAAGCTGATAAAATATAGTTTAATATACCAGGAAATAGATCTTATTCATAGCTAATATTGATCTTCTTAGCCATATAATTAAGTATACAACACCTCACTACATCGCAACAGACATTTTTTTTGTTCCAGCGCATGACTGAAACTATTTTATTGAACCAGTACAAGAAAACACGGCTTAAAGAACAAGGAGACTCACCACAATTTGCAAGTGCGGGGGTACTCCTCATTGCGCGCAATGACGCCCAAGGGTAAGATGAAAGGATGTAGTGAAGGCGACGTCCCACTTAAACTGGAGGAAGCCTGTGAGGCAGATGGAGCAGCAGATGCTGCCGCCTCAGGCCGGTCACACGCCTCTGCCCGCTCCGTTGGGGGACACGGCCCCTGCGCTTCCCTCTGGGCCTGCTCATGTACCCCAAGCACCAGGCGCGAAAGCTCTTCCACGTTGCGCTGGCTGTCCAGGTCAGGCAAACACACCGGCCGGCGGAGGTCGATGTCAAGGGTCAACTGGCCTGCTGGCACATTGGGGTCCCCCTGGTAAAAAAATAAATAAATAAATCAGGGTAGCATTTGGGAAGATCTGCATGGCAAATTTGAGCGAATTACTCACTGTGAGCTTGGTCGCTTTGGCACATGGGCCATGGAAGCTCAGCATGATGATCTCCAGCCCGTGGCTGCCATATGTACCTTTGAAGAGGCCGGGAGGCAGCAGGTCGGTGGGTAGGCACGGGGGCAGGTAAATACGCCGGTATGTTAGGCAATTACTGCAATGGCACATGAGGAGTGACTCAATTCAGCGAATCAAACTTAAATTAAATCACCACCATAAAAAAATGGACGCACTCATTTGTCTGGGCTGATATGAAAATGAGAAAACATTGAGTAACTCTCAAGAGAGTTACTACTACCAACAGTTTATGGCATTGTCACTGAATAAGTAACAGTCATTCAGATGACCTGCCCATAACCCGTAAGGGGTAATATAATAGAATAAATTATTTATACAATGTGATAACCTAAATTTGCACACTCTTGGCATTCTCTCGATGAGCTTCAAGAGGTCCTGCCCATAACCCGTGATAAAGAAGTGATAAAGAAAATATGTGACAAATTATTGTTTGTGGTACTACACTCAAGCCGCCTGTAAAAAAAATTAGGAAATTAATATTCGCGGACGTACTCATACTGGCTGGTGTAAATGAACTTCATAAGAATCAGTTCTTGCATGTGCTCATGAAAAATGTCCTCCAGTGTCCGACCCCATTCTTCTTCCAGCCACGTCCTGAACTCCTACACACACACACACACACACACACACACACACACACAAACACAATGTACACTTACACTCTTGTGTTCTGTAGATTTGAAATACTGTGAAAGTCAAAACCCTCCAAAAGATCAAAAACCTGCAGAAATGTTTAGCTTCAGCATCTCACCTCTTGCCGGCCTCCTGGCATTCGGTGATGATCTGTTTGGTTACATTTGGTGGAAAATTCGTCTTTCTTCACAGTCTAAAGAGAGCAAGGAAACACTATATTAAACCACCGGCAGGAGTATTTACTGTAATTCCGTAAGAAGGAAGCAGCATACAATACTTCCCTAAAATCCTGTTTCCTTGAAATGTGACACTCTACTGGCTCTACTTCTGAAATTGTGTTTTATTGGGCCAAACGGCCAATTGCTCTTGTTTCAGCCCTCAGCACAATTTATACTTAATGTTATTTTAATGTATCTTTTAAAATCGATTTCCTGCACTTGTGCTGAATCAGTCAGCCGGGCTGTTTGCACCACATTACTATACAAAACAGCAACCAAGAACCACTGTTGAGGCAGAATACATGATATATTCCATCATATTAATAGTATTTTCTTGCATCTCTACAAAACCAAATAACATTTAATAATTTGTATGGATTGATATTAAATGACACACCAATCATTTTCTTTTTCACGGACCATAAAAGTCACTGCGCTCACTGAATGCACTAAATACATACCTGAGATATGGCTGATATATCAAATGAAACTATTATCTGTGCTATGACAGAAACAGTACACAATAATGACATTAAAGTTTAAAGTGAAGTGATTGTCACATGTGATACACAGCAGCACAGCACATGGAGCACACAGTGAAATTTGTCCTCTGCATTTAACCCATCACCCTGAGTGAGCAGTGGGCAGCCATGACAGGCGCCCGGGGAGCAGTGTGGGGGGACGGTGCTTTGCTCAGTGACACCTCAGTGGCACCTTGGCAGATCGGGATTCGAACCGGCAACCTTCTGATTAAGGGGCCACTTCCTTAACCGCTAGGCCACCTGCAATTAAAGGTCCCCTATAATTATTGAACATTAATACAAGTTCCCCTTGCCAGTCTACGGTCCTGCAGTAGTAAGAAATAGCGATAGGTATAAAGAGTGGTCATTCTTCTTCACTGTTCATAGAGCGACAGCTCAGATGGTCGGATCTGGAATTTGTCCCCTTATGTCGTCAAAACAGGAAAGGTTACACAACGTCATGTCAGCGCCAAACATTGTGGTTGGTGAATGGTGCTGATGATGTCTGCACTAAGGATTAATTTAGGAAAGAAACATCATTTCATATCAATCAATACAAATTATTAAAGGTTATTTGGTTTCGTAGAGATTCAAGAAAATACTATTAATATGATAGAGTATTAGGGGACACTAAGAACTATACCTGAATGTCACCTTTGTGCGGCCCTCTGTGTCCATACATGCACTCCACAGTGGCTTTACTGCTCTCCCACATGTGAATACGGAAGAGTGGCCTTTTCCTCATCGTGTCCTCCACCCGTGGGTCATGAGGAGGCAAATACATCCAGCCAATAATGAAGAGTCCGTCAACCTGGACACAAGCAGATAACGAGCCAGAATAAGTTGCCAGAACATGGGCGAGAATGTGCAACCAGTGAGAACGTACCACCACATTGAGCAGTCCTCCATAAGGGCCAATGTCTGGCTGCCACAGGCCCAGAATATGCCTGTAAGGGTGCAGCACTGTAACACAAAGCAAGAAATGAAGATGAGCAAGAAAGCCTCGTACATATTTCACTTTGAATTCAGAAATCCACAAAAAGGGTTGTGCCAATACTCAAGTTAAATAAGTCGAATTAAGAAAACGGTATTTTGTTGTTAAATAAGTTTCTGTGAACATGACAGGGAAAAGAAGCCGAACACACTGACAACTGGGTTCATACAATTAGTGAAAACAGACAAAAGCACTTTTACACAGTGATGGGGGAGGAAACACAGACAATGTTAATACTTTCAAGCAACACACATTCCCATAACACTGAGCCTCAAATTAAATGATTCATTTTCCCTTTATCCATTTTCACATCACACTTCCGCATCTGCTGTGTGTGGACAGAGTGTAAAGAAGTCACACGCATGCTTTCAGGCCTCGCGTGTGTGAGGAAGAGCCCCCGCCGCCTGCGCAGTACATACGGCGTGCGTACACGTCCCGATAGTCCATGTGCTCGTAATCGGGGAGCAGCTTCGTAAAGCGTCCTGACTTCACCCGTGGGTTCACACCTGAACAGGTACACGGGTGGAGGCGCCACAGGGAGGGGGAGAGAGAGAGAGAGAGAGAGAGAGGCAGAAGAAGGGAGGTGGCAGAGCACTCTCAGGATGGGGCAGACTGCGGCGTGAGTACAGTACACTTCAGTGCGGTTCAGAGGGAACAGGAGAGGAGTGGAAACAACACGGTTAAATGGCTGATTAATAGTTTAATGTGAATTACCCTTATTGTAAACCCCCGCGGTGTAAGTGTGGATGCCTAGACCACGAAGAAGAACTACAACCCCGGCTCAACCCAATTCACTTCCACTGCAGATGTAGTGTATGCATCTCTCTCTCTCATATATATATAAATGTCAAATATTTATGATGTCTCAATAGATCCGCATTATTACACTGAATTGTTCAGAAATAAATAAGCAAGGGCCCATCAGTTCTCTTCATCAATACTAGCAGTTTGGAGTCACTGCGGGATACCAATGTGACAAAATGTTCAAACCTTTAAGGGCGGCAACCTGAGGTTAACCTGTGAACTGTGCGGAGCCAATGCATTAAACAGCTGAAGTAGGTTCGCACATGAAATCAACTCTTGAAGTTGAAGAGAGTGTGCAAATGGGACCAAATACAGGTTCTGGGTGTCAGGGGTGGAGAGAAAGTACATGGGAAAGAAAGCACAGTATAGGAAAATGTGCAACTGGCTTATGAACAGGGCAGGTTAAGCAAAAAATATTGCTACAGTGCAACAAATGAATTCCCCCGTGTTCTC
Source organism: Denticeps clupeoides (assembly GCF_900700375.1). Lineage (NCBI taxonomy): Eukaryota > Metazoa > Chordata > Actinopteri > Clupeiformes > Denticipitidae > Denticeps > Denticeps clupeoides. The sequence goes on along the minus strand of NC_041723.1, from coordinate 5,133,617 downwards.
TTTCTGATTTTATTTGGGGGGAAATTATGACAATATATGGTTTTGAATGTCTGTATTTACAAAATATATTTACATGTACAGTGCAGGCCAAATGTTTGTACACACCTTCTCATTCAATGTGTTTTCTTTATTTTCATGACCATTTACGTTGGTAGATCCTCACTGAAGGCATCAAAACTATGAATGAACACATGTGGAGTTATGAACTTAACAAAAAGTGGAGACCTGGCCTCCACAGTCACCGGACCTGAACACAATCCAGATGGTTTGGGGTGAGCTGGACCACAGAGTGAAAGCAAAGGGTCCAACAAGTGCTAAACACCTCTGGGAACTCCTTCAAGACTGTTGGAGAAGCATTTCAGGTGACGACCTCTTGAAGCTCATTGAGAGAATGCCAAGAGTGTACAAAGCAGTAATCAGAGCAAAGAAACTAGAATATAAAACATGTTTTCAGTTATTTCACCTTTTTTTTGATGCCTTAAGTGAAAATCTACCAACGTAAATGGTCATGAAAATAAAGAAAACACATTGAATGAGAAGGCGTGTCCTTTGGCCTGTACTGTATTTTCACACTACATAATACCTTCTTAAGAATTTTAAAATATAATTCCACACAACGTCATGTAAATAGTTGCCACCACTCTAATGAATGTTTAAACAACCACTGAATAGCTGTAGACTATGATTTTAATTACATTAATTAACGGAAGTAGCTCACTCACGCTTCACGTAAATCTCGCGGCTGGACACGCCCACCAGCTCCAGTTTGCGCAAATCTTCCTTCATACCAAACTCTGAGGGGGAAAACAAAATGCATCTCAACGTGTTATCCAGAGGAATAAACGTTTTGATCCTCGTCATACGCACACTGCCGCATTCCTTATTAACAAAATAGATTTATGTTTATGTATTTTTAATTCTGGATTGTCTAAAATGTGCGTTAAAAGCGAGCTTAAAGCGTATGTAGTACTGTACCACACTGCTCGTTTTAGGGTTTAAAGTGAAAGCCAGGTTTCCTCCGCCGCACAGGCCCAGAAATGACAGCCAATCAGAACGTTTGTTTACTGCGAATGCGGGACAGGGGTCGCTGTGTCAAACGCAGAGCTTTTCCTGTCATTCTAACCGTTTTATAGAATTTTGCTTTTTTTTTAACAGCAGCATAAAGGTTCGTCATGGAAGTCCGGCGCCGCTGGATCGAGTGCATGCAGTAACCGGTGAATTTGCACGCTACCCTCGGTGCATCGCCGTCTCCAGATGGTCTCCGTGCTGAGGATCTGCCGGAATTTCTTGCAGACCAGGGCCAGGCTGGGCAGCGCCGTGCCCGGCAGGGACGCGAAGATCTCCACCAGCAGCTCGGGCGGAAGGTCCAGCAGCGACTGCGGATGCCGTCGTCGTCGGCCGGCGCAGCCCGGGTCCTCCAACCGATCGGCCGCCCCGGAGCCGTCATGGCAGCCAGCGTCGGCTTTCGGCTTACCCACGATCCTCTCCTCCTCCTCCTCCTCGTCCATGTCCGCCTCGGAGTCGCTGCCCTGCTCCCTGTGCCGCTGGCGTCGCCTGCACCTCCGCGACTGTCCCACTCCGCAGAGTCTGGCACACACCGCCATCCGGAGTCACCAAACGGGCAACATTACATCACCGCAACAGCTGTCCGGGCTGCGGTCCGCCGACCTCCGCGCCGACGCCTTGTTGCGGGCCTGGGCGTGGCCGCGTGACGCAATGGCGTTCCTCGATTACGAGACGTCGTCGTGCACGCGGTGACCGGAAGCGACGTGCCCGGGCGTTCTGGGAGATTGAAAACGCGTTCTGGCGCGTTTTCAAACGTCGATTAAATGTTCGGCGTGATGCCGCAAAACGGCGATTCGTTGTCGAAGCAAAACACGAACTCTTCGTTTAAGACGATTTGCGACACGTGATTGATCTTCAGGTACGAACCAATCGCGTTTCCGCATGAAACCGGAAGAGGCGTGTGCGCCGTACTGGCGCGATTCTGCCTGGTTTTCAGACTTCGTACGCGATTCCTGCCGAGTAGATTATTCGACGCGTTGGTACATTTCAAAGAAGATTACTTGTGTTGTGCACGTGTTTTTATATTGTTGCCGTCAGTGGACCTTCTTGTTAAGGTAATTTCTCCAGGTTACGTTACACTTGTCACCATCTTTATCAGCAGAACAGCTCGAAGTTTTCGTGTTTTTTTTTTTTTTTACCGTCGCAGGACTTGGCATGGGTGGGGACGCCGGGACGCTCCTGCAGCTGTCGGAGGGAGACGGAGCCCGGGAACTGCAGCGGTACTTGGCATCCTTGTCCGACGATGAGGTACTTACATGGGGCGACCAGGCGACCTCCTTTACCCGGACACGTGGGAATTGCGTCCCGCTGGCTTTTTTAAAGAATTGTCCGCAGATAAAGTAAAAAGTCCCAATCGCAACCGACCATAGCTGTGGCCACTTTTCAATAGACTTTTTAGTGCAAGTGATATTCTTTGAATATATCAGCACTTCATTAATGCTTTTTCTCTTCCTGCGGTTGCCAAGCTGAAATCCATGATCACAAACTGTGCTCTGAAAGGTAAAGATGTGGGTGCAGTTATCAAAGCAATATTTAAAGGTAACCAATATCATTTAATGTTGTATTTGAACGTTGTGCGTATGCAGAATAGATCCATGTTACATATTTTGCGCTGTGTTTCAGGCTCTCCAGCCGGTATTTCTGACGGGGTCAAACGGAGGTCTCTCGTGTACCAGCACTGCATCCCCCTCTGTGAGTCCGGGGACCTGCAGACGGAGGTGGCTTCTGACATCATTGGATTTCTCATGTTGGAGGTTGGTTCTTATTTCTATTCTGGTTTATGGCAGCGTTGCGGTTTGTACATGTTCCTTTTCTGCATGTACGCCCTCTCCTCTCTGTACAACAGACGCACAGCCTGCCTGGCCCGTCCCTGGCACATCTGGCCGCTGGCTATGTTGAGGCAATTAAGGCGGGAGAGATGTGCAGTGGCAGATCCTTGGAACTCTTCCCCACCATCCTGACAGCCTTGTCTGCCATCGAAGCCCTGGCCTATGGAAAAGGTGAGATCCTTCAAAATGAGCGCGTCACCTTGAAAAACACGCCGTCACCACCTTGCTTTTTCTTGTTTAGGAGAGCTCAGCGGTGGGGAGTATAAGAAACAGATCATCAACAGCTTGTGCTCCAGCAGGTGCACCATTTTTTCCCCCTTAAATGCGTGAAAAATAAAAAATTGGATTTAGTTCCTGCATTGGATCCATGTGTTCATTCATCTTATTTTCTGTTCAGATGGGACCCCACTTGTGTGATTCACCTGACAACCATGTTCAGGTGGGATCTCTTTGTGTGTGGATATTTATATAATTTTTTTGTGAGTCTCTACATGAGAGTTGTTGGCATGGGACAGAGGGGGCGGAGCTGCCTAAAAGTATATAAAATATAAAACAATGACGGTGTAAATGACTCAGAGGGGAAAAAACACACTTGAACAGATGGGTTTTGAGTGAGGATTTGAACTGTGAATTGATATTTCTGAGTTAAATGCAGAGGACACAATGTGCCCCACAAAGACAAAAATCACTTTCACTCATTGCTTTCTCAGGGACGTGCCATTGTCTTCAGAGGAGCTGCAGTTTGTCGTGGAGAAAGTGCTGAGGATGTTCCAAAAACTGGACCTTCAGGAGATTCCACCACTTGTCTACCAGCTCCTGCTGTTGGCTGCCAAGGTTTGCTGGTCATGTGTTTGCAGTGAATGAAGTCTAATTGTCTGAGTATCTGGGATACATCTGCAAGGACAGCCCAGAATACTGGTTTTGTTTCTGAAACTTGCAATACATCTGCGTGGTTTTGCTTACCTATTTTTTGTTGAGAAAATCAAGCTTTTACTTGTCTTGTCTTACTCAGGGTTGTAAAAAAATCGTTTTGGACGGAATCATCATGTATTTTAAAGAACAGGATGACAGACATGAAGACGAGCAGAAAAATGGCGAGTGAGTATTTTTTCCAAAAGTGGTGCTAGGTGTGTGTGTGTGTGTGTGTGTGTGTGTGTGTGTCTGATTTTCTGAGCGAGCCTTCTGTTTTCCCGTGTCTGCTCATTAGAAACATGGATGTGGAAGTGCAGTCTGTACCACAGGACCAGCTACGGCATGTAGAAGGGACCGTGATATTGCATGTTGTGTTCGCTGTGCAGCTGGACCACGAGTTGGGCAGGGAACTGTTAAAAACCCTGAAGGTCAGTCGGCGGTTGTTAACCATATCTCTGATCACATCGATATTCATTAAAACATCGATCTCTTAAAAATAAGATTTTTGATTCATTTTTCACCTTCTGTGCCCTTTAGGGTTCCACTGGGGAACCTTCTAAAGTCCTGTGTCCTTTTGGAGTTGCCTTATTGCTCTCTGTAGCTCGAATTCAGCGTTATGAGGAACAGGTTACGACCTCTCTTCCAATTCACCCATTTTGTTATGTACTGTTACTTTTCCTAAAATGGTGTTGATTCATCTCTGTTTTTACATCGTCTAGGTGTTTGACTTCCTCAAGGGAGCAATCACAAAGAGGTTCAAGGATGACCAGGCACTGCAGAACTCCCGCTTTCTACAGGATCTGATCCCCCAGTCCTGCAGTGTGGGCCAGATGATTCTGGATACGGTTAGGAATAGGTAGCTACCTATGCAGTGATATGTTCAAGTTCCCTGTATGGAATTGGGCTTTAATTTGGAAGATGCTTTTGACTGACTGCTTGCCCTCTGTAGTGTGTTTGGCTGGGACCATGTTACAAAGGGACTGGTGGAGCTAGGCTTCATGCTCATGGACTCATTTGGCCCAAAGGCAGGGGCATTTGGAAAGGCTTTGGAAGGATCCACTGCTCTTGCCAAGACTCCAAATCAACTGGCATGTCGGCTTGGTGGCCAGGTCCTTCTTGATGGCTTCAAGGTAGTCATACCACTTCAGTCATATTAGGGAGTGTTTTTGCTAATGTGGGCAAAATGTTAGGCCAAAAAGGTCAAACTTTTGCTCCTAGTGAGATGTGTGTGGTGTGAACCCAAAATATGTCAGTTTCTATACAGATTTTTACATGTTCCTGGTATTATGTTCTTCACACTGCCTTCGTTTAACCTTGGTACTCTGAAGATTAGTGTCCGACATGATGTTTCATCTATTACAGATGCATGAGCCGATCAGAGGAGAAATTCTGGAGCAGGTCCTTAATCGTCTCATAACAAAAACGGCATCTCCAGTGACCCATTTTATTGGTGAATAACAGCATTCAGTCATGCCTTCAAACAGTGCTTGCTTCCTGTCCACACGGCCAACCAGTCTCTTCTTCATTGTCCTTACAGAGCTGCTCTCCAGCATGGTTGTCTCAGCTCCTATGATAATTCTAGAATCCTCAGCCAAGGTGACAGAAACCTTCGACCATCTGTCATTCCTTCCGCTAACCACGGTGCTGGGGCTCCTCAAGGCTGTACAGGTCAGAGTTTAAGAGTAGTGCTACTCTTGTATAACTCGAGGTCATAATAAATAATAAAAATATTTTCCACAGCCACTGCTAAAAGTCAGCATTTCCATGAAGGATTCATTGATCTTGGTCCTGAGAAAAGCCATGTTCTCCAGGTGAGGTTCTCATGCAGGCTAGCTCCTTTACTTGCTGTGTCCATGTGCAATGTTAATTTACAGTAAAATATCCCATCTTTCTCTGTCTTCAGCCAACTCGAAGGAAGGAAGTCTGCGGTGTCTGGGTTCCTGTTGTTGCTAAAGAACTTCCGGGTCCTCGGCAGCTTGGCCTCCAGCCAGGCCAGTCAGGCCATCAGCTCCAGCCAGGTGGGCAATATGTACACTTTCAGCTCGGCTTCTCGATTAAAATGAATAAAACGGAAATTATTCATTCTACAAGTGTTGGCTACATTTTGGGGGACTTGGGGTGTCTACAATCACTATAGATCCACGCAGATGTTCACTCCCGCTACAACTCTGCTGCCAATGAGGCCTTCTGCCTGGAGATCCTGAGCAGCCTGCGGCGCTGCCTCAACCAGCAGGCAGACGTGCGGCTCCTGCTTTACGAGGTCAGAATCTCGCTTCCCTCATTTCTTTTTGCCCCGGCTGTTGAATGCACGAGAATTTATGCACAGACATCTTTCGGCTTCAGGGTTTCCGTGACGTTCTCCGCCACAACTCGCAGCTGGCTAGCTCCATAATGCAGACCCTGCTTTCACAGGTGTGTCTTTTTTTTGTGTGTGTGTGTGTGTGTGTTAGTGAATCTGAACATTCTGAACGTTTAACTTTTGTGCATGTGTTCATTTCAGTTAAAACGATATTATGAACCAGAGCAGGACCTCTTGCCGCCATTGAAGCTGGAACCTTGCATTAGCGCTCAAGGAGACCAGATCTTCCTTCAGGAACCGATGGTAATAGACTTTACCCCCCTGTGGCACTGTTATCAGACATGACACAACCTGCTGTCCCCTACCAGGCCCACCTGTTGTCCTGCACGGTTCACTGTCTGCTGTGGCTCCGGAATGTACAGACTGGGGGTCCCATGGCTGGATCTGATGATGATGAGGAGGAGGAAGAAGAGGGGTACCAGACAGAGCTTCATGCTATGTTGGAAAGTGTGACGAGACGGCTGATGAAGAGTGAACTGGAAGATTTTGAGTTGGTTTGTGTATAATTTTAATGAAAAAGTACAGATTTTGTCATTTACACTCAATCACGACATTTATTAAAGCCCAAAATAGCCTTTTTGTTTTTAGTGTAACATTGTACAATGATGCAATAATTGCATTTCTTTTATAACTGTGTAATTTAATTTAATAAAATTGTTCTCATGTTTGTCCCCCAGGACAAGTCTGCAGAGTTCTCTCTGTCCTCCAGCGTTGGAGTGAAGAACAACATCTACGCCGTGCTGGTTATGGGAGTCTATGAGGTTCTGATTGAATACAACTTTGTCATGGCCAACTACAGGTTAATTACTGCACTTGATAGATTTATTTTTTTTTTTCTGTGGGAGTGTTTGAGATGTATAAGGATGAAGTGTCAGCAGACATTTGACTTCCTGTGTGTGTTTCATGCAGCAAAAATCGTTTTGAGGAAATTTTGGAGCTATACCGGCGTCATCATAAGCTTTCGGAAATTCTCCATGAGAAGGCGGGAAAAGGCAGAGTGCCCTCCAATAAAACGCCACGCAGCCTGCTGTCCATGGCCTTCCTCTCCACCCTGCTGAGCGCCCTCTTCAGGTGAGCTTCGGTTTCGTAAGCCCGCCGCTTTGTAAATACCGTGTGTTGCTTTCCTGAGATTATAAAGTCGATTCTGTGTGTGTGCTATATTCGATCCTGCGTTCAGAGACAACACTCAGAGTCGTCAGGACAGCCTGTCAGTTCTTCGCTCCTGTCCTGACTTCTTGCGCTACACTGTCAGCGTCGCCCTGCAGAAGGTGCAGCAGCTGGAGGAGACGGGCCACACCGACGGCCCCGAGGGACAGAATGCTGAGAAGATGTTCCGCCATCTCTGTGACATCACCTGGTCAGTGGTGTGGTTATAAATTTATGATGTATTGCACATGCACATATTTAATGTTGCTGTAACTTTTGATTGTTTAGTGGGACCTTAAGGCCATAATTGTCTTTCTCTCAAAAGTGGTGGCCTAGTGTGTAAGGAAGCGGACTCGTAACACACGTTTCATTCTGTGCACCGTGTGCTGTGCTGCAGTGTATCACTTTCACTTTTCAATTCGTCCAGTGTGCTTATGTGGAGGTACACTAACATCCCCTCAGCTGTGGAGGATTCTAGCAAGAAGGACAGCAGCCACAATGTTTCCCTGCTGTGTCTAGAGGGGCTGCTGAGAATCTTCAGCACTGTGATTGAACGTTACCCTCACAGGCTGACCAGCTTCCTGGGTGCCATGGGTAAGAGACAGACCTGTCCTCGGGGTGATGTTATGAAGCTAGTAGTAAATATGTTTAGTAAAATATATATATATATATATATATATATATTCCCCATTCCGAGATGTGTCTGAGGACGAGGAGGCTCAAAATGGCAGTGATGGCAACCTGACGGAGAAGACTGCTTTCTACCTCCGTCAGTTTCAAGTGAGGCAATTTCATTCATTCTTTAAAGGACTTTAATTTTGTTGAAGAATTTGTGACTTCGTTAATGTGAAAAATCTCACTGTGTGGTGGTTACCTGTTGAAATATATGAGAAACTGACGTGGAGATTGGTGACATCATGGACCTTTGCTTTTGTTTCCCACAGCGGGCGTTGTTCAGCCAGTTGAGTGGAGGGGAGGATGAATTTAACTGTAAGGAGGCCCAGCTGCTGGTCAGTGTTCTCACCCTACTGTCCCGCCAATTGGACCCCGCCTCACCCCAGGTAACTGCATAAAATTAAATAGAAAAAAACTACCATTTTCCTGCAGCTACACTGTACAGTGATTTTGATGCTGAGCCGTTTGTAATTGGATGCTCTGCTTATTCAGTTTGAGCAGATGTTTAATTGGACACTGAAAATCTGCAGAGAGACCAGCTTTGGTAGGTTTCTGTGATCTTTATCGCTTTCCTTTTAAATCAGCATTGATTGCAAACTGTTGATTGACCAGTTTCTCCTCAGAGGATGTTGGGTTCAGCAAGGGCCTCCTTTCTCTGCTCTTCAGTCTGCATGCGCTGCATAAGAGCCCTGTCCGACTGATCTGGGAGCTGTGCCAGGACATACACAGTCTACTGGGTGACATTGATCAGGTGAGAAGGAAAATCACTGTAAGCTGTGGAGTGATATGGATATAAAAAAAAAAAAAAAAAAAAAAAAAAACCACCACCAAAGGCAGCAGTCATGAAGTGTTCAGACAAGCATTCAATATAAAGGCGTTTCATATTAATATAATTTATATATAGTCCTGATTTGGGACATTCTGTAACACACTATACATTTGATCTTTATATGTATGTATTAAATGAAGAAACCTATTGCAAAAACAGTGGCTTGTTAATTGATAGCTACAGTGGCCCGTTAGGGTTAGCTGATATGAAACCTGAGCTTTATTGCACCCTTACAGGATGTGGAGGTAGAGAAGCGCTCTCATTTTGCATTTGTCAGCATTAAGACTGCTCCCCCCACTACAGTGAGTATGCAGACACTGCATGTACAGTCCTGTGTGTGTGTGTGTGTGTGTGTGTGTGTGTGTGTGTGTGTGTGTGTGTGAGGTCATTGTTGCTCCTGCATGTTCCAGCTGCTGCTGCTGGTCCAGCTAGGGAAAGTTCTGGATGAAGTGGACTGGCTGCTGGCCAAGAGGAAAGGCCAGAAAGCAATTGACAGGCCTGGATCAGGTATCAGGAGTTGTTACACATTCTTATTTTCAACATTTCCATTATGGGATAGCATGGGGTTGTCAACGCATGTTTGCAGCAGGAGGTGCCACACAGACTGCGATGCAGCAGGACCCAGTGGAGAAGGCGGTGACCGTGCAGTTGGGAACCCTCCTGACCGCCCTGAACGAGCTGCTCCAGACGGCCCTGCCCCCAGGGACCTGCTGCCACACCCTGCTGAGGGAGTTGAGTCGGACCTACACTATCCTCACCACACTGCTCAAATATGTGAGTTTAATCCTGCCGACCTTCATTTCAACATAGTTCCTCGATCACGTATTTAAGTTATCTCTACATTAACATGTAATCATTTCACTATGTAGAGTAATTGCCACTGCGTAACTTCTTTTCCCCTGCAGTACATCCAGTTGTGTGCGTCTCACCCAGGCCAACTGCCAGCTCGTCTGGAGAAGCTGGTGAGCTTCTGCTGAGAACCATTTCAGCCTATGCACTGTGTTCCAGTTAAAGAGGGAATAAAGGGAATATGTGACTGGTTTTCCTCTTGTAGGTGAAACTGTCTGGCTCTCACCTGACACCACAGTGCTACTCGTTCATCACCTACGTCCAGGTACCGATGCTTGTTTGCGCGGTGGCGGTTTATTAACATCTCATTATGCTCATTGCATCACATGCACCATACTGGTGTTTTGCAAACTGTTTTCATAAGATTCCACCTTTGCCAGATTATATATGTAGGTCACAGTTCTGGTTGAGTGTTTCATCGTTCTGAACATACAGAGCGGTGAGCAGAGTGGAGGAGGTGCTGAGAAGAAGAAGAAAAAGAAGGAAGATGAGACAATCACAGCTGTTTCTGTATGGAGCTGAATAATTTTCTTTGTTCATAGCAACTCTCCACACCGCTGTCGTGATGAACCTCGCTTCTCTTAATTGCAGGCTAAAGTTCTACGTGACACCAAAGCCATTCCCAATCTCATCTTCAGCATAGAGCAGTATGAGAAGTTTCTGATTGTACTCTCAAAGAAAACAAAGGTTTGCGTTTTGATAAGTTGTTTTATGAGCATATTAACAAAAAGTAAAGTCTTTCCCTCGTTTCGAGGGGTTTGAACTGTAACATTTGGGTTGAAGGTAGCTGTGGTTATGCTTCCTGTTCAGGTTAATCTGATGCAGTACATGAAATTAAGCACTTCCCGAGACTTCCGCATCAACACGGCCACAGTAGAGGCTGCCCTTCAGGAGCAGCAGGACAGTCAGGTGGGTGCTGGTGGTCTTCAGTGCTCATTAAGTGTTTGACTGATGCAACACCACATTTTTGTATTGCATTCCTCCTAGTCCACACCTGCCCAGCAGCCAGAAGAGAGCCAGGAGCCGAAGAAGAAGAGGAGGAAGCACTGAACGCACTTCTGTACATGTTTTCCACACGAACCTGGAGTCCCACCATCTTGCTATATCTCTTAATCGAGGGAACCTTTGGTTATCTTCATAATCTGATAAATGTCCAGGGCCTCACCTGAAAACAATTATTTCTCGTTAAACAGCATATATGTTCAATGTGTTTTGGTAAAAACATTGCTTCAGTGTTAAACATTTGTACATAATTTCACGGTCACTGGATATCAGTGTTTTGCTTTTTCCTCTACACTGATATCCACAAACAGATTATTAAAAAAAAGATGGCCAAATGTAATAAAATTTTAGATCAGCAGTTCATGTATGTGAATCCATCTTGAGAATAAATTGAATGCTGACATTCACATAAAAGCAGATGCTACCTATCCAGAACAATCAGTAGGTACAGGAACAGCCCCCCTGGAGACTTTTGAACCTGTGACTTTGTGGTCTTCTGCTTCATAGGTGACTGTGTTACCAACTAGGTTATTACCGCACATAGAACAGTCGCTACTGCAGGTATCAAAGGACATCAACTGACCCTGGGACAGGCCGTATCTGCGCTCTACTCCGGTGGGATTAGAGGGGGTCACGCAGTCCATCGTCACTTCCTTCCGCATGCACTGATCAATGTCCACTGCGCTGAAGAACGCCACGGATTGAGGAAGGTCCTTCATGTCCAGCTTGTGTGCAAACATGCATCTGTCTTGCACCAGATCAAAAAAAAAAAAAAGTTCAGATTATGCTCCATAATACAGCTAATTTATTTCAAGCCTTAATTACCACCACCACCACTGGCCTCAGCTGCTACCATCCTGGATGATAAGTGTTGGTAGGTGTGATCAGACACTCACCGTGTTAGCAGGTTGGTAATCTGCAGGGCCAGTGCCGCTCGATATCGGTCCTCGCTGCGCACCAGGTAGCGCACCTCATCGTGGATACTGATGCAGAATCTCCCGTCAATGTTGTGCTCCTCAAACAGCCAGCGCATGGCCACCAGCATCAGGTGGAGATAATCCACCGCAGAGCTCTGCACTACCCAGTTCACCCTGCTGGTGATGAACTGATAATATTGAATATGAGCACTTCAATTTAGTATTGTCAACCCTGAATCGGTTTTCGCTCCTGAATATGGACCCAATTCAGTAGAACAACTGCACGTTATTCTCACCTCATCCTTGACAACAGCAGGCTCCAGGGCACGGGATATCCTGCAGCCCAGCACAGGCGTGGCCGGCCTGGAAGAGTGGGCGATGCTTTCCAACTTGTTGAACATCTCTGACTCTGTGCCCCCAACCCACACTCGCTGCCCAGTTATGTCCCATCTCTTCCTATGGGACCTGCAAGCAATGCAAACCCACATTAATGTCGATTTAACAGGAGATTATTGATTATTAAATGAAAAAAAATGAACGCAGGAGTTAGTCAGAAGTGCCTTTTGGCACCAAAAGGTTCAGCGTTAAGTAATTTGTCTTTTGTTTAACAATAATCCATTTCCTTTGGCCAGTATACAATGATATCTCAATTTAGTTGAAAAACCATACATTTCTCACCCCTCATAATGCATTGCTACGAAACAGATAAGCATACGTTTCAAGTGAAATTCAATGAAGTAAATTTCCCTTACTTCTGCCCTGCAGCCCTCTGGATCCTGCGCACCTCCTGCATGGAGACGCTGCCGTCCTCCTCCCGTTCTACATTCAGTCCGAGCTCTTGCACCAGCCACTCACCCTCATCTGTTAGATGGTACCTAAGCAGGCCATATTTCTTTGTTTTTTCCGTACAAACCCTTAGCGCAGAGACAGATCTTAGCATGTGGGTCTTACCTGCGGAGGCCCTTCGTCAGAGCGTACATTTGCCTGGCCTTGCCAGCGGCCTCTGACTGCGTGAGGCGGTGGTTGAACTGCATGAGCAGCCGTTCGGCAAAGGGCTGCCCAGCGCCGTAGATGCGTCCGTAGTTAAAGACTTTGGCATGTTCACGACTGATGCCCACACTGTCTGCGGTGCGGCTGTGTAGGTCGGTGCCCTGGCTTTTCTTCCCCTGCAGAGTCATCCATCCGAATGCCGTGCAGCCTGTCCACGTTCACAATCAACACGAAGGGGTCTCATTTACAGCATTTAACAGACGCTCTTATCCAGAACGACTTACAATCAGTAGTTACAGGGACAGTCCCCCCTGGAGCAACTCAGGGACACAATGGTAGTAAGTGGGATTTGTACCTGGGTCTTCTGGTTCATAGGCGAGTGTGTTACCCACTAGGCTACTACCACCCACAGTCTCACGTTCTGCGCGACTTAATTACTCAATTCAGAACAATCCCACTCTCACCGTGCAGACCGGCAAAATGGGCCTCCCCCAAAATGGCAGCGATCCACAGCTCCTGCGAATCCACATCTGCTCCCACCAGGTGATACCCAGGTGGTGCCTGGATCATAGCCTTGAGCTCACTGCCAACTCGGTCTCGCTGAGGGGGGACACAGAAGACGGTTCGGTCTTAGTGAAATGAGTAATTTAACAAAGGGCTAACATTAGAATAAAGAGTCTGAATCCTTTCCAGAGGTGGATAAAAAGAATGCTATATTATGGACTTTATTTCACGTTTTATCTGCCACAAGAAGAGGTCCTATGGTTCCAATTTCGGAGAATTACAGTTTATTATTGCCAGTAGTTTAATCCTTACCCTGGCATTGCTGGCTGTTAACCAGGTGGGCTCCACTGCCCTGCGAGTCACTGTTCCCGCGGTGATGACCTGTGGCAGAATGGCACCATACTGCCCCTCTTCATTATAATCTGGATGTCTTTACAGTGGTAAAATGTCAGCAAAGATCCGCATATTATGATCATAATTGCTGAAAAGTTATATTTAGGATTTTTCGCCTCCCAAATTGTGTGTGTGTATTGTATGTGTAGCTTGTATGAAGGACCTACCTGCTCACAACATGAGGAAGCTCTCCCTTTCGCAACCAAATTACTTTCTGGGAGCTACAATGGACAAGGTTGCCACGTAAGACTAATTCACACTTTTTATCAGTAATCTGAGATCAAATTCATAAAGCTGCAATGTTGTTCTGACGTGACGAGCACCTTATACGCTTCTGCGCGTTCCTCCAGAATGAGATCATTTTATTGATCTCCAGAGCCCGTGTGGCACTGGTGCCCCCTCTGCCAGCCTGTAAGGTGCCATCCTCCATCTTAGACAGGAAGTCCTTGGAGAACGGGCTTCCCACGTTGTTCTCGTTCCCATCCTATTTAAGCAAAGGACCACATTTAACACAGGCCTCCAGGGATTTGTGCCTTTCTGAGTGTATTGCGGGTCACCCACCTTATGAGGAAGTTTGAAAAACCAGCATCCTGCGATGTCGACGTCATTATGTGGGCCGTTGCCATGGTGATAAGGGCAGTCGCTTTCTTCTGCAACCAATTCTGGTTCTCTTAATGTCTGATGGGAAATTCAAATTCTTGGATAAAAAGTGGATAAGTGGAAAAGTGGATAAAAAAAAAAAAAAATAATAAAAATAAAAAAAAAGGTTTTCATGAATTGTACTTTTTTCTTCTTGACCCTGTCCATCACAATCTCATCTTCATTGTCCAAGCGACTCAGCTCCTCCACCTAGGGCAAAAAAAAAAAAAAAACACCTGCTCTTCATCTCCATAACCACACTGTTGTCCTTCATCAGAAAACAGCAACATAACCACCAGCAGCTGACCGTCTGCCATACGGTGCTGTCTGTCAGCATGAGCTCATCAGTTAGAGGCGTGTCCAAACACTCCGGTTGGTCCTTGCCTTTTTCTTCACAGTACCTCCTGTAGATCTTCTCAATAGCTCTACAGATTGTTGAGAGACATTGTTAAATTGGTTCATATGTACATGTACAATAATTAATGGATTCATTTATTTTAATACATAAATTGATAAGATACCTGTGGGGGCACACAGGCCCTTCATCTTCCTCTCTGGAATGTTCCAGGTTATCCCTGCGTCCTGGCACCAAGTAACCCCAGCCATGCTTCTCTGTGTAGTGCAGGGGGAAACCATCCCACGTAAGACCCATCAGCTTGGGGGTCAACCTCATCTGCAGGCTGATGAGGGATGCTCCCGGAGACCAGGCCTCTTCATCGGTCATCTTCACGCAGAGTTTACGATACCAACTAAAAATAAATAAATAAAAAGTGCATTAAGCCCGATGAGTATTCAGGGCTGGACGACCCAAAAACTGGTACTAAAAGGAATTACGGTTAACCTAGAACTCACCTGGGATGTTCAGGCAGGTGTTGCCTCCTCTTTGGTAAAAGGCTGGCTGTCTCCTTCAGCCTCTTCAGTGCGTCCCTGTTTGGGTCTGGTCCATTCAGCTCCTCCTCAGTGGGTGGACCAGGGTCTGCCAGGCCACAATCCAAAAAAAAAAAAAAAACGTCCTACTCATCCAATTTGCAGAGTCACATGACCCCAAAACAACTTTATGACTCTGGAGTCTTGACTAATAAATAAAGAAAATACTGCACTATGAGTATCATTTTTTGTGGTACTTTATGTGAAACAAACTTTAATAGACCTATACGTGTGAAAATAAACGTTGACATCCGCACCTTCATCCCAGTCCCTTGTTAAAACAGCAGGCGTAGCCTCAGGCTTGACGTCCTTTTTCTTTCTGCCAGACACCTTTTTCTGCTTAAACTCCTGAACGTCCCACTCCAAGTCCCACATCCAAGGGTCATCTTTGTACCTAAAAGAAAAAATGTTTAGTACAGATGATGCACATGAACGCAGAGCGCGAGCTGGAATTTGACCTTACATCTCATTCTCCAAAAGCTGACAGGCATCATCGGCCAGTCTCATCAGAGACTTCTTCATCTCTCTCTGCAACTCCTCATACGTGTCTTGAGCCTGTTCCAAATATCTCTCCCAGTTATTATTGACAGGCAAGTAGCACACGCCCATCTCCAGCATTCCTGCCAATGTGACTGGGTGCGGGCATCTGCATAGACATTACAGGATCTGCTTCAGTAAATGCTCTTTTCCCACTGCATCCTGCCTGGGACCAGTGGAGGTTCTCACCTCTCCATGAACAGAGGGAGCTGGTGCATGAAAACCTCATGGGTTGCCAGCACATCCAGAGCACAGTACTGCATGAGTTCCTGAAATGGGAGGAGACAAACAAAATGAATTTTAACCTTGACAGCTGACCCATGCTGGATTTCTGTCAGATGAATTCACACCTGGAAGTTGTCCCTGATGTCGGCCATGTTACCCTTCACAAACATCTCTCGAGCCTCCTTCTTCAGGGGCTCTCCTCCAACGTACAGTTCATGAACATCAGCAAGATTATTAATGCTGCTGATATTCACCCAATCCCATGAGCCAATCTACAGAGGAAACCATAACATCCCAAATAAGTCATTTGTCATGTGGCTCCTACGACTAAACTGTTCTGCTCTACACACAACATAAACACATCGGCTCTGCCTCCTGCCCACCAGACTATAGACTCCAGTAGATCTCTGAAGGTATGCTGTGTGTGGTATCTGGTACCAAGGTAAGTCCTAGAAGTAGCGTGATGTGGTTCATGTTAAAGCAGCATCCACATGACTGCAGGAGCCAAGGCTCCAAAGCAGAGCATTTTCCCAAAGGACCTTGCTTCCTCTGTCGGCATGACTTCTTCCAGGTGCCATCTATTCCCTTATTGCCTATATCCCACCCACTGGCACATGGCATCAGTGAATACAGATCCAATTCACCCCTTCAGACTGACCACAGGGCCATCAGAACGCCGTCCCAGTTTCTTTATGTGCTCCTTGACATCCTGCAGGCCCCGCCTCTTGCCGTGCCGACTTGCCATCCAGAGTGAGCGCTGGAACCCTGTTAGGCCGGAAATGGCCATGTGGAGACTCATCGTGTCCAGGAAACGAACCTTGGACCCCTGTGTGGACACGAGCAACACCGCATGAGTGAAGAGTGAACGTGCTGGCACAAAATAACGCAAACAGCGTGGAAGTGACACCTTGAGTATGTACTGCTCCTTTATGTGCGCGCGATCAAAGCTGACATTGTGCCCCACCACCAACCTCTCCTGCCACCGACCCCCTGGGGGTCTACTGGAGTTGGCGCGTGTCTCCAATGGTATGAGGTCAGCCAACGACAGCTGGTTTGACCACGTATAACGGTCTTCAAGCAGCCTCTTGCTGCACCAGGAGTACCTGTTCGACACAGCAACCGATAAAGAGATAAGCGCCAGAAAGAGATCCGATTTAAAAAAAAGCTGCAAACCGCACAGGAAAGACGGGCGTGTCTCACCAGGCTGCAGGAGACACGGCTACGGCCAGAGTAGGACACGGACCCTCAGCCACGCACACTTCCACATCAAAAACAAGGGCGTTCTCCTCCGGGAAGTCCACCCTACTGCTCTCCCCGTTTGGGGCATAGCGGGTCCAGCCTTCTTCCCGGGCCCAGTGCTCGGGCATCGCGGGCAGGGCGGCCCGATGCAGCGAGCTGGCCGCCTCCAGGTAGGGGAGGCTCTGCTTCTGAGCCAGGACACGGAAGTGCTCGTCGATGTCCTCGCCGTACATGTGCGGCAGCTCCAGCTCCACGTCCGGCACCAGCGCTGCCTCCCTGCCCCAGAGCTGGTGCTGCTCCAGGTGCCCGACGCTCCTCTGCACGTCCTCCCGCCGGTACGTCGGCCGCGTCCCGCGGAAGATCTGCTCGTGCAGGCTGGCCGACAGCATCTGGATGTTCAGCGGATTGAAGCGGGCCTGGGCGCCGCCCTGCGGCTTCTCGGGCCGCGGGGCCGCCGGCGAGCAGCGACCCCGCCTCCGGTGGCTCGGGTCGGAGCTCCGCCACGGGCGACGGCGGAGGACACGCAACATTTTAGGAGCGGAAATGTTTCACATGCTTAAAACTAACCTGAAAACCAAATACAAATACAATATTTTAGTCGTAATATACATCAATAAACATACAAAACAAAACTATTATATCTAACCAACGAAAACAAAAACCGCGGTTTATATATTCAAATGCATCATAATTAGGTATCTTCATTATTACGAAACGAGTATAAAATTACTTGATGTTATATATGTGTATATATATCTGTAGGTACAGAGAGCTCTCACGTGCGCTTATTGTTAGTTTCCATATTTCACCTCTGACCCCGACCACAGAGGCAGCGGCGACGGAATAAACCGATGCGCGCACAGCGACACCCGGTGGCGCCGCAGTCGCTCGGCTTAATTTCTGGCCGTTTCGTGTCAACATACCGTGGCTTCGAACAAAAAAATAAATAAACAAAAAGGACTCCAAAATTGTACAAACTTCAGAACAGGAAGCACTGACCCACAACCTCTTAACAATTGTGTGGAATTTAAATTTGTCCGTGTTCATGACGGGTGCGGTGCAGCGTCGACACGGCAGGCCGCGTGGCCTAATGGATAAGGCGTCTGACTTCGGATCAGAAGATTGCAGGTTCGAGTCCTGCCGCGGTCGCTCCTTTTCTGGTCGCAAACATGAACCCCTGCGTTAACGTGCGTCGAGTTCCCAGCCTTCCCCTTCGACTACCTTACGCACAATGCCTGCTGAAACTCGATTGTAGGCCGAATTTCCACGTTCCACTTTAATTGCTGCTCAGCCGAGTGCAGTGTCGCTTTTTCCCCGGCAGGGGGAGTGACTTAAACCATTTCAGAAATGCTGGTTGTTTGAAATAAAAAGTTTTTTACTCGCTACATTAAATCCACAAGAGAACATTTTTATCGGTTGCTGTCATTGTGTGCAGATATCCAAGGCAGATAACCGTGTGTTGCATCAAATTTACTAGTTTTTTCGTTTGTTTGTTTTTGACAAATTATGACTATGAGTAGAAGTCATATGACCTGCTGCCTGTCACTTAAAACTATTAAAACTATTATCACTTATCACCTGCTTGGCACAATGCAATTATGTTGAAGGCAAAGGAGAGAGATGTGTGAGGCGGGAATACACACGTACCAGGCCGAAGTGAAATATTGTGCTTTTATTTATAGTGAGGAGAGACCACTCTAATGAACAAAGGCTTTTCTCTAACTCAACACTTGGAAACTCTCCTCTCTATCCTCCTCCGGCTCCACATTGGCCCCGTCTGGCGGCTGGAGTTGTCCTTAAGTGCTCCTGTCTGATGAGTCCTTGGCTGACTGATGATGAGGGAATAGGTAGGCAGATACATCAAGTCTAATCTCAACCCAGCGAACACCAAACACAGAGCACCCCCAAACCACTCTACGGCCCAAAGGACGTAACGCCAACTTATTACATTTGGAAGTGGACGTTTGGAAGTGTTTTATGGAAGTTTTATGGAATGAAACAATTGATTGGTGCACATCCAATGGGTCAGAACTCTAGTCCAATATTTGTTCATATTGTAAAGGACTCTGCTAGCTGGAAATGTCTCTTCATAATCTAATATGAGAAACTTCATCAGCAACAATTAGTCTCACATTCAAACACAATAATCCACTGTTAACCCACTGGTTAAAACAGCATTAAAGACTGGCCAACTTCATACTAGTACAGTGTCTAGTGCATCAGCAATTGTGGGTTACGCAACATCATTTTTTCTAAATCACCCCAAATAGTGAAGTACATGTTAAATTAAATTATCCCAACACCAACCAGCCGGTAAGTTTGACGTGTTAAATTGAACACTATATACTGTGACCTGTGAATTTAAGCCTGTGCATTCAAGATTTTTGTCATGACCGTGGGTAAATCAGGGATGGTCCTTGCCCCTCACAGAGACCACTCAGAAATGGGCCCACTGTATGGTTCAATATGGGCATGTTGATGGGCGGAGTCACTAAATTTTTAAAGCTTTGTGGGAAAACATGCTTTTAAAAATGTTCAAAAAACATAAGTAAGAACCAACACATTTAAGCCTAAACTTCCTCAGTCTAGAAGGCTAGATTCAACTCTACTATAACTTTTCTCAGTTAAACATTGAGAAGAACGCAAAGGAGTAAATGAGCTGAAAAGTACATGAGTACTGAGGCAGGCTGCAGCACCCCGTGATGTGGGACGAAGAGATTCAGATGGTCTTTCCTGCCAACAGCTGAGCTCACAAACACACACATCCAGTACAACATCTCCATTTCTCTTAAGTGCAATGTCTGTATATATACCCACTCTGTACACATGTAAAATCTCACAAATATATCTTTTATGTATATACTGACATATTTTTTATTTTTATTTTTTCTATTCTAGGACTATCTTATCTTATCTTATCTTAATAATTTCCGCAAAATGTAGCCCCCTACAGGCGAGATAGCAGCACTGCAGTCGGCCCTGCCATGCTTAAGGTGGAATGTGAACCTTACGAAAAGCTTCATATTTTTTTAATTTCACATTTTGTTTTCGGCCATCTGTCAAGGATAATTATTCAATCACCATCTGTCTTTCGACATAAAGGGTAGTATTTCATCGAAAATTGCTAATTGCGCCCTTTTGAGGAGTGAACCTGTAAATAAAATAATGAAAGTGTTGTCTTCTGAGACGACAAAGCACTACCACGTGGCATTGGCATGTGAAATTTAACACGTGTTGATGCAGAACGTTCTCTTCACAAATTAGAAAAAAACTGACTTTTTCCTGTTGTATTCTATTCTAGGTAGTTAGTTGTGAGGCTGGTTAAAATGAGTTCCTTTTGCCTATGTATTTGTTATTTATAAGAGCGCGTTTTTTTCTATTTTCGAGTGACAAAGTGGACAGCAGGGGGCGGTATTGTTAAAGAGTTGACCGCGGAGGCGATTTTTCCGGTCAAATCCAGACGGCGCTGGAAACACGCGACCGCAGAGCCTTATAATAATGATAAATAATAATAAAATAAACACATAATAATTACATCCTAACAGAACCGACGGGGGGCCGAGGAGCTTCAAAACGACCTCAGTCGTGAACGATTCTGTCCTTTTCATTCAGAGCCTCCTGCCACCAGCCCCCAACATGCATTTCTTCCAATTCGTAAGATAATGAAAGCTGCTGAACGCTTATAATGAGAGGAATTCCAACATGTAGCTTAGGTTGCATCTAATTATCACTGTAGTAATCGCCGTTCTTGGCGATTGTAATTTTGTAGCATATGTAAAACACACCTTATTCACATACGTGGACATCATTTGCATTTAGGCTACAAGGCATTCGTCTTCAGCAAAGGTTAAACTAAATGTTGTTGTTATTTCTGTTATTATTATTACCGTTAAATAGCTAGATAATAAAACGAACAAACAAAGAAATAATGATGCAGAATGATCATTGTTGCTGTCCAATAGAAAATACTTGCTGGATTCTGTATATGTGCACGTGGAGCATAAGGTAACGCAACATAGGAACTTTTTACACAGGACACGCCACAGGGACTCCTTTATTTCATTAAGTATTTAGTCATTTCATAATTATTATAGCGGTATTAATAATAGGGGTTTATTTTCAGGGATACCCCATCAGAAATGAACGATTACTGTTTTAATGCTGCAAGATAAAGCAAGAATAAAAAAAAAAAACCCAGATATGACAATAATCGTGTCATCCCATCCCATTCCCCCCACCCGCGCTCTCCGATTGGTCAGACGGCGCGTCGGAGGAGGAATGACGTCACTGCGGGCGAGTCTGGGCACCAGCAGCCCGGCTGGAGCAGTGAAGAGCCCGGGCTGCGGGAGCTCGGACGCCCGTAACGCGAGGATCCGGATAAACGTCCACGTCGTCCGCTGCTCTTTCCCACGAGGAATATTCACGCCCGCCCTCGGCCTTTTTTTTTTAAAGTAAGTACATCGAACGCTTCGTTTATTGCGTCGTCGGTAGGCGCGATGGTGGCGTGCCGCGGTTCCGTTATCCGCGTTTTAAAGCCGCGTGAAATATGAAATGAAGTCCACGGTGAAGGCGTGGAGTGGGGCGAGGTGACGGTGGAACCTTTGTCCCGACCGTGCATGATGTCAGGACCGTCGTAAGACGTTATAACGCGGCCCGCGTGAAAAGTCATCTCGAGTCACTATCTTGAACACTAGTCGCTAATTTAAAAGTTTTGCAAAAAAAATAATAATGCGAATAATGAGAAATCTGTCTGCAGAAACTTCTGGTGATGGTTTGCGTGTTTTTTTTTATTGAAATAGTGCATCCTTTCGAACTAAGAAATGATCAATTCTAGTCCTTATTCCATCTGCATTCTAGCCGAAATGCAGCCCCTGCTCTAATGAGCAACAAAACGAACCAAAAACAGAAACTAGTTATTGTAATAAATGTTTCGATCAGACCAGTGCTGGGTACAGCCAAAATTAAAAGCATAAATAAGAACAAAGATTTGAAAGCTTCTGGGTAATAAATGCTTAGGCCTAAAAAGTGCAGCTCTGTTTTCTTTTTGGCATTTTACACAAATTCATTAATACAGTTTTGTCTCCTTTTTTAGATTATTTTGATTGTTAAAAATCACATTTCCACATTTTTGTGATGCGCTTCACGAGGTTAAATGTTAATGCTCACCAGAGTGTATTATTATTGTCTTTATTAGTAGTAGCATCCTGTTTCCAATAATAATAAGACATTATGATAAGGCTGGCAATATTAAACTCAGAATTTACATGCAGAAAAGATTAATCGTGATCAGATGGGCCTACAAGCTTCAGATCACTTCTGTTTGAATTCACGAGTATCTGAATTCAAAGAGTACATACACAAACATATATACACACACACACACACACACACATTTTATTATAGTGTGTATGCGTATGATGGCTGACACACTTCAACTGTGTCTTCTTTTTCCAAAGCACCATAAAATGAAAGTCTTAAGTACTTGCTTAGTCCAGTTTATTTCTTTGTGTTGGTCAGTTGTGTTGTATTGCTTTAGTAGCACGCTTCACAGCGATTAACTTCACAGAAGTGCCACTGCCTGCGCCGTCGCCTCTTTTGCCGACCAGTTTTCCCAGCATTCACCCCAAAAAGGGCGGCCTTGGTTAATAATAATCCCCTTGTTAATCCCACGCCTCTGTTGCAGATGCGGGACGGGCCGCACGCGGTGCAGCACTCGTGTTGTGGAGAGGAGTCGGGGTTGGTTTCTATCTTTGGTTATCTAGCTGTATGAGTGTTAAAATCTGTCATAAAGCTAGATAACCGAAAGTAGGAATTATTCTCACGTTGCGCGCGAGCCGAATTTGCCAGCTCTGCCCACCTAAAGGTAAGGTCTGGGCGCCAGGGCCTGCCAACACGCACCTTTGCACCTAGTGGAAGATGCACACATGAAAACACACACCGTGGGACTGCGTGGTTAAATTCATACGTGTTTTAGATAAAAACATGGTATTTACCTCATTGCACTTGTGGGACTAAACAAATCCAGTAGTTTACCTCACTGGTTCTCGAGGGACCACAACGTGGGCAAACGTAGCGGGGGTCAGCGGTGCATCTGTGTCGTTATGAAGGGTAAATTTAGCCTCTTTTTTTTTGGGGTCACAGTCGACCAGAGACCGGCCACACCGGGAGCTGTTCATCAGCTCCCGGCCAAATCGTGGTGCTGAATATTAAACGCGCTGCCCGCTGGGATCGGCGCTACCCAGCTCTTGGCGACCTCTCAACTGTCGTCCTGCCACCTTCCCTCCCTTTCTCTCCCCCCCCCCAGTTTGTTGAATGTGAATAATCTGTTTGTGTCACGATTATGAATGGCCGAGGCCTACAAAACCGACATTGTCATTATTTTACAGGATTTATGAAGCTCTTATTCTTTATTTTAGCTTGTCTCTAGAGAAATCTAAAACGGGGAATCCACAATAAAAGGCATATAGTGCACAGGCACAGCGTTACCGGCAAAGTTAATGACCAGTACACGCTGAATGCAAGGAACGAACCAGTCAGACAGATGAGGGCTTCTTGTCTGGATAATGCTGGAGCAGCTTTGGGCCTGTGGAATGCGCCTCGGCATAAACCGGCCCGCCGTTCTTGTGGACCCGGTGGCTTCTGAAAATAAAAAGCAATGATTTCTGGCACCCGCTGAGCTTGTGTCTGGAGGTCTCCATTTGCAAGTCCGCCAACAATCTTTTTTAATAAACCTTACGTTTGCAGAGCCGCTGTTTCGCGCAAACCTTTTGTGTAAATGCAGCGTTCAGGGGAAAAATGCTTTCATGCCATTTTAATTCTCAAGAATGAAAGTAAATCATGTTTCAAGTTGAAGTTTATTTGTTGTATGTGCATCTGCAGCACATAGCCGAGCCCCAGGTAGTAAATAAAGCAAAATATAACATGACCAAAATATAGATGCACAATAGCCAGAGTGTAATTATGATAATATGTAGAAGGAAACCGATATTTGAATTGTATAAAATGTGAGGTTAGAGGAGCCTTATGGCTTCAAATTCTTATACGTTTGACTGTGCAGACCACACCGGAAATGTCATAAATGTAAAATCTCGTGCGCTGCATACTAGGTAATAAAGTCACTGTAAAAGCTTTTAATTTCTGAATGATCTGCACGTGCAATTCCACAGTAAACAGAGTGAAGGGGGGTGGGGGGGGGGGGGGGTGGAGTTTTTTTTTCCTCCAGATTATAATTACACTGGCGGCGGGAGTGAAATGAATGATCCGGTGCCGAGAAATCAAATTCAGTTGCCATGGTACCAGGTTGGCCGAAAGAGGAAAAAAAAGGAGGAAGAACAACAACGAGTTTGTTTTGAATGTTTGGCTTTTTCACACGTTCTCTCCCCTCACAGCGACGTTGCAACATGGCGCCGCGGAGGAGCAGCCGAGGGGCAACGCGAAGGCAGGAGAAATGGCGGGAGGAAACGTCGCCCTTCGTCTTTAATTGCCGCAGCCCCTTCCCCCACCGCTCTTACCCATGAGCCTCTAGTGCCATCTGTGACCCCCATGGGAGACAAGCGGAGCCTTGCCTGTGCCAACGAAGGGACAAAGACCCTGCGAGGTGGGCACAGGAAGGGAGGCCATTTTAGTGTCGAGATCCTGCCGGAGCATCTAAGATGGCTGGACCGGCTGGCACTCGAGGTGAGTTGCATCATGGTCTTGTCTTCCAGTGCTGGGCGGGGTATCGGGCGGCGGGGGCTTCCATTTCCTTTCTGCCCACTGTAGGCTCCGCAGCCTTTCAATTTCCTGCCGTTCCGATGTCGCTAATTAGCAGTGAGGGTTTGGGGGCACGTGGGGGGGTGTTATAAAGGAGCTGGCACCGACTGCGTGGAACACAGCGCCTCGCGTCTCGTCTAACATCAGCCACGGTAGGCGTGAATTAGTATTCACCCATAAGGCAACGGTGGCAATCAGCTCTCTTCTACACTGCCGCGCCCAGGCGTTATTTCGTCTTATAGCCGATTCTACTAAAAATGTACCTTTTGTCCCCAGTGTGTTAATTGGAGTTTTCTAGAAGTCCCCCCATTCTATTGCAAACAAGCAGAAGACAAAACTTTGTTTGTACATGATGGGATTTACATGCGGTATCCATTTCGCCCAATACATTTAACATTTAGATATACGTGCAAATTCAGGCGGAAGGTCGGCTTCTCCGCGATAAAAACCACAAAGGTCTCGTACCCTGGGCGACTTCCGCTGTCTCCAGTAATTTATTATTTTTTAACAACGATTTAGATTGTGGCAGGGATATATGCCAAATACAGAACATCAAAGGGGACGAGCGGTGCTAGTGTCTTCTGTGTATTTTGGACCAATATGTTAAAACGGTTTGCATTTCATCCACCAAATACTGTCACCAGTATTTAGAGCCATTTACAGCATGTCACATTCACCCAGCAGAACCCCATACAAATATGCCAAAATGTTGTCTGCCATTGAATATTAACCATATTTTCTAACGTGTGCAATCAGAAAATCTAAATTAGGTGAGCATGTGTGTGTGTGTGTATAAATGTGTCTGTGTGAGTGTGTGCAGTTTAGAGGTTGTATGTGTGTGTGTGTGTGGGGGGGGGGGGGGGGTAAGATGCTGCAATTTGTTCATTCGGAGAAGCATTTTATGGCAGATGAAAAATGAGTGTGTGAGACATAAAAAAAACCCAACTGGTTTTATGTAACACACACCTGATAATACTTGTAATTTAAATACAACTGGAGTTCCAATTTCACAGAAATGTTTTTTTCAAAAATATTTTTTTGGAAAACACAGCAGTTCATATTTGATTCGTTGATCAATAATTTGTGGGATTTTCACAAGCAGAATACATGCAGCGATTCACACATTCAAACCCTTTTCGGAAGACTAAGCGTAATCTGTGAATATATTTAGTGTCCGTGCTCAGAGCAGGAAATGACGTTGTTATTAAACCGTTTAGAAGCAGCCTGACGTCCCTCGCCGTGTGAAATCCGTGGCCACAGTGCTGGCTGTTGTCACGTAGCATGGCCTGGTGGAATGGGATCGAAGTCTTCTTCTTGCACAGTGTTGCTATGCTTAATGCACACACACGCACACACACACACACACGCACACACACACAGCTCATGCAACATGTAAAAAAAAATTAAAATGTATTTTTCGAAATAATATTTTTTTCCCATGAATGAAATGCGGCCATATCTGGGCAGGTAGAGATTAATTCAGGGAAATAAGTTCAGGGGTTTTTCTTTTTTTTGTGTGTGCAAAGGGAACCCAGTTAGATCCGAGAATCGCTCCAAATTACACAAAGAAACGTGGCGAGTAGAAGTAGAAGTATAAACGCCGGCCGGTTATGGAAGCTTTTGTTGGACTTAATTATTTGCAACTCGCAGAAAACAGTCCGTGCATGTTTGTGGACGTGACTTTACGAAAAAAAAAAAAAAAAGACTACATATTTGCTGATGCTGAAAATACTGAATGTGAATGTCAACATTTGTTTGTGGATTGTTTCCAGCGAGTTGCAAAGAATTCCGGTCTCCGGATCGGCGCGCGTGCACCGGCGCGGGAGCGCGCGCCCCGACCGGAACGGCGCTCGGCGCCGACACGTGACCGTCTGCGCAGCTGCGTCCCGCTCGTTAATGAACGGAGCGCGGTGTGACCCCCCCCCCCCCCCCCCCCCCCATCCCATCCCATCCCATTATCCTCCACCCTCCTCACAAAGAGCCCCGCTTTTTCCCACTATTGTCAGCGCCGGTGCGAGGCGCGGGACCCTTCAGGGGGGCAGGGTGGGAACCCCGGAGCAGACGCGGCCTTTGTGGGCCGTGCGTGTGTCTGTGTGTGGCGCACGCATGCGACCGTACGCGCCGGGACGCTCGACGTGCCACCCGATCATGCTAATTAGTCCGCGGGCTAATTAAAGTCATGGAACCGGGGTGTCGTGTGCGTTCCCAGGGCCCGCGCTGAATGCTCGGGGGCCACTTGGCCGCGCGTTGAATGCCGGGAGTCCGAAGGCTCGTAGTCAAGTCGCCTCTCGGCCGATAATTGGCCCGACGCGCAGAGTTACGGCGCGTCAGGATTTTACTCTCTTTTGGCCTTTTTCGTTGTATGAATCGTAAATCGCAGGGCGTGATGGTGGCGGGTGAAGAAACGCCATGTTTTCCCGCGGCCCGGGCTCTTCTCCACCAGCACCGGGGCCAGGACGAGGTTCTGGATCGAGCGTGTCTCAGGTCCAGCCTGCTGACGAATGGACGTCGAAATGCATCCATTTACATTTAACATTTACAACATTTATCAGACGCCCTTATCCAGAGCGACTTACAATCAGTATTTACAGTAGAGCAACTTGGGGATAAGTGTCTTGCTCAGGGACACAATGGTAGTAAGTTGGATTTGAACCTGGGTCTTCTGGTTCATAGGCAAGTGTACTACCACCCCTTCCCTCCACAGCGTATTGTACAGTAAAAATATACCCATCTAATCAATTAAACATTATTAAGGTGAAGTGACTGACATTGTGATACACTGCAGCACATCACACGGTGCACACAACGAAATGTGTCCTCTGCTTTTAACCATCACCCTTGGTGAGCAGTGGGCAGCCATGACAGGAGCCCGGGGAGCAGCGTGTGGGGACGGTGCTTTGCTCAGTGGCACCTTGGTGGTTCAGGAGTCGAACCGGCAACCTTCTGATTATGGGTTCACTTCATTACCCGCCAGGCCACCACTGCTTCCAATATTATAATTGGGATTGACATTACTGCTGTAATATTATTGAAATGCAGTCTTCTATTCAGCATCAATTAAGCATTATTAATAAAGGACAGGAAATCCTTTATTCTGCGTTCGTTATTACGAGGTGTAGTGCGTTCTTTTAGCAATGTCAGTGTTGGGTTGTTTAAAGTGATTTTGATGAATACATTTCTTGGTTCATGTGTGTGTGCAGTTCCGTGTAGCTGGTGTTGCATTTTCATACATCATCGTCTTCGATTTCTTAATTAAAGCTGCATGTAGACACTTTTGGACAGATGTCCTTTTTAATCCAAGGTTGAAATCCTCCACCACTCTCTCCGAATTTCTAATCTGGGTTGGTGGTGACAAGAGGACAACTGTCGTCTGAACTGAAGTTCAATTGTGTGGTTTCAGCGCGTCGGACGATCAATAGTGTCCTGTGCTGCCTCCCCACTTGAAGTGAGGACAATGTTGAAGATCCTCCAGATCTGAAACATGAGACTGTCCCCAGCCGCTAACCCCGGGGCCACGCAAGAGATCCAATGTAGGTCAGGCCTAATCTGGGTTCCCTAATGCAACTTTGTCCGAGACTAATCTATCACAAAGCCTGTCCCTAAGAATCTCGGAGGAAGACATAAAGAAGTCCCTCCATCCCGGGCTTTTCAGATTATGTCTGTCTGTGCGAGGAGCCGCAGCCAGGGGTCCCCTCGACGCGAATGAAAGTAGAACAGAATTAGACGGCTGAGCTTTTAATACATCTGTCATATATAATCACAGCGAGTGTGGAGCGAAAGGAGGTCTCCGGAATCTGGAGTGTGACCTGCTTTCTTCTCCTGCTCCTCCTCGCAGGCTCAAGCCCTCCATCGTGGAAACTTTCGCTTTGGCTTGTTCAAAATCAAGAATGCCGTGAAGCTGATTGTGGAGATGGTCTTCAGACGGGGTTTGAAGAACTGAGGGAACCCCGCTTATAAAAATATATATATTTCTAAATATAACTTGTGTTCCAACACAAGTTCAAGTTCAAGGCTCCAGAGGCATCTGGACTCTGGCCAGTCGGAGACAGAGTCTGAAGCCTGTCCCGTGGAGGCGGTTGGGGCGTTGGGGGGGGTTTGCCCTCTGACCCATGTGGAGGTTGCTAGGGGAGAGAGGCGGGCCACTTCAGCGATGCACCAGTGAAAAGGCCGAGCTGTCAGGGCTGTCTAGAGACGTCAGCCCCCCTGCGGCCGGGCGCGGGCACGGATCCTGGGAATGTCAGCGCCGAGGGAGTGCTTTCGATTCATCAGGCGCCCCTTCACTGTAGGACCAGGGACCCCCCCCCCCTCCCCTTCCACCATCGCCACCTCCATTCAGACCCAGACTGGTCCCCCCAGAGCTCCAGTCTAGCCAGTTACAGCCGTCTAACGTCACCCCAGTCTGGAAACCCCCCCGCGCCACACACGGCCTCAGCTGGTGTGTGGCACCTGAGAAGGCGCGCCATTTTACTGTAGACCAGTGTAAACAGGCTGCAGCAGCTTAGCTCTGTGATTCTACTGTGTGTGTGTGTGTGTGTGTGTTTGAACTAGTGATTGAGAGTCTACTATAGAAAGAAAGAGAGAGAGAGAGCATGTTTTTTCCTTCCTTGAGGCCTCTTTGGAGCTCCGGGAGGAAGGTGGCGAATAAAAGGCGGCTCATTTGCATAAGCTGCATGCAGTCTAAAGAGTGAGTTCAGTCGGGAAAAAAAAAAGATATCAGGGAACAACAAAAAGGAAAAAAGAACAAGTCTGGCATTGTGTGGCCGGAGGGAGAGAAGGGAGAGCGTGCATGGGTGAATGAGTGGAAATGGACAGAGAAAGAGTTTCAGCCGCTCCCCCGGGGGGATAAAAGCCCACAGGAGCCACTATGTATAATATTTGAACATTGAGAAAAGAGCCGACACGCTGTTTGCAAAGGCCCCGTTTAAGGAATAAAAGATTGATCGCCTTTCCCCCGCGTTCTGCCTGTAATTATGAATAAATTGCTGGGAAACGTTAAAATCGATCAGATTTTTGTTGGAAAAAGTTATAAATGGCGTAATACAATCAGCTGACCACGTGCTGGAGAAATTCGGACCCTGTGAGCAGCGCCTGTATACTCATGACGTGCTTTACGTAGCGTGAAGGTTTGTTGCTTCTGGAACATTCCTGCCAGGACTCTCCTTCCTCATCCTGTGACCCATTTATGTCCATTTTTCACTTTATCCTGGTTATTTATATGGATATTATGGACCTGTGTAATCGTCTAATCGAACCCGCTCCAACGCAGAGGCCCTGGGTGGGAACTCAGTTCTGATTCTGGTTTCTGTTCCAGGTGTGAAGACCCGCTCAGAGCCGGACGGATGGCACGGGGGAGTCGTGGCACAACTTCCATTTCAACAGCCTGATGGGCGAAGAAAGGAAAGATGGAACTCTGTGTGCAGCAACCCAATGGCAACATTTTTATTTAATGCCTGCAGTGGATTGTAAAATAAATAAATTCTTTTCAGTCCATACAGCCATAAAATAATTTGTATTCTGTGTAATTTAACTGAGTTTTGATGTTGTTTTATGCTTTTGTAATTAATTTAAATAAAGTGTTAAATGGCTCTAACTGACTTCTTTATAATTTGTTCAAATTAAAATAACAGAATGCGGAAACATTTCAGTACAAATATATAAAAAAAAATCATGTATTTAGAAATGATTTAACTATTTTCTTTTTAGAAAACATTATTATATATAATGTTAGATATACTTTTAATATTTACACACACAACTCAATGAAGCTACTTTGTGGAAGGTAATAATGATAATTATTTCCTAATTAGACTATCGGGGGTGAGGCAACATCACGTTTTAAAATATATGATTTATATGAGTTAATACATTTACATTTGGCGAAATAGCTCCGCTGTGTGTGTGTGTGTGTGTGTGAGAGAGAAATCTCTCAGCACCTTGGACAGCAGAGACTCTCCGTTTTCATACTGAGATATTTTGACTAGTGAATATAGAGCAAAATGAAGAAAAAAAACAAGACAATGTAGTAAACGCAAAACGCATAGTGTAGTATTAATAAAGCCCACGGTCACCCACGCATAACACGCACTGGGGAAAGACAATAAAACATAGACTAGTACAGAAATGGATATAATAGAGAAGCAAAGGCCGGTGGGAAGCATCCAGCGGAGAAATAAGCGAGGAATGAATGAATGAATGAATGACTGAAGTGGACGTGTAGAAACGGGCTTGAGAAGCGGCTGGTTTCGTGTGTGGAGCGCGGAGCTGCGCAGGGCGGCGGGTGGAGGGCGGAGGAGCTGCTGCTGCTGCTGATGATGATGATGCTGACGCTGCTGCTGATGATGCTGATGCTGTTAATAAGCCGCTGAATAGAAGGACGCGCTATTTTTTTTTTGTTTTTTTAACCTTCTCACGAGCACCGGAAATGACCGATTCTCACTGTGACGACAAGGGGTGAACGGGTTTATTAATAATAATAACAATAATAACAATATATAAAATCTTGCAATTTCATCCATTTATTTTATACATTAAAACAGAAAGAATTGGGCAACAATAATGGAGAAACTTGATGAAGACCAGAGGAATTATTTCATTTATTTATTATTTAACATTTTATATTATTTGTAGATGTTAATTTTATTTTTGTGCTTATTCTTCCAGAAGTCTAAGATCTTTTCTGTAAACATTCCTCATAATTAAAAGCAGCATTTCAAATATTCATAAACAGCTAGAAACCCGTTTTGGTTTTGAATGTATGAATTCTGGACTAATTAATGCTCATTGCTCATTGATTTTGGGGTAAAAATGGAGAGAAGATGCGGCGGTGCAGAGTTCATGGAGTCAGCAGGTTCCTGACCTGCTCTGAGGCCAGTGGAGGACGGGGGAGGGCGGTGGGTGTCATGCCCTGGACAGTCCCCCAGAGAAACATAAACGGCACGAGAGACTCCTAGGCCAAAGGTCAAAGCCATAGGTCAAGAAGGGCTAATTAAGTGGCCATTTCCTGTTAATCCCCAGCGGGTCTGAACCCAGTCGTGCCTTTTCAATAATTCCTTCACTTTAAACGAAGTACCATGTTGGAAAAAAAGAAAATTACATGCCACAACGCATAAACACAACAGTCATACAAAATAAAAATTCGAAATGTTTGCAGCCTGTATTAGTATTTTTGCCTTTTCTTTTATTTGACTAATATATCAGGTTAACGTTAAAAAAATATGTGTAACACATGGCTACTTACACAGTAGTACATTTCTGAATCCAATTAAAAAGGGAAACTACACACACACACACACACACACACAGCCCAGGTTTTATGAGTAAAGCAGCAGCAGAGCAGCAGGACGGAGTGTGAAAGCGGATTTTGGGCCGGCCGTTTACGAGCGCGAGGGTCTGTATATTATGCCTTAGCATGAGAAAGGCATGGGGGCCTGTGAAGCCCCCCGACCCGCCAACCCCTGATCCCCAGACGTGAATAGCTTCACTCAAGGACTCCCCGGCCTCTTCAGCGGACCTAAGCTCTACAACATGGTGATTTAATGTACCCCCTCTCCTACTCAAATACCCCTCCGGGCTGCTGCAGTGTATCGGCCCCGCGGCAGTTTGTTTAAGGCCTGCTCTGCCCACCCCCACGGCCGCCCCGTGGCCCTCCCTCTCTTCCCTTTCACGCCCCACGATCGCCGCATTTAAGGGGCTGTAATGAGAACAAGGGCCCTTTCAGTGGCCGGGAAAGCTGTGTTCCTATTCAATTAGCTGCATTTCCAAGCCACACAGGGGCTCTAATGGAGGGGAGCACCATGGACTCATGGCTATCTCTGTAAAAAAAGTGAATAAATAAACAAACAAACAAAAAGTTAATAATTTCTAAAAAAAAGCTAAGAAATTTCTGTTTATACTACTGCTGAGTATGGGTGAGGATCACAATCGTGACAATTCTGTACATTATGTAACACTCAAAATAATTTATCATATAATCATGATGTATAGAAGGACTAAAACAAACAAACAAAAAATCATTTAAACTGCCTTGCATTTCTCTAACATTAGAGATGCATGGAAAGAACGTCTTTACTTGATCCATTTGTTTTTTCTTCTGCAATGAAAGGTTTCTCTCACAGACGTATGAGGGTGCCGCTTGATCGTGCATATGTTGATACTGATGAGATACCAGCATCATGAGGCCACGAGGCCACACACTGTGCGTCAATGAAATACACAATACAAACAATCCATGCATCTTATAAAAAAAATAAAATAAAATGACGGAACTCTCTCTCTCTCTCTCTCTCACTAGTGAGAGAGAGAGAGAGAGAGACAGCGATTTGTTCCGTCATTTTATTTTTTTATATATATATATATAGATAGATAGAGAGAGAGAGAGAGAGAGAGAGAGAGAGAGACAGCGATTTGTTCCGTCATTTTATTTTTTTTATATATATATAGATAGATAGATAGAGAGAGAGAGAGTGAGAGAGAGTATTTATTGTGTACAGTACTGTGGACAGTGTTAGACTGTAGTGAAACTACAGTTTAATTGATCAATTAAGCTAGTGGTTTAATTTATCTTCCCATGTATATGTGAAATAGTTCAGGAACGGAATATGAAACACAAAGTGATCATTGGCTTGATAGCTAGAGACAGGTCTCAGTCTCTCCCAACCCTTTAAACTAACGAATGAACTCCTACAAGCAAAAGTCTACAGATGGAAACAAAAAAAAATATTTGCTGCTCAAAAAACAACAGGATAACAGAGTCTTTCTCTCTATGCATACCATGTCATTGTTTCATGAAAACAAGGAAATTCTGCAATAAACACTTTAGATAAATTAATATTTGATTGATGGTTGAAATGATGGCTTTGACTGTACAAATAAAAAAGGCTATGCTGGCTGACAGATTTATCAATACTGGTAAATCTGGTAAATACTTAGATATTAATAATGGTAATATGCTGTTGTTTACATAATGAGCTCAGTGCTCAGTCACACACACAGAATAACAATTTGTTAATTAGAAAACTGAGCGCCCTCTATAGGATGCTTTTTTTATGGTATTTGGAAAAATAATCAAGTGAGAATTAGAAGAACATGCACAAGGTTTATCAAAACAAAGCATATCTTCAATTACTAAAAATAACAATAATGAGGAAGCCAGAAGCAATAAATATGTTTATGTAATAGTATTATTGTAATGCGTATATAATACGCATTACAATAACATATCTTTTTTTTATTGTCCACATAGCAGCTGAGTTTTTTCAGCGTTTGCAGAATTCAGGTTGGTGCTGAACGGACAGCGCCGCAACCAGAGTAGCAGGTAGAGACTGAGGTCTCTCTCTCTCTCTCTCTCTCTCTCTCTCACACACACACACACACACACACACACACACACATTAACTCACTGTGCCAGAATCTGCTCATGTCACCTCGAGAGTCTCTGATCTGCATCATTTTAGAAATACACTTTAACATTAACACACATTTAACCTTTAGATAATAAATATAATCACAGAAATGACAATATGATAATAATAA
The DNA here is from genome assembly GCF_900700375.1 of Denticeps clupeoides. Taxonomy (NCBI): domain Eukaryota; kingdom Metazoa; phylum Chordata; class Actinopteri; order Clupeiformes; family Denticipitidae; genus Denticeps; species Denticeps clupeoides. The sequence continues at coordinate 5,099,297 of NC_041723.1, read as the reverse complement.
TAAAAACAGCAAATATTAAATCAGTTAAACGTTTAAATGATCTGGCGACGTTCACTTTGGTGGCACGCTTTGGTCAAATACTACACGGAGCTAAAAAAAAAAAAAAGGTCGTTCTACATATACACGCCTTTGTTTCTTCTCAAAAATATTTGTGTTTTAATCATAATTACTTTCCTGTTGCTATAAATGCAAGCTTGCATTTAAGCATTTAAGCATTTTAAGCAGATTAAAAATTACGTATGATCTGCATACTTTGCATGAAGTATAAATGAGATCATGTACTTTTTATTATTATTTAATTAAGTATTAAAATATAAAACATATTTGTTGAAACTAATAATTTTTCTTAATGCGTTTAGTTTAAATGAACGTTTCGTTAAAAGATGTTAAATTTTAACAGTTGGAAAACTGAGAAAAGTTTTATATTTTTTGACAGAGTTGACAGCATAATTCCTGACTTCGAGGTATTTTCTCCACGATATTTTGCGCACAATGTCGAAAAATGCAGAAAAGAAAAATAATTATAGAACATCAGAGCTAACCTCACATTCTGTGAAAACGACATAACGACCAATACAGTGATATGATATTTACAAAGATTACTAACAATAACCATTACATTTAAGTACAAAATCTATATTCTGTCTGAGGATTTAGGGAAAACAGAGACTTTTCCTTCAGATCTAGTTAAAAAAATCCAACGGTGTTTCGATTAATTGGGACACTGACATTTTTTTAAATCGAATTTTAAATTAAGTCTATAAATGACGTCTAAAAGCAGGTCGTTTACGAAAGATCGTCGTAGCTAAACGAATCAGTTTATATGCCAGCAATTCCTGTGTTAACCTCGAGTTTCCAGCATCCCGCCCTCATGGAATAAATGCCAATTTATATAAATTCTCCTGCCAATTTCTACTGCAAACATTAAAAAAAAATCCACGCATTTTTATTTTTATATATATTGAGTCTTGCAAGAAGTCAAAATAAAACTGTCTTAATTCGTTTTTTTTTTATCAGGCGCAAACCGGATGCACAATGTTGCCAGTTTCTGACAATTTAGTTCCTTCTTCTGAATGTTTCCCTACACGCTCTGGACTGTGACGTCAGGAAGCGCCAACGATTCGAAAAATGTCCTGTTACAGAAAATGTCATGCTCAGAGATCAGAATCATATCCTATGCCTCAGATTTGAATCTACTTTTTCAGACACATTCTGTCTTCTCAGTGTGAGGAACAGAAACACAATGCGTTTCTGCTTTTACGCATTTCTGCACATTTTTTCAGCCCTGATGGTTTTGTTTTTGCATATGATGATGAGAAAAACAAAGCCCCGATCCACCGGAATGCTCAAACACATTCCATCATCGTATAAAAGCCATTTTAATTCATCATGCAGTCAGCGCTGGGTGGAAGAGTGACTGCAGACTGTTGACCTTCGACCTCTGCTGTCTGGAAGCCTTGTGTGATCGGAGGTCAAGGTTGTCTCGACTCTGGGAGGGCCCAGCGGTGCTGTCTGGGATGGATGGGCCAGTCAGGCTCCCGTCCAAACAACGTCTGCGTCGGGTTTGGCTAAATTCGGCTGCAGACGTGGCAGTCGTGTGGTCTGCATAGCAAACATGCATAAATGTCACACGCTCTCTCTCTCTCTCTCTCACACACACTTGCATCCAACCTTTTACAAAAAAAAGAAAGAGTGAGTTTCTAAAATGTTTCATTAGATGGCCTTAAATTTAAATTCAAATCAAATTCAAATTTTATTTGTCACATACACAGTCATACACGGTATGATATGTAGTGAAATGCTTTAGCGACTGCTATAGACCACAATAAAATATTGCAAACATAACCAAATATTACACTTTTATGTTTTTAACATAAAATATGTGTAACAGGTAGGGTGAAGGTGTGCAAATGTGTAAAGTGAGAGTAAAGTAAAAAATTTGTGCAAGATTCTGGGGGGAAAGAGTCCAGAAGTTATTGAAAGTGCTGCAGTTGTATTAGTGCTCTGTCCTGTGTAGTGTTGTGGTTGAGAGCTCGTATAGCCTGCGGGAAGAAGCTCCTCCTCATTCTCTCTGTGTTAAAGCGGCACTTTCTTCAGGCCACAGTGCACACAAGCACACATGCTCACGTGCATGCACACAGAGTCACATGCACAGACCTCCCTGGTGTTTGGAAGTGGAGCGCGTCGCGGTGGTGCAGGGCACCGCGATTTAATAACTAGACATGAAACACAGCAGGAAACAAACCGGGTGGCAGGTACAATACTCACACATTCAAGGCTCATTTATGATAACATACATGTGGTAACAGGAGCACAATAGACACAAAAGTAAAGTTCGAGTTGTGACAATACCTCCCCCCTAAAGAAAGGGGGCATATCCAGGTCGAGCAGCATCGCTACGTCCAAGGTCTCAGGTTACGATCTTCCAGACGGACATCCCGCGACACCTGGACTCCCGACGCTTGCTTCCATCATCGCCGGAAGCCGGAACCTGCCGGGTAGATCGATCCACCGCTCCTTCGGTCAACATCAGCCAGGGAACAGGAGTGCGGGAATCCTCGACCTCATGGGAAAAACAGGAACGTGAGCATCGAGGGCCTGCCAGGAACTGCTGGGATCCGTACCTCCAGCCACCCTGGGGACAGTATGAGACCACGGCCCGGAACTTTTACAATCAAGGGCCTGGGTGGGAGCGCTGAAAAGTCGGCTTGGGGGAAAGCCAGGAGTCTCCCAGCGGGGTTGAGTCGGCTGCATCCCGGGGATGGTGCCAGCATCATGTCACGTCGGTGCAGGGAGCGGCGGACACGAACGCACGACTCCAAAAACCGGGATTTAATAACAAGACATGAAACACAGCAGGAAACACACCCTGTGACAGGTACCATACTGGCAAATTCAAGACTTTTTATGCTAACATACAGGAGCTAACAGACACAAAACACCAACAAAAACTTGGTGAGTTCCAGGAAGAAGTTCGGCTTGTGACAGGGCGTGTAGCCACCCGTCAATCACCGCTTAAGAGAGACGTCTCGCCTGCGACAGCGCGGGCATCCTCCCCATACATTCAGCTTCTCCTAGCAACTGTCGTCTGGTGACAGAGAGGCTTTGTCCATAGCAACAGGAGCCCAGCATTCAAAAGGACTCCAGCCATAGCAACCAGGCTTAGGCAGGCCACAGAGGGCTTTTCTTGGGCCCGGTGAAAGGCCTGTTCCCCGTGGCTCAGGCTTCTCTCATGACCCTGAGACAACGGGCCACCGCCGTTAGGGACCGCACTGTAATGGAGCACATGAAGGACCAGACTGGCTGCACGGGATCATGGCGATCCTGTGGTTCTGCCGAGCGGTGGCTTACATACGGTACACTAGCTGCCCGTTAATGTATCTGTGGAAAACAAAGGCAGCAGATGTTCCGATCTTACTGGAGATTGGTGGTAGTAGCCTAGTGGGTAACCAAAAGACATAGGCTCAAACCCCACTTACTAAAATTTGTGTTCCAGAGCAAGACACTTGTCCCTGAGTGTCTCCAAAGGGACTGTCCCTGTAACTACTGACTGTAAGGGCATCCGATAAGTGCCGCAAATGTAAATGTAAATGCAGACCGTAGTGCGATTTGGTCACTGATCCCAATGTTCAAAGAATTAAAAAAAGACGACTAGATCGTCTCCTTGTCACTCCCCGCCTGTGCCTCTCTCCCTCATTTGTCTCTGTTATTGTTTCAAATTAAGCCAACAAAATAAGTGAAACACCAGCATCCGAGGAACTCTTCCAGAGCTCATGGCTCCCACAGATGTTTTCACCTGTATTTAATATGTAGTAAATAATTTTTTTATTACACTCATTCTCAGTGTTTTCCAGACAATGTATTTGTATAGTGAACTTTTTATATTCTCTGTGCCTTTTATTTTTGGCTGCTTTTATCTTGTTTTGTTCACTTTCTGATGTGACAATGTAAATTTCCCACTTGTGGGACTAATAAAGCATCATCTTGTCTTATCTTATGTAACTTAGTATACATTATGATGGCCAGTCCTCTCAACATTGTCTGCAATGACAGTTTTTGTCCTCTCTTTATGTCTGCAAATTTTGAAATAGAACTCAGCAAATTCAACCAGTCCCAAGTGCACCAATGTTTTTAACTATCCCCATTACGCATAAATATTATTTTCAATTTTGCACATTCGCAGTGGTGTAAAGAGAAAGAACTGGCAGAAACCTGGAGACAAACCTTCAGTCTCCAATTCTTAAAAGACAGAGAGAGGTTGAGTGATCAGGCAGCTCACAGGCAGATTTGAATTGTTTGAATCAATGCATTTGTTTAAAACAAGTTTTTGTTCAATGTTTTAGCTGCTATCACCTGAAAACAGTTCTATGACTTTTATCACAACATAACGTTGTGTTCAGAGCACTTACATTGGACTAGTAATTAACATGTACAATACCAGTAACATTAAGACTGTAGCCCCTTAAAGCAGGGCCCTACTGCCTCCAAAGACTTAGCCTGAAAGATCATGACGTAAAACTACGTATAAGCGTTGCAGATCTGCACTTGGTAACTTCCATGATGCCATGAAGTAAATGCAACTGAGTGATGTAATGTTATATTAACACAGCAAAGATGAGTGCTAAGAAAGTGAACATCCGAAATGCTCTCTCTGAAGTGATGTCAGGCCCGGCGTCCCTGTGACATTCCTTCTCTGTTCGTTTATTAATTTCCTTGGCTTCTAAAGCCATCTTTTCCGGGGGACACAACGGGAAGGTGGAGGCTCATTTTGATTGTACGCATTGCAGCAGGCCCCTTCGTTAACATGCTCATTGAGAGCCTCCCATTCTGAACGGCGTTTTCTCACACTAACGGCCTCATCCCACGGCCGCTTTCCCACCCTCTCCCTCCCCTGACCTGTCAATCACGCAGAGGGACTGATCCAGGCAGGCAATCCGTCAGCGGCGGTGAAAAGAGGTCTCACTCTCTTTTTCCCCTTCTCTTTCAACGCTCCCTGGCCCCTTTATCTTTCTATTTCTCCCTCTCTCCGTCGCATTCAATGGGCGGGTCAGCCTTAATCCCTCACGCTGCTCCTTCAAGTTCCCCACCATTGTCTCTCGGCCTCCTCGCCGACCGCCTTCATCACAACACAGTAAACACAGTTATGCGCTTGAGGTTTGCAGCACCAGTCCCCCCCCTTCACAGACAGGCACCCCTCCCCTTTTTCCACTCCCGCCTCTGTCACACCACAAATCAACATCTCCCAGGTCATGCCCCTCCCAGGACCGGGACTCTTTGAGTGTCAGAACCGGATCATGTCATGAAAGGGGCTTGATTTAGTTTTAACAGGGTCCAGTGTCCTTCCTTTAAGTGGCTAATGAATATACATGATTAAGCCGGGGTGGTGCGGAAGGGGAGCAGGGACCAGGGAGGGCCGTGGCGAGTGGGAAAAAGAGGAAAACAGGGACTCTGTCTAGTTTAATTGGAACACTTGTGCAACCATTACTCTCTTTTGCGGACACAAGTTAACTCACGACAAAAGAGCTCCAGCTTTTCTTACGGAATCGTAAGGGATTAAGGGACATTCTCTACAGGACAGGAGGGATGAGACAATGTGGGCTCTACACGCTCCTGGGAAAGAGAAATTAGAAATGATACTCTTAACGAAGATCAATTTGATTTTATTAGAGCAAACACATTGCAAAGACCTTAGTAAGCAGCAGAGCCCAAAGCCAATTGAAGACTGGATGACTCGGGGGGTTCCTCTGTCTGAAGCTAAGCTACGCTAACACAGACATTGAACTTGGCCTGTCTTTGACCTGCTGACCACTCTGTTTACTGACCTCTGTGTCCCCCCTGCCGACCCAGACGAGACAAGAGACAAATATGTGACCTCCGACCGGTCACTGCTGCCATACAGAGACCCAGAACTCTGGATTTACGACATGTCATATGCCAATCAAATCATATGCAACTAATTTGGGCAGATCAGTGAAGTGAGAGAGATTAGTCACATGTAATACACCACAGCACAGCACCCAGTGCACACAGTGAAATGTGGTCTCTGCTTTTAATCATCACCCCTGGTGAGCAGTGGGCAGCCATGAAAGGCGCCCGGGGAGCAGGTTGTGGGGGCGATACATTGCTCAGTGGCACTTTCCAACTGGCAACCTTCTAATTACGGGTCCACTTGGAATGTACCATAAACTGTCACTAAAGGGATATCAAAGAAAAAAATATTTAAAAAATAGGTGCAATAAACAAGAATGTTATTATGATATCTGTTTCTTTTTCACTGCTCTTGGTTTTCAGCTCTCCTTGAATATAGTGAAATTGCCATCAAGGAAATATTTTATTTAGAAACATCAAAGGCAAAAAAAAAACAAAACAAACAGAATTAAACTCCGCCTAGATATTTAAATATTAGAGCATTTTACCGGGCACTATTCAATGCAGAAAAATGGACAACAGAAATGGCGAGCAAAAGAACCACAATGAAAGCACTTACTAAAAAATTCACCTTTAAAAGGTACCTTCATCACTCTTACAGGTTAAATTAATCATGCGTGAACACAGAATTTTTTTATTTTATTTTAAGAAGACCCAGAGGACATGTTCTATATATGTGTGTGTGTGTGTGTGTGTGTGTGTATGTGCAGAATAAATAAAGGATTAAATTATCAATTTCAATGTACACATTTATTTAAAATACTAAACAAAAATGCTCATTCGATATTTAATTTAGCATTTAGTTACGTTACATAAAACATAAAACTGTCCAGTTAGTAGTTTTTCTGGACAAATGGCTATGAATGAAGGCAGATCAAACTTATGACTGTAATGATTAAATCCCTGCAACTGATTCAGACCATAAATGCAAAGTTATATATATATATATAAAAAACCTTGATATCAGATCGTTTAAAATATATAATCTGTCCAGTTGTTATAATTGTGTTGAATTTGATAATATACTTGAAAGGATAAAAGTTCATTATATTCTCCCTTGACATAAAATATGACAATACTCTAGTACTCTGTCTAGTACATCTGCAGAAAAGCAGATCAGGCCACAAACAAACCGTTTTAAGGAAATTAGTCCCTAAATGTCCCTAAATGAACAGCTATTACACATGGTCCCTCAGTTGGCTCTGCTTCACTTTTTTTTTTGTTGAAACACCCCCCCCCCCCCCCCCCCCTTAAAGAAAAAAAATATATATATAAAAATCTTATATATAAAAAAAAACCCTCACAATTGCATACTGTCGTGCATTTTAATGTGCCTCGTTACACATCTAAAATCAATGTGCCCCATTAAATATCGAATCTTTTGCTGTGGAAACATGATGTGTAACGGGGTGCGGGAACCGAGCCAGGCCGGTTTGGAGGGGAGTCCTCTCCCGCCACTAACTCCGCTCCACCGCGTAGTTGGTCGCAGGTCTGCGGGAGACAAAAGGCAGGTTACTGCGCCACCTTGCGGACGCGCCCGACGTTTGCTGGCTCGTCTGCGTGAACTGTGGACGCTCACATGGCTGAGTTCTTGTTCATCATCATGTGGTTGTTGTACTCGAGGACGGGTGCGACGATCTCTTCTTCCTCGGGTACCTTTTGTGCGCGGAATAAATGTACGAAATTAGCAATAATGACGGTAATTAGAGTTTTTCGACATGCCAGCGGCACAGAAAACGGGCGCGGCACTGACACGGTGACACCTGTCCCCGGGGACATCATAACAGTGGAGGTGTGACGAAGTCACAGCACATGCGGGAAGGTCATTCCACTGCACATTTACTCTGTAATCATAACGACTCGGTCGGAACGAACGGGTGGAAGAGTGATGCAAAAAAAAAAAAAAAAAAAAAAAAGCACGGACACGGCAAATCCCCGAACAAGGTCGACGATAGATTCACATTTTGGTCCTGGGTCGCACTGGAAGCGGTGGCTGCTGCCACCTACAGGACGTTTTCCGACGACGCCTGTCACGGGACAATTTCCTTCACAGTCTGAAATTACTCCCGAAGTTTCGATTAATAAAAATGGTCAGAACAGGGTTTTTTTTCGTCCTTACACTGCGCCTCCCTCGGGCTTTAGAAAGTAAATTATAATTCCGTGTTTGTTTCATTATAGTTAAAATTTTTAACATTATTAAGATCATTTTTGATGCTCAAATGCCATATATGCCTACACAGTACAGGCCAAATGTATGGAGACACCTTCTGTGGGGTTTCTTTATTTTCATTCTCACTGAAGGCATCAAAACTCCACGTGTTCATTCTGTACTTAACAAAAAAAGGTGAAATAACTGAAAACATGTTTTATATTCTAGTTTCTTTGCTCTGATTACTGCTTTGAACACTCTTGGCATTCTCTCTATGAGCTTCAAGAGGTCGTCACCTGAAATGATTCTCCAACAGTCTTGAAGGAGTTCTCAGAGGTGTTTAGTACTTGTTGGCCCCTTTGCCTTCACTCTGCGGTCCAGCTCACCCCAAACCATCTCGACTGGGTTCAGGTCCGGTGACTGTGGAGGTCAGGTCTCAATTTTTTGGTAAGTACATAACTCCACATGTGTTCATTCATAGTTTTGATGCCTTCAGTGAGAATCTACCAATGTAAATGGTCATGAACAGTATGTCCGCCACCGACTGGTCACCAAAGCTGTTAATCAATTAGATAAATTACAGTTGTATTTTGAAATCTGACACGTCTTGAGGTGAGTAAAAATTACAATATTTTGTGTTGAATGATTTGCATATGTTGATTAAGTTGATACGTAAGATGTGTAGTTAGTCATCCACACACATGCAATCTATTTTTTCTTTTGCATTTCACAAGCCACACTCAAGCCTCTTTTTTTATAGATGTCAAAAGTAAAAACAATATATTTTTGCGTCTCCCAGTGCTTTGTCTTTTGTGGAAAATGGGTCCAAATGGATCTTTGAGTGTTAAAGGTTACTGACCCCTGGCTAGGTGGAATATAACATGTTTGCACATACATCTAAATTTTAGATGTAAATGAGTTCTACCCTCACCTCCCAGTAGAACTCATCATCAAAGCAGTTCTCATCAGCCACATCTCCCCAAATAGGCAGCTTCAGGATGCAGCCTAGTGGAGAATAGTGCAGATATTTAACATGCATGCTATGTTTGAAATGTGTTATTTTAGTGCACTTCTCCAATGCTACCGCTGTCCCACCTACCAACAAAAATTCCACCACCGATGCCAAAAACTATTGCCACACACAGTGCTGCAGCTTGGTAGCCACCTTGCACAGGAGCCACTCTGTTGAAGTCAAATATTCCCCTAAATCTGTTGTAATATATAAAAAGATAGGGGGGAGGTTAATGTTGATACCAGCTGATGGAATTTGCATGGGATGTCCTCGTATACAACAAAATACAATAAACTCACCCCTCTTCGCCATATACTGTTGTACTGGCCGCAGCAGCAGTGATGGCGCCCACAACTCCACCGAGAGCTCCAGGCAAGGCATGGAGATTATGGATGCCACAAGTGTCCTGGATCTTAAGGTGCTTCTCCAAGAAAGGCTAAAGCAAAAGCAAACCAATCACTTACGCAATGAATGGTGGCGCAAAAACATTTTTTTGTTAAAAATGGTAACAGTTCCTGTCCAATCTATTGACCAAAAATGCATGCTGTGCCTGTATGAAAATATGGGTACACCACCATGGGCTGCTGAAACCAAAAGATTACTTCAAAGAAAAAGTATGTACATAATAATACACTGCACCTAGCACAAGGAAAACTTTACAAATGGAAAGGATGGATTCCAGCTTATCTTGATAACTATGATGAATAAGCACAGGCTAAAGGATGCTGAAAACAAGAGCAGAACTCACGGTGAAGTAAATGTATCCCAGAGTGGAGATGAGGCCGCAGAAAAAGCCCACAATGAGGGAGCCGTACGGCATCAGCATGAACTCAGCCGCTGTTCCCACAGCAACACCTCCAGCCAGTGTGGAATTCTGGATGTGCACCTGGATAGAGGTGCAGTTTACGTTATTAGAGAATAACTTATTCGCATTGATGGGGGAGAGAATGCGTATTGTCTTTGATGTGAGAGGTTTCATACCATGTCGAGTTTACCCGTCTTCTCCCACAGGCTGGAAATGGCGTACGTGGTGAGTACAGTAGATGCCAGAGACAGGTAGGTATTAATGGCTGCCCGATGCTGCCCATCTCCATGGTTGCAGATGGCAGAGTTAAAACTGGGCCAGAACATCCACAAGAAGAGGGTACCTGCAAAGTGTGTGAACTCGAGTCACAAATATGTGAGATGTCTTCCTTCTAATGTCCTTCTAAGAACATTCAAATTAAGGATGAGCCATTCACTCACTCACTCACCAATCATGGCGAAGACGTCCGAATGGTAGACAGATCCGTTCATATGCTTGCTTTTACCCAAGTTTGGACGATAAAGGACCCAAGAGATGGAGAGACCATAATAACCACCAAAAGCATGAATCACCATGGATCCTCCAGCATCTTTGGCCTATCAAAAATCATGCATTATGAGATGGCAGTAATTTATACAAGATTGTTCAGTTCAGTAATTGATTATTTTAGTTTAGTTATAAATGAATCACAATTATCCCCTAAGACCAAACTTGCTATTAAACAATGCATATTTCTTTTTTGAAGGGATTTATGTAGGAAATTGCTGGGATGAATTTCACGCTTGTCATAGGTCAGACCCCACAAATGAAGTAAACATGCGGCTGTTGAGACTTACATGGAGCACGCTGATGATGATGAATTCCTCCACTGCAAATAACGTGACTCCAAACAGGGTGAGCACCAACAGCTGGACTGGACTGACCTTGCCCAACACGGCACCGTACGCAATGAGGCATCCCGCCACGCAGAAATCCGCATTGATCAGACTAGGCACAACAGAAACACCTGACCATTTTGAACAAAGATCATTCAAAAACGCTCTCCAAGCCTATCTCCTCTCAGACAAAAAAAAAAAAGTCTATATCCTTATGGAAGGTAATTCTCTCCTATGTTCCCCTAATGTATCATGTTCAAAAAGGCGGCATGGTTCCAGATCCGAACAATGAGGAGAAGATGGGAAGTCAAATGTCTTTCTCTGGCATTGTGTTACACTTGATACTTCGTGCTTTACACGAAGACTCTGTCCATACGTAAATGGTGCTGGCACCCAGATCACTATGATAGAGATAATGTGTGTGGAAACAATAAAAAAAAAACTAAAACTAGTCAATCCAGTTCCCTTTTTTTTAACGGTACGTGACAAAAGCAAAATCTGTTGTAGCTACTGAACCTAAAATCATGTTGTTTGCATTTACATTTACATTTACAGCATTTATCAGACGCCCTTATCCAGAGCGACTTACAATCAGTAGTTACAGGGACAGTCTCCCTGGGTTAAGTGTCTTGCTCAGGGACACAATGGTAGTAAGTGGGATTCGAACCTGGGTCTTCTGGTTCATAGGCGAGTGTGTTACCCACTAGGCTACTACCACCCCTTTGCCTTTCCCATGCAGCCCCTGTCAAGTCAGGAATAATGGTAAAAAGAAAATGGGTCATCATGGTCACAGAGTCACGATACAGCACCAGGAGGTTGTAGCTGCGGTCGTGATGCTTCATTTCCTATATTTGTGATATTGTTACATTTCTACGCGAATGGCATGCGTTTCAGCCGTGGCCCTGAAGGTGTTCTTACTTTTCCACACCAATTTTGATCTTCCCGTCGTTGTAGTCCAGCGAGTGGAACCAACCCTGCATCAGCAGCGCCCACTGGATGCCGAAGGCTGCGATCAGGAAGTTAAAGCCCACCGCGCCAAAGCTGTAGCGCTTCAGGAAGGTCATCAGGAAGCCGAAGCCCACAAAGATCATGACGTGGACGTCCTGGAAGCCTGCGGTGAAAGATTGGAAGAAAGACTTATATATTTGTTTATACATTTGTATGAATGTTACATGACCCTCTCTCTAGAAAAGAAGGGAAAAACATTTGACAGCGTCCAGATCTAACAACAAACAGCGCAGCAGACGTTCCAGATCATTAACATCCCTGTTCTAAGGAGAGGGCTGATATGGACAAACCTGAATCCCATCTGTTTAGCAAGAAAAACGATTTGTTTTTTTCACCAAACCTCATAGGGGTTCAGATGGCCTGGTTATATAAAAACGCTGTTATTCCGGCCCGCATACTCTGACGCCCCCATGCTCTAGACCTAAGAGGGCTTTTGCAGTAAGTGTGACCCTCATGTCATGGGGTGTCAACAGGGTGTATGTACAGTAAGCACTTTAAGCACTTCTCAACACCCACGAGATCGGACCGGCTCGCTGCATTTCTTGCGTAAAAGCGCCGGGCCGCTTTTGGGAGACTGTAACCCAAAGTCCCAAAATGCCGATGACAGCTCGTGTGCCATTTTACGGGCATTTTTGTGAAGTGTCCATTCACACTCGTTTATGGAGGCTAAACATAAACATGTTTGTTTGTAGACAGCAGAGGCGGCAGACACGGAGCAGGAAGGACACAAGGGACGCCGTTGGGGCTCAAGGACGTCCGACTGTGAGCTGCCGTCTGTGATGTTATATCTCAGACTGCCAGTGGGCACACGTGCGGCCATTTACAGTGACCAGGAAGTTCTGCTGGAGACCGAAGCATCAGATGAAGTGGATTTATTCTAAATCAGCCATTTAATCCTATTACAGCCACCATCCATCGGCTGGATGCCATTAAGGGGTCTTTCCGGAAAACTGTTGGTGCAGTAATAAATGCGCACAAAAAGTAAGTACAAAAGTAATGCAACGTACGTCAAAGTCTCTTCAGAAGGTGTGAAAGGTGATGGATGGCATCACAGGCAGGATACGTTCAAACCCATCAAACCCATAATGCTTCCCACAGATATCAAAGGTCGTCAAAGGCAAAAACCAAAAAGAACAACGAGTGTCCCTCCACCAACAGCTAGATCTCGAAAAGGCGAGCTCATTTGGTGCGGGCTCTCCACGAGAACGGGATCGGCCTTCGAACAACGGGCAGTAAAGGACTCCGCTCGCCTCCAGTCAACTGACGTCAAGTTGGAGTGGAAGCGCTCGGGGCGAAACCGACACGGGAGGAGCCGCTTAGGATCAGTGCCGTCCGTGACAGCGCAACACCAGAAAGGGCCACGGTACGGTACGGGGCGGGACGCCCGCCTCCAGCCCTACAAGCGCACATTGAACGCTAGCAGATGCTTCCAACGGTCCGGGTTTTACTTTTTTTACCCTCCTTTACCCCGCTCTAAACGTGCCATGTAGAGGTGACACCGTCTGGGTTGCATCAGTGGGGCATCTGACCACAATGACCACAGTCATTTCACGTACAAAAAGGCCGGCGTGAAGACTGTCACGAATTCTCCCGCGTCCGAACGAAGGAGGGAGATGTTCACAGTTGGTAAATATTTATTCACGAATAAATTCGTTCGGAGATTTCGGAAATGCATAAGGCCCCACATGCACGAGTCAGGTCGCCCCCCAGGGGCCAGTGACGTCACGCTTCCTTTACGCTGGGGACAGCGGCGCAGTTAATTAGCAGGAGAGACCTTGCGAGGACACAAGCTCCTAGGTTCTGTTCCATCTCCGTTATTCTGCGGGCATTAGAACTTACGTCACGTTCGCCACCAGCCGCTCACAACCAAAACGTGGATAAGAAGGGTTGCAAATAAAAAGTGAAAGGTCTCATGACACCGACGAGACGAGGAAATCTGCTCGCGTCAGGAGGCCACAACTTTATTAACCCCTCGGGATGGTTCCTCAGGGAAATTCGGGTTCTAGCAGCAGTACGCCGCCATAAAATATGAGAAGGCGCATTTAAAGTATAAAAAAAAAATAGCAGCAATCCCCCCGAGACAGTTGAATAGTTTGGGGAGTTTTTAAGTCTGGTTGTCCCTGGTTGTTAATGTCGGTCTGCAGAGGCTTATTGATGTTCTCCATAACATTTACATTTACAGCATTTACCAGACGCCCTTATCCAGAGCAACTTACAATCAGTAGTTACAGGGACAGTCCCCCCCTGGAGACACTCAGGGTTAAGTGTCTTGCTCAGGGACACAATGGTAGTAAGTGGGATTTGAACCTGGGTCTTCTGGTTCATAGGCGAGTGGCAATAACACAGCAAATAAAATACTGGGGCATCAAAGGAAACGAACAAAAGGGCAAATAACAGAATCCATCTGGCCCACAATTTAAGTTTGAAAGCATTGTAATGCATTGCAGTGTTATTAGATGAGCACAGCTATATGAAAGATGTTCGTTACGTACTGGGGTATCGGAAATAGAAGTCGTTCTCGAGGTCGGTAAAATTCTTCATCCTTCTGTACTCCGGCCAGTGCGCGTCGGACTCGGGGTTGTATCGGACGAACACCCCGAACAGGATGATCATGGCGATCTGCCACACGAAGCAGACGGCGGGGAAGCTCAGGCGGATGTTGCTGTTCTTCGGCTGCTCGCAGAAATCCCGGTAGCTGTTCACGATGTTGCCCATGGCTGCTGCTGCTGCCCGGTCGCCACAGCGGGTGGAGGCGGCGGAGCCGCGCCGGCCCGTTTAAATAGAGCAGGTGGGTTCGGGGGAGGGCGGGGCAGGGCGGAGCGGGGCGGGGCTCCATCCTTCTCTTGCACTCAGGTCTGACACACCTGAACTTGGCTATATATACAGTACGGGCCAAAAGTTTGGACACACCTTCTCATTCAATGTGTTTTCTTTATTTTCATGACCATTTACGTTGGTAGATTCTCACTGAAGGCATCAGAACTATGAATGAACACATGTGGAGTTATGTACTTAACAAAAAATGGAGACCTGACCTCCACAGTCACCGGACCTGAACCCAATCCAGATGGTTTGGGGTGAGCTGGACCGCAGAGTGAAGGCAAAGGGGCCAACAAGTGCTAAACACCTCTGGGAACTCCTTCAAGACTGTTGGAAAAGCATTTCAGGTGACGACCTCTTGATGCTCATCGAGAGAATGCCAAGAGTGTGAAAAGCAGTAATAAGAGTAAAGGGCGGCTATTTTATAAAATAAAACTAGAATATAAAACATGTTTTCAGTTATTTCACCTTTTTTTGTTAAGTACATAACTCCACATGTGTTCATTCATAGTTTTGGTGCCTTCAGTGAGAATCTACCAACGTAAATGGTCATGAAAATAAAGAAAACACATTGGTCAGGTGTGTGTGGGTGCATATATATGTAAAATATATGATATATGTTTATGTATGTACACAGAGAGAGAGAGAGAGAATAGAGAGAGAAGAGAGAGAGAGAGTAACAACTTGCATCTCTGCTGCCATTGTTGGACTAGTAAGACAAGTGTCCAGACCATAACATTTACATTTATACTGCACTACATGAAGCTGTTGGATCCTAAGCATTGCCTCACTTGATTAACCCCCATATACTGACTTGGCCCTCCCCCAGTGACACGCCTTTAAGGCTCAGGCTGGAAGGGACCCCATTGTCCAACAGAAGTACCTGATGCAGAGTATCGACTGACCCCACCCAAGACATATAACACGAAAGAGTCTACCATAGCAGAGAAGTGCCTTTGTTGTCCCTGAGGCCCCCCACCCCACCATCAGAGGGACAAATAAGGTGAAGAAGCTGATACCCTTTGGAGTCTAATGAATCGGCGTCAACATAGGGTAAGTTTGGGATAGACACCGGCAACCGGATCATGATAACGCGAGCACAGAAACACAATGACGCCAGCAACATACACAGCCGGCCGACTCGACGTTTATTCTGCACCCCTATGCCTGTGGGAAAATCTGTAAGGGACCCGCTTTACATGGAGGCTAGAACTTTATTAACCCCTCGGGATGGTTCCTCAGGGAAATTCGGGTTCTAGCAGCAGTACGCCGCCATAAAATATGAGAAGGCGCATTAAATAGCAGCAATCACTCCAAGACAGTTGAATAGTTTGGGGAGTTTTTAAGTCTGCCGGTTCCCTGGTTGTTAATGTTGGTCTGAAGAGGCTTATTGATGTTCTCCATAACATTTACATTTACGGCATTTATCAGACGCCCTTATCCAGAGCAACTTACAATCAGTAGTTACAGGGACAGTCCCCCCTGGAGACACTTAGGGTTAAGTGTCTTGCTCAGGGACACGATGGTAGTAAGTGGGATTTGAACCTGGGTCTTCTGGTTCATAGGCGAGTGTGTTACGCTCTACGCTACTACCACCCTGGCAATAACACAGAAAATAAAATACGGGGGCATCAAAGGAAACTAACAAAAGGGCAAATAACAGAATCCATCTTGCCCACAATTTAAGTTTGAAAGCATTGTAATGCATTGCAGTGTTATTAGATGAGCACAGCTATATGAAAGATGTTCGTTACGTACTGGGGTATCGGAAATAGAAGTCGTTCTCGAGGTCGGTAAAATTCTTCATCCTTCTGTACTCCGGCCAGTGCGCGCCGGACTCGGGGTTGTATCGGACGAACACCCCGAACAGGATGATCATGGCGATCTGCCACACGAAGCAGACGGCGGGGAAGCTCAGGCGGATGTTGCTGTTCTTCGGCACTAGATGAAGCTGTTGGAACCTAAGCATTACCTCACTTGATTAACCCCCCCCATATACTGACTTGGCCCTCCCCCAGTGACACGCCTTTAAGGCTCAGGCTGGAAGGGTCCCCATTGTCCAACAGAGGTACCTGATGCAGAGTATCGACTGACCCCACCCAAGACATATAACACGAAAGAGTCTACCATAGCAGAGAAGTGCCTTTGTTGTCCCTGAGGCCCCCAACCCCACCATCAGAGGGACAAATAATGTGAAGAAGCTGATACCCTTTGGAGTCTAATGAACCGGCGTCAACATAGGGTAAGTTTGGGATAGACACCGGCAACCGGATCTTTACATGGTTCACTCACAGAAAATTCACATGAATTTCTGGCCAGTCCCGAAGAGATGGACTGGCCTTGTGGATCGGTGTGCGGATGTCAATGCTGCGCGCCGCAGCCGATGCCGGGATGTGGCCGGGGGAGAGTGATGAACACGCTTGGCTTGTGGGATGATGACACAGCTCTTCCCTGGCTGGTGCACCGTAAACAACCTGTGTTTGTGGCACACGTCCCCGAGGGGCTTCTACAGGTGGCAGGACTCCTTCATCCTTCATGTGATGGAGGTAATGTGGTTGAAAACCCCTAAGGCCGAATCTCATTTCCCAGTCCCAGTCATGCTCCACGTGTTTTTTTTAAATATCCCAAATCAATTTGGAATCATCCTGTATCAGATCAGGAATTTATTGTAGGTGCAATAATAGAATCAGGTTACACTGATTATGACAAAAAGGGGGTGACAGCAGAGGGTGTAACATACTGATCTGCTTAATTCAGAGTATGTTTCCATCCATGAGAAAAAGTGTATATGTAATTCACAACAGATATTAGAAATCAAAGCTAATTACATAGAGGTAGTTTTAAATGCATTTAATGTAATAATAAAAAAATATTTTTCACAGAACGTGAAAAAGAAAAATGCAACAGACGATGCTTTATGAACTGTACCAGCTTTTGGAAAAATAACAGAGATAAACTTCAAAAGAACCTCATAACAACAGAAACAGGTACATCATTTATGCTTTACATGTAAAGAAATCTGTTAGTTGTGTGCCTAGTGAATTTAAAATGCATACACACCCTTGTTAAAACGACAAAGTACACACGGGCCTTTTAAAACGCCACATTTAATGTGATCCATAACCTTCCGTTTCAGTTTAAAACCAAACACAGTTCTTTGTACCCTTCACCTTTGACCAGTGACATCCCTTTTATGCTGTGCAAGCTCTCCGAGCACCATGGCTTTTTCTGTAGCAGGCAGCTGAGGAAATGAGCGAAAATGTCTGCCTGGACAACTGCACCTTATTTGGGCTCAGTCGGAGTTTGTAGCACTGTAATTACACCAGGAGGCTGTTGTGTCTCTGGGGTGGTAGTAGCCTAGTAGGTAACACACTTGCCTATGAACCAGAAGACCCAGGTTCAAACCCCACTTACTACCATTGTGTCCCTGAGCAAGACACTTAACCCTAAGTTGCTCCAGGGTGACTGTCCCTGTAACTACTGACTGTAAGTCGCTCTGGATAAGGGCGTCTGATAAATGCTGTAAATGTAAATGTGTCTCTTTCGCAACGTGGCAGGTTTGACTCTCGGCCTGGGCCGCGTGGATGTTCTCCCCACATTGGCGCAGGTTCACTACGTGAGACGGTGACTCTGAATTGTGCATATGTGTGTGCGCGTTTGTGGTCACCCTCCTCCCAGTGTCCCAGGACAGGACTAGTGCGTCAGAGGGTGAGAGATATCTTTGCTTTTCGGTCGCATTGTACAAGCAACAGGTCAAATTAAAGGCGGGGAACGTTTTGTGGTCTAATTATTATTATTATTATAATTTTTTTTACATCACCAAAACTTGTCAGTTCCGCTGTAGCAGGAGTATAGCGAGTTGTTACACTTGGGTGGAATGAAATCCAAACACTAAAAAGGTGTGGGTGTGTGTATATCTCGTTGCCCGTGTTTAGGGTTTGATGACAGGAGCGTGTTTAGTTACGTGGCCGTGATCCTGTTTTTGGGAGGCACAGACTGAACTATTTTGACCACGCACAGCGGCAGACCGGGCTGTACAGAGTGGCTCGGGCAGGTCTGGGCTGTACTTTTTTTTTTTTTATGTCCCAGGAGCCTGGTTCAACACGTGAGATCACTCATGGGCTAAATGGGTTTCTTTAAAGCCCCTAACTGATAATTATGAATTAAATTTCTGATAAAAAGAATAAAGCTATATGTTTGATGCAGTTATTAGGACTCAAACGTGACAGGTAGATTGGTCTGCCTTGCCATAAATGCCATCTTATTAAGAAAAACACCCTGGTGACCTTGAGTTTCATGGGGACAGACCAGAAACTGGTCTCCGAGGCTCCTGATTTGTCTTGGTGTTGACTCCTCCCCATAGTCAACGTGTATCTATCATCTTGCAGACAAACTGTCTATAAACAATTTCATCCTCGTGTAACAGAAATCCTACACAGCAAATTGCTTTAGAATTGCTAGGTTCACTGGGGTTTAATAATGTACTTGTGTGCAATCCTAATGCCCTGTTCACAATTTAACATCCCCATACTGTAGCCATGAAATAAAAAAGTAATTTAGCCACTGAAATGAAAGGCAAAGTATACAACAGGATAAACGTTCATGCTTCAAAGTTTATTCCTTAAAACGCCAACACAGCAACTTGATGTGTCCTTTCGACACATATATTAAAACAAATCGAAATTCCAGACACATCTGGACAAACAGCAGAATGCTTTGCATCTGACAACAGTACAGAAACATAAAGTGAATTATTACGACATATAATACAACCAGTCGTAGGGGAACTATTGTTCATGTCAGTGTATCTTGAAATGCCTTGGCTGACATTAGTATGGAAATCCCTCTCATTAAGGCAGCTGGATGGCGTTATTGCACATAAAACCACAGGAAGTGCAGAATGCAGTTACGGACCTGACTTTATTTCAGAGGGTAGCCCACTGCTGTCGAAACGGCACGGCCCGCCGATGAGGCTATTAATAAACTCGGAGCGAGGATTCACAGGACATCCAGAAGCCAGTTCACCTGTTAAAAGTGCTGTACGCATATTTAATCAATGCTCCACAAAAATAGACATTTAAATAATTTGCTAACTATTAAAATATTTCTTCAATTGGCAGCAGAACTAAAAAACAAAAACCCACTTTAAAAGAACCTCATGAAAAAAAGGTAGTGCTCCTTACAGTAACCATGGTAAACCACAGAAATAAAACGTGACATGCATGTCCACAGAAAACGGAATCCTATCCTACTTTTTTTTTTTTTTGGCGTGTCTATGGATTATGCGTTTCAGGTTTGTTCCCTGTGCACCTGTGAGTAAAAATGAACAAGAACATCTACCTTATTTCACTTTATAAGCTTTCTAACTGAGCTCACAGCCCTCCTGTTTGAAGACCTGCTCTACGGCCTCGCGCACATCCTGCACCACAAAGGACGCCTGAGTCAGGTTGTGGTCGAAGAGGAAGTCTCGGTGGCCGTGCTCGGCAACTACGTGCTCGTGGTCATTCAGCAGGTCCTGCTGTTCCCGGCTGTAAACGCCTGTACAGACGAGGATGGAGATACAGGCTTCAGGGAGACGGTCATCACTGAAGGAACTTCTCAGAGGTACGTCCTGTCCAGAGAACGGAACAGGGTCCCCTCCACCGCGAGCCTGAAGCTGCAAACGCGCACGGTGGGAAGCCTGGAGGTATCGGTTATACAGGTTGGCACCATAGATGTCGGCCATGGGGTTGTCACTACAGGAAATATGTTAGAAAGAAAATGTGAAACATATTGTCTATGAAAAGTCATTTTTAATCAACTACCTCTCCTATTTTTAGATTATATTATCCATTATTGCGCTGTTCCATTTTGCACATCTGCATCTTTGCACTATTTCTTCTTGGCACCTTATATTGCACTCACTGTCTGTCTTCTTATTGTCTTATTGTACTTTCACTCACCCGATGGCATACAAACGGCGCACCGGCTCAGACCAGCCCAGGTTCTCTGCTTGTTGGCGAACTAGCAACTCGGCGTAATTGTAGGTCACCACGCTTGGCTTCCCAATCAGGGCTTCGTATTTTAGCTCATGGCCCGTGATTTTTTTGTACATGCTCTCCAGACAGACAAGGAACATCCCGTGTCCAAACCTGTCGGAGAAGGGACGTCTGCTCAGTGCAATGTATATTGACGAGCGAACTTCTATTTCTATTCAAATCTTCCGATTTTACCTGGGGTTCTTGGCCTCTGCCATCCACAAAAGGTCCATATTGCAGGCCAACACGGGGATGTGGGGGTATGGATTTGTCATAGGGTTCCCAGGTCTTCCATTGGTCAGTAGCACGTCAGTGATCAGTTGAAGGTTGGTCTCCCATCTGATCGGTTCACCAAACAGGATCACGGCTGAAATGAGAGTGGGGAAAAAGGATTAGGCGTAAAAGCATTCATACAAAACTAAATAAAACAAGTGATGGGCACATGCAGTTAAATAATAACTCATTATTATATTAGTGGACATGCACATATTCAAATAAACATACCATTAATAAACTGTTTAAACATTTCCATCTGCACATTGTGATAAACAATATTTTACCTTCAATTGGTGGCAGGTCTTTGGTGGGTGGTATCTGGAAAGTATTTATTTGTTCATTTTATCAGTAATATCTTGTATGTAGTCTTAATCCAGGAGTTCCCTAACAGGTGAATGTTGAGCTAAAATGTCATTTGGGTGCATCACTAATTGAGGCTTAACACTTACTATATCTTTGGGTCTTCTGTTGTGATCCACAACATCAAGAAGAGGATGTGCTTCTCTCAGCATATCTATTGTTATAACTTTTTGAAACCCTAGACTGAAAATCTTCCAGCTAAGGTTTTAATCAAACATTTTGACTCAAAGCAATATACATATGGGTCATGTGCAAAGTCAGAAATGGACATATAAGAGTAAATTTCACATCAATGTGACTGCTTTAAGGATACTTGTTGGCAACCTCCAACACTGGGCCCTGACCAGACACCAGGACACACATATTGTGGAACTGAGTGAAGATCTTCAAAGGACTGTGGGACAGCATGACTTGCTCCGGTGACACCTGTACCAAGGAGAAGTAGAACGTGATTTTAAGCAGTCAACATAAGACATTAAAATGAAATGAAGTGTGAGGTTTAGATCTACCCCAGAAAAAAAGAAGACATTACTTACCTCAACTTCAAGCAGGTGAGACAGCTGCTCTGCCTTGCTCTGCCTTAAAGAGTTCCCCGCGTTGGTCACAAAGACTACAGGAACCTTATATTTTCCATTTTTATCCACCAGGTTTCTGAAGCACTGCTTAGCCGCAGGTATCGGTGTCCTTCCACGGAGAAGAACCCCATCAATGTCAAACAGAAGTCCAAATGAGGCATGGCCCTGGAAAAGGAATGTGGAGACGTTCAATTTCAAACAAAGAGAGTGAGGCACCAACACAAACCAATGCCAATATTAAAAAAAAATGCAATTTTCACTATGTAACAAAAAAACTTATATAAAATATGGATTAAATATTTTTATGGGGCTCGATTTCCAAGCCACCAATGTGCCACTGAGGTGACACTGAGCAAAGCACCGTCCCCACACACTAAGGGTGTGTATGTGCAAGGGTCTCACAATATGATACGCATCACGATACACGGGTCAAGATACAATCATATTATTTTATTACCATACATATTGTGATATTCTACAGTTCACTGAACATGTAAAACAGAGCTGAAATACAAGATGCTTGATCTGTGATAAAGATGTTTTTTTTTGCTATTTCACTCAGAGTACCCAGCTGTACAGCGCCATCTACAGGAGCAGAGGCTGTAGTCGCACGGCGACTCATATCTGCTGAGCCCACTAAAGAGCCCACGACAGCACCACCCGGTGGACTACATTTGTACACAGAAGTACCGATGCTTGATGTCCCTGTGTCGATACAGTATCACCGCCCTAAAAAAATAGCGATATATCGTAGCATCGACGACATTTTCTTAAGCCCCTACCACACACGGCTCCCCACTGCTCACCAAGTGGCTAAAATGCAGAGGTGACAATTTGCTGTGCCCCACAATGACAATCACTTCACTTTCACTTGTGTTAAGAGAAAGAGACAAAAAAAAAAGAACATCTCTAGATAGCGACGTTATTATTATTGAGGTCCCGTTACCGCAAATCTAGGTTGAACGAGACCGGTCATTTCGGTCATGCACTCATTCCAGCAGGGCCTGTTGCTGTCACTTTCGTTTCCCAAAAACACGGAGTAATATGAACACAGCGCGCTGCTTTTACATTCGTGCGAGGGCTTCATTTGGACAAGACACGTTGCCAGATTCGGACATCACTGGCACCCGATGTTTTAGATCACTGCCTATCGCTAAAAAAAAAGTCTGTCACCACGGTCATGGTCACAAACATGCCTTCCCCGGTCCCGAATGAATGAAGGAACCAATCGGGGACGAACGAATGAAAATTCATTATTCACCGCGATTAAATGAACCCAAATCGGCGCGCAAAGTGAAGCCGGTCGGGCGCGACACATGGTGGAATTAACGAGAGCGAAGTTGGCGGCAAAGGGACCTACGTGAGCGTGGCGCCGCTGGACGGGGGAGCGAGGGCCGAGGACTCGGAGGCCGAGTTTCAACAGGCTGAAACGCGGGAGGAATTCTGCCATCTCTACTTCGCGGTGCCGTCGCGGGGGGGGGGAGCGTCGGTCGGGTAATTAGCTACGGGGCGAGCAGACCAGCGCCGTCCCGCCTCATCGCCTCAGTCACTTTCGCCACAAACCGCGCATGCGCGAAGCAGGCGCCAGCGTCAGCGCGGCGATCGAGACGCGACGTCGCGTCATAAAAATTTAATAACAAACGATAGCACTTCTTCAGTTGTCTAAGGCGTTAAAAAACATAGAATGGAAGGTCTGTTGGAAAACATGGCTATTTCGAAAGACTATTTGAATATCTTGGTTCTGTTCAATTATTGTTCGGCTCACAAATGGCTCCTTCTTAAATCCGTTAATCTATTGCACAGAACTTGATTAACACAGACATCTGTAATATATTCCAAACATGCCCATACTAATAATTTCCTTTTCACAGAACTTCTTTTTATTCTGCTGTGAGAAAAATGGTTCTCCGACTCCGGACAATGACTCATTTCGTTTCCTTATTTTAAATGACTCGTTCGTAAAGAGTCGAGCGAGCGAGTCGACACGCCGCTGCGAACTGCGGAAAAGCGCCGCACGCACTTCCGGTGCGAGCAGCTTTTTGAACAACGTCTGCGGAGTGTGTGCGCCGTAACTAATGTGCTGAGGCCAAACACATTTGTCAACGCAAAGTGTTGGTTTCCGGAGCAGAATCGACTGGATGCCGACGTTTCCTCGCCAGGCAAGAGACGTCGGCTAACTAGGTAGCATTTGCTGTTTAGTTCGAGCCCGGCTTGTTTTGCCGTTTGAACCTCCCGCCCCGACTCCTAACAACCAACCACAGCAACCGATGCGCCGACGGCAGCGAGCTTCGGCGACCCTTTGTCATTAAAGACAACGTTTTAAAAGTGAACAAGAGCCTGTCGTTCTTTATATGAATGGTCTGTTTGTGATTTATTGCCCCTTTTCCCCAGAGCGATGGGTTCGCCCCAGACCAGAGATCGTGCAATCGGCAGGTAAGCAGAAGATTTACCTCAGATCGTACTATATACAGGGTATTACGCGCCTGGTTGCCCTTCATTGATCTGACTTCCATTGCTGGTGCAAATGTGTATTACTAATTTTATGACAATTGATGATCGGATGGTGATAGTAGCCTAATGGGTAACACCCAGGTTCAAACCCCACTTACTACCATTGTGTCCCTGAGCAAGACACAGGGACAGGGGGGGGGACTGTCCCTGTAACTACTTATTTTAAGTCGCTCTGGATAAGGGCTGTAAATGTAAATGAAGATCACAAACCATAGTGCCATTTCCTTGTATGTAAAATGCAAACTGCATGACACTTACTATGTCCTGTACCCCCATATCACAGGAACCACAGACCTGGCCAAGACGCGGACTCTCCTCTGCCTCCCATCACCGAACGCCTGGCCTACCTGCGTCCGTCTCGAGAGCTGCTGGAGTTTTACAGACAGAAGCTGGCTCAGTTTGATGAGGAGCACGACGACCTTGTGAAGTTGCTGGAGAAATACAAAAGCACTGCAGAGGATCAGGTTCTCATAATCTGTGGATAAGTGCCTGCCCCCAGCTCTTTTTACTCCATAGCAAGTTAGGAGCGTGTGTGTTTACAGCATAAACTGCAACTGGAAGTCCGGCAGCGGGAGGGGGAGATCGCAGAGCTTCAGAAGGCGCTGAGCGACATGCAGGCCTACCTGTTTCAGGAGAGAGAGCAAGCACTGCGTCTGTATGCTGAGAATGACCGGCTTAAAATCAGGTATAAAAATGTGCCCGTCACACCTACAAAATGAATTATGTGCACAAAACTCATACGTTTTACACGAAACAAATCATGTTGTTTCCCAGGGAGCTGGAAGACCGGAAGAAGATACAACATCTCCTGGCTCTAGTGGGACCAGATGCTGGAGAGATCACATATTTCCATCGCGAGCCTCCACATGTGGTCCGGCACGCATGCGTTTTTTTTTAAGCTCAGTTCGGAAATAGAGAGAGAACTGAGGTTGTTTGGTCTGATTTTAGGTCACAGTTCCTCAGAAGGTACATCCCAGATATCAGGAGCAGCAAAGAGCACCTAAACCAAGAGTAACAAAAGGTAAAGGACCATTTTTAATGCAGAACAAGTTTTGTAATTGTGTTGTAGGTTTTTCCTAATTTTAACCCTCCACACAGTAATTACACTAAAAATGTTTGCAAGAATTCTTTAGAAATGCTTCTAAAGTCTAATCTTGCACAGTAGACTGAAGTTTATTCTCAGACCAGCGATGTAGATCCTTCTGATAAGATTTAGGGTTTTTTGCTAATTTTGCCAGCTTGCGTTCTGTGTCTTGAACAGAAGGCAGAAGGAAACTCTCCAAAGAAGGCTCAGAAGACACTGAAAGCCCTGAGCAGTACAAGAAAGACAACCAGACCTTACTTCTTCAGGTCAGATGTGCTCATATATGGTCTCAGATATACTAGTTCATTAAGACATGTTTGTCCGCAATTATCCAGGTGCTGACAGGGACATGTACACAAAAATCTTGAATAGATTTTAAGCATGGCATATTTTCTGGATAAAGGATAATCTTATCTGACATGTCATTCATAACGTTCAGAATCTAAGTTCTCTTGATGGTTTGTGCACCCGAAAAATATGGCATGAATACACACATTTTTAATATAGGGGGGCTATTGTCAAACAAATGAATCACATGCGATCATAGGCAAGGATCACATTTTATCATGTCAGTTTGTTCCTTTGAGCTGTAATACTGCCGATGTCCAGGTGGAGGCGCTGCAAGCTCAGTTGGAGGAGCAGACGCGGCTGTCTAGGGAGCAGGTGGAGTCTTTGATGGAGGACCGGCGAATCCATATGGAGGAGGCTCGGGTGCAGCATCAGAGGGACAAGGACCGTGTCACAGCTTTCACAGAGAGGCTGGTCTCTTTATCTTTCCAATAGTAACCCAGCAAGGGTTTTTGCAATGAAAATCTAAATTAAAGCACACAAATAATACTGTTAATAATTTCATGTTGTCTAGCTAGAAGACCAGGGTGTTGGTCATTCCCAACTTTGTAAACTTTGATCTTCTACAAGTAAAAGTCTACAGATGGAAAATAATACTGTATTGCTGCTCCAAGAACAATAGGATAAGATCCTCTTTCCCTCTTTTCCCTAATTTCATTGTTTTATGAAAAAAGGAAATTCTATAATAAACTGTTTAGGTAACTCAATATTTGTTCAATGTTTAACAGGGCTTGCACATACTGTATTTCGTATGAACATTTGGTGTAATGATCTTTCTTGAATGTCTGTAATTAGGCTTCAGCACACACAGAACTTGCTGTATGAGAGCACCAGAGATTTCCTACAGTTGAAGTTTCAGAGTCGTGCCAATGAGAAGGGCTGGATGGCAGAGAAGGATCGACTCCTTCAACAACTTGACTCGTGTCAGGAGAGGCTCAGGGCCAGTCGCAGCGGTTGTGACCCGCCAGGGATTTCCTTGCCCCGTGTCCTCAGGAAGGCTGCCTCAGCAGCTGCCTCGGAGTCTCAGCAGATGCGTCGAGAAGAGATGAAGGTATGACAGGGGTGTCAAACTCCTGGTCAAGTCACCAAAGCACTGTGTGAACTCCGTGCGTATGTTGCTCAGTTTGTCAGCAAAGGGCATGCTGGGATCTGTAGTTTGTGTTATTAGCGCTTCATATTGCTATGTAAAGTGATCTCACGGGATGTGTGCCGCAAGTTTGGTGTGTGGTCTATGCAGAGTTACTAAAGTAATTAAATGTCATGGAATTTGAAAAGTGAATTTTTCCAGGCCTTAAAGTACAAATATTTAAACATATATAAAGTTATTGAAATCGGACTGACGCATGAATGTATAATGAAGTACATAGTTCCCGAAGACTGCGCGAGAAACGTTTTTCTACTTTTACAACTAGAGCATTTAAAACTAGCGCAGGTCTATAATATCTTTGCTCGCTTTACATAATTGCTTCTATATTCCAGCACCTCCGTAGCATGTCTAAACGTAATAAAAGTCATGCTGGAACCTGGGGTGTCATAAGTTTGGTTTAACTATTTTTTATTTTCACATTTGCACAGAAATTTCAGAGAAAATATGCTCATGAAAATTTGCTTTATAGTAATTGGAAAGTCATGGAAATTATTTATGTAAAAATATGTAAGAACCAGTTGTTTGGTGAAAATACAGCTAATGCATTTTCACATTTTACAAAAGCCAGCAAGACTTATATTTAATTTAAAATGTGAAAATGGGACTCCAGGCACTACAGGAAGAACTGAAGCAGGCCCACAAGCTGGCAGACATGTACCGGGAGCAGTGTGTGGGTCTGGAGACAGATTTGGCCCAAATCAGGGAGGAGGGAGATGTGGGCAGGGAGATTTTTAAGGTAAGAGAACCATCTCTGCACTATACACATGGCTTTGGTAGCAACATAAATATAGGAATTGTCAATACAATTGTGTTTTTTTTTGCCTTAAATTGTTTGTTGCATTTACATATTTCTTGAACATATAGGAACGTTCAGACAAGATAGCAAAGCGCTTGCAGCTGATGACCCAAAGGTATGAAGCTCTGGAAAAGAGGAGAGCCATGGAAGTGGAAGGCTTTAAGACTGATATCAAAAACTTACGGCAAAAACTGAAGGACGTGGAGAAGCTGCTCTTTAAGGTGAATACATGCATGATTTGTATATTTTCAAAACCATAACTGTACAAGAGGAGTTTACCTATTATACCTTCATGCAGTGATACTAATCATCAACATATGCTTTATAAATCAGGTTGCCGTAAATGTGGGTCCTGATCAGGACCTGGCAATCCTCCATGAAGTGCGACAGACCAATACCCGAACCAAGAAAGTCCAGGGGGAGCTGAAGACTCTAAAAGCGAAGATCTATGGACTGGAGAATGAACTGAGACACTGCTGAGCTTTGTATTGCTGCCCAGCAGAACTGGCCTGAAATTACTTTGCACCCTATAATGACACGGCTGTAAATCTTTTGTTCATAATATTTTTACGTTGGTGAATAAAACTGCACCTTTTTAATTTTCTGCCTTTTGACGTTTTTAAGTGTATTGAGCAACACTCTTGTATAAACAGTAAGTATGACCCCTGACCGTAGTAAACCCCACAGTGCCCCATGTCGGCTACATGCACTACTAGTGAAATGCAGACAGGTGATTTTGAAGAAGCTAATATTATAAATCTCTTGTCTCTCTGTACCTTTTATGACTGCTCGGCACACTGTTGTCATCATCAAGACTATCTTCAAAACCTCAGGCCTGTCATGATCCAACATAACGTATAACCTAAGGTGGCTAAAGAAGCAAAGACTGTGAAATGTCATCATCACAGCAGATGCAAGAAGACACATCGAGACATTCTCTGATGCTTTTGGGAACTCTGAACGACAAATTGGTTTATTGAGCAGCTGAACGCTCCACTCTAAAATACTGATATGTATGGAATGAAGCGTCACCAATATGTTTTGTCGGCAAGACACATGCACAGTTCTACACACAGCACAGAGCATTGTGATTCAGTACCCTCTTTAACTAGTAAATCTAGTCATGTCTTATTCAAGTATATCTTGTGTTTTACAAAAACAGGTGTCTCTACTTAAATAGATTTCTTTGCAAAAACAAGCCTATCAAGCTTATTGCACCATAGTAAAATAAGTACCAAATGTAACAACTTGGCAATAGTCATCTGTGACACAATCGCAGTATTTTCTGTGCCTTTGAACTCAAGCACGGCAACAAAGCAGAACAAAACATCATATTGTTAAAAAAAAAGCCTCTGCAAGAACTACACAAGTCACTGCTACAAACATTACGGGGCAAAAAACAAAAAGCAGCAACAACACTGAACAAAAACCCAGACAGTATTTGGAGTCATACTCCAGATGTACCGAATACACAGATGTAAAAGTATGGCTTCAGAGACAATGATTATGAAGACGAACTGAAAACATCTTTTTTTTGTGCTCCTGAGCATACTAAGTGCAAATGTGCTTTTATTCCATCCACTATTCCAACAAAAGTAAAAAAAAATGGTAGTTTTGGTGGAGCAACTTTGGCCTCGTCAGCTAGTGGCAGTCAGATCATGTAGTTCTTTTTGAGCACCTCCAGGTACTGCTGTGTGGCTCTGCTCACAGGGTCCTGCTCTGCGGTCAGACTCTTCTGAGAGCCGTAGGCCGAGCCCACAGGAGACAAACGCGGGGAGCCACCATCCAGGCCTGCTGTTGCTGAGGGTGAAAAGAAGAAACAAGAAGTATACGTGAGCCGGGAAATCTGTCCACGTTCCAGGGTGGTGGTATCCTTGTGGGTGACATACTCGCCTATGAACCAGAAGACCACAAAGTCCCAGGTTCAAACACCACTTGCTATCATTTCATCCCTGAGCAAGACACTTAAGGGGGACTGTCCCTGTAACTACTGATTGTAAGTCGGTCTGGATAAATGCTGTAAATGTAAATTAATGCTACTGATCCCTCTCATTCAACTTTCCATTATGGCCAAATTAATGCATGAATAGTATTCATTAAAATATTCTTAATAATTAATATGCTGATGCCAGTGTACACACAGCAAAATTCCTCACTTACCATTGTCAAGCTCCTTTGATATGTTTTTCTCCAATTCACTCTGCATCTGCGGAGCAAAAAATAATTACGTCAAGTAATAAACAGCACACAGTCCAGTGTGTCACCTTTATTTATCCCATGATGGATTGCAAGAGAAAAACCGTGTTGAAAAAGACTTGGCAGCCTTGAGAAATGGCAATTTCAGTCAAGCTCAATAACAGCAGGCATCCAGAACACATTTCCAACTCTCAAAACAGCTTTTGTCAAACATCTGCACCATCTTAGGAACCTTCTATTTAACTATTTGGCACAATAAAGAAATGTAACACTGGTCCAGTGCGATTAATCCATTTATGACAGACTGGCACGATCTTCTCATTAAATACAGATTTCTGTGATTACTGCCTAGGCACATTGGATGTATTTGTGGAACCAACCAGAATATAAGAGCTAATAATCTATCTGCATGTTTGGTTGGGTGGCAATATGGCAACACTGTGAGTGCTACACCTGAGCATGAGATGCATAGACAGGTTTATATCATAAAGAATGACAAAGAAGAAAGCGTGAGAGCTGTCAATCACTCCTAACTTCATCTGGGCCAACAACACCAACAAAAAGTTTCTCCTCGCTAAGATAAATCAAGTTAGGACATGACGTTGGCGAACACGCCCCATACGTTTAATGTCCTTTGTAGCACTTCAAATATCACTTCATGAATTACATGTGCTCATACTCGGCAGCGGCCACAGTTCTAATACCAGACAGCTGCACACAGCTACACACCTGCTCATGAATCAGGCTGAAGAGAGAGGTGAGAGACAGACTTTTGAGATAGTAGCTGAAGGAGTAAGAAACAGAAGAGGTTAAGCATGGTCCTTCTACAGGACACAAGAAACAAGAAAAAAAGGAGGGGGGCTGAAGAGCCCGCAGGTAGAAAGTTACTGAATAAAAAGGGGAAGACTGGCTCACAGCTTAAAAGAGTGAAGGACAAGTCACAAAGCTATGTCATTACAGATTATTCATTGATATTCATGGATCATTTACATTTCTGTATACAGGTTTAGGTCATTTTTCATAACAATGAATATTTGAAATAAATGAAGGTAGATTGAAGTTATCAATGATAAACACCAGGTGTGCACAACCTTATCCGTAAAGGGTCAGCATGTAGGTTTTCAATGTGTGGCATGTATCCTCTCTGGCAAGTCAAACTGAAACCCTGAATGCACACCAGCCCTTGTCGGATCAGGCTGGACACTTCTGGTACCAGATGCTGCCTTTCAAACCAAATCAATGTGATGTGATGCATGTGGACACAACTCACCTTTGCCAGGTATGACTCTATTCGGTTGCTTTGATGGTCACTCACAGACCCCAGGATGCTCCCTCCCAGCCCTAGACTCCTGTTGAGGGGCCCCAGAGTGGACCCATAGGCCCCTAGAGAGCCCAGAGAGCCTACCTCCACAGAGGGCCCCCCCAAGCTGCCATTCACGAGGGTGCTGGTGATGAGGGACTTGCTGCGCTGGCGTTCAGTCAGGAGCTTGGTGTTTGCCTCTGCCAACCGCTCATTACACCTAACGAGTAGGCAATGAGCAAATGTCACATACTCATCCTCCCATTTGCACTCCATACTTACAATGGCGGACAAAATTGGTACCATTCTGTTACAGGAAGAAAAACCCACAATGGTGACTGAAATCACTTGAAAATTGACAAAATAAATACAAATTACTGTTGACTGAAAATGAATAATTGAAAATCAGACATTGCAACTGAATTGTGGTACAACAGAATTATTCAAAACAAACGAATGAAAGTGGAGGGTGCTTATTTATGCATGTAGTACATTAAATTTATAGCGTTCCTTCAAAATCCATTATGTAATATGGCACCGTTAAATGTAAAGACACTATTTTTAAGTTGTTATTGCATATCAGAAAACAGTTCAGGTTAATTGGAGCATCCTGGCACTAGGCCTAAGTGGAATTAAGTGACAAATGGCCGCATAAAACGGAATAAAAGCTCACCTTTCCAGCTTGGTTGTCAGGGATTTGCGCAGCCGCAGCTCCTCGCTGTAGAGCTGACGGTAACGCTCCAGCTCTGTCAGACTGGAGTCACGCTGGACCAGGCTGTCGTGCTGGGTGCTGCGAGCTTGGCCCAGCTCCCTCTCCAGGTCTTTAATGCGCTGCTCCAGCTCAGCTCGCTGGCTCGCTTCATTGGTGGCCTTGATCTGCTCCAGAGCCTCCTGAGATGCTGCCTGCGTCTAAAAAAACAGAAGGAAAATTTAAGCATTCAGCAAAGGGGTAAGGGGATAAGATGCATAAGACATTCACACTTTGATTGGACGACTCTTAAGAAAGAAATGTACTATGGGGTGTGGCGGCAGCACCTGCAGGAACAGATTGACCTCCTCCAACTTCTGTCTTATCTCCTGACGGGCCCTCTCCTCAGTCTCGCGGCGGTACAGATCTGCCTGGTTCTGGTCCATGACACCAGCATCCATCTGCCTGCGCAGGCCCAGCACCTCCTCCTCCAGCTGCCTCTTGTTGCGCTCCAGCCGTTCATGGCTGCGGCTAAGGCCCTTCAGGGAGGACAGTTGGTCTTTCAGGTCCCTGTTCACCTCCTCCAGCCGACTGCAGCGAGACGCCTCCTTATCCAGCTGAATCTGAAGTTCGTCCACCTGCCAGACAATTCAGTCACAGAAGTCTAGATTCATCTCATTTTCTTTTAAAATACTGTCCTTGCTTATTGCCAAAAAACTGTCTTTTCGGTTGTAAATATAACGTGGAAGGCAGCGAAGGGTTCCCTACTTTGGCCTTCATCCTGCTGATGGCTGCTTCAGCCTCGGAGTGCCTCAAATCCATACCCCCCTTCAGAGAGCTGAGCGGAGAACCAAATTCTGCACAGTCCTGCTCTCGAAGTTTCTTCTTGGCAGTCTTCACCAGGGTCCTCAACCTTCAGGCCACCCACACAACATAATTAGTATAATTAACACTGTACGCAGAGTTACTTATACTTAAACATCTAAAATGTTATATAAAAAAGAACTACAAAAGCTATCATTTACACAAGAAATTATTGCACATATGTAAATTGCTTAGTGCTTATAAAAATGGCATTTTCCATACTTGAATGACCAAGTAACTTAATGTTTATCAGTTTTATGCAAATGCAAAGCTTGGTTGTGTAAGAGTAAAATACATAGAATACAGTACCATTCATGACAGCCACAAACATGGGAAGGCATTCCTCTGCAGCTACGCCACACGAAATGGGGCACTAAGATGAAACACAACTAGAAGCAGCGCTGATGGTGGGGCTGAGAGGCAGTAAGATGTCACCTGTACATTTCTTTCTGCAGCTCAGTGTTTCTCTTCATCTCCTCGGCCAGCCGTGCATCAACTGACTTCTTGTGCTCGGCTATCTTTTTCGCCTTCTTCTTCTCAATCTCCATCTGTAACATGCAATATGAATTAAGACAGTTCCCACATCATGTGGTCCATTTATGATATAAAACCAAGTGTGTAGTGTGGTAATCAAAGTGCCAATGTTAGCTATTATTGATGCTTTTTGAAAATGAAGGTCAAAAGGAGAGCTAATGCAAGCACCTGGTTAGTAAGCTCTCCTTTTTCCTTTTCCAGTTCAGAGAGACGTAGGCTTAACTTTGAACGGCTTTTCAGCTCCTCCTCCCACAGTGCTTGTGAGTCCTGGGCATTGTGGGATAGCATGCTGTGCTTTTGCACCTGTGTAGGGAAAGAAGATGCTTATGTATTTCTTCTGCACCAGAAGTTAAGTGAACCAAAAGCAGTTATCCAACACTGTGCTACAGTTAAAAACATGTTTAAATATTAGGACTAGGACCATATATTGGAATTCCATACATCGCATTATAACACACAGCCTATAAAAAGCAAATAAAATAAAAGGCATCTGATTGTGAATGGGAAATTCATGGAAAGAGACATGCATGGAAAATATTTAATTGGGAGTTAATTGGGACTATTAAACATTGATTTTCCTAAAAACAGACAATAAAGTTTATGTATGTTGTTGCAGTGTATGCTGCAAATCTTGTATGGAAGGTTCTGAATAATAAACACTGGCAGAGAAGTCAGTACTGACTAACCTCACGGCTGAGCTGATCCTCAAGTGTCATCTTGCTACTTTGCAAGTTTGTGACTAGATCCTCCAGACGATTCCGGATCTGCAGGAGCACAAAGTTTGTCAAATTAGTGAATCTATGGTGTAGTGTCAGCAGCAAATTCTGATAAAGACCACATGCATCTTTAGAAAACCACATGCCAACTTAAAATTCAGAAACAACAAATGCACAATCACTCTGGCAGAGTTGATTTTGTCAGGAACCACCACCACCACCACCAGAAAGTTGGAATAATCAGATCCCAAATCAAAGAATTCAAAGGTCATCTCAAGAGATGCCTTTGAAACGTAAGATTTTGATTTTGAAAGGGCAAGAAAGGCTACTGATAGCTATCAACCGCTACGGCACTGATACCAACCCCTCCTCCAGGCGAAGAATCTGATGGCTGTAAAAAGATTAAAGACTTTTACATGTATGCACATTTCAACACAACTGATTTAACATGGTGACCGAGTGAGAAAGATGCTAAGCATTAAACAGAGCTTACGTTAATGGTTCTGACATTACCACTAATCACAGCGATTGACATATGCTACCACAGACTTAGTTCTTAACCACCGCTATGTGCTGTGCCAACTGTATAAAGGGTCCCACTGAAGATTAATGAAGACTTAATCAGCTAAAAAGTAGATCATTAATACGATCTAAACCAGAGGTTGGCAACCTTTAACTCAAAGAGCCATTTGGACCTGGTTTCCACAAAAGAGAAAGCTCCAGGAGCCGCAAATTTGTGACGAATATTTTTAGGGCCAAAAAAATTAAACACACAACCTTTTAATGTTATAAGATCACAATAATCTTCAAGTTTCCAAAGACACAGGATGAAAGAGCTGCATACGGCTCCAGAACCATGGGGTTGTCGTCCCCTGATTTAAACAAAAAGGGCTTCATTCTCACCGCAGCAGCTTCTTGGGCTCCTTTCTGTAGCATTTCAATCCGGTGGCTCTGCTGTTTAGCTGCTGCCTCCAGTCTGGCGTTCTCAATCTCTAGCCTGTTTTGACGTCATAAGCACATTAGAAAGCCAATGGAGGCAGCTGAGCTTTAGGAACAGTCATTTATTCACACATGCATCTCCAAAAAAAAACAAAAAAACAAAAAAAAAAAAAACACTTGATCCTATACTGTAATAAGCAGTACATGTGTGAGGGGGTGTGAGCAAAAGTAACCTTTGCACAGTCTCCTCCAGCTGCCTCACTGTCTTCTCCGTGGCTGCAGAAGTGGACAGCACATCCTGCAGCTTCTGAGCAGATGCCACGACCTCACGCTCCTTCTCATCCAGACTGCACTTCAAGCTGTTGATGCGTCTCTCTGCCTGCACATACTGATCTTCACTCTCCTGGAGCTGGTGATAGAGAAACGACTCATTATTAGGCAATGTTCTAGACAATTAATCATATTAAAATTTGGGAGAGATGCACAAAAGAAATAAAAAGTGATGTTAAGAAGAAATGCAGGCACCTTGCTTTTCAGTCGGTCCATGTCCTGAAGTGTGCGTGTCTTCTCATTCTCCAGGTCAGTTCGGTAACGGGTGTTAACCTCCAGTGACGCCTCACACATGGACAGCTTCTTCAGGGAGTCGGCTAACTCCTGCTGCAGCTGCCTCACTGAAGTCTGTGGGCGATTGAGCAATCCAATAATCAACAGAGAAGATATTTTTGGACAATATTATAATCTATTTAGTTTCATTGAACTCTTTTTCTTGGCTTAGCCGATAGTCCCTTTGCAAAAAGCATGCTAGTGTTCTATTTCAATAATGCTGCCACACCGGACAGTCTCTGAATATTTATGTACAGCTAGAATTTAGCATCTAATTATTAGATTGTAAAGTACCTTTTGCCATATTGCAAGAAAACACTTCGCTTGGACACTGGATTGCCAGATTGGGCAGGTTCCCCCCCATTTAATAGGCTGTGAAACATATGTTTTGTTTTTTTAATAGACGTAACCCATTAAGTAGGTGGTAGTAGCTGGTAACACACTCGCCTATAAACCAGAATCAGAACCAGAAGTTCAAACTTACTACCATTGTGTCCCTGAGCAAGAAATTTAACCCTGAGCGGCTCCAGGGGGGACTGTACCTGTAACTACTGATTGTAAGTCCCTCTGGATGAGGGCATCTGATAAATTCTGTAAATGTTAATGTATTTCCATATCTTCAAATGCTGAGCATACAGATGCTACATGGTTTTGTTTGTTAACTCAAATTACATTTACATGTACCATTTCTGTTCTTTCAGTGCTGTACCTCTCGCTCTGCCTTATCCTGCTCCAGTTGAAGGTTTTGTTTACGAAGCTCTGCATTCTGATTGGCCAGCTCCTGCCTCCTCTCCTCCACCAGCATCACCCGCTCCTCGCTGTCTGAGCGCAGTTTGGCCACTATGTCGCTGAAGCGCTCCTGTGCGTCGGATACTGCTCGCTCTTTGGCCACGCCTTTGCTCTGCACCTCCTCCAGCTGTTGCCGGAGCAGCGCCGCTTCACTCTGTGCTTGGGCCAGGCGCTCCTGCATGGCCTCCTGCTTGGCTCCGGACCGCGTGACCTGCTCCCTCTCCACTTGCAGAGCCGCTTCCGTTTCCCTGAGCCTCACCAGGGCCTGTTCTCGCTCATGGGCGGTCTTCTCGAGGAGCAGGCCCTTCTCTGTCAGCGCCAAAGCAGTTCGGTGACACTCGTTCTCTAGGCTGTTTGCACGTGCCTCTGCTTTACTCAACTGTTGGGAAAGATCATGCACAGCGTCTCGGTGGGCACCTGCCTCTCCCGCTCGCTTTTCTTGCGCCCGCTGCCTCTCCTCGCGTTCCCGCTGCAGCGCCCGGTCCGCCTCCGCCCGTACTGCCTGGCAGCGGTCCACCTCCTGCAGAGCCACCTGTAGACGGGACCGAGCAGACTCTACCTCCGACTCCAGCTGCTGCCTGGTAGCCCGCTCCTGCTCCAGCCGGCTGGCCGTGACCTGGCACTCTGCCTTCAGCGTGCTCAGCTGCCCGTTGTACTGGAACACGGTCTGGGCGAGAGCCTCTTCGCTCATCTTCAGGTCCCGTCGGGTGTCCTCAAGGCGTTCGCGGATCATCTCGTTCTCATCTGACAGACGGCTCTCCTCCTGTTTGCTGTGGCAGCGGCCATGTTCCAGCTCGGTCCGCAGGACACTCAGCTCCTCTTGCAGCCCGCATACCTGCTGCAGCAACTCCTTTTCCCGGTCACTGGCCTCTGTCAACTGAGCAAGGGTCTAAAGGTGGCATGCGTGGTTGTTAGCAGAGATACATAGAACACGGTTCCATCAGTCAGACCTATGGAGTCTGATGTCTAAAGTACAAATAATTAAGGCCAAAAGTTACCTCATTGCTTTTGTTGAGGTTCTTTCGGTTCTCCACCTCAATCTCCTGCTGCTTGCGGAGGTGGCTGTTCAGGATCTCTTCCTGCAAGGACCGAGCACTACGCTCTTGGACCAGCAGCCTCTGTATCTCATTCCGGTCCTCCTCCACCTACAGGCCAAACACAATCCAGGAATCAGATTCACAGGACCAAAATGGCTAAATTAATAGATTTTTAATTGCACAATGTGGATATAATCTTTACAGCAGGTGGTCAAGCGTAAGCAACTTATACACATGCACATTAGAATAAAATGGCTTGACAGATTTTTACTGCAGATTTACTGCCACTGCTGGAAGCCTTAACCAAACAGGTCCTGAGAAGAGTTTGCCAAGGAACACACATTTATATGCTGGTCTGGAGCATCAATCAGACCACAGACAGATTCATCATTCAACCTCAGGAAGACTGACCAGGCATGTCCCAGTTCTTTGCAAGTTGTGTTCTCCCCAATGTCCTGAAATGCATCATTCCATGCCTGAAATCTGAGGACTTTATATGGTGTTTTTGGACTGTTTCACCACACCTGCTTAATACTGTTTATCAGGGCCCTTTTCTCGAGCTCCAGGTTCCTAATGGAGAGCTCCAACTTCTGCCGCTCCTCCTCCTCAAGCTGATGCTGGTCTTCTTTTCGTCTGAGCTGATCTCTCGTTTTCTCATACAGCATGGAGGCGCTGCGGTGCTTCTCTTGCTCTTGCTTTAGCAGAAACCTGTTGAAGAAAAGCAACTGTCATATAACTGTCACTGCTTGAGGCCTAACTTGTTGACGGATAAATGTTATGCTAAATAAAAAATGTCCAAGAATAGTATATGTATATTTCAACAAAGAAACTAGCCTAAATATATGTATATATACAAATATGAATAGGCAGAATAAAGCACCTCAGGTTGTTGATGTCTGTCTCCAGCTCCACTTTGCAGTGCTCCAGGTTGGACTGACTGTCACGTGTCTCCCCGAGAAGGAGCCTGAGCTCGGCCCGTTCCTGCTCCAGCTGATGCAGTTTGTCTGCCTGCCGACCGTAGCGGCTACGCTCCCGCTGGATGGTGCGCTCGTATTCATGGAACATGTTCTGCAGTTTCACCATGCTTACAGAGTCTGGGGAGGAAAAACGAAAAGCTAGTTGGAACAGGGTGGTTAACAGTTTGTTAATTCAAACAAAGCCAGAACATGTACTGATGCATTTTACCTATAGAAGTGGAGTCCAGCTGCTTGATGAGGACAGACGCATGCCGGTAGCCGGATGAAGGGGAGTCTAGCTCCTCAGTGGGTGTGTCTGATGACTGTGTGAGGTTATCAAAGTCAATTGCCAGTTCCATCTGACTCTGTAATAGAAAAAAGTTTTGGAAAAAAGTTCCACAGCTAGAAGACCAAACTGTTATTTTAATTCTTCTATGTAGCTTACCTCCATATCCTTATGTACAGCAGATGGAGACCTACAAGTCAGAAAATATGAAGGCATGAGCTAGTTAACTGTGAACAGGCCAAACTTTTTGCAGTGAAAACAGTAAAGATGACGGTATAATGCAGTATATTTTCAATGTGACAGTAAACAACACATGATGTCATAACCAAATATTGCCGTATGGAGACAATATTGTATACTGCATATATACCTTCCTTCATCGTCCGACATCTCACTTAAAGTACTATCGTCAAACACAGACAGACGATCTCCATTTAGATGGACTTCATGCTGTGATGCTCCAACCTGCACCATGGCAGGTACCAGTAAGGCCTCCTGGCTACCTAGTGCATTCATCTTCCGCTCTTCATCCTTATAGCCATGGTGCTCTCTATAAGTTGGGGTCCTAACAGTGCACACACCTCACAGTGAATAACATGCAGCAAGATGGCTTACAACACCTGCCACTGGGCTGAGAGATCAACGCCACTGACTGATTGATGCAGAACTTCTGAATAAATGACATCATGCAAAGTTGTGCCACATCAAGACAAGATAATGGCATAATGGATGTAAAGCACATGTTTTGCAATAAAACAACTCCATACCTGCTAGGACTTCTTGAACCATGCTTTCGTTTTACGGTGTCCATTGTTGGAGACGCTTGGTCTCTTGGATTCCTTAATGATCCTTCTTGCTTGTGTCTATGGTTTCCCAGAGTCATTTCCGATTTCTCTCCTCTTTCCAGGTCATGCCCAGAGAATGCGCTTGATCTTGTGGCATCCTCAAGAGCCCTGTTTCTGTCCTGATCTAGCACGGCTCTATATGCACTTCCAACAGCCTAGAATAAACATGAAAAATTATATTAAAACCACTCTTACTTTTCTTATTGTCAGCTTTCATAACAGTGAACAACTAGTGCATCTCAAAATGGAAAAAAGTTATCCCTTCACAAATATGTTATATTCTTAATGCATATTTGTTTATGGAGCCAATAAGTTTTTATTCAAATGAAAAACAAGCGGCCTCACCATCATTTTACTTTTTTGAGATGCATTATGATGTTCAATATTTTGAGAATTAGTTAAGATGACACATCACTGGTTTTATAAAGAGAATGCTAAACTGCAAAAACAATTGCAAAGCAAAAGATAGGCACACACAAACAGTAAAAGAGCACAGACCACTTCAAAAACACACGCCACACAAGGATCCCAAACACATACTTCAACCACCACAGATCTGTGGTTGAAGTCGCATGCAGGTTCACAAAAACACAGAAACACATTCAACAGTACCGGCTACCTAACAATGGTGTCAGACGAAGTGCTGAAATGTAATCCATGACACAAACTACACCTGAGGTGTGAAACAAAGGCCGACAGGCTGCTGCTCTTCAGTAATCTGACACTACGCCCACTGTTGTGGTATTAATATGTAATGAATGAATATGTAGGCTCAGGATACAGAAGTCAGGATGGGCAACATGAAGGAAGCTCAGATGTGGATGGAGAGGAGAGCACTAGGTCAAATGTCTTGAAAATTATAGCACTGAAGAAGAATGGAAATCTAGAAGAGTGGTCGAGCTGCTATGGAATGAGCGACGGGGAGAGAGAGAGAGAGAGAGAGAAAATGGCACCAGCGTCCTCTACCTTGGCCTGGAGCTGTGACCTTTCCTTTTGCATATCCAGGAACAGAACCCTCAGCACTCCTACCTCATTCTTAAATCTCTCCATGTCCTCCTCCAACTCTTCATCCGAGAGGCGGTGGGGTGCAGCAGAGCCCAGTTCAATAAGGGAGCATGGCACTTCTGAGACCTTCAGATAGGGTGAATAATACTTGGTTGGAGTCTCCATTCCTTCAGTCTTTTGGACAGTAGGAAAGTCATGATTGTCATGCTCTGAACCTGGTTGAGGACTTACACGTTCTTCCACAAGGCTTTGGTCCATGCTGTTTGCTTCAGAGCCTGTGCTCCCTTCCGGATTTGGTAGTACTGGGGCAGTACTTGGAAGATTCTGCTGGGTCTCAGCTGCTTCCAGTGACTGGCTAGGACCCTCTGACTGGGATTCGTCTTGTCCAGATTCCCTCTGTTCAAGAATGGGCATAAGGCCAATCCTCCTTGCCCTTGCTGTTGGTCGCACAATAAC
This sequence comes from Denticeps clupeoides, assembly GCF_900700375.1. Lineage (NCBI taxonomy): Eukaryota > Metazoa > Chordata > Actinopteri > Clupeiformes > Denticipitidae > Denticeps > Denticeps clupeoides. The sequence goes on along the minus strand of NC_041723.1, from coordinate 5,058,372 downwards.
TTCTTCATCTTCTTCATCACTGGACTCCTCTGCAGCAGTTCTTATAATGACTTCAACCTCCAAACTGCCTTTCTTCTCATCATCAAAATCACGTGTAACCTGGTCCTCCATCTCACAATCACTGGAATCCACCTCTGTGTCTCTCCTGCCCTGAGGGTACAGATTCTCGTCATCCTCCTCTTCAGCTCTCTCTTCTTCATTTAATTCTTCTGCTGTTGCACTCATGGAATTTGCATCAGTGTCTTCTTTGATGTCCTCTGCGGCTTCATTTTCAGACAGTTCTCCAAACATTTCTTTCAGCTCAGCTGCCACATTTTTATAATGGGACTTGGTCTCACGCTTCTCGCTCTCCACCCAAATCTTGTCGTACCGCTTCTGCCAAGGCACATCAGTGTTTTCCTGAGACCCTTCCTCTACACATTCCTCTTCACCTTGAGTTTTGGACTCCAGCGGAGGGAGGTGGTGCTGATTACTTACATTTAACACACTACCCTCCTTTGACAGCATGAGTGGACAAAGAGACAAAATTAAAACACCAAACAAATGGGATCTGTGGTACATTCAGCCAAAGAAACAAACCTCTCGAGACACTAATGCAGGCTATGCCGGGAATGGTAAAAATGATGACTAGCCTGAAAATCTTCTTATTTGCTCAGCTGGCAAAATACACGCTGTTATTTTTTAACAATAATACTTAAACGTATAACTTCGTACAGCAAGGTAGTAGCCCATTCAGACACAGCTGCAATCCTACTAAACCACGTGGGTCAGACAGACAGTCACACACAACACCATGTTAAATTCAGTACAACTGCACCCATAAACGGTCGCGTCAAGGCGTAATGAAAAGGCTTTCGATGATGTAGCTGGTACATGGTCAATGGGAAAAAATATTGGAAGGATGCTCCGGACTCCGCAAAAGGACTCACAATTACAAAATAACATTCGTAGTGGAGACAAGAGTGCATGACACCAATGGTGGAAGATATTAGAAGAGGCCAAAAAAAGGTCCATACCTGTTTTGTCTCTCCTTCAGCATCAGTATCGGTCTGGCTACTGCTCGCAGATTCTACTGGAAAGGACGAGGACAGCGGGAATTAGCCACTAAAAGCTGGATTTAACTTCATAATGTCAAAAAGACAAATCAATTAATTTTAATCGGACTCTATAATATCTAGATTTGGCTTTATGGTCTTCTCTGGAATGGGGTCGAAGAAACTCTCAAGAGATATCTTAAACCATGCTATTTGTTTCTTGTAACAAAACTAGTGATTTCATGTGGATATGGCCAAACCTTCTTTGTCCTCTGCCTTTATATGCCTCCGGGTACGAGGCTGGGGCTGCGGTTGTAGAGCTGAGCCAGATGGAGAAGGTCTTGTTTGCAATCTGGGGTCCTCAGTTTCTTCACCTGAACTTGGACGCTCCTGCTCTTGCTCCATCAAAGTGGGCAAGGTTGAGTTTAGGGCAGGGGAGCTGGCCAGTTTCCTGGTCTCCTCAGATGAACAAGGAGGATTGATCTTACTGGAGGCACTGGATGAATCCCAGTCTGATGAATCTGTGATAGCAGCATTAGGATATGTGTATTAACTGCATTATTTATATAATTTTGATCTCTATTTGGAAATACATATGTACCTTCAAGGTCATCTACATCCGCTAAACCAAGTTCTTCCATGAGATCTACAGGAAGGGATATCTGCTGTCAGGACACAGTCAGCTAAAACAAAGACCATCTAACTTATCTAAGCTTTTACCAGTCTTTTTCTCCACTTCCTCTTTAGTCTCCATGAGCTTATTCAGCACCAACATGGGCTCCCTCCTGCTTGCAGCAGACTTCTAAGTACAAAGTAAAGCTCATTGTAAAGCAAAGTAAAGCATCATGCCACAGGTATCAAAAGGTATTAACATTACAAATTACCTGTATTTCAGCAGCTGCCTCCTGAGGTCGACCATCAAAGTGGTCTCCACAAAGTGCTGTCAAACATATAATATTCAAGTTTTACTTATGTTTTAAGGTTCAAGGGAAATGTTTTGCGGCAAACAGTCAGTTGACAGATCTGAGGTCAAAAGCGTGTTTTAAAATAAAAAGGTCAGGCAAACATATGCAAAAGAAGTTCTTCTTTCTACAAATGGACAAGAGTTGAATAAGAAAAGAGTGTTTTGGGGTGAGCTGACATTCCATTGCAGAGAAACTGGCTCCTTCAAGCACACAAGCTCATGGTTAATGCATCTGGCAGAGCAATGAAAATCTGGATGGGGACACAGGCAAAAAAAGCAAATGCAATGGAACTGGGGAATCTGCAGACTCCTCTACTAGCAAGACAGGGAATGCTCATCAAATGTGCGGTCAAGGTCAATAATTCAGGTAAGGGTGGGCACATGCCCACCACACCACAATAAGTGAATTGATAATATATGATTGTATTGCTGTATTTTTTTTCCTTGTCCCGTCTGTAGTTTAAAATGTGGGTTCATAAGGATGTTTCATACTGTATACTGATTGATAGTGCCTGTTCAGACAAACATGGACCAAAGCATGAAAAAAGCACACAGGCCAAAACTTTTTAAAATGAACAGAGAAGTGGCACATGGCATGTTAGATTCATGCATGAGATGTTTTCAGTGCATGAGTTTGCAGCTTATGGTTAGTCCAACATGATGCTTTCGTGCGCTCAACGTTAATGACTTCATCCAAAGAGTTCCTACCCTTTTCCCTTTTGCTCCCAGGCCTGTCTATGCCTCCCCATGTCTCTAGATTACAGTTCCTTGTTCCTCTTATAAAAGATGGTATGTAAGACAAGTCTTAAAAGAATAAACAGGAAAAAATAAAAACCAAGTAAATTCTCATGGACCGGCAAATTGCAATTAAAGTCCAATAAAGAGTCACTTCTTTTATTAACAAATGAACAATTACTTCAATGGTCATTCTTGCATTGCCTGCAGCATGAAATGGTTGCAGAAATTGCTACAGAACTTGCAGAACTATGAATACTTGCGTTAAGAAAGCAAAACAATCACACACACACATACACACACACACACACACACACAAGATTACCTTCATGGTTCTCCTCTGAAATTTTCGTCATAATATTATGGGGTTTCAGGGGGGAGCTGGAACCACTGCAATGCTGCTTCCTTGAGCTGTCACAGTCAGACTGCAATGGGATCAAATACAGTCACTGTATGTTCTTTACTTACCATAAGTACGCTGAAAGAGAGGAGATGTACAGTACCTCAGAGTCCCAGGGTGAATCATCCTCTTCATCTCCCTTTTCCAGACCCAGCTCTGTGAGAAAATCTACAGACAATCCACATATTCCTTGTCATATAACGTGTGTATTGCTCTTAATGACAGAGAACCCATGGTTTCCTCCTAACTGGCTACCAATTAGCATGACATCTACACTCTTCTCTGTCTTGGCTGTCTTCAAACGAAAGCCTCAAACCTTCCTTTTTGGGAACTACTTAGACAAAACAGGGCCCTTACATATCTTTAGAAAAAGTTGAGTTCTGAATTATTAAATTAATGGTATTTGCAGACAGAGTGCAGGGAAGGGTTACAATGACAGACATCTTAAAACCTTATGGATACGAGCATCTGCCACATGCTGTAAATGACTTTAAATTTCTGTTCAATCATTTGCTGCATGTGAAGTTGTGGTGTGACAAACTTCCAAACAACTTCCAAACCTTTCTGGCTTCTACCTTTTCTAAAAAAAAAAAAGAGGCATTTTCTGTTTCCAGTCAGATCCTTTGAATATTTAGTGTTTACACTAGGTGCCTTCAAGTGAATTGAAGATGAATCTGATTACCCCTTTGATTGGATTTAGTTTTTAATAGAGTATCTTCCCCTTCTTTGATCTTCTCCATTTCAACTGTTTCATCTTCATCATCTTCTTCTTCATCATCTTCATCCTGCTCCTCATCTTCCTCCTCCTCGTCTTCCATAGAATCATTTTCCTGTAAAATTCAGTGAAGAGATTTTGTAAAAATATCACATGATATAGCAAGTCACTTCAACCTCTTTACGATGACAAGACAATCATATTTACCAATGGTGAGAGTTTGCAAGCAAAAAAATTGGTTCAGATTTGTTTGTTTAACTAACTGAGCCATGAGTTTAGTATGAGAATTTTGAGAACGTAAAAGTCTAGACGACAAGCCTACATTCTACTCCTTCTCAGTACCTGTAATGGTCCATCTTCAGTGTTCCTGAAATCAATAACAGGCCTTTCCTCCATTCTTATTTCTAATCCCTCTGCTTCCTCGTCCACATCATGCAAGTAATTTGGAGGATTTTCAATATCCTTTGTGATTTGTTGAAGAGTTGTTTCGAGATCTGAAGCCTCCTCACCTACAGGCTCAGGTTCACACTGTTGCAACTTGTTGACATTAGAAATGTCATCATTCCGATCATCATCATCATCACTACACAACTCCTGACTTCCTGGACATGGCGTGGGAGTCTTATTCAACTCAATGTCTAAATACTGCAGTGGTGTTAAATTCAGATCCCTCTGTGCTCCTTTGCTGTCCCGAGTTTGAAACCTTGATCGTTTTGGGCTTTGTGAGGCACTCTCAGGGTTAGAGTTTGACTCCATGGTAAAAATGCTTTTGGACACCTTAGGGCTGCTGCATGCAATACAATCACCATCTTCATTGTTTTTTCCTTCTTCATCTAATTGCATTGAGTTTTCAGAATCATCTTGTTCCTCTCTAGTAATTCTGACTGTTCCACTTGCAAAGTCATAGTGCATTTCCTGCACCTCACTATCAGAATCCACACTTTTTCTGTCTTCTTTGTCCTTCCGATATTCTTCTTCCCTTTCTGCTCCATCCTTGTCACTTAATTTGGAGGCACATTCATAATGTCCTACAATCATTGACACAGGCATGTCATCATCATGAAGAGATTCTCCACTGAAGGCCACATTGTCTTCCGTCTTATCCACATTTGGCACATTTGTGTGGAAGAAACTGGTATTCTCTTTGTCTACAGTAACTGAGTAATCATGTTGTGGAGAACCTGTGTCTGATACTTCTCCCTCTTCCTCCTCATCTGGTTTAGTTTTCGCCTCATCACCTTCATCTCCCCAGCTGTCCTCTTGGGAAGATGTCTCTAAATCTTCATCACATTTTTTCACCTCATCTCCTTGGCTGGTTTTACCAGTGAAGGTATTTTCAGGGTAGAGTAGCTTTGGTCTGGGCGATTGATTACATTCTGCCTTTTTAGTTCCATCTGAATGCTCACCCTCCTCTTCATCTTCATGTTTAAAGATGTCTATTTTATCTTCCTGTGCCATAAGACATGGTGTTTTAGGAGGAAGATATACATCTGGACTCTTTATGTCTCGTTCACACTCATTGTGGAGATTCAAATGCTCAGCTATCTGCAGCTCATCGTCATTTTCATCATCCCAGTCATCATCATCATCATTACAATCATCATTTTCAAGGCTGTCACCCTCAGTTACGTTCCCCTGTGGTGCATTACATATGTTTGGTGTTGGGGACATGGCTGATCCTGGTCCTGAAATTCTACCATCACATTCCTCTTCATCTGAAAACCTTGATTGCACCCTGATGGCAGAAACAACACAATCCTCCTCCAAACAAATATTTCCAGCAATGCCACAGGAGTTATGGGCTGACTCCTCTTTTTCAATTTGCTGTGTCACCACAGGGCAGATCTGTGTAAGGGGCTCCTCCACTGAAATCCTATCTGGTGCTGTGTCCTGTATGTCAATTTCAGGGACAGCTGCAGCAACGTTTTGAAAAATATTTTCAATGTTAATTCCAGATTTTTGTTCCTGATTGTACTCATCACTTTCTTCAGATTCTTCATCTTCATCACCCCCTTCCTCTTCATCGTTGTCATCGTCCTCTTCCTCCTCATCTTCATCATCATTATCCTCATCCTGCTCTTCTTCGTCATCATCATCATCATCATCTTCATCGTCGTCTTCTTCTTCATCGCCCTCAGATTCATTTTCCTCCAGGCTTTCATCATCTTCCTCATCAGCTGAGACTTCACCTGGATTGCTGTGAGAAGGCTGCTCCAAGAACTCGACTCCACTGGCTACCCAATAAGATTTAGATGCCATGATATGTGTAGGGAGAAAGAGGAAAAGAAAAGCGAAACACATTAGAGAACAAACATAACCGAAGGGAGGTTACCTTTTGGGGGCTGTTGAGAGGGGAAGAGGTCCTCTGGGGAAGGTTGGAAAGCGAGAAGGGAGAAGTGGGATGCTGGGGGGTACTGTGAAGGGGTGGGTGTCTTTCCGCTTGATCATCACTCTCTTGTTCAGATTGAGAGCTCTTCCACGACTGAGCGGGATCTGTTGTGACTAGGGGGTAGGGGCAGTACGTTACAGCACAAGCACTCACTACAGAGGGTCTAACTACGCAACAGACACTATATTCACCTTTGTTTTCCTTCTTAGAGGCATTCAGAAGTGTTTTAAGGTTTACTTTCTGAGGTTTCTGTAAGGCGAACAGCATAGCTTCAGCATTTTTATATGGACAAATATTTTAACTGGCAACTATATTTATAAAAGCATCACAAAATGTCATAAATGTAATTGTCACCAAAACCTTTGGGTTTAGATCGAGTTCATTATCTTCATCTGATGAAGGCCAGGAATCAGCAGGGCCACTTTTAGATGCTCTAAAAAATGCAATACATTTAAAAAGTTGGATAAATTAAACTAAAAAACATTTACATTTAATCAGACATAAATACTCACCTGCTAATTGATTCTGTGTGTGAATTATCTTCAGCGCCTGTTAAAACACGAACATAATAACAAAATCGTTAACCACACAAAACAATTTATAATAAATCAATTGTTAGAACTTGTCATATAGACGAAACATCTAAAACAAAATGTGTAAAATCAATGAAGCACCAGAACAAAGAACAAATGCATCAAAGTTAAAAAAATTAAACCAGAATGCAGGACCAAAAGAAAAACGACTCACCATCTTTGTCAATGGCAGGCCCTCCTAACATAAATGTTGCCTCCATACCCCCTGTGCTAGGAAGCATTGACATCTGTTTCCTTTTGTTTGAAATAGATGGTGACTGTAAAGACCTTCTCTTTGTACCATGCTCTATGATCAGATGCGAGCACCTTCAAAGCAACAGAATTCATGACACACAGGTGGAAATCTGACCATTACCTAATTTTTTAAATGATCTGTTTAAAGTTAAGCTGGCCAGTCATATGCATATTAACAATGAAAAGCCATAACTGAAATGTCTTACATGCATCAAATATGATCCACGAACGTTCAAAAACTTACGCATGGTGTCCATTCATTACTGCATAGTCATCAGAAGACCACCCTTTATCATCCTTCACTGAGATGTCTGCATTGTAATCAAGCAACAACCGCACCATACTGATTTGTCCATTGCAAGCAGCAATCATTAAAGGAGACCTAATTTGAGAAGGACACAGTGTGTGGGGGTGGGATAAAAAATTTAAAGAACTTCTTTATAAGAAACACTTGTAACACATATTGTAAGATAATAAAATTAGACATATTATTTTGGACTGTTTGTAAACGGTATGCCATTTTGAATGCTACTATTTGCACCATTAGCACCACAATGCAACCAGCATAAATTCAGCCCTTTGCAACATTAAAGGTCCCCTTTAGTGAGGAAAATGAAAATTAATGATGAAAATTTCACTTTGTGTAACATTGATATGAGTTCCCTGAGCCTGTCTGTAGTCCTGCAGGGGCTAGAAATGGTGATAGCTGTAAAGAGGGCTTTGGTCATTCTGCTTCAGCTCAGACCTACCTCCTCCCAGTGATCAGGTGCTGTGTCTAACCACAGCAGACGTGAGGAAAACTCTTGATTGAGACTTACCAGTCTTACCAGATTTAGAACAGCATCTCCAGCACCACCACACTGAGCACTAGAGCTCCTCAAGAGCTGTGTGTTTAGTCCAATGCTGTGCACCCTGCTGACCAACAACTGTGCAGTGACACACAGCTCCAACCACATCAAGAGCAGCAAGAACGATCAGTCAGCTTACAGAGAGGAGGTGCACGACTGATGGACTGATGTAAGGGCAACAATCTGTTTCTGAACGTGGACAAAACGAAGGAGATGACTGTTGACTTCAGATGACAACGGAGGGTTGTCTTCTGTGTGGAGATTGTCAAGAACACAACGTTCCACAGTGTTTATCTTGAGAGACAGTATTGACAGTACCTTCTAGAGAGACAGTATTGAGAGCATTCTGACCAGCTCTATCAATGTCTGGTTTGGAAACTACACAGCAACGAACCGCAAGACCCTACAGTGGATAGTGAGGACAGCTGAAAAGATCATCGAGTCTCTCTTCCCTCCATAACCGACATTTACAGCACACGCTGCATCAGGGAAGCCCCCAGCATTGTGAAGGACTCTACACATGCACTCTTCACCCTCCTACCACCCAGAAAAATGTACAGAAGTATTTGGGGCCCTCACTGCCAAACTATGCAACAGCTTCATCCCACAGGCCATCAGACACCAGAACACTCAGGGACTTTCTACTCTGAACTGACAAACACACACTGTTCAGAACATATCGCTATTACAATTCTATTACAGAAGCATTTGCACACTTTTACTCTGCACCTTAATTACCCATTTCACATTTTTAGCACTCTCTGTCTTTGTTGTCTACATGTTTTTTGATGTTACTCTTGTTATTCTTGCACTGCTTGTCTTATACAGCCTGTGTCCCATGTTTGTACATTTACATTTACAGCATTTATCAGACGCCCTTATCCAGAGCGACTTACAATCAGTAGTTACAGGGACAGTCTCCCTGGAGCAACTTAAGGTTAAGTGTCTTGCTCAGGGACACAATGGTAGTAAGTGGGATTCGAACCCGGGTCTTCTGGTTCATAGGCAAGTGTGTTACTTGCACTAGGCTACTACTTTGTACTTCATGTAGCTGGTCTGTTTGTCACACACGTGCATTGTCAGTGTGTAACTTTACGTCCTGGGGAAATTTCATTGAGGGACTGGTTCAAAGTGGATATAATTCTGCACCAAGGCTGAATTTCAGAAAGATACTTCAGATACAATATTAGTGGACCACTAAGACATATATAAAAGCAAGTTTTCATGTTAGGGGACCTTATATAATAAAAGGTTAGGTCATAGCTTGTATTATAGATGACTGTGGCATCACACCCCTCACCGTTTCTCAAGGTTCTTCATGTTAACATCAGCACATTCTTTAAGAAGCAGCTCTGCCATTTCAGGATGGTTCTCCTCTACAGCCAAAGACAAAGGTGTGCTGCCATCCTAAACAACGACAGAGCCAGATGCATTCAAAGAAGTGCGTGCGCTTCTCCACAAGCATAAGTAACAGCTATGAGCTCTTCATGCCACAGCACATCTAAACATACATTTTAACACACGGATAATCTGGTTCCTACCGAGCTTCCCTCAGAGGTGAGCCTCACCTTGTTCTGGGCATTGATGTTGGCCTCGTGTTCCAGGAGGAGGACAGCGATAGAGGGGGAGGGAATGCGAGCTGCCAGGTGCAGCGCCGTGTTTCCATTGATGTCCACCAGATTGGGATCAGCTTCATGCTCTAGGAGCACTGCTATGCATCGATCTTGCTGGCACTGCACTGCCTAGCAGTACAAGTATGATGTGTTCATTAATATATGCAAAACAATGTTTCTGATTAATGTTAAGTACATTTTCATATAACATCCAACAATACAACAGTGCATCTTTATTTCAATGTGTAATACATTACCTTCATCAAGGCAGAACGGTTCTGATTGTCACATAGGTTTAGCTTGGCTTTGCTTTCCACCAGAAACTGGACTACATCTGTATGTCCATTGACACAAGCAATATGGAGGGCTGTTCTATAAACATGAGGGGAAAACCACGTAATTGTTCGTATCCGACACGTTCTTTAAAATATATCGACACAAGAGCAGACTGACATCAAACCGAACATTTGTGCATATGAATAACTGAGCAGAAATGGTGTGGAAAAAAAAATCAGATTTTTAACATACCTATTCTCCTTGTCAAGTTGATTCAGATCATTCTTTTTCGCAAGCTGCCTCAACTTTGCCACATCACCTGTGGATGCAGCCTTGTGCACTTTTCCCAAATCTTTTTCTTTCAAGTCATAGCCAACAGACAGCACACTCCCTGTGTCAGATGTATTTGGGGAGAAGGCTCTCTTTTTCTTTGTGAAATTGAATATTTTCTTCATTTTGGTACTCATCGTGGCTCATTGCAACACGACCGCATTGCCTTGTGAGAACTCTGCCAGACAACTGAGGTACCACTGGATGATCGACTCAGGCGTCATTCCTAAAAATACAATCAGCAAATTGGATTAAGTTGAATTGCAGTCCCGGGCATGTACATGATAGTAAATTGTCTGACCAGTTTAAAATCAGAACACCCAGAAATGTTGGGGAAGCACTTGTCTCTAGACAAGTGGAATTTCTTTGCTTGTAAAAGCTTTTGACATATGCATAGGTAACTTAATTTGCCTTTAAAATATATCTTTCACTATTCTCAGGATCTTTCTCTCTCTCACACACACAGTATACGATCAGATCAGTAGTTTAGTAACTCGTAATTACACAATTTACTGTAGAACCTGGCTGAAAAGTACATTAACAGGCAAGTTATCTACCCATGTTGCCTCTCAGTGCTTCTCAGCCAATTTGCGTTGCGTCGACAGAATTTTAACCTTGCTATTCCTGCGACAGATAAGGTGCAAGAATTCTTGCTTGCTTGACAATGACGGGTGCTAATATTAACTTTACTGGCTTAGTCAATCGTATTAAGCAAGTTAGCCAACAAGCTAGCAGGCTACAGCACATTGTTAACCGCATTTGGATTACCGCATTTGAACCTCGAGACGAGCTGTCAAACAGCAGCGATGGGCCCTCACCTAGACAGAAATGAGAAAAAAACGGCACACGAACACATTAATATTACGCTGTCGTAAAAGGACGACGTGTTCACGAAAATATATTAGCCTGTCGCCTTCTCAGCCACTGTTGCCAGGTCAAGGCAATATTTACAACAGGTTCATTTTTCAGTGCGAATGAGATGACGGACTGTATTACCAATGGTAATGAAACATTAAAAACATTTATACGAATTCTAATGATTTAACAGGAAACCAACATCCAATTGTTTGCGCTAAAATAACTGGCCAAGTGATATAAATATTTTAAAAAGCTAATATAAAAAAAACAACACTCACTTCAGCTGCAAAATATTCCTTATGTAAAAAAGTTGCTGCGGCCATTTGTAATCCAGCACCAAAAACCACCCGCTTCTATGTTTATTTCACCTGTTGTCTAATAAAATGATCTCGGAGTGAAAACGACCACCCTGGCAGCCGTGTTCTCAGCTGTTGCGCCTGTTCTGTAACTATGACAACCGTACACCAGGATCGAATGCCTCTTATTACTAGCTAGGGAATTAACAATAATCTTATATAGAAAAATTGCATGAAATAAAACCACGACGCTACAGATTTAGCAATGTTCATTACCACATGGTACTCGGGATGCGTAAAAGTTTACTAAAGGTTTTTTTTTGCAGACGTTTCTAGTCCTTAAGTATTTAACTCTTCTTGAGACAAATCTGCAGCACAGATTCCTAGAACGAGCTTCGTCAAAAAGACTGCTGCGTTAAATCATGCTGATTGACAGTAAGTCTGTCAGAACACATCTGAATTTTTTCTTTATGATCCAGCAGGTTTCCATAATTTCTAGATCTGCGCAAAAAAAAAAAAAAGGGAGTATGACCGCTGTCTTCATCTCTTGGCGCTTTAACCGCGATATTTAAATCCGTGCAGGATGATTTGTTCCTGTTGTGGATGACATATTTAGACCATCGTAACCAGCGAGTAGGCTCAGAGAACCTGGAAGACAACACACCACCGCGATAATTCGCAAGCATGCTGATGCACGCAGCAGGGCAGGGATTTGTTTGTAATTTTGCAGGGGGAGTGACTGTGCTGAATATCCTTTTGGTTTGTTACTCTGAAAAACATGCATAGCGTCCAGACACGGTCAGTAACGCCGTGAGTCTTGTTTAGTATCTAACAAACTTACTAGGGTGCAAAAGGCCTTACGTGGCAACTTAGCTACTTACTTAACCAGCTACTGCCAAAGCCTACGAGCTTTAATACCAGTTTAGCTCGCAACAGCCGCTCCTTTTTATTATTTAAGCAGGACCGATTGCTTGTATATATCTTATTATGAACTCGGTTTACCTTGTTTTCACGGGAACGCTGAAAACGTTACAGTATTCCGCTCACCGCGTGACACGCTGCCCCGTTATTTTGCGTTCATACACGTTTACAGTCAGCCTAACGCATTCGGATGCCCACAGACAAATTCAAGCTAACTTACGGCCACCGGGCGTCTACTGACAAAGAAACGGTCCAATCAGAATGTAGTATTTTAAACAAAGGCCCGCCCTCCTAAGAGGTTTGGTAGAGAATCGTTGTAGTTCCATTGTAATTAACTCCTCGGCGCAAACGCGAGGAAACAGGGGTTTTTATGAAAATTTTCTCGTGTGTTTGTTTGGGCTGAACATACGTATTCTAATATCAAACCAATACACTATTTGTATTTAATAAATTATTTGGATGAGTCATTTTTATTAACCATTAATTCAATGTATTAAAGAATGGTCAAATTATATTGTTCAATGAGTTATTAATCATGAATGCTATAGTTTTCATGCCAGCTTTGTGGGAATATGTTGATTAATTTCAGGAAAAATCAAAGTTAAGAGGAGCTTCGTATTTGGCCAACAGATGGTGCTGAAGCCATTCCAAGTCAAGTGTAAAAATATAAAATAACTAGTAACATAACTCACTGCGTGTGTGTGTTATGACCACGACAAGTGAATCAGTTTATTTCCTGCAATGGGGACAACAGGGTGATGGGAGTAACCATTCAAGAATCATACAAAAAGCACAAATAAACCCCAGGGAATTAATTTGTGTTCCTTCTCTTGTTTTCATGTGCTCCATCTCTCTGGGAAAGGATTTTAATCAGTCCCACTAGCATAGGCATAATTTCTTGTAAATTTTTTACCTCCCCTCTATAATCCCACTGCCAAAGCCATTTTTTGTCTTTTAAATATTCCTTTCTTAAAATACATCAAAATCTGACCTAGAATAATGTTGTTGGCTTTATACCATATGGACTTGTCAACATCAAATAGCTGGGAGCCAAACTATACAGCAATATTGTGGCCTTAACCACATTCATGTAGGCGTATACGCCTGAATATGCAATACATTTCATACATCATTATGTTCCCACTTTAAAAAAGTCATAACATAAATAAATATAATATTGTAAATTTACATTTACATTTACAGTATTTACCGGACACCCTTATCCAGAGCGACTTACAATCAGTATTTACAGGGACAGTCCACCTGGAGACACTCAGGGTTAAGTGTCTTGCTCAGGGACACAATGGTAGTAAGTGGGATTTGAACCTGGGTCTTCTGGTTCATAGGTGAGTGTGTTACCCACTAGGCTACTACCACCCACAATTTATTTACCAATTCAAGACAAATTGCATGCAAACGTTCATTAAATTCCAATCCCCTTTCTCTTCTATCATTGCAGCCATAGGACATATTAATATAATGCATGACACTGACCAGCAGGAAATTTGAGTTCCCCTTGGCCAGTTGTTACTTTGAGGTCAAGCTGAGCGTCAGCAGAGTTGATGACATTGTCTTTGGATTGATCCCAAATGAAATAGTAGCGTGGGGGGAAGGGGTCTCTAACTGCATTAATATCCAGACCAAGAGGCATCACCAAAATTAAACAATTTAAATAGATTATGATGACATTCATATGCATTATTGTAAAATGAAAGAGCACAATTTAGTGAAGGGAGAATCATGCATTATTCAGCCCTTCATTTGCGGCCTCCAAGTCTTCGCAGGTCCCTCTTGAAAATTTTCCCTCAAAAAAATGATTAACAGTTTTGACATTATGTCAAAAGCATCAAAGCATTGTTCAAATGTGAAGACATGAGCATGCTAACCAGCCAGCAGTGGCCCGTCCAATAATGCAATGGAACTGTTTGACACAAGTGGTGAGAGTTAATTACTATTTTATGAAATCTGCCCCCAGTGCCGAATTAAATGTCAACGAATTAATGCTGCCTAGAAGGCAGTCAAATTAAAGCAGTGCTTGGTCACTCAGCACAGGAGTACTGGTAATTAGTGAATGTAAGTCGCTGTATAAAAGCTGTAAATCAGCTTTGATTTACAGGGTCTTATATACCCATTCCATTAATCTGCTACCCATCAGAGGCCAATATGTGTCAAAATATAACTGATGACTCTGACAGCTCAGAACTCAGACAGGGATAATTAGAAGTCCAGGACTCAGCAGACTGCACAGAACTGCACAGCTCAGTTAAAAATACTGAGACACACAAAGACAATAAAGGACGCATATGCAGAGCCCAGCTGAGCTCGTCTCCATTGTAAGAGCCCCATAGATCATTCAGAGTTCTGTTACACAGGCCAACATATCTGGCTGTCTTTCATATAGCCACCGAATTTACTTATTAATAACACAAGGTCTTCTGTTTAGATTTTTTTTTTTCCAGGCTATGCAGATGGAAAGACATAAAAACACACACACACCATTCCAGCAGCAGACCTAACGGGATTTTATCTGCAGTTTTCAACTGTGTGCTTCTGTGTCTGTGCTTCTTTATAGGTTACTAGTTGGGATCTGAAAATCTGAAGTTTTCCTCTGAAAATCAAGAATTAATTTTGCACAGGGAGCAATGTGATTTTTTTATGTCAGTGTTGCCAACAATTCAGTGAAAAGCTACAATGAGTAAAGCATCTACAGAAAAGGAATAGCTCAAACTACTGCAGCTGCTGTCATTGTGATTAAATGTGTTTGTATGTATTTAATAAAATGTAATAGTCATTCCTCTTCTTCTATATATCCCAAAAAAACACACAACAAGAACATTTGCAATTTTGCGCAACAGGGATGTGTGTAACAAAAGCAGCAAGGGTCGTTTATGTCTTGATGCCTCCTTAATGTTTTTAATTGTGCTGAAAAAAACAGTTCGAACAGTTGGAAAATAGCATCACTAATTAACATTGCAGACTACTTCATGACACTTACACGAGGGATGGCGAAAAGAGCAAAAGTGGTCTGATTTACAAACTTAATGAAAAGCAAAAACAACAAAGTGTGGGTGTTTTAGATTTTGTATTTAATACGTATATTCCTATTATTTATTGACATTGGCCCAGCCAGTGAAAATGATCATTTATCCACTTTTCCAGGGCAGGGTCCTCAGGATGCCTAGAGCAGCAGATGAAACAAAAAAAGTGCACAAGTTCTACACTCACGCCAGGGTTGTTAAGGCAAAATTTACCAATGTCTTGGGAAAAGCTATAGCCATGGAGTTGCTACTCAGAGATTAAATTCAGAAAACGTTTTGATGTATTTTGAAGTTGCTCAAATAAAGAATAATAATTTCATAAAATTTTCCTAAAATGTTATTGTATTGTATTTCAATTCATATGCCTGAACTAGGGATCAGGGAATCAGTGGTGCCTAGTCAGTGGTGCCAATGCTTGTAGCATTGCAAATAATGTGATCTATATTTCCTTATCAATGTATTGGACATGTGTAGCTGAATACTGCAAAAATGGACCCAACATTTGGCTCTAGCTAGCACACAAGTAGAAATTAGAACATGCAGCAGGAAACTTCATTACAATTTTATTCAATTTCTGCTTGAATTAATTTAATTAAATGGTGATTGTTAGATTCTGCCACAGTGGCTTCAATGGCCCTCCCATCTGAATAAAGTGTGGTGGCTTTTATCCATCAAAGTGACAATTGATGGGTAGGTAGTACATGAATGATTAAGTGAGTGCAGCTCAAATCCTGTGTCAATAATAAATCAATAAACTGAATGTTCCCAAAGTTTTTATTGGAGCTGACCATTTGCCAAGTGAAAATACAATGATTTGCTCTTGTCTGGTACCTGTTCTGACACCGATTTTCTCGACTGAACGCCCATCTCTTGACTACAATACAGCCCAGCCGTAGGATTTATCTGCCCTTGCTGTTGCAGACGATCGCCTGAAGACTCCTTTAGTAATAACTGACTCTGCTGCTGCTCTGTGTGCTATCACCGTCACTGAGTGCTCCCCTAATCTCTGTGCCACCACGAAGAGCCCTTGCTCCCCTTCTCTCTCTGTCTGCTTAAGGAAATCCAAGTGCCCACGTTCCGCTGCCTCCAGCCCTCCTGCATTTCCTCCACATCTCGGCATGTCTGTGAATGTGCCTGGGGTGGTAGCAGCCTAGTGGGTAACACACTCATCTATGAACCAGATGACCCAGGTTTAAATCCCACACACTGCCACTGTGTCCCTGAGTAAGACACTTAACCCTAAGTTGCTCTAGGGGGGGGACTGTCCCAGTAAATACTGATTGTAAGTCGCTCTGGATAAGGGCATCTGATAAATGCTGTAAATGCCTCCTGGCCCTACCTGTGACACATTTAAATACTATTTAGGATTTGGCCAACTTAGAATATAATTTGTTTCTTGTATTGTAACATTTAACATTTTCATTTTTCACTGTTAACTTCTAGGGCTACTGGGGCTGAGACTCCAGAAAAATGAACTTAATTAAGAATCGTTGCCTCAGCCGCCTAGAGTCTAGATAATGGGCTTCACTGTTCCTTTAAGTTTTTGTTCTTGAGGGAAATGCTATTTGTCACATGCATGGCATGTCCTTAAACCACAGAATTGTTTGCATCTGTGCTCATACAGTGATGAATCCCGTTGTTCTCGTAAATGAAAAGCTTGTGCCAATTCGCCTTAATTATTATAGGCAATTGTCCTGCCAATCCCCAGAAAAGGGCATATGGACACAAGAACCATGAGCACACAAAAAGAATCGGACAGAGGAATTGAAAAGAAAAGTTCTCCAAGCGTTAAAAGAAAACGCCTTTCTGCAGTGGATGTCATATTTTGTAGTGGCGGGAGTACATTTTTGCCCGTTACTGAAAAAAGTAAACAAATCATGATAAAGTTAATAACGAACATGGTTATTTTTAAGAATACGTTCTTCAATGTTGGAAAAACTGTTTTCACAGAAACTTTAGCGAGCCCTTCCTGTCACAAGTCCACTTTCTCACAAGTCCATTATTAAGGGTCGCGGTGAAATTACATTTACAGAAAAAAAATATTCCCACAGACTGCCTCTGTGTATTTTTCTTTGGCTGTGGTTTAGTGTTCCTTGCTGTCAGGTTGTGGGAAATGGGTTTACTTCTTCTGTTGTGTTAAACACAGTGTTGCTGTTCTGAGGAACCCAAGAGAACATTAAAGTGTTTAAGTGTTTAATCATCTGCTTCACGGTACATTTGGCGTCCATATCATTCATAATGTGTGAGGTAACTCAATGCACAGCCCCGGGCCTGACAGATGATCAGCACCAACTATGAAAGAGAACCCCTGGAGGACATAGCATCAACACGTTTTGCTGCTACTTTCAGCTAAAATTCTGTTTAGAACCTCTTGATAAATGCAATATAGAAGTGTGCTTTTGAAATAGCCAGGGCAATATGTGTGTATTAGTGATGAAAATACTTATGAATGCTTATACTTCTATTATTCATCTGTTTATAATTTGTGAAAACGTGATTATTTCTTGGTTATTTAAATAGATTTGCTCTCAGTTCTATTGCCATAACTTAAAAATATGATCTCAGCTGTATCTTTTGTTAAAAACTAAAAAAATGCTATAGGTACATCACTTTATCAAATAAACCATTTAGCAATTAGGTGGAAGGTCAAGTGGAATGTGAAAAGGAAATATCTTCTCCAAACAATCTGATGGCATGCTGCTTAGACAATTTTTGTATGCCATTTTAAAAACACCCTCATCCTAAGAGTATGGGCAAATGCATTGCAAAGAAAGGAGAACTTTGGGCTGAAAGGAAGTCCATGCTGAAATATCCCCTTCCACGAATTGTCCGAGTCCAAGCTGATATGGGAAGGGATGGGTTGTACATGTTAGGAACCAAGTTGGTATGTTGGAAGCAGGAAAAATGGGCAAATTGTGATGCTAAATGAAAAGGCATCTCCAAAACAGCAGGTTTTGTGAAGTGATCCTGGTTAAAATTGGTCTGACTGCCACCATGGACGACCATCAAACTGGCAACAGGGTCAAGGGTGCGAAGGGAGGGAGTAAAGGGAGTGCAGGCCAGCCTGTCTGGTTTTGTCTGATAAATACCATCTGCCATAAGATAAACGATATACAACCTGTGTTCTTGTAATCGATGGAATTCATCCTGTCATATAAATCATAACTCCATCATGTGGAGTTGAGACATGCGCATTTTATTAAAATACCTCTTTGAGAGAACAAGAAGCACTTACTTTACCTTTGATTGATTATTACTGTGTTTACAATATATATCAAGCCTGTAATATGGAAAAGGATGATAGTAGCTTAGTGGGTAAAAACACTCGCCTATGAACCAGAAGACCACAGAGTCACAGATGAAAACCCCACTTACTACCATTGTGTCCCTGAGCAAGACACTTAACCCTGACTTGCTCGAGGGGGAACTGTCCCTGTAACTACTGATTGTAAGGCACTCTGGTTAAGAGTGTCTGAAAAATGCCATAAATGTAAATATAAATGTAATATTTCTCTTCTTTTGATTTGCTTGCTGGACCACTAGATGGCGCAATCATAGCTCAACTCTTCCAGGAGCATCCTCTGACAGGCCTTATTAAGTCCTCTACTCAATTAATTTCATTACAAAGTGAGCTGTAATTGTAGTGATTTGTCAAGCAATTATCTATTGCACGTACAAAAATATTTTATTGCTAATTCACATCATGTAATATACTTGCAAAGGCTATGGTGGCAGCTGCATTCATTTAAAACTGATTAGAAAACGTACAGATATTGTTAGAAACATGCCTGTCTGGAAACTATTTTAAAACCCTCTAATAAAGATTATTTGTTTTATTGGCTTTATTAGGGTAATTATCATTATCCTGGGCTGCCTGCTGCAGACATTTGGATAAAACATAATTACAAAACAATGAAGCATGCTTTACCCAGCATTATGTTACACCTGCAGACTTTTAATGAAATAAAACACTTTGGGCCTGTGGCCCAAACCTGTGGAAATTGCAACTGACTCAAGCTACATGCCCTGCAGCATCATGTGTTATGAACGAATTGTATAATGGTCTGTCAAAAGGAAATGGGATTTTTAAAATAAACACTTTCGAGAATCCCAGCAGTTCAGAACCTGGTCAGATGTATTAAAAAAAAGGTCCTCAGGCTGGAAAGTTAAGGAATTTGGTGGTTTGGGTGTCCATTTCCATTCAAGGTTTGTTGTGATTGTTCTTTTTTTTATTATGTCAATATTAATTTGATGTATGCAGCAACACAACCAGAAACCTGGCACAGTGCTGTAGTGATCTAATATTGAAATACAGTATTGGGTCGGTTCTGCAATTCCTCTTAATATAGAACATAAATACTTAGACACCATATTTCATGCCTCTTCTCTGGATTAAAAATAACAACCGAATGTACAGAATAATCTTTACTTTCTTTATTATAACATGCATTATGTCTGAACACATGTTTCAGAGGTAATGCATCATAAAGTTTTTTGGAGGGGGGGGTGGATTGATTTAGTGCACTCTTTTTAAAATTGCACTCTGAACAGTCGGCAAGCAAAAGACCCACAAAACTAATATATGTAAAAAATCACGGCAACTTTAATCATTGTGTAATTCTTCATCGCTGCCGTGAGAGGAACAGGTGTTCAGGACATGATGATTTGCAGATGTGATGGCACAGAGACCCCGCCATGTTGAAGAAGGGATCTGAGGGAGGGGAAACGCACATTGTGGCACGCTGTCAAACGCTGGTCTGAATGATCACTATGACCTACTTTGGGTGATTTCAGAAGTACAAATATAAATCTTTTGAAATAACAAGATAACTGGAATGTGCTACTGTCTCTTGGCTTTGACAGGAGCAAGTCAAGAGGCTCTGTGGTTGTCAGAAACAGATAAAACGCACATCAGATGCAAATGTATTACAATAAGTGTATCTCAAAAGAATATATAAGACATTTCCCTTTTTGTAAATGATAAGCAGAGGCAGCTTAGCAAGTAAAGAAGTGGACTCGCAACCGTAAGGTTGCCGACAAGATGCCACTGAGGTACTTTTGAGCAAGGTACCGTCCCCACACACTGCTCAAGGACACCTTGACGATTCAGGATTTGAACCCGCAACCCTTCAGATAATGAGTCCACTTCCTTAGCCACTTGGCCACCACTGCCCACCAACATCTGATTTTATCACAAAGATCTTTTCAACATTCAATAGTCCTTCAGAATGTTGGCCAACCATGAATGGCATTTGTCCAATCCTGAGTAACCTGTCAGTTTCTTTGGGGGATATGTCTAAAGGACACAGCATGTAAATACCAAAACGCAAGTGAATGAGCTTTTTTGAAAAACAAAAAATTACATTTGATGAGGTATGTTGAAAGAAAAACCAAAAGCAGACATCCCAGCCCAGTGGGAGGGCCCTGTCTCCCACTAAAAGTGTTTTTTTATGCATACAGAGGGGTTGGATCTCTAAATATACAGCATTACCATACATATAGCCGTCATCCCGCAACACTAGTAATAATGTCTGGTGATGGCATTCTGCTGAAAGGGTGAGGTTATATGTCAAATGAAAAGGGAGCACAGCATTAGTGCAGATACATTTTTCACCTCCAGGAATTCTAACTCTAATTCTATGGGAGTCACATATAAAATACACGATTTCCATAATGATCATATCTGAAGATCCTAAGTGCCTCTAAATTGATTTGCAAACAAGATTTAAATTCAACAAGTCAGAAATATTCTCAAGCTGGGTCCTTGCTTAATTTTTGACCTTGCCGTTTTAGATGAAAACAGATATCAACCAAAAATTACAAGGTGTGTATCCATCCATTAATACTCAGGAGGGCAATTTTGCGGTGGAGTTAAAACAACATCACACTTTTCCAAGAATCATGCATCTGAGACAGTCACAGATCCATGTCACCAAAAACCCATTATCTCATGACCTAAAAGCCACTACCATGAGCAGGATGCATGCCATATTGTGCTAGTAGATCTCTGAACATGGAATGGAATAATGGGCAAAAAAACACTCCGAGGGCAATAAGGGACGATGTGACGCACCCAAAAGACCGGTCAGGAGTACAGAGCGCTGGACAGCCATAATGGCTAGGGTGTGCCAGTCTTTCAAAGTAGATCAATATGACAAATTACCGTGCTGCTATTAGGGCTTTTTATGGACAAGAAATGTGTTTGCCCTTTGCCCACGACGAGTCCTTCCGCGATGCACTGCCACACTCATTGTTCCTCATGCTCTTGAATGGGCTAAATACACAGTGAGCTTCACCAGCCCAGTGAAGCAGGCAGAGATCACCCACCATGCATGATTTAAACACACCCCAGCAAGTTAACACAAAGCACAAAAGAAGGATTACGGCATAGGCACAATGGAAGTTCTTCAAAACAGCAATGCATAATTTTTTTTTTTTTTCAGGAAACAAGAAAGACCATTTCAAGATGGTCACTGAATGATCTGTAGCTGCCACATGAAAGCACCACATTTTAATGTGCTTTGCCCCTTGTTGTTTTGTCTAAACTGGTGTTCCATTCCATGCCCCTGTGTTTGTATTCTAGATTTAAATTGAGTTTATTTGTGATGAGCTCGGGTCCCACGTCTCTGTTCTACACAGAAGAGCACTATAAAGACAGACACTTTGGATAAATTGTGACAAATACCTGATTTTAAGCACAGTCAGTTTTGTGTTCCGTGCCAGGAACATGCATTGCTACCCCAAATCCCATCTTAATTTGGGCTGAAAAACACAAAGGCAATAAATAGTTATGGAATGTTCATCAGAGTCAATCCATCACAATGATCTTCTGTTGTAGGCCAGGAGTTCCACAATTCAAAATATTATTACCGTACTATAATATTATTATCACATGCTTCCAGTATTTAATGCATTTCTGCAAACTGTCCAAATATTTGACATGAGGTCACCCTGAACGCCATTCCATGCTATCCTGTGTCAAATAATCTATATTTTTTCACCTCTCCTTATTACCTCTGGATCATCACTGAGATCATAGGATAGCTTCTGCTGTGTGTTTATTTCTTGAATTACATTACCCTGCATGAGCGTCCTTCAAGCTCCACCATAACCACACCAAATAAATTCAGTTAATTGTGAGACCAGAAAGATACCATGACAGTCAGCCCTATGATCCAAGTGACCTAGACCTGTGTAAACAAGATTTCCCATTAAAAAGTCCAGCAGGGTGATGGATTACAGGCTATCTAAATCTAGCTCTGGGTGTTCAAACTATTTTCTGTTGGCCAAGGGTATAATTGAACTTAAAGGGGTCAAACTGAATGTTTGGAATGTCATGAACAGAATTTCATTAAAAACTGTACATAAGTTTATGTAGGAAATTCTAATATATGAAATTATAAATAAATAAGTAAATCAGCTAATCTCTGACCACTCAATAAAAATGCTGACTGAGATAGGCAGTTGAAGGGTGGTTTTTTTTTTGACGGAGTACTGCAAGCGTTTCTGTGACCAGCAACATTTCCTTTCTATTTAATCATTGTTCTGTGGAGATAAACCACGGCATTGTGCGCTCAGTTGATAACATTTGACCAGTCGGTTGACGCGAAAAATAAACCAGGCTCTAATTGTGCTCTGTTCAGTTGTGCATATTCCTTTGGGCCCTGACAAAAAACAAAGGCCTATTGATTTTGTCTTTTGTCTCTGTCACAATTATACTTTTTTTTTTTTTTTTTACCAGCCTTACAGATCAATTTTTATTTTGTCCTGTCTATGGCTGATTACACTCATTCAATCAGGATGGAGGGCAATGAAACTTGGACTGTATGTCTGGGGTGTGTTGCAGCTGTGACGCCCTTCATAACTAAGACTATGCAGCATTAGTTTGTTCATGTTTAAGTATTCATGCCTGTATGCTGCGTGTATTGCTTGTGTATATTGTGTTTGGGCCACCGCGCCTTCTTTCTTTCCACTTGTCACGTGTTTGTGTTTCTCCCACACCCTGGGACATTACAACAGCAGTGTTAATAAATTATATTAGATTAATGTGCAAAAAAAAAAAAAAAACGTTGGTAGCAACACTTCTGAGCAATAAAAGATCAAACAAACATCAATGGTTAAATAATGGAACTTTGTAAAAAACTATATATACTTTTTGGCACATCTGCTTTACAGGGATGCCTGCCATAGTGTCCAAACGTCCTCAGTGTATTTTCTACAATGCCAGGAAGCAAGCGCTTCTCAAAGGAAGTGCAAGAGGCTTCCCTGTGGAGATTAAAATAGTCATGTTTTCCTGATGAAAGCATCTAGTCAGAAATAATTCGTCCTTGGCATCTCTGAATGTTCAGCGATGAGCATGATTACAATGTGCAAGGATTTCTGCAAGGAAAAGGGTACCACGAAGGAGCAGGACGCGACTTCGACAGTGACAGGCAGAAGACGTCTCAGCAGGAGGAGGCCGCAGTGTCCCCTTGTGCTGACATGTGTGATGTACGCTGCTAATTTCAAACCAGTTAGTCCTGATTAGGAATGTTCAGACGGCATGCATGAACATACATAATCTGACAGATGCTAAACAAATGCACAAAAGAGAGAAAAAGGATGAGAATGACAAACATGAGAAGCATCTCCTGTAAAGCAATTGCATAGCACTACAAAGACCTGACATCCCATTCGACATAGCAGAAAAATAACAGCTAACCATGGCACTTCCATTCAAGCTACTTCAACTCATTTCAACAAAACAACCTTTTCCATACTGCAACACTTACAATAATTACGTCCATAAATATACTTTGCTTATCACTAAACTGCTGTCTCTGGCACACAGCGCAGACATCCCAGCCCCTCCACAGGCAGTCCTCAACCCGGCATAAAGTACCACAAACAACACACAAATCCTTCAACAATCCTTCAGGCAGCCTTGGCACAAACACTTTCCCTCACCGTTCCCAAAAATGGGCCTGCCAGGCACATGTTTACCATGGACCTAAAGTGTCAGACAAGCAGCTGCTTCACAGCGTTTTTGTGCTGAAGCTGCACACAACATGTTGTTATAGGAAGCATACTGTGTGTATTTAGTACAATTTATAGTTCGTCGATGCCTTCCTACTATATTACTAATTTTTCTTCTTGTAATGATCCTTGAAAAATTTGGCCATAAATTGTAAAATTCTTGTGACATTCTTTTTGTGGATCAGCGTGCTTTTGTTTGGCTTGTGTGGTTTTCTATACCTGTATATGTTCACCCTGAGTGAGTTGTGGAATGAGACTTGTGAAGGAAGACTGTAGACTGTAGACCAAGGGGACAATAAATTAAATGGATAATGCATGACATATTAAGAATAAAAATCTACTGTGATTGCTTAGTCATTTTTAGTACAATAAAGTGAAGTGATTGTCATTGTGATACACAGCACACGGTGCACACAGTGAAATATGTCCTGTGCATTTAACCCATCACCCATGACAGGGATTTGAACTGGCAACCTTCTGATTACGGGGCCACTTCCTTAACCTGTAGGCCACCACTGCCCCTAAATATAGGTTGCTCCAGCTGAGGCTCGAACCCAAAACCTTGGCATAGCTCATCAGACACTGCTTTATAAGTACCATGCACTAACCGATTGCACTACTGGAGCTACACTATACACAATAGTACAATGAGATTGTAGTCCTGTCCACCACCCATCAGTGCAAAATGCCATCTCAATATATAAATGGAAAGGTAAAATAGAAAGGTAATACAAAAATGTAGAAAGCTGGGGACCCATTCGACTCTCTGTTTTTGGGATCAGAAGCAGATGGACAGCGGAAGGCCAATGTCCGGTAGCTTTTCTGTCAGTCGGTTTGGAAATATTGTGTTAAAAGTCGAGCCTGGCATAGCGCCCCTGCTGTTACAGGTGGGAGATGGTTGTGTGGAACATTGTGACGATACAGGTTTTCCTGTTTGAGTATGTCCAAATATGCTTGTTCACCTACACAGTCTACACAGAAGAGTGAAAGTGAAGTGAAAGTGAAGTGATTGTCACGTGTGATACACAGCAGCACAGCACACAGTGAAATTTGTCCTCTGCATTTAACCCGGGGAGCAGTGTGTGGGGACGGTGCTTTGCTCAGTGGCACCTCAGTGGCACCTTGGCAGATCGGGGTTCGAACCGGCAACCTTCTGATTACAGGGCCGCTTCCTTAACCGCTAGGCCACCACTGTGGTGCAGCGATGGCCCAGAGGGTAAGGAAGCGGACTCATAATCGGAAGGTTGCGGGTTAGAATCCTGAACTGCCAAAGTGCCACTGAGATGCTAAGGGTGATGGGTTGAATGCAGAGGTGACATTTCAATGACAATCACTTCAATTTCACTTCACAGATGTGGTGTAGTCCTCTATATATCTCAAACACACTCCAGCCCGTGCTCTCAAAGCAATCCTGCAGCTGTTGTGCAGCATATTTTTAACTCTCATGACCGGCAACAAACCCGTCCTGCTTGCGATTAAACGGCCTGTTCAATTAGACTGACTATCAGTGTCAACCTAAAGATGACCAGAGAAGGATGAGTTCCCTCTTCTTTTTTTTTTTTTTTACACATCAGGGGCTTTAAGCACTGTACCACATTCGTGTTAGGCGACTTGAAACAACATACATTGTGAAAATAGCTTAAAAAAGAAAAAATGATTGAACCAATAGCTTATGTGACTCTATGTAAATAACATTTTTCTTTTCAACGTCATTGCAGCATTTGAGAGAGAAAATTGTTCCCGAAAATGATGGTTCTTTTGGCCCTGCTTTCTGCAAAATGGTGATAACATTCTAAGCAGTTGTGCTTTGAGCCTGGCATAAAGAAGAGCAAATGAATGATGTATATACAAAACAACACACTGTAATGAGCTCGCGCTAACATGCTAGGAAACGGGTACTGTAATTAGCAAAACGATGTGATGTTTTCATATGCATGGAGCGGAAACATTTAATGTGTTTCTGGGAAACTAATGCCTCACAAATTCTGCTCAGCGCAATGCAACGTGTGTTCCGGTGATGGACAGTCCCGCTCGATTCCTCATGAATAACATTAGCGGGGTGTTGCACACTGGTTATCCATGACATTTAGGCCTGCTTCACATTTACGAATACAGAATGTGAAAATCATTAAACAACATTTTTTTTCTTAATGAGAACCGCAGAGAACCTTTCTTTTCTAAACTATGCCCTGGCACCACTAAAACAATTTCAGTTTCGTCCTGTATTGACATGCCAATGCGATGGATCAATGTCAATGACTAAAATTTGCACAGACCAAAAATAATTTATATCATTTCTTTGAATTGCTTGTCTTTAAACTGGAAATGTCTCCAAAGAGCATTTTTTAAAATGATATTTATTTTTTCCTTTTATGCTACTGTGACAGCCACAGTTTCCATCCCAGGGAAAACCAAAGCATCTCTCTTCTCTTGATTCAAAATGTCAATGATCATAATGTTTCCAACAATAAGCTGGTGTTTTCATCAGTTTGTCTCCAGTCATATGTCACTCAGATCTGTTCTCGTGTATCCTGCCAGCGGTCTTCTGCCACAAATTTCCCAACTGGCCCCTTTCTCTGCCTTAACCTTCATACACCATATATAGCGAAGAACAACACTCCCATTCTCAGCTCCTTGGTGTCCTTTGCATCCCTTTGCAAATCTTCTGAATTTCTTTGAAGCCATTGGATTCACATGCCAAAATAAGCATTTGTGACACTAGAACCACCTTTTATTATGAAGATCAGTTCAATTGAAAAGAAATCCCCACTCCTTAACCACACTTAGTGCCATATAGCAGCTCTCTTCCATCCCCTCCTGTCCCCGCCGCATTTAGAATAATGGCAGAAAACAACATGCCCTTCTTTTCTTAACCTTGTTGCAAGCAGATGGTGTAGATTATAGCTGTTTCGAGTTGACCTACTCTGTTGTTTTAATTGACTAGACCTCACTACCTTCAACACATAGCAGGCACAGAAAGGACAATAAGAATTTCCACGTAAGGCTGAGAATGAATTTTGCATTTGAATCATAGGTAAGACTAGGTTTGTCACAATGCTGAAATTTCAAACTCAGTACCAATACTGAGGATGCTACTCGATATTCTATACTATTTTTGATACCACGGGAAAAAAACAAACACAGGAACTTTTTAATTATTTTGAATAGTTTTACATTTATTAAATAACTCTATTGATATATAGATAACAAATGAATAAATAAATTATTGATTAGTGTATGAGAATCGATTTTTTTTCCATCAGTTATACACAACAATTATCACAATAACATTTACAGCCCCTGTATATTTTTCACGTACATAAGCACACATCTATATATACACAGGTACAAGTGATGTAAATGTGTGATAGGATTGTGGTCAGATCCATATTTGTTGCACTTGGAAATGCAGTCTGGACCAGTGTGTCTAATTATCTTGCACACTACTTAACCCCTTTGCATGTTTTTACATGACATACAAATAATCATGAATTTTGTTGACAGAAATTGCTCAGGCTGTTTTTTATGCTATACACTTATACCAGTCGCACTGTCTCTAATGTGTCCACCACTTATTTAGTATTAAAAAAGCACATCACCAAATGGTCCCTAATTTATCTGTCAAAATGTGGATTAATTGTCCATGCAGCACCGCTTTGCCCAGGAAAACAATGATTTGTCTCATTAATTCAGACTTTTTATTTTTTTGCATTTCAGCATTTTGCAGTAGATTTATCGCCCTTTGGTGTTCAGTTCTGCTCTTCGGTGCTGAACGATTCAACAAAAGCTTCCCGGATCTCCAGGCACACTGTAAACTGTCAGTTCAATTCATTCGATCCATCGTCTTGACTGAAACTCTGCCTCTGTAGCCTTTTGAAACAATATACAATTGTTTCAAAGCGACTGAGACGAAACTTTTCAAATAAAAAAAAAACAACGAAAAGAGCACCAGTTGAAAGCCCACTGCTGCGCTGTAAAAAGTGAATGATAACACCTCCCGGGGACACTTCACACCTTTCCCCCTTCTGTGGCAATTTCCTGTAGCGAAGGAAAGGTCAGGGAACTGCCTCAGCAAAGCCCCCAGGGATCCTGAGTGAAAGCTAAAAGGATTCAGCTGAGAACCCCACGAAAAACCCCTCTTCACAGTTAATCCACAGGTACTTTCACATTAGCTCACTTCATTTATTTTGTTCATGTTTTCTATTTCAGATGCTTTATCTTTTAGTGGATACCAATTGGCCATAGCAAAAGAACAAAAAAAAGGGAAAAATATTCTAAATTGCCAATTTAATGACGTTAGGTCATGGTTTGTGTTCATTTAAGACTAGGGGTTACACACCGGCAAATGTGAAGTGACAGTTGTGTTTACATCAGGCACAGTTAAAAAGAAATTCTCAGTCTGCGCCAACATTTTGTATTTTGTTGCGCTGTCCTCTTTGGCTGAACTTACTAGGGTTACTAGGTTTTTTTTTAAAGCTTGGAGGTTTATTGGAGTTCAATTGGAGGCTCGCGATCCCTTTTCCTTTCTGAAATTGGAAATGTTGACACTTGGCAACTGAGTAACTTGGCATCAAAGCCAATCGGCTATCGGCAAACGAACGTTCACACCATACCGGGAGTCCTTCGGGAAGAGAGGCTCTGGCAAGGTTAACAAGGCACTGGAACAAACTGTCTAGTTAAACCCAGGGTGGTGGCAGATATAAATGATCATGAAATAAGTTGTCTCACTTTTCTTTCATTGAGACGAAAAAATAATTTTTTGTTTATAATGCATTTGGGGAGAATTTAGTGCATGTAACAGCAGTAAAGGGTCCAAAAAGTCTTGTATAGAAGCAGAGACATTTAGACATTTATTGTTTGCTAGACCAGTGGTTCAGTGGTCCCACTCCCATGTACCACCATTACGACCAGCACTTAAAAAATTGTAGTGTACATGAATATTATTTAGTGTTGATTGTCAAACAATGTGAATGCACCATCAATAGACAGAAACTGTACTGTGTATAACTGTAAATATGTCCTCTGCTTTTAACCATCACCCTCGGTGAGCAGTTGGCAGCCATGACAGGTGCCCGGGGAGCAGTGTGTGGGGATGGTGCTTTGCTCGGTGACACCTTGGCAGACCGGGATTCAAACCGGCAACCTTCTGATTACAGGGCCGCTACCTTAACTGCTAGGCCACCACTGCCCCTGCCACTGCTCACCAAGGTGATGGTTAAAAGCAGAGGACACATTTTGTTGTCTTCCTATTGTAAGTCGCTTTGGATAAAAGCGTCTGCTAAATAAAGTAAAGTAAAGTAAAGTAAAGTTGTGTCACCATGTGCTACGCTGTCAATCACGATGACAATCCCTTCACTTTCAATTCTAACAATAAAGAGATATTGATATTGATTGTGAGAACCAAGGCTTTTTTTCCTAGCCTTTCAACTGTAGGAAATGAGAATTTTTGTTGGATGTGTGGCTCATTTCTCTATTCTGGACTAAATATTAAAAAAGGTGCTAATGACATATTCAAGTTCATGTAAGAGTGAGAAGGCTGAATAATATCTCTCACTCACTTCCCTGCTGCTCAGGGTTGTGACTGTCAGAGCTCATACTGGGACACCGGGCATTGGGCGGAGTATAATACAGGGAGTGCAGAATTATTAGGCAAATGAGTATTTTGTCCACATCATCCTCTTCATGCATGTTGTCTTACTCCAAGCTGTTTAGGCTCGAAAGCCTACTACCAATTAAGCATATTAGGTGATGAGAAGGGGTGTGTTCTAATGACATCAACACCCTATATCAGGTATGCATAATTATTAGGCAACTTCCTTTCCTTTGGCAAAATGGGTCAAAAGAAGGACTTGACAGGCTCAGAAAAGTCAAAAATAGTGAGATATCTTGCAGAGAGATGCAGCACTCTTAAAATTGCAAAGCTTCTGAAGCGTGATCATCGAACAATCAAGCGTTTCATTCAAAATAGTCAACAGGGTTGCAAGAAGCGTGTGGAAAAACCAAGGCGCAAAATAACTGCCCATGAACTGAGAAAAGTCAAGCGTGCAGCTGCCAAGATGCCACTTGCCACCAGTTTGGTCATATTTCAGAGCTGCAACATCACTGGAGTGCCCAAAAGCACAAGGTGTTCAATACTCAGAGACATGGCCAAGGTAAGAAAGGCTGAAAGACGACCACCACTGAACAAGACACACAAGCTGAAATGTCAAGACTGGGCCAAGAAATATCTCAAGACTGATTTTTCTAAGGTTTTATGGACTGATGAAATGAGAGTGAGTCTTGATGGGCCAGATGGATGGGCCCGTGGCTGGATTGGTAAAGGGCAGAAAGCTCCAGTCCGACTCAGACGCCAGCAAGGGCTGGTATCATCAAAGATGAGCTTGTGGGGCCTTTTCGGGTTGAGGATGGAGTCAAGTTCAATTCCCAGTCCTACTGCCAGTTTCTGGAAGACACCTTCTTCAAGCAGTGGTACAGGAAGAAGTCTGCATCCTTCAAGAAAAGCATGATTTTCATGCAGGACAATGCTCCAATACACGTGTCCAAGTACTCCACAGCGTGGCTGGTGAGAAAGGGTATAAAAGAAGAAAAACTACTGACATGGCCTCCTTGTTCACCTGATCTGAACCCCATTGAGAACCTGTGGTCCATCATCAAATGTGAGATTTACAAGGAGGGAAAACAGTACACCTCTCTGAACAGTGTCTGGGAGGCTGTGGTTTCTGCTGCACGCAATGTTGATGGTGAACAGATCAAAACACTGACAGAATCCATGGATGGCAGGCTTTTGAGTGTCCTTGCAAAGAAAGGTGGCTATATTGGTCGCTGATTTGTTTTTGTTTTGTTTTTGAATGTCAGAAATGTATATTTGTGAATGTGGAGATGTTATATTGGTTTCACTGGTAAAAAGAAATAATTGAAATGGGTATATATTTGTTTTTTGTTAAGTTGCCTAATAATTATGCACAGTAATAGTCACCTGCACACACAGATATCCCCCTAAAATAGCTAAAAATAAAAACAAACTAAAAACTACTTCCAAAACATTCAGCTTTGATATTAATGAGTTTTTTGGGTTCATTGAGAACATGGTTGTTGTTCAATAATAACATTTTCCTCAAAAATACAACTTAATAATTCTGCACTCCCTGTATATGGTGCAAAAATGATGTGTCATGACACGACACAGACTCAGGCTGGGACTGTGGCGCGGACATAGAACGTGGGTTTTTATTTAAGAAGAACTAAAGCAAAACAAAGGCACAATCAGGGTAAATGCTTTGGGAAATGGGGCAAAGGGAAGGCAGACGAAACACATGGAACCAGGCTGCAACACAGGAGGCACATTCAGACAGGGCAATCGATCGCAGACCTAGACAAAGAGAGAACACAGACCTGAGGGGAGCATGCCGACTGGGTTATTTTGACTGACCAGAAATTAAAACAGACTTGAGAGTCTAACATAACCTAGAATCTGAGTTACATTTACACTTATGGCATTTATCAGACGCCCTTATCCAGAGTGCCTTACAATCAGTAGTTACAGGGACAGTCCCCCCTGGAGGAACTTAGGGTTAAGTGTCTTGGTCAGGGACACAATGGTAGTAAGTGGGGTTTGCACCTGGGTCTTGTGGTTACCCACTAGGCTACTACCACCAACTCGGACATAGAACACAGACTAGGGATCCGAGTCTTACCAACTCGAACAGAGGATGCTGACATACACCATGCAAATGTGTGTGACTGGACATACATACAAACAGACCAACGTAAGACCAGACAAAGAACAATGACACAGAATGACCTTTTGTAGTGGAGGAAACAGGTCTAGGTGATGAGGAATGGGTGTGGCCAGAACTTGAATGCTGTGACAGGATGCAGGTGCAAGCAGACAAAGCAGACAAGTTGGGGATGTTCCAGGAGATGAGAGCAGACTGGGGGGTGAGAGATTATGTCTGTGGAAGTACACTGTAAAAACGGATTTGATCAACAGGCATACTATGTATAAACACATGTGGAATTATGTACTTAACAAAAAATGGAGACCTGGCCTCCACAGTCACCGGACCTGAACACAATCGAGATGGTTTGGGGTGAGCTGGACCACTGAGTGAAGGCAAAGGGGCCAACAAGTGCTAAACACCTCTGGGAACTCCTTCAAGACTGTTGGAAAAGCATTTCAGGTGACGACCTCTTGAAGCTCATCGAGAGAATGCCAAGAGTGTGCAAAGCAGTAATCAGTGCAAAGGGTGGATATTTTGAATATAAGTATAAAATATAAAACATGTTTTCAGTTATTTCACCTTTTCTTGTTAAGTTCCACATGTGGTCATTCATAGTTTTGATGCCTTCAGTGAGAATCTACCAACGTAAATGGTCATGAAAATAAAGAAAACACATTGAATTAGAAGGTGTGTCCATACTTTTGGACTGTACTGCACATCTATAATTTCATTCAACTTAAAACAATAATTTATGCCATTTCAATTGAATTTCATAACTTTTCAATGTTATAACACTGTTTAATGAAAACTTAAGATCCAGGATAATGTTAAATTGTAAGTGTTATACAGTATACATAATATACATTCATTATACAGTCATATTACAATATAAAAATAAGTACTAGAAATAACTAGTATATCTATTTTAATTTTACTTGAATATTTAAGGCAGAAATTGCAAAAATTTTATTTTTTGTATTGTTGCCCAAGCAGTGTATTGAACTCATATTATAACCTGATCCTCCCCTTTTTTACTTTGCTCACTGTTTGACTGAATCTAGCACTGGAGAGCGGCCAATTAAATCCATACATGTTTGTTTTAATGGAGAAGTTTGGTTTTGATGGCTTCTTGAGGAATTTGCAGTGAATCTGAACCGGTGACGTTTTCCTGCTCACGCTGAATTCGTAACAGCCTTCTGCTCCTTGTTTACACATCTGCCTACCATATATGTGCAGGCATGAAACAGCATTCAGTGGATTTATTTAGCAGTTGCTCTGCATGCAAAATTTTGTAACAGGGAAGAAAAAAAATCACATATCTACCACAACTTTAAATCCACATTTTTAGGACTGTAGTGTAGTCCCCATCCCCAATAGTCTTGGATGCCCATGAACCATAATCCAGTATTGAAGAAGTGCATGTATTTAAATGACATGAACTAAGATTCCTAAAACACTGTCCACCAAGACAAATGTTTAATAATAAATATATATAAAAATAAATGTTATATACACACAGGGCATAGGGATGCATAGTAATGCACCAGCTTGTTAACCTCAATGAGGTGGTTAGAGGGAAAGAAATTTGGGAACTGACATCTCCCAGATGCTTACTGCTTAGGAACGGATGGTGGATATGCGCCTGTACACACACTTTCTCAAACAGACTTTCCAGACATATAATGAGAAAAACAGCATTTTCCGACCATATTCCCATCTACTGTGGTATAGCGTCAGTAAGGCGAGACAAAGGTTTGAATCACACCAATGACATAAACACACAGTAATTCTGTAATATAATATAATTTTCATGCAGGTCTTGGTTTAATTTCAATCCGTTTTCCCCATAAATGAAATGTAAGTGTCTGAACAAATGTATAATCACCCCTCACAAGACAGTGTGTGATATACTTTATTTATTTTTATATATTTTTATTTTTTTATATGCTTTAATCCCGCAGCTTTGATGTCATTCTTTCAAATGAAATGAATCTGACGAACTACCACATTCATGAGGTGACGTCTTGGGCCAGAGTAGAGGAGCAATGACTGGAGAAATTGTGACATGAAGCACTGAAGCTGCTCTGGCTGGATGTTCCCAACACCTTATTGATAGACTTTGGCTTATTCCCATTTTCCCCCTTTGGCCCTGCTCCCTACTCCTGTAGCTCTGCTCTTGGAGTCTACATCTGAAAGTAGTTTGGATGGCCATCTGTAGGACAAGAAGACCACATTCTCCCAATTTCCACAAGAAACAGGACAATCTGACCTACATGGAAGTGCGCAACCTGTCATTTTTTCCCTTTAATGTCTGGAATTTTTTATGTAATCTACTTAATAGCAATTGATTTACCACAGCAAATCTGACACTAAATAACGTCAGAGAAAATGGATTGCAGCTTGGCACCCTTTTGTGTGATCAATGATGTAATCACCCTTCACTTCAGCTAGTCAAGAATCCTTTTTGAATCTATGAGCTCCATATTGTGTTACACAGCCGATTGCGCTTTGTTGCTAAAAGATGTTTCTCACTAATAGCGTACCCCCTTCTCCACAACAGCATAATGTATGATCATGAGGGAGATGAGAAGCGCCAGGCTGACGTAAATAAAAAACTATGTGTTCAGCTCCCTCACCGCCAGCCCAAACAGCTCAAAAGAGCAAAATCATGACTAGTTTCCCAACATTTTCTTGGTCCTGGCACACGGTTCATAATGAAATTCTCCCAGCTATAACACATGATTAAAAATTGACATACAAAAGACGCATTTTAGTAAAATTCCGATCCCTCTTCTCTCAGAATGTCACCGTGCTCTTTGAAAGGAAATGTTGGGTCCATGTGGTAGCCAATATTACCATCACCATCCATCCCTGATAAGTGTACATAAACATTCTAGGAATGTCCTTGACCAAATTCCAACATTTGGAATCAGATTTAGGCTTCTGTAATATATTAGTTCTATTAATATACAAACAGGTTTACTAATATGGACTATGTTGGACAGAATGACTCTCATACACTAAAACACTCCCTACATATGATTCCAAACTGTAAGTCTGAAGAAGTAAAAATTGACTGGACACTGATTCCTTGGCTAATGGTGAGTAACAAATGAATCTTGTCCTCAAGCTAATTCTGGCCTCTTTCTCTAAAGTTAGCGTTCACCTTGACATTGCCTGAAGCTTAGTCTGATTTCTTTTTATGGTTAAAATAATTCTCTGTTTGAGAATGTTGGGTGGTGGTGGATGAGGTGGTTCACAGGTTGTTTTTTTTTTCTGATCCTTTCACTAAAGGACATATTGATGTCTTGTATCAATTTATTTGACCCCCTTGACCAAAAAAAGACATTAATAGTATTACCAGTGAATTTTTCAAGTCAGCCATCTAATCATCCATGTCAGCAGCCCTCTTAAGTGGCTCTTTCTGGATTAGTGCTCACATCAGCTCATTGACCTGCACGCATTTGTGCTCGACAGCAACTTGGATGCGCAGATCGATAATCTGAGTATGTTTTATGTATGAACTTCCTAGACACACTGACCAATGACACGAGAAGCCAAGTGACAAAGTCATGGGAAATTGCAGGCAAATTGCAGGGATTACTGTGGCCTCTTCCTGAAGATTTCCTGGTTTGACCCACCACGGGATGAGAAGCAGGGTGCTGCTTCTCATGTCTGCATGGTCTGAGGGTCACTCTAGCTATTACTGTGACATCAGTTCACATGTTGTTCTGTAAGACACTTAAAAGACGCAGACAAGGAGCCAAGATGGCTGGCCTGGGAGACTCTTGATGCGATGTGCACTGCAGTTCCTGCACTTCTAAATAGATCAGTGTTATTCGTTTTATTGAGCACTTCTAATCCCATTTTCTCTGTCAGGAATGACCATTTGTCAAACCGAAACCTTACCAGTAGCCTTCATTTAAATTTGTGGCCTTATGAAATCCATCTCACATTTTGAAATGAGCCTTTTGAGATTGATAATAGATAATACAGGAAACTGAGCTGATTTTTTATACTTTATTTAATAAGGATAACCACAATGAGACAAATCTATTTAGCACAAAATACATTTCGAGCAATTAAAACAGTTTAACATTCAAAGCAATCCTGAAGCAATATAGTTTTTAAAACCAGAAGGTAATAGGAATGAAAAGAGGCTTAATTATGTTTGAAGTGAATTCCAGAATTCCTTATGCCTTTTCAGTAGGTACATTAGAGAATCATTAGCCCAGAGATTATGTCTATTTTGAGTTAACTGTGAGAAGCATAATGTTTGGTATGGTGTAACAAACTCACACTTTGATCTTTTTGTTCTGTATTACCGCAAAAGCTGCTTATACAGAACAAAAAGCACACTGGCATTAATACTATTTGGACTTTATCTATGTATATTGTAAATAGTAAAACAATATGATTCTTTATTAAAGAAATATATTAATGAATTGAAATCTAATTACAAATTTAATTACAGAGATTGACACGTCAATTTTGATGCCAAAATCCACACTTGACACCACTCTGTTTGACTGACTCTTAATTTCCCACAATGCCCCAGACGAATCCTCCCGTCCTTAACTTAATCTCATTCTTGAACTTCAATACTCTATATTTGTTTACTCTCAATGGCAGGATTTGACTGACCTTTAAAATATATTTATAGATCCGTCTTAGGAGGAAGGTTCGATTTAGCCAAGGCACACTGCAGATCCAGTCCTGATGGGGAAACAACAACTTGGAATTCTTCAAAAAAAAGAAAACATACGGGCAATTAAAACCTAATTTTCATGCAAATTCTGAGAAGATACACATTCATCCTCCAAAACTGAACCCCATGACCCTGGTACACCCCTGCCATGAGAAACTGTGACCCACCATTCTGAACTTCAAATCTACATGCTCATATTTTGCTGTGTTCTGAGACGTTCTTTCATGTAAGTCTTTTTCTGAGTTCTCCTTTTTGGTTTCAAGTGTGTTTAGCCCTTCGTGTTCGTTCCTGGCACCTGCGTCTTGTTTCCTCTGCTTTTCCTTAAATGGGACTTCTGTTCAATTTTGACCTCCTTGGCTCCATGTGTTTTGTGTTCGGTGAATCACCTACTGCAACTTTTCTCCATTGTTAAACAAAGCGCTTCTAATCTCAATGTTTGGACTCATTAAGTGATTTTTACAAATGACCCCAGTTTCACCATGTATGCAGCTACCGCTTCAACCTCCTGATTAATATTACTGGTTTTAATTATGGTCTGGCGCTTCTCTGCGATCTCCTGACTGTTCCTTCATCTGCTGGGGTGTCAGATGGATGACACCTTCTATAGTCCGGTTAAGCTAACGCAGATGCTGATCCCAGGGATCAAAAACAGCTGGTTTGGAACCAAAAATCCAACACTGGATGCAACTTCACATTTTTACTTTACAAGTTTACTATTTCTCTTTGATATTTTGGTTTAGCAGATTTGAGATCCAAACTATGAGCACAGGAAGCTGAACACTGTTTAATAGACTGGACATTTCAACATAACCTTCTGTAAAAACCAACGTAAAATGTGTTAACAGAATACAGAAAAATATGGAATCATTTTGTATGATTTCCCAAATCATAGCATGTGTAAAAACAGTAGTCAGAATTTTTCTTTAAATTGTAATGAATAGCTCAGTAAAATGTATGCAAGATGGAAATAAAAAGCTTAATTGTTCTGTTTCCAAACAGACCTATCATTGCTGTGAGGCTTTAACTTCAAACACCTTCTAGATCTTCTGTCAGATTAGCAGATATATGTAAAATTAAAAGAATAAAAAAACTATGGTTCTAGATGGGAAAATGTATTACCACTGCTTCATAAGACAGGGAAGTCTTATGCATTTTTCACCTTTCCAGTAGGTGAAGTCTCATGGGGCGGCCTAAACAATGCTCGAGATCTCCTTAAGCAAATAAATGGTTATTTTTTTCTCCTGATGCCCGGCCAGGCCATACAACAATAAATCATGTTCCTCTAAATGGTTTGCAGACACCATGGACCAAATCCAAAGCTGGGAACTGGGGTCTATGGCTGTGATGGCATACTGAAAATTAACAAGTGATGAGTAATTTGACTAGCATGTCTTATGGAGAGCCCTGTTTTATATTTGATTAATTTTATAATTAATTTCAAAATCTTGTCCTAATAATAAAAATAAAATTTGCCCCGTTACATTGTTTGTCACTGAAGTGAAATCCTTTTGAGGTGCACCCTTTGTACCTTAATTTAGAGTCTCTTGCTTCCTTTGGGGTACAAACAACCATGATGTTCTGTACAGTACACAATTTTACTTTGACGCTGCTGTCAAAACAAGACATGCCTTCATAATGACTAATGATTTAGGTTTTCCCAAACAGAAAAATCACCCGTAAAGCATCTTGTGGCGTAGGTAACGCTGAGCCTCGAACTAAAAAAGGAAATACAGAGATATTTCACAAAACTGTAATTTCATCCGCCATCCAAAGGTTGCTGTGAAATATGCGCAGCACAGCACGTATAAATCATGTTCCGCTTCCAGTAGCTAATTTAGAAATTCAGTCACAGATGTCAGTTGCGTTTACCTCATCTTCATGCATCATAACTGCAAAACTCTGTCACCGTACTTTTCTGAGACATTTAGCGCAGATTTGCTTCTCTTTGCTTCTCTTCTGGCATGTACAGTGGCAGATTTATCTCAGTGTCAGAAGCATTTGTGAGAGCATTTGCGAGGCAGTTGTGAGATAATGGAAATTTCATCAGCCAAAACCATCTTCTGCTTCAGTGTCTGAGGGACAAGCCACGGTTCCAAACATGAAAGACTCTAAGATTACCCTGAACTGCTCAAACCGGTTAAATGCTGAGAGCACGTTTTATTATGACTTCACCATTCTACAAGAAATTTGGTTCTTCGATGTTCTGTCATGCTGTTAAGCCACGTATATTTGGTCTCATTTTTGTTTTGTTGACCCCGGAGGCGGGGTGGCACACTCAGGCAACGCCCCCTCTTCTTCTGTCATGGAGACAGGTCCAGGCACTCAGGCCATGCCCTCTTCTTCCAACAAGGAGTTGGGATTGAACACCCAGGCAACCCCCCTGTTCTGTCAACATGGAGGCGGGGTGGAACACTCAGGCAACGCCCCCTCTTCTTCTGTCATGGAGACAGGTCCAGGCACTCAGGCCACGCCCCCTCTTCTTCCAACAAGGAGGTGGGATGGAACACTCAGGCAACGCCCCCTGTTCTTTCAACATGGAGGCGGGGTGGAACACTCAGGCAACGCCCCCTGTTCTTTCA
The DNA here is from genome assembly GCF_900700375.1 of Denticeps clupeoides. Classification (NCBI taxonomy): domain Eukaryota; kingdom Metazoa; phylum Chordata; class Actinopteri; order Clupeiformes; family Denticipitidae; genus Denticeps; species Denticeps clupeoides. The sequence continues at coordinate 5,019,105 of NC_041723.1, read as the reverse complement.
ACATGGAGGCGGGGTGGAACACTCAGGCCACGCCCCCTCTTCTTCTGACATGCAGGTGGCCTGGCACTCAGGCAGGTGGGCCAGAAACATAGCCCACCCTAACTTCCCAGATAGCAAGGTAGTGTTGGAAGCTGAAGGCTGGAGCCCCTAACCCATACTGTCTCCCCACAAAAAAATGGTCCTTAGTTGCATAACCCTGAGTGTCTTGAGGGGGACTGTCCCTTTAACTACATGATTGTCAGTCGCTCTGTGTAAGGGCATCTGGTAAAACGCATAAATGGAAATGTAAACCCCTCCCTTGGCTCGTGTAAGTCGTGGAGGTCGTCATCATACAGCAGCTTCCAGCGCCACTGCACGACCCTCTCTCATGGGTGGACCCCAAGGCAGCACAAAAGTCTTTGAAGGCAGATTTCTTTTATTAATCATGTCGGACACTGATTTTAATGCCTGTTTGGCAAAATAGCAGGGAGCATTTTCCAAAATCAGTCAGAACGTGTGTCATGAAAATGACAGAATGGGCAGGATGGACAGTTGGGTTTGAACATACAATGAACAAGGCTGTTTGGACAGTACCGGATGTGTGCTGATGGTCCTTTATCCTCGTATTCTTCCTGGCCGCTTTACAACATGAAGAAAAAGGGGCACGCACAGGCCACAAGCGACCCCCCCAACAATCCCTCATTAACAGTCACAACAACTGGACAGGCTCCCATCTCAGCCATTGACTCATTGTGAAATGATTGCGTAAGATACAGGAAAACAGAGCCACGGGATCTTCAGAGTCTTGTGATCATGTTAACAGCCATCTCCGATGACTTCAGATTTTTTTGTCCTCATTACACAGCCTATGATCTGGAGGTGTCAAAGAAATGCGATTAACTTAAGTGGTGATAATTATTCACACAGAGAGGATTGTTTAACTGCAATAATACAAAAAGGCAGTTTTAGTTGAGTGCAGGGCATCTCAAGAACTAAATTCGAGACAATCCCTGTGGAGCTTGTTTGTTTGGTCACGGTCAGCAGACCTTGATGCTGGTATGCTTGGACAACTTGAAACCATGGGTCAAAAAAAGGTGATCCATCAAACATAATAATTTTTTTCCCAGAGAAACAGGAGATGTCTTTGGGTCATCACAGGAAGTCTCTCGCAGAACAAAGACGGACATTTCAGGTATTAAGTGAACCTGAAAGTGTTTGGAAATGAGCAGAGGTGAACAGCAATATTATTGTTCATGAAGTGGTAAAAAAAGAACCTGACAAAGCCACAGATGATGAAACATTGACTAAAGAAGAGTGCTTTCCAATAATTCAATAAAAATCATTTTAATATATTCATTTCAAAAGAAAGAAGAGACAGTAAAAAAAAAAAATCATTAATTAACAAACAAATGTTTAAAGTCTGCATAGTGGACTGTGTTTATAAAATTTGGACATTTAAAACTTAACAAATACTTATTTAAATTTGTTGAATGCATGTATTGCTTTAAATTATGCAGCCTTAATCAATCCTGGTGGATCTAAACACACAATAAAATAAGTTACGAGGATAAAAGGCCTCTCAATGAAAAAAAAAAGGTTATATAAGTGCAATTTAACCTAGTTCAATGTTTATAATTTGAACCATAAAATGTAATATTATGTTTGCCCAAAATCTTTCTTCACTCTCGATCTGCTAAATCCATGCCCTCTCAATTAAATTATAGCATGCTGACATGTCGGGCTATGGCACAAGCCCGTGGTGGAACAAGACGTATTACATTACCCACTTTATCTATGCATTATTAAATATGTGTCCTTTGGTTGTTGACTTTTCCAACTATTATGTCAGTCACATATCCAGTGTGTACCCATACACAAAATTCTTTGCGGCTCACACCCTCAGGAAATGAAGAACGCCTGCACTGTTCATACACTCAATACATTTATTTTAAAAAATTATTTACAGTTAGTTGGCAAGAAATATATAGGTTTATAACTGCTATAACGAAAGGCATTACAACATTAATATTAATTACATTAACATTAATCTAATTTAGTGTAATTGCTTACTGTTAACAACTAATATATTGTTACTGGAATTATTTCTTAGTAAGGTAATACACCTTCTACAGCTTAAAGATAGTTATTTAACATTATTATTTAGTAAATTATTTAATGTTCCTTAATTTACCATTAATTAACATTTCTTCTTACATGAAAAAGCATGTGATGCTATTACTGCAGGTTTGTCTAAAGATGAGGTTGAAGAAATAGTCAAGATTAATCCCTGAGGGACTGTCCAATAAGGCAAAATATTTCCATCCAAATCTGCAGTCAAAACATATCAGGCTTTCATATGAATGAAATTGTTTCAGACTTCGGTTATGGCACAAAGTCAGGACAAGAAACTCTCTGGAGTCGCAGGGTAATTTCAAAGAAACAAAATCATAAAACAATCCTTTTGAGAGGAGGGCTTTGTGTTCAGAACACCTTGCAATCTGTATATTTAAATTTTCAAGTTTAATCAAGCAGTAGAAAATAATAGGAAGAATTAAAAAGCATGGAGCTGGCAGAGGCAGTGCAATGCTGTGTCCAATGTTTCTGTACCACCTACATAACAATTGTTGTAGTAAGAAATGGTCTGGTGGATCATCTGTGAGGTGTGTCTCTGTAGCGGCAAGTGAGCTGTTTTGGTGGCACAAAGGGGACTTGCAAGTTATGAATTCAATGATGTGATTGATGTGACCTTGACCTTGGTTTAAGTATGACAGTCAAAACTACCACTCGCACTACCACTCAACAGATTGTCTATGGCCTCAATGAGTTACCATCAGAACATGAAACACTATAATCACTAAACATCACTAAAAGAATCTCCACCACTCCAGTCTGCAGTATTTCAATATAACCCCAAATGCATATAACACAGCTAAAGCAGAATGAAATATAAACACACGATTTAGCCTATCAGTCAGTCGAGGTCAGTAATTCTAGGTATGGCGGCAGCGGCCATAAAACGTTGCGCGAACGCCAGGGAAACACTTAACATTGTTGCTAATCGAGCGGATCCTTTCATGTGAGCGATATTTCCATCTGAGACTAGAATCTGGAAGATATTGTTTCAAGACTCAGACTTGTCTAAGGTCGTGCAGCTTGACAGTAAATTCAAACTATTGCTAAGGGCTCCACTAAAGTGAGACGAGATCAAAGGAAATGTTCGGAACGATGTATGTGGACATTTGTGGATGTGAAGCACAGCTTTGATGTAACCGTGCGCTGGTTTGATTCCGAGTTGTGTTTGCATCAACATGTGATAGGGTGGTAGTAGCCTAGTAGGTAACACACTCACTGCCATTGTGTCCATTTACTACCATTGTGTCCCTGAGCAAGACACTTAACCCTAAGTTGCTCCAGGGGGGGACTGTCCCTGTAACTCCTGATTGTAAGTCGCTCTGGACAAGGGCGTCTGATAAATGCTGCAAATGTAAATGTAATGTGATTCTGTGTCAGCAGGATAGTAGACGGGCTTGGGGAAGCAGCTTTCCCCGCTACCAAAAATTTTATTTGCGTTGATCATAAACCCCATGAGACGTGCTGGGTCGAGGTTTCATGTTCTTCACCACAGCAGTCCTGAGAGAATGAAGTGACGCAGCATTACGCATGAGAATATGATGCTCCGGAACATTTTCAAGGCTCATTTGTGACTGGAACGGAAGCCGAAGATTTATTTTTGCATGTCTTAGGGAGACTGGCTACCATCGTATCCAACAAATTGGTGTCATAGCTTGTTTGATTCTTTAACTTATTCCAAAGGCCTTTTTTCAGTTGTTTGGGGTTAAAGGGCGGGAAGGGCAGTTTAACCCTAATGAGCCTTCCCACCCACACAGAGTAAAGACCAATAGACTTATCATTGGGCTGCCCATGAGAAAAGTTTTGCTTGTTTTCCTCCAGCCTCAAATGGCAGGGATGTGCCACAAATATTTACCAGCTTAATGCTTCAATAATTACTTGTTTACAGAGCAACTTTGATGCCCATGTTTGCCACAACGCATATTTATTCTGCCTAGTAGATTTTACTGTGCCTGAACCATAATGTTAATAGTGGTCTTAAGATGATATCGCTTGCTGTACACCCCAATTAACCCCTCCATAATGGATGTTTTAACCTTAGCCATGCATGTGTTTAATGTTAATTCATGTTTGTTTATGCAAAAATCATTAATTGCGCATAATGACCAGAATGCTTAGCTGGAAGGGCTGCTAATGCATGCAACACCGTGATCCAGTCTATAGCGTAACCTTAAGGGACCTCGCCTGACTTTGCTCTGAATAAATCAGGTTAAATGTCAGAAAATTGATTTTAGTCACAGGCTGTTCGGAGTGTAAGTCTCCGGAGACGGTGTCTAATGAAATACGCGTACATCTCTCCTTGTAATTTTTTTTGAAAGGCAATGATCATGTTAGCAACACTGTCCCCAAGCCATGGATGCAGGTGTCATGAGGGTCAGAGCACAAAAGTAGACATTTAATATGCAAACTGTTATCAGAATTGACTAAATTCAAAATGTTTTAGTAGATAATTATGTGTATAATGTGTATTATTGTTATGTGCTGGATATGCAGTGAGATAATTGACATGCTCTAATCCCATCGCTTCCTGGTGCTGAAATCATTCCCAGTGAGGTAGAAGCAAACATCTCCCACATCCTCGAAACGTCACAGAAAAAACAAAAGCGGAACAAGTGCTTTTAAATCCTCAACCGCCTAAGACTTGGCATCAGCTTTGATTTATACTGTTAATTATCTCATCTCCCTGCCAGTAAATTGTGGTGTTAGCCCGTAGATATGTTGTGTAATTCATGTCCGTGTCAGTACAACTGGTATGTGCAATTTATATCGTCCCCCTTTATAACTTCCCCTTTCACCTGACATCTCCCTTAATGCTTGAAGTAAGTTGTATGTTTGGAGCACTTGCATGCGTGACCAGTTAAAGCTCTACTGCAGTTCTAGATCTGGGCTGGCTCAGAGTTGGTTCAATTTGGGAACCTCCTGCTTTTTACACTTTAACTTGTTTTAGACACTTTTTAGCTGCCCCAAGCCCTTTCCATTCCCGGTGAGTAGGAATATTAGTCAAAGTTGGAATTGAGAATTGAGATGTAGCCAGAATGATACAGGTACTACTTAGAAGCGCAATAGCAGTCTCTGTAGTGAAAGTGATTGATTTTGTCGTTGTAATACACAGCATAGCACAGCACATGGTGACCCAACTAAATGCAAGTTGTCCTCTGCATTTAACTCTTAGTGAACCGTGGCCAGCCATGACAGTAGTGTGTAGGGACTGTTCCTTGCTGAAGGGACAACTTGCCGGTGCGGGATTTGAACCCGCAACCCTACAAGTTCACTTCCTTACCCGCTAGGTCACCACTGTAATACATTTCTTCAAATTTAGAACCATTATTAATTATCAATAGCATACTTAAAATTCAAACTAACACTAACTTACATTTGATGATGACACCATAGTTGGTGGAGAGACAACGTAGACAAAACAGACACATGCAATCTGTACAGGGAACTGAAATATCAGGAACAGATGTTTTGACAAAGCTGTTTAGGGACTCTGTGATGTCTCAGTCTCACCAGTGTGTTCTGCCACACAGCAAAATTTGTCCAGGAATGATTCAAGGTGTTGCCTCAGTTTTTCCAAGCGTACGGAGAACTTGGTAGTACTTTGCGGAGAAATTGTGCGGGGCGGGTGGCTGCCTGGACCGGATCTGGATTTGCTGCTGATGTATTGGTGACAGAGACTTGGAGTCATCTCGTCTTGTGGTGACATGACAGGGAACCTGACCGAATTTATGCAGGGGATTTTAATATTTTGGCTGAACAGTGAAAATCAGTGGAGCATTTTAAAGGGTCTTGTAGCAAACATTGCATGTTATCCAAACTTCCCTTCCAAACACTCACAGGCTGCTACTGCTAAACACACCCCATGCAGATGCGCATGGTGAAAGACAGATGCCTCCCTTGCTTATATTAAATTCCTCGTATGTTTTCAGTAGGGCCACATGCGTGCACACGTGTGTGTTTGCATGTATGATGGTTTTCGTTAAAGGATTATTTCGTGCCGAAAGAACGGACATCTGTACAGCGAGCAGCCATTCCAAACGTACGATATTGCACAAGGCCCCGTCCATATGTGCATCGCAGGAATGTAAGCTGGAAGATTCCTGGAGCCATTAGCTGGCCTCTGAACTTCAGTTTGCACAAGTACTGAACACGAACACACACACACACACACACACACACATGCATTAATCATCGCTATGGTCCAGACAACTGACAAAGTGAACACACTGTGCAAATATTCATTCATGATGAACTGGCAGGCTGTTTTTATATTTTATTTTTTGCTTTTTCCATGTATGTGATTTTCTAGGAAAAGTTATGGATATGACTTTCTACATCTTCAATCATGTGACTCTTCAACCTGCGCTTGTAAAACCTAGAAATCTTCATGTTCATACACAGAGGTTTGAGGTTATGTTTCTTTTCTTGGACAAATCATCACAAACCCTGCTCTGACACCACTTGCAGGCTCACTCTATCCTGGAAGGGTGTCCCTCTCTGTATCACACCTTCCCAACGTTTCTTCCTTTCTTTCTTCTCTCTCCTAGAGTTATTTTTTTAGAGGAGTTTTTCCTTGTGTGCAGAACGGTCAAGTGTGGGGGGTGTCGTCTGTAGGGCCTGTCAAAGCCCATTGAGACATTCTGTATGGGTGGTATTAGCCTAGTGGGTAACACACTCGCCTATGAACCAGAAGACCCAGGTTCAAACCCTACTAATACCATTGTGTCCCTGAGCAAGACACTTAACCCTAAGTTGTTCCAGGGGGGGACTGTCCCTGTAACTACTGATTGTAAGTTGCTCTGGATAAGGGCATCTGATAAATGCTGTAAATGTAAATGTATGTGATTATGGGTTATATAAGAAATAAATGTTGCTGTTGTTGAACAAAGAAAAACCTTCACCAAATGATTCAGGTTTGTACGGCTATTTTTTTCTTGAGTGTTGGTTCCATTCTAGAGTATCAGGGTGTCTCATGAGCTTGATTTAAAAATGAAATACACTTCATACCCACCACACCGCAGTTCTCAGACTTCATCCATCAGCATGTAACAAAACATCTGCCTTGTTTCAGGGCACTCAGACCGTCATTTCTGGGGATTTTGGAGCAGGAATTGTTATTTCATCCTTTGGCAGTTCAGATATTGGCACACATTCCAGACTCACATCCTGGCTGACTAATCAGTGGCTGCCATTAGAGGCTCTTTATTTTACCTCCGAACGTGAGACGCAGTGAGCTTGGCGGAGCAACAACACCAGGGCAGACGTAAACAGCGCTGGAGACCTCAAGAAACCTCACTGTAAGTGGAAGGTAATAAGCAAAGCGGGCTTAGCTAATGATAAACCACTATACAGCCAAGGGCTGGTGGAGCGGAGCAGGTGGATTAGTGGAGTATTAAAGCTGCAGCGGCGTGAGGAAGCATGTTAATTGGCGGAAAGGCCGGCCTGGAGAGCCCCCATAGCCTGTTATCGCAAACACATTCTCTTGGCCAGACATCAGCTATTTCTGGGCCCTCTCTCCGCTCGGCGAGCCACTGCAGGAGCCGGAGCCACTCCAACGCTGCATGATAACAAAGCCAGTGGCCCTCCAAGGGTTTCAACCCGATGGCGGCTCTCACAGAAAGCATTAGGTCGCGTTTTCACCATCAGGGAGCGTGGGTTGTCGGAGATGGTACGAGGTGGATACCGGATTGCTTCATGTCGAAAAGTTTCTGTTTTTCCTCTTTTTCCTTTTTTTCGAAACCCAGATCGATTGCGATACTTGCCGCGCTGCCTGTGGCCCTCTCAGAAACTGCAGTGAAATAAGATGACCCTCCTGCTCCCATCAATTTGTCAGCGGGGGCCTCAGCCAGGGCCAGATGCGTGTGTGGGGTTGCCAGCAGCGTGGGACGAATGTAAACAGACCCATTTACTATAACGGGAAGATGCTGCGCTGAAATAGCAGACATGCATCTCTGTTCGCAGAGAATAATTAGAGGACGGGTCTCCTCCTTGGAGAGAAGGGTGTAGAGGAGGATCGGGCCCGAACGTGACTTTTCAATCACGATCTTAAAGACAGTCCAGGATCTTGGCCATACTTTCCCATGTGTTCACATAGAAAAGTTCACATGATGCTCATGGCCGCAGGAGGACAATATTTCTCCCTGGGCTATCCACTTTATTTCAAAAGGCGGCTGGGTAACGAGGGCCTTAACAGTGTTTTTTTTGGACAAAATGATCCCCTGTCTGACCTGACTTTTGAAGCTCGCCTCACGTACAGAGGGCAGGATTTGTGGAGAGAACGGGTCCAAGTGGATGTGATCTTGCTGTCCTTTGGAACGGGATGAAAGATTGGGGACAAAGTTTATGTGATTTCCAGGGGTGGGGGCTATGGGGGTGAGAGGATTTTCAATTTCGACACACGGAATGGATTATAACATTTTGGCTCAGTGTCAAATGGGGCTTTAAAAAAAAGGCTTCACTAGAAGAAGCAGGTCCTCATATTAAATCTCCAAGAGGAAAAAAAAATCAAACACAGCTCAACTTTTAATTCCTGCATAAAATAAACCACACATGAATTTTCTTCATTACATAAAATTTTCAGATGTGAAATTTTCACAATTAATTGAAAAAATATTTGTCAAGAATGCATAAAAACTAGTCATACTGTGTCCCCTAAACACACATACACACTCACACACACACACACCCACACACACACTTCACAACAACATGCCATTTATACATAGTATAAAATGTGTAACTCTAAAACTAACCACAAATTATACTTTACACATGTGCCCATTACTGTGTGTGTTATATATAAACAGTTTTATGTTTTCATGTATTTTTATTTTGTCTCTCTGCAGTAAGCAGGGAAAGTGGACTACAGTCAGTCTTTTTTTAGTATTCAACATATAAAACAATAAAATAAACATCAATATACACACAGTGCACAGACATAGTCCGTTAACTGTGAGAATGAGTGGAGAGTGTCTATATGCTTGCTGTGTCTGTTGCTCCTTGACCTTGACTCTTAATCCACTTTCCCAGATGGAAAGAGCCTGAAATTCATCCAGCACTGGAAGATCCGAAATCCTTAACACAAGCCAAGTCTTGGAACTCACCAGCAAGTTCCACGATGTAGGACAGCTTGTTCCTATTCCAGACTGACAATTAACCAAAGTCAGGTCAACACACAATAAATAAATAAATAAATAAATAAAATGTTAACGACTTCCAAAAAAAACACTAAAACAATATAGCCAACATCCTGGTGATCTGGAATATATATAAATTTTGTTGGGGAAAATGGACACTTCCTGTGTGCAGTGGTATCTAGGTATTTCCCCATTCAGAAACCAATAACCATATTACTATTTTTACCAGCAGTTAATTTCAACTTCAACAATAGGTTCCTGCACCATCTGACCATCCTGTAGCAGACCAGCAATGACTGTTGCCATGCAGGTCTTGCTGGTAGTGATTTCTTTAAAGAATGCACAATGCAGCACCTTTTTGTCAATGGATATTGAAAAATCCATACAAATTTCCCAATATCTACTTAAAAAGCCTCAGAAAATTGTTTCTGCTAAAACAAGAGGTTGTGTTGTGCTGAAAGCTGATGAGAAAACAACTAATCGAAAGATGTGACAAGAGATTTGGAGAATGTGTGCATGCATAATGATTTGGCGAACGTAATTAGTAAACGGCCACAGTTGGGAGAGGGAGTGATGTGGAGAATGGTGGTAAAGGTGGGCAAAATTAAAACTATTCCCACTGGAGCAGCAGGAACAGAGCTGAACTTTATGGTATTCCAACAGGGACAGTAATGAAATGTATGTTGACACTGTTGTGCGGTGACTCAATGCTCTAAACAGTTGTGATATGAAAGTCCACTCATTGGTTTTCTTGTAAAATAATTAGCTCTGAATAAACCACTGGATGTGTGTGTGTGTGTGGCCTGCGGTGGGTTGGCGCTCAGTGTCCCCGGATGGGCTGCCCTGGAGTTAAACACTGAACAGATTTTTATCACAATGTATAATTACTGCATCGGTGAACCTGTGGATGGGGACTAAAGTCCCATTGCCTGAGGTCTCTGGGATCCAGCCATGCTTTTGTTATCTCTGTGCCAGAGATAACTCCTGCCCATATGTCTAGTTCTTTTGACTGATTTTAAGAACACCTTGAGGGAATTTCTCCCAATTTGGCATGAACCTTTATGCAAAACTCAGGAATTAAATAAATCAGTTGAAGTGGTCAGAGATCTAGGGCATCGTTCCCTGTTCCCTGCTGATATTGTACTGGTATCAGTCTTCTGTATTCCTCTTTGAACATTGTCTATAACAGGAGACAGCTTGGAGGTTTTGTAGTCATCATCTTGCATTTTATATTTGAAATCCTGGCCCTAGACTACTTGCTAACATGCTAACAGACTACAGCCCTACAAGAGTAAGGATTCTTACTTCTGCTACAGAGGTCCCTTGCTAACAAACAGCATTCCTGCTAATGTTCGGAACTGAGACACAGTGTCAATATTTGACACTCTATTTTTAGCCAAGAATTCAATAACAATTAAATCCACATTAACTGTCACGCAGGGCATTAACGACTTGCAATATTTTCAGATTTACTTATCCATGAATGAATTTGAGTCGACCAGCTGACATGACGTCATGTTTGCATGAGCAATCGCATCCTTTGCATTTTACATCCCCATCGCAAGCTGTCCTTTTTTTAATGCCTTACTATGACAATCATCTCATCTATGTTGTCCTAGTTCGGGGGAACCGCATGTGGCACTTTCATTATTGTAGTTTGATATTTGAAGATTATTGTGACGCTTGAAATCCCCACACCAGAGCTGTTAATCAGTTTGTTCAATTAGAATAGCGTTCCAAAATCCGACGCCTCTTGGGGTGAGTAAACAGCCAATTGCAATATTTACTGTTTAATTGTCACGTTCCTAAGTCCAGGGGTTAAGAAACGTGACAAGGGTGTGGCGAGGAGGATGTCCACTTTTACACACACAACCAAACAAAGCATACAAACAGTGCTTTTATTTACAGTGAGCAAAGATGTACAATAAAACAGCGGACTCAGCACAGCTAACCAACATCAGCACATCAGCACAGCTCTGTTGATGATCTCATTCGTGTGTCTTGTTGCTTTGTGTGATAGACCTTTTGTAATGCCCGCTGGACCATCCCTTCCTTTAGGCATTACAAAAGGTCTATCACACAAAGCAACAAGACACACGAATGAGATCATCAACAGAGCTCCTTGCAGATCTCCGTGAGCCCTGGGGAGTAAGGCCCTAGCAGACCCTGGGGACCTCCCGAAAACCTTCTGAAGTCACTTTATATAGGTGGAGGTGACCAATAGACAGATGGTAGGTGGAGCTGGTAGGCCACAAAGTCAACCTAAAAGAAACAGGGACAAAAACACAGCCAGCCACACAGAACATGTGGGAGCATACGTCCACGGACGTAACATTAATGATTTGCATATGTTGACTTTAAGTAGGTTGTGTAGAATTAGCGTAGTGCCACTAAATCAGGGTAACCAGATCTCCTCTTTTCCCCGAACATGTACGGCTGGGTTTTTACACTCGGCAGGGTGATTAAACATTCGTCAGCTTCTACATGCATATTTTTACATTTACATTTATGGCATTTCTCAGACGGTCTTATCCAGAGCGCTTACATTCAGTATTTACAGGGACAGCCCCCCGGAGCAACTTAGGGTTAAGTGTCTTTCTCAGGGACACAATGGTAGTAAGCGGGATTTGAACCCGGGCCTTCTGGTTCACAGGCAAGTGTGTTACCCGCTAGGCTACTACCACCACATATTCATGCTCATGATTAAATGGCATTCTGTTCTAGATAGACCACTCGGGCCATTGGTGCAACATTTACTCAGGCATTCTCTCTAAGCAACTTGATGACACCTATTGCAAGCTCAATGCTTGTTTGCAGAAAGGGTCAAAGTGTGGGGTGTGTCAACAGCAGGGCCTGTCAAAGCTTATGATTTTGGGCTAAAGATTAAATAAATGTCGTTGTTGTTGTCAAATCCTACTGCTTACCATGTATCTCATAAAAATCATGGGTGGCTCATTTCTGAACATGAAGTGCTTGTTTCAGGTCTTTCACCAACATTTCTAATGCATTAAGTTTAGGACATTCCAATATATTTGCATTAACCAGAATATATTTTTTTCATCAGTGAAACTGTCTTGTCCAAAACACTGCAAAACATCTTACTTCCATCCCCCACATTCCACAGATGTGGTGTGGTTTTTAATGCTGGAATGCAGTATTCTTCCTTTCCTAAAGCTCCTTGGTCTCAACAACAAACAAATTAAAAATTAAATTGTTTCTGACCCAGTCATTTCTCTTTGCAGCTCTGCCATGCACACATCAATTTTCTCTTGGTGGTGGAATCATGAAAATCAGCCAATGACAGATAGCCTTTTAGATGGGCAGAACTTTCCCTGGGGAAGGTAACAATAGTCCTGAACTTCCTCCATTTGTACATAGATTTTCTGACAATGGAGTCCAAAAAGCCCTCCTTCCTCCTAATAAGTAATAAGTAAAATAAGTGACCGGATTATTGTATGTGGCACAATATGCTTCCGTAACATCAGCCTACAATAGATCTCTGTTATTTTAATAAAACTGGCCTTCCATCTCATCTGTTTAATTTTGGTTTTTTTATGTCGATATTTATATTTTACACATGTGCCCATTATATTTATGTAGAAATCCGGAAATTATTCAAGCATGGAAGTGTTCAAGCACTGAATATACACTGCTCAAAAAGAAGGGAACACAAAAATAAGACATCCTAGATCTAATTGAATGAAATATTCTCATTAAATGATTTTTACATAGTTGAATGTGCTGACAACAAAATCACATAAAAATTGTACATGGAATTCAAATTTCCTTCCTTGTCCTTAAAACAAGTGAAAATGAGGCTCAGTAGTGTGTGTGGCCTCCAAGTGCCTGTATGACCTCCCTGGACATGCTCCTCATTAGGTGGCAGATGGTCTCCTGAGGGATATCCTCCCAGACCTGGACAAAAGCATCCGGCAACTCCTGCACAGTCTGTGGTGTACGGAGCGAGACATGATGTCCCAGATGTGCTCAATTGGATTCAAGTCTGGGGGTAGATAGCATCAATGCCTTCGTCTTGAGGAACTGCTGACACACTCCAGCCAAATGAGGTCTAGCATTGTCTTGCATTAGGAGGAACCCAGGGCCAACCGCACCAGGATATGGTCTCACAAGGGATCTGAGGATCTCATCTCGGTACCTAATGGCAGTCAGGCTACCTCTGGCAAGCACATGGAAGGCTGTGCGGCCCCACAAAGAAATGCCAACCCACACCATTTCTGACCCACTGCCAAACCGGTCATGCTGGAGGATGTTGGAGGCAGCAGAGAATTCTCCATGGTGTCTCCAGACTCTGTCACGTCTGTCACATGTTCTCAGTGTGAACCTGCTTTCATCATTCAGTCGTGAATTTGCCAATCTTAGTGTTCTCTGGCAAATGACAAATGTGCTGCACGGTGTTGGGCTGTAAGCACAACCCCCACCTGTGGCTGTCGAGCCCTTAAACAACCCTCGTGGAGTCTGTTTCTGACCATTTGAGGAGACATGCACATTTGTGGCCTGCTGGAGGTCATCCTGTGCCTCCTTGCACAACGTGAAAGTGAATTGAAAGTGAACTGATTGTCATTGTGATACACAGCACAGCACACAACAAAATGTTTTTTAAACCCATCACCCTTAGTGAGCAGTGGGAAGCCACGACAGGCCCGGGGGACAGTGATTTGCTCAGTGGCACCTCAGTGGCACCTTGGCCAATCAGGATTCGAACCGGCAACCTTCTGTTTACGGGGCCGCTTCCTTATCTGCTAGGCCACCACTGCCCGCCTCTAGGCCACCACTCCCCAAAGCGGTCCTGCTGCTGGGTTGTTGGCCTCCTCCATGTCTCCTGATGTACTGGCCTGTCTCCTTGTAGCGCCTCCATGCTCTGGACACTACGCTGTCATACACAGCAAACCTCCTTGCCACAGCTCGCATTGACGTGCCATCCTGGATAAACTGCACTACCTGAGCCACTTGTCTGGGTCGTAGACTCCATCTCATGCTACCACTAGAGTGAAAGCTCCGCCAGCATTCAAAAGTGACCAAAACATCAGCCAGAAAGCATAGGAACTGAGAAGTGGTCTGTGGTCACCACCTGCAGATCCAAGCCTTTATTGGGGATGCCTGTATTCTTGCTAACTGCCAATAATTTCCACCTGTTGTCTATTCCATTTGCACAACAGCATGTCAAATTGTCAATCAGTGTTACTTCCTAAGAGGCCAGTTTGATTTCACCGAAGTGTGATTGACTATATTGCGTTGTTTAAGTGTTCCCTTTATTTTTTGAGCAGTGTCGTTACTGCATTAATAAAACGCATTCATACCTGAAGTCTGGCATCTTATTATTTCTGCCAAAGGATTGTGAAGGTGAACCGTGCATTAAGTGGCTATCAACGTTTTGTGAATGAACAAAAGGTACATTTTGCCCTTGGGAATTCATTAATTAAATTCACAGATTAATTTAACAATACCTTATTTTAAATTGAATGAAGGGTCTGTGAGCATTCATGAACAGCATTTGCTAATTATATTGATGAATCAGGGTGTAAAAAAATGCTAATTTCTTTTTTTCCAGATAGTGCCACATGTGAGTTGCTGCTGAAAATAACATTTATCCTCCTCAGATATTACCAAAAATATGAATTCAGGTCGACTGCTGTTTACATGTGGCGAACTTGATGCATGCAGCTACAGACCTGGATTCTATTCTGGCTCTAGATGTGCGAGAGTGGGTGCATTGCTGGGATATTATTTCCCCCTCCTACACATTACCACCCCTGACCTTGCTCTAGATTAAGCAGGGAATAGAACATGAAGGGATGGTAAAGCATGTAGAAAACCTATATAGACGTGGGTACATGACGGTGTTTGCTTTTATTTGGCCCCTGTGAGTTATGAGGCAGTTATTTAATTGGATCTCACGTCTAGTGATTACTAGACTGGGAACCTCAGATGTCAGAAGAAGTTATGTTATGCAACAATCTAATTGGAATTTTGGTTCAGGTTTAAAAGTGCAAATGAATACCCTCCCAGGGTAGGATAACAGTAACACAGACTTCAGAACTGCATTCAGTATTAGAATCAAAACTCTACATTAATACTTTAGTTAAAATATCTTCTCAAACAGAAACATTATGTAAGTTGTGTTGCTCGGCTGTCTGTCTCTTGACAAATTTGTCACGCTCTGCATATAAATTGAAAATTAAAATCCTGCCTGACTAGACACTGGGTATTTGTATGTTACTTAAGACACAAGGACAAACGTGCTATTAGAGAGCCCTGCATTATTTAAAGTCTGTTGAGGCAATGGAGAAGAGGAGAAGGAATTGGTTTAGATGATCATTTTATACATATCCTTTCATACATGTGGCCACTGGATGAATAATTACAGCTCATATGTTAGTGTGGTTGGGTGTACCAATCCTCCAAACAAGTTAACAACAAAGCAAAACAAAACATTCAATCATTATAACCAAAATTATATTATCAAAATTATAATTTAGCATCCAGCACAAATCTAACCTGAGTTCTCAATAACGTCATGTTGATCAACAAATTACCATTACCATTAAATTACTGTAATGCATTTTACCCATTACTGAAGGTGTGTGTGTTTGCATCCCTAACCCTAATCCATTCATATATACAGAAATATCCTGATTTCATCTAATCTTGTATTATGCACAGGTTTCACATATCTGACATAACGCGGACTCACGATGGGAACGTTCTTTGCTCTAAAACTCTCTTTTTATTCTTTGTTGTTATTGAAATGTGCTGTGACAGTGGAACACATCCATACTGGAATATAATGGAAAACAAAAGCCTTTTCTTAGTTGGAATAAGATCAGTGCTCACATACAAACACCCAAGGACCTAGACTGGCCATTGTCTAGACCAATAAAGGACTTATTTTCTGGGGATGATCTGTGGCTCGCCATGCTGCTTTGAGGGTTATAGTGACCCGCTGAGAAATCTGCTGAAGGTTATGACATGTAACTGTACAATTCCAGTAAAATAATAGGACATGTCTTCTTAGAAATCTGATTTCTCTGCAATGTGGACGTGGCTCCCGTCAACTTCCAGAAAAATGATTTTCATTCTGTCCTCAAATATTTCCACTGACAGAGGGTTAAGGTGCTGGTGGTCACTTCTTAAGAACAGTCCCTTAAGCAACCTCAAAAAACCACACCTTCATCACTCATGGTGCCAATAGTGACAATATGCTCAGTGGCCTGACCAAACATGGCCACAGGAGACAGTGGGCTGGGAGCAGGGAGCAAACTATAGGCTCAGTTCGGTGGTGTGTATGACTAAAAAAGGTCAGAGCCACCCAGGCTGGGGGAAGGTGGGAACAAGGGACCGGAAAAGTGAAAAAGAGCAGCACATGCGAGTTGGTTCCATTCTTAGAGGAGACACAAGTCACCATGTCAGTCTGACAGATTTACTGCTCAGGAGCAATTAGCAAAAAATTACTGCTTCTTTTTTTACGACCTACAAATTTATTTACAGCATCACCCAATTTTCACTAGCCCCCTGTAAACAGTGCTGGTGGCAGTTGTTGATAACCGGGGCCAGCGACAGAATGGGTGGACACCGTGTCCTCATATACAACTTTCTATGACAGTGTAACAATAAGCCCTGAATTGCAAAATAAGTAAAAGAAACCCTAAATAAAAAGAACAGAACCAACAGTGGAACATAACAAAGGAACAAAAAGGAGGTGGAGAAGAAAGACAGATGCAATATGCAGTAAAAGAGAACTACAGACTTATATAAAGAGAGAGGGGGGGCAAACAGGGGATCGTCCAGCTCTGGTCCTGGAATTTCTGCCCTGCAACAGTCAGTCCTGCAGTCCTCTCTCTGCTCTCTGGCTCCTGACATCACCCCAGTTCAATGCTCAGAGAGTGGTGTGCGATGGTGTGACCATGCCTCTTTGGAGCTAAACGTGGAGAAGACTAAGTTGACCTGTCAGTATAATCCACAGGGGGTAGTGAAGGTAATGGAGGAGTACAAATATCTGGGCACTGTCTTCAACTGTAACCTAAAGCTAGTCTCCAACACCGAGGTCATTTTATGGTAATACCTGAAGAGTTTTTACTACTCCTATTTTGAGAGTGTCCCCTGTTTTTCTGTCATCTTCTGGTTTCACTCCATCCACCTGCAGCACAGGATCCATCTGCACAACACAGTAAAAGTCTGCTCTAAAACCATCGGACTCCTGGTCAGGCCACTTTCATCCACGTGTGAGCAGCAAACTCTAAAAACAGCATGCAGGATCCCACAAGAGTTTAAATGGCGTCCCTCGGGACAATGGTTTCGCTGCCCCGGCTGCAGCAAGCAGAGGAGGAGAGCAACCTTTGTTCCCAGGGCGGTTCGGCTTCCCTTCCTCCCGCATCCCTGCACTGGAGCCTGTCATCCATTCTGTTCTTGCCCCCCCCCACCACCCAAGCCCACTAACAATTCCTCCATTTTGCATATTTATTCAGTTCTTATCTTGCATTTTATGTCTTTATGTTCTTGTTCAACTGCCCTGTTTGTTTTTAATTGCCCCTTAAGGAAAAATAAAGTTTCCGAATGACTGAATGAATGAATGAATTACACCGGATGCCTTTCCTGGCATAACCCTCCCCATTTGGGACCAGCACCAAGTCATACACTGGAATGACCCCAGTAACTGGGTTATGAATCTGTCAATGAGCAATTGTCATTTAATTACACATTTTCCTCCAGTAACTGTAACGAATTACATTTACATACATAACGGCATTACATGTAAATCATTACCACCCAACACTGTTTATAGATTGTTCATTTAATGTATTTAAACTGCATTTGTGATTAGCAACCAGAGAATATAGGAAGATTATGTAGAATGTCACGATGCAATCCACAGTTCAGCATGTAGATGCCTCTGAGTCTCTTACAATTAGTAGTTACAGGGACAGTCCCCCCTGGAGCAACTTGCCTTACAGACAAAGCTTGTCCATCGCAATGTCAAATTTCTCATTCTGGGACTCGAGCCCGGGCCTCCTGAGTCACATTCCTTACATCTGGACCAAATGGGAATTCAAACACATATTACACTGTGTTAGAAAGAGAACGACAAAAAAGCAGAAGCCCCAAATGCTATTAAGGCTATAACTTTTTTACTGCATCAACTGAAACCTCATTTACGACCAATAAATTTAGTTGCTTCCAACGTCAATGGAATAAAACTTTCATGACAAGACAGTAAAAAAAGCATTGACCAGTGGGTAGGATCTGTGGTATTTTCAGCTTGGTTAAGTGATGAAGAGCATGTAATTTAATTTAATGAGGTGGTTCAAATGATTTAGAACAGCCCACCTGATGGTATGCCATGGTATCTGCCATCAAATTTTCAGTTGGGAGGTGATGCCCCGATGGATCCAGCCCGTTTTTTTTCTGCATAGCTTATTTTTTTAAAATATGTTAATGTGTTACTCAAACAGACACTGAACCACTGGCAGGGCGTGACACTACGATCAGGGAATAACATACAACAATGTTTAGGTGAGTGCTACCTTACACCCATGGTTTAACTTCCCATTGTTAAGCCTTCTCCTCCCCAGGTAAGTGATGCACAGTAACCAGGCCATCCAAATGAAAGAAACCTGGACACCTTCTTCAATTGCTTCTTGGTCCACTTTGCTCGAACTTGGGCCCCCTGACCAGTCTGTGGCCATTTTGCAGATGCTGTGACCCTTGTAGCCATCACTATTTGGACCAAATCCCGCTTTTCTGCTTCCAACAAATCAAAATGAAGTTCAGTCCACCCACTGCCAGGTGCCATTGTAATGGGATAATCAGGCTAATTTGCACTGGGTAGGGCGGCCAGCGATTAAATGCCTGTTCATTTGGGCAGGGTACACCAGCATTCTTCAGCACTGACGCATGGAACGTTATTCGGTATAAACATTGTCGCCATTGTAAGCACATATCTTGGCCGGTAGTAAAACATTAAGTAAAAAAACAGTAGGTACCTTTCCATTTTGTGTGATTTTAATGCATTACACGATCATTGACCACATTTCAAGCGTCGCTCTTAAGACTGTTGTATCTGTACAGCTTTTCAAAAGGTCAATCAACATGTTCATTAACAGTGACAATGAAAGGAACTCAAAATCTTTCATCAATTCTTACAGAAAAACTGCGCTGTGACGCATGGCCCATAATGTCATGCCTCACAGTGACGTGCCCAGAGGTGTCATGTGCATAATGCTCAGGATCCGCACTTCATCAAAAAAGGTTTAGGTGTGATAGGCAGCCTTTATTCTCCAGGCACAAATCTTGAGCTTGACGGGCAGCTAAATCAATAAATACATTTAAAGCATTGAAAAAACAAAAACACTTTTAAAAAGTGTTAATTGCCTCTATAAAAGGAAAAATAAAAGTATACGTTTTGAGAACGTAATTTTTATTTTATTTCTGTCCTTTTTTAAACGCTTATTCGATAGATATTTTGTAATTTCCTCAGTGGGGTAGGCCAGGCACAGTTTGAACAGGAGTACAGTTGAAACACTCAAAATAACTCGACTGCGCAACATGCCTAATTTGTCTTGGTGTGGTGTCCTCGGCGCATGCGCATCAACGTCCTCTTTGATCGTGGGAAATTACGCGCGATGCGGCGTTTCCTCCGCGCCTCTCCTCTTTCTTACGTGACTTTTAAAGTTAAGTTTTTTACATCGCTGCAAAGCTTGATCTGTGCGCTAAAATCTGACGCGTAACTTGTCCGTGTGTCCCCGCGGTGTCATGCAGTCTCGAAAAACGCGGCCAATGTCATGCAGTTGACAGCTTATGGTTTAAAAAATGCAAATTATCATATCAGTTATGCTTTTATGAATTTTATTCTTGTTTGGTTTTATTCAATGTTGCCATTGAAATGCATAATGTATAGAAAGTAAGGTCATGTTTTAAAGGACCTTATTTCGGAAGGTTGTATGTAAAATGTGAACTGGATTATTGTTGAATAGTATTATAAGTGGAGGAAGGATGAAAAATAGTTTTGTTTTAGACAAAGTTTCCATGCATTCCCACCTGTATCGCAACTCCTTCACATTTTCCTTCAGACTTATTTTGATATCGTACATTTTTTAATTTATTGAAAGCGCGGGAGTCCGACTGCGCGCAGTTTTGGGGGAGCTCGGAGCCTTTTTTTAATGGCATAGAGAGAACGTGGGGGTAGCGAGTGGGTTTGGCTCGTGGCACAGTGCGCATGGCCGCTGAAACCCGACGCGGCTTTAAATGTCCAGCGACGCGTGTGCGCGCCGCCAGTGCGCGCTTGGGCGGTCGCGGCGCGTCATGGAGACACCTTGTCCTGCGCGGATAACCTGGCGGGGATTCGGAGCTCCTTAGAATAATAATTAAAAAAAACATCGCCAAATTCACTTTTAAAAAATATTTATATTTATATTTAAATAACAATAAAGTTCATGATGGAGAGCCAGAGCAACGCTTCTCTGACCAGCAACGACACGGACCCGTTCGGCAGGAACGAAGAGGTGGCCAAACTCGAGATCACGGTGCTCAGCATCACGTTCGTCGTCGCCGTGATCGGGAACATCAGCGTGCTGGTGGCGGTGTACAACACCAAGAAGAAGACGTCGCGGATGCACCTCTTCATCAAGCACCTGAGCCTGGCCGACCTGGTGGTCGCGTTCTTCCAGGTCCTTCCGCAGCTCTGCTGGGAGATCACCTTCAGATTCTACGGCCCGGACTTCCTCTGCAGGATCGTGAAGCACCTGCAGGTGCTGGGCATGTTCGCGTCCACCTACATGATGGTGATGATGACGGTGGACCGCTACATCGCCATCTGTCACCCGCTGAAGACCCTGCAGCAGCCCACGCGCAGGTCGTACATCATGATAGTGACAACGTGGACGTGCAGCCTGGTCCTCAGCACGCCGCAGTACTTCATCTTCTCCCTCAGCGAGATCAAGAACGGCTCGGGGGTCTATGACTGCTGGGCCCACTTCATCCAGCCCTGGGGTGGCAAAGCCTACATCACTTGGATCACCATCTGGATCTTCCTCATCCCCGTGATCATCCTGATCATCTGCTATGGCTTCATATGCCACAGCATCTGGAAGAACATCAAGTACAAGACCAGGAACAGCAGACCAGAGGCGAGGAACCAGAACGGGCTGATCGGCAAGAGTTCGGTCAGCAGCGTCACCACCATATCCAGAGCCAAGCTGAGGACTGTCAAGATGACTTTTGTCATCGTGCTGGCATACATTGTGTGCTGGTCTCCTTTTTTTGTCGTGCAGATGTGGTCGGTGTGGGACGAGAAGCTTCTTTGGCATGGTAGGTTACCTCTTCATCTTACAAACCCACTCTGAGCTGCATCGTGTCCATTCTTTTTCAAAACAGGGACCTGCATAACAGAACAAAGCAGAAACTGTTCAGTCCACATTCAGCCTGAACTGTGCAATTTGTACAATTTCAATAGTAAATAACAATTATTAACATAAGAATAAATTCGATGAATTAGTCATGCTGGCTTGCTGCCTTCTTTTAGTTTATTTGCCACAAATGAAGAAATGTGAAACAAATGACGCTATATTTTTACACACACATACAAACAAATTAAAAGTAAATTATTTATTGTTTTCAGACCCCCAACCCACGTTTCACAAGCCTCCGGGTGCTAAAAGAAAAAACGAATTTTTCTTGTGCAAATGTGGAATGTCGCAGGTGGTTCATGAAAGGATGGCGGATGTAAAATTTATGCTCATATTTTGACTCGTGTTTTTTTTTTTATAGCACATTCCTTGTAAAATTAGAAACAATTCTAAAACTGTGTCTTTTTATTTTGTTCATAAGCACAATTGAGATGATTTGCTACAGTTCCGAAGCTCCGAAAAATGACCCGCTGCCGCGACACTGCGGGCCGTTGCTAGTGGACCCGGCCTGTTCCATTATTCATTTCCCTCTGCTGTCACCCTCTGCAGATTCGGAGAACACCATCGTCACACTCTCTGCACTGCTGGCGAGCCTGAACAGCTGCTGCAACCCGTGGATATACATGATCTTCAGCGGACACCTCTTGCAGGACTTCGCCTTCTGCTTCAACAAGATCCACCAGACCTTCAAGAAGGAGGACTCGGACAGCAGCCTCCGGAGGAACACGCTCCTGACTAAGATGACCAACAGGAGCCCGACGTGCAGCACGGGAACGTGGAAGGACTTGGACAACTCGCCCAAGTGGGACGGGTCGGTGCCAGAGGAATCCCAGTCCTGAGCCCCGAGCAAAAAAGAAAAAAAAAACGATCTATTAACCGAGAGTGCAGGTATCTGAGCGTACATTTGCACACGGACGCTCTCCTGAGGGGTGACTGAGGGTGAAAGTGTCGGAAAATGGTGATATCGGGCCTGTCCCGGCCATGTCCTTTGGTGTAAAACTGTGTAGTAAGAACGCAATGTGACTGCATCTTTGTGAATTTCCCCCAAGCTCTCATGCCTCGTAGAATGTAAATACTGAAAGGACGGTTTCATATGTTCATATTGCGTTTCAATTGAAAATGGGAAAAAATGTAAAGGCACCCGATTTAGCCTCTCTGCCCATTAGTAGGAAAGCTCAAAACGGTGCCAGTCTGGTGCCCTTCAGGGCAAGGGTTGGAAGGCCCTGGCACAGAGCGTGATGTTAGAGTCTTGGAATTTAAAAGGAAGCAGCGAAAGCTCTGTCTCCGCACATAGCCGGCGCGAGGTGTGTGCTGGATTAACCCCGAAGTGGAGCGCTTCTACGAGAGCGTGCATGCAGTTAAGTGTGTGCATATGTGCTGGGGTTGGGAAGGAGGCCTCCATGACATGTACATACTTATCAAACTGTGCAACCCTGCTGCGACCCTTTAAGGTTTTAAAATCTTTTTTTTTTTCCTGTGCTTGAATGTGCATAAACGTATTCTCTGCCTCAGTGCAGCAGGGGTTAAAAGTGACATTTTCAGTCAGCGGGAACTGCGGTTCGGAACGGGAGTCGAGGGGAGGGAGCAGCATGATGGTAAATAACAGGAAGAGAATTGGAAGGCATATGTTAAACCAGAAGTCTCTTTTGGAGCCTGGCATTAGTTGCATAAAATTGTAATAATGAAAACCGCTTTCCATAAGGACAAACCAAAATTGCTTTGCAGCTCATGTGCTGGCAGCCCAGCACTGAGTATTACAGCAGCAATTTCTGGCTTCCGTATCGTATTGTCCCAGTAATACACCGATAGGCTGCACTCAGGACACTCTCAGAGATAATAACTGCAGAAAGCGTTTTGGTCCAGTCACTGACCAAAACCAGCATAAAAAATATTTTTGCTTATGTGAAAATAAAATACATGTGCAATAATGATAGCTGCATACATGAATTAAAGTTATATGTATATATTTGTGATGGTAATATGAATTGTTTTGCATGTACTATTCACTCGGCAAACAAAAAATACACAACTTTACAACAAAAGTGGCTGCAGCATTCCGACTTTTAACCATTGCATTGGTTTAATTCGTCAATTCGTTAAATTGACCTAAGCTATCAAATGGTCCACAACTATTTGCCTTTTAATGAGCTGCAAGCTCCTTTATCCCATCAACAGAAGTGCTTTGAAGTCATCAATTTTGGTTTTGGGGTGGGGGGGCTAAACGGAGAAGCCAAGGGAAAATTGTATTAATGGTATCTGAAAGCCAGGGACATATGACAGCATCCCCCATAATCCTGTGGTATACAGTCCAAGAGTCCGAGGTAAATGGCCTTTGGTTCATCGCTTATTCACTTCTTATCCCCAGTTGACAGGCATGGGGAGGCTGGAGGAGGTTCTGAGGCAGACCATCTTCTCACACCAACAAAGAGCATCCATCATCCTCCATCACTCTGCACTGGGCCCAACACAGGCCTGTCTGAATTCCAGACAGATTGCAAAAGAGAAGGTCCATTTCCGACTCTGGTCTTGGAAGGGAAGGCATCCCTTGACTTCCAGTGATTGGGGATAATGGAGGCGCACAATCAGGCAGCTGTATCAGATCGTACTGTGGAGCGCTTTCCCACATCTGTCTCAGCCATGACCGCTGACGTACAGGGGGTCGCTGGGTCTAGAGTGTTTACGGGGCCCATGATGTAAAAGCGTCTGATGATGTGCTTCCATTCATGCACGCATCGCATTTAACCCAATCTACATAACATATACACAAAGCTCGCATGGTGAAAACAGGCCCAGCACACAGGAAAATGCCAGAACGTCTGACATGTCTCACGTTCCCCAAATATAAATGTGTGGTCTCCCACTGTTTACTTTAAAATGACCAAATCCAGGGGAAAATGCAAACGTGCTTTTAAGCATTAAACATCTGTTTTCCACACTTACATAAGAGGCTATGGAGAATATAATGAAAATCCACCCTTATATCGTGAAACGGGCCCTTCCAAACCACTCACAGATGTTTCTGAGGGTCTGTAAGCAAATAGTGCTATCGATGAGAAGAACTGGAACAGAATTCTTTTGCATATTTAGCTGTTTGTTAGGAAGCCTAATTGGGCGAGAGCATATGATTCAAATTCGGCATGCGATCGCTGTAAACAAGCACGTTCAGTGCTTCTCTGTTGCATTGGTGCCTTTGTTACGAGGCCTGTGCAACAGCAGCGCGATTACTGCCACATCCACTTCGCTCAGCGTCTCAGACTGCTGGAAGTAGGTCGCTATGGAAGCAGAAAACTATTTTCAGAAAATTCATGCCGCACCACGGAAGCTCATTTGTTAATTGTGCGTTCACAGTGTAGTAGGACGTTGAGACAACAAATGTGCTAAATCTCGGATGCGTGCAGATTTAATAATTGTGGACTTGTTAGAGAACAAATTTCCCTTTTCAATTGCTTCATAACTGACTGGCATTGTACAGCTTATGTTTTATTGTAAATTATTTGCATACTTGTTCGTAACTGTAAAATTATTGGGATATTTCTTTAATTCACTTCACAGCATTATTCACTATTTTTGGTTTTAACTCTTCCAGGACATATTCTTTATTTCATATTATTATAATTATTAAAATGTCATGCAGATGTTGTAACTAGATCAGGAATGAACTTTTTGTCATGCAGTTAATTTAATGTAATAAATGCACTTTAAATGGACAACAAATGGAATTCCCATGTATCATCAGGGAAAAAATACTCCTACTTGGCAACAAACTGTATCATTAACCCTAAGTAGCATTCGTTATTGCCCGGTCATTAGCAGCTCTCTGGTCTTTCAGCACATGCTTGTGTAATGGACAGCTTCCTGGTTTTTCTTCCTGTGTGGAACCTCCAGTTCTGTGAACACATGCAGCGAGGTCTCAGCGTGGTCCCCGGTTGAGCAGCTTTTTTCCACCAAAATGACCGCAACTTAGCACATTCATCCCCAGGTTTTATTCATTACCGCTTGGTGACCCAAACTGGATGATGGCTAATGGCAGGTAATTACTGTCGCTATGATTGAATTAACAGGAGCACGCAGAAAGACACAAAAACTGACATCCCGAGTGGGGAAAAAAAAAAAAAAACTGGTCACAGAAAGAGGTGGTTCATTATCAGGTCCCTGCCTGTGAAGCCCCCCGGCCAAACCCCCTCAAAAGCCATAATTTCTCCTGCCGTGTGTGCTGTGTGTGTCCGTCCAACCCCAAACAATACACTTCCCTTTCCTCCACTATTGTTCTTCCCAGCACTTCTTCTTGCGTTACAACAATATAATGGCTGCGGTTATTTTGTCAATTATTCCCTCCAGCATTTCCAGCATAATGAAGTGAGGGGGGTTTCTGGACCGGCTTGGAATGGCCTTTGGAGATTCGACAGGATCCCTGTTGTTTTTGTCAAACTGATGCAAATAAAGGCTTCAAGGTCTTAACGCTGTCACTTCCAACTTGGTCCAGTTTAGTCACAGCTCGTAAGTCATCTAAGAATCGCACGCTCGCTGCTTCCTCCATGCCGCTGACCCGTGCATCAACCACGGCGCCTGCTAGTATTAGTTTGAAGCAGGATTCTGATGCTCCATGGCATGCGAGCACTGCTGTCAAAAGAAAAAAGACAAAAGTGGAGATCCAGCTGCTGTCCAATGATGCAGCATCTGACAGAAAGCCTTGGATTAAAAGACTGAAGAGCAGGATGGGGGGGATTTACGATGTGTGTATTGCACAGTGTACAATGGCCACTTTCAGAATGCGGAGCTTTGGGCTGGAATTTTTCAATGGGTCCTCAGGGAACAGAAGCAGGGAAAAACTCTGAAAGGAAACGTCCTCCTCTGGCATCAGCTTGCCAGATCTACAAGAAAACTGATAGCGGCTTTAGGGACGGATAGAGGAAGGTCGGCCCTGAGGTCTGGATTCTGCACCTTGGTTTCAAATTCAGCACCTGTGTCCCCAAAGTGTCCATTCGAGTTGGGGAACTACTCCCTACCCTCCAAATATCAGAAAACAAATCTCCTCAAGTTGTTAAAGACTTGATGTTGATGTCCAAAATAGGCTTTGTTTTCGACTATTTCTTTTCAAACTATTGGTCACTTTTTGTCATGGCCAAACTATGAAAAGCTATTTTGAATTTCCTGGTTATTGTAAATCATGAGAAACCAATACATAAATTATGTCAGACTAAAAATAGTAATCATCAAAGTGCATGCTGAAAGGCTGGAGATTATGCCAAAGCAACCCGTATGCCAAAAGTCTGAGAGTAGCTTAGCTCCAAGCTAAAGGCTCACAAATTGATTATCAGGGCGATCATGCACCTTAAGGATCCAGTATTAAAGTGATGGGTCCCAGCTGCGGCCGCTTCATGCTCTCATTTCAAACACAGCTCCCTAAATCACACTTTTTATTAGAGCTAATCTGCCGTGGCAAATCGACAGCAGGCGGGCAAAGACGCTTGCAAGCACTCCAGCACCGAGGGTAGACGCTTATCTGATTTCGTTTATGTGGACCTTACTTGTACTCTCTGACAGCCCTCAGTGGGCCAGGAAAAGAAAATTATTACGCCTGATTATTGATCAGCAAACCGAAGCCTGTCAAAAACGCAATTTAGTCCCAGGACTTGGACCCGCAGCTCACGATATTTATCATTTGATTCCATCCGGTTCCAAGAATTTAATATCACCGAAGGCCTACTGCAGGTTCATGCATCCTCAGCATCATCATCTGAAGTGCATCACTCAGGGTCAGAGTGCAACCCGGTGGGAAGGACAACAAAGGATGACATTTCAGAATGGTACACCTCTGCAAAAAGTCAGATTATTTGTGCACCCTGTGTAGAGTGAGAAATAAGTTCCCAATATTTCACAGTAAGGTTACATGAGGTGAAGTTTCTGGAAAATGAACAATGATAGAAAAGGTCCTTGATTTCGGATACCTGATTAAATCTATACTTGTGTTTTCCTCCCAGGCTATTAATGGCATTTGCAGCCATATACGGAAGACTGACTGGGAGGTTGTTCACATTTAATGCCACACGTTGGCCATGTGTTTTAAGGAATGATGAGGATCATAATAGCAGCAATCCACTATCTCAGTAGATTAAAATATTACCTACATGTTCAACATTTCCAATCTACCCTTCAATATAGGAGAATCTATCATTTATATTTGATTGGGGATGAAGAGTAGAAGGTTTATCTCTTTTAATAAATAATAATAAAAAACTTTTTTGCGGCATTTTTGATGTACTATTTTATTTTATGTGCCTATATAATCAATCATGAGGCACTGGAATAAGTCCTAATTAATATAATTACATGGTTTAACAGTTTCCCAGCATAGATAAAATACTGCGGGTATCTTTAGGTTGTATTATGAAATACTTTAAATATTATATTATGCTATTCAGTAGCACCTTGGTCTTTGGAAACTACAAAATTGTATATTTTGCACTGCCAAACAATTCAATATCTGGTAGTGTCTCAGTGCTGCTCCCGGGGTTCGGGGTGAAGATCCCGCAGATAACACAAGACAACTGGCAATAAAAATAATGAAGGACTGGAGCCCTAAAGTCAGTAGCAGAACATCCCCAAGCTTAGCACTGAAGGATTGGATTCAGTTCACGTCCATGCAGTAATTCTCTGCTTTAACCCCCACACACCGAAACAGCTACACGGGTTTCTTCCCGAACCCAGGCTGCTCCAACAGTCAAGCACGGAAGCTGTTGCTTGAGGCAAGCACACATTTCTCTGAAAGCACCGATCGTACCCATGCCTGGTCTGAGATAACGAACAGAGAAGGTTCACGCCTCCAGCAACCACTGGGCTGAAACCTGGTCGAGCACACACTCTGCTCTGAAGTTCCCCCAAGGTCAGAAGACTCAGGCTTCCTGTCTTCACCTGGAGAACACTGTCATCTGCTGGTCAGTAAGAGAAAATGACTATGTGGTGAATTCAGTGTTTGCATCATGTTCACCTTATTTGGCTGAATTGAGGCTTAGGGGGCATCACAGCCCATTGCTGAAGAACCCTAAAACCCTGTAATATGGTCAATATAGATAGGGTGGTAGTAGCCTAGCTCACACACTCGCCTATGAACCAGAAGAATCCCACTTACTACCATTGTGTCCCTGAGCAAGACACTTAACCCTAATTTGCTCCAGGGGGGGACTGTCCCTGTAACTACTGATTGTAAGTTTCTCTGGATAAGGGCGTCTGATAAATGCCATAAATGTAAATGTAAATGATTGCTTGGGCCCTTAATTCAGGTCACAGCTGTCAGAGAGGTAAGAGGTCACCAACACTTTATAATAACTATTTTGATTAGTATAGAATTATTCACCATACTTTATTTATTTATTCTTCACAGCATATTCTAGGGTGGTAGTAGCCTAGTGGGTAACACACTCGCCTATGAACCAGAAGACCCGGGTTCGAATCCCACTTACTACCATTGTGTCCCTGAGCAAGACACTTAACCCTAAGTTGCTCCAGGGAGACTGTCCCTGTAACTACTGATTGTGAGTCGCTCTGGATAAGGGCGTCTGATAAATGCTGTGAAAAAATAAAAAATATTCTTCATATTGCACAGCAGAAGAAGGTTTCATTAAAGAAAACTACATGTTGTAAGTCGTTCTGGATAAGAGCTTCTGATAAATGCTGTCAGTGTTCCTTAAAAAATATAACAATCATGTAATTGTACTGCAGGCTAGAAATAATTATTTCTATAATAATGCATTGTATCTAATGCACTGATAATATAATTTATGGCATTTTGCAAGGGTGAGAACAAGCCTCATTACAATAAAAGTACTTCCTTCCCTTGCTACACTGGCCAAGAAGAGAACACCGGGTCCAAAGAACAACTATGTTGGCAACGAATCAAACGGACTCATGTTCTTAGGTTGGCGCAGCATGTGATCCCCGACTATGAATCAGAATAAGCCCAGGCTTAAGACCCACTGCACCCGTGTGGCTCAGAGACACAGTCCCTCTTTCTTAGAGTTGGCAGATAATCCATGGCGTGCAGCTTTACACCACAGCGAGGAAAGACCCCATTATCGGCATCTGCATTGGCATTACGAGTCTCATGTGGCATGGTCATAAAATCCCAAATTTACACCCAGCGGTGCATCGGGCCCTGTTACTCCTGCCCGACCAGTAGCACCTTGCATTTTACAGGCTGCCGACGTGGAATGGGATTTTGAAAAGTACAGGCCGATGAGCAGCACTGGAAAGCTAAACTAAACGATGCTGGCATCAGAAGTTCCTCCCACAAGGTCCTGCCAATGTGAAGGGTCGTTAACAAGGAGATTTTACTGGCCGACGGCACAGAGCCAGAATCCTGCCAAACACCACAGTGAGGTGCCAAAGTCCTCCACTGGCTTGTCTGGACAAACACAAGAGATTACGTGATCATAAATACCGTGACGGACTATAGACCTTGAGTAATATTACTCCCGAATGACGGCAAAACAAGCGTTAATGGAGCGAAAGGAGCTACCAAATCGGAAATCAGATCCATCATATTGCCATGTAATTGGAAATATTGCAAACATTATTGCATGAAAAACATTCAGTCATGTGCTAATAAATGAGCTGCATAACTGTTCACTTGAAAAATTGTTACATCTTCATTACTAACATTTATCACAGATGCTGGCACCTCTGTTACAGACAAGGAAATATGGAAAAAGTATACGGAAAGTATTCACAGTGCATCACTTTTTCCACCATTTTTTTTATGTTATTCTAATTCCAAAATGGGCTCAATTTTGAGCTTTTTATGCCAAAGGCTGTTCTCTATTTCAAATAACTTTGTCAAATCCTCAAGTAAACATTTGCATTGTCATTGTGGGATGTTGTGTGTAGAATTATGGGGGAAAGATGCCTTTAATCCATTTTGGAATATGACGGTAACATATCAAAATGTGGAAAAAGTGATGCACTTTGAATACTTTCCAGATGCACTGCATGCATGTTTCATGCTGATGTTAGTTACCCATCATATAGCGCAAATTAAAAGGATATTGTCATACTGAAGACTCATTTTCAGGGTTAAATTTCTTCTTGACTTCCTGCTGGTTTGAGGTGTGGTGTTTTTTTTTTTTCGACCTGTGTTTGGCCTCTAGTGTTGCCATGAAAGGCTCTTTCAGTCTCTGCGCACAGGCTGTGAGGGTGCTTGGCAGAATTCATTAAGCCGGTGACAAGAATCCAGACCACCAGGGGCAAAGCAAGCTGAAAGCGCAGACTTTTCTGATCCCAGTTAATACCAAGACGCGGTGATACTGAGAACTACATAAAGCTTTAAATCTAGAGTATGTCCTTCATAGTCTGATTCTTTTATTTGAGCACTGAGTAAATAAAATGTACCCCAGTAGTTTGGTGGCAGCAAGTAGGTTAGAAAATGATTTGCATTTAATATGCCCTTTTGTCTTCTCCGGTTTCCAGGAGTTCCAGGAGCTCATTACACCATAATTACACGCTAACTATGAACTGCTGAAACATAAAGTACACAGTAAGGTGCAAACGTGAAATCAAAACCACAATTTATCTTTCTCAAACACGCGTCAAATAAGTGTTGGTCGCAGAATTTACTTATTTTCATGAGAAAATGACATGATATGTGTAGAGAATATCATGAGCAGCAATTCAATTTTGTTCTCCATCTGTAGATCATTCATTAGTTTACAGAGTTGGGCGAGACCAACCCCCAGTTCTCCTAGCACATCTCCAGTTCTTCTTAACTTCTTCTCAAATCAAATAAATGATACAGTTCATAGTGTTCAATTCAGTTCAGTACAATTATGTAATGCATACAACGTATTGACATTTATACCAGTATATGACCAACATATTACAATATAACTGTAAAAGAACATGATGAGTTGTGGCGTGAAATGCCCACCACTTCATTAGTGAACGGTTTATAATAAGGTCAGTGAAAGCTCAGAAGGGACCCGCCTTGTGGATTATGAATATAGGCACTTAATAAATCACCACCATGCCTCCGAGCTCATTTGCCTCAAAGAATAACAGATCTGGCCTCCCACTGACACCAGCCCCACGACAGCCCATTATGTCCACCGTGAGGGATCAGCAAATGGGGCACCTACACACATTTTACCATTTCTTCCCAGTCGCCTGGTGTCCTGACACTTTAATACATATTTACACAACATCTGGATTTTAGTATATTAAATGAAGTAATACTCTATATAGTATATAATTACAGGCCAAAAGTTTGGACACACCTTCTCATTCAATGTGTTTTCTTTATTTTCATGACCATTTACGTTGGTAGATTCTCACTGAAGGCATCAAAACTATGAATGAACACATGTGGAGTTATGTACTTAACAAAAAGTCTCTGGACCTGAACCCAGTCGAGATGGTTTGGGGTGAGCTGGACCGCAGAGTGAAGGCAAAGGGGCCAAAAAGTGCTAAACACCTCTGGGAACTCCTTCAAGACTGTTGGAGAATCATTTCAGGTGACGACCTCTTGAAGTTCATCGAGAGAATGCGAAGAGTGTGCAAAGCAGTAATCAGAGCAAAGAAACTAGAATATAAAACATGTTTTCAGTTATTTCACCTTTTTTTGTTAAGTACATAACTCCACATGCATTCATTCATAGTTCTGATGCCTTCAGTGGGAATCTACCAATGTAAATGGTCACGAAAATAAAGAAAACACATTGAATGAGAAGGTGTGTCCATACTTTTGGCCTGTAATGTCCATCAAAGGTATATTAAGTGTATTCACATTATACATTTTTTGACCCAACCATAGACAACACTTAATCAGTGTCAAGTTTATTCTGTAAAATTGACCCTGTGTAAATCCGAATACAAACTGACAGTTTATATGGAATTTGCATCTTAATAGTAATAGTATAAGGGATAATAATACATATTCTGAACACACCAGCCCTCATTTTGCATTCATTGTCACCTTTTTTTTTTTTTATTCCCGTCATTTGTTTTTTATTGCCAGTCATCCAGCGGTGATGCGGGACCCTGAAGGAACTTCTCCCCCGGGGACGTCTCACCCCGCGCCACAGGTGGACCGAGGTCCGGAGCGCCCAAATCCAATAACATGCCCTGTCACATGACCGCATTTCCGCGTTCACTCGGGACTGGATGAAAGCGAGAGGAGGAGGAGGAGGAGGTGAAGAAGAAGAAGAAGTGTCGGTGCGACAGACCGGCAGGGGGGGAGGACGGCGGGCGACGCGCGTAGCAGCCTCCGCGGCGCGCTGCGGCACCAGTCTACCATGTTTACCAGGGTAAAGTCGGCCGTGGCCAGCCTAATGGGGGGCATCATGGCCGGCGCCTCCGGCGGCGAGAACGCGGGCGGCTCGGACCTGCCGCCGAAATTCCCGTACACGCGGCCGGAGTTCCTGGGACTGTCGCCGGACGAGGTCGAGTGCTCCGCGGACCACGTCGTGCGGCCAATCCTCATCCTGAAAGAGAGCGACAGGCTGCCGTGGGCCACCGGCTACGCGGAGTAAGTGCGCAGCGTCCCGACGCGGGTCGAACGCGTTTAGATCGACGCGAGGCGTCCCGACGCGCGTAAGACGCGGAGACGCACGCGCGTGCGTAAACCGGTAAATCAGCGCGTTTTTTTTATTTTCAGAAGACTCGTGCAATCGCAGAAAATGATGTTCTCTTTTTGCTCGCAACGAAACGATTCCTTATTACAACCAGCGGCGCGTTTTGCGTTTTGCGTTCTGCTGCGCATCCCAAGGCGGGGCCACCTGCCGCGAGGGCTAGCTCAAGGCGCGCGTGCGCTGACGTCACTGGCCACCGACGTCATTCTTCAAGTGGATCGCGTCGCTGTGGGCCTTCCCGCAGGTCCTGACCGACCAGTCTGTCAACTCAACCCAAAAACGCAGCGAGTGACGCAGGCGGCGAGAGATCCTGACATTTTTAACCCCTTCGGGCCCGACCCCTGTCCTGTTCACCTTGCAGATCCCAGACGACTTAAGCTCAGGGTATGTGTGTGGACATATGGTGGTATGGTGGGTTCCCCCCCTTAAAAGGTTCAGGCTTATGAACGTTTTTCATGACATAAGTGACTCTGGAAACTGGGATTGTCTGGCATTCAATTGTTCCTGTTTTTGCTTAAAAAAATTATATTTAAAAGCTTCATTTACTAGTAGGAAACCCTTTTCTATTATTTTAATAGAGCTGAAAACACTTATGGTGGTTAAAGATGCAATACTGGTGGCCTAGTGGTTAAAGAAGCGGCCCCGTAATCAGAGGGTTGCCGGTTCGAATGCCGAGCCGCCAAGGTGCCACTGAGGTGCCACTGAGCAAAGCACCGTCCCCACACACTGCTCCCCGGGTGCCTGTCATGGCTGCCCACTGCTCACCAAGGGTGAGGGTTAAATGCAGAGGACACATTTTGTTGTGTCACCGTGTGCTGTGCAGCAGTGTTTCACAATGACAATCAAAGTCACATTAATACAGTATCGTAAGTTTAACTACATAATTATTGCAAACTTTATTATTATTTGTATTTGATGAAATAGTAAAATATGTTTTCCCCTGGATTTATTTAAAGTGTATCAAAGCTTTTCTGTTTCCTGTAATTGTCACCTCACAGTGGCTTATCCTCACCACAATGAAGTTCATGATATCAAAAATCCGTTCTCAGTTTGCCTTAAAGCAGGGCTGTTCCTACACACCCAATTCAGGTCAAAAACTGGGCGGTGACAAGCATAGAGGTGTCTCATGAGCAAGGCTCTGGCCCTTGGGCAACCATGACGCTGTTGCTGGGCCACTACTGTTTCAGAGATGCCCTGACCCAGTTGTCCAGCGTCACAGTCAGGCATTTGTGAGAAGTCACCTAGATCCATTTTTTTTTACAACAAATCAGCCCCAGGAACTGAAGGTTCACTTGCTGCCTAACATGGCCCACCCCTCTACCACTGTCAGATCGGTCAGTGGTTGTAATGCTATGACTAATTTGTGTGTATTTACAACTATTTTATTACTTTAATGTCTCTCTCTGGCCCAAAATGTCTATACAATTGAAAACATGTTTATTTTAAAATCCATTGATTCACTGGCAGCAGCATTTTTGCATTTCCTTTTGATCCTTTTCAGCATGTGGGCAAGTGCATTTTGTTCCCATGTTTCACTGTAAGGATATTTTTCTGAAGAGTAGTGCACGAGCCCACCGGCCCTCTGAAACTGGTACCTGACCACTAAGCCCCTTTCTCGCGAAAGGGGAAGCTTCAGTAGGCTGATGTGATGAGGGACTCTGTGCATGGCACACAAGAAGCCTTTCATAACAGATTTCTGTTTTTTTTTTTCAAGTCAGACCAGTTTTTATAAGTATTTATTTATGTATTTGCAGTGTGCAGGAAGAGCTTACATCATGTGGTGTTTAGGGCCAATAAGAATGCTGGCTTTCCCTCAACCTATTTTTTTTTTTAATTTCCGACTGCTGATGATTTCTGGCAGGATGTACCTTGTGTTTTTTTTTTTTTTTTTTTTTGTAACCGGTAGTCTAAAAGTAATCAGTAAAGGGCACTGGAACGGTGATGTGGGAGAGATAAGTGGTTAGTCATCAGGTGTTGAGTTGAATCCGGTGTTGCTTTGTCCTGAGCCCACGCGCAGGCCATTTTATTTCTCCAGTGAGTGAAGTTACTAAAGATGTTTCAAATGTTTTATGATGTAGGAAAAAATACTCTTATTTAAGCTATAATCTCTGATATATATTCTCTATTTGACAAACATGCCTCAGCGACAAACGCACAACCCCAACAAGGGTTGATTTCTGACAAACAGACCAAGGTTAAGCATGTTCCCTTCTCATCAAGGCTAGTGGGGTTGTTGCAAGAAAATATGCTTAGAAAGAAGCAAATGCAGGCATTTCAGAGTGCAACCTTCGTGTTCGTGTACAAGATAAGTGTGGCAGGCAAGTATCCATATGCATGCAAATATCCAGACCCCAGCGGTCAGCAACCTTTAACACTCAAACAGCCAATTTCAACAAAAGAGAAAGCACTGAAGGCCACAGATTCTTCTGGACATGTAAAATCAACATAACACTGCATATTATGCCAGAACGGCGTTTTTTTTTTTTTTTTTTTTTTTAATACTGGCATGAATTTGCGTGTAGATGAATGTTTAATCACTTAGCCAAGTCTAAAGCCCTGGACGGTGAAAAGAGGAGATCTGGTCACCCTAATTTAGCGGTGCTGTGCATACTTATGAACTTAAGGTGAACACATGCAAACCATAAAACACACCCCAAGAGGTGTCAGATTTTTAAAAATACTGCTCTAATTTAACTAACTGGTTAACAGCTCTGGTGGGTGTGGCCAGGCGGAATGGTGGGTATGTACAAATATATATTTGGCATTTGGGTGTCAAACAAATACACACAATTCAAATTTCAAACTACAATAAAAAAATGGATAAAAATAAAATACAACTTAGTGATTATTTTTTTTCCAAAGCCAAAGGAAGCTGCAGTGTAAGGATGAACGACCCCAAATCGAGAAAATAGGGTCGGGCGTTTCAAATAAAGTGGCCGGTGTGTGCTTTAATACTGTTTAGTGCTGTTTAGTACTGTTTAATACTAGCTTTAATACTGTTTAGTGAGCAGTGAGTCCTGGGCGAGTGCATGGAATTGCAATACTTGCTTTGGCTGCTCGGCTGCCCCAGACTGTGCACACTTGTTAAAATAAAGGCAGGCTTTGCTCTGTGACTTTCCTGGGCTGTTGGCGGCGAGTCTTAGCCTTAGGAGATGTTGTTCCATCAGCAGCTGGTTCTCCAGCTGGCTCGTGTGGGGGAACGTCTCTCCTCGCCAGTGGACCTGCAGGGTTCCAATAAGTATATTAAGCCACAAACTTCAAGCTCAGATATATATCATCCTTATAATACATAACTATCCATCCAGTGATGAACATTATAAGTCATCTCCATTTTTTGGCTTGCTGTGATCACAGGCATGACATAAAACTCTGCTGGCCCCTGAATTCCATGGATGCATTTTATAGAGACAATAGTTTTTTCCTTTTATGACCACCACTTAGCAGCCCATACTTTAATGCTGTCAGAATATACTTCAGCTCAGTAAGTGCTTCTGGTTCTGCTGGCTCAGTAGGAGTCTGGGAAGATGAGCCAGATAGACGCTTAAAATCCTCTTCTTTCTGCACTGCTCACACTTTTCTGCCGTGACCTACATTTGAATGCATGCGCTGTAGAGCTGCTCAGGAAGCAAAAGGGTTTGCAAATCTGAGCACTACCAGCTCGATTCAGAGGTCGGGAAACCTTGAGGCCTAATAACCACCTCTTAACCATGGCCTTAGATCACCTCTGACCTCACTTACCACAGAACCAAATGCAGTGCAACCATACGAAGTATAAAATCCTAAGATTATACATGTGCAGTAACATTATATTTTGCTTTTCAACTGGTGTGACGTCAGTAGTACATCCCTGTGTTGGAATTATCTTCACTAATCGTCCGTAGCAGCTCCTTTAAGGCCTGTAAGTTACAAGGTGGTGCCTCCATGGAGTTGTTTTTTCCAGGCCAACCCACAGATGATTGGTTGGACTGAGATCTGGAGATCTTTCTAGTCCACATAGAGACCTCAAACTAATTTTTGTGTTCCTCAAACCATTCATGCACCCGGCTATCCACAGGATGTAAGAAAATGTGATTCATCTTCTTCTTTTGCTCATGGGACTTTTGGCAGTGGACACAGGTTACTATAGGCATCCTGTCTAGTCTGTAGCTAATCCATTTTGAATTCATTGTGAAAAGCATAATTCCTAAATAAATTAATTTTTTCAGTGATATCAGTTCTCAGACATTCTCATAATGTTCACAGTAAATCTAGTCGTGTCCTAATCTCCTGTAATCACTCACTTACAAAAGCTTTCTGGGGTAATACTGCCCCCAATTTTGAATGAGTGTAAACTCTGGGGTAATACTGCCCCCAATTTTGAATGAGTGTAAATTCTTACAAACGTCACCTTTAATGAAAACAGGGTGGCTGGCGTGTGGAATTCTTTTCCCCAGGCACAAGAAAGCTGCAGTATGGCCTGATTTACACTCAAGAATACAATGGCTACTAGAAGTTCAGTCAGGAGGATAACGGGGGTTCGAAGTGGAAGGATTATTCTTAGTGGGCTCAATATGAATCACTAGCACGTGGGGATTTTGTACTTGCAGCATTTTATTTTCTAATTCATTTTAAAATTCAGGTTTTTAAATAAACAAACAATAAATTATCATGAAGCCATATACTGTGTTTTTTGTTCATTTTGGTGCCGTTGCATTACAACAACAACATTTATTTCTTATATAGCCCATAATCACACACATTAAGTCTCAATGGGCTTTGACAGGCCCTACAGATGACAACCCCCCACACTTGACCCTTCTGCACACAAGTTAAAAAACTAGGAGAGAGAAAAATAGGAAGGAGGAAACCTTTGGAAGGAGTGATACAGAGAGGGACCCCCTTCCAGGGTAGAGTGAGCCTGCAAATGGTGTCAGTGCAGGGTTGGTGATGATTTGTCCTACAGTTGTAGAGGTGGAGAAGTCCAAAGTGTTAAAAATGCTCTAAAATCCAATGAAACTATGTTCATAAGCCGATGCTCAGTGGGTCTTTCCCTGCATTCTTTAATACCTGATCATTGCATGCTGCTTGGGTCTCAGAGTTTCACTTCTGACTTTGCCCCTGTTCCGCTTGCCTGGGAGTCGATTCTTGGCATTTGGTACAAAAAAATGGCCTTGTCGTGCCTGCCGTGCACTTTCACTTGGCAACGCTCTTTTTTTTCAGACCCCCCAAGGCAGTCTCCATGAGAGATCATCACTCAGTCATGTGGTATGAGGTCAGAAGCCCCGGAAAGAGGCATCAAACTGTGAGAAATTAACAATGAGTGGAATCTTGCGTCTTGCCGGCGCCCCTTTCCCCATGGTCTCGTCCTTTTTCTTTTCGTAAATCGAAGGTGAAAGGCCAGTGAACCTCAAAAATGTAATGATTGCGGTCTGCTGGGCAGATATACACACTGCTGACATTAGCGTGTATGGGGAGACTGTACTGGTTTCAGTTCCACTTCCCATTAATTATTTGAGCAAAAGTGTTTTTTTACACTACATTACATTAGCTCATGGGAGCAGGCAAGCACTTATCTATCTGTCACAGCACAGCATGAGTCTGATGAGTGTATTATTGCATATATAAGTAATATTTTTGACTGCTGTGACAAAAAAACAATGTAGGAACTCAAGAGTTTGATTTGCAGTTGAATAGTTCACTCTATGATTCCGATTGGGGTGTTGTTGCTAAGCAGCATCATTAAGACAGCAGCATGTCATTTGTCACCAGGTGGTAAGGTGGAATGAGATATGTGTGAGATTTGTAAGATGTCAGATGCCACGATTCCTCTCAGCCAATAAAAATGCCAGATCGGACTTAACAGTTGTTTCCAAGCATTTCTCTCTTGCTTTATTGGCCCTCACTGCATTAGGGGGGGTTATTGCGTAGTAGTAATGTTGTATCTGGGCTAAAGGTTAAAACAAGAGAGCAATTAAGGATCAAAGTTTCAGTCTGACCTTTAGTGACCTTTTAATCATAGCACAAGACGACCAAATATCCACAGAGGGAGACTTTGTTTATTAGATTAGTTAATTAGATCTGCTGAGGTGCATGCATCTAATATTTCTAATTTATTCCCCTTGGTTTCCTCTGTAGTCCCCTTTTTACCGCTCCATGGGTTGTTGCACGGTTGGTGCTGTAATGTAATATTGCAGTATTACATTAAAGCACAATTGCCCGACTGTATCATCTTCACATGTACAGAAGTAATGTTTGTTTTCAGCATCGTGGGCTTTGGAGGCTCGTTGTGTCACATTGAACATTGTGCCACTGCATGCTCACTTCCTGCTTTAGCTCCGAGTTCAGTTCGTGTTTTTCAGCTTTGTTCAGGGTCCGTACTCTCTACCTGTATTTCATATTCAGTTACCTGACATCTGAACATGGATGTAATAAATCTTTTTGCTATAAAAACAACAAAAATCAGCACAATGCATTAGTTTTTTTACATTTTTTCTTTTTCTTTATAGTGATAACATGGTTATTGTGAGCATTGTATCATATTGCTCAGTTCACTCTATGTTTCTCACCTCTAGAATACAGTATAGCTCAACAATGTATATTATGTAAAACCAGTTGTTGGGTCGATAAAATACTCTCATGTTTCAATGCAGGGTGATAAATGCAGGGAAGAGCACCCTGAACGAAGACCAGGCCTGCTGTCATGTTATGACTTTGCACAGGAGACCAAGGGCGCCCTCAACTCCCAGCAGGACCCCCTCATCTCGGAGAAGATCCT
Organism: Denticeps clupeoides; assembly: GCF_900700375.1. Taxonomy (NCBI): domain Eukaryota; kingdom Metazoa; phylum Chordata; class Actinopteri; order Clupeiformes; family Denticipitidae; genus Denticeps; species Denticeps clupeoides. The sequence continues at coordinate 4,979,069 of NC_041723.1, read as the reverse complement.
CACTGCCCAATGGGGAGGGCCTGGGCCCGAGGGAAAGTGCAGTATGTGTCTGTTTGTTCCTCCATTCCCCGTTCCTCACGCCACGTCTGACATCGACATCAGTAACGTCTGCACCCACAGGACTGTAGCTATTCAGAATGGAAGGGCAGCTGCCAGAAAAGTTTATCCAACAACTCTCCAACTGACTTGCTGTCAATCATTCACGACATGTTGACTTTTTATTCTGTACTCATAATGGCCATGAGGCTGTGACCAGTTGACCAGACACATAAAACACATGTAAAAAGATTCCATTTTCATTTAATAACATCATGGAGAAAGCAGTAAAGCATGTAACATTTTACATTCTGCAATTCAATTCAATTTTACACCAAAGCAGGATTTTATCTGCCCAAATAAATTCCTGCTTCCAGCACATCACATCTCAGAAGGAGAATCATTTTAATGAAGTTTGTTTGTCTAGCTGCAAATATGGTTCACAAAAAGTTATAGCATATGTTGATTTTAAAGAAAAATATTACACAGGCCGAAATTTTGTACACACTTTCTCAATCAATGTGTTTTCTTTATTTTCATGACCATTTACGTTGGTAGATTCTCACTGAAGGCATCAAAACTATGAATGAACACATTTGGAGTTCTAAACTTAACAAAAAGTGGAGACCTGACCTCCACAGTCACCGGACCTGAACCCAGTCGAGATGGTTTGGGGTGAGCTGGACCGCAGAGTGAAGGCAAAAGTGCTAAACACCTCTGGGAACTCCTTCAAGACTGTTGGAATAGCATTTCAGGTGACGACCTCTTGAAGCTCATCGAGAGAATGCCAAGAGTGTGCAAAGCAGTAATCAGAGCAAAGAAACTAGAATATAAAACATGTTTTCGGCTATTTCACCTTTTTTTTTACATAACTCCTCGTGTGTTCATTCATAGTTTTGATGCCTTCAGTGAGAATCTACCAAAGTAAATGGTCACGAAAATAAAGAAAACACATTGAATGAGTAGGTGTGTCCAAATGTTTGGCCTGTACTGTATTACACATCAACTTGTGTAGCATGTCAATGCTGATATGCAAAAGGTAATTGACAATTTCACTAGCCAGGATTAGTGCTTGAGAAACATCTGCTTGTGTGCATTTTATATGTATTCTGAATATATGACTTTTAATGTACTGAATATGTGAATACAGAATACTGTTATGCAGGGTTCTTTTCCCCACCCTGTATGTATTTGTGATTACATTCAGGAATCTGAGGGTCTGATGTTCCACTACTGGGCGCTGTTTGATGGACATGCAGGCTCGGGGGCAGCAGTGGTCGCCTCCAAGCTACTGCAGCATCACATAGCACTGCAGCTTCAGGAGGTGCAGGAAATCTTGCTCAACTCCTCCATCCTGCCCCCTACTTGCCAAGGCGAGGAACCCAATAACCACCACGCAGGTGTCTCCCAGCGGGCCCTCACCCGAGCCGCGTCCCTCCGAGGGGCCGCTGGAGCCCCTGGCTCCCCATGCACCCCAGCACCACGCTTCTTCACCGAGAAGAAAGTTCATCACGAAAGCCTCGTCATTGGTGCCATAGAAAATGCTTTCAAAGACATGGTGAGTTCCAGACATCTTAAAACTATTCCACTCCATAATCTATGATCAGAATTATTATAGATCATTATCATTCCATATGACATTCCTTTTCATGTGTTGCTAACATGGTATTTAGTATTATAGTTATTATATAACTCTTATTATTCATGAGACCAAAAAGTAGTTGGTGTTGTTAGTAGCTGTAGTTTCTAAGCAACACATTTCATTCATAGAGAGACGACAGAGGCTTACAAGCTGTGCAATGCAAGTGGTAAAACAAGTTGAACAAAGTACACTGACATTTAGCAAGGTGGGGTCACTGTATTGGGAATCCGAATGATCGGCCTGCCTTCAATGTCTGTCAGCCAATCACGATGCAAGGTGGGAACCAGAAAAAAAATGTCAGTGTGGCACTAAAGAACAGGAACTGTTTTGTTTTTTTTTAACCAGGATTTTGCTAGGATCAGGAGCGTGCTCAGATCAGTTCTTTTGCTGTTGTATGTAATCACGGCCCTGTGCCCATAGAGTGCAGGTCAGATGAGGCAGGGTTATACATTACCTTCAGACTCATTATGTGTCATTAAAACCCAGACGCTTTGAGAATTAAAAAGTGGTTTGGAATTGGCCAGCTGCCTCGTGTTTGCCTTGCTAAACAGAAAAGCATGTTGCCAGGTTGGTTGTTAAATGGAAATGAGCTGCAGTCCTGATTAAAATTAATCGAAGAAGACCAGAGGAAAAAAAAGAACTTGGCACAGATTCGCACACTGCTCTATTAAAGTAATACGCCACTGTTGAGCGGAAATTGGCAACATATGCATTTCCACTGATGTTCCCTTCTCTTCTCTATGGCACCATCTGGGTCAGTATTAGCTGGATGCGCTTGTGTGACGGGACGCTTCAGCCGAGGTGTTATAATATTTGTTGTTGCCAGTGTTTACGGTCAAAACGCATTTATTTAGATTAACACAGTGTTGGAATAATAACTGTGCAATAAGCACAGAAACATCCATCTGTTCAATTCATGCACTCAGCGGCCCTTACTGAGTAAAATAAGTTTTAAAAACGAATTATAACTGAATGTGACAACTTGTCTAAGAGTAAAATAGAAATTAACCAGACAAAACATGTTTTTTTTGTGGAATTCAATTGCAAGATTTTGCTTCTTGTAATATATTAATGATGGCAGAATTATAAACAACATATAATTAAATACCTCATGATTTACATTAATTCAAATGGACTCATATTCATTGAGCCAAAATTGTGAAAATGTTAATAATACGTTAAGACTAGTTTGTGTTGCATCTTTACTTCTTCTCAGCTGACATCCTGGCCTATAGCATAAGTGAAGTGATTGTCACATGTGATACACAGGAGCACAGCACACGATGCACACAGTGAAATTTGTCCTCTGCATTTAACCCATCACCCTGAGTGAGCAGTGGGCAGCCATGACAGGCGCCCGGGGAGCAGTGTGTAAAGGACGGTGCTTTGCTCAGTGGCACCTCAGTGGCACCATGGCGGATCGGGATTCGAACCGGCAACCTTCTGATAACGGGGCCGCTTCCTTAACCGCTAGGCCACCACTGCAGGGCACACACACACACACACACACACACACACACACACACACACACACACACACACACACACACACACACACACACACACACACACACACACACACACACACACACACACACAATTCATTTAGAGTCACCAGTTTGCCTACAGCACGTGCCTCCTTTTTCTGTTAATACTGAATAGAACCTGTGGCAGGGTTACCTTACCGTGGGATGAATGTTGTATCCTAGAGGAACTGTACATTTTGCTGCCACTAGGTGGCGGTACAGTATCGCTGAAATGTTTATTACAGCAGGGCGCTGCAGTTATATGACATTTTGTATCTGATTTTCCTGTCTGCACAAGAACAGTCACCTGCAGACCTTTCAAGAAGGTGCAGAATTCTGCTGCATATGACCTGCACTGCAATTAAAGACTGCATTTGTCGTGGAACCCACTGGTTCTGTGGATACTTTCGGGTTGGAATTTATCACCATAACCATGTCTTTTTTTCCATCAGAATGGGGTGTAGGAGGTAAGATTTCTGTAGGTCTCTCTCTCTCCCCAACACTTTCTCCAGTGAAGGCGTGGGAGGTGTACATGGTTCCTGCTGGTGGCAGGAACATTTCCAACAGATTTACCCACAAGGCCTGAGTGCAGGTCACAATCACACCTTCAAAAATCTTTCGTTCTGGTCACACCAACGTTGCCCTTGCCTCCTTTTCATTGTCTCATCGAGCTTCATCTTCTCTGTGGCTCTTTGAGGAACATTCCTGTGGGCTCCTGCATTACCTAGCAGCATTCTGCGGCTCAGAAGCTTATCTTATCGCAGACGCCTCGCGCGCATTATACATGAATCATCATCTTCCTATGGAGGCGACCTGTTTCCCGAAGACCTACCAAGGCCGGCAGATAAACATGGAGTGAAGCAATAAACATCGCAGCATCCGGCGACTGAATAAGATGGGGTCCTCTGGCACTCCTGTCGTGTGGTCCAGGTGGTCCACCAGGGCAGTTCCAGGCCTGGTTCGGCGCCAGCGTCCAGTCTCACGTTTCAACCAGCTCTGGGTCTGGAAAATTGGTTTGTGCCGCTGGTGTGGAACCAGCAATTAGTGCACAGGCAATGAAAATGTAAATGGGGTTTAGCGAACATTTACGCGAACGTCATCAGCCTATTTTTTTTTACGTTTTTTAACCATTATTGTAGATCAAAAACAGTTTAGCATTCCACAGGGGAGTGTCCAGGAATGGACAGATACACAAATGATCTGAAATGATCTGATCTATTGTGTGTTTTTAATGTGTGTATAGTATGGTAACCATTTTTATACTCTTATGATCCATTCAGTCACACACCGGTGGATCATTCTGTCCTCTAATGGGATAAATGGACCAAACCAATGTCTGCAAAATGTCCCCAAAAAAGTCATTTTTGCTTTGCTTTTCTCATTTTTCTCTCTTTAATTTTCTGTCTGAACATTTGCATAAAGGCAATATTTTGGGAAAAACACATTGTTCCACAGCGGTAGACTGTAGGTATTTCAGATTACCTGGCAACGCATTCATATTCATGAGCCATCTTGCCCTGAGCAGCGTGTCTCAAATATGGTGCTGTGCTGGATATAATTCACAATCTTGGAGGAGGATTGCGTTCAGTTGTAACATTTGCTTCCTCCTTGTGACATTGTCCCTCTTCCAAGGCAACAGCAGAGATGAAATGTGTCCTCGTTCCTGCCTGAGTGTGCGATGAGTAAGGCAGGGGGAGGACGATAAATACTGAGCACAGGGTTGGCTGGAGATGCTCTTTTACAAACTCGAACCTGCATTATTCTATCACACACGTCCACCATCCTCTCGGCCTTACATCGTCTTTTTTTTACATTGTCTGCTCGCTTATGCATGATGATCTGAAGTGGCTGGTGGTCTGGATGAGGAATGGATTTGGCAGAAGAACAGAATTCTCTCTGCATTCCTGAATGAAGGAGGATGAAAATAAACAGAATTTAGCAATATGATTTACAACTTTGTAAACCTCAGTGCCGCGCCACGTGGGATGCATCACACTTCGCAACACTCAGTTTAACCTTAATGGTGTAATTCATTTGTGCTCATCAATTACTCAATCCATGAATTAATATAAATTATAATAGAATTGAATTGCTTAAATCTGAAAGCTTTTTTAATAGGTCTTTACAAATAATTATGTAATGTTAGCCCCTAGTTAATTTGTCATTGTTCCCTTTAGGATCTGCGGATTGAGAAGGAGAAGGCCACATACAACATCTCCGGTGGCTGCACTGCCCTGTCGGTGATGTTTTTACTGGGGAAACTCTACGTGGCCAATGCAGGCGACAGCAGGTAACATGACTGCACGTGCATCGCCAAACATGGCATTTCACCCTGCCAGTAAGGGCCACTAACGTGCCTCAGAACCGCTGAAACGAGATAAAACACCACAGAGTATAACGTTACCATCAAAGGCTGACAGTGTTTGGCTGAACGCTAATGTGCTGGCGGTGATAAAACGCAATGTTTACGTTCAGCCGTCCTTATATCAGAGCTGCTCTATACACTGTGGATGACTAGGCCGCACCCAGTGCGTACAGTATACAGACGTGGACGTCCAGTCGCGAGGTCATGCTTACATAAGTACGGTAAATAATAGACAAGAAAAGCCAAATTGCTCCCCCATCATGTTTATTTGGACCACCATTCAAAAAAATTGCTTTTGTCAACGATCCGTCCGCTTCATTTGTCTGCCGCGCTTATCCAGAACAATTTACATTTGTTAATTACAGGGGGCACCACAGGGTTAAGTGTGTTGGTCGGAGCGGAATTTGAACCCATGACTGTACGTCGGTTCAGTTTGTTACCCCTTCTCTCATGGGGCAGCTTTGCAGACACTACAAAATAGTCTAGTGCCTTTTATGGCTTCCAAAAGTGCTAAATGCTACATTTCAACAGCATTGTGCATTCAGTGCATCTCTTAGAATGTCTTGGAAAAATTTTAATCAAAATGAAAGTTCATGAAATAATTAAATCATCAAATCTAGGGATGAGAACCTAATTGGCATAAGTAACATTTTGGCACATTTATTTTTTAAACTTTCTTTAAACACAGTATGCATGACAGTATACATTGTGAATATTTTTTTCTACACTTTTAATTAGAAAAAAATGATCATGCCCTTTTGCCAGTTGAAATGTTGCTGATATTTTTTAAATATATATAAATGTCCTGAGACGAATGCTGAACATAGAACGAGGTCACAATCGCATTAATAATGTAAAATAGCCTTTTAATACAACATTAATACAAGAAGAATTAATACTAGGCAGTACATGGAACCAGGAACAGGACATACACAGCCTAGTTCTGACTGCATACCCCACATTCCGCGGGGAACTGGCCTGGGTTTTCAAGTGGGAGGTCAGGAGGGACCTTATGCGGATCTTTGGACCCAGCAAAGGTCTTTCCATTTGACCCATATCCACTGGTTGCTTCTTTCTACCACATCATATTTACAGCATTCATCAGACACTCTTATAACCAGCGACTTTCAATCAGTAGTTACATGGACAGTCCCCCTGGAACAACTCAGGGCTTAGTGTCTTGCTCAGGGACACAATGGTGATGAGTAGGGTTTGAATCTGTGATGTCTGGTTTATAGGCGAGTGTATCACCGGTATATTATTAGGCTACTAATCCAAATGTTTGACACAGAGCCTGCCCATGGATACCCATGGATAACTTTTGCAGCCTAATGGTGGAAGAAGCCACAAAACCTCTGCATCCCACATTAACCGGATCCTTGTTGTTTCACATCTGCTGCCAGTTCTGTATAGCGCAGTTTCTTGAGCACCATTTCCCAGAGCTGCCTCCAGCTGAGCTTTCTGCTCTGGAGACCTTCCCACCTTGTCCATTGTCCCTCATTTACCAATGGCTTCCTCCTCTCTGAAGTTGAGGCTTTACTACAAGGCCAAAGCCACCTCTTCCCAGCAGAACATGCCCCATGATTTAATTATGCTTCAGGGCTGATGTGGCATGCTGTACCACATCTGATGGTTTCCATTCTGTTAAAAAAGAGGGTGTGGCATTGTTGATGGTCTGGACTCCTTTGCCATTGAGGCCGATGATAGTCAGACATCTTGGGACCCCAGGCCATTTGTTCACATAAGTTATGGTTTGCTTCATTGTCTCTGTTGGGACCTTATAGGTATTAAGTGGCAACATTACCCACTGGAGATGTCCAAATTGCTGGCACCAAAGTTTAAGCAGTAGAGGCTTATTGATGTTATTGATGGCTATTTCTAATGTCCTGCCTTTTTTGCTTCACTTGATCTTTGTGCCTGAGACTGAGACAGGTTGCTCAGACATTGTTGGAACTGGGTCGTCACTTCCCCCTTATAGAGCTGGTGTTGATGTTGATGTTCTCCTGCAGTTTTCCAAGGAGCTGCCTTGTGCTAATGTTTTGATGCCCTTGTATGCCCATTGTAAGGGCCAGAGGTGAGATTGTACAGTCTGCCATGATGTCTATGTCTAGGTTCACAATCACTTCACTTTTACTTTCACTTCAGGTGGTTGTGGGGAACTGACCCAAAGTCATTAGCCAAGTCAAGTAAGATGACATGGAGGTCTCTTTTGTCCTTTGCCACTTGGATCTGGTGCCAGATTATACTAGTATTATCAAAGCAACCAGAAAATCAAAAGAATGCCGGCCTTCTCGATATACTTATTCTTCTCCAGGTTCTGTAGAGGGATCATGCTAAATAGACTTTAATATTGAGAAGGCAGATTGGCTGGTATTGACTGATGTCTGCTTCATCCTTCTCCTTAGGAATTAGCACGCCTCCAGCCCTTTACCACACATTGGGCATTATTGCCTTCTGCCACAGTATTCTCATGAGCCTCCAAAGGTAGTAGACAACATCTGGTGCATTCTTGTAGAGCACTCCATTCAGCCCAGGGGGGCTCATGCTGATCTTGCATGCTGTAGGGTATTTTCTATTCCCTTCCATTCTGGGTGGCCAGGCTCCAGATGGAATTTAGGCATGTGATAACTAGCTGTTTGTGCCTTTCCATGTCATGGTAGTGGGTTGGGCAGTGGTGGCCTAGTGGGTAAGGAAGCGGACTCGCAATTCAAACCCCCAACCTCCAAGGTGCCATTGAGCAAGGTACAAACCCCACACACTGCTTCCCAGGGGCTTTCATGGATGCCCACTGCTCCACCAGGGGACAGGTTAAATGTAGAGGACACATTTCACTGTGTGCACCGGGTGCTGTGCTGTGGGGTGTCACATGACAATTAATCACTTTCACTTAATTTACTTACTGCTCCGGAGTTCTTAGGGCGACGCCCTTTTCCTTAATGAAGATTTCCTCGATAAACTTGAAGGGGTTTTTATAAAACTGTATTCTTGTGGGTTCCTTCGTCTTGCAAAGTCCCCTCAAGTTCTCTGCACTTTGTAAGGTTGCTAAATGGCATTTGATGTTCCCCTGGAGTTATATGAGACCAGTTGCACCAGAGGTCTTCCTCTCCTGCTTCCTCAACTGCCTTCTCTCTGACCAGTCTTTTCAACTCTTGTTACCCCCTACATCAGTAGCAGGTGCTGAAGTTTATTGCTTCTCCTTACTTACTACACCAAAGAGCTCTTCTTTGTAGTGGTAGATGATGTTGCTCATCCTTTCCAACTTTCTCTCTGCTGTACCCACTTGTTGCTACAGGAATTTTGCTACAGGTTGTGCTGGATTGTTTGATCTTTTCCTCCTTAAGAGGAAGGAGCGCTTGTATACTCCTCCTCAGTGACTGTGGTACTGATGCTCTGCGATGCTTTGGTTTTGGTCCCATCATTGTTCTTCAATTGACTGACTTGACTGGTCACTTTGTAAGAGGTCTCAAGCCATGGCTGTAGAGCATTGCTTCTCAAATAGTGGGGCACGCTCCGGGGAACCCGCTTTTTCACTCGAGGAAAGTTAGCAGTGAGTTCTGTGTTCGACAGACATCAATTGAACTTTCTCTTACTCATTAAACAAAAACCTAGAAGTCGCCACTTTTACAAAGTCATGTATGTCTGTGAACTTACATACACACACGTTAGTTTTTCAATTGCTGTAATTGATAAATTGTGAATTAATACAGCGACTCTTCCACTTGCTCAGCTTTTCATGGTATGCAACGTTTCAAAATAAAAGTTCCAAATGGAAAGACAGGGAATGATTTAATATACATTAATATAGGGCCTTTCAGCTTGGGGTCAAACTACGTCTGTAAATCCACATGCACTTTCACACTTGTGAAAGCCGGAGATAATAGCAAACAATTTATTTTCAAAATGTATTGGTTGCAGCAATTGAAAAACTTAAGTGTGTGTGTAAGTTCACAGAAATACATGACTTAATGAAAGTGGAGATTTCTAGTTTTTTTTGTAATGAGTAAGAGAAAATCAAGCGAAGTTCTATCAAACACAGGATGCACTTGTGTATTCTGAGTGGCATAACATATTTATGAAATTATTAATATTTTATTAATACAGAAATGTCCAACATCTATAAAGGTTATAAAACTGTCTATAAAATCTTCATTCATGCAGTCGGTATTTGGGCTGAAGAATTATCTTTTTTTAAATTATGTTAGAGAGCAAGTGACTTTTTCACAATATTTTTGATGCACTAGTATTGGATGATCAGTTCCATGACATGTAAATTTAAACCTTTTTTGTCAGGAATAAAAAGGACACTTTTAAGATACATTAGGAAATTGCAGCTTATTCTTGATTTGTGGTAATGTTTGTCTGATTTCACATGCTTTTTTCTGATTTTCAGGGCCATTATCGTGCGTAAAGGCGAGGTCATCCCCATGTCAACAGAATTCACCCCAGAGTCCGAACGACAAAGGCTCCAGTTTCTGGTGAGGTGCATCAAATTGAAGCCACAGATCCCCACAACAACTGGGCGGTGTGCCGTGTGCAGGTGCTGCAGCTCGAATATGAAAATCTCACCTCTCGTTTTAATAGGGCTACATGCAGCCTCACTTGCTGGGAAATGAATTTACACATTTGGAGTTCCCCAGACGAGTGCAGAGGAAAGAGGTGGGCAAGCGCGTGCTCTACAGGGACCACACAATGAATGGCTGGTGAGTCCACATTTGCACAGTTGGACGCATCTCTGAATGACTCTCCTACAGACTTGAAGAACACCGCATTTTCATTTTCAGCCTCTGTGGCTTACGTTCAGTGAAAACATCACTAAAAGAAACAAGCACCATTCAGTGGTTTTTGTGGAGAGATGAATGGCGTTGCAACCCAGGTACCTTTTGACTGATTCACAATGTAGGTGGTTTACATGAATAGTCAAGAAAATGCTGTGAAAACATGAGCATGGCGCTTTCATCCAGCTGAAGGGTCATGTTGTGAATGTGCAGAATTCACTCTTGAAGCATCCTGAATTGCAGATAAACCAGATCGGACTCCAAGATACAGGCTGAAGGCACCTTAGTTTTCACTTCTAGAGGCTGTGGACCCTGATGCAGTTGTTTGACTTATTAATCTAATTAATTAAAGCTATTAAGTAATCTATCGTGATAATTCTTAAGCAGGTTGGGGAAGCAGGCTCAGGTCGTAACATCAGAGGAGCTTCATGTTCGCTTTGAACGAGTTGTGCTTCTGTCACTTTGCATTGCTTAAGGCATTTCATGTCAGTGATTGTAACCTTGTCACATGTGATTATGTGCAGGATGTCTCGGTCTGGTATGGCTTTGGTTGTTAATTGGCTCAATATGTTTAAGACAGTTGTGGACAGATGTAATTACAACCCACACACCAACAAATCTCTTAACAACCCTCCTGCCTTCATTGCTAAAATAGCTGTTAAATAAATGTGCATGTGAAAGACACTTACTTTTCGTATTTTAAGGGAGGAGGGCTTACATTGCGGTTAGATATCTTGAGTTGTACAGTCAACATCGTATGTTTGGACGAGAAGTTAGCCGTAATTATGGCATCAGTGCTTATTAGTGTGGCCTGACGTGATGTGATGTAGTCGTAACCATTCTCCTCATGTTTTCAACCAGGCTGCATGGACTTTAAGGTCTTTGGAGTTGTTCAGACGTGGCCTTCTAAGTCTCATTGCGTGGTGTGTTCCATGACAAAGCAAACGTAAGAATGACTCAGCCTAGACATTGCTTAAGAACTGAATAAGTGTCGTTCCCTGAGCAGCGTCTCAGCACCTTGAACGTCTGCTAACTCAGTTGGTCATAGAACTGAATATAGAATAACTGTATATAGGGCACATGCATTCACATGTACATACATAATTAAATGTCATTGGTGGTGTATAATGGTGCATAAATGAAGAGTTATTATTTCACACACCCGATGATGGCCCAATCAAAATATTCACAAAATGGTCTTTTTAATTGTGCTTTTTTAAGCAGTTTTCACTATAGTACTGGTTTTATAATCTGTGTCACTTGCATTTGCATTTATGGTGTTTGCCAGATGGCCTTATGCAGAGTGACTTACATAAGAGCATTGAATCAGTCTCAATCAGTGAATGCATTCTGATTCCTGTTCTATAGGACCTGGACTTCATATATCATTAGTATAGAGCTCTGTTGGCAGGTAATACGTGAAGAATGCATGCAGATGTGGTATCATAAGTGGTGAAACACGAGGTGAAACGGTCGGTTTTGAGACAGTAGTAGTACATTTCATAGCTGTGAGTGTATGGTTTGTATGTTTGTCTTATTTGTCACTTATTTCCCTGTGTGTGTGTGTGTGTGTGTGTGTGTGTGTGTGTGTGTGTGTGAGAGAGATGTTGCACCTTGGGGATGAGATTGAGCCCACGGTCTAATTAAGGATGCAGAGTGACTCCTCTGCTCTGCCTCCCTCTCTCCGTTCCCCTCTGTCTGTCTCTCCGTCACACCATCCCGCCCGGCGCAGGAGTGAAATGTGCGCTGCAGATGGGGGGTTGTTAAGAATGGCGGGCAGCGCTGTCTGGGGGCCGTGTTAAATTGATGGATGCTCTGCGGCGGGCATGTTGTGCGAGTTCAAACGCTGTGACGGGCCTGGGCCGGGCTGGCTGCCAGCCTCTGAATTACTGTCCTCCTCCTCCTCCTCCTCCTCCGGGACTCTGGAACAAAGGAGTGGCACACGTTATCGCCGCAAGCTACATCATACCTGCCTCACAGCTCGTCTACTCCCCTTCGTTAGGCCGGCCAGACGGAGAAAACGCTTGCGAAGCCTCTCGCAGACGCAGTCAGCCCGACTCATCCAACGTTCAGCAGGAAACTCATTTGTGACAAAATGGACAGTGACATTAAAGCACATGGCCACTTCCCAACAATCGCGCCAATTGTCAAACGCTGATCTGTCACAGCATTGCACCAGTAGCTGGAGACAATGATTCAACAATCATATCCAGTGTTTTGCTGACAGAGGGCTCGGAAACTTTTTATAAACGCTGGGGAGGGGAGGTGAAGTCGAGGTTTCTGCAGAAGAGCAACAGCTTTGAACAAAATGTGACTCCCTTCCTCCGCAGAGTGGGAGTCGGTTCCTTGGGTGGGAGCATCTCAGGAGCAATTCCCGATAAAGACGGCCATTTTTCATCTGCTGTGAAGACTGTTTGACAGTCTTGATCACTGGCCGCATTTCGATAGCCATAAATAGACAGTTTAAGTATATTGGATCCAAATGCGTTTATGGAGATGTGCTTCTGGTGGACTTTCCCTTGAATAGTGGCAAACAGATGTGAACCGTCCAGCTGACCATCTATTCATGGATTCATTCCAGAGACTCCAAAGAGTCGAGACCTCATTTCACTGTAACAGGCCAGTGGCCTGTGGACGAAGGGATGATGATAAGGACACTCAGAAAGACATAGTGTTTCATATTGGCGTTTTCCGCAGTGGCTTCAACTCCTCCGGCCCGGAAAATGCTGAGTGCGCCGGAGCACCCATGGAGAAAACATATGGGCGCTCGCGGTGGCTTCGGTAATCTAGTTTCCCAATCCTGGCTAATCCTTTTTATCCCTACACTGCCGAAAAAAACATTGTGTAACATTAATTTTTTCTAGACAGATTAGGCGTAGGATCGCAATGTTTGGGATTCAGTGAACATTTAATCTGAATTGAGATGCACACAGTCGCATTTCAGAGCTTCGTAACGTGCCTCCCGTCTGGAGGAAGTACCTTGTGTGCACCGGTGTTTACAGCAACCCCATTTACTCTCAGTTGGTGACTTCTGAATTATTCACCGGTGGAGGAAGTTTGAGGAGTCGTCGGTGTGCAGGAGGGCCGGGTTAAAACTGTTCTCGCTCCTGTTCGCGGTTTCCAGTGTATCTTGGGTTGCAAATGTCTGAAAATGGACGTCATGTGAATGCACAACACCCTCTCCTCTTTTTCTGCACAGGGCATATAAAACCGTGGACGAGGATGACCTGAAGTTTCCTTTGATATATGGGGAGGGGAAAAAGGTAAGCTGAAAGCACATTTCCCAGATTTGCAAGACGTTGCTGCTGCCTTGGTTTTAATAAAAAAAATCTTAATATAACATACATTTACAGCATTTATCAGACGCCCTTATCCAGAGCGACTTACAATCAGTAGTTACAGAGACAGTCCCCCTGGAGACACTAAGGGTTAAGTGTCTTGCTCAGGGACACAATGGTAGTAAGTGGGATTTGAACCTGGGTCTTCTGGTTCATAGGCGAGTGTGTTAACCACTAGGCTACATACCACTACTCACAATTGAATTAGGGCAGCCAATGGGTTTATGGCACAGGGAATTAGTACATTTTCATCCGTCCGTTACCCTTAAATATTGGAGACAACCCTGGTTGTCCCCTTTCTTCAAAGATAGATGGAGAGATGAATGGCTACACAGAAGGAAGAGGCTTTGCTCGAGACAAACATCCGAGTGTTTCAAAGCTTCGCGAGGAGGCCGCCAGGATCAATAGCAGACGATTAATCCCACAATGTCTCTCCTCGTGTGCCTAAAGACTTTGAAAGCGTCCACATTGTATCTGCCGGACCCAGAACTGTCTCCTTGCTCCCCCCACGCCTGGCACTTATTTGATACTGTTGCAATTAGCCCAGCTCCTGCGTCTGATAGATAACTAGTTCAGAGGCAGTGATATGCACAGAACCCAGGGAGGGAAAAAAAACGTAAAAGAAGGAGCATCAAACGGAATTTCATGCAGCGTGCAAATGAGGCAGGCCTCGTCTGAGGTGAGGAGACGGCGAGGAAGCCGCACTGGCAGATGGCCGAGAGAGGGGAATCGCTCCGGCTGCAGTAAAGACGTTACTCGGGTGCTTGCATTTCTTCACGTTGGCCTGCTACTTCGACAGCGACAGAAAAACGTGTTCAAAGCACTGTTCAAAAAGTATTGGAAATCATATTTTAAATATTACGTTTTAAAAGTAGATTTTAAAAGTGTGAGTGTTCAGCTATAAAGTGAAAAGAAATGTTTCAACAGTTGAGGCATGAAAAAATGTACAACATTACACGTGTCACTGTATATCACTTAAATGTGCTTTATTCACTTTTTTGCTGATATGTTGCTTAGCAACAGCAATCGACTAATGAAGTTACCCGGGATTTGCATTTTTGATCGCTGTAAACTGCAGCCTCTCATGGCTCACGGCTTCTTTTATGGTGGTCGCATGGTTACGGGAAGGTCAATTTTATGTGAATGCGATTGGAAAGTTTTAAATGAATTTGTTAGCACAACTGATTTTCCGGAAAAGAGAAAGGCTCAAGTTTGTCTACTTAAAAAGTGAAAAAGGTGGTGGGTTGCCTTGAGAAATGGAGAACAAATCATTCGGAGAACTCAATTGCATCCCCCTTCCAAACATTTATTCAAATGGACTGAAGAACATTGTGTATACTTACAGAGAATTCTAGTTTCTTGGTAATTAATTAATTATTTAATCAATCAATGAAGGTAAAATTCAGATTTTATGGACATTTGAGGAAATTTTGCTACACTGGATGCCTTCATTTACATCATCATAAATGCAATACATTTTTTTTTTTTAGATTTTTAGCTTTATTATCACAACTACTGTAGTACCATCAACAGATACGCTTTGGTCCCACCAAATCCTCCCAAAGTGTTGACTCAGTAAGGTCTCTGAAAAGTGTCCTGTCATATCTACCAATCTGACATTATTAGCAGATTCAACAAGGGTGGACTAGTTTATCAGAATCACCTCAGAAGCCAAGTCATCACCACGAGGTCCTGCATGTTCCTCAAACCATTCCTGAACAGTTTTTCACCGGCTGCATTTAACCTGCTGAAAGAGTCAGCAGAGCATTACTTACACCATCTTGCTGGTTCTCCTTTCTTGGACCAATTTGGACCAGTCAGATTCCTCCTGCGTCCAGCACATTGGCATAAAAAATGAACCGTTCACTCCATTTAAGTGGCTTTAGTGCTGAGGCTGATTGGTGTATGTGTGTGTGTTTCTTTTCCCAGGCTCGTGTCATGGCTACTATTGGTGTAACACGTGGTCTTGGGGATCACGACTTGAAGGTTCACGATTCAAACATCTACATCAAGCCTTTCCTGTCGTGCTGTCCAGAGGTACTTTCCACCTTCCCCCTCTCAGGCAGGACTGATGTGTCGTTCCTGCAGTAACAGCGGGCGCGGTGGGTGTCTTTTTTTAAAAAGACAGCCAGCATAATAACGTGATAGGCGAGGCTGAAGCGCTTGTTCTCCTCAATGATCCGTGGGCCGCGATCGGGACCTCGCAGTCCACCGCTCAGAACGAAGCTCCCAAAGATCTGTCTTAATCTAAATTCCACCGGCGGCTCTCGGCACCGGCAGTGCCGCCGCCGCGGCCGCCGCCCAGACTGTCTGGGAGCTCAGCCTCCTCTGCCGCGAGTGGAGCTGAGTTCTCCAGCAGCTCGCTTGATCTTTTATTCACTCGGCGCAGAGTTCAGTTACAGTTCAGCCTGCAGTCAGGCTCGGCTTTGAACTAGATTTCACTTTTTTCCCCTCCCGTCTCTCGACTCTCCGCATGCCTTCTCTAAATAGACATGTAGCATGTACTGTTCAGCAGGATTAGAGGAACTTTGGTGTGTTGGTTGAGGAGCAGATCATGAAGTCCTGAAATCGCATTGTTCGACTTTGATAATAGTCCCTGGATAAGAGTGAAGGATAAGAGCGAAGCTTCAAAAGTTTCCAAAGGTGCTGGATCCTGTCATTTTATTGGACTAGATGTTACTTTAGCTCACCAACACGGAAATCGCCAGCTGCTTTTTTCTTCCTTTCGACTGTTCTGCATTGATCAGCATTTGATATCCCCCTGCTCCCCACCCCTTGTTCCTTTTCAGACCCGCTGTGGGCCGGTCTCAGTGTTATGCATACTCATTTACACAGTGATAAAAAAATGCATGGACCCCTTTGTTGGGGTCCTTGTGAGGGCGAACACCTTCCACTTCTGACTCTTTGTGGTTGTCATTTGTGGATTTATTTTCATTATCATCCTTTTTTGGCAGATGGCAAGATGGTTTCTGAAAGTGAAAGTGAAGTGATTGTCACTGTGATACACTGCAGCACAGCACACGGCGACACGGTGACAAATGTGTCCTCTGCTATAACCATCACCCTTGTTGAGCAGTGGGCAGCCATGACAGGCACCCGGGGAGCAGTGTGTGGGGACAGTGCTTTGCTCAGTGGCACCTTGGCAACCTTATGATTACGGGGCAACTACCTTAACCGCCAGGCCACCACTGCCCCTTAATGCGGTTGCATTAAACAATTTTTGCCTCTAACAATGACTGTTTCATGAAGGTCATATCAGCAATGTGTTCCAATGGATCTCCCCGGCCTGAACTTGACCTCCGCCATTCCTTTTAACTGCCTCTTCTTAAGTGCATTCACTCGTAGCCTTCACCTGCTTTGTGGAAATATTCTGTTTTCATTTTCACCATGCTAGGCAGCTTAGAAATTGTTGGGATAAAGTTTCGCATCACCTTGCCTTTCCTGAGCATTATTGCGAACCATGGAGTTTTACTTTTGTAGAAAAAAGCACAGTAACCTTGAATGAAATATTGAAAACAACGATTCATCTTGTTTTGGATATCAGGTCATCAGTGCAGCCTCCTTACCAGGAAATTTGGCTCATCCTGACCAGTACTACTGTTTGATATTAGTTTTATATTCAGTGCATCATACTTTTTGTTCGTTTTCCAAAGGTGAAGGTGTACAACCTTACCGAGTTTGAACATGGGACAGATGATGTCCTAGTTATGGGCACGGATGGCCTGTGGGATGTGCTGTCCAACCAAGAGGTGGCAGAGGCAGTCACCTGTTTCCTTGGCAACTGTGACCCAGATGACCAGCGCAGGCAAGTGTACTACACCCCTGGCAGCGCCTCCTCTGACCACAGGAGAGGGTTGCTGGGACTGGAGATGTTCATGAATAAAACGTTTCATCAGTGTTTCGCGGCGCCCACAGCAGCGGAGATGTTTATGACCGCCACCCAGAAAGCATGAGAATGAAGAATGTGTTTTGTCTTGTCTTTCTTTGCTGTTTCAGGTACACCATGGCAGCGCAGGACCTGGTGATGAAAGCCCGAGGGGAACTGAAGGAGCGAGGCTGGAGGATCGTTAACGAAAGGCTGGGCTCCGGAGACGATATCTCTGTGTACATCATCCCTCTTTTTTATGGTAATCAGCAACCCTAGCAAAGGCCGCTAGGACATGCACGCGAGGCGCCTCAAAGTCGTCCCCTTACCCTTAAACAATTCTCCTGCACTCTCTTGGTGGTCAGCAGTATTCCATATAATTCCCAGTATATGTCCCTGTGTCCTCAATTCGTACAATCTGGCTGGTGTACAGGATTATCATGTGCTTCTGACATGAATGGAGCTTCTCGTGATGCTTAAAACCATCATTTTTGAAGGATTTCCCAACTGTTACAAGGTGCTGGAAAATGACTCCTACTCTTCATTTTCTTTCCTAATAATTCTTTGACTGAGGAGATCAAGGTCAAATCTGTGAAATTTGTAAATCTGTTTTGATTAGGTTAGATTAGATCAGTCGTTTTATTTTATTTATTTAGACTTGATTTATTTAACAGAAGATTGTGTCTTAATTTCTATTTAATGTCAATTTAGCACAGAAATACGGAAAACAAATCAATTGTAAAATAAAAAAAAAAAAGAAAAGAAACGGAGGCGGTACCATGTGTAAATAGACTAATCAGAGATGTATATAATCGATCAAGGAGCTGCCCCCCCACCACAAGCTGGATCCCTCTGAATCCCGGCGTACAGCCAACTGCCGTGTGTGTACATCCAGCCAGCGCTAACCTAAACAGCAGCGTCAGGCTGTGGCGTGGACTTCACATGGAAGGCATGCGAGGAAACGGCAGAGGAGTGGCCACGAAGCGCTGCTCACCAGGCGTATCTGCTCCATCATTACCTAGGTTTATATAAGGCCATTTCCATACATTTTCCACATTGAGATGTAATGTATGAATAAGATGGTGTGAAGGTTCACCCCGTTTTACATTTCAAAAGCGTTTTTTTATGGTTATTTTCACACTTATTTTCAACCCCTATATTTAAAACAAATGGGAACAAAGATTTACAGTAAATTGTTTGTGCGGATGTGGAAGATTGCCATGAATTAGATAAAAGTTTTTTGCCTCAATTTATGTCAAGTCTCTATAGAGTCTCTAATAGAGTACAGCAGAAGTGGTACCACTTGTTAATTGCATGATTTATTCTAGATATAATGAAAGAAATGTTCAGCTGAGCCCTTTTTACAAAGAATCTGCTATAACTACCATAAGTGCAAGTTTCTTATATCAATCCCTCAATGAAGAACCAAGCTCACTGGGTAATAAGCATGAATCGTTATTTATTTATATTACAGTGCAACTACAGGTTTTGTTAAGTACATTCAAATGTATTCTTTCCTCCAAACTGAAGACACACTTTGCCGTGTTCTAACACTTTTTTTGTCAGAGGAACTGGTCATTGAGCCACAATTTAGACAAACAAGGAAGTGTTATATTTTTAATAATTGTTTATATATTTCAGTTGACAAAGCTGCAAACTTCTAAACTTCAGCCCCAGACTTGCATGCATGTTATGTGTTCTTATTATATCGTAAATATGAAGTAAGGGTTAAGAATCTTTCAAGCTGAAGTTTTCTTGCAAATATAAACCTATTGTGTGAATAGAGGACAGCAATTCTAGACTTTTGAGAGACTTGCATGTGGCTCCATCCATGAAGAACACTATGAATAATCTTCTGGTATCCCTGTTTCAATTCATTTCACTGAAGTTATTCTTCATGCATACAAAAGTCTCTGTATGTGTGAAAGAGTGAAGGCCAACGTGGCGACACAGTAACTCACAATTCAAGCTGCTAATATGCATTACAGTGGAATGCAAAAACATTTAACGGAACTGGTCACCACAAGACAAAATGATCCTAAAGGAAAAGTTTGGGCAATGATTGACTTCTTGCTTGTCGGTTCGTCCTTGCATGCATGGCTATTTTGAGATCTTTTTTTCAGTGATGCTTTTGTCAAGGGACTGAGGACTATGGCAAAACCTTCAGCTTGCAACTACTGAAGTGTTTCAGATCTCAAGCTTGTTGTAGGGCCCGGTTCATTATCAACTTTTTCTTTTTAAACAGATGGTATGATGCTTGCTTCCAGAATTTGCTGGAATGTATTCAAATGAATTCTTCCTCGACCACAGAAATGATCCCTGTGCCACTTCAACATGGTCCAGTCCAAAGCCCAAAGCATGACTGATTCATCGTCATGCTTAATTTTGTTCTCTAGACATAACTTTACATATTTGTGGCCAAGAGGTTCTATTGTGACTTCATTGGTCAACAGGACTTGTTTCCTAAATGCATTAGCCATGTCTGGGCGCTGGATATCATGGCAAGAAAGCAGGAATTTTTTTTCTGCTGAGTCTACCATGAATGTCATTTACTCAGGTGTTGCTGCACAGTGGAACAGAGCAACACCCACCCAACCGCACACCCAATCCTGCTAAATCTTCATGCACCTTCTCTGGGGACTTTATGTGCCAATGAGTAGATCTTTCAGAAGGTTTTCTTGGTCCTCCCGACCTGCACAATTCCTATCAACTGCTGTTTTTTTAATAACATCAAGAACTGAGAGAACTTATAGAGCTTTGAAAGCTGCATTACCTGACCTTTAGGGTGCCCAAGCATTTACATGGTCTTATTTTTAAAAATAATAATAATAATAACAATACTTATTTATTTTCAGCATTTTAGCTTAGTGCCTTTTTGGTCACCAATGCATCTTCTGCTCAACAAACACTGACAGGCATTTAATGCCAGGGTGCCCAGACTTTTGTCCGCCACGGTATGTAGTAAATGGGTCTTTGTAATTCTTTTTTTTTGCTTCATTTGTATTTGAAGAGTCTTCATTTTCAAATGTAAAGTATTTATGACCGCACCATTTGGTGACCTGAAGTGAACGGACATTGTGCTGCAGGGTTGGCAGACTTATTACAGCCACCTACAGACAAAAAGGCCATTCATGGTGTCATCTCTGCTGTTTTTCATTATTATTATTTTTAAGACAATGCACAGAAGACACTTTGATCTTCTAATTTGTATGTGAAATTATGATTTTTGTAATTCTAAAAGTAAAAGATCAAATTTAGATTTTGCTTAGCAGTGTGAGTTTTTTGTGAAGAGAGAATGATTGTGGCTAATCATTTTGTGTGTGTGTGTATATATATATATATAATATGTGTTATGAACACCACCTTGACAATATGTCCGCACGCTTGCTCTGATTCAGTACCTATGCTGGTGCTCAGCGCTGAGCAGCATGCAGGGGTAGGAAGGCGAAGGATTTAAAAGTGGCTGTGCGATGCCAGGGGAGTTATACACACCCACCCACACCCTCAGCAGGATCCTCGGGGCCATCTGGTCTTCACAAACCAAGCCCAGCCACTAACACAGCAAACAACACTCGTTAGGAAAGGCACTCCCTCTGTGTGTGCGTGTGTGTGGGGGAGGGTATATATACATGACACCGTCACTCCACTTAGTCACTCTGAGCACAGTCACTCCAGAGAGTGGGTGGCATCTCAAGGTCGGCACATGGTCTTTTAGAGGACCGAAGGAATAGCCATGGGGACCAGCCGAGGACCACACTTACCATTTGGGTTAATAAAAAAAATGAATTGATCGGCCGTTCTTATTCCAAACCGGCCACTGACTTGTCATTTATCATCCCTGTCCCTCCTGATCCAGGCACAGGGCTCTTTTATTACACCCGGAATACCAATTTGTTTTTTTCTTCATGACTGCTATATATTCCATCACTAAGTTACAATAAATATTATAAACTACACACATATATAGCACTGTACCACAGCCCTCTTCCTGCCTGTCCAATTAATGCCAAGAGAAAAAAAACGACAAGAGTTTATTTAATATAAAGCTTTTGAAAAATGTATAGTTTCCACACAAGAGTGCAGCTGCAATAATAATCGGAGTGGGGCGATTTTCCGCTGGGGGGGCCTGGCGCACAGGGCTCCAATTTACGGCCCCTGGCTTTAATGGCCTGGGACTGATTTATCATGAGCTCAGCCAAGAGGGGGAACGTCAATGCGAGACGGATCAGGGGCTGCAAGGCCTGCACAGATTCGCTCGTAACTTCTGTCGCAGCACTTGGCTCCTGCCCGCCGAACGGACAGCAGAGCCAAAGAGGGATGGTGGCTCGTCAGGCTGCATTGGAGGCTTGCAGAACGTGTCCCTCAAGAGGGGGTTCCTAGGCGTGCATTCGGGGGCAGGGAAATAGATCATCACAGATTATAAATTCATGCACACACCATTCACCAGTGGTGACTAAAAAGCAAGTTTAAGGAAAGGCTTATGGCCAGTTGTCGGATTATGCAAGAAATCACCGGATGCATTTTGGTCTGCATGCCGCCCTCCTGCCCTGCCTGAACCAGGCACCCACGTTTTACCTCCTGTAAATGTCACTGACAACCTGCCGTCACCCACGCACACGCACCACGCCGCTGCAGGTAACTACACGCACCCAGGTGACGTCAGAGGGGCCACATTGAGCGCATCTTAAATAAAATAAAATAAAGTAAAAAATATATATAAAAAAAAGGTTAATCAATGAGCAACTTGCTCCTGGAGAATGACGATGTCACGTGGAGTGGGTGGGGTTCGTAATCAGCGCGTGTAGCCTCGTGTTGCGTCGTGGGCAGAACGAGCCACGTCACGGTGGTCTACATAGCAACAGCACAATGGTCAAAAACATGCAAATACTCCACGCTTACTGTCCCCGCCACAACTGGACGCTTTATTGCGAATGTTAACAAAAGGGAATTGGTCAAAACGTAACCAAGTGGCAAATACAAACCTCGGTCAGAACATGCATCAAAACTGCAATCAATTACCAATACAGAGATTTACACAAAAAAAAAAAAACAGGAAACATCGCTGGTTCCAGAAAGCAGTGCATTTATTTTCCATCCACGCTGCAAGTATCACTACTGCCGAGAATATCATCCAACACACAGAAATATACATATATACATACACACACATATGATTTACATTAAAAATGTATTAAAAACTAGTCTGCACACAATGCACATAAATCCGCAACGAAACGAGGATAGGAAGTAAAAAAAAAAAAAAAAAAAAAGCAGAAACGCTTCCTCCATGTGCAGCCGGTCACCAGCACCGGCAAGGCAGTAGCTTGCGCAGTCATCTCCATAGCGGGCAATGTCACATCCCAACCAACAGCACAAACTACTACCTCAGCCAGTGCCTGGTTACTACCGAGGCGGCAGAAAAGCCCGCGTCCACGCGTCCACGCGTCCTGCCCCACGTCCGCTCCGGACCCGCGCTGGAAGCGAAAGTGGAAACTCCGTCTCCGCGCCTCGCAGTCTAGTAAAATGAAGAGAGGAAGAAAAAAAAAAATATATATATATATTAATAAATACGCGAAAGCACCCCTCCCACGGACACCCAGCTCCCCGCCCTCCTCTCACATGACCTACAACTGCGGCCGCCGGGGGACCAAATACAGAAAAATCGTTCCGGTTGCCATGTGTTAGCGCCATCACACGTACACGAGTTTGGACTTTATTTCTATTTTTATTTTTGCATAAAGATTATCGTCGACAGCGACCTCGGGGTTATTCTAAAATATGCATTTCCACTTTGGGTTTCCGTTGGACTGCACCAAGTTGTTTTCTTAATTATTATCACGCTTAGTTGCGACGGTTTTTCTTCTTGGGGGGATTTTCCCGGTCCTGGATCTGGCAACACGGCACCAGCGAGCATGCGGCGCTATTTTCTCTTTTTTTTTTTAATTCCTACTATAACGTTACCCCCAAAAGCCGATTTTTTACGTTCACGTCGACAACACCCTGGTTACCCGTACGGCGTTTTGGCAATTTCACGACTGCATGAATGATTTGTAGTTTCTTTCACCCTCGCACCGCAGCGTCACACGCCCAAATCTCCAAACGTGCTCGGTTAGCAAGCAGCTCCATTCCTCCATTTTATTCTTTTATTATAGGCGTGATTTGTGGAACCTCGGGATTAAACGTCAGAGTTCGTGACAACACAGCAACAGAGTTCAAATCACTTGGAATTAATAAAGTTTCACACAGTAACATGTTACATACAAGGTCAGCCGTTGTATGAAAAATGTGTCCATCATTAAACTGCTCTTTAATACTAACTATATTGGTGACATTAAACGCACCCATATGCTTGTAGTATTTAATAATTTCGCGATATTTAATATACCGAAAGAGGGCGCAGTAACGGAAAACACGCCCACTTCAATGCGCGACACGCCTTCTTAAATCACACGATCCCTAAACAAAAAAATATATAGTTATGAGGACAATATACACAGAAAAGTGTAAGAATGCTTAGCTAAATGAACCGCAATAAAGCAAAATAAATAAATAAATGCACACACCTTTTTGTAATTACAGAAGCAGAATTGGAGGAGAGAGACACAAAGAAAGCTGCTTTGTAGAACAGTTCCATTTATTTTACACACAGAAGTACATCCCTTCTCAAGCTGACTAAAGATGACATGGAATGTTACAGTAAGATCTTGCATAAAATCCTTGCCATTAAGAAATTTCACAAATATCACCATCTTTCATTTATCGTTTTTTTTTTTTTTTTTTTTGATTCAAGATCAATAAAGCCCAATATTTCTTTTAATCATTAGCACTACAACCACACACTGTACATCAACACCTCTTGCAGGGGAAAGAAATAAAGAAATAAACAAAAAAAACAAAAACACTGCAATTATACTGTAGCTGTTAATTTATTAAGTCCAGCCTGTTGGAATGGGAGATTCTTGTGTTTTAGAAGCTTACGACGATGAAGGTCAGACTCGATCATGTCATGGAGGTTAGAGCATTTGCCCATCAGGAGCGGTTGCTTGCAGTCTCTGTTAGATGGGCGGTCGGAGATAAGAGTCCTCTCCTGCGGTGCAGTAAGGTCACATTCATCTTTCTGCAGTAATTACAAAGTCCTCACCGCCGCAGGGTCGGTCAAGACTCCCCGTTCTGCACTTTGGACACGGGGGGCTGCATGAAGTCTTTGAACGGCCCCAGGGCCTCCTTCAACGCCAGGCTGACTTCTGAAGAAGAGCACGTGATGCACTCCACCAGTGTGGGGTATAGAGCTATCACCTGCGCCCAGGTGTTGCTGTCCACTATACCCACCGCAGCAGGGCAACGATGAGGAGGAGAGGAGACAAATGCAAAAAAGAAAAAAAAAAAAAAAAAAAAAAAAAAAGGTACAATCACTAATCACTGAGAATGGCTCTTTATGGACATTTTGGATTTGAAACGTCTTGATGTTCTCACCATTTTCTGGCTGTGTCTTCTTGAGAGAGTCCATGAGTGTGCTGACTGCTTTTAAGACGAATATAATTTCTGTTACTTGTTGCCTAGGGGACAAATTGATATGACGAGTGAATAAAATTGCATTAATTATATTTTCTGACATATGATTATTATACATTGTGTGCGTATGAGGGACTAGTAACCTGGGCAACGGGCAACGGCCACTCAGCCTCTCGTCCTCCATGTAGCGGCGGAGCACGTCCTGCGCCCGCTGCAGCAGCACGGACAGGGCCATGCGGGAGATGTAGCCCTCCTGCGGCGTCGACGCCTTGTTACTGAAGGAGAACTGTAGCAGCGTCTCGAAACACACCTTCGAGAAGTCCTCCCGCATCCGGACGTCGATCTCGGCCTCTGCGTGGGAGTCAAGGACAGAAGATGCATTAAAACCGTGAAAAACGTGCAGCAGGGAAAGTCTGCACTCTCACAACTCACCTGTAAATGAGGAGGACTGAGAATGAATAGAACCTTTATTCAGCATCGTCATTATCTGGCCAACAAAGTCTTTCGGGATGAAGCTGGCAAAGGGCAAAATCTCAGTGCTGATCAACTGGACGACCTGCAGTTACGTACGTAAAAAGAAGGTTTTATGCTTTTGAGGCTCTATTGGGAGGACTGCTGTTGAAATGACAGACAAGTAAGAGTAAAAGTCAAGGGACTTGATACCTCAACGTCAACCGCTTCATTTTTCTGGAACTCCTGAATGGAGAGGTTATCTGGGGGTGTGCTGAAGAGAGAGAGAGAGAAAAAAAACGACAAATTTGTAGCCACCCCTCCCTCCACATCTGCTTCTCTGTACATGCAGCCAGCGCCATAACAAGCAGCTTTTGACGGTTCGGCTGTGCGGCGCGGGTTGCGCGGACAGAAGGTACCTTTTGGTAAACAGGAAATCTTCAAAGGCGTTGGCAAGCTCCGGCCACATGGTGTCAAACTTGCCGGAGGAGGCATGTTGCCGGGCGACAGGGAGTCCAATGGAGAGCACTTTGAGCAAAGAAGACACAGCCAGCTTCCAAGTGCTCTCTGCAGGGCAGGCGTACTTCAGTCCCAGAGGCATCCGCAAGGTCTACACACACAGGAAGAAAGAAAAAAAAAGAGACGGACTGAATAAAAGAAGACAACGTACTGGAAAGGGTACCAGGGCGCATGCAGCCCAGCTTGCTAACACAAGAAGACATTGTTCAGGGTTAGAAATGGACGAGACACAGAAGAACAGGGCTTGTGTGAAAGAGAAGCTGGGTCGAAGGGTACAAACTTGTCGACTGGGGATTAAAAACAAAACAAATGCGTAAAAAATTATTTTTTCACATAGAAAAGCAAGTCCATAATCTACCTTCCCCCATGTGCGTGTCACGGTGTACAATGTGTGGAACATGGATGCTGCGGCGAGGGAAGCTGAACTGGCCGCATATCAAGTGTTTTACCCACACGGTAAACCGAGACACTCAAGCAGGTTAGAGTTCCCCGCGTCACGGATCTTTCGCTGAAGCCCCATGCCCTGCCAGCTACACATGTTAGACTTAAGACGGCCCTACGACATGCGGTTATCAAACTATTTCAATAAAATAAAGTCTCAATAGTTCAGTGTAAGGTGATTATTGGAGTGGATTTAAGATGGTACTTTAGTCCTGGCTCTTGCAAATAGTGCCGTGTGGTCAACAACCAATGGATAAGCTCTACACAACAACAGGAAGTACTTGACCGTAAACGTGAACGTCTGCAGAACCATATCCTGAGAGTAAAGATTCTATGGCTTGTTTTTAGATGAATGTAGAGCCATGTATGGACTGAATTAGGCGATTTACCCAATTTATATTTTGTATTTATTATTTGTATTATTTGAATTTTTGTATGATGTCATTTTAGTTGTAGTTTTGATAAAGGGGATACAAATAACAGTTTGCATAGTTTATATGAATTTAGTATAATGCATATAAACTTCATATATATATTTCTCAGCAGCTCACTCACTGTTACAAAAAATCTTGGGATAACTGAACCGTGAAATTATGAATTGTATTCATCATTACATCCGTATTGTTGACGCATTAAAAGATAAAAAAAACAAACAAAAAAAAAAACGTCAGCGCATCTACAGGGGTGACTAAGTAAGCACAAATGCACGGGTGTAACCGCAGTGTTCTCTACAGACTCCACCCCGCTTCCCAGCCTCTGGACATCTGCTGCCCCGCAGGCAGTGATTTTACTGCCCTGACCTTCCTCCTATGAGGCAGGCCTGACGCAGAGGTAAAAACAGCTAGTAAACCGACACAGCTGCTCTTATGAGAGATCTCTGTGTGCATGCGACTGGTCGTGTGATGAATCATGGCCTTTGTGCGAGCACTGCAGAGGAATGTGGACTCTGCTGACTGTGGGGTTGAAGAGTGTGGACAGGGTCGGGCTGAAGAAATACCTTGATGATGCTTTGCAGGACCTTCTCGTTAATGACGGCCTTGTGGCAGGCAGTTTTGTGGTAGAGATCCACCACTACTTCTAGGGATCTTTCGGCAAAGGGCACATAATTTAAGGCCACCCATTCAGCCTGAGGGGGGGGAGAGAGAGAGAGAGAGAGAGAGAGAGAGAGAACACGTAGTATTTAAAACAGGATTGTTAAAAAAAAAATGATTCACATTGAGGTTAGAAGCACAATTTTTGACACAGAGGCAAAACGGCACAGCATGCAAACTTGATCATGACCACAAAGTCCACGTATGCAGAAGTCTGAATGAGTATGGGCTGATGGACAGAGCGGAGGAGTGCCAGAGACATATGAGTGAAGCTAATGACAATGGGATGAAGAAGAGAACAAGGAGAAACAAAGACCAAAAAAAAAAAAAAAAAAAATCACTTAGCTAAAGTGTTACCATTCAGCTAAGCAATTGCTGCTATGGGGCTGGAGAAGGGCGACTCACCGGTGCAAATAGTTGGATCTAAAGTGGATCCATTGAGTCGTTAAAAAAAAAAAAAAAAAAAACAGAATGAGAGAAGATTGGACAACCATTAACTCTTTTGCTGTGCTAAAGGCAGCCGTGTGTGGTTCGGGTTGCATTTTGAGTCAACATATCTGCTTTTGGACCACTTTTAACACCCTCTTCTTGATACTGTATTCCTCAAATCTCTCATTATGGCTTGGCAGATTATAGCAAATATCAAAACAAGGCAGCCTGGTCTAGTTTGGATGAACAAACTGTAACTGTTTTGTGGTGATGATGATGCTGTTTCGTTTAAAGACGAGCTGGTGGGAAATGTGAATATTTACCCTACCAAACAGAACAGTGGAAAAAAGCTAAAGCTTTACAAAATGTCACAATGTCATGTACCCAAAAGGCAACCATAGGGTCATTAATTTGCATATAACGTACAAATACCATGGTTACAACAGTAACAACAGTGAGAATAAGTCATGAACAATAAGGCAATCCTACAGAGCACCACAACGCAAAGCATTTTTTGTATGCAAATAATAAATTACATTTGATTACTTGACCAAGTTAAAGATTTAAAATGAATTCCCCAATTTCCATTCATTTTAAATCAATTTAGGATTCCTCAAAATCCTAAAAAATCGTTTTTGAGACAGCTCAGATGTTCTTTGACATGTATTACTCATGAATGACAAAATGCATCTTTTGGGGGTGGGGGTGGGGGTGGTTTGTTGAATGGTGAAAAAATTGGGGACAAGTGATGATGTGTTCATATTTGAAATAAACAATTATTGGTTTTAGAAAAAGCAAAACACTAAAGCACTAGTTGATCTAACTGACGTCACAGGCAACGAACACGTGACTTACAAAGAAGAACGGGTACCAAGACAGACCAGATTAAAGTTAGGAACATGATGGCTGCTGCAGCTTACTGAGGAAGTAGCATGTGCCGCTAAACAGGTCACAAACGAGTCTTATCGCGGAGCGCGTGTCCTCCAACACATCACACATATGAAGTACACCACACAACGGACCATGACTTAGGAAGGGTAAGAAATGACAGAGAAAACTTGCTGGGAGGTTCTAACATTTCTTTCTTTGGCTTTGTGACTGAATTTTTTCCCGCTGCCATGGGTTTAGTGCCATTAAAGCTGTGTGGTCATAAAAAAAAAGTGAGAACACAAAAGAGAAACACAAAGAAAAAAGAAAATGAAAAGAAGACGATAAACAGGCAGTAGACTGTTTTTAAAGGACTGTAGAACTATTATAAGGGCAAAATAAATAGCGGGATAATATGGACCCATTAACAGAACATGTACTGTTTAAAAATTATGTGTGTGTGTGTGTGTGTGTGTGTGAGTGAGTAAGTTCAAGTGGAAGCACATTGTCTACACTAATAATGACTTCCAGTCAAGGATTCGCTCAAAGCCACTGTTTCTGTCTGTAAACGTGTGGCTCTCTGTGCATGTGGAAAGCTCAAGGAGACCTCATTGTAATGCAGGAGTGAAACAAAGCAAAGCAGAAGGTCTGGAAGTAAGTTTTATATAAAAGACGACGTGTACAGAACATTTCAGACCTGCATTAGGAGACAAAAAGTGTGTTAGGAACAAAAACCCACCTGGTTGTATTTAGCATTGGCCACATGCTTGGTCTCCACTTTCCCGTACTGTGGAGGTTTACACGAGAACTCCACAAACAGAAGCAGCTGCTCGAAGATGGCGGGGTACATGACCTGGAGGTTCTCTGGCCCCAGACAAATGGCCTGCAGCAAAAGGGCACATACCTCAAAAACCAGGAACCAGATTACACATTTCACTCAAACATGGGCAATGTGTCCTTCATGAACAAAGGCAGATGCCGATCTGCACAGAACAGAGGTGATAGAATCAACGCGATGGACGCCTAGAACCCTATTTCAAATGCAGATCTCATTACTTCTAAAAGAAAACAGCGCAGTTCTGTTCTGTTCCCCTTACATTTAGGTGGCCTTTCTGAGTTCAGAACCTTAGAATGATCTGCTCCAATTTTCATGAGCTATGCGACTCAATAGCACGTCGTCATGCCCAAGTCTAGGTATACCTCACCATGTATTTCAGAATGGGACACTGCATGCATGCCATGCGACCAGACAATATGAAGACATCCCTGAAAAAAAAACATACCAGAGATTCCAGATTCCTGGTTTATATGTTGGTGCAATACTTATTGTATTTTGTTAATAATAATAAATTACATTAACCCAGGTTCATGGACAAACAAATATCTGTTATCGATGCAACCCCCAACACAACACAGTAAGCACTGACCATGAGACCAATTCAAAACAAGATCACATTTACACTGCAGGACACAGATCGGACTTTTATTCCAATTTGAACCATTTCATCATGTGGTTTTAAATTGGATACAAACCAGATTGTCTTCAATGCGAACTCAGCATGAACCGGGAAATTCACCACAAAAAGTCACTCACTGTCCCTTCCAAGGACCTGTCCAGGGCGGGGCACACATCCAAACATCGACTCACACACCTATAGCTATAAACGCCAGACAATCACCAAGTGTGCACGCCTTTAGATGGCTAGAGGAAACCGGAGGACCTGGTGGAAACCCGTGCCAACACATGATTTCATGATAACAGCCTTATATCAAACAAGCAACATAAAACCTGAAACAGAGTGATGGACTACTGAAGCACAATTTCTGCTAAAGTTTCTTGATTAGTTATTGATTGATTGCTACCACACCTTCTGCAGGACATCGAGTGCGGTGAGCACAGCTTCCTGCAGGCTGGTGAGCACCGCCTCTGTGAAGGAGGGGAGGATGAAGGGCGAGGCGTCGGAGCTGATGGGCACGGACACGGCGCCGTGAAGGATGACGCCGAGTTTGCGAAGGTCCTCCATGCTGAAGCCGGACTTCACATGCTGGTAGAGGGCAGGGAAGATCTGCACCAGCGCAGTGAGGAACGGCTGGCTGGGGATGAAGGCTAGCTTGTCGGCTCCGGTTGGGGGCGGCCTGGTACATTCCATGCCCGTGCGGTACCACGTGTTCCAAGCAGACCACCACAGGCCCGAATCGTCCATCTCCTCCCCAGCTGTGGGTGGGGGTGTCTGTGCTTGGACCCCATTGTTGTACCGCTGGGCCAGATGCTCAGCCACGGAGTCCGAGCGCAGAAGGGGTCTACCAGGACCTGAGGGGGCAAGAGGGTCCATAATGACTGGGGGAACGCCCATGGCAATAAGAGCCTCAGGTTTCTCTGTGTCCTTGATAGGAGTGACAATCTGAAGGATCTCCTGGAAGCTCTTGAGTGCTGCCAAAGACACTTCGTTGTTCTTGCTAAGGGCTGCTGATTGGATGTGGTCCAGCAAAACCTCCCAGGCTTTAAAGAAATCACCTGCAAAAGAACAGCTCCATATAAGCAATTTGGCCAAGATGATCACTGAATCTAAAATGAGTTTTGACATTTTAGCAAACCCACCCAGCTGCTGCAGCAGGTATCTCCTGGTGTTGAAAATCCGTGCCACCCCAGCCAGAGTCAGCACCCAGGTCTCTGCCCACTGCTTCTCCGCCGTGTCTCGTGAGTGGTGGATGAGAATGTTCCCACCCCCAGACTCGATCTTCTCTTTATCCGCTGTTGTGGAGGACTTCCTAACACAGTCCAGCAGATGGAAAAGCACCTGCAAACAACACAACCGGTTCTGCTAAGTCCGAGTTCTGGGATAATAACATAATAAAGACACAATCATGGCAAAATCAATTAGTATGTTATGGAGCTTTGATTAAATGTATTTTCTTATTAAATACAATAACATCCCTATTAATAGCTGTATTATTGGTAACATTTAAATCCTGTTTTTTTAACTTGATTAGTTATTGACATTTGAAACATTTTAAAAGCAAACCAGATTTTTCTGAATAAAAAAAAAAAAAAAAAGTCCCACGTGTTTCACACGAATTATTTTGGTCCCTTCTGTCTGAAATACCTATATCCATTCAGCTTGTAAACGGTGATGAGGAATAAGTTTGTATTATCCACCTGTATTTCCAGTGTGACGCCACCACTGACGGCAGCAGCGTCGTAAAAGAAAAATGTCATCTATTCTTTGTGCATGAGATTGAAAATTGTATTTCTGTTGGCTATGCATATAATTAAAAACAAATGGCCCTGAACACGTCCGGTTGCAAATGCCGGAAAAACAAATGCCCTACATCATTCTCTGTAAGACTTCAGATGACATCTGCTTCCATACCTTCCAGACCACAATGTGCCATGTTGGTTGTTGCAGTAAGGTACCGTGGGCAGCAATGGTGGAGAACATGGTCTGTCCAGAGCTTTTACGCACAGCCGGCCGTGGGTCGACGCACAGTTCGCCCAGCTTAGCATACAGGCACAGCCAGAGGCAGTCGAAGGGCGGCGCTGGATGGAACGGCCTGTTGAGAGGCTCGCCCTTCTCCTGGGCCTGCTTCTGCTGAATGGCCTCTTCCTTCTCCAGTTCCACAGTAATGGTTTCGGCCCGCTGGAAGAAGTAGTCTGAGATGTTCCACTTTAAATAAGACAGGGAACACCAAATTAATGTACAGCATGTAGACAGTTACATTTAAATGCAGTTTAGTGGGCCAATAGGACCTACGCAGCCCTAAAATTGTACTGGTTTCGTCAGGATATTCAGAAATTCACTGAAAATGTTTTGTAAAGGACACAATGACCAATTAAATCTACCAACTAACTGTAAAAAAAGCTAAAAGGATGTTCAAAAGCCACGGTACCAAGAGGCCAATGGAGGTGAGGCTGATGTTGAGCTCCTGGTTCTGAAGACCAAAGCTGCCAGCAACACCCACTACAATCTGGAGGCACGTGCAAGGCATGGTTGGTAGGAAGTCGGTCACCACCAACTGCAGGCACTGGAAGGCAGTTCGAATTAAGGACTCCCTGCATGGAACAAATACCACAAATTTGTTCCAGGCTCTGTTTCACTCATTGAGTGTAAATAATGAGAAAATTTAATTTACATTATTATGAACAGGTTAAAAATGTTAAGAATGTTACAATGTTATCAACAGTGTTAGAAATGCACATCTGTATAAAAAAATGGAAGAGTACAAGCAGAAGAATAATATTCTTACCCTTGGTCGTTCCGGATTGCTCCAATGACACCCAGCACCAGGGGCCACCCAGGCCCCAGGCTGTCCCCCTGACTCTGCAGGATCTGCAGCACGCACTCCAGCTGCTTCTGCCGGATGTCTGCGTGGAGGACGTTGGACAGCTCCCTCAGCGGGTTCAGCAGGAGCAGGTGCAGCCTCTGTGGAAGAGGACAGGCACGGGTTACTGACCACTGAATGTACAACACGTAAAATATATAAACATAATAAACCACACATACTAACATGTAAATATGTATGTACAGTATGTGCAGCTAAAGCAGAAGTATATCTCTTTTTGCCAGATGTAATCAACGTAATTCACACTTTAATCTTTGACGTCAAGTTCTGACTTTTAATAATAGAATGATGCATGATGGGGCTGAAGTTGATGAATAAAGAGAATCTTTGTCACAGAGGAAGTACTGCGTTATGGGTCTCACCTGGTTCTGAGACAGAGGGGGGTCGTGCTTATATGCAAGGCCTGCTTTGATTAACGCGGTCACGGCCTCGGCACCCCACTCCCTCATACGTGCATTAGGATGCTGACACACCTGCAGGAGATGAAACACAAGCGGCTTGCTCACCAGCGTGTGATTGAACGTACAGAGCTTTAGTACGGGAGCATGCCAACCAAACTGCACGGTTGGGCTCGGAGTAAAACCAGGTATTGAGATCTGATACAATCATTAGTAATTATGAAGAAATCCCATTAACATGTCTCAATCAAATAATAATAAAAATCCCACACTCTTCTACACATGTGCTGTTTCCTCAAACAAATCTTGATTCCAATGGGAATCTTTATTACAAATGCCTTGATGTTTTCAGACACAGACTATATGTGTCGAATCTGCTCAGCAGTGGTAAAACATACAAGCATACGATGATACAATGCACTTATAAATTTACATAAAAATACAAAAAAAAAAATAATAATAAATTCATGCATGTTTACCCCAGTAAGAAAAAAAAAAAAAAGGATTAGCAGCTCATGTGTCAATAATAAATTGGGAAGAAAAATCTTACCTTCTATATAACCAACATGGAAGCAAAAAAAAAAAAAAACAAGAAGACACAGAAAGAGAGAACAAGTCACACACACGCCTCAAAACAACACTCAAGGCTTAAAAATCCATCTTACACCCATCTGCTTGTTATTCTCCAGTTAAATTCGCATCAAGATCCCTCCAGCACTATCACGGATGAATCAGAGATGCGTTTCAAGCAGCCCTACTTCCATCCCAGTATAAAGCCAGGCCATCACCGGCTGACAGAAGATCAGAGTAAAGCAGAGCACAGTGCGGAGAGGGGCACCGCAGGGGCCGCAGAAAATGAGTGGGCCGACCCGGTCTCCGTCTATTCCTCACTTTCCGGGGGATAAAGGAGAGAATACGTTACAGGGGTCGTGGAAAGAGCTTACCTCCAGGAGGTGAGCTGTCAGGGGTCTCCACAGAATCTCAATGCGGTCCATGTTAACCAGCCCGGTCTCCAGCAGCTTAGCCACGGCAAACAATGAAGGCTCCTGGAGGGAAGAGCAAGGTTGAAACACACTCCATAGGGCAAAACAAATAAACTGGAATATTTGTGCTTTTCAATCGCTTCTAAATTTATGAGTGAGTGTCTGTGTAAATATACAAATGGATATTGCTTAATAAACTGATGATCACATACTAATAGTGAGTTACAATGAAAAAATAGTCACACTTTTCTTTGTTGAAAATTACATTTGGTCCAAAAGTTCAAAGTTTTATAAATCGCATGTCAGCTAGCAAGTGCAATATTTGTTATTAAATATTTAATTTATGAAGGGTAAAAATAAATCTGAACAAGATGAATCCTCAAATCCTTCCCTCTTGGGCGAGATTTGGTTACGCTAGATAGCTCATAATGTAGAATACGGTGTGTTGGCGTTATAATCCACGTGGTTTTATTGGAAACTAAAGAAAATAAGTGATATTTATATTTACTAATATGAAATGGTCTCTTCCTTCCGTCTGTCTATTATGATTCAGTCCAGATGAGGACATGGTACCTCACACATTCTCTACATTTGGCAGCTTACATGCTCATATTTTGTAATCTTTACAGCTCACACTAAAATGACACTGGCAGCTTTTTTCCACATTGATTGAACATCAGAAATACAGAATGTTTGGAATTGGTTATTGCATAACCTCCAACAATCATTTCACTCGCACTGAATGCAGAGACAGGTTTGAGAACCTCGGTTAAAGGGGCAGTAGGGAATTCTTCACCTTGTTATTCCCACACACCATGTCCATAGCCTCCATGGACAGTGAGCAGAGGGCATTTATCAAATGATGGAGGGACACGTCATCAAGGTACCTACAAATAAACAAAAAAAGAGAACAAACATTAGGGATCCAGCAAAGGCGTTTAGTGACAAAGCAAAGCGGAGGTGATGAGTTGTCCTTACTGGGAACTCTCAAACAGCCTGGAGAGGATGTTGGATATGACTGGGAGGTCAGTCATCACGGCTGTGGTCAGAACCTAAACAAACAGGAAGAGGCAAGGAACTGGGCTGTGAGAGATCATGGCAAAGGCAGCAAGGCATGGCAAATGGCAGTTTGGGGTTTTTGACTATTTCTAAAAGTAGGGTAGTTGCTTGTTGCTGCTCTTCTGTTAATTGAAACAAGCTAATCTGACCACAGAAATGCAGTTTGGTGTTAATTTGTGATTTAAGTCTTATTATAACAATAGCAAGAGTGTGTTCAAACATGTGCCAATGTTAGATTTCACAACATTAATTCAAACTTTAGAATTATCAATAAGAATTTTAAACAGAGATGTTCCAAGATGAATTCAAGTTTTCATGTTGTGGAAAAAACAACTCAATAGTTGATTATTTGCAAACCAAAAAGATATTGAATGCAAACGTAAAGGTAAAACAAAACATACATCTGATCATAACTCGTTTCTGTAACATATTCTTAAATAAACGACACCACGTGGTTGAGCTATGACACCACGTGGTCAAGCTACGACTCATGCTGACCCGTATAAACTCACCGTGCTGGGTCCTTCCACAGCCCGCCCAGGCTTCAGAACCCCTCCGATCCCCGGCTTCAGCCCCAGAATCCACACAAGATGCTGTGTGGTGACAAGGAGAACAATGAGCCCAAGACCAAACTGAGGTCATCGGTCAATGTGTGGAGGTAATGGTGGAATCACGTCATGACAGAAGCTTCATACCTGAAGTGTGGCGAGAACCAGCTGCCAGGACGTGCCCAGCACAGCCCCGTGGCAGTGGGCCAGGTTCAGCAGAGTCCTCATGCACTGGATGTTCTTTGCTGTGAGCTGAGGAAGAGAAGGAGCAGAAATTGTGACTCCTGGCTAACAACTGGCCAAATGAGTCTTCTTTAACGAGGCAATTATGCAGAAAGATTTTGTCCTGAAAGGCTTCGCTAAATCCGCCAATGTAATCCCATCACTGCTGCCTCTTTTATATTAATACAGGTTTAAGAGACAGATAGAAACTTGATAAAATGAATGGGATACTCTTAATATAAAATACTGAAATGCTAATATTTAGCCAGCAGGGACAGTAAAACGGGCCGAACTGCAAATTTTATCTGCAATTGGGTTTCGGAGACCTAAGCACTTCTTCTCGGTATTAGAGTGATTAAGCAAAATCTTGTGGTCATTGTGTAGACGGCGGTCGGTAGACATCCTCACCACCACGGTGCCCTGCGGCTGGACAGTCAGTGGCTGCCCCACGGCCACCACCTGCTGGTGAGACTCACTGGACGGGCTGATGATCTGAACCGTCTGGCCCTGGATGGAGTATGCTGACAGGAATGGGAAGAGAGAAGATGGACACGCGTGAACATTAATAGAGGGACACAACACGCTCGGTAACCTCAAAATAACCCCGTAATGTCACGCACTTAACACACCCAGGCCTCTAATAAGCCTCCTGCCTCAACACTCGTGCCGGGTTAACAGACCCACCGCTGCCTTCCCTGAGCAACACATCACAAGAGTTAGTTCCCGTTTTAATATCCATAACGTGATTTGCGCAGCTTTAAGCGACGCAGCTAATCACACCGATACGTTCCGGGGCAGAATCGTTGCTGCTCATGGAATATGCATGAGGACACTGCCTCCAGACGAGTGTATTACAATTTCCAAGCTTTGTCTCTGAGACAGAGAGGCTGTATATGAGTGCATGTGTGTGAGTGAGTGAGAGTCTCTTGATACAGGAAACCTAATGCTACTAATTAGTGAAAAAACAGAGTGACATAAATCACACACCAAACTGGAACTGTTACCTCAGATGATAAAATGTCCCAAAAAAACCCACACACACACTTGTTTAAGACTTATTTAAACACCATTGTGGTTCTCTATAGACTGATTTAGTTGGGCGATACTGGTACACTGTGAGATTTAAATATATCACAGTACATACAATCCTAATTCTAACCCAATCCGTATTTCCCTCTGCACCTGAATTGGAAATGAAAGTTCATCTGTTTTTGTTTTCCCCCTCATATTTTGCATATTTGTGATGAGCAGAACACACACACACACACACACACACACACACACACACACACACACACACACACTCACTCACTTTTGTTTGACAGGTTGGAGGCATTACTGCTGAGGACGGTCAGGGCGTAGTGTGGGGGGAGCGATGCTTTGCAGATGGCCGTGATGAAGGCATCACGTGGGGTGACCAGACCCAGCCGTCCGCAGAGCGAGGCCATGGTCAGCTCTGCCTTCAAGATGTTCTCAGTGGCCGTCTCGTCCATGCTGAGGAGCATGAGACAGAGGAGGATTAAAACACACACGAAAAAAGAGCTTGCAATAAGAGCGGCCTTATTACTGCTGAGCTAAGAATTCCCTGATCTACGTCACTGAGAGTTCCTCTGTCTGAAGGCTGAGTAACAGAACAACTTGAGTGCCCTAGTTATGTTATTACATATATCATCTTACACACAGTACCTATGCTATGGACCACTGTCTGGCTGTGGGTAGCGTGTGGGCTCAGTACCTGGCATCCAGCAGCAATGAGAGTGCAGCCAGCAGGCCACACCAGCAGGCACTGACCATCTCCTCCCAGACCTGATGAGCCACTGCAAAGCCATTTAACATGTTGTTAAAAAAAAAAAACAGACACACAATCTGCACTGACTGTGAAAAAGAAAGACATTCCCAACCACACCACTAGATGGCGGCAACTCGCTATGGAATAACAAACCTGCTGACCTAGTATAAAACAGCCACTTGGATGGTAGCAGAAACCCTTGCTGTGCTTAAGTAAATAATCATTATAGGTTGGGTGTGCTTCGCTCTCAACCCATTATTCCAGGGGATTTTGTATTTCGTTATTCTATTTAAGGAGAACCCACAGACAGCGGGTTCCAAGTGCCTGTGATTATGTTCCTCCTAATGATTCAAGGGGACGCTAAGGCCCTGTTTGCCTGTTCTGTGAATTAAAGTGAATGTTTTTCTGTGTCTT
Source organism: Denticeps clupeoides (assembly GCF_900700375.1). Lineage (NCBI taxonomy): Eukaryota > Metazoa > Chordata > Actinopteri > Clupeiformes > Denticipitidae > Denticeps > Denticeps clupeoides. The sequence goes on along the minus strand of NC_041723.1, from coordinate 4,940,459 downwards.
GTACCAACATCAAGAAAAAAAAAGCCTATTTATTTTATTAATTTCTTAGATCTGGACAAAGACACAACATGTCCAATAATAATTTAAAAATTAAAAGCATTGTTATCTTTTGAAAATTGAAGATATTTCAATATACCTCCTCTCAGCGGGAGATCTTGGCTTCATACTTACAAAGGTCCTGTGGGCTCTCTGCTGAGGCTGGTTGGTTGCCATTGCCTCGGGCGGCAGCCTCCTCCTCCTCCCTCGTCAGCTCCCTCTCAATCATGGAGGTGATGCCCCTCACCATGTCAAGCAGGGCGCTGAAGGCCACCGACATGGCGTAGCCCTCGGGGATGGAGGGCGGCTCCACTTTATCCAGCATCTCCAAGCTGGCGGGGGAGCACAAAGCAGAGACATACGGTCACTTGACCCTCTTTGACTCGAGTCTGGGTGGCGACTGGGTGTGGCCTGCTGGGGGACAGTGAAGGAACACTCACTAGGTTGCTTTCGCGCTCCCCTGGACGCTGACGGTCATGAGGGGGATGGAGATGTTGCGGTACTCAAAAGCAGCTTGGCCGGTCAGACCCCCGCTGACCCCAACTGCTCCCTGCCCTGCCTGCATAGCAGCCTGGGGCCCTGACCCCGACCCACCTATCAGGAAAAAAGACCCCATTTAAGTCTACACAACATGCAGCACCAGACTGTAAGGGCACATATGGAGCATAAAACTCTCGCTGCAATAAGATCAGCGATAACAAATATTTCATAATTTAGCATTATAAAGCTACTGACCAGCAGGGGTACCGGTGGAGGCTTGGCTCCCTGCGTTGGGTACAATGAAGAGCGATTGGATGAAGGAGCCCAGGGCGTTGACGATGTCTCTGAACACCTTGGTGGAGTGCTGCTTCATGTCGTACGATTGGCAGAAAGAGCTGCAGAATAAAGAGAGAAACCATTAGCCACCAGACTCAACAATCCATCACTAAACTTAAGAAATTATGCTACAATTCTCTAAAACACATTTTCTGAAATAATGAATTTAGGCCCTGATACACAGAACAGATATGTACTTATGTTACTTATAATTTAAAACTTCAGAATAATTGAAAATGAATTTTTTGTAGCGCCGTAGAACGTTTTTAAATGTCTCTGTTCATTGAGACAAGCACATGAATTTTTTCATAACACAAAAATGTCTAACAGGAATTTAGAGAAAAGAGCTATCGTCACTCAGCACAGCAAACTGCACAGAGACGGTGACGTTCCTGGGGGAGTAGAGTGGATCCGCCACCACTCTCCTCCTCACCCTCACCGTAGCAAATGAGGCTGAACACACAGCCTGTGCACAGACTCGACAGCCACGGCCCGCAGCCACTGAGGCTTCTCCCCATCCAGGAACTTCACCAGCAGCGAGAGAAAGATCTCGCATTCAGTGACCTGCAGAAAGCAAAAAAACACACGCAGATGTTAACCATCAAAAATAATGACATAAGGTTATGAAATAATATTTGTGAAAAAGTTGAAAGAGAGACCAGATGTTCCCACCAGAAGGCTGTAGAAGTGTTTGATGAGGACAGAGACTACACGCAGCAGCCTCATGCAGATTGGGAAGTAGGGCTTCTCCATGGGGGCCGGCGACGCCGAGCTGGTGCTACCCTGCCGGAACTTGATGTTGGGCGAGAAGAGCTTGATGACCAGAGGGCAGACGCGCTCCTTCAGCAGGAAGCTGAATTCCTGGTGCTGAAACGAGAAAAGAAGCGAAAAAATGTGACGAGTGAGCCGGCATCATCAATAAAATATTCCATGTATGCATCTGTTCAATAATTTGAATATTCATGACATGGCCTAAATAGCATCCATCAGCCCATCCATCTAAACCTGCATATGCTGGCCTGTCTATCTTAGCATCCTCCAGGAGTGAGGCTGAAACAACCTACGGCAAAAAATATATATACTTTGCCTGTGTAATTATTGGAAGAGAACATTAGTTCAGTACTGACTAGGTGTGGTTTACATTGAAAGCTTAAAAACTAAATTGAGCAACTTGTGATGTGCTTTTTTTTTTAAAGATCTAATGGTCTATTTTCTTCGTCGGTTAGCATAACATTGTAATTGTAATATCACTGTCATCATTAACAATCTGTGATTGCAACCACTAAAAGAAATATGAAGGTTTTGCATAGTTATGAATAAAGTTAACCTCCTGTTGCTTTAAGAGACACATTTTGTTGATATTGAAAATCATCAGAATGGACACTTGCATTTTTAAAGCTTAAAATCGGTACAGAAACTGGGAGTGGGAGAGAATAAGGAGGCTTCACACCTGTAAGAAAACACCAGGGAAGTCGTTCAACACCGACTCCAGGAGCTCCAAGCCAAAGGTTCGCGTCATCTCGGTCATGCCCACCAGCCAGTAGGGGGCATCAGCGTTCACCAGCTGACACAAGTCCTGGAGGGGAGCACGGTTGGGGGGGGGGGGGGGGGGGGGGGGGCACACATCAGAATATTAAAACTAAACAAAATGTTATCTAAATTATGAATATTTTATTATGCACAAATTGTCTATGACTGGAACACAATGTTTGAACTAGTTCAGCTTGCAGAAACGCAGCTCTGTGATTGGGGTAAATGATTGGACGCTCTTTGATGTAGAGCAGATCAAAAGACAGAGGAGAACTGAACAGAATATTGAAGACGGGCTGGCCGAACCCCAAACCTACGGGGAACGCATACAAAAATATTCTCCTGCGCAGCGAAAAACGTAAAAACCACAACAAGGGACTCCGCCTACTGGCCGCACCTGGAACAGCATGTAGGCGTCCTTGGCACTGGGCCGTAGCGTGCTGACAGTTCTGCGGTTGCTGTTGCCTTGGACAGGGGGAGGCTCCTCAGCCATGCCTGCAGGGGGTTGGGAGAAAAGGGGCAAATGAGGGTTACAAGACCTTCCTGGGTCGCTGGTCCGTCCTGGGGATGGGCGGACCACGTGATTTTGGAGAGGGGGACAGTTTCCATGCACATGTGCACAACCTAGAACTATATCAACACGACTTAACATAAAGATAGAACTGCACTGCATTATAACGGAGAGAGCAATAAAATCAACACAGAACAAAGTTGAACAAAAAAAACATTACAGTCATGGGATAAGCGGATTTAGGGAATTTAAAAACAGCCTCTGGACAAATGTGCCAAATGTGAAAGTTCTCTGTGTGGATCAGTCATTCCAAAGGCCTTTTACTTAATCTCTTGTCATACAAGCCAGGTCTTGAAAACAGACTTTAGCTGTAATTAATTTTAGCAATTAATTCTTAATCCATGTATTCAGTCCATAACGTATAGTCTATTTTCATTAGAACATGGTGGAAGAGCAACCTGGTTTCGTTTTGTTTTATTTTAGTAACTGGTTATGAACTAGAGACCAGTCCATCATCCCTTACAAACTACAGTGGCCATCAGGTGCCAGTATCTACGTCCAGCCGAAGCTGACACACCAAACATTTACGGTACAATAATAAGATCACTATACAATATTTTAAATGGCATTAAAAAATGGTTGTGACCAGGTACGAGACAACTGAATATGCATTTAATGGCAAACTAAACCACCATATAAAAATGACATTAATATTTACAGAGCAAATATTGTTATCTCCCTACCATACCTGATTTATAACAGGTCCCCCTGGAACCTACATGCCACTCATACAGCACACATTTAACATCTAATCAAAGCAAATATGTAATCTTCCACTGACCTTTAAAGCGCTCGTCCTCAGCGACCATCCTCTCGAACACCACCGTGACCACCTGCCGCACCGTGGCGGCTGCCGTGTTGTTGGTGATGTTGTCTTTCGTGAAGTGGAGCCGGAAACACAACACGATGGCCTGCAGAGAACGGCTGATGTCAGTACGAAACGCTGAGCGTCCATGTCACACCCAGACAATATCAAAGACATGGCCCACTAATATTAAAATGTCTTTAATATGTAATTAACATTACTGGAAACTAAATATTTTGTAAAATGGCTCCCCTGTAAAAAAAAAAAAAAAAAAAAAAAAAAGTGACTCATTGATCCATTCGTTGGTGTTGATTCATGACACAGCCCACAGTGTGGTCAAAAAAGAAAATCAATGCTACTTCACCGCATCTCCAGCAAATCCCCTGGAGTGTGTGTGTTTACCTTGGATAAGACCTCATCGTGCACCACCGTGTTTGTCGTGAGCAGCACTAAGACCGTCTGCAGCAGTTTTAGTTCCTCCAGGCCGTTCTCCATCAGCTGCCAAAGCATGTTAATTATGTTTCCTGCTGCAGCCTGAAACACACACACACACACACACACACACACACACACACACACACACACACACACACACACACACACACACACACACACACACACACACACACACACACACTATAGCTATAGGCTGGTTCTCAAATTAACAAATAATCAGTAAATAACTTCCTCAGCTGAGCTGGTGGCCTTCGGCTCAACTGAGGATCATGAGGAGGAGGGGAGGTTACTTTGTTCTGTCACCACACATCCACACCGATGTCACCACACCACCTCCATCTAGCCCATGTTGTGTTAAATACACGGGTCAAAGCAAGAAGCTTCTAAGGCAGAGTTCTAGAGTTGCTGTCTGGTGACTAGAACAAACCGAAGACAAGAAAATGTGTCCTCTGTGGGGCAGAAGGGAAAAAAAAAAACAAAAGAAAACCCACACACACAGTTACAGGGTTAAAAATAACGAATGTGATTACTCTCGGTCAGGGGTCTCAAACTCAAATTCGCTGGGGGCTGCAGGAGACACTGTCAAAAAAATTCTAAAAAAATGTTTTACTTCAGTGGGCTCTTCTGAACATACACTGTCCTGAATATGAATGAAATATTGAAGAACACGAACAGTTCTTCTGAACATGGCTTCTCGTGCCTACTTCTTGCTTGCACTTTTACCCTCTGCAACAACTGCATGGAGGAAAATGAACAGCTCGGCAGCAAAGGCACAGAAAATATTCCACATTTGAATACAATAATGCCTGTGCTCCTTTATTACAGTCTGGTATGGAGAAGCCACTAAACAGGGAAGGAACAGACCGCAACGGACTGTGCCCCCATTCCATGCACCTTACCAAACATGAACCCGCCTGAGATGAAGAGGAGGGCAATAAACCAGCCTACCATCCTGAACCAGTCCCTCTCAACGACCAGGAAAACCATCCCAGGTCCCTCACACCCTGGACACAGACGCTTTGAGCGACTGCCCTCTGGCAGATGATCTAGAAGCTTGAAGACTAGGACCAGCTGACACCCACACACTTGGGTAATAAACATGATTCTTATGCTGATAAATATATATTTTGACAGTATTCATGCAATTGTATTTTTTTTTTTTTTGAACCAGAAGACCCAGGTTCAAATCCCACTTACTACCATTGTGTCCCTGAGCAAGACACTTAACCCTGAGTGTCTCCAGGGGGGGGACTGACTAAGTCTCTCTGGGTAATGGCGTCTGATAAATGCTGTTAATGTAATGACTGGGTGAGCTGTACGACCTGTGAACCCTACAGGGTATGCGCCTGACTCGTGGCTCACACTCTTCCACTGCTGCATAGCACAACATCCACTCTCATGCTACAACGGGCCAGCTGGACTCCACCTCTGCTTTACCTGGTGTGGACAGGCAGACACCAACATTTACAGCATTTATCAGACGCCCTTATCCAGAGCGACTTACAATCAGTTGTTACAGGGACAGTCCCCCCCTGGAGACACTCAGGGTTAAGTGTCTTACTCAGGGACACAATGGTAGTAAGTGGGGTTTGAACCTGGGTCTTCTGGTTCACAGGCGAGTGTGTTACCCACTAGGCTACTACCACACCTCCTTGGCACTAATAGTTTAATTGACTAGAAGTGATGAGAGAAGCTAAAGTGAATGTCGAACAGGACGCTGTCAGCACCCCGACGCAGCCGTGCAGAATGAGTCTTTACCTCAGACACCACCTCGTGGGACATGAGTCTCTGGATGGCAGCCAGGCACAGCTGGGTGATCTTGGGCTCTTTGGTTCCGCAGCCCATGAGAAAAGGCTGGACGACCTCGGAGCTGTTCTCCTTCAGAGCTGCAAACATGACGCAGGCCGACAACTTTGGTGTGAATCAACATTACCTTGACCACACACACACACACACACACACACACACACTTACCTGCCAGGATATCAGTGCTTCTTGCAGCAATAGTTTTGATTTTCACTATCCCGGATTCTGCAGCCTGGTAATACATTAAAAACCAAAAATGTCCTTTCAGTGGACACAATTATTCACTTCAAACATCAATCATCACTTTTCTAACGCGAAAGCAACGCAGACAAAAGACCCCGTCATCCCAACACTGCAGAGAAAGGAAGCACAGTGACCTCACATGACCTCATCTCCAGACGGCGGACTAACATGACCGGCACAGTCCAGCCCCGGCCCACAAGGCAACTCTCACAACATGGAGGGAGTGGACAAGCCCAGCATTCACCAAAAAAAATGGCCGTATGTACAGTGCAAACAAGACACATCGTGTGGCGGCACGGCTGCCAACCGCACGTCAAGAACACACCCAGACTTCCCCTGTCTGAGTGCATTTATTTACCAAAGAAGCACACGGAGCATCCCCTGTGCTACCACTCATACTGAATGTTTTGTATTACTTTCAAGCCATATCATGACAGATTTGTGCATAATAACAATAATAATGGGACAGTGGGGGCCTAGCGGTTAAGGAATTCCGATCCGCCAGGGTGCCACTGAGGTGCCACTGAAGCAAAGCACCGTCCCCACACACTGCTCCCTGGGCGCCTGTCATGGCTGCCCACTGCTCACCAAGGGTGATGGTTAAATGCAGAGGACACATTTCGTTGCGTCACCATGTGCTGTGCTGCAGTGTTTCACAATGACAATCACTTCACTTTCAAATAAGGTTTTTTAAATAGTCAGTACTGAAATAAACAAAGTGACATGCTGGAAACCTGAGCCTGTCCAGTGCTGCTAAAAACCATGATTTAATATAAAAATTTTTATAGCGGGGGCCAAGAAAACTGCTGACATCCATGTATTTTAAGTCCTGTGTCCTGGCGCTGTTTTATGCAGGACAGAAGACAATGTTAAAGCGTCACTCCTGTATATTTTAGCAAGACATTGTGCTGTCCTGTTTCCCCATGGTTTTAGGTAGGAAGGGAAAACTTGGATAATCTTACTCTCCCTAAAATGAGAGTTTTTCCCTCTTTACTGCTGCAGGTTGTATAATTTTTTCCCAATTGAAACATATTCCCGAGGGCTCTTGGCTAATCAAATGCCCGGATTTAATTTTTTAAAATTTTATATATATATATATAATTTTTTTTTTTTTTTTTTTCCCACATGCAGAACAAAATTGTACAGTGAAGATGTGAAGAATCACCTTGTGGTCTCCAACGTCATTCCGGACTATAGTAGTAGTTAATTCCTGCTCTATTCCAAACACGCTTCACCAGAACAGACAGACAGAACGTCACCGGTGGAAAAATGAGTGTGAGGACATAAAATTACTACACATACACAAGTAAACAAGCTCATTTTTTTTTGAGGCGCAAATTCGTCTGCTCACATATTCCCTACGCTGTTTGCCGTTCCGTATTAAAAAGGTTTTTCATCATCCCAACAGTAACTGTGAAAATGTCCAGGACTGTTAACAACTGTGTTAGAAACTGTCATTTGTCATTGTGATACGCAGCAAAAGGCGCCCGGGGAGCAGCGTGTGGGGACGGTACCTTGCTCAGGGGGACCTCAGTGGCACCTTGCCGGTTCGGGACTTGAACCTGCAACCCTTCAGTTACGGGTTTACTGGCCCCGCCTGGGCCACCACTGGCACCCTGTTTGCCTCAACGTTGACCTTCCGCGGTAGCGGCCTGCCATGTTGTTCTGATAAATCACCGAGGCTGGCGAGAGGTGGGGGTCAACGCCACTCCATTCAACCTCCTGAACTCCCCGTAACCGAGCAACAGAGAATTAATAATCGCCCCGGCATGGTGCATAACTACTGCCTGCCGTCAGCGTGCAGACTTAATATCTTCACAGAGTTAATCTTCAGAAGATCCAAGGTACCTCCCTGCCTTTGTTTGCACTCGAGTGGCGCAAGAAGAAGGACAGGACAGGTGGTTCCAGTCGACGAGAAGAACCCACATAATGATTGATGGACAAAAAGCGAGGTTGAAGGGTGGTGGTGGTGGTCTAGTGAACCATGTGAACACAAAGTCACAGGTTCAAAACCCTCTTACAACCATCTGAGCGTCTCCAGGGGGGACTGTCCCGGTCACTATTGTAAGTCGCTCTGGATAAGGGCGTCTGATACATGCTGTAAATGTAAGAGAACAGACTATGCCTACTGTTTACCCGACCACAGAAGGCCCCGTACGCTGAATAACTGCTAGTTATTAATAATTCAGACCTGGTGAAGCGCAGTAATTATGGCCTTAGGGCTTGTGCCAACAACTGATCGCGTCCTATTCAGTCTCATATTTGACTATCGTGATGGTGAGGCTCTGACCGACTGGACAGAAACAAAGACATGTTCCATTGAGTGAAGTATTCTTAAAGTTTGGATGACTTAAAATATTATTTCACATTTGGGAACAGGCCGTAACCACAGAGCTCAAACTCTACAGGACATACAAAAGATCTGTAAATGACTCTGAACTGATTTCAACTCGTTTAAACGTCCATTTGTGCAGAAAAATCTCAACATTTTGATATCCATATCACTCAAAATATGACATTTACCAAGTTATTTCTCGTCCCCTACCTTACGCGGTGTATTGAAAGGTTCGCGTCCCTAAACTCTGCCGTACAGGAAACCTAAAAGAACACACTGTCTGACGCTGACATCAGGGAGTCTGCTGGTCTCATGTTTAATTGTTCTTAATGGTCCCGGTGACAAGGAAAATGACAATTTCACGCTTCACCAGGGAACTCCAATGTTTTTCTCGTAACAAGGCTCCTCGTCTCATCCCAAGTCAGCGACGCGTGAGGAAGCGCTTCGTGCTGCAGGGTTTAGATTTTTTTTTTTTTCCCTCCACGGAAGCTGTGTCTTTTCAGCGTTCGTGTTCAGAAACATCGCTCTTTCCCTCACAGTATTCCCAGAGAAACCAAAACCTCTCTCTCGGGATTCAGAGACAAAACCTGAAGAAAACAGAAAGGCGGGAAAACGGTGGCGATTTCATTTCTGTGTCGTGCACGTCCTCATTTTCCAGTTTTATTATAGACCGCAAAAAAAAGGTAACATAAGACCACAGAAATTGTACAGTGGGAACGCCCGACCCTACCGCTTCTTATTCCGAGTTTTATTACCATACGTTGGGTCACAATTTGAACATATCGCGATTATTATGATACCACGATATTCTACAGCTCACTGAAAATGTAAAAGCGGAGCTGAAATGCTGTGATCGGTGTGTCATGTTTTGCGGATTTCACTCAGCGTACCCAGCTGTACAGCGCCATCTACAGGACTGGAGGTCGTGGTCCCACGCTGATTCTCTTTAAAGTAAAGAAAACGCTCGACAGCACCACCCGGTGGACTGAATTTGTATACAAATATCGATACAATATCACCATGTAAAGTATTGGGACATATTGCTCTATCGACATTTTTGAGCACCCCTAACACATCATATAAACATGCCCGTGGCTGCATTAACACTCGTTTCTAAGGATTTTCTAAAGATTGCTGGTACAAATGGCACCAGGTTTCTGGCCAGACATGGCGCTGCTTGTAGGCATTATGAGAGTCGAGGTAACAGACATGTCATTATGGGTAGTTGTTATTGGTCGCCTTTCCTACCCTTGTTTTCCTACGAAGGACTCACTCCTCAAAAGGCCTGGGTTACAGACACTGTTTTTTACTCACAACCGTGATGACTGGTCGCTTCTAGTCAAGGTGGCCAAACTACTGTTGACTAGCTGGTGACTAGTCTGTTTTCTATGAAAGCTGCATCATATAAAGACCATGACTGACCCAGGCACATTTTTATATATTTCTTGCTGGTGTTTGCTTGAGGGGGTGACAACGTGCCACCGCCAGTTCCAAGGTCACCAGAAACCTGCAGTTTCTGGGCAGGGAGTAAAAAAATGTCTTCAAATCATACGGAACGAATCATACGTATGACCCGTCCGCACCATACGCAACAAAGCGCCCTGCTAGTAGTGCCGAGTGGCGGAACCGGTCCGGGCTGTTAACGCAAATCTCGCAGATCATTTCCTAAAACTGGGTTGTGATGTGCTCTAAATATAAAAATTCTCTCCAAAACTAAGTTCAAACTTAAATATTTTAGATCCCAATTCCAAAATTTAAAAAAAATTAATAAAAAAAAAGGAGAATCTTCCTGACCATATAAAGTGGAAATAGTGTAGTGTAGTGAACCAGAAGACCCAGGTTTTACATTTACAGCATTTATCAGACACCCTTATCCAGACACCCTTATCCAGAGCGACTTACAATATATATATATAAGAGAAAAAAAGAGAGAGAGAGAGGCAGTGGCGGTTAAGGAAGCGGTCCCGTAATCAGAAGGTTGCCGGTTCGAATCCCGATCTGCCAAGGTGCCACTGAGCAAAAGCACCGTCCCCACACACTGCTCCCAGCAAACTGCCCCCACACACTCTCTGCCTGTCATGGCTGCCCACTGCTTACAAAAGAGTGATGGACAAATTTCACTGTGCGCACTGTGTATCACATGTGACAATCATCTCACTTTAAGAGAGAGAGAGAGAGAGAGAGGTTCAAACCCCACTTACTACCATTGGTCCCTGAGCATCACACTTAACCCTGGTGTCTCCACTGGTTGTAAGATGCTCTGGATAAGGGCGTAGGATAAACGCTGTAAATGTGAACGTAAACTATACCTGACAGATGTGTAAACGTGACAAACCAATAAAAAGTGTCAATATCAAGCCACAGAACGTCATTTCAAGACTTTCTAATTCTCACTCACTATCTTTAACCATTTAGTCCTGGTACTCAGGGTCCTTCCCAGGACCTACTGAGGACGACCTTGGAGGTCTTTCGGAACAATGAAACAACCGTTAATGCCTTGTAAAAATTTAGCCGGCTTTTTGGACTCTGGCCAATATATTCAGGATACATGGCTGCATATATAAATATAAATGTCTACGTAAAATGCGAGTTGCATTGTGACCTGTGTGTCACACATTTCTTTGCATTTTTGTCCTGATAATTTAGTACCTCTGAGAGATGTTGGGACAAAGTAATATTGTACTGTAGCCCGATATGCGCTGTAATCCCAATGTTGTGATGTCTTGTATTATAGAATTTCAGCTTTGCCTGCTCATTACATATAAACACTTTTTTTTTTCTCAACAAACATTGCTCTGTTCTATAAAAAAAAAAAAAAAAAGTTTCATTAGGACGATGCACAGACAGTAGAAACACGTAGAATCGATGCATGGCAACATGCATGAGCCAAGACGCACAGGAACCTACACACCGAACAGGGAATCTTTCATCAGCGTCCACGCTGCAGCCCCCCCCAAACCCGGCTTTACCCACTACGGACAACCGCGGTTCACGGGACACGACCGGACCACGCTCCTTCAACGCCAACCAGTTGCCAGCAGCAGCCCGGAGTCGACAGGCAAAACGCCACTTTTCTACCTCTTTCACCGGCGGGAATTTCTTCTTGCACTCCATGGACAAGGAGCGCAGGTCCGTCTGCATGTTCTCCAGCAATTTCTTCACCGCTTCGGGGCTGCTGGTCGACATGGTCGCTGCTCCCCCGGGCCCGATCAAGTCAAAAAAAAAACGAAAAGCTGGAACTCGCGAGTTTTACAGACTGAATAATACAAAAAAAAAATAGATATATATATATAGATGTAATATCCAAAGTCAACGGGTTCTCGGCCTACTTTCCAAAGCGCCGTGTGAAATAAAAGGCATAAAAAAGCGCCGCGCTAGCGTCCATGGACACGATCCCCCCGCTCTTTAACCGGGGCTGCCAGCGCACTCTTAACCGGCAGGTGGGTTCAGGTCCGCCGCATCGCCTCAGCTCATCGCCGTCGTTGACACGTGTGCGGCCACGGCGACGTGCGACCACTTATTCGCTCGCTTCTGCCCTGCATCGCACGGGCCCGGCGTCACCACAGCCCGGACGGTTCCGATCCCATAATGCCTGCGCGAACGGTGACACGTCAGGCGGACTTCCGTAAACACTGACCGGATTTCAGGACGACGCGAGCAGCGACGCCTGCCGGTCAGCAGCGGAACAGCGCCGCGGCGCCGGGCACCGGAGATCTGCAGCCTGTGGGAAAGTGATCGTTTTATTCTCATCATTCCAGCAATGAAGTGCAGTAACATACAGTACGGGCCAAAGGTTTGGACACAGCTTCTCATTCAATGTGTTTTCTTTATTTTCCTGACCATTTACATTGGTAGATTCTCGCTGAAGGCATCAAAACGACGAATGAACACGTGGAGTTATGTACTCATGTACTCATCGTTTTGATGCCTTCAGTGAGAATCTACCAATGTAAATGGTCATGAAAATAAAGAAAACACATTGAATGAGAAGGTGTGTCCTGTACTGTATATAATAATTTAAACACTCACTGCAAACATGCAACGTATGCACGTCTGCAATGACAGCATTCCTCTGGAACTCAGGACTAATTGTTAATGATAAAGTTCCTCAATACATTTTTGTCCCATCATTCCATCATTAACAACAATTTACAACATGAACAATGTCTGCACCGGAGTTCTGGCCCAATTGTTTCTAATCAAAAACGTTCCTAAATTACCCTAAACCTTTGAACGGGAGTTTACGTTAATAACCGAACATCCAGTTTTTATCAATTAAGCGTCTATTGCTATGCAACGCAATAGCGGGATCACTACAAACAAAACGATTTCAATCTGTCCAGAAGGGGGCGCCAGATGTTCTTTTTTTCCCATGCAACGACACCGAGATGTGCTCAGAGCGCCCTCTGGTGGGTTCTACAGGATGTTCCTATGTGGATTGGCAGACCACGTTTTTTTTAAGGTATTAAGCAAGACACTCTTATTCAGAGCAATTTACAATCAGTAGATACAGGGACATCCCCCCTGGGACAACTCACAGTGTCCAGGGGGGACACTATGGTAGTTTGAGGGGTCTGAACCTGTAACTTTGTGGTCTTCGGGTCCATAGGCGATTGTGCATTCAAATGCATTTTTTTGTCTTTCCAGCATTTGCTCAGATATATTACTGCTAAATTTAAGTCAGTTACTCAGTTCTCAAATATCAGCCCAGTTACACTGAAATTGTTTTGTTGCGATTATTGTCTTTTCTCCTTTAGATGGTCATTAACCGACCAAATTTGACCAGTGTGCAAAATGTCCCATTGGATTTTTTTTTTCTCATATTCTTAATTGATTGGTGGGTGGTGTGTTTATTAAAGTTGAACTCATGCTAACTCTTTAATAAATGTTGCATTCATACTGAAATTGTGAACTGATGTAAGGAAGTAGACCCGAGGCTTATGTGCTTCCTTGTCCAGTTTCACATTAGGATGTGACCTTTATGCCATGTCTATGTGGTAAAAATCACCCTCAACAACAGAATTTTTAAATACTGTCTATTTCTTATTAGACTTTGATTTACTGATTTATTTAACCACAAAATCTGACAAAAGACACTGATGTTCAATTGATTCTTTTTAATGGAATTTCAGAAACAGGAGGAATTACCGAACTAACACATTAGGTGTTTTCTTTGCGCCTACTGCAGAATAGTATAACACTAAACAGCCAATCTGGCCAAAGCAGTAATAAATAGAAAAAATATTGGGCTGATCATTATTCTTGCATGTGAGTGGTGAATGTGGAATTACTTTTGCCTCAAAGAAAGAACGAAAGATTTGTATCCCCAAAGTAATAACATGTTGCACTAACATACATGGGAGTGTACCAAAACGGTCTACTTGAAACCCAATGCCGGCATCTAAGGTCACCACCTCAATAGAGGTCTTCAGCTTTCTTCCTTGTGCTGTGGCTAACTGTAGCGCACCAACTAGATGAGACGGTAGTTTTGAAGCAAACAGACGTGCGTGCTTCCCCAGAAAGCAAATATGTAAGGTCACGTGGACAGAGACGGATCAAATGTTTCGTTTAAACTACACTCTGTCCGTGGCGGACAGAGTGCGAACCGGCGATTCTAGAGATGGAAACGCTCGAGTGGAGCAGACTACGGTTTTTGTAAAGGATGCGGGGCCGACAGTAGACCCACAGGAACATGCGCCACTATGCAAGCAGAATCTCAGGGGCGCGCCTACGACGATGACCAATGCGCCATCTCTGGGAGACTTCGCAGGAAGGACACAATCTAACACCTCTCTCCCTGCGTCGGTGTTTATTTGGCTGCCATTTTGCGGATGAGGTATTCGGGTCCTGCGAGGTGAGAATGGATCTTGGGACAGGACTGCTGGCTGGGGCCCTCAATCCTCTGTCAGCCCCTAACAGTGGGACTCCTTCTCGCTGACGGGGAAGTAGCCGTCCTTGGTTGGGGGCCCTCGCTGGCGGAGGCCGTCGCCATCTGTCGGAAAGATGGCCAGCAGCTTCTGCTGCTCGCGCTTGGTCTTGGGCAAGTCGGGGGACGGTCTGGTGAGATAGTAGATGCGCTGGGAGACAAAAGGAGATTGAGACGAGGTGAGACGAGGCTTTGATGGCAGCGCTGAACTCTGCTGACCGCCCTGCGAGTGAGACGTACCTCCCTCAGGGTTCCTTTGGTGGTGCAGAGCTTGTATGTGACCCACAGGGGGATGCAGACCATGGAGGAGAGAGCCAACAGCCAGCCCAGAGCATAACCCCACCACGGGTACACATATTCATTATTGTACTTCAGAGGAGTGTACTTGATCAGGGAGAAAGCGAATGTGCCCTGTGGAGAGTTCCAGAATACATTATAAAAACTTTCCAAACTACAGGGTGGGCCATTTATATGGATACACATTAATAAAATGGGAATGGTTGGTGACATTGAACACATTTTATTATAAGTGGTCAGAAACTTGTATATAACTCATAAAAGAATAAAGTTACGTTAAAACCAAGCACACCATTGATTTTCTAGTAAAATTACCAATAAATTTGATGTCACATGACCCTCTTCCTATTGAAAAAACAAAAGTTGGATCCAAGATGACCGACTTCAAAATGGCTGCTATGGTCACCACCCATCTTGAAAACCACCCTGTACACTGATTTACATTCAAAACCTGGCTATTGAGAGTGAAAGTGAAGTGATACTGAAACACTGCAGCACAGCACACGGTGACACAACGAAATGTGTCCTCTGCTTATAACCATCACCCTTGGTGAGCAGTGGGCAGCCATGACAGGCAAAGATTATCCCTCACTTACGATGAGCGGATTATAACGTGTGAAGCTGCACTGTAGAGGAGGATTTGGACAAAAGAAACTCACAAAGCAGGTGGCGGGGGTGAAGAACAGCCAACAGTATTTTATGAGAGCTCCAGGCCTGTAGCCAATCATGTCTTCGATGTTGTCGTAGAATCGGTCGGCACCTTTGGTAAATGCAATTTTTTATAGTTATAGTTAAATCCGTATTTAAACTCAAAAGTTATATGAAATCCGTAAAATACAAGTAAATGTATGATAGCACTGTCAAAGGTAACATTTTAATTGCAGTGTCTATACTCAGAGCAAAGGAGTAGAAACCGATCACTGTTTTTCACCTGTGGCAACAAGGCCGAATTAAGTAATTTTTCCTTAATTTTTGAAGAGAAATGTGCATAATTTGATTAGCTGGTGCCACAAGCTCCACAAGCAATGTGAATCTCTGGAGCCACAATTCAGCGTGGCTGTGCATGATGTCACCTCAGTCAAAGGGAGGAGTGACACCTTTAGCACCTGAGCCTCTTTCCCACCCTGGTATCTTTACTAGTTTTAAATATGAATTCTAGCAAGCTTAATATGATTAATCTTGATTATTTGATTGAAAAAAGTGTCTATTAATTGGCTCCATTTTGACAACCATAATATAGTTACATATAAAGTTTTTGCAATTATCTTTATGGCTGTTCTTTTTTTTCCTTGTTTATTCTAGTAATTAATCATATTGCTATATATACTTCTGTTGTTGTACCAAGTAAATTTACTTATCTTATGTCATTAAAACAGTCCGCCTGCGAGTTTAAGGCAGATGCATGATTTGAAGACATATGGCTGATACTCACCATAAATCCAAGCAATGCAAACAGTCTCAAAAATGGCCACAAAAAGAAGGCACATCCCACTGGCCGCATAATAGTCAAACAGCTGGAAGACATACATTCCTCCCTCGAGGAAACAAGACACACAATGTTAAATTTACAACGTTAAATGGTAACAACCTATTGAGAAGTTTTAAAAAAGTAATTTTAGGTGAAGCCCTGAATGTATAATAGTGTGGGAGTGAATGTCCTTGCTTGCTTCATATTCTAGCAAATAAAATGTAAAAAATGAGACATAGCCCGTGTTAAGCGCACATACCTCAGTGAGCATGATGAGGCCCACAAGAAAGGACAGTATGGACACCGCTAAGATGAAGAGCTCCCTGCGGTTCTTGCGCCGGAAGACCGAGGGGTACATGTCCACCATGGCGGTCACCAGGCTCTCCACGCACACAAACTGCAGGGGGAGCAAAAGTCCAATTCACACACTGTTCTGTTCACATTTATAAATTTACATTTACGCCATTTACCAGAAGCCCTTTTCCAGAGCGCCTTACAATCAGTAGTTACAGGGACAGTCCCCCCCTGGAGACACTCAGGGATAAGCATCTAGCTCAGGGACACAATGATAGTAAGTGGGGTTTGAACCTGTAACCTTGTGTTTAATAGGCGGGTGTGTTACTTATCAGGCTACTACCACCCTAGTTTGCATGCCTAATGAATTCAAATAGAGTCAAAATGGATCTCTCCAAAAAATGGAATTCTTGCCTGACTGTCCAGCCCCAGCAGCACGATCATAATGAAGAAGAAACAAGCCCAGAGCGGCGAAAACGGCATCATGGACACGGCGCGAGGGTAAGCAATAAAGGCGAGTCCAGGGCCTGAGATAAGCAAAACAGACAAATTGAGGACATAATGAAGCAGCATGAGCAAGATTTTCATGAAAATAACCATGCGCCATTTCTTTCTTTTTTTTATCTTGGTTGCCTTAAAACTGTGACACATCATATTTAATAAACTTCATAAAAAATTAACATCAATGGCTCTACTGTAACAAATCCTACCGGATTCTGCTACTTCGGAAATGGGCACGTTCTGCTCGAATGACATAAAACCCAAGATGGAGAAGATTGCAAACCCAGCAACGAAACTCGTCCCACTGTTCAAAAAGCACAGAGCCAAGCAATCCCTGAAATGCAAATCACACGTTAGTGAGTAGGCGAAGATGACATGAAATCCCGTCAAAAGCAGCCGGAACGCCGGTAGAGAACACTAAGCGCGGGGAGAACAGAACGTTCCAGGGCTGTCACTCACCGGTAGCAGTTGTTGTTGTACTTGTTGTAACTCCCCAGCGCTGTGAGGCACCCCAGGCAAATGGCATAGGAGAAGAAGATCTGAGTCCCAGCATCCATCCATACCTGCATGGGGACGTAGAACAAGGCCTCAGTGCAACCCAAAACGTTGCAGTTGTGTGTGGTTTGTGTGTGTAAAAGCGTCTCAGACATCTGGGATCAGTGAAGCCCCAGATAACAGCAGCCTTTCAGGAGGGATAATGATGATTGCATCTTCAAAGAGCTACAAAATGGTTTTGGGCCCGGGACAGGACCCACTGTGAAGACCACGGCAAGTAACTAGAGGTTAGACACACATTTCTTTCATACTTTTTTTTTTTTTTTAAATCTAGTTAGGATTAAAGAGTTTTGATGAATGAACAGGTTAAACAAGCTCCTGAACCCTCAACAGTTCACCTTGGCAAGCTGGTTTACATAAGCATCAATCTTCAATTTAAAGAGACAAGACTTTGTTGGAATGTTTGTGGGGTGCTGTCGAAGCCGTGGGGGACGTGCAAGGCTTCTACCAGCTTGCATCGCTTTGTGCTCTGACTAGAAACGCACAAATTTACAGCAACACCATTTACAGATCCTGCATTTAAATTATCCACCGATTTAACATTTGACAAGTTTAATATCTTGCACAGGGAACTAAGCTGTTTGTCATTTGACATTTACTTTCACGCCGACGTTTAGATCGTATCGCGTTATACATCACACATGCCTGCACCTGTCATGGCAGCAGACATGCTGAAATATGCCCAAAACGAATACTAGGTGTAGGCGGCATTCCTTCTATTCCATCTATACAATGATCAGTCCTCAAAAATCTAATTTTGTACATCGTTAGGAATTTTCCCCACGCACTTTTCAGGAAAAAAATGAGAGAACCTTTCACATTAGATCCTTTCTTTTTCTATAGCACCCATTTTATATACATTTTTACTATTGACTTTACTCTCATAATTCATCCTGTTTTGACTTTTCAACCCTTCCTAAGTTAAGGCATATATGTATTTTTTTACTTAATAGTGGATACAATCTTATTCAATTAGTTAGCATTATTGCAACTACTTGGACCATTTTCAGGTCATTAAAAGTTTTTGATGTTAACTGGATGCGTTTTTTTATTAAAATGTGATTAGCGGTTTATTGACCAATACAAAGAACATCCTATCACGTTTAAGATGATGTGTATAGTTGTATGTACTTTCACATAAAGAGAAGCACGGAACATACCGGAGACAGAGGCCATTCCTCTCTGGCCCAAAATTCCTTGTGACTCACAGATGGTCGAAAACAAACCCCAGTCCCCTGCTGGGCTTGTTACTTAGGGTCACCTGGTTGACCCAATCACCAGATGAGAGGGGTAAACATGGCCTGAATTTCTCCCTGTTTATCTCCTTGTCCCTCTTTACATCTCTGGGGACTATTTTCGTTCCTGATGAGCACCATCTAACCCTTAATTAGCAGCAGATGCACTGTGCATGCAGATTGCCTTTTGGTGGCTTGGAGGGAACCCTACCTGAGGATCAGACAGTCTTCCGAGATCTGGGTAGAGATAAAACTGAATCCCCCTGGAAGCCCCAGGCAGGGTGACTCCTCGTATCAGAAGGATCAGAAGCATGACATATGGGAAAGTTGCAGTAAAGTATACTACCTGCGGGGTTGAGAACAGATTAGGACAAGATCTGAAACTTCCTTGTATCTTCAACTTCTTCTTCCATGTGAAAAACGCATCTCAGATACAAATACATCTAACTCACCTTGCCCGTGGATTTCACACCCTTCCATATGCAAAAGTAACACATGGACCAGGCAATGAGGAGGCATAGGGCCAGGTCCCAGTGAAGTTCCCCCATGTGATCAATCCCTGAGGAGATCCGCAGGACCCTCCTCCTAGAGTCATTTAACCAAAAGAGCCACCATTGAGAACCCACACGTGACCATGAAACAGCCCGACAACACTGATGCACATTTAAATTGATGTCAGTTTGCCCACTTACTCCCAAAACTCGATGACTGGAGAAGTTGCATTTGCCAAGTAGCTCTGGTCCACAGAATCATTTCTCCTCTGGAACTCTATGCAAGATTCTTGAGGATCCAAAAAATAACATTATTCTGCAGAATGTGATTAACATGCGATGATCATTAATAGTTTTATGTAAAAAACACTGCATTGACCACTTTACCTGTGTTCCATGTATTGTTGCAGGATGACCAAGGCAAATTCCAAGAAAAAGAGAAGGAAAGGTAGAAGATGCCCCAGGCAAGAACAATTATATAGTAGAAGTTCAGCAAAGCAACAATGACCTGGGTAGCATAGCCAACTCCTGCAGTAAAGGAGGATATTAGTTATTTATCTGTATACTCGTTTGTACTGTGAGTTAGAGCAATGAAAGGGGAGCATTACCCTCAAAGAGTGGGCTGATTTTCCTCCAGCAGGTGATGCCTCCTTCGCTGGTGTACTGGCCAAGGGCGGTCTCCAGGAAGAACACAGGGATGCCACAGGTGAAGAGGAAGATGAGATATGGGATGAAGAATGCGCCTAGAAAAACAAGGCTGGGATGAAATGTAATGGCCACCGCCTGAGCAACGTGAGAACGTCTTTCCAAAAGAAAAACTGGAAAGTGTGTCAATGAAATGGGATTAATAACAATGAAAAAGTACAGAAATGTTATGAATTCTTTCATCAAGTGAAAAGGAGAAGCCATTCTCAGAATGCCAGTGCATCTCTGTTCAAACGCGGCTGATGCGAGTTCAAAGGCAAGAGACCTCAAACAACAGCTGTGACCCTCCTACCCTGTGACACCGCGGTCTCCTCATCAGCCAGGCCGATGGGTCAAAGGTCCATTTACACAAGTGTCTGACAAACGCTGAACTAGAAATAATCTCAAACAATAAACGAAAGCGCGGAAGTACATCTCTAAAACAAGGTTTCTGCCTCATCAACTTCGTTTAAGCGCTTGTACACCACTTGCAAGAGTTATGCTGAACGGAGCCGCAATTACAGCGCCAGTCAGGGTGTTTCAAGAAGTATTTATATGATTGTTTTTGGGGTGCTGAAACTCTAAAATAGAAATGAATTCGGTCAATTAGTTGCATTTTACAAGCAGAGCCACTATCTCAAAAGTGCAACATAACACAGATGTTCAAGAAAAAAAAGAGCGCTTTTAAGGCTTTTTATTTTGAAGCAACATTTGGCTTTATTTTATCACAAGCCATTACAAGGATCAGTGATATCAATCAATATTGCAACCCTCTTGGCATGCACATGATGCATTAGAGGGGATCTCCCTGGCTTGCAGACCAATAGAGGGTTTTGTGCAGCTCTCCCGTTACGCAGGCCCTGCAGACCAGGCCAGCTGGGGTTGCTGGGGTCACATGTTCATACTCACCACCACCGTTCTTGTAGCAGAGGTACGGGAACCGCCACACGTTTCCTAAGCCAATGATTTCTCCAGCGACAGACAGGACAAACTCCATCTTGTTGTTCCACTGTCCACGTTCCTTCATCTTGTCCTCCCTGTTCGGAACGATGTCCAGCGGCCTGCTGTGGCCGTTTGACGGGTCCATTTTGGCCATGCTCTCCTTGCCTTTGCTGTAGACAAAGAGACTGAAGTAATAGTGAGCAAAACATCAAGCTTTCATGAGCTCAAACTGTGAAACCAGAAGTTCAACTGAAGTGGGGGAGTGGCTTTCCTTCTGCTAACATGTCAGGACAATCATCAGGCCCCTTGTGTACCTTTGGCCTAAATAAAATTAGAGTCGTTTTTTGCTGAACTTCTCCAGGGTGGACGACATTTGGAATTGACAAATGGGACAGGTGTAGGTAAATAACCGGCACCAGCATGAAAATTCTGGACACAAGTCCCAACACACCGATGACAGGGAAAGGTGGAAGGACCCAAGGGTCAAATTTTGTCATTAATAGATAAAACAAGATAACAGATAAACTAAATAGCCTTTTAGTTGATGTGTAGTTATTTCTGTCACCCAGAACATGCTTTTTAAAGGCCATTTGCACATTTGAAGTATTGACGAGCATGGTCTTAAATCATCTAGAAGTTGTGAATAATCTGGCTCCTCCCATTTTAAAGAGTTTATAAAAACATTGCACCTTTTGACCAAAGCCCAGCGCTTAGCGTGTAGTGCTGCACTTAGCCGAAGTTTGAAATAGAATCTGAAATGCCACTCTATGGTAGGCTTATTGCATTGTGCACTTCCATGCTCTTATTCACACGTGCACGTTTCCCCCCTTAAAATGCCATGTAATACTTTTCAGCTGTGTTGCCATAACCCCCAGAATGGTGCTCGGTGATCCACACTACACATTTTATTTGCCCCTTTCAGTATGTGCATCGATCATGCATCATTTTCCTCCGTCCCTCCATGGGTTTTCCCATATACCCGTGGCAGAATTGCATTTGAAATGGCAACGGTCGACTGTAAGGGCTGCTCACAGCATGGGACAGTGGCTCTTGATGAAAGAGTTCCTTCTGTGTTGCAAACAGAACCCTCACTGACCGTGCTCACTCCTGTCAGGTCGCATTAGCAGGCCCGGGCCACTCGTCCCCTTCTCCCGTGCCAGTCTGTTCCGACCAGGCCAAAAAGGCCCCTCTCGTTCGACTAATTGTGGGCTTTACTCCTCCATGCCACTCTTACACAGGGTCCGAGAATCAGCACTCTGGCCAAACAAGAAGACGACATGTGGACACCCTGCAGTGCCAGAGTCCTGGGACATGTGTTGCAGTGCCCAGCAGGGGTGGCTGGAACGGCATCTGGTGGGGTGATGGGTTTGTGCGGGGTGGGGGGTTGCATCAGTTGCAAACATGGGCCATGTGTTAACAAGGTACTTGTGGTAAAGGAGGTTTGGCATCGTAAAATGAGCGAAGCTCTTTCAGCCGGGAATCCTTTGTGCTTGAGGAGCATTTTCAGTGCCAACAACATTGACGGCGGTTTACCTCAGCACCTTCTGTAGGGCACAAAACTGCCAAGTGAAATACCTCAAGGAGAACTTGTAAACTTTCATGGACAGGCTGTGTTTGTTCTTTTTTTTTCATGGTCACGATTAATAGAATGTACAAATTTAGAAACATGCCACATCTAAAATAGAAACAGTTTGGCCAAAAATAGGAGCTCGTCTACTGGCCTCAACTCAAGTCTTCTGGGTCTCCAAGTCTCCTAATCTAGCTGCCAATATACCTGGGCAGAGAAACACAAACACACACACAAACCTGGGCTTGAACTGGCGGTCCACAAAGCTCAGTAGAGTCTCTGCTCTATGAATTCACCATGACACGCAATGGCAATTCTCATGTAAGTGGCTTCATTCATAAGTTATTTAGAGTTATTTCAAATGATGAATTATCTTTTGAATTTTTATGTATTATTAATTATATTTTAGATGTTGAGTCTCCTGTATAAACCTCCATGCCTTACCAGGAGACATTTTAAGGTATCACTCCAAAATGCAGGCTTGCAGAGTTAAAAGATCAAGAATGTAGTAAGAAATTCCCCTTTGTGGCCATTTGCATTGTGCAGTAAATTTCAGACGAACAGCAAAATTATGAAGAAATATTTGTCCACTAGTTTAATAAACAGGATTACTGTATATTTTGCTATGTCAGACATAATCGTTGCCAGCAGAATAATACATGCCTCCAACCACCACATTACTAGGTGCCGAGGACTGTTTGTCATAAAAAATATATGAATTGGAAACATGTGTCCGCAAATCCAAATCCAGCACAGTGAGCACAGCCACTCTGAAACAAGTGCCTTTACAGACACATCCAAAAGCGAGAAAACGAGAAAAAAAGAAAGAAAGCATTGATTTGCTTTGTCCATTACTCACCTTTAGCTGTGTTGCTGGCAGGCAGCGGTCAAATTTTGAAGCAAAAGTGCAAATACCTTGCAATTTAATGTGCAAGGGTGGGGAGTTCTGCAATTCTAAAAGTTCAGTCAGCCTTCAATGAGTTTTTGGTCAACTAACCAATGCCGGCTTTTCTTTTCCCCTCTCATTCAGAAAACACACACACACACACAGTCACACGCTCACACACACACAGCACACTGGAGGTCTGTGAAGCTTCAGTACGATGCAGTGATTGCATAACCTTTGGACTCACACATTCTCCTGGGACATTCTGTCTGTGTGAAGGGGAGAAGGTGAGGGGATATATATATATAAATATATATATTTCTTTAAATAAAAGATCACCTAAAAAAAGCACTGCAGGGCTGAAATGAGAACAGCCCTCAAACTGGGAGAACTTCTCCAAACTTTTTCTTGTGTACCCAGACACACACACACACACACACACACACACACACAAACACAAAGATTCTTTATTCTTCGATCCCATACCACTTCCCCACATGCCCAACACTCCTTTCACTGCCTTTTCTCACAGCAGAGTCTTGGACTGGCCCAGTTAGAGGGACTCATCAAAAAGCGTGAGAGTGCCCAGAATGACATTTATTTATCCGTTTTTTGGTGTGGGTTTTTTTTAACCGTGAATTTTTGTTTGCTTTGCTGTGTGTCCTGCGAGCTTTCTGGATAACGTCTGTGCATGAGGTGCCCCTTCTGCATACCAAAGTGGCTGTTCCATACAGAAAACTGCCTTTCAGAGAAAAAAGGTTGGGCAGGACTACTTGCAGTTGTCTAATCAAAAAAATATACAAAAGAATTAAATATACTAACTAAAATATAAATTAAAATAGAATACAATAAAATACTAAAGATCTATGTTACGTTATATATATAGAAAACCTAGAACTTTAATATTTTATCGTAAGGAGTTGTAACACCCCGCCACCCCGAAGTGTAAATGTGTTGAAAATATTTAACACCCCCCCCATCACCCCTCGACTGTTGTGCAACGCGGATCATTGCGTATTTCTCTGTAGTCAGACACCTGGGCGCAGGTGTTAAAGGAGGAGACTTTTCCAAAAACAATTCATTACTTTTAAAAAATGGTAATCGATTGTTCACTAGCTATTTATTTAGTTATTTAATCCAATTTAAAACAAGAGTGTCAACTCTTTTTCTCTCTCTCTGTCTAGTCTCTCTGAGTGGTAATCCTTACCACTCACTATTTTATAAAAAAAAAAGAAAAAGTTTTTTTTGTATATGTTTATGGAGAAAACAACACAAGAACACAAATTATGTCTTTAAAGAGACTAGATGGGTTTAATAAGTATATTTTATGTAGAATGCTTTTCCATGTATAGTTTTTTATTTTCAGTTAATTCCATTTCACTTCATCCAGATTATCAGAAAATGACAGGTTGCAGTATTTAAACAAAAGGTCT
This sequence comes from Denticeps clupeoides, assembly GCF_900700375.1. Taxonomy (NCBI): domain Eukaryota; kingdom Metazoa; phylum Chordata; class Actinopteri; order Clupeiformes; family Denticipitidae; genus Denticeps; species Denticeps clupeoides. Next base: position 4,915,582 of record NC_041723.1, on the reverse strand, counting down.
GTTCATTAGGAACATTTAATTGTGTTGCAACATTTCATTCTTTTTTCAAATCTGCCAAAAAAATTATTACATTTATAACAGCAAAATAAAAAGAAAGAAAAAAAGAAAGAAAAGCAAAGTTGGAGGAACAAAGGGTTGTTTTTTCCTCTCCTGATCACAGTTTTTCAGCATGGTCTGAAGAAGCTGCCCTGTCTCTTCCCATTAAATTCACACTGTGGTTGCTCGTTACATGAAGACTCTTAATTATGAGTTTCAACATGAGGTAAGACTTCTCCTGTTGAGCATGCGGCTAATGGCCGTTTACAGCTCTCTGGAGCCCAGTGGGAGGCTTTTCTTGCAAAGCCTCATGTGTTTTTCATGCTTTAATTAAACCATTTTGTACTTGGGTCCAAATCAATGTTACATCAGAGATGAGTTGCATGAAGTGGAAAATAATAATTGTAAATAATTCCCATTAACTGTTTCTTTGCATCATATTGGTGAGTAGCACCAACTGCATCTCACTCTGCAATACTGTACCTGCACGCTGCTTATCATAGGCCAGAACAGGCTCGCAAAGTATAAGCTGGTGAACTTTGAGCATGTTGGTTTTAAATTACATGCATTTTATTTGTGTAGCCCAGTATTACCCCTGCGCCCTGCAGGTCAATGACAGAGGGCTGATTTATGAAGAATCATAGTCCTTCAAAACCTTTTCCTCTGGTCGATGAAAAATGCTTTGGTTAAAGAATGGCCTGCAGGGGGAGCCAAAGCTTGTACACTTGCCATGGGCAGACAGGGGCACAGATAAGATACTGCCCAACGGCTGCCGGAGCCAGTCTTGGGAAACTGGGTGCAGGCTGAGGACTGACACAGGCAGTGCACCAGCCCACCACAGGGCACACACAGGACAATTTATAATCATCAGTTCACCCAGAGTTCATGGTGGCAGGAAACCGGAGAACCCAGAGGAAACCTGCACCAATGTGGGGGGAGCATGCAAACGTTTGACATATTTCCCCATCTAATTGCCTCTAATTATGTTTGCACTTTGGAGTAAATCATTAATGCACAATCCATTTACACACACACATACACTTTTTATTCTGTTCAAACAGAGTTTGTAGAGAGAAGCCAAAGTTTTGTCTTCTTTGAGGGTCTAGTATTCATCATGAAACGGATATTCTGGATGATCACTCCACCTGTCAATGAACAATTTTAAAACAAATGTTTTAAATGACTTTTTCACAGATATTATTATATTTGATATGTAACTTACATAAGAAGCTCAACAAAGCGAACGTTTTTGTTGAGTCCTTCAATTGCTTTCATTTCTTCCTCAGTAAGTGAGAAGTCAAATATCTAAGGAAGGTAAGAGGAAATGTAAGGTTATGGATGCTTTTATAATCTATAAAAGAAATCAGTCAACATCTTTTCATCTTTGACAACATCACTAAACAAATAGAATATTTCAGAAGATCCAGACAACTGATCACACAATCGTTTAGTGGTGATTCTGCTATGATGACTCAAGCAGCTTATCATTAGGATACACTACAATGATGACCACACAGACCCTCTCCCTCCTACACCCTGCCTTCCATTGGGAAGGGTGTGATGCATCCTGTGGAAGAGGGGCATCTAGTGGATGCAACAGTGAATGGCAATGTTTTTACATTTCTTTAAAAAATGTGGTTCATTTAAAAATGAATTTAGGTTTTAATGAATTCCTCACTACCTACAAATCATTGACTGAGTATGCTTAAGCTAATTGCAATTAGTGGAAAGTCTCATCACCAGGACGAACAGCAATGAAAGTAATTGCTTTTAATTGTCTTTGTCATTGTGATCCACAGCAAGCAAAGCACACTGTGCTCAGAACAAATTGAGTCCTTTCACCCTGAGTGAGCAGTGGACAGCCATGAAAGGTGCCCGGGGAGGGTCCCACAATGAGATTTCCCCAGGATGCATGGTTTCGGTGTCTGTAGCTTTAAATGCTAATAAGGAAGAGAGAGTCAGGACGAGGAGGAGAGTGGCCTATAGAAGTTGAGATGGAGATCCTGATCTAGAGTGACCCCATGCTTGCCAAGACACAGTTTCTGCCAACACATACTGGATGTACAGGCCCTGGGTGTTCAGCGGTACACCCACCTGAAAGTTGTCCTTAATGCGTTGGGGACTGAAGCTCTTTGGGATGACCACCACTCCTCGCTGGACATTGAAACGCAAGGCCACCTGAGCACTGTTCTTATTGTACTTCTTCCCAATGGAGACCAGGACCTCATCCGCCAACATCGGAGGGCATTTCAAGTTTACCCTGATAGCAGGAAGAGAGATAATTATGTGTGTGTGTTTATATTGTTGTAAATAAAATGCTGCATGACTGTTGGAAGCAGAAAAAATGTGTTACCAGGAAGCATCTCGGGAGGTTCCCAAAGGACTGTATCCCACAATCACAATGTCGTTCTGGCGACAGTATTCCAGCAACTTGGGTTGAGTGAAATACGGATGACATTCAACCTGAGAGAGGCCGTTTATAAAATAAATCAATCTTTTTTGCTGAAGGGACACATTAATTATTCAAAAAATTCCCACCTGGTTGGAGACAGGTTTGTGTTTTAGTCCAGGCTTATTCAAAATGAGCTCCAGCTGCCTGCGGTTGAAGTTGGACACTCCTAGAGACTTTGTCAGTCCTGCATCTTTGCAAGCCTCCAGCGCCTGTGGGATTGGAATTTGACACCAAAACGCACTTTGAACACTTTATAAATTACCCTTTTGTTACGCTTTATTACCCTTTTGTGACTCTGACCCACTCAGGTCTGTATCAGTAACTTCACAGGCTAGCATTACATTGCTTAGCAACTTATTGATTACATTAAAATTCTAGAAGAAAGTTGTAACACATAAAATCAGAAATACTGTATCTGTGCTATGCCTAGAGATATAAAGAGTAAGAAAATTCAAAGAACTTACTTCCCATGTGGCCAAGAGGTCTGTTTTGTGATAAAGCCATTTTCCATTCTCATCTTTAGGGTAAAAGGCATCTCCAGGCTGTAAAATAAAGGTCAGGTTGTGTCTATGTGCTAATACACAAAACTCAATATACTGATCAATGTACAAGGTACAAAATGTAAATGTTCGAACCTTGAATGCCATTGGCAGCTCAACTATGTACAGATCCACATAGTCCAGCTGCAGTGTCTTCAGGGTCCTCTCTAAAGCAGGCCTGACCAGCTCTGGAGGGTGGAAAGTGTTCCACAGCTGCAGCAGAACAGGGCATACAATCATTCAGTTGAAAAACACACACACACACCCACAAAATCCTACACGTCTACATGCAAAAGCACCTTTCCACAGTAAAAGATGTCTTCTCTCTTCACCGTTCCATCAGCTATCTTCTCACGAATGGCCTGGCCCACCTCATGCTCGTTGTAATAAACCAGCGCTCCGTCAAAGTGTCTATATCCAACATCTATTGCCAGTTTGACGGACTCGGCAGCAGTTCCCTTAGAAGTCTGGTCGAGGGTTAAAAAAAGTTTGGCATTTTGCATTGCTGCTCAGAACAACAATAATCATTGCAACACACTAACATGCAACAAACAGCACAAGTGACATCAGGTATCCTTACTGTCCGTGGGTCCCCATAAGTGCCCAGTCCTACAAGGGGAATGCGGTTCCCATCACTCAACGGTATAGAGTGGTCCTTGGCAGTCACGTTCATCTCGTCTGTGGAAAGAAAGCCTGCCAATTCCGAGCTAGTCCAGTGGGTTAATGAATAATGAGTCTGGCCACCTTTGGCCCAGCAGAGTCCTTTGTGATGTTTGACTGAGACTGACTACATTGACGGTGAATGGCCAACCTTTTTTTGTTATGCCTTGTTTGGGTTACGGGGTGGGGGTGGGGGGTGTAGTATGGTGGCGAATGATTTCAACTCTACCACCATAAGATGAGATGTAAACAAATCTGTTCATGAAATCTGTTCGAGTGAACCTACAGCTGCTTCTACTCTATTAATGTTATCCACAGGAATCAAACAGCCTTCAAATTTTGGCATTTCATTGGTCAGTTTCTTTTTCAATAGGTTCTTTTCACTGAACGTATCTTTTACATTAGCACGCTGAATATTATCAAATGCATTAGTGGCTTGCTTTCAACTGGTTTGTTTCTTTAACATGATTTTAAATCCCTCCATTTTGTTTTAGTGCTGAACAGTCAAGCACAACAGAAGCTGGCCCACTTACCGGCTGGATAAATAACTTTAGACCTGCATTATCTGAATTCATAAAATAGGGTTAGAACTCTCTGTGGTTCATAAATTCCTACGTGCCCTAGGATCAAGTTCTTCAATAATAAATAATTACAGCTTGTTGCCATATGATCAGAAAATTCCTGCTTGTAACCATCTTGTTACAATTCTTCTATAATAAAACCTATGACAAACAATCTAAAAAGATTTTATGGAGACGATAAAAACAATTTCCTAACTGTCCAAACATTAAATCCAATACATTTATGTAGAACAAGATTGAATGATAGAAAAATCTAACCTGATGTTACAGACAGCACTGGAAGACAACAGATCACCTTGATCACTGGAAGACAGCAGATCAGACAACTATCACCTTGGGGGTCAAAAGACAACCCCTGGAGTAACTGGAGACCTTTGATCCTGCTATGATTTAGGGTTCTGGCTTTTCTGTAAAAGATTTTTTTAGCAGGTATGAGTTTAACACTGAAATCGTTGTTTTATGGGTCAAGAGACATGGAACCAACCATATATACTTTACCCACATCAATAAACCTAAGAAATACCTACGCTCACCCCCACAGGGTAGAACTCTAAAGAAATCTGATGTGATTAAGTTGACAGAGACAGACACCAGGTGCATTTATATTTAAATTAAAATTCACAGCATTTACCAGATGCCCTTATCCAGAGCGCCTTACAATCAGTAGTTACAGGGTCAGTCCCCCTGGAGACACTCAGGGTTATTGCTCAGGGACAGAATGGTAGTAAGTAGGGTTTGAACCTGCGTCTTCTAGTTCATAAGCGAGTGTGTTACCCACTAGGTTACTACCACCCACTAGGTGCAGCTGATGAAGTGCAAGAGAGGTAGAGAACAAAAGAGACTCAAAAGATGCATGTGTAGGTTTTTGTGTATGGTTGCAGGATTCCTAGTGCGGCTTGACATGCCTTGACAAGGTTATTAGCATTGCCTCCAGTAGAGGGTGTTGTGTAGGTTACTACTTCCGGTGTTAATACCTCCAAGAGAGTTAAGCATGGTCTACGTACGTTTACAAATCTGTTAGCAATCAATCAATCTTTATTTATATGGTGCTTTTTACAATGTACATTGTCACAAAGTGCCTAAGAAATAGGCACTTTTAAATAAGCCCCAGATGAGCAAGCCAGAGGCAACAGTTGCCAGGAAGAATCTCCCCCTAACAAGAAGAAAACCTTGAGAGAAACCGAGACTCAGCAAGGGGAACCCATTCTCATCTGGTCAGCACTGGATAACTATGAATTATATCCAAAAAAAATATGGGATATGCAGTCCACTTGTGTATAATGAATTAGCATCCAGGCAGTGTTGGGAAGGTTACTTTTTAAATGTATTCTGTTACAGATTACAGAATACATGCCCCAAAATGTAGTTTGTAACGTATTCCATTACGTATTCTGAATACTTTGGATTACTTAATATATTGTCATGCTTTTTACAACTACACGAATGTAGCAAGCCCTGTTTTTCCTTAAACATTTCTTTATTTATAAAGCTGAAAAGTAGAAGAGTATTAAACAGACATTAGATATGCCATTGAAAAGTATTTACTGTTATGGTCACCAACATATTCCATCACTGTCAGGATTGACTGCACCTGGGCTCATCACCTGTGCCCAATCTGGACAGCCTAATAAAAGACTGTAACTCCACCCCTTCTGGAGCTCCGACATTTTCGTGGACTGTGCGTGAACTTGAATTTTCTGTTTGCGTTCTGAGTTCTGGCAATCGCCACACGCCTGCGGGTTTGTTTACGTTGTCCCCCTTTATTCCGCATTTTTGGCCACCACACCGTTGTTTATTTGTAATTACTGTTTATTTATAATAAAACCCCTTTCCCAGCATGTCCCGCCTCTGCGCTTTCTTCACCCATCAGCGCGCCAGCGTGACAATCACTTAGTTAAAATAAAAAGTAGCCTTGTACAAGGAAATCTTCAATGACCCTCTTCCTGATTAGGACAAAAAAGGGATTTTTTTTTTAAAGAACTTACTTCCAGATGTTTCTTTAGGTTGCATGTGGAGTCTTTTGACACTGAGAGCAGCTTGGTTGCTGGCAAACAGAGTTTGCATTGCATGGTCAGATTTCTCCCATCCCTTTAAATGTGAAGTGGTGTCGGAATTTCCAAGTAAGAAATGCATTCCTTCCCGGCCACTCCTGGCTCTGTTGTGCTGGCTCCGGGTCCACCAACGTTAACAGGACGCTTACATTAGAGCCGCTTATTGCGTGTTTTGTTTGGGTTTCCGGTGTTCTGACGATTTATGCTGCTTTGTCGGTGCTACTGTATAGGGTTCCATTTAAATTTGTGCACTTCCGATAACGGTACAAATCACTTTAAATGGCACCAATACTCAGTCCATATGCACTGTAAGAGTATAAAGATCATGGTGTAATAGTGAATAAAATCCTATTTATTTACTATTTCAGGGGTAGAATGGATTAATGGGCGCTGAAACAGAGCGCAAACTTGAGGGACTGCGTATGCACAGATCCGCTAGGTAGCACAACTCGATAGGCAGCATGTTTGGACAGAACACCTGTGTTATGCGTGGTCCGCGCTGCATGGAATTACCAAAATTAGAGAGGAGATAGAGAGGGGATAGCCTAACAGTCAACAAAGTGACTGTATTCTGATTATCACCCATTTAAATGGTAACTGTAACGAAATACAGTTACTAATATTTTGTATTCTAAATACGTAATGCCGTTACATGTATTCCCTATGTACTCCCCAACACTGCATCCAGGTAATGTGTTAGAGTCCCACCAGGTGAATATAAGATTAGGTCAGCAATTGGAAGGTTGCCGGTTCAAATCCCGATCCACCAAGGTGCCACTGAGCAAAGCACCGTCCCCACACACTGCTCCCTGGGTGCCTGTCCTGGCTGCCCACTGCTCACCAAGGGTGATGGTTAAAAGCAGAGGACACATTTAACTCTGTGCACTGGGTGATGTTCTCTGCTGTGTTTTACAATGACAATCACTTCACTTTCATTTTCTTTTCTTTCTTTTGTAACTAGACATTTCCGACGGCAATCTACTAACTACTGCAGCGTTACTAATGGTGAGGGGAGTGATGTTAAAGGCTATACTGTATAAGGAGATTTTTAGCCTGGATTTAAATACGGATACTGTGTCTGAATCTTCTACATTCCTCAGAAAATTGTTCCCAAGATTTGGGGCTCTATAAGCAAATGCTCTATTTCCAGCAATGACTTTGTGTACATGGGGGACAGCCAGTAAGCCTTCTCCCTGAGAATGGAGGGACTAAAGCACCTTTGCATGAGCAAGATCATGCAAAGCTTTATAGGTGATAGGCAGAATCTTGAGGTCACTATGGAACTTAACTGGAAGCCAATGCAAAGAGGACAATACAGGCGTAATGTGATCACACCTTCGAGTGTGTGTAAGAACCCTGGCGGCAGAGTTTTGGATGAGCTGACGTTTATGCAATCAAGCAGCAGAGCAACCAGAAAACAGAGAATAACAGTAATCCAGTCCAGATGTTATGAATGCATGAAATAATTTCTTATGTTTCTTAGGTAGAAGTACAGTGTCCTGGAAATATTTTGAATGTGACAATCAAATGACAAATCAGCATTAAAAAACACACCCATATTCTTTACGCGTAACTCTGCGTAATTCTGTTGGTGAAAATTAAAAACTTTAGAAAACCACCGGCTATACGAATATGAATCACTGTTGCATGTGCAGAGTGAACTGAATACGTTGCTCAGTTGGTGTAAATGGCAGAATTTACGTGCCAGAAATCTTCCATATTTTACAGAACCTTAAACATTTTAGAAGAGAATATTCATAATATCTTGCTTTTTGTAATGACGTAAGTATTAAATTAGTATTACATTACATAATGATATATGACAATTATTTGTATTTTGTCAGTTGTTGTCAAAATCAAAAATGCGCAGTCTAATCAATGCACAGTGTTCCATAAAACTTACCAAAACTTTTCACAGCAGTTCCAGACAGACAAAACTATGCATTCTTCAGACCCCACGCTGCAGTAGTCGTTGTATTTTGTAGTTTCTCTTAAATTATCCCATTTTCTGTTGTAATGCTGATGTCTGGTCAGGAATATTTCTGACTCAGAAAACTGTGTGAGTATCTGCCTGGGAAAATAATATTTTATTTTTAAACACAATTGGTTATCAGGAATACTATGTGCCGATCATCTGAAGGTCAGGAGACGGCTGTAAGCTCACATTCCATTTATTTTCATGTAGAGAAAGAGACTGAGCTTTACATGAATTTACATTGAGAGAAATATTTACATGAACACATCAAGTCATTTAGGCATATTTATGGAAATGCAAAAAAGGATCATGCACATTTTTAAGCACAAAGTGCTTCTGTGTGTTCAGTGTTGTCATTTGTTTTTTGAGAACATAAATTATCATTGAATTTATTAGTATCTCGCTGAGCTTCATTGATATGTATATCAAAACATATATTTTGCCCTAAAATGTCACATACAGCTTGGGTGGCCAGATACAGCACTACATACTGGCCTGGAGTTGTTTTTGGTTGACAACGACTCCATTCGGCATTTTGGCGCAGTCTGGGCAGGAAGAGACTGCACCGTCCATGACCATCTATCCTGATTCTGCATTATTAGAATTCTACAGGCTCCATAAAGTTCACTGAAATAGGAAAAAGTGACAGATGTCACATCTCAGGCACTCTTCTGACACTGCCGCTGAGAAAAACAATGGAGAACTATCTTCTCCATTAACCAGAATGCACAGCTGTTCTCATGTGTTGAAGAAGCAGGCGGGCCTGCGTTGACGTCTGATGTGTCGTATTGTTTAGTCTGTGCCTTCACACTGCTGGTTTTTGCGCTTGAAAAAAGATTGGATCGAAAAACGATCCTTTGGGATGGCTGTGATCTTTTCCACGTTTGGATAACTATCAACTCAGAGTGTTGAGACTCACTGGATGAGAGAAAGTCTGAGTGCGCTGCACCACGGAGACAATAACAAGCTGACGTGAGCCATGGGTTTGTGCCGAATTGCACAAAAAAAGAGGAGGGTTTGTTTCACCATTTTGCATTTTCTTTTCATTTTTCTATGGTTTGTTGGTGTTAGTCACAAGACATAACAACTCCCACCCTCAGACAAAACAGATGAAAGGGTTTTGGAACGGTTTGAAATCTTGGTACGTCATTGCAGAATGAAGAAACATTGCTCAATTGTCTGACAGTGACGCTTTGTGTTCTCATGTCAAGAAAATATCCACAAAAACTAGAAGCTCCTGCTTCATTCGTAAAGGTGTCCAAGTCCTGATATAGATGGTGAGCTGCTCCAGCTGCCGTGTCTGTCCACACTGACACAGGTTCTGCAGAAATACAGACAACATAGTGCAGGCAGCATGATGCAAGAGCCAATGGGAACAATGAAAGCAAAACTAGGAAAGACTCGAGAACAACATGAACTTTAAAAGTTTAATATCAGTTCCTGTGCATGTAGAAGAACTTTAGTTAAAGAGGTATGCCATCGAAATGAATATGGACTTTTTTAACTGTCCGTTGATTTCATAGATTAAAGGCAACTATTGACTTAACAAACCTGGTTAGTAAGTACCCTTCAGAGATGCACCCTACCCAAATTTGTAGGCAAGTACAGTTTCAAAGGTTTTTATTGACAATTACATAATTTGTATGCAATATTTGCAGTATTGGCCTTTTTTTTTTTTTAGACCTCTGCAATTCGCCCTCGCATGCTGTCAATTAACTTCTGGCCGACCCATTCTTTCGTAATCAGTGCTTGGAGAATTTGTGGGTTTTTGTTTGTCCACCCGTGTCTTGAGGATTGACCACAAGTTATAAATTGGATTAAGTTCCAGGGAGTTTTCCTGTCCATGGACCCAAAATTTTAATGTTTTGTTCCCCGAGCCACTTAGTTATCACTTTGGCCTTATGGCACGGTGCTCCATTATGCTAAAAAAAGGCATTGTTCTTGCCCAACCTGTTCTTGGATGGTTGGGAGAAGTTGTTGTCGAAGAATGTTTTGGTACCATTCTTAAGTCATGACTATGTTCTAAGTTAAAATTGTAAAAGGGGCTACATCAGAGAAAATGACTTTAATCCAGTCCCCAGCAGTCCAATCCCTGTACTTTTTGCAGAATATCAGTCTGTCTTTGATGTTTTCCTTGGAGAGAAGTGCTTCTCTTCTTTGCTGCCCTTCTTTACAAAATTCTTTGCCACACTGCACACAGATCCACTCACACCTGCCTGCTGCCACTGCACTGGTGGCCCCCCGATCTCGTAGCTGAATCATGTTTAGGTGGCGGTCCTAATGCCTCCTGGACTTTCTTGGGCACCCTGAAGCCTTCTTCACTTCTCTCCTTAAAGTTTATGATGATCTGATAAATAGTTGACTGCACATGTTTCCTTGCAGGTAACCATGGTTAACAGAGGACAAACAATGATTTCAAGCATCACACTCCTTTTAAAGCATCCAGTCTGCTATTCTAACTCAATCAGCATGACAGAATGATCTCCAGCCTTGTGCTCCTCAACACTCTCACTTGTGTTAACGAGAGGATCACTGAAATGATCTCAGCAAGTCCTTTTGTGTTAGGACCGAAATGCAGTGGAAAAGTTATTTTTGGGGATTGAGTTCATATTCATGGCAAAGAGGGACTTTGCAATCCATCTGATCACTCTTCATTCTGGAGTATATGCAAATTGTCATATAAAAAAAAAAACAGAAGCAGCAAACTTTGTGAAAAACAGTATTTGTGTCATTCTCAAAACTTTTGCCCATGACTGTTTGTTTCCCACCAGGCAACTGATAAATGACACAATTTTTGTAGTCTGTGCAAGAATAATGTCATAATTCTTGACTGACAGTCCACATACCTGGTAGAAAAAGGGATTAAATTAGATTAGATTAGAGAGACCCACACATCAACATTCAGTCCTGTCATCATCCACATGTTTACACCTAGTCTAGACCAGTGATGCTTGCTTCATCCAAACAGAACTAGAACATCAATGATGTCATTTATGCAACTTGACTCAGTGCCCTTTAGGGCCTGATGCAAAGGGGACATGGAGGGTGTTACATCAGACAGTCAAACTAGGCCTGGTATTACATATGTGTTTTGTATAGTTTGTTTTTATGCACCACTTCATCACATGTTTAAAGAGGTTTATGGATTGCAGTATTTCTGTTTTTCTGTGACTGCATTATTTTGTACGATGGTCCCATTTCAAGAAGATTTTTCTATGAGTTTAGTTCTGTGAACGTTATACACAGCATGCAGTAGTTTGTACACAGTCCCTTGTAGTAGTTTGCAGCATGATAAAAAAGGAAAGGGAGAAATGTTAAATATTATAATTTACAAGTTATAAAAACCATGTAGAATATGCATGTCCGCATATATCATGATCAGTCTGTTTAACACCATTTTAAATACAAAAGGAATTTTTGTTGCCGGCAGCATGATGTAGTTATTACAGGGTTAATAACGGGTTAATTGCACAGTTAATTTAAGGTCATTGACAAAATGAATTGTAGCCATGCCAGTGTAAATGATACAGTACAGCTTGTTAATTGTCCTATTTTTCAGAAAATCGTTGCCAGATTTGTTGCTTTTAATTGGCGGTTGCAGTGAGTCAGCATTTTAACGGGTTTAGGGGGACCGCTATGGGGTCCTCACTTTTCTTTTTTTCTTTTTAAGTGTCATGCCAGAGAACTTCTGTCATTAGTGGCCCACTGCTGGGTGACACAAACGTGGCGCGACAAGACTGGTCCCTCTTCAAAAGGAGCACAGTGCCCTCCAGAAGATTATCGCCATTTAAAGAAATGACCTCAACTACAGCAATTTCCTTCGCCCAGAGCCTGACTGTTATTCATTAAACCCTTAATGGGAAGGGGGTGAGAAGAATGGGAAAGATGTATGAGCCACAATCTCTGAGCAGCCCTCAGAAGCTCACTAGTGCTCCAGTTAACCAGTCCTTGTTAGAAAAGGCTAAAAAAAATCACCTTCCATGCTTGATAGAGACGCAGACGCTGACGCAGTTAGAGACGCAGCCTTTGATGATGGACATGTCTCTAGCATTTTATGATCAAACAAAATTGTCCACATCCCCACTTTCCCTAAATTAGTATGACACACTAATCTTTAGTGTATCATATCAATGTAAGAGAAAGCAGGCCAGTGCCGTGCTTTAATTTATTCAGAGAATGCGGAAAAATGTCTAAAGGAATTCATTTATGCAGCAGAGGGGCCGTAAACAGTTTTCTTTCTGCACTGCGGCCTGCTTGGCGGCCTGGTGAAGGTGTTTCTCCGCCGCTGGGCTGACTCTACGGAAGAGACATGTGGCTTCCATTAAATGATTCTGACTCTTGGCTCTGCCACTTTCACCAGAACCAAAAGGCTGATTGAAATTGCAGAAACTTCCCCGTTTTTTTTTTCTTCTTTTCTTGAGGTTTTTATTGTCACTCTGCAGTAATCTTCTCACTAATCTTGGTATCTGACATGATTTAGTGACCGTAAATAAGATGATCTACACTTTTACGGATCTATGTATCCATGCATTTTCTGCAAAAATTCACATAAAAGAGTTTTAATGGCAGATCTGCAGTGCCAATAGCTGTTAGTAAAGTATGTTTTTAGTGCACATCATGTTGAGTCAGGTGCTGGATATGCTGGACAATGCAGACCAGGCATCTGGGATTAACCGGGGTAATTGCATGCATTATGTATTATATTCGGTATATATAATAATCGCAGATCATTTGATCGGCTTATGGCGAGTCTCTGCTGGAAGAGGGGGGGAGATGGGGAAGACTCTAAACTCTTTCCCCACATGTCTGAAAGCGCGCAGCTCTGCCATTTGGTCGGACAGGGAACCGCACAGACGTCTGGCCCGTTCAATAAAACCAATCAGGGGCATTTCCTGCGCAATTATACCCGCGCTGCGTATTTCGCATCGCAGACGAACCAGGCGACGTCGAAATGTTTATTGCGGTGTCGTCTGGAGAGAAAACCGCACTGACCTCTCCAGACGGGGAAAAAGGAAAAGAAGCAAATTATTACGGGCACTTATATTAACCCCCCCCCCGGACACGTGGCCCCGCCCCCGCTTTAAAAGCCCCGCCCCCCGCGGCAGGCAGAAGCTGCGAGCGCGTCCGGCGCGGTGGAAACACTCCAGACCTGCGGACCGTTTTCCCGCTTGGGATCTTGGAATTTCAAAAAAAAAAAAAAAAAAAAAAAACGAAGGAAGGGAGGAAATGAGGCCCTGGGTAGTTGTAGTTGTGCTTTTTTCTTTTTACTACGTGCTGCACGGCCAAGGTAAGCGCTTTTGAGCATTTGCAAAACCATTATTAATAGATTATTTGAATTGCCCGACCTTATTTCAGACAGTTGTAAAACAAAAGCTGCTAAATATTTTTATTTAAAAATATAAATGAATATAATGCAAAAGTTTTTATAACAGAAATCATTTAGTCAAGCAAGTAATTTAGGTCATTTCGAATTTATGCTGAGATCCTCTCAGGGAGTTAAAAGTGACTGGAGGGGGTGGGGATGGGTGGCTGATAGTGATCATCAGCATGTTGGGTTGATTTAACATCCTAGTGTGACATCAAAGGTGACAGAGGCATGGGAATGCCGGTCTTCCGGGCCGGGGCGGCTCTGGTCTCTGTCCGCTGTTGATGATCTGGGTTTTCCTCTCGAGGGCAAAGCTGTTAGAGAGAAAGAGAAACAGAAGCTGTGGATGAGTACACTCGTAGCTTGAAGGCATCTCGAGATGAAATAAAATGAGATAGGGCTGGTAGTAGCCAAGTGGGTTTTACTTCCGCCTATGAACCAGAAGACCACAGAGTCACCAATTAAAACCCGACTCACTACCATTGTGTCCCTGAGCAAGAAATTTAACCCTGAGTGTCTCCAGGGTAACTGTCCCTGTAGATAATATAATGGCATCTGATAAATGTTGTAAAGGTAAAAGCGATGACGGCTCCAGGTCGTGTCTTTTTTCGTCTCCATTCATATGAGACCTGGAACGTGCCCGCTCAAGCCCAGTAAAGTGACCGATTGACCAGAGTCATTCGTTAGTAATGAGAGGTGGGGAGAGTCCCTACTTAACAGGACATGTTAACACGGGCACTGGTCAGATGAGGCCAGCCCTGGTGGCCTCAGGCACGTTTCACGCATGTTTTCACAGACGATGCGCTTCAGATGAGGAAGTTGGTGAAATCATCTGATCTGGAGTGAAGCGTTCTGGCTTGATGAACTGCATCTTCGTAGAGATGCTTTAGTACCTGCAGACAATCTCAAACAGACATGATTACAGGCTGCGAGAAGGCAAATAAGGGGGTATGAGTGACTTGATACAAACTATACCTAAATTATAACAAGATTATATGTAATAGTTACAGACAGTAGGTCACCCACTATTTATTTTATATAGAGATGTAGTCATCAGATTTGTAGGTGAAACATACCAAGAATTTAGTTCTTTAGTTCCCTGCAATACAACTAAATACACAGATAATTTAGATCTTATACAGTATGCGGATTATATGAATAAGATTCAGATGAAATATAGGACAGACAGTATAAATAAAGTGCTCTGAATGGAGATGAAATTGATAAATGTGAGGTGACTGATTGCTGTGAGAAGTGTAGCCTGTTGTATGAGCCTGGTAAGAGTGAACATACCAGACAGGCAAGCCAGGTAATTTGCCCAGCTACTCCTTTAAAAAGGCACTTTTTAAAAAAAATCTCAGATTAAGTTTAATCTGAAGATGTGGTCCCGGAATTCTTTGACTTCAGAGGCTTGCCTGCTTGACTCTTAATTAGCACCCTGCCTATGTGGTTTGGCAAGGCCATGTCACCTAATGATAATGGGGAGTAAGCGGAAGGCGCCAACTGAATAATGTCTAACAGCTTTCCTTCTTTCTTTTTTTTGTTTCTGCCTTTCTTCTCACCTTTGGTGATGTAACTGTTCTTAAAACGTTTTGATCGTTCACACCACAAATGCATCATGTCCTTATCTCAGGTTATTGGGGACCTCTAGGAGGAATTCTGCGTGAAAGCTGGTCAGGGCGTCCGTTAGAAGAGCTGCTCATTTCCTTTTTTTTGTCATTTTCTGCTTTTATTGGCCATTAGGCCCACAGCGAGCTCTCCACTGTGGCGTCTCTGAGTATAAACACGGCTAAGGAGGCAAGATGGACGCGACTTATTGTGTGCAGCTGACCGTGTCTGTGAACTGCTGTAATCACAGAGCATTTAAAAAAAAAAAACACTGTATGGTTTAAATGATAATCATATGTTATTCGTTTCCAATCATCTCCAATCCATAGAGAAGCTGGCTCAGGTCCCAACAGCTTGCTGATGTTTTGTGCAATTTTTTTATTATCGTAACCACATGAATAAAGTTAATCGCAATTCTTAATTAAATAATTTAACAAGGCTGCACAGTGTTCACGTGCTTGAACTTTACTGCTTCTTTATTGGTGGCTTTTGCAGCTTTAAATCACCCCTGACATTCATTTGATATTAACTGGGGTCGCTGCCTTCTTTTGCGAGCTTAAGACTTGGCAGCCGCCAAATAATACGCTGTTGCTGAAATAAAAACACAGGGCCCATTGTTTTTCAGTCGGTTTTCCAACAGTTCAGTCCTGTAGTTATTAGGGATGAATATTTATTTGCTGCAAGGCGATTCAAAAATCCCAGAACAAATATTATTGTCTGGTGTTATTTTCGACGCACAATGCTGGATGCCTAAAGCTGCACTTAAATCATGTTTATTGGTAACTTAAATAAATGAAGAGTGTTGGCGAAAACAAGGAAACCAACATTAAAGTGATTTGAAACAGGCTTTCAAGTCAAAGCCCACCAGAGGGTAACTGGGAAACGAGCTGCCATTGGATGGCAACAGATCACTGATGATGAGATCACAGGCCGGAGTTAAAGTCCAGTACAACAGCGGGGCCTGAACTCGGAAGACGTTCCCACTGTTTATACTTTGTGTGATTCTTGATAACGAAGCGCTTATTTATTAGAACAACCGTGTTTGGCCAAGGTCACATGATCTTTTTTTTTTTAAGTGGTGGGATTTTGACCAGCAGCAAAGATCACATGGGCCGGTCCCCTGTTAACAGCAGGGGATGACTGGGATTGGCAGTCAGGGCCTGAGGCAGGGACAAGGGACAGAATCCCGCCAAGGAGACGTCACGTCTGGCCGAGCTGAATGGACTTCGGTAGATTGAGCAGACTGATTATTTAGAGCGACGTGAGGCTTTCGGTGTTTTTTTTTTTTTCTCATTGGAGAAACAGGCAACAGGCCGATCGGCGAGTACACGGCACCATGCTTGCAAAACAAAGTGAAAATGTAACTGCAAGCGGTGATTAACGGGCCCTCGCAAACACGGTGCAATGCACTTTGATGTTATTGTAAAACAATGGATGTGTGCAGAATGATTTTTACCAAAATGAATATTCATTGAAACTGTCAGCCATCCGATTCCTGTGCTCCTGTGGGAGAAATCCCACCCCCTTCTCTCCAGCACACACAGAGAGCAAGATAAGCCCCGCCCATTTAGCAATTTAACACCACCACCCAGCAACATCGAAAAAGATTTTTGATTGTTGTCTTGATGCTCAGCAGTTTTGGTGTGAAGTGGGTGTTGGGTTAATGAGTATGAAAGTATGTCTGCTGGCCATTTCAGGATCATTTGAGTTATCAACAAAAGCTTTGCAATTTAGCATGGCATGTTGTTCCGTGTTCTACATTCAAGATAAGTTTGGAGTGAATTGGACAAAGGGTCTAGGATTGTCACGCCGGAGTCTTGCTTGGGAAAAATGACGGATGGCGGGGTGACAAGGGGAAAACAGTTTATTTACAAAAACAAAAGTACGTCAGGGAAAAAAGGTCAAAAATCCAAAGAACAAAACCACGGCGCCTTGCGCTGAACCGAGGGAAGGGGCGGAGTCCCACTCGACCCTCGGGCTGGTGCGGCGCGCGTCGGCGGGGTCCTCCTCACGAGCGCTCCTGCACAAACGGCCAGGCAGGTTCGTGAGACTCCGCAGGGGTCTGGGGCGTTCGTACACACGACCACACTTGACAGACACAAAGGGGGCTCAGACTCCGGTAGTCGCATTGGAGAATCGCTCTGTAGACTCTGGATCACACGGGTCTTTTATAATGAGGCGGATTAGACTAAACCAGCCGCACCTGACGCTCGTTAGCCCGTGAGGATCACTAGCCGTGCCGAAGGAGCCTGGAGAGGGAATGTGTTGAGGAACCCACGACCCAGGACTGTGATAAGGGACACGCCCCATGCACACTAGGGAATTGGGACTTACCCGGGCACCCGCGGCTACACGACATGACACGCAGACACGGACACACAGTCTAATACTCTGGGGAGGGTGAGCGTGTTGGGGGGGGCGGATCCGGCACGGACGTGACAGTACCCCCCTCTCCAGGCACGCTTCCGACCCGGAAGCGACGCCCTCTCACTGATCCTGGGCGTGGGCGCGAGGACTGTGATGAACCGGGAGGTCGGCCCCTCGGCCGCGGGGCTGGGCGGCCGGGCCGGGCTCGATGGAATTCTTCCACCAATCCCGGATCCAGCACATCCCCGGCTGGTACCCAACTCCGCTCCTCCGGACCATAACCTTCCCAGTCCACCAAGTACTGCAAGACCCCTCCCCGCCTCCGAGAATTTAGGAGCCTCCGGACCTTGTAGGCAGGGGCACCATCCACCTCTACTGCCACTGGGGGAGTCACGTCCGCGTCGTCCGAGTGCAAGGGTCCCCTCGTGACTGGCCTAAGTAGGGAAACATGGAACACAGGATGAATGCGAAGATCTGAGGGGAGTTTCAGTTTAAATGTTACTGGGTTTACTTGGGACACAACAAGGAAGGGGCCGATAAATCGCGAGGTGAGTTTGGTGCAGGGGAGTTTGAGGCGCAGGTCCCTCGTGGAGAGCCAGACCCGGTCACCTTCTCTGATAACAGGCGCAGTCCGCCGCCGACGGTCAGCTTGGACTTTGAAGCGATGAACCGCTGACTGCAAGGCAGTATGAGCTCCTTCCCAGACCTGCTCAGCCCGCCGAAACCACTCATCCACTCATCCACTCGAGCCACCCCAGACTGTTCCCCATCCCAGGGACACAGAGGAGGCTGGCGTCCAAGCAGGCACTGGAAAGGAGTCAGACCCGTGGCAGAGTGACGCAGGGAGTTCTGGGCGTATTCTGCCCACACGAGGTACTCTGCCCAATCGTGTTGGGTGTACTGGCAGTACGCCCTTAAGAACCTGCTTAACTCCTGCACCATCCTCTCTGCCTGTCCGTTGGACTGTGGGTGATACCCCGAGGTGAGACTCACCGCAACCCCCAGCCTCCTAAAAAATGCCTTCCACACCCGGGAGGTGAATTGGGGGCCTCGGTCAGAGAGGATATCCTCCGGGATGCCATAGACCCGAAAGAGATGTTGGAAAAGGGCCTCGGCCACCTGGAGGGCAGAAGGGAGGGAGCGAAATGGTATAAATTTACACCCCTTCGAGAATCGATCCACGACCACCAGAACCGTAGTGTAGCCTTTCGAAACCGGCAGATCAGTCACGAAATCCACTGCTATGTGGGACCACGGTCTTTCTGGTATGGGAAGAGGCACTAATTTCCCGGCGGGTAGGCTACGTGGACTCTTTGTGGTGGCACAAACAGTACAGGAGGAGACACTGGTCTGCACATCTTTCTGTAACGAGGGCCACCAATACTTCCTGGCCACCACTTCTCCCGTTCTGCGAATGCCCGGATGGCCAGTAGCTGGTGTCGTATGGGCCCATTCTATCACCCTCCCACGAAAGCGCTCCGGTACATATGTTCGCTCTGGAGGACATCCAGGAGGAGCCGGGTGATTCCGGGTCTCCTGAATGATCTCCTCGTCAAGGTCCCACATGACCGGGGCAACAATCATGGAAGGGGGTAGAATGGGGGCAGGTTCTTTAGGGACCTCGCCTGCAGAATACTGCCGGGAGAGTGCGTCCGCTCTCCCGTTTAGCTTCCCGGGCCGGTAGGTAATTTTAAATGAGAAACGGGAGAAAAACAAAGTCCACCGAGCCTGACGAGAGTTCATGCGTTTCGCCTGCCGGATGTATTCCAGGTTCCGGTGATCAGTAATAACTTCGAAGGGATGTTGCGCTCCCTCAAGCAGGTGGCGCCACTCCCCCAACGCTGCCCGTACGGCCAACAGTTCCCGGTTTCCCACATCATAATTAATTTCGGCCTCCGTCAATCTTCGCGAATAGAAGGCGCACGGGTGAAGCTTCCCGGGGTTACCATGATACTGTGACAGTACCGCCCCCAATCCCACCTCCGAGGCATCCACCTCCACAACGAACGGCTTCGTCGGGTCGGGAATTTGTAGAACCGGTGCTGTGACGAACCGCTCCTTCAGGGCGCAGAACGCCTCTTTTGCAGCACCGGTCCACTGTAACGTCTTTGGATGCCCCCGGAGGAGGGATGTGAGCGGCGCTGCCACAGTACTGTAATTTCTGATGAATCGACGATAGTAATTGGCAAACCCCAGAAAGCGCTGCAGCCCTTTGATAGACGTGGGCTCCGACCACTCAGTCACCGCCGTTACCTTAGGTTCCTCCATAGCGATTCCCGCTGAGCTTATGTGATACCCCAGAAATGTCACCTCCTTCATGAAGAAGGAGCACTTCTCAGCCTTCACATACAACTGATGCGTAAGCAAGCGGGAGAGGACCGCCCTCACATGCTGGAGGTGTTCCTTACGGGTTTTGGAGAACACCAAGATGTCATCAATATACACTACTACAAACCTATCCAGCATGTCTCGGAGGACGTCGTTCACGAACCCCTGGAAAACGGCCGGAGCATTCGCAAGTCCGTAGGGCATCACCCCCGTCCTTCTTCTTCACAAAAAAGAAACTGGCGGAGGCGGGACTGCGTGAACGCCTAATATAACCCTGACGCAGGGCCTCGGCAACATATTCCTCCATTGCCCGCTGTTCAGGTTCAGACAATGAGTAAATACGAGACCGAGGAGGGGTTTTCCCTGGCAGGAGGTCGATCGCGCAATCCCATGGACGGTGCGGCGGTAGACACATCGCCTTATCAACAGAGAAGGCCTCGTGCAAATCCTGAAATTCGGGGGGAATGGCGTGCGCTTCCTGTGCCCGCGGGCTTTCGACCGTCGTCGCGTGCACAGGGGTGGGTGGAACAAAACACCGGGACGTACATGTAGGGGACCATGACAAAATGGTGTGAGTGTTCCAGTTTATGTGAGGGTTGTGTGTACGTAACCAGGGCAGACCTAATATTAGTTGGTGGGGGGACTGGGGTAGAACCATAAATGACATTTTCTCTACATGAAACGGGGGAATGGAAACAAAAAGGGGGTCGGTTGCTATGGATAAGGGTTCGTCCCCTAACGGTCGCCCGTCCAGGGCTTGTACCGAAACAGGGGACTGCAGAGGATGGGTAGGGATATGACAAGTAGACACAACAGACCGTGCGATGAAATTACCCGCTGATCCGGAGTCTACAAGAGCAGGGAGAGAAACACAAGGATGGTCAGGAACACACACAGACACTTGTATAAGAAATTGTCCATTGTCATTGGGGGAGAGAACCTTTCTTGCTTGCCCCTCTGATTGGGGGCGCTGTGGGCAGCTGTCCCTCCAGTGAGCTGGACTCCCACAGCGAAGACACGCCCCTGTCCAGAGACGCCGCCTCCTCTCCTCCCGCTCCACACTGGCCGTGGCGACCTGCATCGCCTCCGGGGATGGTGAACGCCTGTCACCTCTCGTCGCTCCAAACCGGGGCCTGACTGTGCCCTCCTCCCGGACCACTGCAGACCTTGGAGCACGCTGGGGGGAGCGCCTTGGGCGCCTCTCACGAAGGTGGGCGTCCAGGTTGATGGCAAGGTCTATAACTTCATCCAGGCCCCGGCCAGCGTCCCGACACGCCATCTCTAGCTGAATCTCGGGCGCCAGGCCGGCCCGGAACATGGTCAGCAGCGCGTCCTCCCCCCAACCACTCTCTGCTGCCAGGACCCGGAATCGGAGAGCATATTCTCTCGCGGTAGACCTGCCCTGCTGGATGGTGTGGAGGCGCTGTCCCACGGACCGCCCCTGCTCCGACTGATCAAACACCACCTTAAAGTGGTGTATAAAATTCGCATAAGTCCTCACCTCTTCGCCCCCCTTTCTCCAGAGGGCCCCGCCCCAATCCAGAGCCGGCCCGGATAGTCTTTGCAGCATGGTACTAATCTTTTGATGGTCCGTGAGCCCGGTGACGTCCGCAAAGTATAAGTCACACCCCAGTAAAAAGTTCTTACACTCTGCGGGGTCACCGGAATATCGCTCTGGAAGACTAGCGACCCGGCGAAGGGGGGGCTCTGGAACCCGAGGGCCTTCTCCTGGAAGGTGGGGGGTGGGAGCTAAGGGGGGGGGGCGCTCCACTGGGGGGCTGGGCCAGCAGCTGCTGGACTGCTGTGGTGAGCGCCGCGATCTGATCCCGCTGTGCCACCACTTCTGCCAGGGAGTGGGTTAGCCTACCCAACTGGTGGTGATGTGCGGCCACCACTTCCTCCAGGGTGGTGGGGGGGGGGTAATCCGGCGGCAGGGGCACTGATGAGCCATCCATCATGAGAGAGAGAGCGATTCTTCTGTCACGCCGGAGTCTTGCTTGGGAAAAATGACGGATGGCGGGGTGACAAGGGGAAAACAGTTTATTTACAAAAACAAAAGTACGTCAGGGAAAAAAGGTCAAAAATCCAAAGAACAAAACCACGGCGCCTTGCGCTGAACCGAGGGAAGGGGCGGAGTCCCACTCGACCCTCGGGCTGGTGCGGCGCGCGTCGGCGGGGTCCTCCTCACGAGCGCTCCTGCACAAACGGCCAGGCAGGTTCGTGAGACTCCGCAGGGGTCTGGGGCGTTCGTACACACGACCACACTTGACAGACACAAAGGGGGCTCAGACTCCGGTAGTCGCATTGGAGAATCGCTCTGTAGACTCTGGATCACACGGGTCTTTTAGAATGAGGCGGATTAGACTAAACCAGCCGCACCTGACGCTCGTTAGCCCGTGAGGATCACTAGCCGTGCCGAAGGAGCCTGGAGAGGGAATGTGTTGAGGAACCCACGAACCAGGACTGTGATAAGGGACACGCCCCGTGCACACTAGGGAATTGGGACTTACCCGGGCACCCGCGGCTACACGACATGACACGCAGACACGGACACACAGTCTAATACTCTGGGGAGGGTGAGCGTGTTGGGGGGGGCGGATCCGGCACGGACGTGACAAGGATCCTTGTTTCAAATTGTTTTGTGTAACCCCATGTTCTTTTCATTCGTACTAAGTTTGGTGCAGATCAGTTGATGTAGTAGATTATTTCCTGTTTCCACTTGGTGGCACTGTGACTATTCTATGATCTTCATGCATTAGGTTCTCATCAATCGTCCAAAAATTGAGGCAGACCGGTTGATGTTGTAATCTATTTCCTGCTTCCAATAGGTGGTGTTGCAACTACATCAAGAACATAAATCATTTAGTTAATCAGGCCAGCCCTGATTGAAGTTCAAATGAGGTTTCGTTCAGATAAAATGTTGTATGTGCGAATGACAACGTCCTGCTCTTACATGACGAATCATCGAAATTTGCCACGATGCCATTGGTGAGCTGTACAACAAAAGCTTAAAACCATCCTCTTCTAGGTCTTAAGGCTCTCCAGATCAAATATGAGGTATATAAAACCACCTCAAGTTTTTTCCAAATGTAAAATAAGTAATTTCCTGTTACCAGTAGGTGTTGTTTCAGTATTCTGGGAAACTTTGCACTTTGTCCTGTTAAGTATGGTGCAGATTGGGTGTTTTATGAGCAAATGTCAACAACTTCTTCTTCTATGGCGAATCATCGAAATTCGCCACCATTCATTTACATTTACGTTTCGAGCATTTCATCAGACGCCCTTATCCAGAGCGACTTACAATCAGTAGTTACAGGGACAGTCCCCCCCCTGGAGACACTCAGGGTTAAGTGTATTGCTCAGGGACACAATGGTAGTAAGTGGGATTTGAACCTGGGTCCTCTGGTTCATAGGCGAGTGTGTTACCCACTAGGCTACTACCAACCTCGGTACCAACCATGGTCAAGCCATATGCATCATCATCCCTAAGGCCTTAAGGCTCTGCAGAACAAATTTCAGGTATGAACGATACACTGGTGAGGAATGGTGATTATTCATGGGATTTGTGGGGTAGGGTGGTAGTAGCCTAGTGGGTAACACACTCGCCCATGAATCAGAAGACCCAGGTTCTAATCCAACTTACTACCATTGTGTCCCTGAGCAAGACACTTAACCCTACGTTGCTCCAGGGGGGGACTGTCCCTGTAACTACTGATTGTAAGTCGCTCTGGATAAGAGCGGAACTCTAAATGCTGTAAATGTAAATGTAAATGTTGCAAAGTCCACCTCGCAATTTAATGTCATCATGGCCTTATGACTCACCAAAAATGATCTGAATCTGATAAATTCTCTAGGAGGAGTTCATTAAATTCTGATGGGTGGAAATGACAAAGATGGACCTAAATCGCACCTTTGATTCAAAGCTTCCTGTTGGGTTTAGGACACAACTCCAATAGGTTTTTTTGTACAGTTTGGCCTGTTTGAATTGCACACGTACCTCTTTCAATTATACGTTATAACACTCTAGAGACTACTCCATATTTGTGACGGCGGCCATCTGGTGTCCGAGTTATTGCAAATAACGGCACTGAATTGAACATTTGTGCATTTTTATTTCTGCCGCCAGGAAAATTCCTTCAACCTGAGCCCCGAGCAAAAATTGATAGGGGTGTAATGAGGACAACTGGCCCCTTAGTTTCACCAAAGTAATTGCCAAGTGTTGAGTCTTGATGTGTTGAGTGTTGGTGTCACTCCATGTTGGACAACTCATAGCAAATGCGTCAGTCAGCCATAACATTGAAACTACCTGCTCAAAGCGCAGATGCACAGAAGGCTGCTACACTAGTAACTAAGGAAATTTAGGATGCCTACTGACTTTAAGTGGTGTGGTACTGCCAATCGGAATGAAGGGGACGTACTGCAAATGTTGATCAAGGCATCCGGTACCTGGTCAACTAGCAGCCAAATACCTTGCGTCTGACGTAGCACCCCAAAACAGCTCTGACGCCATGTTCGGATCCTAATGGGCAGTGGTGGCCTAGTGGTTAAGAAAGCGGCCCTGTAATCAGAAGGTTGCCGGTTCAAATCCCGATCCGCCGAGGTGTCACTTAGGTGCCACTGAGCAAATCACTGTCCCCACACACTGCTTCTTAAGGGTGATGGTTAAAAGCAGAGGACACCTTTCTTGTGTCACTGTGTGCTGTGCTGCAGTGGATCCCAATGACAATCTGTTCACTTATTTCTTAATTGATGGGATTGTATGTTTTATTTACTAATAAGAGAGTTGCGTCCACACCTAATCAACAGTTTATCATGTTGAATAAAGTTTAGTGCTACGGTGCTACTAGAGGGTATTACTATCACTGGGTGCGCATATTCATATATCCACGCCACTGTTTCCCTTCTAGAGAGTCGTGATCCCGTGTCCTTGGAGAACTGCTGCAAGGATGGACGGGAACGAGGCCAGGACAACCAGGACTGCACAGGCCTCCCGCTCATCTCGGCGTCCACCACCTGCAGGTCAGTGTGGAAACGTTCCTGCGCCGTGCAACTCCACCAGACTAAACAGTAGTCCCATGAAAAACAGCAGCAGCAGCAGCAGCGCTGTTATTTTCAACCGTAGGAGGTGTGTTGCCCAACGTTTGAGACCATTGCAAACCAAATCAGTTACTAAATCCGCCCGTCATTTCCAAATGTGTTTCCTTTGGCAGTGCCCTTGATCCAGAATTTGTTCAATTTAAAGTACTTGGGAGGTGGTTTTGGGGTCAAGGGGGATTTGGTGGGGACGTATTTCCAAATCCAGGAAATACCTAGGAGGTGAAACTATACTCAGAGCGGGAGCGGGCTGAAAGCAAGGATAACAGGAAATCTGAGGCTGATTTGCAAGATAAAAAAAACAGAAGACAAAACGAGTGAGGAAAAACACTGGCACGTCCGCTCCCTTAAAAGGTGGTCCCGTGGCGTATGCAGCAATCCCTTTTTTTTTGTGGCCAGATTTCCTGTAAGGCTTGATAAAGGGGCCTGCCAGATTGGGCAAGAGCAGCTGAGAGCCCTCTGTGCTGTCGGGAGAGAGCGCGAGGCTTACAGTAAATACAGACCACAGTCTGGCCTCGGGTCCAGCGTACACTCCGAAAAAAAAAGCAGGGACCAGGAGGAGGAGAGGCGGGGGTGTTCGCTCTCGAGAAGGAGACCTGCGGTTGTCCGTGATGAAACGTGAAGAAATAATGGTATTTCTAGGCCCTGCGTCTGCCGTTTTTATCAGCCATTCAAACATTATTGAGAACGGTTGACTTTTCAGAGACCTTTAGTATCTTTCTTTCCAAATCTAGCATAAATATGCTTTACAAAATGTGTACACTGTACAGTGGTAAATTATTTTATATAGATATTAATAATATGGCCTGATGAACTTAATATCTTGAGCTGCATTAAGATATAGAAAACTATATCTGTATTGGCTATAGTATTCCGCTGTGTGACTGCAAAACGGAAATTCTGTTGACATAGCTGGCAGCACTGCGTACTAACGTACTGTTGCTGCTTTGCTCATTACTTAGGTCTAGAAGTAATTGGTTACATCACTTATTGTATTTCTGTATTCCATTTATCCTCCCCTCCGCAGTCAAAGTGATACCACAAATGTTGAGGCATGGACTGAAAGTCAATGAACCTATGAATTAAAGTACTGTAAGAGTTATCATTTCCCCCCTCAAGTTTGACATTGTTGCTGTTTCAGATGCATTGTTAAATTCTTCATTTTCTTTTCATTGAATTTTCATCACAGTCGAAAGTGTTTTCACTGTTGAAAGTTTGCAAGAAACAGCAACGTTCTATGCATTTTCGACTGAGATGAATGGCAAATACTTCTATGTCACATCCTGCATCATTATTGAAGTTAGAACCGCCTGGTCAGCTGCATGAGCGCACCATAATAACACACTCATTGCTGTGAGCAGGGTTACTTCCCAGCACTGCTCATAAGTAAAGGAAAACAAAAAAATGGAGGAACATAAGTTGAAGAACCCTCCCTTAGCCGCATGATCCTGTGATGAAGCGTTGCCCACCCCAAACCAACTTAAAACATATTGGAGGTTTTGGACCAATCACCAGTGTCTCCGTCTCCATCACGGTAGCACTGTGTTCATCCCTATACCTTCTTTTAGGGGGTTCTATGCCAAGCAACCCTACAATCATGCTTGATATTGGTTTTCCACGTTTATTTCTCACAGAATCGTGCAGGAGCAGTGTTGTGCCTCGGCGATCGAAGATGCTGGCTGCACCAAGGGCATCAATATGGCCAAAGACCTGGGGGCCTGCGAATCTCTGTTCTCTGGGAGCACATGTGAAACCAAGACCTCGAAGGTGCTACCTCTTGTCCCTGGCTATTACCAGCGTGTGCCTATGTGTAGAAGACCTCTTGAAGACCTGAATGCTTTTCAATATGACATTCTGATTAGATTAGCATTTTGTTAGAAGCTCTTTGCACTTAGCAGGAAAATAGGAGTGGATCGTGTAGAGTCATAGGTACAAAAATCTGAGCTGTAACTCAAAGCTGAGGGCAGTGTATAAATATCTTCAGTATAGGTTAATCATCTACTACTCTAGACTGCTAGTGTGTTTAGGTAAAGGAACGTCAGGCGTATACGGTATTCAAAAATGTCCATGTCCATTAGTGGCTGAATTTAAGCAATGTGAGAAGCTGCTGATTACATGATCAGCTCACCAAACAATCAACTAAGAAGTGACTGCTAAAGAAAATGTGGTTGCATAGTTCAATCCACCTAATGGGTAAAGCAGCAGTATCATTTCATTGTTTGTCTGGCTCTTTATTTTAAAGGTCCCTTGACATTTTTTTTACTTTTATATACAGGACAGGCCAAAAGTTTGGAAACACCTTCTCATTCAATGTGTTTTTTTCATGACAATTTACATTGGTAGATTCTCACTGAAGGCATCAAAACTATGAATGAACACATGTGGAGTTATGTACGCAACAAAAAGTGGAGACCTGACCTCCACAGTCACCGGACCTGAACCCAATCTAGATGGTTTGGGGTGAGCTGGACCAACAAGTGCTAAACACCTCTGGGAACTCCTTCAAGACTGTTGGAAAACCATTTCAGGTGACGACCTCTTGAAGCTCATCAAGAGAATGCCAAGAGTGTGCAAAGCAGGAATCAGAGCAAAGGGTGGAAGAAAGCAAAACTTTTGAAGAAGCTAGAATATAAAACATGTTTCCATGTGTTCATTCATAGTTTTGATGCCTTCAGTGAGAATATACCAATGAATCTACCAATGTAAAGAGTGGCCTATAAAAGTGAGTGGGCATTCACGGAAATGACGTCATCAACACCATTCACCAAACAATGTTTGGCGCAGACAGGAAGTCGTGTCTGTATTTTTCCAAAAAAAAAAAAATGAACACGCTGATTCTTCACAAAAATACATTTGTGCTAATTTTTACATCCAATCACAGAGCAATTGCAATGCTTCACACATTTTCATGCCATGACGTTCGGTGCAGATAACGTTTTAGGGGAAAGTCTCATGGCAGGAAAAGCATGAGAAATGGGCAATATAAGGCAATATAAGAGGAGAAATTCCAGATGCGATCGTTCAAGCTGCTGCTCTCTGAGTGGTGAAGCAGAATAGCCGAAGCACTCTTTACACCTATTACCATTTCTAGCCACTGCAGGACCACAGGCAGGCTAGGGGAACTCGTATTTATGTTAAATAATCTCAATAATCTCAATTTCATGATAGTGGACCTATGCAGAGCATATTTAATTATACCGAGTAATGTAACCGCCTGTTTGCGCTGTGCCTCTTCAGATGTGCTGCGACTGCTGCCTTCTGGGAAAAGCTGCACAGACCCTTGGGCAGCCCTGTGACCTCAGCCTGTCTGTGAGCTACCAGTGTGGCCTGGTGTCCCGGGCCTGCTGCGTGGATGGCGCTCCTGAGCAAGAGTTCAATGGCACTCAAGGTTCGACCCAGGGACGTCACTAGTATTGAACGACAAGGGGGGCTTCTTTTCCAGGCTTCTTTCACTTTATTTCACAGGCTTCTCTGGAGGATCCCATGCCTTTGGTGTCCTTAGTCTTTAAATGACTTTTAAAATACCCAACAATGTCAATTTCCTTTCAGTTAAGGAAACATAAGAAAAGTATAGCAATGAACAATTATTGACACCTACTCACAATGAAATTCTCAGGTTACTTCGTAGATCAATGTAGCTACTAACTTAGAAGCAGCGACCTGTAGCTTTCACCAAGGGTCTTATTGCCCACAATTTACATATAGCAGCTTAAACAGCCAGTACATAATTTCAATTAAATTATGATATGACGATGAAATTTTTAATTTTAATTGCTTCTATTTGTTAAGTGCATGTCTGCACTTTAAAATAGTATTTAAAAACAGTATGATAATTACAATATTTTCAATGGGCCTTGGGATCAAATAGGCCTAAAGAGACATGATACAGCCCACATTAGGCCAGCAGAATTAGCTCTAGTACATGTGAGTGGTAACACATGACTTAAACAACAGTTCCTCTTAATTCTGTCTACAGAAAACAAGACACCAAATGATCAAGAGACTGAAAAAAGTGATCTTTGTAAAGGTAAGTCACCTCAGGTTATACCTCATGGCTGGTTGGTTGCTTTGTCCTTAGTTGGTTGTGCATGCAGCATGTTAGAATTTTGGACTTTACAGAACATATACAGTCAAAGCCAAAGGTTTTGAGAATGACACAATTACTTGTTTTCACAAGGTTTGCTGCTTCAGTGTTTTAGATCTTTTTGTCAGGTGCATTTCTGTGGTGTATTGAAGTATAATTACATTTTATAAGTTGCAAAGGCTTTTTTTGACAATTACATCAAGTTTATGCAAACAGTCAATATTTGCAGTGTTTTAAAGACCTCTGCAATTCGCCCTGGCATGGTGTCAATCAATTTCTGGGTTTGTCAGAATTTGTGGGTTTTTGTTTGTCCACCCACCCAAGTTCCCTGGAACTTGATTAAGTTCCAGGGGACATTTAAACAATTAAACAATGTTACATATTGACAAAGTGCACGTGTGCAACAGAGACAAACTGGGCCACATAAAGTGCAAGAGTAACATTTAACAGAAAAACATGTAGACAACAATGAGACAGACAGCGCTAAACTAGGTTCTTGCGGTCCGATGCAGTGTAGTTCCCAGACAGACATGCAGCTAGTCTCAATAGTTCCTCTATAGAAGGTGGTGAAGATGGATGGTGGGAGAGGGGCTTTCCTCAGCCTCCGCAGGAAGTAAAGATGCTGGTGGGCTTTCCTGGCTGTTAAGCTGGTATTCAGGAAAGGTTCTCCTCTAGATAAACACAGAGGAACTTTGTGTTCTTGACAATCTCAACACCAGATCCGTTGATGTTCAGTGGGGAGTGGTCCCTCTCCACTGAAAGGGGCTTCATCAGAGAAAACGACTTTACCAGATTCCTCAGCAGTCTAATCCCTGTACTATTTGCAGTGTTTACTTGCAGGTAACCATGGTTAACAGAGGAAGAACAATGATTTCAGGCATCACCTGTCATGGCCGTTTGGCATGGCGAGGCAGGTGATCTGGAACGATGACAAGATATGACGAGGAAGAAGGACGCATTCACATGCAGTCACGAAACGGGTTAAATCCGTGATGAACAGGACAGGGGAGACATCCAGTAACAAGTGAACATGTAACAATGACCTGACAGTGAACAGACACGAACAGGGCAGCTTTATACGATCAGACACAGGTGAACACGATCAGGAAACATTACACAGGACGAACATGAAACTCCGGTCCGGATCCCGGAGTAACCCCTTCCGGACCGGATCATGACATCACCCTCCTTTTAATGCCTCCAGTCTGCTATTCTATCTCAATCAGCATTACAGAATGATCTCCAGCCTTGTGCTTGTCTAAACTCTCACCTGTGTTAATGAGAGGATCACTAGAATGATCTCAGCAGGTCCTTTTGTGGCAGGGCTGAAATGCAGGGAAACATTTTGGGGGGAATTAAGTTCATTTTCGTGGCACAGAGGGACTTTGCAATTCATCTGACCACTCTTCAAAACATTCTGGGGTATATGCAAATTGCCATAATAAAAACGGAAGCAGCAGACGTTGTGAAAAGGTTTGGCCATGACTGTGGATTACATTTCTTCTCTCACTCTCTCCAGAAGCGAATTGTGTCCATAAATGTGAAAGCAGTGGCACCTGCTCCTGCTTTAAGGGCTACAAACTCAAACCAGATGGGAAAAGTTGCGAGGGTGAGCAAACCGGCATGTCCCTTTTCCACTCATTCTTACCATGGATACACGACAACACAAAATATGTGCTAGCAAACCGGTCATAGCACAATAAGACAGTGTAGAAAAAAGCTAAAAGTAAAGTGAAACTTAACCATGGTCGCTCCTAAGGAAAAGTATGATAATCATAATATTTGTAACAAATTTTAAAATGAATAATTAAGATGAAGGACAAACAGTAATATTATGGTAATCTTAATACTGCTTTTAATAATAAATTAGAATAACTTTTAATATTATTGTTGTTGTTATTGTTTTTTTCTCTTGATGTTTTTTCAGATTTTCTGTAGTTTTACTATTACACAGGCTGTACAGAGTTAGAGATTGTAGTTCCACTGTAGCCATGAAAAGTTCAGTGGTCAGTTTCTGACCACAGGGCAGCTGGCTGGATATTTTTGCTGGGTGGAATTTATCCAGCAGTGACACTGATGTGTGTAAAAATCCTGATCCATTCGTACCAACGTGTCACCGGTGTCCCACCGCCACATTGGTGTCACTGCTGTGCCCCACACCACCATCTGGACTTGTCCTTTGGATACGAACCAGTGATAAATCGGGCAGATGGGCCTGTACATCAGCAGTGAGAGTGAAATGCAAGGCACTGAACCACTCGGATCGTTTTTATTTTTCAGATATCAATGAATGCTTGTTGGGCGGCCATGACTGTCAGCCCGGAGAGCGCTGCATTAACACCGTAGGCTCTTTCCGCTGCCAGCGCGAAGTCAGCTGTGGCACCGGCTATGAGCTGACTGACAGCAACGTCTGCAAAGGTTTGTCACAGCACACATATTACCGGTGGGCCAGATGAAAACGCGCTGACCGGCTCCCTGTCTTTGGTTGGCGTGCAGACATTGATGAGTGTGAGTTAGGCACTCACAACTGCCACACAGGGTTCGAATGCATCAACACTCGCGGGTCTTTCCGCTGCAAGCCCAAGACGCAGTGTGGTGATGGATATATCCAGGATGCCCAGGGCAACTGCATCGGTAAGGCAAAGACATCTTTCGTCTTTCACACGATTCCAGTATAGAGTATTTTATTTCAATAAGAACCCCAAACTAATGGTATTTTGCTGGAAATGTATGAAATAATTCATATTTGTAAATTTACACTGTGTGTGGCAGATATTAATGAGTGTCTGAGCATGACTGGGCCGTGTCAGCCGGGGCAGATATGTATCAATACGGTGGGATCCTTCAACTGCCAGAGGAACTCTGTCAACTGCGGCCGCGGATACCACCTCAGTGAAGATGGCACCCGCTGTGTGGGTGAGTTCAGTCCCGTGTGCTACAGACACCGGTACTGTAATATACATTACCAGACAATGTTGAAATTGTCATTGTGAAACGATGCAGCACACCTGCAGCTGCCCACCACTCACTAAGGGTGATGGGTTAAATGCAGAGGACACATTTCGTTGTGTCACCATGTGTCACTTCACTTTCTGCTGTGTAACGGAAAAGGGACTTATTTTCTGTTCTTCTGAGTGCTTTTTCTTGTTTCGTCAGTTCATGTAAATCCTGAGCACTACATTGCACTAATGAACCCTACGCATAGCGCTGCACTTGGAGCCAGTTCGAAAATAGCCCTCACAGTGTTATAATGAGAGTTATAATGACCAGTTATAATGAGCAGCTCACTTTAATGTTCTTCATAATCGTCATAGATATTGACGAGTGTAAGGGTCCCGATGGAGCTTGTGCTGGCCATGGCTGCATCAATCTGGTGGGCTCGTTCCGATGTGAGTGTCGATCAGGCTACATCTTCAATAGCCTCACTCGAGTCTGTGAAGGTAGGAAGGCGGTTTTCAATTTTTTTTTTATTACCTCCTTGTTGGATTTTATGTTGGTCTGATGATGGATTTGTTTGTATTATTTCTGTGGCTCAGACATAAATGAATGCAGGCACTACCCAGGCCGCCTTTGTGCGCACAAGTGTGACAATGTATTGGGATCGTACAAGTGCAGCTGCACCATGGGCTTTAAACTGGCCAGTGATGGGAGAAATTGTGATGGTAAGGAAGATGTATTTATTCTGCTGAGAAAAGAAAGTAGCAAGTGATGCTTTATTGGATTGTTTTGGTTGGATATGCCAAAACTGATTATTTTCTGCTGCTGAGCCTTCACGTGAACTTTATTCTTTTTCACCGTCCTCCATGCAGATTCATGTAAATCCTGAGCATTACATTAGTGAACATGGTTTGGGGCACTCCTGTCTATAAATTGCACCAGTCTTGAACAAACTACTAGCCATGGAATTTTAGTCATTTTAATTTAGGCAGCAGGTAATGCTCGGCCAATACAGCATTTCCAAACCTTCATAGCACAAAGACCCCAAAAATGCATGTTGCTCTACAGTTGTGTATTTTAAGTGACCTCTGCTGGCCAAAAGCTGCCAGGGTTGGCATACCACTGTGCGATAAATCGCAAATTTGTAGTTGGCCAGGGTTATGCTTTCAAAAAAAAAATTACATGATTATTACAATAAAATAATTATTGATATAATTATTGATAATTTACCTCCTTCATCGTTTGCATCAAATGTAGACGTCAATGAGTGTGAGAGCAGCCCCTGCAGCCAGGAGTGTGCCAACGTTTACGGCTCCTACCAGTGCTACTGCCGCCGTGGCTATCAGCTTAGCGATGTGGACGGCACCACTTGTGAAGGTGAGCTTTTTTTTAAATACTCCTTGGTCCAGTTTAAATGTAATAAATAGGTTTAAGCTTGCGTTGAAGTTCCACGACCATTCATCAGAACAGATCTGTGTTTCTGGGTCAGGTGTATTTGGAGCGGCAACATATAGTATAGTCTGTCTGGAATCTTCAAGGTTCATGCTGTTTTGCGTTGTTCACACTGTGTACGTGTAGATTCTGTAATTTAACAAGACTGCGACGTACGCACTGGTCCAACAGCGATCTGTACCAGTCATGGAACGGGCGTCATTAATTTGGGTGTCATTAATTTTGCAGACATTGACGAATGCGCTCTTCCCACCGGTGGCCATATCTGCTCATACCGCTGCCACAATACTCCGGGGAGCTTCCACTGCACGTGTCCGGCTTCAGGATACACCCTGGCCCCCAACGGCCGCAGCTGCCAGGGTAAGTCCTCTGCCGCCCCCCGGTTCCTTCTGGGGGTTTCACAGTTCTCCCGCCCAGGTAGACTCTCTAATACACACCTTGTGTATTGGGTACCTTCCGCCTAAAAACTACATACTTGGAGGACGGGATCTCAAAAATACAGATATACTCTAAATAGTTGTCATTAGTCAATATTTTACATTAAAATCTAATTCTTCACGTTTGCTTGTTAGACCACGAGAAAGGTGATAATATATAAGCCTCAAAGCTCCATCTAGTCATGCTATCTTACATTACACTGAATATCAGTATATTCAAAATCTTAATATATTTTGATAATCATCAGGAAACTTTCTGATTATTTATTCCAGGACAGCCTTTTACATTATAACCTAACTACATATGTGTAGACATTATAATGATGCAGAGTATGTAATACATCTGTAACGTGTTTGCAGATGTGGATGAGTGTGTGACAGGAACACATACTTGCTCAGAAACTCAGAGCTGCTTCAACATCCAGGGAGGATTCAAATGTCTGTCATTTGAGTGTCCAGACAACTATCGGCGTTCCGGAGAGACGTGAGTACATTTAACTCCAAAAAAACTCCACATCACTCTGCCCTTATGGGACATAACAAAGGTTCTAGGAACATCTGGAGCAGTCGTGACATGTCTTTACCTTTATCAGATTATCGATGAAGGTGAGCAGAGAAAGTACCTGTGTACTGAATGGAAAAAATAACTGTTAAAGATGTGTACTAGTTAAAGGTCCCTTATTATTTATTGTGTCTGAAGTCTCTTTACAAAATTCAGCCTTGGTACAGAATTAGAGCCACTTTAAGATTTGTTCAGGACATGCTGTTTCGGTGTCTGTAGCTTTATATGCAAATGAGGATATAGGCGGGACGAAGAGGGGAGTGGCCTATAGAAGTAAGTGGGCATTCATGGAAATGACGTCATCAACACTTCCTGGTGGAAACAGGAAGTCGTGTCGGTGTTTTTCCAGAAAAAAATAAAATTTTACATCCACTCACTGCAATGCTTTGCATATTTTCAAGCCATGACTCCACTGTGACGGTTGGTGGAGTTACTTTTTTTCTCTGGGCAGACAAAGCATGAGAAATGGGAGGTAACCTTTCCCCTTATGACGTCATAAGGGGACAAATTCCAGATCCTACTGTCTGAGCTGCTGCTCTCTGAACAACAAAGCAGAATGACCAAAGCTCTCTATACAACTATCGCCATTTCAAGCCGCTGCAGGACCATAGACAGGCTAGGGGAACTCGTATTAATGTTAAATAACCTCACTGAGTGAAATTTTCATAATAGGGGACCTTTAAAGCAGATACACTAGTTGGTCAGACTCTTCTAGTCTTTACCTGATCTGGAGAGCTCCTCCCTTTCACAGTGTGCCCCACCTGGATGCTAGTCTCTGCATGTGCAATGCTGATGCATTTGTATAAGAAAGAGATTATATGCATATCGTAAGCATGAACAAGCACAGATGCCCAGTACAAATCAGGATGATATGATTGGAGGAACAGAGAACTGTTCTGAGATGGTGATTATTATGTATGCAGAGGTGGGTAGTAATGAGTTACATATACTTGTAAGAGTAGGTTTACAATGCCATACTTTTTACTTTTACTTGAGTACATTTTTAAAAACATTTATTTTGGCTGGACAAATGCCACCAGTAGATCTAAAACACGAGTATTTTTTCACGCAATCACATGACCACACACAAACCGTGGTGGCATAGTGGCACAAAAATTGTCACGCAGCACAGACACGGAATGGAAAATGACAGATGCGACTGTCTCCAGTACTAAATCAAAGAACAACGAATCCCGGCCTTTCATACAGATACTTTTTATCTTTCTTGAGTAACTCCTTGGATGACTACTATTAAATTGTATTATTATCTTTGAGTAATGCTACTCATACTTGAGTACAATTTTTGGCTACTCTACCCACCTCTGGATGTATGCTTCATGTCTGATTGCTCTGAAAGCACAGCTTTGATGTTACTTGATGTTACTGGTTCTGTCCCAGCCCCTTTAATCTGCCTGCATGCCATGCACTGCATCAGTTGAACTCTTGTTTTTCTCTCGTTTGCTCCCCTCCTGTTCTCCTGATATGTCTGCTGTCTCTTTTTGCAGTCGTTGTGAACGCTTGCCTTGCAATGAACATAGCGAGTGCCTGGCCTTGCCTTTGAGAATAACCTACTACCACCTCACTTTCCCCACCAATATCCCTGTTCCCACCAACATCTTCCGGATGGGGCCCTCCAACATGGTACCCGGTGATGAAATTGACATCACCATCGAGGAGGGCAATGAGAGTGGCTACTTCAGCGCACAGACACTGCCCTCCGGTGGTGTGATGGCAGTACAGCGGCCTATCGACCAGCCTCAGGACTTTGATCTCTCTGTGATGATGAAGTTGCTTCGCTATGGCACTGTCAGCAGCTACCTGGCCAAAGTGTCAGTGTTTGTCACCGAAGATCAGCCCCGTGACCAGCATCCCCCAAACTGAACACTGTGACCAGGGTTATCAGCAGCAGAAATGACCAGCAATACACAAAATTACACGCACACACACACACACATACATACATACATACATACATACATTTCAGTCCCTTTGTTATATTAAGTTACTTTGTGATTTAAGCCTTTACTTTGAGAAATTCCTTGAAAATCCATGTTTTACTTGGCATTTGGACAGCCTCTAGGTGGTGCTTTAGGGCAAAGCACTGTTTGGAAGTAGAGTTAATAAATATTAACCCATGTCTTTAAGACATCTGTACAGTCATCTGAATTTCTTTTGTGTCTCTTTTGTCCCATTATATTATTGAAATATTTTCTATTAAAACAAAATATCAATGACACCTTATTCTGAGATCTCTTTTTATATCTATTCACATTAAATGATTTGGCAAATTGTTGATCTGGTCACTATGAATTTGCTGAAACAGTTTCCAACCGTCTGTGTGATTTATACTTGTATAAAATTTTAAATCTGAATTTTAAAGTGAATAGGGATATGGCAGTGCCAGGGGTTTGTTTGCATTTGCCAACATAAATAACCTAAACACCCATCAAGGTTCACTCTCTGTTGCCCAATAGTGTAAGGAAAGATGCACTTCTCCTTCTCCATCGCTGGGGATGCCCTTAAAAAATAGATGGCGGCCCACATTCCGCCTGACTTTCTGACATTGACTTATGGGGATCTGGGTTCTGGCCGGTGGTCTGAACAATTTGTGGTGGGGCAACATCACCGCTCTGAACATGAATTATGGCCTACAGTGTTTATGTTGGGCCGTTATCAATGTACTGGCTATAAATAATAATAATTACAAAAAAAAAGGGAAGAAAGAGCGAAGTTTGACCAAAGGGACTTCCCTCCAAAGAGCTGTTTTTCTTTCTGAAATATTAGGATTTTGTGTCTGGCCACGTGAGAACGATGCTGCGAACCCCTACTATAGTAGAGACACGCAGGGCATAATAAGCCTTCCACTTGCTTCTCCGCTTTGATGTTAGTGCTCTGTGCCGTGTGGCAGTTCACCCAGGGTCGTTATTTTCTCGTAAATTCACCCGATCGCCTGTCGTAGCGCTTCGCCCGAGTCCCTGGGGGTTTGCGCTCTGTGCTGTGTGCTACGCTCGAGTCGAGGTATTATAAACTAGGAGAACATTTTGCGGCTTTGGCCTGGCCCAAAGCAAAACGTAGACCCACCCGCTAATTGCTAATTACAAGCCAGTACCCAGCAGTGGCTTGACTTTTTGTCAGGGGCTTCTCCCCAGTCTTCATGAAAGGAGGCCTGCAACCCAATATGGGATCAGGGGTTTCACTGGAGTGCACGAGCCCAGGGGAGAAGGGTTCTCCATGGTCCATTCTGCTCTAATGTGCTTTATATAATACACATCTCGTGTCGATCTCTGTTGGACTGCGAATGGGTCCTGAGCCTTGCAATGCAATGCAATAAACGGATGGTAAGCTACGTGCTACATGCTAAATGTGCAGCGGGCAGCTAGTGTAACATAGCGCTCAGGATTTGCATAAATAGATAAAACAAGAAGGACACTTGGTATTAATTGGGCTTCTATAAAGAGAGTTTAGACTGGGAAGAGCCTGATGATTGACAGCTATTACTTTCTCATTCTGGATGTTTTAAACTTCCGTTCATCAAGATGTCAGAAAGTCCTGAGGACTTTCTTTGACCTTGCACTAATGAACAAGCCCCATGCTTAGCATGTAGTGTAGTTCTAGTGCCCACATCGATAGAGATTTCTTTTTTTCAGGGCACTTTGAAGTAGACCTTGCTGTAAATAAGAAGAGTGAACTGCCTAAGAGACAAGGGAGTTGTCTGGTCATTTTTTCCCCCAGAATTTAGCACTCCCCGGCCCATAAATTATTTTGTGTGAAATTGCAGGAATGCTTCAAACCTAAATTTCATCGCATGTAGGCTGTGGAGGATCCCTGTCAGACTTGAATGTATTGTTTTATTCTGCAGTAGGAGCAGATCAAAACCATGAATGGCAAAAAGAAAGCTGACCACCAAGGTCTGTCTGTGTGGTTTTTGGCCATTTGTTGTTCGATTGTTTGATTTAGAGTACTATATCCAGCGTGCCCTCTGGATTTGTGCGAATAATATTTGTGTAGTCCACGTTTCGCTGTCCTGCTGAGCTCCTGATTATGTGGTACACTCTTTTAAGATGCCCTGTCATTGCGAAGGAGGGAAGTGGTTGGCCTGCGAGGGCTTTTTATAGACCCAGCTGAAGGTCAGGAGGTCGTGTTTCCTCTCTATCAGCAGGGCGAGGGTCGACCGCTCTGACACCATCCGCTGTGTGAAATCCTGCCAGCCAAATGACATCAGCTGTGTGCTGGACCCAGTGCATTCCATCTCCCACACCTTCATCTCCATGCCTACCTACAGAGAATTCACCAAACCAGAAGGTAGACCACAGTTTTCTATTATTTGTCTCTTTGGCATCGCTTACTAGAAGCACCAAATGCGTTACCGGACACTTTTTCTAGAGCACTCTTCGTTACAGGGTAATGATAATAGGGTTAAGGATGGGTACAACTACTGTACATACAATGCATTTGTTCTTCTTTACAATTGTAAGGTACATGTAGGATCATTAAGAGCATTTAAGTGTAGCAGAAACACTTATGTTATACATTTGCATATTTTAGCCTTCCGGCTGTACAGTCAGAATCTTCCTAGAACTCAAAGAGCTCAGTGGCACAAACTCTGAAAATCCCCACAATTTACAAAGAACAGGGTGTCTGCTCTCCTCCATTTCATTATATTTCTCTTAGAATTGGTCTGTCTTAAACCATAAATCTGAGTGATTTAAATAAGTGGAATTGTGTGCTGTGGGAGCATAACTGTTTTTAATATCTGCTAATCTCCAACAGAAATCATTTTCCTGAGAACCATGTCGCCAGCGCACTCCTCGTCTCAGCTGGGCTCCTCCAACATAGTCTTTGACATCCTGGAAGGGAACATTCAGAGCTCCTTCGACATCGTCAAACGCTACGAACACGACATGATCGTGGGTGAGTGGCACTCTGGCTTCCACTCAGCCAGCATATAAAACCAAAAGACCCGTTACAAATCCAGAATCCTGATACAGTCCAAATTAAATTTAAACACAGGAACGTGGTTATATGTTTTAAATCTTCCTTACAAAACACTGAATGAGGGCCTGTGTGAGGCCCTATTTAAGTTCTATTGCAAGTATTGAACTCTTATGTGGTTATGTGCTGATGATGCATCAAATTAATGTGAGATATTATCCAAGTTTTTGAGCATCAGCATATATTTACATCCTTTGTTTCAACTCATAACAATGTAATGCTAAGAAATGGGCCACAGATACAGTACAAGCCACACTTTCTCATTCAATATTTTTATTTTTTTTTCATGACCATTTACTTTGGTAGGTTCTCACCAAAGGCATCACAACTATGAATGAACACATGTAGAGTTATGTACTTAACAAAAAAATAACTGACACATGTTTTATATTCTAGTTTCTTCAAAATAGCCACCCTTTGCTCTGATTACTGCTTTGAACACTCTTGGCATTTTCTTGATGAGCTTCAAGAGCTTCACCTGAAATGGTTTTCCATTGAAGGAGTTACCAGAGGTGTTTATCATTTGTTGGTTCCTTTCCTTCACTCTGCAGTCCAGCTCATTCCAAACCATCTTGATTGTGTTCAGGTCCGGTGACTGTGGAGTCCAGGTCTCCACTTTTTGTTAAGTACATAACTCCACATGTGTTCATTCATAGTTTTGATGCCTTCAGTGAGAATCCACCATGTAAATGGTCATGAAAATCAAGAAAACACAATGAATGAGAAGGTTTGTCCATACTTTTGGCCTGTACTGTGTTTCCGCATCATCCTCCAAAATAGACTTTATCATGTGTGCCAAATCACAGCACGTGTATGCGTTTCACCATGGTTCTTACCTATTAACCGATCTGAACAGGCATTTCAGCAGCACTAAAAAGAGCAGTATATTTCTTATATTCACGGCATCCTGTAATCACAGCGTAGCTGTTGGTGGCTGGTCCACTACAGTCAGTAAAAATTAATCTTCAAAGTTGATTGAATATTGTGTGCCCATATAAACTAGTTGCCACCATATCTCTCTAGTCACACAGCAAAGGGAAGTGTGCCCTGTGCATCAGCTCTGACAACCTAATGGGAAGTATGGAGTGTCATTGGACATGTTCTCTGCGGCCCATTAGATTACAACCACAGATCTTGCCAGTTACTATACTTGGGTCTCTTTTTTTCAGGAATTAAACATTGAATGAAAACTCTTTTGTACTGCTTTTGGTCTTCACAAACGGAACCATATGCTGTCTGGCCTCTGAAATGCCCCAACAACACTTCAGCAGTTGATGGAGTGCACGCTCACTGCCCAACATGGCAACTCCCTTCCACTGAATCTGGAAGATATTATATTTTCTTGTACCATTGCAGACCACTTAGAGCACATGGGAGTTATATTGAAGTGGTTGCAGCAGGAAGGCCGAAAGGCAAAAAAGGAGAAGTGCTGGTTCTCCTCACAAGAAGTGCATTGATTTGGTCATGTAATTTCCATTGTGAGGCAGTTGCCTGCACCAATTGGTGTCTTTGAACATCATGGGTCATATTTTCCCAGAGCTTTGTGAGACGTAGCACAGGGTTTGGAGTGTTTGGTTATGTCGCATCAAACATTTCTTCTGAATTCTAAGAAATTTTTGACTGAAAAAAGAAATCCAAGCGAAATCTAATTTCAGCGAGGGACAGGGAGTGAGAGTGGGCACGCTCGTTGGACTGGTACAGTTCAGGGGTTCGCTCTGCAGTGGGAGGAGTAGCACACAGTACAGGAGTACAGTCAATGGTTACCGTGGCATACTTGTGGTGAAAGGCAGGCAGTAGATTGATCGGGTCGCGAGGGTTGGAATCAGGGCAAAGCGGTCGATGCGTAGCAGGGTCAGTCAAGATAAAGAATGAGAACAACGAATGTTTATTCGCAATGTTTATACACAATGCCTCATCTGCTTCCGGGTGGTGCCCGGTGGTGGAATGGCAGCCATGACAGTGTGACTTAAACTGTGTCAGAAGCGCAAGCCACATCTGTTCCGTTCCCACTTGGTTTCCTCTGCTCCAAAAAACTCTTGGCCAAAGGGTATGTTAGTGGACATCAGAAATGTGACATCTGCTATAGATATCTATAGAATAGCCACTAACAGGCCGCATATGCAGATGGTATTTCTGTGAATGTGCCTATAATCCATAAAATGATGTTTAGACTCATGGGCTGATCAGGTGTAATTCCTT
Organism: Denticeps clupeoides; assembly: GCF_900700375.1. Taxonomy (NCBI): domain Eukaryota; kingdom Metazoa; phylum Chordata; class Actinopteri; order Clupeiformes; family Denticipitidae; genus Denticeps; species Denticeps clupeoides. The sequence continues at coordinate 4,873,863 of NC_041723.1, read as the reverse complement.
TTTTAGTGAAGCCATGTTACTTAATTCTTCAATATGAAATTTTGTACTTAGTGGAAGAGTGTGTGGGGATGGTACCTGGTTCTAGGATACCTCAGTGGTATCTTGACTGTTTGAGATTCAAATGTCAAACCTTCCAATTGCAATTCCTTAGCCACTAGGCCAACCACGGTGACCTATTATGTGTGAATATTAAAAAGAAGTTCACTTATTTTAAGTTTAAATGCTTCTAAATCACACATTTTAAATATGTGAGCTCATATGTGTCTTCTAATTGGGATTTTCCAAATCCTAAAGAACATATTTAATTACTCATTTCTGGTAGATGAATTGCGCCACGGTGGAGTACTGAGGTGATGTCACTCGTGTTTGGCACGTGAGGCCATTAATGTGCATGCATTCAGACATATTCCGGACAGCTTTTGTTTCATGTGGTTTGTTGTATTGTTACATTTCCCGACCAGTCCTCTTTATGTCTGGCATGGCATTAGAACCGTTAAAGTATGGACCACATGAAAAGGGCGCCCTGCCCTTGTTGTGAAGAATGTGTTCTCACATGAGCCCATCGCCTTATTGGATGCAGCTCTTGTGCATTTTGGTACATGTGGGTCTCTCGTCGTTGCTTCCTGGCCAAAGATCACCCTCGCGATGCTCAGCTGGCTCTAATTGGGCCTTCGGTTTCATGATGAAGACCCCGTTCATTAAACTCAGTGGAGGTCCGCGGGTTCTTGCTGTGGTGGAGGTATGTCAGTTACTGAAGAACGGATGCACATAAATCACATTATGAGCTTGTGTCTTGGGACACCCTATTCTCCATGCTTCAGAGTCTGGCTTCTCCGTTTTGTTCATGACAGATTTGAATCACAACAAATGACTATGCGGTGCATTGGATTTTCCTGTATCTATTGTCTGCGCACTTAATTTACAATTTCCATGTACCAACACGTATTTTAACACTTCGTTTAAATGATTAATGTCCCTTTATGCGGTTGCCACAACTTTGTTTTCAAAGTGCTCCATGATTAAAGAACAGGCTTGAATACAACCCAGATAATATGCATTCAATCTATTTACAGCCTTGGTCTTCGGGGAGGTAACCAAAAAATATGCCTCTGCTTTGTTTTGTGTTCTTAAGGCAGCAGCAGAAAGTTTGCTTGTGAAAATGTGCCATGGAGTAGGGCACCATGGTGGCCGCTTCTTGGCTGAAATGCACAATAATTCAAGATACCGCGAGTGATATTTACTCCGGGAAGTGTGCACATCTGCTTGTGTAGGAGAATGTTTTGCACCCAAATTGTGTCTGGTCAGTGATGAGAGATACAAATAAGGCTCTTGTCATGATCCGGACCGGCAGGGGTTACTCCGGATCTGGAGTTCGGACCGGAGTTTCATGTTAGTCTCGTGTAATGTTCCTTGATCGTGTTCACCTGGTGTATATTTATATAATTGTATAAAACTATCCTGTTCATGTCCGTTCGCCGTCGGGTCATTGTGCGTGTTTATGTTCCCTTGTCTCGTGTATTTTGTATTAAACCCCTGTCCTTTGAAATCGTGCGAATGCGTCCTCCTTCAACACCATGTCCAGCCCACCCGTGACAGCTCTCCATTCTCAACTGTGCTTGCATACGCTGGCTCAGATTGTCGCAAAATTGCTAGCAACAACAGTTTGGAGGTATTTACAGCTGCTTGGACATATGCCACGATGCACCCATAACATAATGTAATAATAAAGCCGCCTCTGTATCTTTCCATTTTTTTCACATTATTAGGAATATCAAAATTTCTTTGTGTCAATTACAAAATCAACACATTTTGTAATAGGGGCCTAGCAGTTAAGGAAGTGGCCCTGTAATCAGAAGGTTGCCGGTACGAATCCCGATCCGCCAAGGTGCCACTGAGGTGCCACTGAGCAAAGCACCATCCCCACACACTGCTCCCCGGGCGCCTGTCATGGCTGCCCACTGCTAATTAAGGGTGATGGGTTAAATGCAGAGGACACATTTCACTCTGTGCACCGCGTGCTGTGCTGCTGTGTATCACAATTACAATCACTTCACTTTCACTTTTTAATGTGTCTCAAAATGCATCACAACATTAAGACCTCCTTATATCATGCAGGTACATGCATAAAAAATAAAATGTTGCACTGACCTTGCACCAATGTTGGTATCAATGACTTGGATCTGTGATCTTTGACCATTTTACCCAGTTTTTTCATCTAAAAGTTGGCATGTAAGTAAGGCCAATGTTCCCTGGACCTTGAAAGTCTAACCAGTTCAGTTCCATTGTACCAAATGTGAAGAAATGTAGGCTGTTCTTCAGATATTTACAAAAATGTTATGGTCAAGCCATGGCTGTTGCCAACACAGAGGAATAAAACAAGCCGACTTGGAACCTCAGCGCTCCCTGCTGGATCCCATAATCGTGGTAATTCACATAATTCATGTACAGTGAACACTCTTTGTTGTTACGGTTGGTTTCACCTGCGTCTTTTATCTTGTAACATTGGTTTAAATTTAGTTTAAGGTTTGTAAAAATGATCCCAGCTGCTTGGTTTCAGGCTATTGCTTTATGATGTGGCTTGTGTGTAGGGGGCAGGTGGAGACGTTTCCAGCCAAGGTGCCAAATAGCTGAGCGCTTACCTTCTCCCATGATCTTATCTGCAGCCACTCCTCGTCCATTCACTTTCTCAGTGAAGACCACGCTCCGGTGAGCAGACAGACTCCTGCTTTGGCTGGGGCTGCGGGTCACATAGCAGCCGCAAAAATGAGCTACTAACTCCCAGGGCTGCCGACCGCGATGAATATGAGGAATTTGCCGAGGCGGTATCAAGACCATTGAATGGGAGCTACACAGTAATGTGTTGACTGACTTACTGGAGACGAGGATGGTGCAAATTTTTCCACGTTTTGAGGTAGAGCGTCCAAACACAGCTACAAGCTCTTTCACAACAATATAATGGCTTGTTGTAATGTCCATGTCCTTCAAACGTGGATTTGAATGCATGAATGGGAACATACTGTCTACCTGTAGATAAGATAAGAGAGTTTATCATGGTGGTATTAAGTCATTTGTTAGTTAATTAAGTACTTTACATTTTGCTCCTGATAAGACACTCAACTATGGCACAATTTCAGCAAAAGCAGTAATTCCAGGTTTCATGCCTCGAGCACCATTACCCCATCACCAGTCTACTGATCACAAGCCACACCCACCTGGGCTCATCATTACCTGGACTGTCTCATCATGCCCTTAAATGAATTGTATTTCAATTCAAAATATCTGATCATTTTAAATGCTCATGATTGCAAGCTTAGTTATGATTAATCACATAAAGTAATTTTTTTTTAATGATTCACAGTAAAATTAGATTTAGCTTTTATTTTAAAGAATGTTTGGAAAATTGCTTTTCCTAAAGAATTGTATGCATAATGCACTATATAATATTTTAGGTCAAGTGCAGTCAAAACAAAAAAGTCCTTATTAATCTTGGACATCTTAAACATGTTGGGCGATAACGTGCAGGCAGAAGAAATCGCGTTTCTAAAGTGACTACTCCTCGTGTGACAAGATGTCAGAGCATGAAATGGCATCATTAGACACACAGTGGAGCCAAGCCCAAGAGGAATCCCGGCCTGTCAAAAGAAGGATTACCGGAGGTAATCAAAACAGCGCCTGTGTTGGCAGGGTGGTCCGCCCAGATAGCGCTGAAAAACAAGCCTAGGGAGATGGGCCTGGCTCGGGCCTATTCATCAACTGAGCCCATTCGTTTACTACAAAGTAATTCATCACAGCCTCGTGTGTGATTCATGCTCATGCTTGAAGCTCCTTATGAAGGCTGAAGGTCACAAATGAAGAAGAAAATGAGTGAATCGAAAACCATATGAGCATTAATTTTTGGAGACAAGTCTCCTGCTCAAGGTCCAGTTTTATTTAATAACCCCCCACTCTGTGCATTTTCTTTATATTTCATTGTAGAATTGTTCTATTTTGTATGTAAGAACCTTTATGCACATCCCACACCATGTAATACTATCATGCTGGCCACTCGAACACTGTGTGGAAAACCACATAAAGCTGCATTCTGTAGTCCTTCTTCTTGAAAACACTCAGAGGACACATACATTTCCAAAAACTACACTATGCCATTATGGAAATCAGCAGTGATGATTCATCGCTAATTGACCTTAAGATACCAAACCGCACTCCTGGCCTTTTCCAAACGGCAGAGCAGAGCTCGTGTCGGGCTTTGGAGTGGTTTTACGGGGGCTGTTTAGATAGGACGACCAGAAGGCGGTGAACAGGCGTTGGCAAAACCACAAGAAAAAAGGCGGCCATCTGGGCTCCACCGTCATGTCCCTTAGAGACGGGTGCACTGGCCTTTCCCACAGTGCTCTGGGCCGTGGAGCGCGCCGCTTGGGGCCGGTCCAGCGGCTTTACTGCCCCAACCCTTCATGACACAACAGTCAGCGTGTCATTAAACTACGCTGCGGTAAGGCCAGCTCCAGCTCTTCGTTTGTCCCTGGTGTTAAACCCGCTCATTTTGGATTTTGTTATACACTTCCTCCCTGGGGTTGTAAAAACCATAAAAGCCTGAAATTGTACTGTTTACGTGTAGCCCTTCAATAGCGCGGCCCGTGTTGCCGATTGACGATGACAAATGCCTCCTGGCATCCGCTTGACTTTGTTTTGAGGCTGCCGTGTACTTAAGGCTATTTTCCGGAGAACAGCAGGCTTCTGGAAATACGTAGTGGGGGACAACAGCGACGATCCCAAACCGCTCAGAGACAACAGCAATCTTATCCACGCACCTATTTGATCCTTGTTATGGTGGTCCATTGTCCATTTTTATTTTGATCTGCTATTTAAGGGATGATATAAAAAAAAACATCTACTGCCTGAGAGGCTTGTTCTAACATTTCTGTCGCATTTGTCCTTATCACTGACCATTTGTAAGGTCAGTTGTGGTGGACAGACACACACATGACATTTAAATAAGGTCCAAAATGCTGTGCCCAACAAAACCTATTCTATTTTTGCAGCAAGAGTGCAGAATTTAAATGAAGAACAGTCCACACATCTTATTTACACATGAAACCACTAGAAAAATGAAGGAAAAAAAAGAGTTTGTTTTGTTTTGTAGATTTGTCCAATTGGCTCTTGGAAAAATGTGCATGAATAAGTCAGGCCAAGAGCTCTTCTTCTTGAGCTTTGCATGCTTTTGCATTGAATTCAGAACTGTTTTTGATATATTATTTAAAAAAAATATTTTTGAATATTGTGAACATTGGTTAAAATGTTCCTGAAATTTCATACAAAATCTAATTTGATTATTGTAACATCAAACAATACATTACATTACAGATAACCTAAATGTAAAAATATTACCGTCAAATTTTGCCTGCTGTAGTTTTTTTTTATTAAAATCTATGGAATATAATACGTTTGGCTTTTTTCTAACCAGTTAGTTCTTGGGGTGTTCAGCACAGGAGCTGAAACAAAACAACTACAGTTTCTTGTCGGAAGGAGCCCAAGTGCTGTTTTGTTCAAATTTACGGACAAATCACTTTTTCTCATGTTCTCCAGTGCTCTCGACATTATTGCAGCTCAACGCAAGTTCAAGCAGAGGCTTTTCCCCTAATGGCGCTCATGGTTTGGAAACAATAAAAACCCCCATCTCGCTCCCTGCTGCACATTGTCACTATGCAACAGGCGTCCAAAACACAAAAACAAGTGTGGCAAAGGCCGGGTAGCAGGGCCCCTCTCTCCGACGACAGACGCTTATCGCTGGAATCTTCGGGCCCACCGCATTGATCTAGATGGGGAGCCTCGCTGCCGTTCTCTCCATGGTGCAATCGGAGATGGAGGCCCGGAGGAATGTTGACGGCACCGGATCGCGTGACTCTAACAGATGGGACTCATTTACCCTCCTGTGCCAGAAACAGCCGGGATGACGGGGATGAGGGAGTGGAGTGGATCCCTCCCAGAGAATGAGTGGCCCACAAGCTCGGAGGGTCTCCTCCATGCCGCAGCCGCGTTGCCATTTGGATTTCTGATTGGTTTTCCTGCGTTGCACTGCTGGAATAATCACCGTGTCCCATCGATAGCTGGTTATTTATAAATTAAATTTAGACAGTAGCCTGCTGTCTTAGTACAACCCTTTATTAATCGTGGAGGAGAGTGATGATGCTGGGTGTTAATCCTCATGTTTATTCACTACATTGTTCTTAAACCGTTTTTCACGCTTTTACTGTAGCTGTAAAATGTTTGCAATATTTTATATTATTGGTCCAACTAATAGTTGTGGTATGTGGGGAACTCGAGGAAAATAATCTTAATGATGTTTTCTTTTTAACAAATTATGAAATCAGAGGAGCCCACAGTGATGACTGGCAGCTCTCACACACTCATTCTGGATGATTTAAACCCGTACCCTTCAAATTCAAAATCTCCTCCTCCATTTCCTCATTATAGATTTTGTCCACATGACATGACAAAGACATGACAAGCATGATTTTAGATATCTCAGAACCACAATTCAAATGTGCAAACTAGAAAACATGCCTCTAGTTTCTTATATTTGTATTTTTTGGTATATTAGTACTTTTCCATCCATCTATCTGTCTATCTAGTGCTAGTTGAAATGTCACCAACTCGCTGCACAGAAAAGAGGCACTGACAGCTTGTATAAACATCGGTTCTTCTCTTTTTCTCCTCCAGCTCCCCCTGTGTAATCGTACGTACATTCGCTTAAAAAGATCTCCCAGTGAATTCCTCATGCATGGGGTAATTCTTGGTAGGGTCTCTGCCGCGTTGCACTCTCTTGCATCCGCAGGGAGAGGGCGGAGCGGCGGGAGCGGGACGCAGCGAAGGATGCAGAAACAAAAGCCAGACTGACATGAAGGGGGCCTGAGAGGTCCTCTCATCACGTCTAACCGAGGGTGTCATAGTGCAGTCCCCGACCAGACCCCCACCCCGTGCGCAGTGTTGAGGTGTGAGCTGTTGATGACCTCTGACACCAGCCGTGTGTAACAGCTGCTTTGCGTTTTCCCTTCTACAGGGGTCGTGCGGCAGGTGAAGCGCCTTATCGGACCACAGGACATCGTGTTGAAGCTCGCCATGAACTACGTCACAAACGGGGTCGTCTCGCACCGGAACATTGTCAACGTGCACATCTTCGTCTCTGAGTTCTGGTTCTGAGCGGAACACGCCCAGCCTCTCTGGGTTGCCAGATCTGCCATAGAACGGCCCATGAATTACACACACATATTCGTGCGCATGCAAACACACAGGCAGTGCCATGGATGCCAGTAACGTTCCAGTTTGCATGCTGAAGGTGTTCTGAGAACGTTCCATTTGATGAATTGGACGCAGGTGTTTGGTGAGCCTTGGTGACAGATCACATGCTGCTTTGTTCGCTTTAGTTTGATTGTATTTATTCAAAACACATCTTCTCAACTCTGTATGACATGCTAGTGCTTACGTGCATGCCCTTGCTGCATTAGTCTCTGGAGCGACCCGATGGTGTGTTGAATTAACGGAAGCCCACGTATGACATACGTGGGATACAAGACCACTGAATGAATGAACTGTTGAATGTACCAGTAATCCATACACTCTTGTAAGCTAATATTAAAGTTCTGTTTGATTATTTTAAACCCTTTTTTCACGCTTGCCTCTCAAATTCTTAAGAATTAACAGTAAAACCTGTGAATGTAACACGTGAGATTTTGCTAATGCTGCAGCGTAAAGGTCTCTTTGGATTTACAGAAATGTCAACAAGAAAGGACTGGTTGGTATCTATCTACTAACTGAAACCCAAAAAGATGCCCTCTGACCCTGGCCCTGGAGGGGGCACCATCCCCTCTTTCCTTGCAAGTCCTTTCTCTTCGCCTTTTTTCCTCCGTTCTCTACACTCGCAGTGCCCCTTGTGCATGCAGGCGTCTCTACTATAGCCTTATTAAGACAAACATTCAGATCATCATCACTTGTGACGTGTGTGGACGTGACGGTAACAAGCGCTCCGCATGTGTTGCGTCTAATATAGAGCTGTTGATGAAGCCCTCCCAGCCCACGCTGTTGACTTTCACACAGGGTCGTGGAAGCATCTGGAAGGGGGCAAAACTGTGCAGAAAGCAGAACCATCACAACTAAAACCCATCCAGCACATGTCACTGAACCGAAACTGCCTTTTCCGTCAGAGGACATGAGGCAAACTCAAACTCACTTGACCAGATGCCTCTAATGGCCCCACCATGGATCTCTAATCATCACTGTGGTCAGGCCAAACTGCCGCTGACCAACGCTTCAAAGACAATGGCGCAGCGATCGGCTCGGGAAGGGGGCCAAGGGACCAGATTTGTGGTAAGACATGAAAGCAGCCTCACGAAAATCTGGTTACGTGGACGGCACGTATGTGTGTGTGTGTGTGTGTGTGTGTCTGGGACCTGTGGTTCACTGTCACCCAGTAACATTATATCCTGTGTAGAGGAAAGGCTGCCCCCACCCCCCGCCCGTCCTCATTAGAAGCCGCTGGTGTGCCCGGCACTCTTAAAAAACGGTAAATTGACACTGGCTTTTAGCGAACAATAACCCACAAAAGCAGATGACATCAGCCAGCAGAAACATCACAGGGCCAGCGGGAGCAGTGTGCAGCGCGCGCCGGTACTGCTGGAAACCGCACGACTGCCAGGGGCCTCAGCTGTGCCCCCCCCCCGTGCCAGCGCCGTTCGCTCCAGGAACCATGAGTGAGTAATTGCAGGACCCATAAGTATTTAATATATATAAATATTTTTTTTACAAAAATGGCTATATGTTTTTGTGTTCGCTGCCGTGAGGGAATGTTAGGCTCCGAGCTCCTGCGGGACGGTGGGGTATGGAAGGTATCCGCTGGATGCTGGACTACCAGGGGCCCGGCGAGTGTGGATGGCCGAGGCCGCCCCCGCTGCACGTGCTCCACCGACTCCGGCTCCCACTTTTTTCCTGGCGGCCTCTCCTGCTCTCCACCACAACGCATGTTATACGGCATAAGTGAGTTCTTTTCATAAAATCAGGGTACTACTTATTTGTTTCACAAACCACCATTTCTCATTTATAGCATATGCGAAAATGCGGCTTCCAGGTTCCAACTAGACGCCTTCATGCTACTGGGATTTCCAACATATTTACCCAAAATCCCAGTGTGGAAAATGAATAATAAGGTAACCCATGAAAATGATCATTTTTAGAATTCTGATGTGACACAGCACAGCACCCAGTGCACACAGTGAAATGGTGACCTCTGCATTTGACCAGTCCTCTGAGGAAACAGTGGGCAGCCAAGACAGGCGCCCGGAGAGCAGTGTGTGTGGAGGAAGTTGCACTTGATCAAGGGCATCTCAGTGGCACAATGGCGGTTTGGAACTTGCACCTGTAACTTTATAGTCTTCTGGTTCGTAGGAGAGTGTATTGCCCACTAGGCTGCTATCACCCTACACACCCCCATGGCGTGGTGGTCGTGACATGCCCCAATGAATAATATGAACACATAAAAAGGGTTGCACTTTTCTGTTTTTTAAGTGGAAAAAAATTCTTTATTAGAACAATTATTACACACATATGACTGGACATTAAAATGCAATTTATAAAATGATACCCTCTATATTTCAGCACTTCATCAAACAAACCATCTGAGCAAAGGAGTAACATTCACCAAACGGTTCAAAAAATGTCCAGGTTTTCTAACTATCTCATGCTTCTCATTGACCTTCTGCAGTGGTGTTTCACTGCAGTCCAATAGGTGGCAGACATATACAGGACTACAGTGCTTTTCATCACGCGGTCTGTTCACCAGAACTCAGAGAATCCAGCCTTAACACACCTTTCGCTTCTCAGATTGGTCAACTACAGCTCGCCTTGAAATCAATGAAAGTTCTTTGAGGTTTCAGGGCCAGAGACAGAAGCGATTGGTCAGGGGGGCTCCACCTTGACCATAAGCAACACGCTCAATGGCGCCATGTGACTCTCCATAACTTACTGCTCCAGAGCTAACCACCTTCCACCAGAGCCCCTCCGGCCCATGCCAGAGTACACACAGCGGATTGAGCGGGCCGGGAACAGAGTGCCGGGGACGGAAAAGCAGCCTGACGCTCATGAAAATTCAAAGCGGAGGTTTTCTGTTGTTGCTGCTGCTGCTCCTGTGGAGAACAGCAAAGCGCCAAAAAGCTGGGCAGACGGGCATCGCGTGGCCCAAACCGAAGATGACGAACCTAAAATAGGTAGTGACATCAGGTTTTTTTTTTTTATCCGGGATGCAATTGATGAGTTTAGCATAGCTTTATTTGTAACAGACGCATATTTACGCCACGTTTTATGGCCCAGGGTGACATTTAAAGCAAATGTGTTCTTCATAAGCATGAAAAGCGTATTGTTTATTAAAGTAAGTGCACACATGCTGAATGAACGGAAAATGCCACTTCAAAAGATAAAACACTTGTCTGTTGAAAATTATTAGACTCTCCAAAGCGACTTTTCTTTTCCCCTCCAATGCCAGACTTCTTAAGAACAGAAGCGCTATTATTTTGGAGGGGAAAATGTATTAATGACAGGCAGATTTTAAGAAGCCGTCTGCAGTGGAAGTCACTATTGATTTTGTGTACGGTGCGCCGATAGCTGAACCGGGAGCCGCCCTCGTTCCAAAACCCAGTTTTTTGGGAGTCGTTTCTTGAAATGATGTCGTACATGGGAACCGCATTTGCGAAACAGATCTGAACTTTTCCAGGCTCTGTTGTGCATGCTTGCGTTTGTCACCCCACTGCTTGTCCTTAGGCCGGCTGCAATTGCAGAGACCCAAAGTTGGCCGGGGTCCCCAAAATACTCTGCCTCAACAGGACTGACATCACCAGACCCTCTGACCTTCACGATTTAGCTTTCTCATTCCAAAGAACGACCCTTTTGTCTCTGTGCCTGTCAGTGCCTTGTTTAGTCTTTACATTCGAACACACACCCTACCATCGTCCCCTTGAGGGCCGAGAATAATGTCTCACGTGTCAGTCCTCCTCGATTCTCGGTGGAGGCGAAGAGGGACGAGAAACCTTTGCCTCAACATCGCTTAGAATTCATGGATTCGGGGAGTCGGTTTTCAGATGACCCACCATGTTTCCATTTGTGATGTTGGACTGAACTGACATTGTACCTGCCGAGAACTTGACACTCGCAATCAACCCTTACGAGGAGTCAAGTCACTGGGCGTTTCCCAAAGTCAAGGATCCTTCCTTGTTAGGGTGGGTCCATTCAGAGACACAACAAGACACACATGGGAACAGTCAGACCTTGCGTGAGACACTGGCAACCACCAATAAGGGAAAATGGTTCCAAAAAAAAAAAAAGGAAAGAAGCCCAATACACAAAACCCTTTTAGTTTAAGATTTTTCATATGTGATGACAAGTCATTTATAAGTCACTAACTGATGCAGTGCAAAAAAAAATGTAAGCTACTTTAGGATTCATGGCCGTTGCAATTGGGTAGGCAAAGCAGGCAAAGCCCTAATGCCCAAAGCAGAACTGATTATATTGTTACTGTACAACCATTAATCCGCAGTTATATATTATATGTGGGAAAAGATTAAGGATGAATGTACCCGCCATCAGAGTAAGGGACCGTCTGAAAACTGCTAAAAATATGCACATGCATTCTTGAGGCAGGATAAATTAACAGCATCATAGAAAGACAGAAATCCGTAGTGATAGACTGCAACTGATTGATTTTGTTTTGTTTACTGCAAAAAAAAGTCTGTTACATGGTTGTGTCAAACCAAGTCTCAATAACCAAGCCTGTGCTTGGTTACTATCACTATCACTAACTAATAACTATCACTAACTTTTTCTATAAATATTGATTTTGTTTTCTTTTCTTTTTACTGAAATAGAATATCAAATTTCAAAAATCACATTAAAAGTGAGTTGTTTTTGTCATTAGGCCACGCTAGGCCATGACTGCTTTGTCAAATATGTAATCAGGAGGTGTCAAACCTCCGCAAAATATCCCTCAAACATCCAGACCTGCAGACAGCTATGGTTTGGTTCAATGTAAGGCTCTCCAGGGCCCCCGACTTTGCAGAGGATGCACAGATGTTGCTCTGGATGAAGGATCTTAAAGCCTGGAACAATCCTTCATCAGGATTCGAGGATGACGGGGAATCCTTGAAGAACGTCCTTGACTTTAAGAAACGGCAATTATCTTTGTAAACTGTGATGCGATGCAGATCACACTTCGGCTGAGGAGCTGCTGACATTTATGAAGGTTTCTCTTTGCACTTGACTTTGAGTGTTGATCCCTGTTTTAAGGCCGTGCTGTGGACGTTTATGCTGTTCAGCTGACAACGGTCCTTCGCGAGTACTGTGAAAAGCACCGAAAGGCCGAGCATCTGTTTTATGCCACTGTCACGAGATGATCCACAGAGCTGTCAGACTCTGCCGGAGCGGCAGGAGCGGCACCCCGGCGAGGGCAGCCAGGGGAGCTCAGCAGATGTCATGCCATGCATCGGCACTGCATCGGCACGTCTCTATTCGGCCTTCCAAACCACCTCCGAGAGGAGGGGTAAAAAAGAGGAAAAGGTGAGAGGGAGATGGAGAGGCAGTCCTTCTGATGTTAATGAAGCCGGGGCCCTTTGAACTTTGCAAACAGGCATGAAAAATTGCTGCCTGAAAACGCCATTGCCATGATTATTAATGTGCCACGTTTGCGCGTGAAAAGCCGGGTCTGGCAACCTTTGTTTGGGAGCAGGGGGGTGAAAAACCCATCAATGTGTTTGTGTTTTGGTACCAGCCGGCAGTTAATGTCGAAGTGTTGTGGAACAGCAGCGTGAGTTTTGCCGCTCCATCACCGTTGCATTCTTTTTTTCATCACCGGGCGGAGGAGTGTGTCACGTGCGTGTGTGTCTGGTCGGGGGGGTGGGTTTGAGTAGGTAGGGCACTCTGACCATTGACCCTTTTGATTCAGAGCTCTTTCGGAGTGTCCGCATTCCTTTGGGCCGGGCCGTGAACAAAAGAACAAAGTCCTCCACCTCAAGCGTGCCTCGGCCCTCACCTCCAGGTCCTGACCTTCCAACGGATGAAGAACACGCCACAGTGTGCGGAGCTGTTTGCTCACATTATAAAGCAAACTGATTTTCTAACCTTTGTGAAAGGTTGAGGAAATCAACCAAAATTCGGAATGCGGAAACCATTCAGAATTCGAAAGAACTTCCGGGTTGAAAACAAGTGACAGTGAGATACTCAGAGCACATCAACATTAATATTAACATTAATTTTTTTTTTAGTTTACATATACACCAAACATTTTATTACTTTTTAATACATACTGTGAATGATATTACATATTTTTTATTGGTTATTTTTATGTATAAAATTACTGGTTAGTTAATTTGTGGTTTTAGATAATCATCGATATAGCATAACTTCCACTCTGTTTATTGCAAATTATGTATGACATTTCTGCTGCCTGATTCACAGACGGTTTTGCTTTCACCGAGAAAGGGTTAGCTCACATCTGGGTGTTATTTACTGTCCTTTTCATGGCTCATACCATCAGTGGGGATTAGCCTGGCAGTCAGGGTCACGTTGGGAGGGGTGGGGGCGTGATGGACTTTTCCGGTACCCAGCAGACCATCAGCCCCAGGCATCCTCAGGGACGGGAATCCCTGTCCCCTTTCAATCCCCATCCTAATTTCCATTTGCAAGATGTCATCGTGTCCCTGTCGTGCTCCTACCGAATCACATGGACCATATGGGCTTTCTATTGTTTGTGTTTAATGTGTAACAAATGAGAGTCTGTGTGATTTAACATGCCGACTCAGAAGTGCAGTCTGGTGGACAGGTTGTGACTTCCCAGGCTTGTTGCAGGCCTGCGTCCAACAACATTTATATACCCCACAAGCGTCTACTCCAGAGGCAGCTGGAAATAAACAAAAGTGATGACAAAAATGGAAAACAACAAGCAAAAAAAAAAAAAAAAAAAAACGGTGCTTGTCCCATAAGCTGAGATGTCTGGCTGGCCCGCCGAAGCTACAATGGGGATTTTTGTTTAAGTCTTGTGGGTTCCAACCCCAGGGCCAATCTCCAATGTGAGCAATAGCGCGGGAGGACGGTGGTTTCCCCAGACTCTCTGGGTTCCAGGAGGGCCCCAGTCACTAAACTCATGACTCTGTTGGACCCATCTGTCGTTTCAATTAAAGTGCATGTTTGTTTTCTGCATTTGTTTATTCACAGGGACAAGTTTTTTCTTTCTTTTTCCTCTTAAATAAAAATCAGACGTTATGGTATTCCTCAAAATTCCAGGCCGATGATTCGCCTGCCATCGGGCTTTTATTTTGTGGTTGATTACCATGGAAAATGCCGTCTGCCCAAACTACTGTACCCTTCCTGGTTCTTGGGACGAGAAGAAAAAAATCAAATGGCTTTCGATATTTTGCCGTCGCCACAATTAAGTGCAGACGGACTTTGTGTCAAGTTGTGATTTTCTTTTTTTTTCAGTCTACTCAGTAACTACGTTTGCATTAGGTGTTCATGTTAGTTTGTCATTGTTTTTGCTATTCACCCAGATGGGTGAAAAGTTTAAATTTAATAAAAAAAAAAAAAATTATCATGGGACGTATTGTTCCAACATTATCCCAACGTTGCATGTCAGGCAATTCTCTGATTAACCAATTAAATTTAATTAAATTATTAAAATTTTAATTAAGTTAAAGTGCTGGTGCTCCTTACATGTGTATAGCCAGTGGTGAAAATACATTCTTGACAGTACGACTACAGCCGTCAGCCCACCCACTTGCAAAACAAATCCAACAACACCACCAACCTATTCGCAACGCTCTCGCCGTAAAATCAGCTATATTGCTGATCTGTTGGTGTCAGGGTATCAACATGCAATAACCCCCACACATACAATTAACCGGCATCAGAAGAACGCATGCAATCCACCACAGCTGTTATGGTTTTAATTTACAATTTATAAACGGTGTATAAACCCTCACTCACACACTCACTCTCTTGCTCTTAGCCCATCCGGGGACACTGGGTACAGGGCGGGGTGTCAGCCCACTGCAGGGCTCACAAACACACCATTCACTCACACACTCAGACCTTTGGACAATATATAGTTGCCAGTTCACCTAGGGTGCATGCCTCTTGAAAGCTGGAGGGAACCGGAGAACCCAGGGAAAACCCGCACCAACACGGGGAGGGCATGCAACTTCACACACAGAAAAAAGACAAAGCCAGGATTTCAACTCACGACCTTGGGGCCTCATCACTAAACGCAAGCTGTACTGAAGGAAAGTATAAGCAGGCCAGGCCGAGATAGCAGAATCTTTTCCTCCGCTGAATGCACCTGCTGCTTTGCAGAGCACCATGATCATATCATTTTGGTGCCCTAAAATAGCAGCACCCCGAGATAACACCAACCCACACCTTATTTAAGAAAAACACCACGCCAACAATGGCAAAATGCAAAAAAAAACTATTTTAAGAATGCAGGCGCATGGCAAAATTGATGTAGTGTTGATCCATTCAGTAGAGATCCATTAATTTGTTACCCATTTGTCTTAAAAGCATGTGCTATGAGCCAAAAAGATTGCACTAACGATTATGCACGCCATGTCTGATTAAAGTTTACTGAATTATTGAAGGACGTTCATGTAGTTTAACTGCCCGTCGGAGGATTTCACATGAGGGACTGCAGTGGTGAGTCTCATCTTTCAAAAAATCAGCACAAAACTGGTGATGTATTTTACATGGTACATCCATATTTCCCAAATTATGATTTCTGAACTTGAGAATGTGTCATTACTCCTCGCACTCTTCTGCGGATTTGGCCCGGGGCCCCGACTGTCCTTGGAGGAGCGGAGACCACACACATCACCTTGCCCCAGGCACGTCCTGGCCAGTGTTCGCTCGCCAGAGCTCTGGGCAAGGGATGGCGGGAGGCCATCAGTCCGCGCCGGTCACCCTCAGACTGACCACTACGTAATCCAGAGCTGCAGGTCCCCACACGACAATGTCACACAATGTCACACTGGTGCCAGTCAGCCAGCTCTAATGGGATATTACAGTAAAGTTATATACATATATAAAAATAAAACACCGTCCCAAAGTGGTTTCTATGCTTTTTCTTGTTGACTATGAATTTTTTAATTCTGCTGAGGCCCCAAACTTCTCCTGCCTTCATATAGACAAACACTGACGGTTATTCAATTAGCTTCATTAAACCCTCTAATTAGGGAACCCGATGCCAGGAGAATGGTTTTACGGACTCTGGGTGAGAGTTGTTTATCTAAATGGACTGTGTGTGGTACTGTAATTGCAGGGGGGGAGGTTTAAGAACGCTGTGGATTTAAAACATTTTTTTTGCAAAAGCGATGCTTTTGGTTGGCACGTGTGAAGCGACTGTGGTGACTGGGATATTTGGGCAGCTCACTCCACTGGATGTGGCCTGGTGCTGAGGACGTCTGCATTTGTGCAAATCTCCTTAAAGCGATCAGTCGGCATTATTAAGGAAAATGTGTTATGTGTAATGTGTGTATGAGTGTGTAATAAGTTCTCCATTTGTACTGATTTATATATGAGTCTGATAAACACACTGGGTAGGTCACTGTAGGGCCAAAAACCCCATATATTATATGGTCTTCATCTGTCGTTTCATCTTTTGCAAGTCTAGTACGAAACGACCAGAACTCGTTTAAACGTTTAGAAAGCTATAGCAAGTTTCCTCTTCATCAGCCTGGCTTCAGTGGCCATTGTACAGTGGAAACTGTGGATACACTCATGTACGTGTTAAAAAGACACCTGAAGTACCCATCACTACAGCGCACTGAGTTCATCTTTTACAATTCTCAGACATGATCTCAAACGGTCGGTTTGTGCACAATACAAGACACCCCATGCAAGTAGGCTAAAAAGTAGGATCCCATTGCCAATCATTTCACTCATTGACGGGTGGCACGCCGCTCCTGGACAGGGGACAGTAAGTGGGGTGAACGCGATTAGGGCCACCCTATGCACAGGAACTCCGCTTGCTGCCTCCATTGTGATACATAGAGCATTTAATTGTTTGGCGGTCACCCGCTGGGTATAAATAGGTCCGGGAGACCACATAGTCTGACACCAAGCCACAGGAGGGAACTCTCACTGAGTCAGAGCGCTCCCACTTTTTCCTCTCTGTGTTTTTGTCTCTTGTTGTCGTGTGCAATTTTTACAAATGAAAAAAAACCATTCTGCCATTCTGCCATTGAACGAAGGGTATATTGTTTATAATTATATGCAATGTAGAAGAGTGGATGGTGGAATTATTGCAGTTTGATAAGATGATTGTAGAAATATTAATAAATAAAAATTAATACATTTTTGGGCATCCTTTTTAGGCATGACATTAAGTGAGTTCTAAATCACCTGAAGCCAATAATGTTAATACAGTGCTGTGATGGCCTTTATTTTTTTAATTAGTGCTTTCAAAAGTGTGTCTTTTGTCCAAAGGGGTATTGGCATTTAATAACAGAGTAAAGGTGATCATTTTTATAAAACCACTTCATCAGTAGTGACCAACTGGAACAACTCTGATAAATATAAGGGGGTAGTGGAACTGGAAGAGAATCAAACACATAATCCACTTGCCCTCTTCCACCAAGATTTCAACTGAAACCAGGCCTGGTGCAGCCTAAGCTAAGTAGCCCACCCCAAACCTCCCAATTTGCAGTGAAGTTAGTGTCTCAATATTCCACCAAATTCCAAAAGAACAAATATTGTTCCATTGCCCTTCTGTGGTGACACGTCCTCGCGCAGAAATTCTTGAGATCTTGGAGAAATCACACGTGCATAATTGGGAGCGCTTTGTTTGCTTTGTGCTGAACCTTTCAAAAGCAGAGGCATGGTCCAGACACAACTGCTCCGTGCTTCATGGTTTGGGAGGGGAAGTGAAAATTTATGAAGTGATAAGTACAGTTTTTACCCACGAGGCTGGAAGGCCCCTCGCTGCAGCCCTCAGTGCCTCTCGACAAACGCAGGGAAAGCAAGTGATGTCTTCAGGAATATGTGGCTTGTGTTGCCTCGTCCACCAGCCCCAAGTTTAGATCTCCCCCCTGCTACTAATGACACATTGAAATTAGCTGCGGTCGTCCTTTCTTCAAATACCCAGCGCATTCACATGGATTCCTCTCCCCACCTCACCTCTTCCTGGTTTGGCACAGGGGAACCACATGCCGGGGTCACTCCACTCCCAAGGAGCCAAACCAGACCCATAATTTTGCTTTTGTTTCAGATGCAGCCTCAGCGCCTCAAATATAAAGATGCAGACGGAGCTGAGGAGGTCAGTGTGAATGGAGAAAGAAAAACGAGAGAGTGAGAGGAGAGGCGGCTTCAACACCGCGAGGAAGCATACGACCGTATGAGAACAGGAATGCAGTGTCCGGTGGGGTGGGCCAACACAAACTCCGGATCTTTCTACCCAGACATACTCCACTGGAGGCCTGTGCAGATGAGTGACAAATCAAATGCCCAAATAAAAGCGTCCTGTCTGAGTGAGGTGCTGGGCTCAGTGTTTAGGGTCCTTCATTTCCTACCAAGTCTCGTGTCCTGGGATTTGCTCTGTTTCCTATGTATCTTTTGCATTCCCAATTCCACCACACTTTTAAGCATGGATATAAGGGCAGGACCTTTCACACAAGGTAGACCAGCATCTACTCCACTGTGTGTTGATGCAAATGCAACCGAGGAAGGAAAGGAAGGAACAGTCCTACTCACATTCTGATCACCATCCCTTGTCTTCAGTGATCAGTCAGACCTGAACTCTCGGCTGAAGGGTTGTACAGCGTTTTTCCAGAAGCCCTTATCCAGAGCGCCTTACAATCAGTAGTTACAGGGACAGTCTTCCTGGAGACACTTGGGGTTAAGTGTCTTGCTCTGGGGCCACAATGGTAGTAAGTGTGGTTTGAACCTGTAATTTTCTGGTCTACTCCAAAATGATCAACAACATTTCATTGTCCTGTTCAATAGATCGTCTTCCCTCTACAGAAACGTTTGAAGACATTTACAGCATTTATCAGACGCCCTTATCCAGAGCGACTTACAATCAGTAGTTACAGGGACAGTCCCCCCCCCCTGGAGCAACCCAAGGGTTAAGTGTCTTGCTCAGGGACACAATGGTAGTAAGTGGGATTTGAACCCAGGTCTTCTGGTTCATAGGCGAGTGTGTTACCCACTAGGCTACAACCACCCCAGCATAAACCCTGACATAAACAGACATTAACTGACAGACATAAACCCTGTAAACCCAGGAACTATTGGAACATCATTATTTTATTTACACAGCGTCATGTCAGATCAGATCACTGGGGTACCACTGGCCTGTTATTAGTGACCAAAGTGCACTGCAATAACATGATGAGCAAATATTATAAACAGAATATTTTACGGCTATTTTTCTTAACTATGAATCGATGAGACAAGGGCTGTTTGTGCAGCACATTTCTTATTTCCTTTCCATACTTTGTTTGCAAAGAATAAAAAATGGTTCCTTTCTTCTCCAGTGGTTAATCAGAACCATCCTCTATTAGCTTGCCATTAGTAATAAAGAACACCATCCCAGTTCTTTGACTCCAAGTTTGTGCGAGAGCAAGATTTACACCATTTCCTGGAAAAATATCTATTCACTTCAAAATAAAACAGACCTTGTAAATATGCCATAAATATTTGTGAAATCAAATTATGTGCTTGGCCTCAAACACTCTAGACTTGGGCTTGCTGAAATTGCCATATGATGGTTACATTGCCTATGGTTAAATAGATTTGTTGGACACTAACTGCAAGTCATCACTCCTGTTACTACATGGCACAAAGACATATGATATTTTTTGACATGCCACCAAATCCTAGTGTCACCACCATGAATTAACAGATAATAAACAGATCTAAAATAAAACATAAAACAGGAAGTCCTATGAAAACCTTGATGACATGTGGCAGAGGGCAGCTGGATCGATGCTCAAACTTGCATTAGACATCAACCAGCCAGTGACAGGAGGAAATAAACCTAGACCACTGGTCCCCAAAATAAAATACATGGGACAGATAGGTTCTGCCATGACGTTTTAGGTGACACTGTCCAGTGATGTACTTAAGTTAAAGTGAAGTGATTGTCATTGTGATACACTGCAACACAGCACGCCGTGACACAATGAAATGTGTCCTTTGTTTTTAACCATCACCCTTGGCGATCAGTGGGCAGCCATGACAGGCACCCGGGGAGCAGTGTGTGGGGAAGGTGCTATTGCTCAGTGGCGATCAGTGGGCAGCCATGACAGGCACCCGGGGAGCAGTGTGTGCTGATGGTGCTTTTGCTCAGTGGCAGCTCAATAGTTCGTAATCAGAAGTTTCAGGAACCTTCTAGTTATGGGGCAGCTTCCTTACCTGCTAGGGCAACCACTGCCCCAACTTCTGTCTAGAGCAGTCCTGGCATTGATTGTCGTCGACATATGTCGAACCAAACTATGTGCACCGATGCATTGGATCCAAACCAAAGATGCCGATGGCGAGTTTTTTCTTGGTCCCGGCAAAGTAGAAAGAGGTTATTCTAACATTACTTGAATTTTATTTTGTAATTTTGAGTTTAATATCAATAAACATATTTTGGAATGTTAAGAAATTAATGTTTTTGTCATTCTGATATCGAAATTAGAATTTATAATTAGCCCCCTCCGGAGTCAGTTCATGACAAATTCATTTGCCACATTCATGGCAAACCTTAACACTGCAAGTAGTTTGCACATGGATTCACGTTTGCATGTTTCCTTATTGGGCCGCTTTTTAAATTGATGCCGTGACCATTTACATTATTCACAAATCAGATTGTCATCAGCCCTTGGTATCAAGTTTTAATCATTGATTGTCGTGGGTTACTGTTCAACAAGGTTTACCTCATGGGGGCTTAGCTTACCTCCCCATCAGACAACGCACAGATTTTATCTGCTGCTTGACAGAAACGCCACAGACTAAATCACTTTTTTCCCGGCCTGTTTTTGTTTTCCCTCACTCTCCCCGACTGCCGCTGTGGGCTCTGGCTCCGTGGAAACCTTGCTGTTGGAAACCAGGTTCGCAAAGATGACATCTGGGAGCCCAGTTTTCCACATCTCTCTGTGTAAGTGTTTTCAGACCACTGGCAAGTCTAATCTTGTCATGTTTTATTAAGGCCTTTATTAGGGAATCTACTCAGCATGGCCCAGCATGTCTCCACTGCTGCTCCACTACTGAGGTTTTCCAGGCGAAATAAGTTTGTGTACAAAAGACATAAATAACAGAGAGTGCCCTAAAAACTGATTACCTAAATTTAGGTCCCAATGTGTCTTTCTTTCTTTCTTTCTTTCTTTCTTTCTTGGCTTTGGCAGCCTCTTAGCTCACTGTAGGTAGTGTACAACATAAACCTACATTTTTAGCCAGGCCCTTGTCATAGTTCCCTGACCATGTTGGTCAGAAAATGTCTGCAGAAATCATCCGGCCTTTTTTTAATAGACGGGGCGATGGAAGATTTAATATCACATTTGAAAAAGCCAGTCCTTGCAGAAATAAAATCACCATCGCCAACATTAAACACTGCGCTTGCTCGTGTGACTGTATTAGGCGGCTACAGAAAAAGAGCTACAACTTCCGTTCACTTATCTGTTCAAATAATGTACAACCCGTTCGGACGATTCTGAGCAGTGCGTTTGAGAATCTTTCCAAGCTCCTGTACGGCAGAATTCTTCCACTCCAGACCTCAAACCAAAATCCGGGCCTTGTTTTCTGTTCTCCCAGGTAACAACTGATTCTGATTGGCTGAAGAGGCTACCCAACGTCCAGGTAGAGCAATACTTGTACCTTTAGGGCCGTGACCTCTACAGATTTTCAATGGTGTTTGGGGACGAGGATCATCATGGCATGGAAGCATGATGGCGCCTCCAGGCTCCTCGCCACGTTTTAACTGTAGAACCACCAGTTAGCATTTACTCAGAAACAGCATCATGCACATTTTTTTTTTGCTGAATGCCTGATTTATGTTATAATATTCTGCTCCTTTTTGGAGCAGGCAATCCTCTGATTCATCCGTGAGTGTTGTGTACAAGTTAGCATATTTGTGGTGTGTGGAACCATAAAGTAAACCCAGGGAGTGGTTTAGTCATCGCCAGCAAATAGTCTAACTAGCTCCACAGACCCAGTGTCAGACAAAACAAATTAGCGTTACGGTGTCCGGGCCAAACCCAAACAAATCCGCGGTCTGTTTAGTAGACCCGCTCGCCACACTTTACTTTCCACAGCCTGTTTATTTTTCTGTTTAGGACGCCACGCTTCTTCAAAAGCAAGCATGCTGGCTGGAGCACCCAGGCCAGGTTATCCTCCTCTTCCTGGCCTGCAAGGGGCGTGTCTTGGAGGAGAGAAAGAGAGAAGCGTTCCCGATTGGTGTGGCCTCCAGATAGGTGGCTGACAGCAGAATTAAATCAGTAGAATCGAACTCCACACACAGAAACACCCACCCTTCCACTGAACAGGACTGAAGGCCTTTTTCACTTAAACAACTTGTATGGTGGCAGTTGGTGACATGGCCTCACACCTCCAACGGTTGTGGGTTCCAGTCCCGGCTTGGACCTTGAGTGTGATGAGTTCTTGCACGTTGACCGCTCTTATGAGTGTGTGAGTGAATGGTGTGTGTGTGTGTGCCCTGTGGTGTCCCGGGATGGCAGCTGGCACCCTCGATCCTGAGTCCCAGGACTAAGCAACTAAGGGTAGCGAGTGAGTGAACTTGTAAAACAACATAATCCAAAAAGAATGTGTTAACTCATGCTTTAAAGACATTTAATCCTTGAAGGATCAAGAAAAGTGAAAGTGAAGTGATTTTCACTTGTGATACACAGCAGCACAGAACACGGTGCACACAGTGAAATTTGTCCTATGCATTTAACCCATCACCCTGAGTGAGCAGTGGGCAGCCATGACAGGCGCCCGGGGAGCAGTGTGTGGGGACAGTGCTTTGCTCAGTTGCACCTTGGCGGATCGGGATTCAAACCAGCAACCTTCTGATTATGGGGCCGCTTCCTTAACTGCTAGGCCACCACTGCCCCACTGAGTGAATGAGTGATGGATGGTGTGATAGAAAATTTCTCTAACCATAGTGTCCTCCAAGGTCACGGGTTTGCACCTGAGTCTCGGTCTTGTGCTTGTGCTCTCCCCATGTTGGTGAGGGTTTCCACATGGGTTCTCCTGTTTCCTTCTTCTGCCCAAACACATGCAAACAGTGTGCCCACGAGTGTGTGAATGGTATGCGTGTGCCGTGGATGAGCACCAATTTTCTCTGGCATCCACAACCCTGGTTTTTTAAATAACCAGTTACGGTTGCCATTAGCATTTGTGTTGATACACCTGGATACCTGTATTAAATGACAAAATTTGAAAATGATTTGTCTGTCTGTTTATACCATTCCTGTTAACACAATTGGGGATATTCTCCTGGGCTAATATAAGCTGTATTCACTAGTTTGACAATTTTTAGTACTGACAACCTGTCTGCATGCTTATTTCGTTGGAGCAAGTCCTCTGTACTTATTGTCATTTACTGTGCTCTTTCTTTCTCAGGAGATCTTTCTCAATCATATCAATCATCAGTGTTACTACTGAGGAGCTGAGTGGGAGGCAACAAATAAGAAATGTACCTTTGTAATCAGGAATTAAGGGATCACATGTAGGTATTCCATTCCCTTTATACAAAATTTATGTTTGACTAAGGTGATTTTTAAGTGATCGTCACACAGACCACAAAAAAAAATCCAACATATGGAAAAAATATTTCAACTAGATACACAGAAGGAAATATTAACTAATATACAGTTAAGGCGAAATGATTAACCCCAGCAGGAATTATGGAACATTTTCCTAAACTTCTACTATTGCTTGCAGCATTGCAATCTTCCAGGGTTTGCAGCATTGATGAAACTTGATAATCAAACATTTACCAGTTCTATTTAGTAGCTTTTGGTAATATAAATATTTTGTAATATAAAATAAATTTTTAGGCTTGCTTTGGATCAAATATAGTAAAAAATTGTGTGTTTTGCCCTCTGTGAATGTTTGCTTTCAAAACACACTTACAGTATTTCCTATGCTGTCAGCTGACTTTCTAATAATAGTGAAGTGATTGTCACATGTGATACACAGCAGCACAGCACACGGTGCACACAGTGAATTTTGTCCTCTGCAACCCATCACCCTGAGTGAACAGTGGGCAGCCATGACAGGCGCCCGGGGGAGCAGTGCTTTGCTCAGTGGCACCTCAGTGGCACCTTGGCGGATTTTCCTAAACTTCTACTATTGCTTGCAGCATTGCAATCTTCCAGTGTTTGCAGCATTGATGAAACTTGATAATCAAACATTTACCAGTTCTATTTAGTAGCTATTGGTTATATAATATTTTGTAATATTAAATAATTTTTTTTTTTTTAATAACCACAGTCAATAACCTTCCTAACAACATTACAGCAGCATAAACAAAAAACAGGGAACTTGAACACATGAGAACTTGAACCATGCCAAAGACAAAGGAAATCAGTCTTGAGCTCAGTAAGAAGATAGTAGAGGCTCGTGATAAGAGGGGAGGCTACACTGCCATCTCCAAACGATTCACAGTGTCTAGAAGTGCTGCAGGTTGCATAGTACAGAGAGAGTGCAAGATATTGAGAATTCTGTAGAGGAAATTGTGTCAGACGCTAGCAAGACACCACAGACATTTGTCAAGAGGATTGTTGCTGACCTGACCTCTTCTGGAGTCAATGTTTCAAGGAACACAGTTGTAAGGGCTCTTCATCATGGTGGACTACCGGGCCATTGTCCCAGAGGAAGAGTGCCAAGAGTGGAGCTGTTTTGTTCGGGTGCACGGCATTATAAAAAAAGAGAGTTATGTTGACATTTTGAGGGAGAATATGCAAAAATCTGATCATAGTCTAGTCTTAGGTCATCAATGGGTCTTCCAACAAGACAAGGACTCAATGCATCGAAATCAGTCCAACCGTTCCTCAAAGAAACCAAGATCCTGGAGTGGCCTGCACAGAGCCCAGACCTCAATCCTATTGAGAACCTGTGGCAGGAGCTCAAAGTGAATGTCCAACATCGAAAACCATACAATTTGGACCAGCTAGAACAATTTTCAATGCAAGTGTCATGGCTGGGTGCGGCTGAGCTCACAGCCTGCACCAAACAGCCTGACAACAGGGCTCTAATCACGGACCGCTGCAACTAATCTGTGATTAGAACCCTGAAAAAGGAAGAGGTGGGCAGTGAGACTTGGCTGCTGCATGGCCCGGTTTATGTTTCTGCTCCTGGCTTCTGATCCCAGATGTTCTGCTTCTGTGCCTTCTTCCACCTTGAGCCCCGAGACGTTACTGGAAATCAATGGAAATCCTAGTAAAGAACTACCCCAAGAGATTGTGTTAGTTGTGGCTCAGAAATGGTATACTAATGGCCAGGGGGCCAATCATTTTGGATGTCTCATTTTTGCCTTTTCTTTTTTCAACTCAATAAAATATCCTAAACTTTGTGCACGTTGTTCTTTATAGAGTATTTGTTTACATTTAACAACAAATGCTTGTTGTTAAATGTCATTTTCATGGAGAATATGAAATAATACAATAAATAAATCTTGTTAGAATTTGCAGACACAGAAGCTTCCACTTACACACTTCTTCACTCAATGAACCACACCCCACCGGCAGTGAACGCACCACTGCCATGGGCATTCAGCCACAGTCGTCCAAAACCATCTCTCATCGCCGACACTCTTGTCCCAGCCTCCGGCATGCTGGAGGGCCACGCTCTGGCTCCGACCGGCTGCGCTGAAAGGCGTAATAAATCATTGGCCTTTTGTGTGCCTCGTACTTCACTGTATGTCTAATCTGTTTTCTCTTCCATGTCCCCATCACCAGGCCATTGAAAGAAGGCCACTTTGTGAGCTGCAGGATCCAGGTCAGAGTTGGGGCGTTGAAGTAAAACCCTGTCGCTGGCTGCCACCGTGCTGTCATCTTTTTCCTTTTAATGTGAATTCAGATGAGGGGACGATCAAGAGAGGCCACCGCTGCACTGCATGAAAACCCTGTGCTGCAGTGACCAATGCAGAGGCAACCATCTCATTTCTAATTTCTAATTTCCTTTGGTTTTGCGTTTGCGGAGTTTGCACACTCTCCCTATGTTAGAGATTCCACCAGATCTTCAAATTGAATCTATCAGGATTTGGACTAGTCAGGATTCTAATTGTAATGATCAATACATTCTATATGAAACCCAGAAATACTCATACAGGATCCATCCACATCTGTTCTTTGAGTCACTGGTTTTATGTAATGTTTATCATCACCACACCTTTTATTTTCTGCTGCACTGGCCCAGTAACCATTGTGATTTTACAAGAAAGTAGCTGTTTGATGAACAAAATCACATTAAATAAATATATTAAGTAAAATATACTATGACCTTACACTGTAAATGTCTAAATAATTAAATCACTAACCGGGTTTTAGTTACTAGATTTAATATGGTTCTTTTGTAGAGCAATGACGGACAGTGACTGACATTATTTGAAGCTTGAAGCTGAAATGCCTTATTGTTTAGAGATCAAATTATATGACTTGATATTGCAAATATATGGTTATATATAGTTTTTGACCAGTTTAGCAATAACGCAAACAATAATAATGGTTCATTTGAGTTTCTCATGCTTTTTTAGAATCCGTTTGAATCTGGGAGTCATCTGTATGCCACTCCCGTCATCCCTTCCCTGATTTAGTCGTTCCAGGGCTTGTCAGTTCCTGCACCCTCCAGGTCCCTTTTTCCTTTTCTCACTGGTGGGAGCCCAGTTCCTGAAAACAATGGAATGGACTTATCTTGGGATTTCGATCTGACCTCTTGTTCACGACATCTCATCTCTCCCTCCACGTTCCGATTGTGAATTTTTGAAAATTATTTTCCTGAACGGATTACCAGAGGTGCCGTGTCTCCAATTAAACTTTCCTCACAGAGGCATGCCAGGTCATTAGTTAGACTTAAAAGACCCACGTCAAGTGTCACACAAAGGGAGGGGGGGGCGCAGCACTGCCAGGCCAAGTGTCAAAGGTCAATCCTGCAGGACAAGAAGGCGCTGTCGGGATAAATGCATAATCTCCACCACTTGCTGGGGAAATTTCTTCTGTCTGTTTGGATAAAATGGATTAATTTTGTACCAACTTCACCACCACCCTGTGTGCCCCTTTGACCCCTCTCCCCAATTGTCCCCTCCCACCCCTTCAGGAACAGGTCCTTAGCTGGCCAATTTGATTCCCAACTAGTTGATTCCCAAGTAAGAATTAAAATTCCACCCTTTGGCGCGGATCCTGTCGGGCTGTCATGATGTGAATAACACGGGTTGGCGGTGAGCCGGGAGGGCCTGGCATGAGCCTGCATGATGGCGGTTTTATTTTAATGAAGAGCAGGGGGGGGGGGGGGGTTGCCTATTCATTGTTTGCATGCAGCCATCACGGGGACAAAGCATAAATAACGAGGGGGAACCAGAATCTGGCAGGCGGCTCCAAGCCCACACCCCTAAACCGTGCAGCGTCAGACAAAAGGCGCAATTAACAGCCCTCATCTCCCGATTCCCCCACAGCTCGTTTGTTTCCTCCCTCCTTGTACTATTACTTTATCATCCGTCATTTTTTATTTTATTTTTTTCATGAGAATTCCCTCTCTCTGGTGCACGGACTCCGACACTACTGCTTAGACTCAAAGTCAGCGCGAGCCTCTGTTCTCCCGGGGTGTTTGTTTTTGAAGGAAGCGCGCCTAGATGATGAACCCACTGACTGATGCTCTTGTAAAACACACAATAAGCAGTGGAAATGTGAACCATGTGCACGCTCACTCCTGAGAGGAAAACCACAGTAGCAGGTCAAGGCTGTGCGGTGTGCAGGGCCAGCGAGAGGACAGGAGTGACTCCGTGCTTGGGACTCCAGCGTCTCCACTCGCGGAGACTGTGGGAAGGCCCCGCACTTGTTTTGTACTTTGTTTATGAAGCGGTTGCGCCATAATTGGTTTCTGTCGATATAAATCACTGCAGTGTTTCTTTCAAGCGCTTGCCTTTCTTTTTTGTTTCCCCCATGAACACAGTGGCTCTGAATAAAATTCTTGGAATATCATTATAAACAGATCTTTACATTTACATTTGCAATATCACAATTCCAGATAAACTGCCACATGTAGCATGTTGTGGAGTCCACACACACACACACACACACAGAAAAAAACACAACAGGATGAGGAACGGCAGCTTTTCAAGGTGTGGGCTGAAAGGCAGAGGGACAAAACAAGGCAGTTTAGCACAAGTACTCACATGAGCAGCAACACAAGCCTGGTTCTCGGGTTGACACAGTGAAGATGGCACACCCACTGGTGGGGGCACTGGAGTGACCGGGGTGTGCACAGGCGCGGTGTGTGAAGTGGGTGTGGCTGTTGATTATTGAGTGATCGGTCCAGTAGTGTCGATGCTCGGGTGCGTGTGTATGCGTGGAGCATGCTACAAAAGGGGCGGAGCCGGGCGTCACAGAGTTCCAAAATAAAACGGATAAATTAATCAGTAATTAAATAATAAAATGTGTTGGGAATTACTTTAAAAAAAGGAAAATTAAAACATATTTAATTCAATTTGACACAAACTTTGAACACTGAAAATAAAAAAATTATTTATTAATGAAATGTGTCAAATTTATTTCATTCGGCCCCATTCAGCACATCAGGAACTATCCCATCAAAGTAAGTGGGACGGACTAACGCTGATCTAGCCTGTAGCGGTTAAGCAGCGATAGTTGGTAGTTGGAGTTATTTTAGCCGGTAGAGTCCATGAATGGTAATGGCATGTTGGAAAGGACACAGGCTGGATCAGCATTAGTGAGTATTTAGAAAAAACATACAATATTAAATATTGTTCTATTTAGACTGTCATTTGTGCATAAAAAAAAAGAAAATACAAACAGACATTGTAGAACATGCAAAAAAATGTGACATATGTTTCTCAGTCCTTGCATTATATGTGTATATTTTACCAGAAACATCTACTCATTTATGTTTTTTGTTTTCTGACAATTCTTACACTGTAAAAACAAATAAAGCTAATGAAGAAATTCCCCCATGAATATAGAGATTATTCAGAATAATCACTGTGAACAACAAGCCCTTCATCACTGACTCATTTTACGCTTTGTCTGCAGTTTGGGAAAAAAAACTCGTGCGGCGGCTGGCTCACAGGTGTGCGGCCTGACAGGTGTATATTCTGGGCGCTGCCCTGGCACCGCGCGTTGTCCTGCTGCCATTTACCCAGGCCATGTCTTTTTTTCCCCCACTGGGTGGAGAAACCAGGCCTCCTTCTGCCCTTGCCCTGAGCCTGTGAAGGCCTACTGTCAATGTGAGGGAAGAGGTGAGAGCAGAGGATTCGGTTTACTGGGGCAAGCTGAACTGAGTGGATAAAGTCGAGATAAAGTTCCAAGAGACACTCTGGGGCACGCGTCTGCACATCAGTCAACCATCACGGAAGACAATTTCATGAAAAAGAGAACTTCTGGGTTATATTTCCTTTTTTTGTAAAATGTGAAGGAATTCAGATCAGCATGTTAAAATATTTGATTTATTATTTCTTGTAAGGCCTTATTTCAGTCTATCCCAAAGGGCTTACAAAAGGGTTACAAATTTATAAAAAAAAAAACTATGCATGAAATGTTTGATATTGTACATAGTCCCCTGTAAATAATATTGCAGACACATAATGTCTTCCTACATCCATAAAGATGTTGCTTTTATATAGGCGGCTGTGTTTCTGTTCTTCAGATCTCGAAAAACGGACATCATGCCGTTTTTCTGCATATTTCACGGCCGCTCTCCCCATGCATTACATATCAAGTGTTATACAAGCCATGAAGGAGTGAGTGGAAGGTTCTAGATGTGCACCAGCAAAACTTACACAATACAGTGCGGCTTTCCATTTCCTCCCTGCTCCGCTTTCCGTTTGGCAGGGTAACCCTTAATAATCTCGCAGTTGAAGGCAGTGGGTATTTTAATGCCCGTGTTGATGTTGAATGATGGCCCGCGCGCTGGTGCATTGTGTAACTCTTGCGCAGCGGCTGCTGTGTTTACAGGCCGATGTATGGAGCTCTGCGCCCGCATTGCACCCCGCTGCGCCCTCCCGGGGAGAGACGTGCAGCGTAGTGTGCCACGGCGCGGCCTGAGCTATTTTGGAGATCGGTTCACAGCCGCTTCGCGCTGGTGCTGTGCGAGCTGCGTGGACCCGCAGATTCTTGCCCTCCTGCGGTCAGGTGTCACCCGAAGGTGTCCGATGTGCTTGGCCGCCGTGCTCCAGTGGTCTGTTTGGTCGTTCGGGGTTTTTTGCTGCCATGCTCAGATTAGCAGCTATCTCCACTAGGTTCCGTGCTTTTCTTGGAAGCTGAGCCTGCTGCTGAGCGACCTGCAGGAACTGGGAGCATTTTTTTCAAACGGCCTCAGTTCTGAATAAGTCCTGATGGAGTCAGCTCACAAGCTATGAGCGTTTAGCTCTAGGTGCTCTAGATCCTGTGGATTCATTAACGCATTGACATTCATCTACATTTATGGAGCAAATTAGGGTTAAGTGTCTTGCTCAGGGACACAATGGTAGTAAGTGGGATTTGAACCTGGGTCTTTTGGTCCATAGTGTGTTACCCGCTAGGCTACTAGCACCCAAACCCAACACAAACTGTACAGGCCTGACCCATCTTTATACCATGTTTTTTTTTATACAAAATTGTAGGTGTTTAATCAATGCAGTGTTACATCCTAACCACTAGGGACAGTACGGGCCTAGCAGGTAAGGAATGGCCCCGTAATCAGATGGTTGCTGGTTCGAATCCCGATCCGCCAAGGTACCACTGAGGTGCCACTGAGCGAAGCACCGTCCCCACAAACTGCTCCCCAGGCGCCTGTCATGGCTGCCCACTGCTCACCAAGGTGTGATGGTTAAAAGCAGAGGACACATTTAGTTGTGTCACCGTGTGCTGTGCTAGCTATGCATCATAACGACAATCACGTCTAGTTTTCACTGCTCTTTGCTATGGACACTGTTAAATTTCCTGTTTGCCTGGTTGGAAACGTGTTATTTGTTACTACTTATTACAATTGTGTCCCTGAGCAAGACACTTAACCCTGAGTGTCTCACAAAGGGGCATTTGTAATGTATGAACCTCAGGAAGTTGGAGTCAATACTTCTGTTTATGTTTTATTCTCTCCACTTACGTAAAAATCAAGGAACCATTCAAATTGTTTCTCACTGCCTCCCCTGCCATCTACTCCATCTCTTTCCCCTTTACAGGCGGAGACCCCGCCATGGTTTTGGTGAGCTAGGGGGCTCATGTCATCGGTTCTCCCCACGACCCATACTCTTCCGATGACAATGTTAGGAGCCAACCCCAAAGCGCGTCATACAGTGAAGTAATCTGGACCGGCCTGCCAGACTGCAGTAAGCGATACCCCTCCAGAGGTTTCACCACACAACTCAAACATGATAAATCCTCAGAAAATAAAAAAAAGTCATACAACAGAGAGGAGTTTCTCCCTCAGTGACTGCTTGGTCACAAGAAGTGTTCTGTCGGAGTGCTGTTGAGCCGCGGGTCAGCCGCACACACAAACATCCTGGGAACAAATTTTGTCACTGTAGTGTGATTCAGCGATAGCTGGAGCACATTTAAAGAATGACTGTGAACTGCGTGAAGTAAATTTGTTACTGTTTGGAGGTAGTGGCTTGGAAATACCTGTACATAATACATAAAAAAAACATAATTAGTCTATTATAGTCGTTTATCACTTTTTAGCCAACCTTAACTGTTCGTTTTCAATTAGCTGTACATTATTAGTTAAAATATTAGTTAAATTAACTAAATAACTAGATGAATGTTGTTTATCATACATAATACTTACCTTTCATTTACACCTTTTTCATCAAGTATGAAGCTTTAAATGGAGTTAGGTGCTAGTGGGTTAGATGATAATCTTGATTGGCTGTTACAATATGACAGGTGGTTACATTGCGTGGGGTGGTAGTAGCCTAGTGGGTAACACACTCACCTATGAACCAGAAGACCCAGGTTGAAATCCCACTAACTACCATTGTGTCCCTGAGCAAGACACTTAACCCTGAGTTGCTCCAGGGGGGAGACTGTCCCTGTAACTACTGATTGTAAGTCGCCCTGGATAAGGGCGTCTGATATATGCTGTAAATGTAAATGTAGAGGCTCTTGATCACCTCTTTCTACTGGCAAAATAGTCTGACTAAATTTTTTATAATTTTACAGTTAATAAAATAAATAACTTGCGACTATTTTTGAAATGTAAAAAATATAGAAACATTGTTTTTGAATTAAATATAAAATGTGTGGGATTTAAAAAAAAAATGTCACTCATGCCCATATGGCTCTCACCCCTCTTATGATTATGCTGTTTAGACATGAGTGTATGTACAGGCAGGCTCTTGGAAAGTGTGGTTGACGCAGTGTGCTGGAGGGAGAACTGCTACCCGACATTTCAAGCAAGGGGCACAGTGCCAGTCTGTCTTTTCACCAGGGATGAGCCATTAATCTCAGTTTGTGTCCCTTTAAAGGAGCTTCCTGACCAACGTAGGAAGTTGTCATCACTGGTTAATGTTGAACCCTTGTGGAGTATGTGTCTGCCAGACTGATGCATGGATTTTAAAGTGACACAGATCTGATCACAACAGCAATGTGGTAAATTGTGGAAAAGTTGCTCTCCTGCTGCTATTGACAATCAGAGTCAAGTCAGTAGTAAAAGGAGGCCATCTATCCGGTGGTGGCCTAGCAGGTAAGGAATCGGACCTGTAGTCGGAAGGTTGCGGGTTCGGATCCAGAGCCGCCAAGGTTCCACTGAGGTGAACAAAATGAGCAAAGCACCGTCCCCACACACTGCCCCCCGGTTCCTTTCATGGGTGATGGGTTCATTGTGTGCTATGCTTGCTGTGCTTCACAATGACAATTGCTTCACTTTCACGTTTTAAACCAAACAAAAAAAAAAGTTTCATAGTTGTCATGTGAAATGTTCCCTAATCATTTTCACCTGTGTCAGTTGAATAAAGCTGCCCTGTTCATTTCTGTTCGCCATCAGGTCTTTAACGTTATGTTCCATGTTCACCAGTGTCAACGTCTCGGATGTCTCCCCTGTCTTGTGCTTCACCAATTAAACCCCTGTTTCGTGATGTCAGGTGATTGCGTCCTTCAATCCTCATCGTCTCGCCACTCTTCGTCCTCCTCTCCGTGCGCCCGCCTCATCATGCCCGCATGGACGGGACACCTATTTGCCTCCATTTACCAGCACTATGTTGTTTTCTTTGCAAGACCTCAAATGTAAGTTGACTTCTTTTGAGTAGCTGCTCCACACCACACTGCGACGGAGGAGCACAGGATGGACTCGATGATTGCAGTGTAGAACTGGATCAGCAGCTTCTATGGAAGACAGGACTTCATCCGTTGCCTCAGGAAGTACATCCTCTGCTGGGTCTTCTTGAGGATGGACGAGATGTTGGTTTCCCACTTCATAACCTGGGATATGGTGGTACTCAAGAACTTGAAGATCTCCACAGTAGACCCTTGGCTGTCTACTGTCTATTATGAAGTATTTTGAGATTTAAAATAAAACATGCAGGTTATACAGTATTTATTTTTTATATTTTATCCCTCAGAGAGATGACCTAGGGTACAGCAGAAATGGGAGTAGACTGGACAAATTCCAATGGTGAGACACACAGAGACAATTGGAGTTGCTTACATACCTGCAGTGAAGATCTTGGCCCATTGTTCTTCTTTATGTTCTTTTTCCTCTTTATATTCTTCTTATTTTGCATTGGTGACCATATTGGAAAGCTTCCTCTGTTGTGGACAAGCTCCCTTTCTTCTGAAGGTACTGACTGCAGTTTGTGGTCATATAAAAAAGTTGTGGGAACCTCTCTGGGTCGTTTTGCAAGGACGTTGTGTTTGGTGTGCTGTGCCGAGAGGAAGAGGGGAACTCTGAAAATGTTTATCATGTTTGTGGGAGAACCGGAGCATGTTAAACATAACTGTTGTGTTTTTGTTGTTGTTTGGGCCTGAAGTGGTATGTTCCTGGAGCAGAAAAGTTCAGTCTTTTGAAATGCAAATTTCAAAAGACATGGTCTCCTTTGTAATTATGTAATAATTGTATTACTTTGTTGTCCATTAAATTTTTTTTTGTGTAAATATCTCTTCCAAGAATGTTTATTAACTGAATGGATTAATTTGAGAAAATAATACATCCTCCTCCAATTGGCACTCTACTCTGTCTGTTTAGGCTCGACCCATTTCTTTTCCCTCTTGAAGACAGCTTCTGTCTGCTTCTTGAGAACATGGCCAAGCCAGCGCCCACCATCCAGACAGCGAACATGTGGGAGGGGTATATTTATTCACTTCGAGGATGCAGCCCCGGCACGTTGCATGGTGCAGGCGCTGGCTGCTCCGGTACCACAGGAGAGGTGTACCACTGTAGCTGGGGGCGGGCGCTGCACATTCCATGGTGGGGGCCTTCGCCAGGCTTCCGTCCCGCTTAAAGTCGGATAGATGGATGGCTGCTCAGAAAGAGTGACTCATGGCTGTGGTTCTAGACTAATGCCACCCATAACCACAGACAGATAAGTCTCTCTCTCTCTTTTCTTTTTCTTCTTCTTCTTTCTCTGAGCCTCCACACTGTCCAGCACATGAAGTAAAAGACCGAAGAGGCACGATCCTCTTCTTCACACACCTCTTCCTCAATGTTGACCTTCCATTTTCCAACCAGAATTGGCTATGCATGAGTCTTAAATATATATATATGGCTCATACCGTGTGCTGCCACTGTGACACTGAGTGCATAGAGGCACAGCAGGTGCACGGGATGAAGTAAGGAATAATGACACAGCTCCAGAATTTCCGGTGTTCCAGGATTTTGACGTTTTTTTCTTCTATTTCACTGCATATTTAAAAAAAAAATTATCGTACTTCATTGATGCAAGTACACACACACACACACATCTATGTGTGTGTGTGTTTGTGTGTGTAATATATATGTATTAAACAAAGAAAAAGGCCCAGGGTTGCAAAGATGCAAAAAAATATGCTTTATTTGTCAATGTAGTGGTAAACATTTCTTCTGAATTAAATAAAAATAAATAAATAAACAAACAAACATCGGGTCCTAGTGAACCAGACAAGGGATTTCATTGATGGATATTTAAAAAAAACTTGTAAGGTTGTAAATTGCTCTGGATAAGAGCATTTGCCAAATGCTGTAAATGTAAATGATCTGGAGGTGCGGTGGCCACTGCAGCATAACGCTTCACCATTATTGGCCAAATTGTCCAAAATTGCAAGGATGTGTGGAATCCACAGGGATTGGGTACATTTTACATATTACGTATTGTGATAGCGAGATCCGGTGGGAATTCTTTGGGGGAAAAAAATTAAGTGAGAAAGGTGTAAAGGATCATCTGGAACTGATCAAACCCCATTAACAACTCAAAGCAATGAAGAACAGCCTTGGAGAAGACAGTCGGGGCCAAAAGCCCCAGTCTTGCTACCTTATTTTCTGTGTTCTTCAGCCAGAGTTTAACAATCTGTCATTCTCACCTCATCCTTGCCGTCAGTTCCCCCATCTCTCCCTAACCTCATGTTTTCCCCCATGGGGCTGGCTGCATACCTGTGCTATGTCCGGGCATGACAGCAGTACAGGTGATGAAGCCCTGTGTGTGTGTGCGTTGATTGAGGGGAGGAGACCCCCTGTGGGCCAGTCAGTGTAAATGGGACGATGGGGGACCGGGGGCGTAGCCACTTTCTTTTATGGGAAATACCACCATGGGGCAATAGGTGTGTGCATACCTCTGAGGACCCTGGAGCGAAACTGGAATTTGCACGGATAATTATCAGCGGCTTTTCTTTCTTTTTTTTCTCTTTTTGTGTATTTTAGAATCAACCAAATTGACTTTGATATTGACCTTATAATGCCTATTTTTTATTTTGTTTCTCAAACCTAAACCTTACTGGGCTGTGTTGGTGTCTCTTTTAATCCCTGTATCTGTTTATTCTGAATAAACTGCACAACCTTGTAATATGTAATAAATCCAGAAACACTAGATGGCAGTGTTGTGTCTGGCTCATAAGTGTAAAATCCTTACATTTCTGCCCTCTGTCCCCTTACAGTTAAGGCATGTGCTTGGAGAGCGTCCACTATCCTCTGCCTCCATGAATGAAATCCGGCGGAAACCTCCATCTCGGCTCTGTAGTGCTGCAAATAGCGTGGCCTGCATCCTGTGGTCTGCGTGGAAAAAGTCCTGCCTCTCGGGGATTCCTGTTGGAATGTGGAGCGCATATCTGAAGTGAAGTGCTTTACAGCCGTCCGACGGAGCTTGTGTAGCAACCGTGCCCTCACCTGGCTACACTTGGTTTATTGATTCATTAATTGTGGAAAACCCCTGTTTTCCTCACAGATTACTGA
The DNA here is from genome assembly GCF_900700375.1 of Denticeps clupeoides. Classification (NCBI taxonomy): domain Eukaryota; kingdom Metazoa; phylum Chordata; class Actinopteri; order Clupeiformes; family Denticipitidae; genus Denticeps; species Denticeps clupeoides. The sequence goes on along the minus strand of NC_041723.1, from coordinate 4,837,293 downwards.
AACAGAGAAGTTAAAAAGTCTGGAGAGGGTCTCCAAACACTTGAAGTGTTCCAAAGTGCAAATTAATGCAATTAAAAGCTTTATTGTCCTTCATGTGTGAATTCACAATATTGTATATATGTATATGTAGACATTTGCTTTATTTCCTCATCATTAACAAAACTGAGGTGTATTTAACAAGTAAAGGCTATCGTGAACCACATCAGATGAGAAACAATGTCTCCTTATTTGCGTACCTGTGTGTGTACAGAGGGGGGAAAAGGCATTTTCGCCAGTTTGTCGAAAGACAAAGCAAGCTTCTGTGTGTTGCCAGACTGTAAAGCTCTTAAGAGGACGTGGCTGTGCTGATAAGAGAGGCTTGCGGGGGGCACTTCTTCATGTCTTCATCACTGGGGAGGAGGCCGGCCTGCAGAATGTCAGGAATCTAATCTGTAACTGAGCAGGAGAGCATCGAGATTGACCTCCCATGGTCCGGCGGTCTTCCCTCCTTGGTGGGAACACACACACACACACACACACACACACAGAAAGACCATGCACATCCATCTCCACTTCTTCCTTATCTCCTATAGAACATTTTTATCCACTTTATATCATGTAAGACATCCCCCCAATCCCGCACAAACACACACACACACACACACCTTTTGCTCTGCTTCCCCAGTCCTTTTAGGTCTTTGTGAAAGGTTGAGCACCAAGAAAGGGCTCTCCTGTGGTAATCTGGTTCATTCTGGCTGAGCTAGTGTTGGGTTTGTTCTGGCTCTGTAAGAGCAGATGGGGGTGGTGGTGTTGGTGTCCGTGTGTCCGTGTGTGTGTGTATGAGAGTGTTTGGCCTGATGCAACCTGCCTCCAGGCGTGACTTGGAGCAATTAAGGCCCAGCGCTTCATTAGCATGTGTAAGAGGCTTCAGTGCTGCTGTAGCACTCTGGCACTGTCTGTACTGAGAGCTTTTGTCACATCTCGGTGAGAAGATGGAGCGAGGGAAAGTGAGAAGGTGAGAGAGTGTCAGACGACAGGAAGAGGCTGTGAGAAGGAGTGAACCAAAAGAGGGGAAAAAAAAAAATGTATCGCTAGCGGTTTAGACAAACTTGGCAAACTGTCTGCGTTATTAAGATTTCTTTTCTTTTCTTACAGTGACAAAAGAAAGATAAGACATAGGTGCATGCCTGCTCACCGTTAATGAATTTTCTGAATTTCTCTTTTTTTTTTATTCCACTACACTAGGTTATCGGCTGCTTTTGCATAACTGAGAGTTTTTCCCCCCTTATCTTCAAGTTCTGCGGTCAGCTGATCCAGGTCACGGCAAACACCATGGCGGATGACTCTGCTGGATGAGAAGGTATTGTGCCGCGTCACCATGGCAACAGCACATGAACACACACGCACACTGTTTGCACTTGCTCTCGTGCTAGGTAATGGCTAATCTTTTATCGGATAAATAAAAAAAAGTAGCCAAGAAGACGTTTTTTTTTTTTTTTGAGCTTTTGAGCTTTGACTCCCTTCAGGTCCCCTGCTCTAACCAAGACACAGCTGCTTTGCCGAGCAATAATGTGTCGCCGAGGAAATTGTATGATGATGCATTGGTTTTTGCAGTAGCAATTATTGGAAAAGTGGTCTGTAATCTGTGGTATTTCCATGATGTGCGTTAGCATTGCAGCGATTGCAATGCTGTTCTCATGTCTCATGATGTGGCCCACCTTACAAGCAAAATCTCTGTCTCACCTACTCGTTTACGGGGCATTTTTTTCTGACTTTTATTATATTGTACTGTTGAATTACAACAGAAGAGATTACATGACACACATAAGGTTATGTAATAAACCAAAAAATATTTTAGCCTCTTCAAAGCTGCACAACAATCCTGAAAGTGTTCGTGTTGGTGATTTTCCTTCAATCGTGGCAATGGTGATGACAACAGTGTACATAGCCGCCATCACGTTCTTCAAAATGGCCTAAAAGCCAATATGCAATAAACTGCATGAATAAAGGCGCTAGTCTCATTCACGTAGCACGGAGGTGCACAGATGACATGGCTCACCCATGCTTCCCCAGTCAAACAGCCGCGCTGGGAAGGGATTCGCGGCGGGCCGGCCTCCTATCTGGCATACTGGCAGGCACAAAACAAGCCCCTGTTGTAACATCCTGCTTTTAATCTGGGGAGATCAATAGCCGGTGCCTACTTAATCAAGGCAACCAGCCATTGCTTCCCCCTCTCCCGACCAGCCTCCGCCCTTTGTGTTCACGTCCCCTCCGGCACTCCCCGAAGTAATATGTAACCAGGCCGATGGTGATATCACCGTCAGTAGAGCGGGGTTAATAAAAGGCTGAGCACCTGCGCTGCCTACCTGCCATCGGCTGCTAATGATACGACTTGTGCAGACGCCGCCCCCCCAGTCCACGTCCTTGGATCTCTGGATCCTGGCAGTGGCTCAGGACCGGCGCGGCTATGTCTCAAATGCCTCACTAACACGCCAGGCCCAGGGGCCGTTCTGACCAAACCCCTTTCGGTCAAGTGCCAGCCTGGCCAAGCGAGCTGTCACCGCATGGGGGGACCTCAGTGGCCACTGGGCCGGACAGAGATGCCTCTGTGAAGGGACAGAGGGACGTGCGTCACGGGAGACGCCTCAGCTCGCCTTGGCGATTTGATTGCTTGTTTGCTCTGTGGGCGCAGAGGGGCTGCGGAGGCTTGTCCTGTGGAGCGAGGACGGGCATTTGTTTGAAGAAACCCTGCGCTCTCAGGCCTCATCTCCGCCCTGCACGGCCCTCCTGATTTATGGGCCATCCGTTGCTATGATACCGGTGTGCACAGCAGGTCCTCAGCGGACCTGGTAACCGAAGGAACGTCTGCAGCCGCGGCGTCCTTAATAAACATCCAGGGCCAAGATTTTGGGCGCAGATCGCAACAAGTTCCAGCTGTTCAGATAACTTATGCACTTCGGGGACGCTAGCTGTTGCTTAGATTAAGAGCCTAAAGCCACACTGGTCTTTAAAGGCTTCACAGTGTTTGCATTCGCCATGAATGTACTTGTACCGAGTGCATGAATTTAATTAAGCTATGCGGGCCGGAGCCAGTTTTTTCATGCCCCGCCCCACCTGTGCTGCCGCCGTAGTGTCCAGAGCCGTCCCTCCCCCTCGCTCGCCTCTCCTCTACCTATCCTGCAGCATGCCAGCTTGCGAGTCTGTGGACGGGTCCGAGTAGCTCGGCGAGGTTCAGCAGGCTGGATAGGCCAGCAGTGCACTCTGTGCTGCGCTTATGCAAATAGACCACCCAGAGGTAGTGAGAGAAGGGTTAGGTGTGATGGCCCTTGGAGATGATCAGAGGGGCTAAGCACCTCCTTGTGATTTAGCCGCTGGAGTCACTGAAGCCGATTCACTGTCATTCTTACTAGAGAGTGAGAAAGAGAGAGAGAGAGAGTGAGTGTGAGTGTGCGCCTGCGACGGAGAGTTTCCTGAGAACCTCACTCTGCAGCCATCTAATTCACTACTTGCAATTAAGTTAAAGCAATAAACCCTGAGCGATGGCTTCCGAAATAATATACTTGATCAATAATCATTGTTTGCACCTCATTTAAATAAACATGTGTTCAGATATTATCACTATACAATACAGGAAAAGCAGGAAATATTTGATTAATGATTATGGCTGAGAGCTTCTGGAAATTACAAGTCCAATATCTCAAATTATTAAGAGATTACCAAACAAGCAATTTACACAGATTAAATTTGAACCAAATTAATGAAACGCGCTTTTCTCAATAGTCAAACAAAACGTTGGGCTGGAAGTGAGTGCAGTAAAATCAGACGAACTTCCTCAGGTCTGAAAGCAGCTGAACTTCGTCTGAGGGCCTGGGTTTCCCCTGAGGTAACCTGGACTGCGGGGGAGGGGGGGGCACCCTACAACATTCTACTTCCCCTGAACAATGGATGCATTTCAGATGCCAAATTTCAACCATTCTTTAGCCTCTACCCATCTTTCCATTTTTCTCTCACCTGTGTAGCCTTATCCAGGGGTCCCTGGGGGTGGAAATTGCAAGATTGTGATGAATAGAGGCATTTAAAAGGTTTTGGACATATTGTATACACTGAGGTGGCATGCTAAATTGCTAAATCTGTACATGTGTGCCTGTCCTGAGAAACTGCTTCCTTTAGGGGAATATGAGGGTTTCATGAAAGTAGGGATCAAATGGGCCCAAAAGCACCTGTGTAGGTTTAACTCTCTGCTCATCCTTCCGGGTGAAGACAGCGGACCAGCTTTAGGAGATAATATACATCACAACACTCCAGGCTCTGCTGTCATTGACATTTCTGTCACCATTATTTATATTAAGTGCCTTTTTTTTTGTAAAAATACCCTTTAAATTCTATTCTACCCCCCATTTGGCAAACTATTATCAATTTCATAAATCTGGTCCATCATTCAGCAGAGCATAAAAAAGGGGTTTTGGTTGGGCCGGTGATTCATGTGTGGACGGACGCATAGTAAGAGGTGTCCTTGAGTGTGGTGTTTTGATTGGCCCCGTCTTGGGATGTTTTTCTGCTGGGTGTTTTTTTTCTCCCGGTGCCGCGTCTCGCCTCCCTCCCTCCCTCCCCACAGCACAACGGGACGGACTTGCACGACATCCCTCTTTTTTGCCTGCCGTCTGAGGTCCCTCTTCAAATTTTATGACGTTTGAGGATTGTTTTTATTTTCCCTGCGTGGTTTATTGCATGCGCTTAACATGTTAGCTTTGTTTTGGTTTTTTTAAGCGGAATCAGCAATTACAAAGAGCGCAGTTCTGCTGGCACGGCCTCTGAGTCTCAGTTAACTCCTCCAAAAGGATCCTTATGTGCTTTTGATGACTTCGGTTATGAAGCCAACTAGAGATGAGCCTTTTGACCTCAGGCATTTCAGCTACACTCCATGAATGGCATTTATTGTTGGCCTTTGAAAGACAACTGACCAGAAATCCTATTCAAACCTCATGACCTTTTCCTGCCCAAAAGTAATTGCTATTGTCAGAAATTCAGGGATAATGGATGTAGAAAAGGGGGAGCTGTGTGTGTTCAAGTACAGTATGTGCTCAATAATTCAGGGTGGCCTTTCTCACTGACTGGAAATCGGGAAATGGATGGGAAACAATTAAATGGTCATACTGCTGCAGCCTGTAATATTGTACTCTGCATTAAAAGGAACTGCAGGATATTAAGCTTCACCATTGATGTTTGTTGTTTTCCAGAGAGAATGTGGCGTCTCAATTCACGTCTCGTGTCAGTTTGTATCCGGAATGGGCAGCCATGTATGCGGCCGTTTATATTTACATTTACAACATTCAATGATATCCATAGATACCATTAGCTTAATCATTCAAAACCCAATCGGTAGTCTAGTTTGGAGATGGAAAGAGATTGGATCTGAGCACCCTGTGTCGATAAAAATATATGAATCTTTCTGATGTTGCATAGAGCAACTGATGAAGAGTTGGATGTCATCTGGATAGGATAGGATAACCCATGCAGTGGTAGGATAACCTATGCAAATATATGACCTCACCAAGGGTTTCAGTGAACAGGAGAGGGCTGAGCCCTGAGAGACACCAGTAGAGCACTTCCGAAGAGCAGATGTGGTCCCCTTCCATGTCACCTGATAAGATCAATCATCCAGATAGGAAGCTATCCACTGCCATGCTGAGCCACTAATTCCAAAAGTTCTAAGGATGGCCAAGAGAGTCTTGTGGTTGACTGTGTCAAATGCTGAATGGTCCAGAAAGACAACTTTGCTGATCTAGAGGCATGTAGTTTTGACATGTACCCAGAAGAGCGGACTCTGTGGAATGAACAGTTTTGAAACCAGAATGATTTGGGTCCTGAAGGTTGCTCTGGGTAAGGTAGTGTGAAAGTTGATTGTAGGTGGTGCATTTTTGGATTTTACAGAGGAAAGGCCAAGTCAGTTTCTCCCAAAATCTTGCATATGCATGGGGACTAAATGGTAGTAATTTTCTTTTCCAAAAAGCAATTTCATGGTTTTCACCAGAACTTTTCATACCTTTCTCTGTGAGAGCATCTAAAAAAACAAGTTTTTATCAATCGGGGATAATTAATCATCTAATTTAACTGCCGAATAGTTCAGAATCAGAATCATATTTATTGGCCAAGTAAGTGCAAGCACATACAAGAAATTTGATTCCGGTAGATGGTGTCTCTCAAGTACAGTGTAGAAAAAAAAACAAAAAACAACAACAACAACAATGTGCAAGGATGTGTGCAAGTGTTATTGTACAAGTTGTGGAATTTGTTTGTGCTGTTTATAAATAACTATATCTACTGAGTATAAATAAATAAATGTAAGAATGTAAACTAATTCATACTTATTACAAACTTTAAAAACACATGAGTGCAATTTTTTGCTGACAACATTTTATTACCTCCAGCTAAATGATCTAATAAGCAGAAATAAAATCAAATTTCGCAACGTGTGAATAGTTTTTTCTGTAACCGTTTTCTCTGCATGTCCATGGCAGCAGAATTAAGTCAGTCTGAGTCGTTGCCTTGCTTAATGAGCGGGCTGCCATTGTGACGGAGCCTAGGACTGACCTTTGTCCTTCGCGGAGCATGCCGTGAGCGCCGTGACTGGCCGGGTGAAGTCGGAGCTCCGCTGGGATTTGTGTGGCTTCATTCATCTGTGTGCGGTTTCCGCGGGGAGATTGTATGCTGTCATGCGCCGAGGCATGGGAAGCCTTTGTCGCGGCCTGCCGGTATGTGTTTGCTCGTGGCCTCTGCTGGTTTTATTTTGGTTTTTCGCTCCGTGATGGAGGGATGGGGAGGTCAGCGAGGACTTTACCTTTCAACCAACAGATAATCATGAAAACAGACTTGTTTTGAGAATACGTTTCACAGTTTTTCAGATGCTGTGAGCGCGAAGAAAAGAGGCACATAAAACGTGTCCCTGTGCGGCCCTGCTGCTGCCACTAACAATTCAAACGGTTTCTAATTCTAACACAAACTGTTAAGTACACACATAATTAGAAGCCTCCACTTTTTATATGGAGTGTGAACTTTCTTGAAGATTGGAAACATCAGAAGAATCTGGGGAAAAACAACAATTCCGCTCATGCAAATGTTGAAAATTAATGTTGCTATGGCTTTCGATAGATCTGCAAGTTCTGCCTCTCAGCCGAGCTGTGCAGTTCAAATGCCTCAAACAAAACCTGCTAATGTTTAACCAGCCATTGTAGCTCTTGTGAATGTCAGAGTGGTTAGGTGTGGATGCTTCTGGAATTTAGTAACATTTCTGAACATGCAAACCAATGCACGCACGCACGCACACACACACACACACACACACACACACACACTTCCTCTCCGTTGATGTCAGAAAAGATTATCTGTCATTTCTTGGCACTTCGTTGGGTTTCCAAGATGCTCATCAAAGAGGTCACCCAAAGGGTCTTTGATTCTTTACCGTCACAATTCTTTTTCAACTCGTAAATAAGAACGCTGTGAATCCATAAGTCAAAATTCATATTCAAATTATTTATCTGCAGTTATTTATCTTCCTGTCTCTTCAAAGTTCATTAGCCCCACATAAAACACATTATCGTGGTTACTATGGGAACAACTGCAGCCTGTTCGAACAAGGCTTAGCACACAATATAAGTGCCCTAAGTGCTTCTGGGATTAAAGACTTTTGAACGGGTTTGATTTCAGCTCGGGGCTGCAGAACAAGGGAGTAATGGGAGATTAGCTCACTTGCGTTTTTTAATCCCTTGTCAGAGTTCAGCCCTGGTGGCCTGCTGGGCTGCTATCTATACAGCCTGGCTTGATATGGGTTTACTTTTTTCGAACGCTCCATGAAACCGTCAACACTCACCATAACATGTCCTGTTAATAGGAATAGGAATAGAAACGTCCTTGGAGTAATACACCACTGCTAGATGTTTCATATTCTTCTGTCAAATTGGTAGCAAGGCCCAGGGCCTGAAATGGATAAACCCTGAGAGATGCCAATGTCAAAGGCCCCGAACCCATTTTGAGCCAAGAACAAAGTAGGAAAAAATCTGGCTGAGGACTTGTTTTCGTAGCAGAAGACTTTGTACAAGTAACAAAGCAGCACGACACACAGAGAGTGGGATGCATACGCAGAGTGAATTTATTAGAGAAGAAAAACAGACGGAAACGCAGGAATCAAAACTGGGGAGCATGGCTCGGTGTAGAACCTCAGTTCAAGGCTTCACAGTAGAACAAACAAAACCCAGGAATGGCAGGCGCTTGTTAGCATATGCACAGAAAGAGGCAAAATAAGGCCATGTTGAATACAAATGTTGCTGAAAACAACAAAGAGCGGCTACCGAATTAGCAGACTAGGCGCGAAACGTATATATCATCACATGAATGGTATACATGTAACCAGTGGCAGTTCTGGTTCGAGGGGCTCCCTGGGGATAGCTATTTGCACATAACATAAGAACAAGCACCAACCCAACTCTGGCCATAACCTTGTGCTGTGACTGTAAATTCAAAACAAGTGGTAAAGTGGTAGTTATATTGACGAAACTCGATCATTAGATTATGTGTTACAGCGTCAGTACAATTGCAAACCAGTCACTTACATTGTTTGAAGTATTTCTTATGTTTTTAATGTAAAAAATGCAGAACAAGAGCAGTATTCTGTTTCATTTCATAAAAAGTCCTAGGCGGAGCCCGAACTTCTGTCCTGTAGTGTATATATGTTATAAATCAGAACAGCCGGTTCCTAAAGGGTTAAATGAAAGACATGATTAAATATCAGCGCAAGAGTACCTGCACTCAGGTCAGAATTTACGGCGGCCCGCAGGCCTAGCACGCTGCGTCCCTGCATGGGGGAGACGTGCTGTGAAGCTCAAGATGACATTTAATGGCTTGTGTGGAATCGGGCCAAACTCACCTAAAATACCCACTCCTGTCCTCTCCTCCTTGGCTCTCGAGCACTTTGCCTCAATCCAAGAGAGCTCTGCTTTCACCAGACTACAAATGACTGTCAGTTTTTTCCCACCTCCTGCTATGGGCTTGACAAGCAGTGGCAGAGAAATATCACCGACACCATCATTACGACGAGAATCGTCCACGCCACAGTGCAAACCACAGCGCTGTAGCTTAAACGAGCCGCCGCGGTCAAGGAGCAACTTTGTTCCTCGGACAGAAATAATCAAAGATGCAAGCTGTTTAATAAGGTTTGATGGCTGAATCCTCCTGAATGAGAAAGTGCTGTGATTTAGAGCCAGGAGTCATTGGGCTTCACCCACTTTTAATCATCAAACATTTCGTTTGGGTGGTCATGTGCCAACAAAAAAATTGTAGTTCGTTTTTCTTCTTGAAGATAACTACCAAGGTGTTCATTTTTACTTGTTTAAGTCTATTTACATAAATCCCGAGATTGTTGATTTGCTGTGGTCACCTTCAATCAACCCTTAATCATCAGACAGAAAGGGATTGTCATGAAATCGAATGAATTAAACAAATGTTTGTGTTAGATGAAGCTATGGCTGGCATGAGGATTTCATCTACATGAAATCTCTACGCATCTGTTTTGTATGTTTTAATGAAATCATGGATCTAACCACTAAATAAAAGTAGCTTAGACTTGTGACTCATGGGCCACCTGATTGTCCTGCAGTGTCCTCAAAACCGAAGATGCAGCCAGAAAAACAGGTGGTGGAAGCCACATCGTCCTCTGCATCCATTCATGCTTCAAAAACCATCGTCTGCAGAACATCATGTCTATGACTCACACCAGTGGCATTGCATAAAGCTGCTTTTAATTGATCGGCCTGCCGCTGAACAAACATCTTAATGTCCTCGTTCCCACTTTCCCCGCTTCGTCTGTTAATGGTTTGCTCCGCCACAATTGCCCGCCCTGAGAGGGAAGCTGAGGTTAGCGTGAGGTCAGCACCATGTTTCACCGGGGAGCCAGACCATCCATCTTATCTGTCTTCCCAAGCTGAATGCATTGGCGCAATCATTTGTTAGATACTTCACTCACATAAATATATAATCCGATTTTATCGATCTTAGTCGTTCTTTTTAGTTTAGTTAGTTTAAGTTTTCCTTTTGAAGAGCACACAACAAGATTTGCATCTTTATTTAAATGATCAAAGACTTTTGGGAGTCTTTTGAAAGCTCCATACCACGTAGCATATGAATAAAATTAATGATATCCCAAAACAAATGATTCAGACTATTACTGTCTGTTTGGTTTCATATGCAGTTTGTTCTTTCTGCAGCTTCTCCAAACCAATAAAACATTTTGTCTTTTATTTTGCTGTGACTTCTGACTTCTTGATACTGCCAATGCTCAGTTCTTCACTTTACAGTCCCAGTCATGCTGTAACATCCCATATATTATGGCCTTGGATCTGTAGGCCATTTATTTTATATAAAATTATAGCTGGGTTCATCTTTTCACATTTCACAGTCCATCTCAGTGCTCGCTTTCTACCGAAAGTTATTAGAACCTGCATCAAAAAGGGCTTTTTTCCCTAAAAAACATTGTGTGTTCTGTTATACTATTGCCCTTTCTAGTGCATCCAAAAAAGATTCGGTCAAAGATCAATTTTATTTAAAACATCAACCCTGTAAAAGTAAATATTATATAGAAGTTGCAGTTACCAACATAAACATTCAAACAAAAATATTTCACTGTATGTCTACTGAATAATTAATATTCAAATGTATACATTATTATTCGCATTTTGCAATTGCAATAGTATATATTATGCTAATAATTAGAATGCACGCTATTTTATCACTTAGAATTATACATATATATATATATATATAACCAAAGTCATAAGAAGGGGGTAAGAAATAAAAAACATGACATTGGAGAAAAATAAAAAGATGTATTGTAATATGATTTCACTTATACTGTTCTAATGACAAAGACTCTGTCTTTCATCTTTAACAATGTCTTATTTATTCTCTGTGCATCTTTATTATCTGCATCAGAATTCCCTTAAATCTAAAGGTATTTACTTTGGTGCATTCCATTAATTAATTATATTCAGCATGCTAAAGGATATCTGAACAGTATAAATGATCTCCTTGAGGTGGGCTGAAGAGCTCATTTGAATAAAGCGCCCTCATTGGCATCCAAGTAATTTAGTGGCAGGACACTTTTCAGCTCCGTGCTGAGTGTTTAAGGCCCAACATTCGGGGAGGAGTGCAATGGGAAATTCCTTGGAGGGTACAGAGGAGAGTCCGGCGAAACAGTGGGTGTCCCCCTTCCCTCCATTACCCCTCTGGAGTGGACACTTCTTCACCTCCGCCCCCATCTGCTGAACAGCAGGATACACAAAACACATAGGATTAATCCATATAATAGAACAGGTACCTGAAAGGGTTCTGTGGGAGGCAGAGAGGGGGTAATGCGCTGTGTTTTTTAAATGGGAAAACGGAGGGCTTTTCAGAGTGAAAACATGCTGATTACTGTATTGTGGAGTGGCTTTTGATTCCCCCTGCGAGTTTTAATCCGTGAACACAACAGCGCCCCTGTCTCCCACCAATGGCCATTGAGCCTCTAAAGAGACTTCCATTACCAGCGCAGGGGGGATTAATTCTGAACCCGATCAGTCATTAAATAGACTAGGGCCTCGCTGAATTGGGGAAACGGTGGGCTAGCCCTCCGCTGCTTTTGACCGTTGTGTCTCTTTCTTTCCCAAAAAAACGGGGGTTCACAGTTTGTTGTTCCAAAACAATGTGCAGCTAGAGGTTGATGAATGAAGCCTCCCTCTATACATTTTTTGCCCTCTCCTTTTGGCATTTTTCTTCCTCCTCTTCTCCTCCTGCTTCCAGGGAACGCAATTAGAGTGGGGAATTGGTTTGGAACGAAAAGGGCTCGGTGGTGTGGGGAGGGAGGAGTGGGCGAGTGGGTTATTATCCCACTGATAAACCTGAATGGGTCGCCCCACTCAGGGCCCACAAAGAGAGTGGCCGGGCTCGGGGTTTGAGAACGGCCCGATCAAAAGAGGTAAGCAATCGCCAGTGTTACAGAGGCAAAACACACACACAACAAAGGAAGGAGAGAGAACTTGTTTTTTGGAGGTGAATTAAGTCATTGCAAAATTTTACATTCTGCACCTATGTCCAATACCATTTTTTTACACCGGAAGATTCTACAATTTGGTAATACCAAACCTTTCATTGTTTTTCCTTTTTACCTTTGGAGAAAATGAACTCCTTTTTGCCATATCACTTGCATGTTTCATCCTGTTGCAACCCTTTTTACCTGCCACAGACTGCTGGGACTCTACAGGTGTGACCCTGACCTGTAATAGGTGGGCATGTAAGACAGAGCCAGCATCTATAGGGGATCCATAGGTGTTATTGAGAATAACTTCAACCATTCAACACACAAAACAACATTTACACAAAATTAAAATAATCATAATAAAAAAAAATCCACCAGAATTTAAATGAGGAAACATGAAGGTGCATATGTTTAGTTAATTACTGCAGTGATTAATATTTTTCAGATGGCAATATGTTATTTCATTGAGTTGCTTCAATTGGTAAGATATGGGCTCAGCCAAATTGTGTGGCAATTGACCGAAATGACCGTAATGACCACACTGCCTAGATTCATCACTTTCACACACTCTGGACTGAGATGAATAGTGTGATGCACTGCAATAATTTTTTCTTCATTGATGCCTGAAACTGTCAGAAAATCATTGCAGGCTCCATGGCTGTCAAACTCCCTGTCCACACATACACGGGAGTTTTGGAAAACATAGCTTCGACCTTTTCTCCACACCTAAGCAGGGTTTTACGCATCTGAAAACTTTTGGAATATTCCTTGTGAAAATTTATTTCATTTACATATGGACAAGATAAACGAATATTTTTTGTGACGTCACACTGTGTATAAGATTATTATTTGCATGAGGAAATTTTGGAGGAAATACTAGCCCTGGTTATGCTCTCCTAATGATAAGGAAATTTTTGGACATTTCCGAAGGGTGCTGTGCTAAGAAAAGTGTGTGGATGTTGCATATTTAGACAGACAAGACTTCCAGTCAACTTTCTTTTGGGCCATGTTAACTTTATGACTCAAGGTGATAGTCATTCCACACATACGCATTCTTTGCTCTCTGCATCATTTTTGTCCGCCAACAGTAATGATTCCCCACTTCCTTTGGTTGTGATTGTACGTAATCTAGGATTATATTGTCCCCTGTTGCTCTGGCATGCATCTGACAGTATTTGACGTTTGTGGACAGAACAGTGCTCATGTCGACGGGATTAAAAAACAAAAGCAGAAATTCTGATTTAAGACATTTATTGTCAGTACAACAGCACAGGCAGTATATGGTGTCTTGAAATACTGCAAAATAAATATTTATCTATAAACATTATACATTACACATGAATTTACGAGAATTTTCTGTACAAAAAGCGACCTTAGGATCTACAGTCCTCTGGAAAATGGAAAATACCCGTGGGCACAGGGTATTTTCACACATCTTTCAACTGGGACAGTCAAAAATCATTCAATGTTTACTGGTCATAAATTGAAAAGTGCTGGGAAAGACTCTAGTTTTGGATGACTTCAAGAACAGAAATTTGAGGACTTGTTTTCATCTTACCGTAACTCTGATTCAACGCACGCAAAAAAAAAAAAAACAACCTTATGCCAGTGGTCAGTTTTGGACCACACGACCGCTGCTGACCTGCTATTTTTCAGGTGGAATGTCGCTTTTCTTTGCAGCAATGACAAAAAAATTGTAAAATGTAAGAAAAAAAAAATCCCATAAATGCCACTCTGGCCTTACAAACAAAGCACCTACCCCTGCACCACGACCACGTCACTGTCATGCTGGACCAATGGTCAGTAGCCTGTGCCCCATTAAGCTTTAGTCATCTGTGGTCCTGTGGTCAGGATCTGTATATTTTCACCTATGAAGCGTTTAAATGTAATGTTTTCACACGAAGCCTCTCTTGCCTAATCTGAGAGTGAAATATACTGTCCTGGTCAGTCTCCTCTGTCCAGTTACAGCATGTGACTATTTTATTTCATTATTATTTTTTTGGCGGAGGCCACCCTGTCCTTTCTGACTGTCCTCCTGTCGACTCTAAAAATAATTCTGCTCTGGGTGTTCAGATTTTCCTGCCTCCGAGTCGCCCATGGCCGTGACACACCGCGTGGCCGGCGGGAGAAAAAAAAAAAAGGTCACGTCTTACGCATTTTCACCACGCACATATCAGGAAAAATCGTTACTCTGCGGTGCAGAGGTTAAAAAAAGAGCAAGGAGCCCGTTGCTTAAGTGAGTCTCCCCCCTCTATCCTGGGAAGTGTGGCGGGATTTACAGCGCTAACCCCAAGAGAGAGGGAAAGGCAGAGGAGAAAAGTAGAGAGAAAGTGAGGCCTGGACGATAACCCCGGCTCTGAGGAGCCCTGCCCTGCTAATAGTTTCCACGGCAGGCGGGGGACACTTCCTGTGGCTGGACGGCTGGCTGGGCCCTGGATGCGTGTCGCGGTGGGCCTGCAGCCCTCAGCCAGAGCCCACTTCCCTCGGGTCAGAGGCGCTGCCGCCTTCTGCGCTTCAGCACGACTCAAGAGACCTGCCAGCCGTCACGTCTCTGCAGGTCCCACTCACAGCTGCCGAGCGGTAGTAATGTACAACTTGCTATTTAAATAATGGAAGATTTCATTTTAGGCCTTTAGGCCTGGCTTAATTGCCAAGAATTAAAGAATTTGTTTTGGCCCGGTGAAGCAGTGAGGTCAGATTTGCTTTTCATAATTCTCATGTCCTAATATGCCATGGAAATTCCCTCCGTTTGAGACTTAACTGCAGTAACAGCAATGCTTTTGGGACAGAGCTTTAATCACTGAAACTAATAAATCGGTTTCTGTTCACTTCGGGGTTTTTTTTTTTTTTTTTATGCTGTACAGTTTACGGCAGAAATATGTAAATACAGGGCTGCCGTCATAAGAAAAAGTCCCAGTTCCTTGTTGAAGCGGGTGAGTCTGTTGCATTTCAACTCTGTGTCCCCTGCATTTAACCTTGGCGAGTGGTGGGCACGCATTACAGGCTCCCGGGGAGCAGTGTGTGGGGACGGTGCTTTGCTCAGTGGCGCTTCAAATGCACCTTGGCGGAACGAGATTCAAACCGGCAACTTTCCGATTACGGATCCCCAAAGTTTAAATTGTGTTATAGTGGTGACAGTTTAATTTGAATGAGGAACATTTTTCATTGCAACATCTGTAATTGGAGTTTGATTGCATTGAGCACGGTTTTTAACACCAATCTTGTGTAGTGAATTTTTTTTCTTTTAGTGTATATATATATTTTAATATCTGTGGCTCGATCTCTATATGGTTACAACTTGATGCACAACTAAGGCATGCAAATGCGATGTTGTGTAAATTTCACGAAACGAGCATCATTCATAGGAGAGGGGGAAAATGTTTTAAAATTATACATAATCTCCTCCAGTCTCACCACATCCCAGTTTCTTGGTAGACTGAGAAAGAGCGAGACCCTCAGGTGGCGAGATATGGCTTTAGAGGCCGAAATGCAAAAACAAACTCTCCATTGCTGCACCGCCCAAACCACAGGCCCGGGAGCCTGAGAGTTACTGGTGGAGTGTTGAATGCAGTAAAGGGCAGCTGTGCATCACAGATTATACGTGTCGGGGTGGCCACTGGTCCGATGGGCTGAAAACCCTTAAAGGCTCCCTGAAGGCTTTTCTGACCCTAGACAGAAAACTGAATTAACAGCAGTTTCCTCTATAGGGTAGCAGACCTCACACGCCAACCCATTCCACTAAAATAGGAGGAGAACTTTCACTGTGAGTCAACATCTCCAGCAAAGGTTCGGCATGCTTGACTGGAAAAGCCACAAGGGTCTATAACGGCTTTATTGTAAAGGAGAACCAGCTCCAGAAAGTTCTGGAGGAGCTGCTATTACTGAAAAGCACAGAAATAACATCTGGGCTTTTCCTCTGTGAGGACAATGTTATTGCAATTTTAAATAAGATGCGCACAATGCCCTTTTGTTGCTGTGTTCAGCTTTTTCCGGCCTACATGATGAATCCTGTATTCCGTGCCAGTTTTTGAACAGAATTGTTTGTTGACTAGTATACCACATGTTTGCATGGTGTAACTGTGATCCCAATATCACACCTCGCATCCAAGCAGCGCTAAAAGCATCCGCCAATATCGAGAGTCGTTTGTCTGCTTTTCCGAATTGTGTTACAACAGGGTAGGTTGACAGCAGTTTCCTGAGCAGAAAGGGACCCCGGAGAACGATACTTCCTCTCCAACCATTAATCTGCTGAAAACTGTGCGTTATTAAGGCAAAATACGGGTCTCTGCATGTGCTGCTGAATAAGAGAGGATCCACAAACTACTGAAAACTCTGCAAAACAAGGAAATTCAACCACGTACCTTCTCGTGGCAGTACGTCATACAAACTAAGGTCGTCAAAAAGACGTAAAAACATACCGATCCCGTTAATTTTGGTAAAAAAGTCCACTGACTTTGACATTTAAATAAACCAATTCATCTCTTCAACCATTGGGCAACATTAACATCTCTCACTTACCAGAAGGCCTGTTAAAAATGTATTTAATACACATTTTTTACTGCATTCAAGCATGTGACCAGGTGGCGTTAAATCAATAAAATAGCTGCTAGTTGTTTCTAGCTGTGAACGGAGGAAGCCAAAGCTGCAACTAACTACCCATCAGCTCATTTCTCATTCAATTTCTTTCATTTCCAGTAAGATGCATTGTGCGGCTTGTTCTCTGGCAATTACCAGGCCAGCTCGGCACTTATTACTCTATCTGTCCAGGTTCCACGAAATGAAATGAAATGTAAAATGCATCATGAATGCGATTCATATTGTAGAATAGTTCAAGCGAGTCGAAGGCCTGGACGGGAATGAGGGGCCGCCGCGACTGGCCAGCCTGCAGTTATGCGACGGCTTCTGCATGAGCACGCTATTTATAATAGTGATGGGAAAAATGTTTGTTACTTCCTCCGCCGCGATGAGCCGCTCGAAAAAACCAAAATGAATCGCCCCGAAGGCGGAGGGCTCATGTGGTGTGGAGAAAGTGTTTGACATTCTCTGGGTTTTGTGTGTGTTTTGTGCACTGCGTGAGTGTGCAGATAGGTGTGTACGCGGCGGGCTGGACGGATTGACAGCCCTGCGTGCGTGTTTTTATCCTGCTGCGTCTGTTCTCCTCCCCGGCCTGCTCAGGCTCAAGGCGCCCTGGCGAGGGCCCTGCGTCCCGTACCGCAGCCTTGGGTTGGGGGCCGAGCGAGCCGCACATTGCGTGAGACTCAATCATTGTTCGGTGGTGTCTGTGACAGGGGTCGTCAACGCGGCATTAATTATGGCGAAAGAAAAAACAAAGCACAAACAATAAACACGCGCCCACAAAAGCCACAACTACCTCCCATACCAATCCGGAGCGCGGCCAAAGTAAGTAAATACAATAATGCATTCAAGATTTCTTTCCCCCCACTAGAAAGTGCCGCTATATAAAAGTCTAAGTGAAATGCATTATTCAACAGATAGAATCGTAAGGATGTCATTCATTGGAAACCGAGCAAACCGGCGTTGGCCAGATCGCGTTTCGTATGGCAGGCTGGCAGCGTCCCCGCTGCAGATGTGCAACTTGGCATTTTGAGGCATTTTCTCAAATAACCCCCTGAGTGCGTTTCTGTAATTCATGTGTGTGTCTCTCCGCTTTTTGCCCATGCGTGCATCCCACATTTCGGGTTGCTTTTATATATATATATATATATATATATATGTGTGTGTGTGTGTGTGTGTGTATGTTTTATGTTGTGCAGCTTTGGTGTTTGTGTGGGTGTGTTCGTAGCCAAGGGGCTTCGGGGGACAACTGTAATGGAATCACTTCATAAGTGAAATACCACTCTGGGTACAATAGTCGGCCGCAAACCAGCGCTGTGGACCAAATGTTTTTCCAGCATTGCATGTATTTATCCGAAGCGCGCCGGGATTAAAAAATGTATTCCTCCGCTTCCATGAAAGGAGACGGCTGAGAGGTAACATGGCGTTTGGGGCAGAATGACGCCTGGTGAGACCATTTACATTTACAGCATTTACCAGACGCCCTTATCCAGAGTGACTTACAATCAGTAGTTACAGGGACAGTCCCCCCCTGGAGCAACTTAAGGTTAAGTGTCTTGCTCAGGGACACAATGGTAGTAAGTGGGATTTGAACCCGGGTCTTCTGGTTCACAGGCGAGTGTCTTACCCACTAGGCTACTACCACCCTACTACTACCAGCCCCTGCTGCAGAATCCGGTGCCGGGAACAGAGAGGACCGGGACGTAATAGATCTTTCTTTTTGTAAAGAAGGTACTATACAGGGTATTTTTAGATGACGCGTGGAGGAACCGGTCGGTAAAATGGCATCATCAGAAGTAAACGGCCTTGTCATTTGGTCCCCTCGTGGCACCTCGCTGCGCTTGCATCTCGTGTGGCTCCTGAAGAGAGCGGCTTATCGGGCCGTGGCGAAGCCGCGGACGACATTCCTGAGGATTGGAGAGGGAAGGATACAGCTTGTGTGTGACATGTGGCTTTGTTGCCACCCCCCCGCCCCCCATCCTCCCAGAAGATGCCTCTCACGGCCATCAGAGTGTCACCTCTAATCACCTCTAATCACGACTGATTGTTGGGGAGACGTGACGGCCTCGTGATTCAATTCACCCCTGTTTCCCGCGAGGGCGAAGAAAAGGGAGTGTGACTGCGCACTGACAGCTTAACATTCCACGTGTTTAACTCATATTGCCACCGCCGCGAGGCCCGAAGCGCCGCTGACCCGGGGACGCATTGTTTCGCCCGCTCACTTCCCCGAGCCTCAACCTGAGGACCATTACCATTGAAATGCCCAGGATGGAATTCCTTTCACTGTCAGCTAAAGGAGCATGCTCAGCGATTAGCTACTGGACCATAATGACCGTACCTCAGAATGGCCGTGTGACCCGAGCCCAACAAGTGACACGGCTACTTATGGGAACAGGCAGGCAGCATAGCTTGGCATCAGTTTTTGGCACTGGAATGACACTGCATGGGAAACAGGGGTGGGAGAGAAGCTAAGTTGCTCTGACAATTTGTCACAAGTAAGCGGCACTCATTATGCATCAATCGAATGTCACGTTCTATGCAGTTTTTCAGACACTTTGGGGTCCTGCCCCGTCGTCTGTAACTGCACGTGGAGAAAGCAGTAAATAGCCTTTAATAGTTTATAATATTTCTAAACATTACTCATTACTCAAATTCTAAAGCAGAAGAGAAACAAAATTCCACCTCCGTCAGAAAATAGCCCAAAAGAAGGGTACTTTCTGTTTTGAAAAGTGTAGGTTTGTCTTATGCAGACTTATGCAGGCTCTGTTATCGTGTTTTTTTTCTATTCATGGTTTTTATGATAATTTTGCAAAATATTTATTCGTTTATTTGTTTTAAACTCCACCTCACAAATGAGTAGAGGGGTGTTTTAGGAGCATTAGATGAAAGGAGCCAGTTGGGAATCCAGTGGATTACTGCACATGTGGAGGCATGATACTCTGCTACATTACCAGCAATCTGAGGCTTTCTCTGACCACCGCACATGGGGCGTCTAAAATTCTTGCCATTAACCCACAGTAGTATGGTATATAACCGTTTTATTCCCCCCAGCATAACGCATTCATCGCTGGCCTCATTTAAAAAAAAAAAGGCTTTCCAGTCAAGCTGTGTGATGTTTCAGAGTTAAAGGTTTCCATGCGTGGTTTCCCTACCTGTTTTAAGAAACGGATGGGTTTTTTTTTGTGTGTCTGGGGTACTCACGTTGCACATGTTTGCATATAAAGCATCATCAATACGAGCGTCAAGCTCCCAGAAACGCTCCCCTTGCCAAAATACACTTCCATGCTTTTCAGAGAAGTGGCTGTCTGGTTGTATGGGTTGGTGTGATCTGCGCCGGGTTAACTTCCGCCTCCCCTCCAGCCCTATTCAGAAGCATGAGGCTACACAAATAAAGATGAGATGTCGCCGTGTAACAGCTGGTCAAGATTGGGTGGTCGTGTGTGGAGAATCATGGGAAAAGAAAATAGAGAAGCTGGGTGGGCTGAGGCAGGGCCTGCTAAACGTGGCACCGGGCTCTTTTCAGGGCGCAGGAGGGGGACCCGTGAATGAGCCTGACACTGGGAGAAAGGCGCCTCTCCGTGAACCATTGTGTGGCGGTCCTCAGGCTCTTAGACCTGCGCTACCGAGCGTACTCATGGCCCACAAGAATGTTTGTGTTTGTTTGCGCTCCTGCGTCTTCCCAGATCCCCTCCGTTGTTGGCCATTTGTCACGGCCACATTCTCGCCTCCACGCCCCTCCATCACTGTCGCCTTCCCCGCCTTCGAGGACGCAGAGTAGGCCGCTCAAAGGGCTTCAGGCACAATGTACGTCCTCCGAGAGACACGCTGCAAGTGCTGGAGACGGTGGTCCAATGTTAACCCAGTGCAAGCCAGTTGCAATACAATCTCTACAGACCTCAAACTCTTCAGTCCGGGGCACGTGGGCTGCGATGGCAAATTCAACACAGACATTTGAATCCAGACTCTGCCGCTGGTTTTACCTTCTGTCATTTCAGAATTTTTGAAATGTAAGTATCTTGCTTCATGCTGCTCAGCTGCATTTCACGATTTGTTTTGCTTCGGCAGATGGCCTGTAATTTAAGAGATTTATTCCTTTTTACCGGCCCTGTAATTAAAAAGGGTTCTAATACATAAGTTCATATATATAGAGAAAAAACAATAATTGGTCTCTACATATCAGCACAAAAGCACTTCTCTGTTCTTTTTTTTAATGTGTCAAAGTAAAAACACAAAGTGGTTTCCATAGCAACATTTACCCAAATTGCAAACCACCTCCACTTACAGCAGGAGCAGTTTTTTTTAGTCTCCAAGCCAAAAGCATGTGTATGTGTGCTTGGGGGCTTGCTTGTTCCTTTATTAAAGAGAAAGCGTAATTAGCTCCACCCTTTCTCAAAATACATGTACCCGGTATTCGCATACCCAAACTGCCAGACATGTCTAGCAATTTAGGGTACACTTGATAATCACATGGCGACTATGGACAAGATCTATATTACTCTGAAATACAAATTTCAACAAATAAATATCACCTGAACCTGCATTCCATATCGAATTCTGAATGGCAGCAGTGGTTATTAAGTGGATTTTGTTGTTTAGAAATTGTGAATTTCCATTTTTGATGAGTCAGGTGGCAAACAATAATTAAGAAGGTAGTTAATGAGTTATAGATAACAAAAATAAATAAAAAAATAAATAACATAAATTTGCTGTAGCCAAGCGGTTAAGTCGTTAGGCACAGGCGGCCCAGGTTCAAGCCTCACCAGCTATGCATTGTCCTGCCACGCCTAAATTATAGTAGCCCTGTTAGAAGCCTAGTAGGTAACACACTCACCTATGAACAACTACCATTGTGTCCCTAAGCAGGACACTTAACCCTGAGCGTCTCCAGGGGGACTGTCCCTCTAACTGCTGATTGTAAGGGTGTGCAGATAAAGTGACAGAATATCAGAATTTATAATTGATTATGAAACCAATAAACTTGTCAGTTTTAATGCTTGTAGGCTTCCTCCAGACCTGTTCAGATTCAATGTGCACTGCTGACAGTACTCAAAAAACTTATTTATAGCATTTGGTAGAAGCCATTACCCAATGGCCAACCATGGAGCCGAGTGTGTAAAAGACATTTGGACATTTACAGCATTTATCAGATGCCCTTATCCAGAGCAACTTACAATCAGTAGTTACAGGGACAGTCTCCCTGGAGCAACTTAGGGTTAAGTGTCTTGCTCAGGGACACAATGGTAGTAAGTGAGATTTGAACCTGGGTCTTCTGGTTCATAGGCAAGTGCGTTATCCACTAGGCTACTACCACACTACTAAAAGCCCGCATAGGAATGAGTTAGAGATTATCTGTGAAAGACTATGTTTTGGAACAGCTGAATGAAATTTTTGGAATGCTGGTTTAAAGTCAGACATAGGAGTGTCAATATCAAAGATAATAGTGAGGTGATTGGAAAGTCACATCAGTACCTGCATGATAAAACATACAGGGGAGGTCAGGGTACCAAGTGTGACCAAACAAATCAGTGGAAAAGTTACCTTTACTGACCTTATGTCTTATGAGATGTGACAAAAGGTGATTGAAGCCAATGATTTGAAAAATCAATATTGTATTCTTAATACGTGAAAACATTTCTCTTTTTTTGTTTTAGATAGAATTTTTTTTTTAAAAATCAAGACATGCATGTGAGTGATGAAGAAGTTTGCTCTCAGACGGTTAGAAGATCCAAACTGCTCTGATGAAGTTTACATGAGGCCTATGTCTGAGGCAGTGCAACGGACCTTGCATCCTGTGGTAGGGTCTGGCCCATGTTGAGGAGCTGTTTTGATGGTATGGCCTTGTGTCTGCTCTGAAGAGCCCCATCCGTGTGGCCATCTGGTGACCTGAGTTGCACCCTATGCCAGGGCAGTAGGGTTTTTTGGTCATGTCTAGTGAGGACAAATGGTCAGACACCACGCCTTTCCAGTGACCACTGTCTGACAACTCATTCAGAAACCTGGACTCATCGGAAAAGTGTAGGAAAACCAGCAGTCAGGGGCACAAGGCAGATGTGTGTGTGTGTGTGTGTGTGTGTTAGCTGGGGGGCTGAGACAGACTGTGCAGCAGGAGCAGTTTTTACAGGCTGCGGTGATGAGAGGTGTAGATGTGGGGCACTGACCAGCGAAGCGGCTCGAGTTAAAAATGGATTTTACAGCTGCCCAGAGACCTAATGCCACTTCTAATGAGACCTAATGCATTGATCTATTTGTGGATTACATTTTTATGGCATTGCACTGTCATAAAACACAGAAATGTAAGGCCTGGAGTTTACTTTGGACACTCAAAGTACTGGAGAATGGTAATTACCACATGAGAATTTATAATTAGAAATGAACAATTTCTGCTGACGCCGCATGCTATGCTAAATGATAGAACATCTCGAGAAATTTACCCATAATGCAATTTTAAAACTGCTACATTCAGTCATCCACCTAAATGACGCATTGCAATAATGCATTAGTAATAAATGAGAAAAAAAACATACAAAACATACCTTACGTAGGGTAGTAGTAGCATAGTGGGTAACATGCTTACCTATGATTCCGGAGACCACAAAGTCGCAAATTCCAACCAGTCATGACTTTTCCCTTTGTTGAAATGAAAGATTTACATCATGCCCAGGAACGAATTCAGGCTATTCGAATCTGATGAAGCTCATCTCATCGTATAGGGGCCAAGGGGCCAAGAACGTGGAAGTTGATAGCAGCACAAACCCAGTTGCGACTAACATGAGCTACGCTAACGAAGGAGGAGACAGAGCCACGCCGTCCATGTTTTGACATATTTGAACATTTTAAATGACTTTCCCTGGTAACTAGTTGCTTTTATAATGCTGTAACTCAGTTACTATAACTAATTACTTGTTTTAAGTAATGTGCCCAACACTGACCAACAGAAGGTGTAAGGGAAGTAATGTGCTCTTAACCGCTCAGGAACATCATTTGGGTTGAAAATGTTCTGCTGGTCACGGATCCACCTAAACAGAGGTTGCTGACAGTGTGAGAAGAGATTATCTGCTCTGTTATCACCGGATTACGTCCTCGGCAGTGAATGCTGTATATACTGATTATACTGATCTGAAAACTTTCAGCACCTTCACAGCAGACCCTGGGTGGGTCAGCTGAGGGAGGGAAAGGTCTTAAACAAAGACACATGTACCAAGAGAAGATCCGTGCACTATCACTCACATCACACTCACTGGCTGGGAGAAGAGTAGAGGACATTAGCTGATGAAAGGCCTTGAGATAAAGGATCATGTCCAGAAGATCATTACTGGGTCCATGTGATGCATCACTCTGCTGCAGTAAGACTGAGCCAGTCATCAACTCCAGAAGTCAGAAGGTCCCACGACTAGGCTTCATGCACACTGGCAAGGCTTACAGAACTGAATTATTAATGCCATGAAGAGCTTCATGTAAAGTTTGTTTGTTCCTTAAAATGTGGAATCCATTACAACAAGGAGGGGTAATTGTTTGTTGTGGCTCAGGTCACCAGATGGCAACATGAACAAAGGTCCTCAAATTACCTGGCAAAGCTGCTGAGGTGGTAATATTCCATTAACAGTAACTATTAAAATTAAATATCATCTTTCATTACTCAAATATCATAGCTTTCATGACTGAGCATAATGCTTTGTAAATCAAAATGAAGTGATCCATTAACTATACGTTTTCTGATGCATCTGTATTATCCATGTAATAAATAGTGTAATTTAGCATGTACTGCTTTAGAACGTGTGTTATGCATTTAGGGTTCATAAAAGTTGTCATCATTTTGTGGGAAGAAATGAATGACAGTATTTGCCAAGAAATGTTTGCAGAAAATGATTTGTCGACATTGATTTGTCCTATGAAGTGCCCTTTTTTTCCCTTGTTGACATCTTGCGTGCCACAGAAGCCAACCAAGAAGATGAAAATGCAAATATTTTCCAAATGTCCAGGGATTTCCTCTGCAGGGTATCAGGTTCTGTGGTCTCAGCTGTGCAGCACATTGATGGGGTTTTATCAGCGGCGTTCAGGCCCACACCATTTATAGCTTATTTTTTTGCCTCCTGCTGCTCATGAGCTCAATATCTTATATAGCATTATAGCATTCACTACCTGTCAAAATGTTGTTGGTTTTTTCCGGTTTTTATTATTGTGTCAGCAAATGTGATTGTCTAAAATGTTCAAATGTTTCTGATTACATATGTTTGCAGATGTGCTTTTTGTTGTTCATTGTTTTTATTCATATGGTACATTATGAATGTAGACAAAGTGTTGTGTTCATCAACAAAAACTTTTGACCAAATATCTTCGTCAACAGACCTTTCTGACATGATGGATTTAAAAAGAGATGAGATGTGATGTAACCGCTAGTCATGTGACAACAGTGAACTACATCATGTAATATTGTTGAAGAAATAAAAATAAGACTAAATGTGGTACTAAAATATCTCTTCATTTTTGTTGAGACAATGAGACAAGGACATTTCTTCTTGTTTAATCACATTGTTATAATGCAGTATTTCAGTTTCCTGTATCTCCCATTCAGTCACACAGATGATGTCACTTCCTAAATTCCCATTCGCACATTACTTAGATTATTTACACACACATTCTTTACAAGGAAGGCATGATTGACAGCTCCTATTCACCATACCGCCTCATTCTGGACTATTAAACCTCTTTCAGTCAATACATCACACACCCAGGAGTAGCACAGGCCCTTTCTCCTCCATTTCCCAGCCATATTTACACTACAAATACCCCTTGTGATCTCCGTTATGGACATTTCAGGGTCACACCCACTGCTAAGACAAACATGCAGAATGTAAGCTCTTTAATTCAAGAATTATGATTGACTAACCACAGAATGACCCATTTGTGAGCACTCCCCATGCCCTACCTTTCATATAGCACTGGGAAAATATGGCCCTAAACTGAGAGCCCCAAAGGTTCTGAACCAGTCAACTGGTAGCATTTACATTCTTGATAAGATTCAGCTCAGTCTGATTCAGTTCAGTCAGGGGGTGTGGCTTTTCCATTTGTGACTTTAGTAGGCTGGTTCTAATAATCCTTCTGGAGGGTCTTATGACAGTTGCACTGAGGCCGTGTCTCGCTTTAAAACCCCAACCTCGCAGCAGCCATAAAAACAAAGAAGCGAAGAAAATATCCTCAAGGAGAAGCCGCGGCCAGGCCCGCCACCGGACACCGAGCGGTGCGGAGCGCGTGTGGGCCGTCCTCGAACTCCCTCCACGTAGAAACCCACTTCCCAAAAGTGCCTCTAACAATCACACAGACGCACACAGGCACGCACGGGGGCTGACAGAAAGGCAGACACACCCGCACCCCCTCGACACACACACACACACACACACACTCGGGGAGACAGACAGAAACACGGCGTCCGCAATTACTCTGCAGCTCACACCCACACGGCACGTCCACGCTTATACACACTGTGGAAGGGATGAAATATGAAGACGGAGCACGGAAAACCTCCCTCACACGCACAGACACACACCGAACCCGAGCGCCGGGCGGGAGTGCCGATGCAGGCCGCGCTCTGAGGCGGGGGGGGGCGGCACCACATCAGCCGTGACCCCACTTGAGTTTTATGCTCGCTGCTTGCCACCTCCGGCCAAAACAAACAGGTGACCCGGCCAAATGGAGGCCGGTTATTTACTGCGCCCGAGTCCCAGATGTGTTCGCACACCGTCCGCGGCAGTATCTCCCGACCTGAAGTTATTTACCGCGGTGATGATTTACGATCGGATCAGATAATGAACCAAAAAAAAACAACAAAAAAAAAAAAAAGACACTCCCTCGGAAATGTGTTGTTCATTTCCCTTCAGCTGGAACATCCCCCGACGTTCTTCGGGCCGTAGCGAAGGTCCTCGTCTACGGTGGTACGATCCGAGAGAGCCGAGTCAGGTATTCCTCCGCAGCTTCTGAGACGGGCCCGCCGGTCCCAGCTTCGTCCTGTGGTCTATGATGTCACTCAGGCCTCTGCCTTTGAATGGCCATGTGTTCCTCACCACTAATATCAAGCAGATGATGCTAAGCCTCAAAATGATGGTCTTTCAATAAGACAAGCAGTCAAAACAACGTGGAGTAAATGATGAGAAACACCATTCCAGCTCCGCGGCAGATAGGCCTCGCGAGCACACGCACACGTGCACGCGAGCCCGACTTCCCAATTACTCACGGAACTAAACCTCCGGCGTGACCGCGGCAGCGCGGGGAACCAGGCGAGCCTGGGAGGGGTTGAAGGGAAGCAACGAGTGCATTAAGAGCCAAAGGTATCGGAAGAGGATTCGCCGCTGTCCCGTGCTCAGAGTTATCCCACAAATCCGTACAAATGGAGCGGGCCCATGGGTGCGACTGATTTATTAACGAACGGAGCGGTTCCCTGGCCCCTGTGGATTAGGGGAACAAAAACAACGACGGCGGAACAGTAGTGGGACCGCGTG
This sequence comes from Denticeps clupeoides, assembly GCF_900700375.1. Taxonomy (NCBI): domain Eukaryota; kingdom Metazoa; phylum Chordata; class Actinopteri; order Clupeiformes; family Denticipitidae; genus Denticeps; species Denticeps clupeoides. Next base: position 4,810,185 of record NC_041723.1, on the reverse strand, counting down.
GTCCTTATCGGCACATCTGGGGCTTGCGAGATCCCGTAAAAAACCGGCAGCGGGGTGATGCATCGCGCCGGGCCCTTCCTCGCGGCCCTTTCGGGTGTCTGAGGGCCGCCGTAATGGATGCACGTTGTCGGGAGGACAACAGGCCTTTCTTCGGCGCGGGGCCTCTGGCAATCCTCAAACGTCAGTTGAAAGGACCCCCCCCCCCCCCCGCCCCACCGACTCCTCCGATTTAATTCCGCCGCTCGTTTTTTATGTCGTTTATTCACCATGCCGCCCCGCGCTGCAGCTGGGGCTTATCTCTCGAGGCCGTGCGCACATCCAAAGGTTCTCACCCCGTTCCGTTACAGATTGCTGGGCGGGAAAACCTGCGGGAAAAGTTACGGGAAAAAGCCATCTGACCAACCAGGTTGTTCCCGAAATGGCCAGGCCGGTTTGTGCAGCTCATATTGTTCAGTCAGGTATTCAATCGGAATTAAAAAAGGGGATGAAAGAGCTCCTGACGTGTTCGGACTCAACGTGGATCCGAACTGAAAACTGGAACTTTTTTTTACTGTTGTTCAGAGTGGTCGATAAAGAAATGTCTTTTTACGTAAAGGGTTCAATGTCAATTTCAATGAAAGGGTTTGGTGGAGATAAGTACTGGAAACCGACAATCACCCATCACATAATGAAATGGTTTGGTAATTGTTGGCTCATGGGAAAAGAACCTCTGATAAGATCTCTGTGCCGTCTCAGCAGTGAGAGAATGAATGAAACTGATGCTTTCCCTGAGCAAAGATGCCAGCGAGATCTCTTTCTAGGTCACACATGCAACCAAATGCCCAAATGTGGAAGGAAGTCAAATATATTTCCCTCAAGCCTATTTTTCACACTCAATTTTCATAACTCAGACCCTCAGTTCCATTTAACATTTTTAATCCCCCAAATTCTATTTGCTTCTTAAGTGGCTTGTTCCTTTTTCAGGCTATAGGAAGTGATTGTCATTGTGAAACACAGCGCACCACAGGGCGGCACAACGAAATGTGTCCTCTGCTTTTAACCACCACCCTTGGTGAGCAGTGGGCAGCCATGACAGGCGCCCAGGGAGCAGTGTGTGGGGACGGTGCTTTGCTCAGTGGCACCTCAGTGGCACCTTGGCGGTTCAGACATTCGAACCGGCGACCTTCTGATTACGGGTCTGCCTCCTTAACCACTAGGCTACCACTTCCCCCTGGATATAATGCTAACAACATTGCTTTCATATAAATATTGCATTGTGAGACCTTAAGGGGTAAGCATATGAATGATGTTTTCGGAGCGAGCGACTGTGCCTGTGTTCTTTGACAAGCGGGACGCTTCCTGCGACTTTTCATCCCAAATGAGAGGAGGACACAAGAAGGAGCTGGGTGAAGAAAAGGGGCGACAGCATCCGGTTCCCTTTTCTCCCACCATGGGACACTGATGAGATTTGGCACCACGTCTGGGACGCTTAACTCCATCGGGCCCAAAAGGTAGCACCCTTGTCCTGCGTCCTGGCTACAGACGCATGGCTGGTGGACGGTCAACCTCCCCCTCCAGTGGAGCGCTCTGGTCCAGACCGGGCCTGATCTGGGGTTGAAAGGCAGACGCGGCGCTCTCAGAGTGAATTAGACCAGAAGCATTAGCTTGCAGAATAGCAGCCAACGAACTAATGATTCTGACACCTAAACAATGGCCGCTTTAGAGGAGGGCACACACACAGCAGAGTCTGTTTTTTTATCTCATATTTTTAATGACAAAATGTTTGTCAGAAACAAACGGATTTATTTTCCCCAATCCAGGGTATAGTATGGGAGCTTATGTGGTTCCGGGCCCCGGGGTTTCAGACAACTAACAAAACACATCTTACTTCTGCTCCGCTGGCTGCCTGTTATGCTTTTCAGGCTAGCAGAGAGCCACTGAGTGTCCATCCAGCCAAAAAAGTGCCATGGTACCCTTTTCATAGCACTGAAGGACCTCTCAAAAAGAGAACTTGTTCACGGAATGTTTGCAATTAAAGTGCAGTAATGCTGAGAACATTTCCAATCACCTTCTATATTAGACATGCAATACACTATATATATATATATATATATATATTTCTTTCAAAAAATTGGTTCATGAAAATGATAGAATTAATGTGTGCACAGATACAGTAAAAGGAAAGAAAGAAAGACACAAGTCCTACTAACAAGGCCTAAAAACCCTCTGTTTCCCAGGAACCCAATGCCCCTCATTTGTGTTTCATTCCACCCACAAACCTGATCTGGATAAACCCAATTTCACAGAAATTATAATGATTTATTTTTGTTGTTTTTTTTTTATTATTTGTTTCAGATGAGTGTGTGTGTTCAACGAAATGCCGCATCGTTCTGCATAAAAAAAGAAATAGAAGAGAGGGAAAAAAAAGCTGATTTTTCTTTTCTGTCACAAAGCACAGGAAAATGAACACTTGACCGTTTGAAGCACAGCTTCCAAGCTTTAGAAAAGATGGAGCTCTACTATCCCCATTTCTCCATCCTGATTGGCTGAAGGATGAGATTTTTTTTTTTTTTTTTGAAGTGGCAGAGATAATTTCCTTTTGTTCCGTGCATGCCATAATCAAGAGCGCAGACCACAAGTTATTACGAACATGTGCGATGTACAGAATACTGTCAAAGTCAGCAAGCTGTTGTGGACTTATCCAGTTATGATACTTTAAACGATTTATGTTTCCTCTCTGAGGCCAATATTAATGGCGGTTGGAACTTCTGAATAAAGGACATTTTTTTTCGACCAGCGCTGGCTCAGAGGTTCTGCACACAATGGCCAGACATATTAGCTGTGCTTCATTTGATGGATAAGCCCCTAAATAAGGGAATGTAGTTGCTAGTTCTGGAACTACACTGCCATAATTGTCTGTCGTGCCTAGAAACATGTGAAGTATTTTACATTTAGTTAAGGAAGCAGCATCTGTGATTTGCTAAAATCTGATATATGAAGTGCTGTGTCTCATGACACAATTGGCTCAATTTATTTGATATAGTGTTTTGTGGTAATTGCCTGGTAAAAAGTCTACTGTTACTCCAAAGTTAGAAAAATGTGCTTGCCGGCAATGATTTAATTTGATTTACTTATTTAACAAAACAGATAAACTTTTGTAATAATATAAATTATTAACTAATGTTTTCAACTGAATCTAACATTTTACATTTCACTCACCAAAAGAAACCAAAGGAAAAGAGTGATTATCCCTTTTTCTCTCTTTTTCAAGGAATGTCAAACCTCTGTCAAATTAATATTTATTTAATTCCATTGGTGTTGTACCGGAAATAGAAAAAATAAAAGATCAGTGCAGCACTCGACAAACACATCCAGCAACGTTGTACTGTCACGTTTAATAAACCGAGGAAGGCAGTTCACCTTTTTCTTATTTCTTACTACTATGCCTGAAAAAAATGCAGAAAAATCCAAAATCAGGATTCCTAGTGCGCATCTGACTGCAAAAAAAAAAAAAATGCTATGCTAGGAGCAAAGTATAACCCATGTGATTTTTGAGAAATTGATCATCTTATGAACTTGTTTTCTGTCAACACGCCCCAGCAGCGGCGAAGAGAGAAGGTCAGAAAAAGAGAAAAAGGATGATGGGACTCTTTGCTAAAAGACACGCACCTTCAGTCAAGAGTTTCTAAAAAGTTTTTTTTTTTTTCAGCTCTCTCTCTCTCGCTCTCTTTTTACACTTAGTACAAAATAAGACGTTTCTACCCGTTAGTGCTTCGTTTCGTTTTTTAAGATACTATAACATAAATAAACAATTTATTTTCAGTGTTCAAACAGACAGTTCCAGTGTGACTGGACGACTAACACACTCCACCATGTTCCAGTTGGCAGTAGGAGGCTTACTATCGAGACGTCCCATATCAGCTTACGATGCGTCCGTGGCACTAAGCTATCGCAGCAATCTTCAACTCCACACAGCTGAGATTCATTTTAGCATCCGTACTCTCGTACCTGCTAGTTCCTAGTTAGAATTCAACAGTTCAACAGACCCAGTTTTTTTTTGTATTCTTTTTGTCTCTTCCTTTCTCGCTTGGTTTCCGGGCCAGTTCCCATCGCTCTCCGTATCCCATGAGTCACTCTCGACATGCTTTAGATTCCATTGGAATTTAAAAAAAAAAAAAAAAAAACAACTACTAATCCCAGAATGCAACGCACAGTTCCTCATCCAGGGCCTTATTGGTATGCCGAAGCCACGACTTCCAGCAGACACACCAGGTCAGTGCGTGAGCACCCAGTTTTCTTAACTCAGACGAGAGATGGAGTTGTACCTACTGATATTAGCCTTTACTCTGTGTTAAAGTAAATATAGATTCTGTTGTGCAAAATGACATCATGAAGAGCCAACATTGTAAATTCCATTCCGGTCCAAAACAACCGTCTCTGTTTTCCTCTCTCTCTCAAGGGTTGGCCCCGTGCGCTCTGTCCAACGTTCTCGTCCCCGCCCTTATTTACAGGTGAACACTTCCGTCCTCTCGCTGCATGTGTTGCACTTGACAAAGCAGCACCACTGGAACTTACAGTTGCACTGCCAGACTTTGGTGTATTGGTGCGTATTGTAACCCCGGCCGCAACACATGAGGTCGCAGCCGTCCGTGTGGGGAGAGGTGCGGTTGCAGAGCCGCCCCTGGGTGCCCACACTCCCGGTCTTGGTGTCCTCCTCACAGTAGTTGGGTGAACGCTCAATGTAGACCAGGTCCGTTTCCATGGGCTTGCGGTAGCCCTGTGTTTTCTTCACTTTGAGGAAGGTCGGCTGACGTAGCCGGCTGGCGCGGACCACCTCCACGTGCACCGCCTTGTTGTATTTGTCCTTCAGGATGTAGCCAATTTCACGGAACTTGGGCAGTGTGGTCCAGCAGGTCTTGGTGGTGCAGGAGCCTGAGACGCCATGGCACTTACACTCCAGCTTCATGCGCTCCTCCAGGACCTGCAGGCCACAAAAACAAGGTAAAGGTTACTTGAGGTCAAGCCCAGAGGACAAGTCCATAGGATGTCAGCTGTGATCCTCAACATGGTCATCCATCCACACGTATGATTTCGGTGCACACAACAAAATGTGTCCTCTGCATTTAACCCTTCACCCTTGGTGAGCAGTGGGCAGCCACTGGGAAACGTGCCCAGGGAGCAGTGAGTGGAGATGGGATTCGGGATTCGAAACGGCAACCTTCCCATTATGAGTCCGCTTCTTTACCTGCTAGGCCACCACTGCCAAACCAATCTGGTCCACACAAAGATTTTGGCCTTCTCACCAATGATAACAGCCAAATTAAATGCTAGGAAGTCTATAAAATAAGGAGGATTTTTCCTTTTTTAATTAAATTTGATTCAAGAGAGAATTCAACTTACAGCTGATATGTCATGATGTACAAATTAATCCGAAACGTAAAAGTTTAAATTTAAAGCCCTCACAAGCATTGATAAGCTAAACAGATTCGCTGCCAAATAGCTGCAAAGATTTATTAGCCACAGATAAGCCATTGTCTCATACTGAAATTCCGGCAAGACGGAGTCACTCTCTTATGCAGTTACATGCCATGCAGTGTGTCCCGTTAAAGACGGAATGGACATTTTCATATGATAACAATATAATATGGTTTGGCTTCTGCCGTAGTGTTTCTTCTCAGAAAACAGCGAGACATTTTAATGGCCATCTCAGAAGTAATTACACGCTGGCCTAAAGTTCAGCATGACATTCTCGAAAGTACACACTTGTAAAAGCCTATTCCTACGCGGCGACGGTTCTTCTGCTTAACAATTTAATGCACTTTACGAGGAAGTGAAAATGGCTTGTAATTTGATACCCTTCTGTCATATATCTTCTTAACGGTCCCCATTTAGGCGTATGAAAAGTTCAGAAATCTAAATTTTCTGCTGGGAGGAAAATGATTCAGTATAGACTGTTTTCATTGGATGCGTGGGGAGACCAGGCCGTGATTTTGACACTAATGTCTGAACAGAGTGGCTTAATGCTGCACGCCCATCCTGTAATGGATGCATGGTCAGCTTTGTCCGCCAGATAGTCTTCGTGTCTCCACCAGCGTTTTGGTCTGGAAATTCATAAAGCTGAACTGGATCATGGTTGGCATGTTGAGACAAAACTTCATTTTTTTCAATTCTATTGCTTATAAAAGGGTTAACAAAACGCAAAATGAAACCAAGAAGAAAACCTTTAACAATGTTTTTATGAAGGTGAACGTTTAAAAGGTAGGAGGCAACAGCCAAGTCTGACAGCTACATTTACATTTACAGCATTTATCAGACGCTCTTATCCAGAGTGATCAGTAGTTACAGGGACAGTCAGGGTTAAGTGTCTTGCTCAGGGACACAATGGTAGTAAGTGGGATTTGAACCTGGGTCTTCTGGTTCATAGGCGAGTGTGTTACCCGCTGTGTTACTACCACCCTACACACCCCACACACATGCACTACTACCACCCTACTCTCTCACACTTCTCCGTCATGACAGTTCAATGGGGAAAAGAAACTCAAATTGAGATTTAATAAAATAGACACAACACGTGGGGCACAAGACATGCACTCTGGTAAAATGACAGGACGACTACAGGACATGGCAAGGATTAATTTATACTGCATATGGTCAGGAAATCAAGACAAAGCAAATACAAAACTCAGGAAGACGTGGAACCAGAGCACGGAAAAACGTCCGGAAACATCATACGTGTAGCCCCCTTCGTTTTGACCTCAGGTTAAGTCAGCTGATATCAGAAAAGACATAAACAAACATGAACATTAATGCCGGGGACAAATCTGTCCTCAATTTAGTTCACAACAATATTACCGGCCTCTACTCATTCACACGCAGATCTCTGCAGATGCTTTCCATAGTACGGTGGGTGTGACAGAGAGCTTTGGTGTTGTGGTCAAGCTGCAGGTTTGGTACCCTGGAGACTCGGGTTTGAGGTTGGGTGGGGTGACCGCTCCCTCCTATTTATTGTGTCAGAAGTGAAATGGCTTGTACTGAGGCCACTGGGAGTTTGTCAAGTATGCGAGCCGAGAGAAACCCCCGATTATGCCGACCATAGAGATGGGGCAGGGTTGTGCTGGAAGCTCTCGTTTACAGTTGGAGATGCACAAGGGACAACTTGACTGCCATACCAACCGGCCAGGCTCATTATAGATATTTTCTCGCATTGCTCCCACACCAGGTGGGGTGACCATGGGGTATTGTGAAAACCTCATGAGAACTACTCACCTCACGGCCCAGCAGACATTCTGTATAGCCATATAGGCAGCATGCTGGTCTACACAAGACAATCTGTAGACAGACTATTGATAGGGGACCACTCAAAATAAAGTGGGGCTGAAAAATGTAAACTCGCACCAAAGTTAAAGCCAGGAGTGGATTTTGCTCGGTACGTTGGCAAGGGAATGTCCAACACGAGTTGTTTTTTTTTCCCTGAGCGTGGAATGACCGCTCTCCATGGAGCGAGGCAAAAAAGAGAGCATATCTGGAATTCTGAGGAGACACCGACGCCAGCTACATGTCAAGTAACGGTGGAGGGGGAAAAAAATGAACTTACTGGTAACATCAACCCTGTAATTCACCATACCTTCCTGAAGACCACTTCAATGGGCAGGAAAAATAAATATAAATCTTGAACAACCATACACCATTACACTTGAGCTAAAAGTGGCTCCTTCAGCTATTTAATGTGTTACAGATACTTTGTAGACAGATTACTGTTAACCGTTTACAGTAAAGCTGCGCCACAAAATCTTGTTCAAATTCAACGTATAAATAGAGCCCAAATAAGCTTTTTTTCATTTTATTTACTTGTATGTTCACTATGCTTGTTTTTGTGAACAATATGCATTGTTCTCTTGCTGCCTGTGTGTTATTTTAAAAGTTATTTTAAAAAAGCCTCATCTACATCTTTCATTAAACAATCAAACACACCTACGAATTACACAACTGTGCACACAATTGGCAAGTCTCTCGTCGGCTGAAAATTTTAAATATATACATATTTTTATTAAATATTATCAAATAGGCTATATGATCACCTTAGGAAACTACTTCCAACTTACAAAAAGTATATATTTACGTACATAAGGAATATCAAATATTACAAATATGATGCAAAATATTAGAATATCCTGATTGGTGTAGATCACCTGCGCATACTTATTAGATAGTATTCTGACAATCACTAACAAAGAACTAACCCAAGTGGGTTTGAGGTTTAGGTTTAGAATAAATCCAACAGAGAATCATTTGGATCATGCCTAATTGTCTAATTTGGATCCAGAAGCCAGGAAATGCCCCTGCCTTGCCTACAAATAGGCCTCACCAAGCTGTTGTAGCTAAATTTCATGTTTCAAATGCGCAATAAATCAGCGCGCAGGACAGAGGCTGCCTGCAATCAACAAGGCAACAGGACTGACATGAAGTCGCAGGGCGCGCATGGCCTGACCCCCAACGCATGAAGAGTGCTGCGTTTCGCTGGCAACACTCTTGTTTTCCAGTGCCTCCTCTTTCCTGGAGCCGGGCCCTGCCAGGGAAGGCTGTCACCCTCACTCTGAGCTACACCCAAAGATGCTGATTTGTCCGTCCTGCCCGCACAAGGCAATTGTCTGATGCTTGGGACATGGCAAAAAAAGCCTAAATAAATAAATAAATAAACAGGACCAACAAAAACCGCAATTAGTCGGTGTACATGCTGAAATGGAGTACGTGATGAATGGTTGGAAATATTTACTTATGTCGCGTCCATTAAAGTCAGCGATCTGTTACCAATTATCAGGATGTGACGGGGGATCGGTGCCGTCAGGCGCGGAGCATCCAAGTCGCGACGGGAAGGCGAAATTGAGTGCATGTGTGCGTGCGAGTGGCATCGGTCAGGCTGGGACGTCCCTGGCATTGTGTAACCAATGCTAAGCACCAGTTCCATCTGCGGCGCTCAATTTACACCCTATTACTCATAAGTGCCGAGACTCCTGTTCCTTGTGCCTTGCAAAACCGAATTAATAACCGATATTCCTCCACCCAACTCAGCTTGTACTATAACTAGTTTCACATTTTTTATGCACAATACTGTGAGCTGTGTGGCCCCTAAACGATAATCCAGCAACAGAGTGTGGTACGTTTTAAAAATACAAATGTTTCGCCTCGATTCATTTATTGATAGCCGAAACCGCAGGGGGAATAAAACGTGATTGCAATCGAAATTCCAGAGCCTCCTCTCCGTCGCCGAGGTCAACCGTTGCCCTCATGGGTGCACAGTTACAGGGAGGGGGGGTACTCAGTGGGCACAGGGGAGTGGCAGAGCTCCATTTCTGGGACGGGGACAGGGCCCTGCAATAATATCCTGTTCCTGACTTTACACTTCATAACTCCATGAGGGGACTGTATGGGGGGATGGCGCGCCTCCATCTGGCAACCGCGGGCCCGAGCCAGGCTTTCCCACTGCACACAATAAAGCCCCGCGTTATTAATTAGATCCATTTGTCAACGGGCTTCACCAGTGGAGACGCTCTGCTGCTGGAGTTTGTGTTGTTCTGTGTTCTTGGATGACTGATCGCAAACAAACACGGCCAGTGGGAGCGCGGCCAAGCTGCTCCACACGCAGGGGGAGAAAACCGTGGCGCGGAGCACCGGCGGCCGCTCGTCCGCCGGCAGAGTGCTGCGACGACCAATCCGGCCAATCAACACCTATGTCTGCGTGCCAGACAAACGCGAGTGAACTTACTGGTAACAGCTACCGTGTGATTATTCGCTGCGTGTAAAGACAAATAATCACAGGTCTGGCGGCGGTGACACACCACATAGTGCAGGACACTACTCAGCAGATAAGAAGGTTGGCGGGGACGCATAATACATATAGCGATATATGCAGTATTTCAGCCTACCGGAGGGTGTAATCATAGATCACATGATAAACATGGTGATGGAACTAAAAAGAATTGCTGTAAGCATTGTTCTGTGGCTGTATGATGTGATGCAGGAAGCCGATGTGTCAGGTTCGGCTCACCGTTCCCACTCAACTCATCCCAAGCTACACCCACTCCTCACCACTAGCGCCTGTTTCCCCCTGTCGTACATGCATGCATGGTTGCACGTATGCACGGGTGTATATATATTCCTGTATATATTGTCCTAGTCAGCGTAACACACTGTTCTACGTCCATGGATCCTGGCCAGTGTTTGACTCCGGTGGCAGTCTGTGTTAACCCTGTCCGTGTTATCATGTGTCTGCCTTCCCCTCTGCCTGTTTCCCATGCTGCTGCTCCCCAAAGTACCCACTTTTGTGTGTTTAAATGTAAGCCCACTCCCCACATCTGCACATTTACATTTACAGTATTTATCAGATGCCCTTATCCAGAGCGACTTACAATCAGTACGTACAGGGACAGTCCCCCCTGGAGCAACTTAGGGTTAAGTGTCTAGCTCAGGGACACAATGGTAGAAAGTGGGATTTGAATCTGGGTCTTCTGGTTCATAGGCGAGTGTGTTAACCACTAGGCTACTACCACCCATACCACTACCATGCCTGTCACTTTACATTGTGATCAGATTAATTAGGGAAGTAAAATAGATTATCACAAAAAAAGCAGTCGTGTTAGTTCTTGACCAATCAGAATACAGAATGTTGGAACAAATGTATTAACAAATATGTTATGACAAAGAATATTCCATGTAAATTTTCCATGTAAAATGGAGCATAAGCTAAATTTGTACTTTGTGCATAAAGTTGCTGTTAATAACGGGAAAATTTCAGCAACATACCGTAATCGCCAAACTGGAACCAACCTCAGTAAAGAGAAGCAACACATGCATCTGAGATTGGTTGTAGTGGTGCAGGTTAATAAAAAGGTTACCTTTCGTCCTGCTTCATTGTTGTGCAGGTTCATCAGTCTCCGGGCATTTTTTTTAATCTCTCGTGCATCCACAAACCGGCGGGAGAAGTCGATGCCATACTTGATGTCAGCCGAGCAGCCACCCCACTTCCAGCCCTCCTCCTGGTTGTAGTAGCCCTGCTTCTCACGGTCGCAGCCACAGTGGCTCAGGTTGCCCTGGCTGCATGCGGCCGTGATGGCGTGGGCCACCCCGGCTGCGGTTATGGCGTAGGTGAATGCAGCTTCCCTGCTGCCTGGGGGGAACAAAACACAGGTGATGAACTGAAAAAGCCTCCTGCTTCTATGAACACACAAAAATGAAAACGATGAACACTTGCAACAATGCAAAATTCTGGGCAATAGAACACAGTTGAGTGAGACTAACACTAATGCACTAAAGAAAATTTGACAATTAAATTTTTTTTCCCCATATATATTTTTTTCTAAATGCTAAATACATGCAAATGCCACCAGGTATAGTGTGTTGCCATGCCACTGGAGAGAGTGAAGGAGATGGACGCAAGTGAAGACTTCCAGAAAACAGTGTTTATTAATAACCAACCAAAATAGAAACAAGAGAACATTCAGATGCAACCACGACAAAACCTAGGCGTAGATCGGACACCCACTGGCGTGTGTCCCAAACCTTAAAAGGACTGCGATCAGTAGGTGCACAGGTAGTGGGTGTGTCCTGAAATTAGGTGCTCTGTACATTAGTGCATGTGCTTTGGTGGAGGTAGGTGTGTGTGTGTGTGTGTGTGTGTGTGTGTGTGTGTGTGTGTGCGTGCGAGTGCTGCAGCAGCAGGCCACTGTTGGCATCACATCTGAAAATTAAACCAATACTAATCCTATAAATATTTCAACCCAGCTAACTACCTGGTACATATTTGCAACCAGCTAGAATTTATAACATAATTAACAAGAACCATTTGTTTTGGACTATACTTAAAATATATATATTTGTGTCAGCTTGAATTGAACAAGACTGTGAAATTTCCCATATCCACATTAAGGGTTAATCCTTTGCTTTGCTGCTGTTGCACCATTACCTACACCACACAACCAAATCCATAAAAAGAGTAAGCAACAGTAAGTGCATTCCCGGGTTGAAAAAGGAATTCCCAAGGCAAGGAATCCGCCCTGAAATTCCATCACCCTCTCCCCAGCACCTTGCTGAAATTACAGCATGGCCACTGCGCAGACCACAAAGTCCTTAAACACAGCCTGCAAACGTGCTGTGCTGTGATTTCCTAGCGGGAGAGAAGTATTGTAGGTGCTGTCCAAAGTGCTGAAGTCCTCTCCGTGAAAGCACCTTGCATGTTGGCCTCGCTGCAACAGGCGTGGTCTGTCTGCCAGAGCTCTGTGCGTTCAGAGTCCTTGGACTTCCTTCTGTAAGGCCAAAAAGCACGTTTCTCCTGCTCCAAATACAAGTTCTGACTGGTTAAAACGGTTCAAAACGTGTGTCCTACCTGCTTCGCACCTATCACAGAGGAAACAATGCATTCCAATACAGGCTCATTTGCATTTCATAGACAAAGAAATGCATGTTCCACACTGCCAAGCCTGTCCTGACTATTTAGTTCTATTTAATAATCCTATTACTGGAATATTGATCTGCCACCTTAATAAGCCCAATACATTAAACTGTAATAAAAAAAATAGTAAAATATGTATAACAATGTAGCTGGTTTCGCATTGTAACTTTTAACCACATTTCAAGATTAATTCATCATAGAACTCTTATCCAGATGTTTTATTGGTCAACTTGTCTGCTTGCCCACGGAAAACGAAAAGGTGAATCGACAAAAGCTGAGTTTTTTCGACAAAAACTAGAGACAGTGCATGCGTTTCAGAAAGACTAACCTCACACACGTCAATCAACCACAGACTCGACAACATTCGCTCTCCCAGCAACTGTCCACTCTCAAAGGCACTAAACCTTGTGGCTGGTTAAAGTCAGGCCTGGTAATCCCAGCTGGACACCCGCCCGGGTATGACTGCTGTGGATGATGTCCTCTCCACTGACTCGTGGGCACTGACTCACAACCGCTAACCAATCGAAATACCACTGCCGCTGGGCTCCGCCAGCTTGTGGTAATATTGTGCGAGACCGTCCCAGCCCCCCAAACACCCCCCACCCCGCACACGCGTGGTGCCAGGCTAATGGTAAAAACAGCACACAAAACGTTTCCGAGGAAAGGGTGGTTCCGCGCGCCACAGATACATGCGTTTTTCTGCGCCTCCCTGCCTCCGGCCACTTTTGGGGGAGGAGGGGTGACACCTCCTCTGTTGGGTCTGAAACTGCTGATGCCGGTAATTAGAGCAGATTAATGTTCCACAGCCTGTGGCTCAACCTCCACTTCCTTTCCTTCAATGCAAACATGCAAAAAAAAGCGATCCCTTCAAATGCCATTGAGCTACGGACGTAAAAACCCCACGTCACTCCAAGGCCACCGAACCTGAGCCTAGTGGATAGAAGACAAAGAATATATAAAATGTGGATTAGGACTGAGACTTATATCACTGTCATGGGTGGGCTGGACATGGCGATGAAGGAGGACGCATTCGCACGCTTTCACACGACAGGGGTTTAATACAAAATACACAAGACAAGGGAACAAACACACAATGACCCGACCGCGAACAGACATGAACAGGATAGTTTTATACAATTATATAAATAGACACCAGGTGAACACGATCAGGGAACATTACACGAGACGAACATGAATCTCCAGTCCGAACTCCGGATCCGGAATAACCCCTGCCGGTCCGGATCATGACAGTACTCCCCCCTCAAAGGCACTAAGTCCTCGGAGTGCCACGCAGAACGGTCCATAAAAGGGGGGAGGAAGTCCATAAGGATGAGTGTCGGCTCTCCTGCACCGGTGGCGTCCGTGGGGGACCGGCGTCCTGTCCGCCGTCCGCAGGTACCCGTCACTCCGGTCAGTCTCCGGCACGGCCCGCTGGAAAGTTCGCCGCCTCCCTCGTCTTGGTTAACGCCGGGAGCACCTGAACTGCGTGACCGGTCTCCTCGACCCCACGGTAGCTTTCGTAGGCCATCGAGGTTCGGTCGCACGGATTCGTCGGTACTCCCCCGCCTCCGGAATCGCCAGGGGGAACATGGACCGCGTGACAGATCCTCTCGACCCCACGGTAGCTTTCGTAGGCCGCCGAGAGTCTGCCACGCTTGGGGAACCGATTAAAAACCTGACATGGATCATGGCGGGGAACCGATTAAAAACATGACGTGGATCATGGCGGGGAACTGGCGATTACCGGAGGTGCGTCGCTGGAATCCGGACGAGACGGCGGCGTCGGGGGACGTCCATACATGGAACCTTAGACATGGATCTGTGGAGCAGACGTCCTCCCGACCGACCACAGCTCCCTGGATCTCAGCGGGGCGTAGATCGGCTGCGTCCACATGGTCGGGTCATTCTGTCACGGGTACGCTGGACATGGCGATGAAGGAGGACGCATTCGCACGATTTCACAGGACAGGGGTTTAATACAAAATACACGAGACAGGATAGTTTTATACAATTATATAAATATACACCAGGTGAACACGATCAGGGAACATTACACGAGACTAACATGAAACTCCGGTCCGGACTCCGGATCCGGAGTAACCCCTGCCGGTCCGAATCATGACAATCGTGTCCTGCTCCACATCTAATGGACTATTGGTTGCAGGCAAAGTTAGCTCTTATTTATGCATAATTGGAGATTTGTTTTGATACTTGTGCATGTTCACATTCTCATTTAGTGTTCTTTTTTAATCATATTCTGTATTTGCAGTGTAAATCTTGAATCTAAATTATTGACTTCCACTAAAAATTTAATTATTGAAATAATTTGCCTCACCCACCAAGTGACAGGTTCAAATAACTTACTTGTCTCTATAACTAGCGATTGTCATTCTGAGAGAGTGTCTGCTAAATACCACATAATGTGATTTTTTTTGTTTCACTGTTTGCCTTTCATTTGAATGTAATAATATTGTAACATTTGCTTTCCATTTGAATTGTACAACATATGCACCAATTTTATGTAGATCACACTAATAAATGCATTTGTACATTTCAGCGTTCCGGGTCCGGTCTTGTCGCAAATGAGTGTGAGTGTGAGCCTTTCCTGTTCCCCTTTCCCAAAGCAGATTCCTTTATGTTTGTATGGCCAGTATTGAAATAAAACTATTGAAATGTGTCCTCCCCATTCCGTGTGTGTGCATTGCATGTATTTGTGAACTGATGTGAGATGTGTTATGAAGCTTCTTCAGACCAAAATCATTTAGATGCATTAGTGCAATTGTGTCAATAAAAAAGCATGTAAGATAAATGTGAGATGGGGGCTCTAGATGCTCCATGCGGCCCGCTGTGAACGTATAATTAGATAAATGAGGCAGGGGAGTCTCCTAAAATCCCAGAGCTCATTTAGAACTGTGTTGTTTACAAGTCAAAACACACTCTGGAGTCTGTCAGCAGCTCCCGCCTTCTGCGCAGACATTGCTGCTCCTAACGCGTTGGAGAGGAAAAAAAGGAGCACATGAAGAGGCCAGCCCCAAAGCCCTGACACGTTTCCAAAAGGAACCACCCTGGGATAGCCTTGTACGCTGCCAGTGGAAAATTGGACTGACCAGAAAAACCTCGATGAACTTGGAAAGGTCTGGGGAGAAGAATAGACGAATATTAAACCAGATGTCTAATGGAGTTTAGTGGCAAGTGTCTGTGACAGGGTCCAACATGGGGAGCGAAGAGAGACATCAGCGCCGCCATCGCTGTCCCGTTTACCCCTCTTCCTCTCCCATCATCACTCTCCTTCTGCCACTGATTCCGCCCCCTTTTTCTCCCCCGCCGCTCGGGCTCGGCTTCGGGGCAAGGGGTCAGCGGCTCGCTCTGGCCTCGGCTTGCCATCGTGTTTACATGCAGCAGCGGAGCCTGTGGTGGCCCTGACTTTGACAATGTGTGTTTAAAAAGGAGACCGCGGAGCAAATCTCACATGACACAGCAGCGGAGATTTACAACCTAACGGAGAACAAGCTGGGATACCGACACTCGGGTTGAACCCTGTCCTTTCCGTACCCGGGACCGACGGGCTGCGCGCACATTGTGGATGGCCAACATCTGAAGGACGAGTCGACATTGAAGACATGGAAACCTTTTGCCCTGGTCCCACTCCAACCGGATGGGTGCATCGGATAACTCCTCCACAGCGCTAGTCTTTTTTTTTCTTCACACCTACGTGGAGTCACTGACATAATCCCAGACCCAGAGCACAATTACACACACGAAAGCAGTAAAAGTGAGTGACGGAGCAGGACAGGAAAAGCACTCCCAGCCCCGAGTCCAGGGGATCGAAGCAGGTTGTGAGATCTTGATCTCCTTGGCCAGGAGGCGGAGATAGAAGTATGAAAGGTGCTTAAAAATGAGCTAACATGCTCTAAACTAATACACAAAAACAAGAAAAATTCATTTATTAAATGAATGATTATTTTGTTTATTCAGCAGTCAGACTAGGGTTCAACTGATTGCCAATTTCACCCCCACTTCACAAAAAATATCATATGTGAAATGAAAGGTCATGGATTAAGATTAGATTAGATTAGATTGAACTTTATTGTCATTACACATGTAGAAGTACAGGGCAACGAAATGTAGTTTAGGTCTAACCAGAAATGCAATAAGCTGCAAGTGCAGGATACAGGTCAAATAAATTATGTATATACATAAAGTGATATGTGCAGGAGATGGATAAATATGAACATATTTATAAAAAAAAAGTCAGTGCAATGATTATGTGCAAAAATGCTTTTAAAAGTGCTTTTACAGTTTTACAGTACGTTGACAGTATTGATCTGTTGCAACTGGCGATCACATAAAGACCAACCTCATAATCCGACTTAAAATCGATTAGAACGCTTATTAATTTTATGGGTATGCTGATGCTGTGATGTTCCAGACCCCCTGGAGATTCCGAACAAGACGGCACTGTGGTGCTGCGGGTAGCGTGCTGGCTTCACACCTCCAAGGTCAGGGGCTTGAATCAGTGTGTGAGGAATTCGCATGCTCTACCCGTTTTGGTGTAGATTTCCACCAGGCTCTCCAGCTTCCATTCACTGTCCAAAGACAGGACGGGGCATAAATCCAGTGCTCGTTTTTTTTTGGTTTGTTTGTTTTTTAACGTTTGGAGTAAATTAATTATTCACTGCACCATGGTGCAGCACCCCCTAGTGGTCTGGAACCAGCTTCTATTGTCCGGTTTGGCCCTCTTATGAAACACTTACTACCAGTGTGGCAGCTCCGACCTGATCCTGGTGGACTGTCTCCTGGGGGACTGTCCCTGTAACTACTGATTGTAAGTCGCTCTGGATGACGGCATCTGAGAAATGCGGTAAATGTAAAGGATAAGAGCCTACTAAGAGCCTACCCAGCCCGAGCATCTGCTTCCACACCATCGGCAAATCCGCTTCTCACCGGCACGAGAGCCAGCAGGCCGTAAATTTCTCCACTTTATCAATTTAGCAGAGTTTGCGTTTCCGAGCCCGGGATTTACAGCCCGTCCTGGTGGACAGAACGCAGTTCGCACAGCAGCGCTGCTAAACACTTCAAAACGTGTCCACTGTACTGCTGGCCGTGTCAGCGCTTCATGCCCAGTCCCTGGGGCTCCATCCGAGCAGGAAAGAAAAGACGCCCAGAGAAGGCCCCTGCTCTGTATATCAATCAGGGAGAGAGCGCTGACTAAAGCCCCGCGTCCTACTGCTTTCCCTTCCGCTCTACGTACCAGTGCATGATGCAAGAAAAATTAAGGACAAAGCTGCGGTGCGTGAAGCGGCCGTCCTGCTAAATAATTCACAATGTCACTTACGTATCATGTGAACATGCAAGTGTGATGCAGCTCAGCTCATATTAAAAGGTGTCAGCGTCAGATTATCAGGCAATATCAGGCAACTTGAGCATGAAGTCATCAGGGTTTTGACAAAGACGTCCTCATCAGCCTGGACAAATGTGAACAATTGCACGAATCCTCAGCATTCTGATCATATTAATAAAAAAAAAAATCAGCAAGTAATCTGTGATTTATAATGCACTCCATAAAGTTTTGATGATCATATTTCACAATGTTGAGTCTCTGTTTGTACTCTACACTCGAAAAGTAAGATTCTGCAATAATCTGTTTAGGTAAATCAATATTTGATTAATGTTTGATATAGGTTATTTTTGTTACATTAACAAAATTGCCTGCAAACCTTTGGATTGGTTTTTCCCTGGTTTGCATTGTGCCTGGCGACCACTGCACAGTGGCTGTATGTATGATCGCCAATTGGCATCTGTTTTCTATGACGTCATCGTATCTATGAAAAGGGGACATTATTTAAAGGGTGAAATGACGAATCAACAGGACCAGGGTTCGCCCTGGGTCGCGGGACTGCGTGCGCAGCACATGCAGTGCATTCGGCTGTTTTACGACTTGTTAAGCGAGCGTGCGTTGTATGTACCATTACAAGCTGCCATTACATGTTCCATGTATGAAAACCCCTGACATTTCCCTAGTACCCCAGATAAGGGTTAAACCCTGACGGAACGCACATTTATAGCGCCATGTTCTGCCCCGCTGTTCTGTTGAAGCGCGCTCCGGTCGCCGTCGACGCTGTGATTGTAGGCACTTGTGGATGTCGGATGCCGCACTCAGCACAGTGAATACAGTCGGCGATCTGATTGTGTCGGACAAAGAGTGCTTTGAGGTGGCGATGATCCTCTCACATCCTGTTCCCTCGCCTCCGCAGCCAGACGCAGATCGGGGTCGATAAACAGCGGCCCGGGCCAGCGCTGGGCCGCCCCGGGGAACGGGGCTTTTGGAAAAGGCTCTGCCAGCCGCCCGTCCCAGCCATGTCAGCCATGTCCGCACACCCCTCCGATGGAAAAGCCTCCGTGCGCGGCTCTCCCACAAGACACCCAATACCTGATAAGCCTCCTCTGTTTGCTCTGGCCCCAGGAGGAAGCAGGCGGGTGCGGATTAGGCCCGGCCCACATGATGATAAGTCGGAAAACAGCCTTTTATTCTGCGCCACTCTGGCATGGCGCGGCGGGCAGATATGCATCGTTTCGGAGGTTTTTGCCCCGGTGAGTCGCCCGGTGGCAGGGGCCTCCTCCATTTTGTGTGAAAGTGACAGCCATCTATAATTAAGGGTCATGATCTCAATCAATATCACGCTTTTCCCTTCTTTTCTCGATGATGGTTTACACCCCAAATATGACCAACAGCAACTGGAATACTTTTTTTTTTTTATCTTAGTGATTGTAAAACAAACGAAGGATTAACTATTTAAGGAAAGCAAATCAAATCAAAAATGTTTTCTACGAAAGACCAGATCTATCAAAAATGTGGCAAATTAACAAATTTCATTACACATATTTATTAAAAGGGGCCAAAATAACCGACAAGGGAAAAATTATTTTAGCTTTTAGGTTCTGAATGTTGGTTTTGATTCACTTATGATTAGTTGCCGTGCCCGACCTATAATGCGGCAATATGCATAGCACTCCTTAAAGTACATTAATGAATAAATAAAACTACATTTTTCAAATGTACACTGCGAATGTCTCTGTAGCTGCTTGGCTGCGGCCGGATTTATGAGGTACGAGCTGCTTGTGTAATATGAGGCACACCAAATCTTTGCTTTAGCGAGAATTTAATTAGCGAACCCTGCTATCTCTGGCCAACTCAAATAGAAAATATGCAGTTCTGAAAAACGTGAAATAAAATAAAACCACCGCAGACACACAGACACACATGATGAGCTATGACTGGTCAGACCACCACCCTGACGATCACTCCCGACACACACTGTCGTCTAATTTACTGTGCAAAGCTTGCGCTTCTTGTTTTCTGGGCTGTGGAGTAGCTTAGTGTTAAACTTTCTTCCCAGTGTCTAACATTAAAGATGTTTCTCATCTCTCGCTCTTTTCTTTTTTTTTTTCACTGTCTATATACAACCCCATTGCAAAGAAAAGAGGAAAGCGTGCAGCTGGTTAAGATTAATATTGAAAGAGGCATTAATTTTTGACTCGGCTTTGAAGAATGACAATGGCAAACAAAAATTAAACCACATGTGTATGACTTAACCGAGCTTCGAGATGCACGGTTAGGTCTGCAAATGATGTAATTAACAGTTGTTTGTGGAGGATCATTGCACTTGACATAATTTGACTGGAGGTTAAGCAGCATCCACGTCCATTCATCTATCCCAGTCAGATGGAGTAGAATTTTTTTTTTTTCACTTGGAATTTTGAGCCACCGAATTTCAAATAAATGATATAGACTGTAATCATTCATCTGGGCTAATTAAGCCCATCTTGAGTTTATGCAGTGGATAAAATTGGAATCTCTCAGAGGATGAAAAACACTAAAGCCTGCCGCCTTGTTGGAAGTGCTCAGAAAGACCCTCATTCGCGTTTGAAACCAAATCAACACAAACATGGCAGAATGAATGCATCACAATAGACTCCAGTGTGTGGGAGCTGCAACCGAAAATTGGTATCACCACAATGTTTATGGACAGTCAGACCAGACTAAATCGATTTCTGTTGCGTGCGTGACATAACAATGGCTCCAACCTTTTAATCAGTCAGTTGACTGATAAAAGAAAGAGGATTCACAAGATCTTCAAATCAGTGAGGGCAGAGGAGACATTATCTACAAAACATTGTGCAAATAACTATATTCCGAGATACATTTTGAAACTGAAGTGAAAGTGAAATGAAATTGAAGTGATTGTCATTGTGAAGCACAGCAAGCATAGCACACGGTGCACACAACAAAATGTGTCCTCTGCTTTTAACCATCACCCTGAGTGAGCAGTCGGCAGCCCTGACAGTCACCCGGGGAGCAGTGTGTGGGGACGGTGCTTTGCTCAGTGGCACCTCAGTAGACACCTTGGCGGGTCGGGATTCGAACCGGCAACCTTCCGATTACTTAACTGCCACCGCCTGCTTGGCAGAGAGAACTCCTGGGAGGGACAACCCTCTAATATTTCTAATTCCACCATATTACATTTTTTAAAAGTGTCAAAGTCTCAGTAAAACTTCTCAGTAAGGCCTTTTAAATCATTTCTATTATCCTTTTTAATACAGACATGAATAAATAAATGTATTAATCTTAATTCTGGTACAAATCATACCAATCTAGTATAATAAAACAATCAAGCCAATGTATGTAACATTACAATTTTGTCAATCACCCCCTTTGGCTCCTCCCATTTTAAAATCAGTTTAGCATCAGTTAATCATTACTTCTGATGGGCTAAATGTAAATGTAAGAAGCAGGGAATGTGTCTTTTGTCTGTTTACTTCTATCCATCCTTAAGGCATCCAGAAGACTCCTCATGCCATTTGTCTGCTAAAGCGCTGCAATAACTGGGCCCCAAATCTTTAGATCTGTACAGTAAAGTTGATGTCAAACTTGCACCGATTTAGAATGAATATAAATTAATTTTCTGTTCACACAAATGAAGAGCAGCTTCTAAAATGATGAGAAAGAAAGGTTCTCACGGACAATCAGTCTGATGTTTAGGATGAGACTCATGTAAGAATGATAGGAGGTGTGGGGGGGAGAATAGCAGCGATCATATTCACAAAAACAATGTATGGCGAACACTCCCAGCGCCGAATTCCAGTCTGGGCCGACACCCGGCTGAGGGAAGTTTAGGCGCTCGCATCTTGGCCTCCTCGATCAAGTATGTGCCTGTCTGGGACCCTTTCCACTCAAGTGGATCTCAATGAACCTGCTGACTTGAACATCTTTTATCTGCCGAGACATTTGTTTGGCGCTCATGCTGGTCAACAGCGCCCAGAACCCCCTCCGGAGCCCAGGGAGGAGGACGAGCAGGGAGTCGGCTCTTTACCGGGGGCAGATGAGACGATATCAATGGTCAGCATTTATCACCAGCAGCACCGCCTTCATCTCCACCTCCAGGGAGGGGAGGTGCCGCATTCCACCTCAGGCCGTGCGCTCTGTTCACTTCTCCTCTGCAGGTCTGCGCTTCCAGTGCCGGGTGGCGGTGGAGCCGCGAGACCCTGCGTTTCTCATGCCCGCCCTCCCCAGCGCAGGCCTCAATAAAGTCAGCATGGGCGGCCATAACTCACCGCCCTCCTGGCGCTGAGCGAAGACACTGCTCCAGCTTCGGAGAGCGGCTCCTTATGCTGTCGTTTCTGAACGGTTATGCACAATAGGAAAAGAATCCCAGAATAAAACGCAATGGTGCGCTTGTGTTAAAAGGTTCCTTAATCTCTACATGGAGAAATTCCTGCTGCAGTGAGAGCTTCACCTGCCTCTTGTGCAATAGGGAAAGGCAGTGAGAACATTTTGTTTGAGCAACAAGCTCCTTTTAAGAGGAGGGAATGAATCAGTGCAATGTCAAAAAACATACTTTTTTATTTCTTACATTCTGTCTCTAATTTCTAGAACTAATGTTTGTTTATTTGGGTTACATGCCGTAATTGTGATATTATTATGTGTAATAACCTACATGTGTAATTAGGACCACACAGTAAAATGGCGGTTAGCAGCGTGGCCTCACACGTCCAAGCTCTTGATTTTCGAACCCTGACGAAACCCTTTGCTTGCTCTCTCCCGTATGGGCGTGGGTTTACTCCGGGTTCTCCGGTTTCCTCCCACCATCGTAAGGCGTGTTCACTAGATGACTTGGCGAATTGTCCGAAGGTGTGAGTGTGCATGCCCCCTCCGGCCTGCCCAGTCCTGCGCCCAGGACTGTGCAGGCCTGATCGGTTATGAAAAGTGAGTGATGGGTAATTAATAAAATAGTGTTAAAAGAGGAATACATTTCATGGAATAGAAATACAGTTACATTTACAGCATTTATCAGACGCCCTTATCCAGAGCGACTTACAGTCAGTAGTTACAGGGACAGTCCCCCCCCTGGAGACACTCAAGGTTAATTGTCTTGCTCAGGGACACAATGGTAGTAATTGTGATTTGAACCTGGGTCTTCTGGTTCATAGGCGAGTGTGTTACCCACTAGGCTACTACCACCCTACAATTCATGGAATATAATAACAGTATTGTTAAAGATATTTTTTCATACTACATTAACCAGTCCTGGAGAATAGTATGTATATGCCACGAAGGTACATGTATATTTTGCCCTGGGAGATTTAAGATATTTAAAACATATTTTCACGCTTGAGAGCTGATTGGCAATATATTACATAGGGCTTTTCTTGAGCTCTGGGTACTTCTGGATGGCATTCGAAATAAAAATAATCCCACATCTTTGGCTGCTGGCCCCTGGCCTTAAGCTGAAGCTGCCCTGGCAGCTCCTGATAAACACATTCTTACGCAGCAAATAACATCCACTTTCCGGGGTCAATTACTGCTGACACGTTAATTACCCTAATTTCTTATTTTCTACACTGAACTGGATCCTGGCCTCAATTAAGACCCCCATGGGGTATCACTGTACAATAGAGACACTGAGCCGCATTGTTCCTCGCATCCAGAGGAGCCGCGATGACAACTTATATGCCAAATATGCCAAATTCTCCACATACGTTAGGTGCACTCGAGTTAAAAGCAGGAGCAGCTTCATTCCACGGCAAGCCGCGAGTGTGCCAGAGCCTTGTTTGGAAGTAGAATAAACAAGCCGTAATCTCTATCTCTTACCTTCTGTCAGCGTCCGGTGTGCCGGTCTCTCATGGGTCGTATTAAACTTGACGCTCAGGGCCAGCCAGCTCTCCGCACAAGCGGCTCGGCCGCTGACGGACGTCACCCTAACGAGGAGGACGCGGCCCGTCTTCCCCGTTCGCTCTTTCTGCCACCGGCATGGCGCACACACACACGCCGTATTCGTGTTTATAGACTAACGCCGAAATAAATATCCAGTTACTGCTCTTTTCTGAAACGGAAATTTTTCCATGAATTAAGACTTTTTTTGTGTGTGTGTGTGTGTGTGTGTGTGTGTGTGTGTGTGTGCGGTTTTTCATTCAGGGGACGCAGTAAGACTCAATAGCCCAACTATTAATGCACACCTTCCTGGAAAGCTGATGGGAACAGCGCAGAAGCGGTCCAGAACTGACCGACTCCGGCCAAACGCAGCAGTGAGAAGAGAACGCATTAGCCTTGCGGTTCCTTGATCTGTAACTCCTGAAAAACAATGTAATCTCCACGCCAATCTAAAAGTAAAACTGTGTAATTGGGATGGAGGAAAGTTTTGTGGTCATAATTTGGGGGATTCACATGAAAAAAAAAAAAAAAAGCCCTACTGTAGAAGCCGAGGCGGGAATCTTTTTCCCCCCTGCTCTCCTCAGAGTTGATTTTGTGGGAATGTGAGGATTCTGGAAGTAGTTGCAGCGTTCGTGTTCTCTGCACTTACACGAAACGATACTCTGCGCAGCGATATCTGCAAGATCATTCACAAAATGACACTAAACGGCGACAGCGCAGAGTAAACACGGGCGAGGCCAGGGAAGCAGAAAGGTGTCCAGTTCAACCACTAACTGGAGTCATTTCCCACAGCTCCAAACTGGATACCGGGACGTAATGGCTGTGGTCAGAACTGCCATTCACCATCGTTGCCCTTAGGGACAACATAGTACGTGTGCCCATTTTTCTCACCTAACTGGTTGACCTCCAGCAGCCAGTCATGCTTTGAAAGTCATGTGGTCAAGATTCATTTAAAAAAAAAGAAAAAATAAGCATATTTTACGGACCGGCGTGTGCAACACGCTATTTTCACCATCTTGTTTGTAAAATAGCTACAGCTGGCAACGCAAAAGACGTTTCGGTTGACATTAAGCATGCCAGGGGACGTCTCCTCGGTCAATTTGTCCGCCTTGCTCTTCAGTTACAGCAATTGAAAGGAAAAGAATAGGTGCAGGAGTCATGAGAGGGCGCTGGGATCAGCCGATATGATGCAGTAGCATTTTTACAAATTAAGGTTTCCAGATTACTCACAAACATTAATGTTGGCAGGTCTTGTAAAAATAAAAGAAAGTAATACACCCAGTGACCTGAAAAGGGACAAATCACGACCCTTGCTGCACTGACACGTTAAACTGGCTACCTCATACCAAGCGCAACCCTCACAGAACTGGTTCTGAATCTGGGTTATTACCTACCTACCTACCTTCCCACAAACTGTTCTATTCTATCTAACTCGTATAACAATCTTGAACGTTACTGTCTTGCAAAGGGCAAGAAAGCTGGTCGGCAGGGAAGCGAAATCTCAGGACGAGTAGAGTGAGCGTTTGAGTGATCTCTTCGATTGGCACAGCAATTCTGGTCAGGTTCTTCTGCAAAGCCTTCTTTGGGTCACATTGTGGGCCATAAGCAAGTTTGTACCACAGATTAACTACAGGCATGGGCCTATATGACTCTCCTCACATATGCGATTCTCCTTTTTGCACTTTGCTGCAGTTCATTAAAAAGCTAACGTATCGGAGCCCACATGAATGGCTCCATAACACTGAACTCCAAAAAACATCAAATGGGCAAAAAAAAAAGAAAAAAGGTATGCATTTTCAATATTGTGCGCTTTTTAAAAGGGGTAATTGTTAACAGAGCTGCATTAAATGCAACTCGCACTGCATGGCGAAGGGGAAAGCGCACAATGTGTCCCTTGAACGCACAACTGCACCAAGAGCCATCCACAGAATGCCAGTGTGAACAAAAGAGACGACGCAAATGTTTATCCTGTTTCTAGCTAGACACATACATTTACACACACACACACACACACACACACACAACGACGAAGCAGAGGCTAGTCTCAGAAGATGAACAACAGATGTGCTTTATGAAATAATGCCATTAGGAGTCCTCTCATTTGCCATGTCAAGTTTCAAACGTCTCTTCTCCCCATTCAGCTGCAGTCATTCAATAACTTCGCTCCAATCCGATTTAACCCACAAACAAAGCGAGATGAAACGAACCCAGCGGGCGTCCGCTGAAACACAGAGGGCCGTTTCGGACCTCGCACCATCGGTCAGGTCCTGGCAGCAAGGCTTTCAGCAAAGGAAGACTCTAGAGCTACTGCGGCCAGATAAGGGTTGCGTCTAAGTGCATCTCTATCTCCTTCTGTGCCTGTGGGAGAAGCTGCCTGCCACAACAGTCACAACTGCGGCCACCAGAATGCTCATTCCTGCAACGGTCATATAATTTGAGGACGACCGCACAGATCGGCGCAACACGACACCGCAGATTAAAGCAACAGAGCGGGAAAAAAAAAAAAAAAAAAACGCATGTCTTACGCATCCCCGCGGACAGACGTACCTACTCGAAGCTCCTGCCCGAAGACGGTCCTCTCTCCCAGGGCCGAACAGTTCCACCGGCCGTAGCGGAACTGGTACTGGCACTCGTTGATGCCCAGCTGCGCGCCCTCCCCGATGACGATGATGGCATCGGGGCGACTTTGGCAGATGGCCCGCTGG
The DNA here is from genome assembly GCF_900700375.1 of Denticeps clupeoides. Lineage (NCBI taxonomy): Eukaryota > Metazoa > Chordata > Actinopteri > Clupeiformes > Denticipitidae > Denticeps > Denticeps clupeoides. The sequence continues at coordinate 4,783,847 of NC_041723.1, read as the reverse complement.
CGAGGGGCCAGCCCGGGGATCTTATTGCAGATGATGTTGGCACCCAGAGCCACCACAGAGGACAGGGCCCTGTGAGGAGGGACAGAGACAGAGGCCGGTCAGCGCTGCGGCCACCCGACGTCCTGCCAAAGATTAGCATTTATTAGTCTGTTAGCAGCTCATCAGCGTGGTATTTGCGGAAGGATCTGAGCAACCATGGACCATCGCGAAACCGAGGAACGACATGGCTGTTTGCATGTCGTGGGGAGTGAGACGATATTTTGTTTATTTGCATAATGACAAGGTCCCTCCACGCTGGTTTGGCAAAGAACCCCGTAAAAAAAAAAAAAAAAAAATCCCAGGCTTCTCTATTAATTGTCAAGTGAGTTCGCTGGAGAATTCAGACAGATTTAGACCAAGTTCACCTCTCCAACGAGGAGTCATACGAAATATTTGATCCCTTATAATTTGAGCCGTGTTTGAAGCACGCATGTGGTTTATCGGACAGCCATAAATAACAGTGAGGGCTCCGCGCTTCCCTTCATCCAAAAACACTCCGGCGAGACGCTGCAGGTCCAACTTCATGGTTTTTTGTTCTTTGCGTTGGACATAAGTCTTTCTGGGACGGTTGCGGGCACAGCAACGGACTGCTAAACAAACGCGCCCCTGTGTTTACGGCCCCAAACCCCGCAGGAGCAGACGAGGAGCCACGAAAGAGCGCGGAGGCAGATGCCAGCTTTGAAGTGTGACGTAGGCACAACCACAACCAGAGAAGGCTGATGCGGGCACACACACACACACACACACACACACAAACCGTTACACACACATGCTCCCCTAAACTCCACCACCAACAAGGGCGCGCGCTGATTGGGAACTGGATACGGCCGACCCCACTCCCCCCCTCCAATCGATGAAGTGGTTCCACAAAGGGAGACCGCAAGCCAGCCGGGCCGGAACGTGTTCTTGCTTTTGCGTTTCAGGGCCGTTCCTGGTCTGCGGAACGTTCTGTGCTGTCAGCAGCAGCGCCGATTCACGTGGGGAGCTTTGCCGAGCGTCCTCTGCGATTTATTGTACAATAAATTTGTTCCAGTCAACTGGCAAAAGAAGGGGGGGGTCGGGTCACGTCTTCAAGAGGGACAGTTCCTGACAGGACAGTTAGATGCCGGTAACAAGAAGACTTTACTGAAGGCTGTATGGTCATCAAAGCAATTTAGGTGACTCGCTGTGGATATAATTTTTTTTTTGTTGAGAGTAGCAATTTCACTACCACATGCAAAATTTTCTAGGGACAACAAACATTAAATTATTGCAACATAGCTGACTGCCCAATTTTAATTAATATACTGATCATTTTCTACTTAAAAAGCAACGTCACTATGGTAATCCTGTATCTTAATTCATATTTTTGACAAATGAGTGCATAGCTACAAACATATTTGATAAAATTTCACATAAGCACCACAAATGACACTCAGATAATCACAAAACATCAGAATAGCAGATATTTGGGAGTCACAACATAAAAAACATGAACCCAGTGGTGCATAATTACCACATACCGCAATCGTTTCAATAAAATGCACCTTCATATTTGACCATTGTCAGATTTAGACACTAGACCTACAAGTTTATAAAGAGAACTTGGTCATATATTTACTTTCAGTAGTCCATATTGAGTATTATTCAATATTTAGTGCTCCCCATCTGTGAGAGGCAAACCTTTATAATAATACATATTAATAATACATATTATAATAATAATCATAGTCCTCTCCAGGCCTTTACAATGTAATCTGATTGTGGACTAAATGACGTTTTTTTTCGGGACATAGAGCAGGGAGAGTGGCGATGTACCCATGGCTGCTGCTGCCACTGAAATCTGTCATTATGGTGTTTTAAATAAAAAAAGGCAACATTATGATTATTATTATTACTTTTATCATTTCGCTGCTACCTTCTCTGCACGTGCGTCAACATCAGTGTGTTGAGTTGGTTCTCTGCCAACGCCAATGTTATGTTTTCCTTGGCCGTGCTTGTTCTCACTCGTCTTTAGCGTGTTATTATTTGTAATAAGTGCCATTAACGCTGGAAGTGTTTTCGTCGTGTTGAAATGTTACCCTCACAAATCGGCCCGGTGAAATACGGAAATGAAATACGCCTGCGCCCCCAAAACACTTGTCATGCTCACCCGGCACCCCCCACACCCCACCCCACACCCCCAAAAAAAAAAAAAAAAAAAAAAAACGATGTGTGACGCCGCTGTGCAGACGCATTCCGTCCTGGACATTCCGCGGCTAATCTCGCAAATCCCAGCATCATCACCGTGCACAAATGTGATTCAGTTTGCCTAGTGGCTGTCCTGCATGCCCTGTGACAAGTCCGCCGGGCCCGTTCAAGCCGGCGCGGTCAAAACAGCCGCGACAAAGTGCACATCCGCGTACGAAAGCGTTCTAAAATTACACCCGCTCATGTGTGGTTTCGCATGCAACCAGAGTTCCCAGTTCAGTAAATCCTAAACAATCCCACACACACACACACACGTTCTTTTCTTTTAAACCGCTCAAAACAAACGTGAAACGTTCCGGCCTGAGAATGTGATAAAAAAGATGCCACTGTGTATAATAAATCCAGTTCATACAAACGGAGAGACGTGAAGTGGAAGGGGAGGCTGGCACCGGGTCCACATTTCAACATCCAGACCTCCGCACCTGGAAGAAGAAACGGTCTAAACTTTGCCCTGACTAAATACGTTAACAAACAACGATAATGCCATATTATTAATTGCCGGGGCTGGGGCGGGGGGGAGGTTCCTCCGCGGCTTATTTTTCTAACGGCGGTCGGATGGGCCTTGTGTAATTTACAGTGAATCACCTCACCTCACATAAACTCGGCCCATTTGTTATGTCCGTAGGGAAGAGGAAGAAAAAAAAAAAGACTCGAAACGCCGGACCTAGTGCTAACATCACCTGAAAAAGCAACGGGTGGAAGTGACGTAACGCAAGTTTAGGCGCGAACCTGCTGCGTCAAGAACGTTACAGTTTGTCGGAGGTTAATGGCACAGGAAAGCTGACTAAACGACCCCCGGAACGAATGCCGCACAGGAACAAAGTAGATGCATCACTACTCTACTGTCCCTGCTGTTCCTTCATATTTAGTGGGAAAAAAGGGCCAGTTTGCGTTTTTGCACAAAGCCATACAAATGCAATATTGTAAAGGGGGAAAAAAAACACATGGACCAACTTAAATTCATTTTTTAGCCATTTGGAACGGCCTAAACGAAAACTGCTTGTACATCAGTGTACATCAGACTGATTAATGGCATTCATCTAAAAGGAGCTGATCAAGCAACAGTCCAATTGCTAAAAGTTTTCTACTGTAACTGGAGGGGGTCGTCCAGCCCTGCCCGGAATGGAGGATTCATTTCATTGGTCCAGCGTCTATGGAGTCATGCCAGGTGACGGTCCCGTTAGAGATCTTGCCACCCACCGTGGACGCCCCCCAGCCGCCCTGAGTGGAGCGCCGTGGCCGAAGCGGGGATCTTAGGAGCTGTAAAAACAAACAATGGTGTGTAGTTTCTAACGCGCCCACCGACGTTAAACACAGACGCCCCCGCTTTCAGCTGCGCCCAGAAACCGCACCTTATTTTAAACGCCGGGGAGAACACAATATATATATATATATATATATACATACACATAATCATAAAATATGCATACATCCTGAAAGCATGGTGCTGCAGAGGCAGATCAGCTGCTTTTCCACGGGTGGCGGTGGGAGGGTGACACGACCGTGCCCGCGCGTGTGAAATACATAAATGCACAGACGCATAATGCATACATAAATAAATAAATGCATAAATAAGTACATTTGCCTTCTGCAATTGAACTCCTCTGCCACTCTGTGGCCAAACCTGTTCCACAGTTTAGCGTGGATGTCATCACTTTTTCTTTTTTCTTTTTTACTTTGATCCTATCGTTTTCACCGTTTGAGACACGTGGACAAAGAACCTTAAAAAAAAAAACTTAAAATGCACGCGGCTCGTTTTAAAAAAAATGATTTAAAAAGTCAGATTTTGAATTCTTGTATGGTTGCGTTTATCGGTTTAATGGTGAAATGGTTTGTCCATCGCTGCATTTAAAACGGTGATTAAAATATAAAGTCCCAGCAGCCCCGCGGTCTGACTTACAGGTAGCTCCCGCTGGTGAGGATGAGGAAGATCTGCGGATAGTAGACTGACAGCAGCACGCTGCGCGAGGAGAAGATGATCATGGTGACATGGAACGAACTCTCCTTTCCTCTTACGCGGAGAGAGAGAGAGAGAGAGAGAGATTTGGACCCCCCCAAAAAAAAAAAAAAAAATTAATGAAGGAGAGGACCCCCGCCGCGCTCCTTAATTCCCGGTACGGAGCGCGTCCCCGTGGCGCGCCGTGCACGGCTCTGGCACGTCGCGGCTGCTGCCGAGTGTGCGTCCCGGGCCGGAGTGGCGACGCTTTTCAGGGATCCCTGCATGGCAGCACGGCGCCCTTCTCCATTGGGCAGCGCGGCGCTTGCAGTACGCCCACTTTTTCGCGACGCGGCGGGACAATGGGGCGACGCCGATCCGCACCCCGGGCCCGATTCGCCGGGACGGAGTCGCCGATGCCGCGGAAGGCGCGCGCGAACGAGCACGGCGACGCGCACCTCTTTTCTTTTTTTTTCTTTTTCTCCTTCTTTAGGTCGTCCGGAGATTGCGCATGCGCGGAAAATTAATTGGCCCCAGTGGCCAATCGCGCCTTAATTACGGGCCGAAGGGATGGCTGGTCGGTTTCTGGACGAGTTAATTAGTAAGATATCGAGAACCATGTCTGTTGTGCATGAACTGGCGAGTACACGTCCTGCGGTTCAGCGGGCCTGTTTTAATGCGACGTGAACAATAAATGGACTCGCATTGTTGCAGACACTGTCCTGCCTGTCGTTCGGCTGTAGATTTTATTCTCTCTTTTTCCCCTCCTGTCACTCGTCACCTGGACTGAACGGCTCTGTCTGCGACTGCAGGCCCAGCCGCTGTCCGTCATCACCTGCAGAATCTCCATACTGGGGGCACGGTTGCCAGGGCCAAAACGACGCCTCAAAATCTGTTTTAAGACCAAAGGGACCCAAATCCGATTAGCATGTCACCGTCCCCGGTTGTTACTACAGGCCTGATATTCAGAGAATCGAACTATTCTCACATTACAGTGGCTGCGTGACGCCAACACCTTTGAGCTACTTTCGGTCTGTTTTGTGTCGTTGGCAGGGACCGGCTTTGACTGAATGCTTTCCCAAGACCTGGCAACCTTCTCTGGGAGTAAAGAGGGGATCATGAAGCATTTTGTCAGAGCACCCAGTGAAGGGAACTGGGACGAGCGAACAGGTTTGTCCTGATGAAGCTGCGAGATGATATCTGGTAACGCTTCACCTGGCCTGACATGTGAACCATCATACCCGGAGTGGTGATAATATATGAATTTCTGTTGGCCCGTTATTCGGGGAAGTCGGAGACAATGAGGGCTGTGTGGAAAAGCTGAGTGGTAATCAGCTCTGATCAGGTTTTTTTTTCTCTTCTTCTCACAAGGATGTTGTTTGTAGGCCCGGACCTGAATTTTTTGTAAAATCGGAATGTCGGCATTGAATCTTTGCTGAACATTCTGCGAACTCTTTAGTACTGAACTGTGCTTGGTTTTCAGGATTTTTGCAGAGGGCCATAAATCGTGGCTCCACCCTCTGAACATGACCCCACCCCTAATCCCTACTGAAGCTAGATCATCTGTTAGCATCCCTGGCTTTCCTGCCCGCCGTGTTTAGCCATAAGTTACGCAAGTCAGCTGTGTCACGCACTGACAGAACTGAGGTTGACTGTCCCGCTTTCCATTAAAAAAAGGGTGTGGCTTCAGCGTCTTGATTGGACATACCCCCAGCAGTCCAGGACAGGGAACACTGCTCATTTTTATCCTGATTTCCAAATACAAATTCCTGAAACAAATTTCTTTAGGGTATGATCATGGCGATTTTATACTGCCTTACATATTGCACGGTTATAAATGACACAATGGTGCATTTATAACTTGCGTTCCGTTGAATTTGTGTTTTTTACTGGTGACCTGTGTATGGTAATGAGGGGGTCAGCTGGTTACGACCATTCCATTGGAACGGCATAATAAAAAAATTCTAAATAATTATCAGAAGCGTTGTAAAAAGGAGATCTTCGTGAGACTTGCAGCAGACAGTATGGTATTAGTGTTGGTATGAGTTTTGGCCTTATGGGTTGGCTTGTTTCGGGTTTTTTTTTTTTTTTTTTTTGTCAGCCTAGTCTGCGTAGCTGTAGCGAGGAATTCAGGTGAAGTATTGCAAAACAGGTAGAAACTCCATCGAGCCAAAGGAATGTGGAAATGCAACTCAGCGTGCCGCTATTAATGAGGCTGTGCAGAGGTGAGCCTGCGCCTGTGCCGGGCCGGGCCTGGCCGGGAGAAGCCTCCAAATCGAGCCCAAGGGGGGTGACCCCGGTTCAGGTCGGTGGCACCCAGACCCAAGCCGGACCGCACTTCTTTCTTTCTTTTTTTTTTTAACTTTTTTATTATTATCGTTTTGTTATTTTGAAAGAATGGAATGAGAGCGGGCTGAATATTCTCCACCTCCACACACGCACACACGCACCTGGGCCAGGTAGTCCCGGTCTGGGCCACGTTTACCGGTAAGATCGCTGCCCCACACACCCCAGGGCTTTTGGGGAACTCACCCCAGCCTCAGGTAGATGATGCCGAAGCACAAGCAGGCGTCGAGGGTCCGGCGTCGGGGGGCCGCCGGCATGGTCACAGCAGCTCGGCGGCCGGCTCGCCGCGTCCGGCCGTCGTCCGCAGAGCCTCGGCAGCGTCGGGCGCTCGGAGGGCCATCGCAGGTTGGGGGGCTTCGGCAGCGAGCTCCTTTCGAAAGTAAAAAAAAAAAAAAAAAACACACACACACACACACACACACACACACACACGCGAGTTCCCCCGTCGCGCCGACGCGGTCGTCCGGTCCCCGTCAGCCGCGGCGCGCCGCTACGGTTCCATGTCGCGTTTTCAGGTGCTCCGGCGCAGGTAAGAAAAATCCCCGGTCCACGCCCCTCCTTTCGGGCCGGCGCGGGGGGACGGGGCGGACCGGCCGTGCGTGTGCAACACGTGCGATTGTTGTACGAAAGACGAAAAAGACGGAACACGCCACGTAAACGCCCGCCGCGTCGCGCAAATAGCAAAAGCTGTGAATCTGAAGGTGGTGCAACCGCTGGAGTTGCTACTGCTGCTCCTGTTTTTTTTAATTTTTTTTTATTTTAAGAAGTACATCGTGGACGCGATTTGATAAATAACAAAACACGACGAGACGAAAATCATCATTATCAGTCAAACCGGTCATGCACATGAGATCCCGTCCTTCTTCATGTGGTCCCTGTTGTCGGTGCTGTGCAGAATGTGTGTTAAATCATACCTTACACAGCGCAGGCCAAAAGTTTAAACACCTTCTCTTTCAGTGTGTTTTCTTTATTTTCGTGACCATTTACGTTGGTAGATTCTCACTGAAGGCATCAAAACTATGAATGAACACGTGTGGAGTTATGTACTTAACAAAAAAAGGTGAAATAAGTGAAAACATGTTTTATATTCTAGTTCCTTTGCTCTGATTACTGCTTTGCACACTCTTGGCATTCTCTCGATGAGCTTCAAGAGGTCGTCACCTGAAATGATTCTCCAACAGTCTTGAAGGAGTTCCCAGAGGTGTTTAGCACTTGTTGGTCCAGCTCACCCCAAACCATTTGGTCTGGGTTTAGGTGACTGTGGAGGCCAGGTCTCCACTTTTTGTTAAGTACATAACTCCACATGTGTTCATTCATAGTTTTGATGCCTTCAGTGAGAATCTACTAATGTAAATGGTCATGAAAATAAAGAAAACACATTGAATGAGAAGGTGTGTCCAAACTTTTGGCCTGTACTGTACATCCTGGATGCGATTTGATAAATAACAAAACATGACGAGTCACTATCAGTCAATCCGGTTATGCACATGAATTCCCGTCCATTTTCATGTTGTCACTGTTGTTGGTGCTGTGCAGAATGTGTGTTAAATCATACCTTAAGTGTTAAAGTAATATTGTGCTCTTTTTCCTTTTTGGTGGTGGTGAGGCTATTACCACCCACCTGAGCCTAATTGAAGGGTAGTTCGGAATTAATCTACTGTGGCCTCTGTTTGTGTGGGGGGTCAAGGGTGTGTTTTCACTGTGCACACGCCCCCTTGTGGCAGAGGCACGTACAAGGCCTGACCCTTCTGTTTCAAACACCGTAACAGGTCCCCACCGTCTTAGTAGGCCCGCCTGAACACTGGTGCACAGAGAACCCGTGACGAGGGACCGCGGGTCCGAAGTGCTCATAATACGGCACTGTTCCCAGTGAGCCAGTCGTACGGTCACAATGGTGGTGGATGTTCTTTGCTAATTCCTTGATGAATGCCCAGGAGACAGACCTATCTCCTCAGGCACCCTGTTGCAGCTTACAACAATATTTCACCATTACTGTGAATTAATGGTCTGCCCATTATGGTAAAGAAAATGGGATGAAAGAGGCGTTTTAATGCGCAAACAGCTGAAATACTCATGGTGCTTGAAAACATTACTTGGGCCACATTTTTTGACTGAGGATGGCAAAGGAAACCACAGACTCCTTTGTTGTGAGACATCTCTGCTTTTACCATCCCGAAGGATTCAACTTCAAAACATGCTCATGAAAATTCCTGTTGGATTTCAGAAGGTTCGAAATTCGACATAAAGTTTCACGCGGGCTGACGTAAACCGTCCCGTATTTGATCTTGGCCTGTAAAAAATGGCTTTGTTTGTCTTAAACTATAACCCAGGGTGGCTGGTGGGTGGAGATGTTAGTTTAATTAAAACGTTCAAAGGACTTGCATGTTTATTGGACGTGGACGCTGGGGACTAAGGACATATTGTGTCACCGGTGGTTTTGCACTATCCAGTGGTGAAGCTTGTCCCTCTGTGATTGATGGATGGACAGAAACCAAATCTCACCCGACCTCCGTTTAAACCTGTAGGGGTTACAAATGTGCATCAACCAAAAATGCATTGAAACGAAGAAAAAATAGGTTGACGTGACCACAGCAGTGCAGACAGTGATTCATGCCCCGGTAAAGGAAAGTCCATGAAGGTGAAGCTCTTTGGTTTTATAAGGTATGCAAAATTGTCATGGTAAATAAAAGTAAATTCATGTTCATGAACTGGGACAACTATAAAAAAAAAATTAATGATAGAATTGCATTGTCTCATGTTGCATTTGTGCTTCAGGATGGAAATGAAATGTAATGTTATTTGAATCGTACGACAAGCCTTAATACATGGGATGGACCACCAAATTATAAAACATCTGGCTATATTAAGACACTTTTTTAAAAAAAAGTGAAAAAGCGACATTTTCTGCTTATAGAATACATATATATATTCTGTTTTTTTAGGCCTTCGCTGCTGGCTCCAACACAGCTGTGCATGTGGAGTCAACACAATGAATGTCCCATCATGCACCTCTGATAATTTACATTTACATTTATGTAATTTTTTAGATGCCCTTATCCAGATAAGGAAAGTCCATGAAGGTGAAGCTCATTGGTATTATAAGGAATGCAAAATTGTCATGGTAAATAAAAGTAAGTCCATGTTTATGAACTGGGAAAACTATTAAAAAAAATGAATGATAGAATTGGATTGTCTCATGTTGCATCTGTGCTTCAGGATGGAAATTTAATTAATGTTATTTGAATCGTATGACAATACATGGGATGGACCACCGATTTAACAAACAACTGGCTATATTAAGACACTTTTTAAACCAAGTGCCCATTTCCAGCATGTTGTCGTTGCTCTCAATAATTAAATAAAACCTGCATGGAAACGGACAGTAAGATACTATTTGGTTTGCATCAGTAGATATTTGTTTTTTCACTTTTCAATAAAAAACATTTTTTGTTGGTGATTTGGGGCTGAAACAAATAAAATATTTAGCAACAGATTAATAATGGATCATTTCTACATCACACCCTTTTGACTGTTGACTATTCATGTGTATGTCATGTGTAAATATGATTTTTGTGCAGTGAAACCTCTCTAACTTGCCCCACTCCCACTCGCCTATAATACTACATTTCGTTGCCGTGTACTTGTACATGTGTAATGACAATAAAGTTGAATCTGATCTATAAGCCTGAAAATCACAAAGTCCCAGATTCGAACCCCACTTACTGCCATTGTGTCCAGGAACAGTCCCCCACTGGAGCAATTTAGGGTTAAGTGTCTTGCTCAGGGACACAATGGTAGTAAGTGGGATTTGAACCTGGGTCTTCTGGTTCATAGGCAAGTGTGTTGCCCACTAGGCTACTACCACCCTAATCTTCCCCTAATAGAGATCTCTTTTCATCTGCTTTCTTCACTGACTCGGTGGAGAAACAAAAGAGGCTTTGCTGGAGGTAAGTCCTACGGTCTTTATATTATAAAGTGCTTTTGACCGACTGCTAAATAAGAGAATCCACTGGGCATCCTTGTGTTTGTGTGGGAGCCATTTCAGCTGGAATCAGCCGCACACCCAGTCCAGGGAAATGGATTTAACCAGCATGCCAAACCATGGAGCGGCGTCTGGGCCTGCCACATCTACACATGGCCCCTGGCTATCGGTACCTCTGTTCCCGCTGTGGCCCTGTACACCAGTCATTAGGAACACTAGCACTTGCTTGCCTTTACTGAGACGTAAGCCTTCATTTTTACTGGACAAAAAGATGATACCCGTTAAAACAGGCCTATGGCGTCACAAAAATGCCATAATAATCTCATGAGGGTAAAGTTGGAACTCATGAGCACATCATAATATTGCACCTTTTCCCCTCTCTATAAACTTTTCCCCTTTATCTGAAAGTACCTATTTCTTATTAATTGAATGCAATTGAAATTTGGATACTTAAGGAAGGTTTTGAACAAATTTTGAACTAATTCTGTGCTCACAATCTAAAAATGCACACTTCCAAGAAGGAGACTTATCCACACAAGGGACACTATTTTCAAACTGTTGCTAAGCACAGCATTATGGTCTAAGCATGTGACTTGTTCACTATTGTAAGGTGAAAGGCGCTCTCAGGATTTACATAAACATATAAAACTGTCAGGAATCGATGCGGGGTAGGGAAAAAGAGGACGCAAACGCACGACTAACAAAACAAGGCATTTACTGAAGTCAAACACAGAGACAGCACGGTGGGAAAAGACATCAATGACCAGGCATGGACATGAGACAACAGAATACATTTATACACATGAACATGAATATTGAAACAATCAGCTCAATGCTGGACAAACACAAAACTCCGGTCCAGAACACGGATCCATGACGAAAAAAACTAAAACTAAAAAGGAATTCTAGATATTTTCTTGTATGTTGAAGATGATAAACTAACTGCCTTGTTCCTTGGTGTGTAATTATTTCTATCACCCAGAACACGATCTTGTATGATGTGGCCTAGTGGTTAAGGAAGCGGTCCCATAATCAGAAGGTCGCCGGTTCGAATCCCGAGCCGCCAAAGTGCCACTGAGGTGCCACTGAGCACCGTCCCCACGCACTGCTCCCTGGGCGTTTGTCATGGCTGCCCACTGCTCACCAAGGGTGACGGTTGAAAGCAGAGGACACATTTCGTTGTGCTGTGAAGCTGTGTTTCACAATGACAATCACTTCTTTTTCACTTTAAATGATTGACAGCTCTCATTTCAAAATGTGGGAATAACGTAGGTTTGTGTTGCAAAAATAGAATACATATATATATATATATATATATTCTACTAATAGAATACATATATATATTCTGTTTTTTTGGCCTTTGCTGCTGGCTCCAACACAGCTGTGCATGGGGAGTCAACACAATGAATGTCCCATCATGCACTTCTGATAATTTACATTTATGGAATTTTTTAAATGCCCTTATCCAGATCAACTTGCAATCAGTAGCAAATTAGGGTTATGTGTCTTACGAGTTCATAGGCAAATGACTTACCCACTATGTTACTACTATCCACATAATAGCCTGTAGAACTATTATGCAGAACCATAATAGCTTGCAGAACTGAGACTCATGGCAGCCAGGGTCCGCAGCATGGTTCTTCTCCTCTGGCAGATTAGTCAAAAATGCTCCGCTGTGTCTCTTCAATAGAAAGCAGGTTTTCTGAGGTTCTCATCAAATTAGAACACCATGCCGAATGGCTGCATTAAGTGTCAAAGTGAGTAGCGTTTTGCTCATGTTAAAACCGTTGAATGCTAATTTGTAATGTTGCACATTTGACTGTGGGCCACTTTGCCAACCCGTCAAGTTTTTTTAATGATCAGGCGATCTCAGAGACAGGCCCTATGACGTCCATATCGATTTACCCCTTTTTGACAGGCCTGCTGACCTGAGGCCAAGCACGCTCAAATACATTGATTGAAACTATCCAACAGTACTTTTGGGTTTTGAAAAATCTTGTTTCTTCTTATTTTAGGGTTTTTACTTACTGATCCCAAAGTTACCGTGCAATAGCCACATAACTATTATGTGCAGTGTTGGTGAAGTCCTTCACCGCACTGGAGCAACATCTGAGATCTCCTCTACATGTGACACATGTTGGAAGACGGAACGATGGGGCGATGAAGTTTCCTTGGAGGGCAAGCGATAAGACCTCTCACGTCTGTGTTGTAGCAGTGGATTGGATTTCAGGTTACAGAGGTACCGGGTTTCCGACTCTATTGACAGACACGCCGCATGCAAACCCAGCTACCTCCTGAGCATTCGCACGGCCGAGGGAAAATATTCTGTGTAATGACCACTGCTAATGCCTTGGCCCCTCCTTAGGCAAAAAAAAGAAAGGAAAATTCTCAATTACATGTATCGTACCAATAGACTCAACAACAAACCTGCCAAAAAAAGAAAATCAGACATTCAAACAGGACATCAGTACAGTATGGTTTCTGCCCTCAAAACAAAACCAAAAAACAGCTCTTCAGAAAGTTGAACTTTGTCCTGCCACTGTTTTATGGTACGTTGTGGAAGAGTATAGTGTTCTGCATCTTAAATAAGTCATTTAAACACCATTTAACAACCTGTAATTTGACATTTGTCGTCATCTGGTCATGGTGGGGGCACAGTGTCTTCTTCAGAGTGCAATATAATTGCATCTCACGCCTACTGAACCTTTCTTTCACAACTAGATTTGTGGAAATATGAAATATAATGAAAAATGCTCATTAAAATTCGGGTTGATTTGTGTGTGTTGGGTCAGAGCTCAAATTTCTGATAGTTGTAGTCAAGGGAAAAAAATTAATTTGACCTTGTTGACCACTTATATTCATAATAATCTTTAATGACCAATAATGACCAATGTTACCACAAATTAATTATATGGAACGTTCTGGTGGACATTGTGGTGTAATCAACATGTGATAGATGGGGATGGGGAAGGCCTAAATTCTCACTGAAAGTAGATTCTTTATGTATTGGTTGCGCCTGACAAGTTAAATCAGATGGATCTGTTGTGGTCTTTTTGCTTTTGAAGAAGAGTGATTTCAATTCTTCGGAACTCCACACAGAAACATCAAACATATTGAGGCCCTTTCACTCTGAGTTTGCATTTGAGGCAAAGCCCAACAGGGTTCATTTATTGAAGGAGTGGTCCTGTGTTTGTAGGTGACGGCAGGTATGCTTCAGCACGAACACACACACACTCACAAACATCTCTCTCCTGCACAATGGCACACACAGAGTAAGTGTTTGCTTGTAGCCCAGTTCAAACAGGCCACACTTCCGCTCCCAGTGCGCTCAAGCACTTTCAAGAGCCTCCCTTTTGTTATTCATAAGAGAGGATTAAAAAAAAAAAGCATATATAATACTGTAATACAAAAGATTGCGACTCCATTTGTAATGTTATAGACTTAGCTATCAACACACCACATTGTTTAGTGTAAAAAAAAAAAAGAAGCCGGTTCATGATTGCGCCGTGCCCGTCCAAACGAACAGACAGATCGGACGGGAGCGGAAGGCTGAGAATTTCCACCACACATGTCTGCAATTTCCTTCGGACATCCAAAAGGAAGTATCTCTTACCCCAGTATCTCTCCCCTTTCCCTTATTAATCCGCACAATTTACCCTTAACATTTGCCTTGGCTGAGCCGGGGCGCCCGGCTCCACAATGGTCCTGTAACACGACGCGAAAGATTGCCGGTTCTAGCATCTGGCGCCGCTGCGAGTTCCTTTCATATTCAATCAAAACATCAGACGTGTGTGAAGACCTAGGATTTCTTTTTCCTTTCTCGTGACCCGTGCATGGGCTGGAACGGAACGCTTTCGACGCCGCGACAGGTCCGCGTCCTCCAGGCATCGAGCCCGCCCCAGGTTTGGCAGGGAGCGGCTTGTCAAAAAAAAAAAAAAACAGGTCCTCTTTGTTTTGTCTGCAAGAGAGTCCCTGAACTGGGTCACCCCCACACAAAGGACTCGCCTCGCATCCTCGCCGAAACCGCCGACTCGGGATGGGGCTGTCAAATAGGCGTCTAACGTTTCGGGCCGTGCCTCCTGTCGGCTTGACCTTGCGAGGCTCGGCAGCTCCTCCGCTTGGCCCTCTGCAGAGTAACAATTGTGGCGAGCAGCCTCGGTTCCACCGCCCAGCCACCGCAACTTGGTACAGGAGCCCGAAAATACACAAGTGACATTAATACCTGCGACGCGCCACCGTCGGACACCAGTAATGGCCACTGTCTGCCTGTTCTCTGCTGTAATTTCGGACCGGCGCGAGTTCAGGTGCCGGCGGTTTGTCTGTGTGCCGCCCAGCCTCCCTCGGCCACGCAGATCACGGATCGGGGGCTCGAGAGGTAGAAGACAGAAGAGGAGCACAGCGGGAGGGCAGCCAATTCCAGGGGAGCCGGGCCTTCGGAGTTTGAGGGCCGAGTGCACGGTTGGGCTGCATCTCTATTCTGCCGCGGTTGCCTGAGGAAGGCCCCGCCCCCTCCCCGTCTCTTCTGTTTGGTTTCACCTCCCCTCAACCCTGCCGCCATTTTTTTCCAGAGCTCTCTCATCTGCTGTCACCCCAAGTGACAACAGCTTGCGGTGGGGAGGGAATCGTCTTCAAGGCGAGTCTGGAAACATGACCTCAGCTTCGACCAGGATGACAATGACATTTTCAGTCATGCCATAACCGGACAATAAACTACTATTTTTCAGTCTGGAGCGGATTCATTTGGTTTTACTTTACTGCGGTGGACTTGAAGCAGTTGGTGGATCTCCCTTTGTAGTCCAGTGTTGCTACTCTGACGTTTAAAACCATCAAGCAGAGGCCACACTGGTGCTGTAATATTAACCATCATGCCTTGCTTGGGACTCGGCTAGTGACCACTCAATCTTTGAGGGCCTAATGAGTAACAGGTCTGGATCCGTGGGTTCTTTGGTTGCAAATTAAATGAAGCCATTAAAAAAAGCATGCGTGGCAGATTCTCAGGACTACGGAGTGAAAAATTGAGCCTATTTAACCTATTTTAAACCTAGATAGAGTATTTACAACGCTATGTGGAGTAAACCAACTCTAACAGCAGAGTCAAAAGTCAGTGCAAAGTTCTGCAGAACTCTGCACAGTGTGGATTAGCACCAGCATGCGTTGCACGCCCAGTTCAGTAGGGGCGTTAACCGGCTTGCACCCACCTTTACGCAGAAGATGGGGTATATTGAGGGGCTACTTATGTGAACGGTAGCCAGGCTGCTTGCATCTTGTAAACACCTTTGCAGTTAGAAAAAAAGAGGACTTACCCCAACCCAGTCACCTGACCCATCCTTCCGACAATGAACACCACAAGTGTAATATAATTTCACTGACACCAAGTAAGGACATGTTGGAAGCATTGATATTGTAATGAGCTACATGGTGAATAATATCGGTTTGATCAGAGGAATTTAGTAATATAGAATCATATGATAAATATGTAAAATAAATAAATAAATAACACTACAGAGAAATGAAAGTGATATATCATTACACATTAAAGTGTTCTTATAAAATATCTCTAATGTGTAATCATATTACTCTAATAGTGTGAATAACCTGAGTTTTAAATATCTTTACACATTTTATTGTTAATTTTGACACTAAATGGAGCAGAATGAATTCTGCAAAGTCTACACTATCCATAGAGTAAATTTTACTGTAATATTGAGTGGGAACAGAGTTGAAAGCAACTCTTTAAGTGTAAAATTGACACTCACTTTTTTTACTGTGTAGTTCTGCTGCAAGAACCCGGCGATTTGTTCCTCTAACAGACATGCATTTTTAGAAATGGCACGGAGTAGGACTTTCAGACACGCCACATTCTGTTCTGTTGGGATTTATTTGTTTTTGGTCAATTCGGCCACTTTTTGTGTTTTTTTTCACCACTGTCGAAAGCCAATGTTACACTTGGGAGTGGTCGGGCCAGAGAGGGATTAAAACATTTCCATTGACCAGCGGTTTTGCGGAGGTCATAATCGCAGTCCCCGCTGAGCATTTTCCCGTCAAGGCAGGGAATGCATCAGTTTTGCTTACTGGATTTTGCGGCCGCGGTGCTGTGAAAAAATGGATTCAGAAGAACCATTGCAGATGTTTCCGCTGTCCATCGTTGGGGCAGTAAATTTCATGGTGACTCTGTTCAGACACTGAACTGACGCTGATTAACTTAGATGACACTTATCCAAGCACAACGAAATGTGTCCTCTGCTGTCGACAGCCATGACAGGTGCCCGGGGAGCAGTGTGTGGGGACGGTGCTTTGCTCAGTGGCACCTCAGTGGCACCTTGGCAGCTCGGCAACCTTCCAGGTACGGGTACGCTTCCTTACCCGCTAGGCCACACCTGGCTCAACGTAGGGTTCCAAGTGCGGTCATGTGGTCAATAGGCCAGTGTTTTAACTAGGCTCCTACAGGGTGGTAGTAGCCTAGTGGGTAACACACCCGCCTATGAACCAGAAGACCCGGGTTCGAATCCCACTTACTACCATTGCGTCCCTGAGCAAGACACTTAACCCTTAGTTGCTCCAGGGAGACTGTCCCTGTAAATACTGATTGTAAGTCGCTCTGGATAAGGGCGTCTGATAAATGCTGTAAATGTAAATGAAATTATAATTATTATTACAGTTTGTGTATATCTAAATGTACGAATATTCAAGATGTTTTGCCATGGATAGGCGGCAGAAATGAGATATACATAAAATCAATATGGAATTAATACTGGTATGTGAATCTCTGGATTGTTTAAACATCTGTGATATTTACTGATTTGTTTGTTGTACATGACCACTTTGTGGCCAAGGCCTGAAGAACTGTGGAGATCGGACCAGGCCTAACAAGCGGTTCTCGTTTTTGTCCAGTAGATGGAGTCAGAGGTTGCGAAATGGCGGCAACTGACTCAAGTTCTCTTCTGCAGGTCTTAAGACACCAAGTTTGCAATGTTCTTTTCAGCTGATCACACATACAGAAATAGACACATAAGCACAAAACCTACAATCTCCCACACACAAGGAAGTTTACATCTACAGCGTTTGTCAGACGCCCTTATCCAGAGCGAATTACAATCAGTAGTTACAGGGACAGTCCCCCTGGAGACAAGTTAAGTTGCTCTGTGTCTTGCTCTGTGCTCTTCCTCTGTGTCTGAAGTGTCCTGCTCAAGACACAATGGTTCATAGTGTCTCACCCAATAGGCTACTACCACCTTTGTATGACATCTTGTATTTCATCATCCATAAGAAACAATGAAATACATGTAATACTACCCGTACATAAAAACAACTAACATCAGAATGGCTTATATCTTGTAATCAAATATGCAAGAAAGAAGGAATGGGAATGTGGAAAGAAAAGAGGACGTTAAACTTGTGGAAAGTCTGTACCTACACACAATTAAGCAGTTTTTAATCATAGTCACAATTTCATCAGCAACTTCCACTTCCCTCAGACCACTTTGCTGAGTGTGTTTAGATGAGGATTAGCATATGTATTACAAGCTGTGGCTCATATTTGTCTGAAGGTCAAGTAAGGGGACGGGAAGCCCACAAGAGGGCTCTGCTCCATAACAATTAACCGAGCCGCACAAAGGATGCCGAACACATGGAGTGTCCTCAGCGGCGCCCTCCGCCATCTTAATTGCTGCCCCCTTCACAAAGCAGAAAGTCTGTTTCGTGATACACGCTAAACGTTTACATCTGAAATTACGTCACTTTCGTGCAAAAAAGGGAACAGTTCAGCAATTGTGATTTGGAATGCTTTTTTAAAAATTAAATTCTATCTTAAATGATACTTTTGCACTAGTCCAAATGTTCAGGCCACAAGAATCAATCAAAGAGCTGGAGAACAAGCGAAGGAGATTCCCACCGGAGAGATTCAATTTCGAGTGAGCCACAGGAAAGGGGAAAAAAAATCATCTTGAGTAATACAGCAGAGATCTCAGACACAGATGTAAATGTCATACGCAGCCAATGCAATTCCAGCGTAACTACATGTTGACATGGTTAATTATGTTTAATATGGTCCTGGTTTTTCATACTAACCCTCTCGGGCCCACTATAGTCCAGAATGGCCCGAAACGGTAAACTGACATCTTTTAAACACTCTAACGCTTATTAAGTTTCATTCCTGAGATTGGGATCTCTGAGGCTCTTTTTTTTTTTTTTTTTGGTGTGTGCACATCCTGCACCGCTTCTTATTCATTTCCCAGCTTCCCTCACTTCTAATCAGCACAGAAGCCATGGTGAGGCTCCCAGCTGCTGGGGCG
Source organism: Denticeps clupeoides (assembly GCF_900700375.1). Lineage (NCBI taxonomy): Eukaryota > Metazoa > Chordata > Actinopteri > Clupeiformes > Denticipitidae > Denticeps > Denticeps clupeoides. The sequence continues at coordinate 4,765,024 of NC_041723.1, read as the reverse complement.
AATGAGTGGGCCGTTTTTGGCACCACGCACATGCATATCATTAATTAGTGCATTAGCGCTTCCTGACAACGGGGGCCTGCAGTATTGGATTGCAGAGGCACATGAGCGAGGGTGGGAGAGAGGTAGGGTGCAATGGGGGCTGCTGCACTGGTTCCATACACTTATTCAGGGGTCAAAAAGCATTTCTCGTTCAATTGCAAAGGGAACAATGGCAAGGTTTAGACTCCGACAGGATCACAGTGAGGCAGCAGCCAGCCATATTCTACTCTTCCACAGCCTTAAGGCGGATATACACTCTGCGCCATGTGTGAGATGAGTAACTGAAATATCTCAGATAATTAACTCTCTAATGAATCAAGAACTGCTCTTTTTCTTAGTTTTAATTAACTGATTCCATATAAAAATTATGTATGGGATTTTCCTCTTAAAAAGATTCATAGTATTCATAGTTGGGGGTCCTAGTGAACCAGAATTGATCTCTTCATCGATGGTAACTTGTAAGTCTCTCTGGATAAGAGTGTCTGCAAAATGCCTTAAATGTAAATGTAAATATTTTTCATAGTGTGTGGGGTGTCACAATGGGGGGACAGAGGACACAGGACGCACAACGAAATGTGTCCTTTGCCTCTATCCCGTCACCCTTAGTGAGCAGTGGGCAGGGACGGAAATTTGTTCAGTGGCACCTTGTTCAGTTCGGGATTTGAACAGGCAAACTTCTGATTATGGGGTCACCTCCTTACCCGCTAGGCCACCACTGCCCCTGGTGATGTTAGACAAGTGATCTTAGACAAGTTCTTGATGTTGCAGGGCATTGCAAGGGCCAATCAGGACAGGCAGGTGATCGATATTACAAGCAGAGTCACAAAACAGGTGACAGTGGCATGAAGACGTAGTTCAGAACTAGTTCAGGATAAGAATTCCCCAGCTGAAGCACTGATAATCTACTGGCATGTTGGGTTTGGCACCAGACGCCGTTCTAAACCAGGTGTCTACATGAAAAAAGGGAGCTTACAAGCAAAGAAAATTGAGGGAGACGGACAAGGGACGGAGCACGGGACCTTGCACTACACCTGGGCACTTGCACTACACCTTGGGCACTTACCGTTTTTAAACCTTTTCCAAAATCATCAATAAAGTTCAATAATGTTCATCTGTGGTTAACAATAACCTCAATTACAAAAATGGTTGTGCAGGGTAGTTAGTGCCAAGATACACATAACTAGCAAGCAGTTTTTTCTTGTTTGAATTGATTAGATTCACAAACTCTCCCCATGTGCAAAGTATTATTTTTATTACATTTTAATTATTTATTATTATTCATTATTTTTAGTAAACTGAGTTAACTTAGATCCAGGGCATCTGTAGCTTTAACTTGAAAATGATGTTCGTAAATTATGATGACTTACACATACTATAGGTTTCGGTGGCCGCTGACAATTTGTCCGCATGACAAACCTGGAAAATATCTTCCAGTGGGAATCCATCACGCGGCTCCTACGGCTATGGGGTCCCTTCCACGAAACTCAGTAAAATACTGATGCAACTAAATTTCATAGGAGACCGGCCGCAAATGATATATTTCCTTCCCTTCCAAAAAAAAAAGAGCGCCTGTCAAAATCAGGCTTTCCCAGTTTCTGGCATTTCTCCACACAGCAAATCCTCATTGGGAAACGTTTATGAGCCCGACCACGTTAGCAGGTGACCTCACTGATTGAGTTTGCTTTTAATCACATGGGTCCCCCTGGGTTCAACAAAATGGCAAATTAATCATAATGTGTACATTCCCGTCTTCGTCCAGATGTACGAAACGTGCATTTTCGGTGCCGATCAAACCCAATGCATGTAAAAAGATCAGCAATAAACATGGACATTTCCATGCAAATTTTTGTTTTTCCCTCAAGTTTATCCAAAGCGTTCTCTGTGGCTTCCCGGGTCTTTAGAAAGACATTTGAGGTTCCTTCACCCCCACGCAGCACAAACACACATGCACCGCTACTCACATATGGCTAAGTGAAGAGGGGAAACTCTGACTCCAGCCTGAGCAGAGCTTGGCAGTGACTGGCCATTAGAGTGCTTATTTTAGGCTTGCTTTTATGAATCGGTTTCATCTCCGCGTTACTCTCCTGCGCTGATGGCTAAAACAGCAGCGCCCTGGCCGTGCATAAGCCTCGGCAAAGCTTTAAATAATACCAGGCTTTCGCGCCGAGTTTATCTAAGGGAAAACGTGCAGCAGTTTGCACGGCAAGATTGACAATACTTGCAGTGAAGGACAAGTAGGGCTCCGAACACTGAATCTCCTCCTTTGTGTCTCTCAGCATGAGTAAATAGTTGATTGTGAGGTTGAGCAAGTACCTTGTTATGGCACATCCAGTTTATGGAAAAACAAAAGACAAGGGCTGGTGCATTTCTGGCTCATCTTTGCAAACTTGTCCTCAGAAGGGGTCACAGACTCACTGGCATTGCTCCTTGAATTATTCATACACACAGAGAGTGTGTGTGTGTGGGGGGGATTTCACCTGAAACATTCTGTCAGGCCTGCTAGTGTAAAAGAAAAAAAAACACTTGTACGTTTGATAATTCTATTACGTTATTATAATATATTTAATGAGTATATTGTTCTTAGCGATGACATCATTGCCAAAATGTAAGCCATTACATGAACTCAACTTATTATTATTATTAATATGATTATAATGATCAATCACTGGGGAATGCTGCCAGCAGTACGCAATATAGACAAAAGAGCAAGCAAAGACAGGTGGCAGTTTTATAATCATGCAAAAATAGGTAAAAAGGGTCAAAAGTTCATTGGGTGGTTCCAGCCCAAAGGGGTGTGGCCAGGCCCATTTTGGGATACTATATTTCTATATATGATGACAACAATTATCATCGTAGGCACAGCATTTAGAAAGAATGGGACACGTTTGCTCTGTAGTGTGATGAGACCTCTTTATCTTACATATTTTCTTTACTGTACACATCATACAATGTTATGCGAAATACATTTTAAGCCAAAAGGGCAAATGACAGGTAGGCTCCTTTAAAATATCTTACGGTGTAGCATGTACAATTTTCAAAGTCTGATTTGCACTTGTTATTGAAAGATTTGTGCATTTTGGTCTGCAGGGTGAAAGATAACTAACTGGTTGCTAGAATTAGATGAGTGAAATTAGTGGTTAAGACCTCCTTTGAGAAAACTACATCCTGCGAGTACAGGAAAACACAGCAGTCCTTAGTCGCCATTGGTCAAATGTTACGTGTCTGCTAATATAAATAGCTAACATATCAGTCTTCTGGAATAAATGTGCTTTTTTCTTGGATTAGGTGGCGTGCTGGATAACCCACTGTTTGGGCTGCCCTAAGAAAACGAGATGGACTGAGCGAGTATTGGATTCATGATGATTGCTAACCAAACTGAAAAAGCTATGCTATAATTTTTCTTAGACCACATTACCACTCGGCCTCCATTCACTAAATGTCCATGTAATGTCATTTGATAGATCTGCTTTTTTCAAAGAAAGATTTTTGTCATGTTCACAGAGCCAACCAAACCCCAGCAGTAAAAATTAAGCGTTGCTGAATTAATGTGGCCCGTCAGAGGTAACTCTGGATACCCTCGGCTTCACTTGAGACATCAGAGCCATCCCGCTGGTAGGTGTTGCTGTTGGGATGTGGATCACATTGGGACCATCTTTTCTGAACATAAATATGCTCTAAACAGCATCTGGTCAGATTTGGCTGGGAGAGAAGCTACTGTGAGTTAAACCCCGAATGGCCCAGAGCTTCGGCAAACAGAAAGCTGCTTTAGCCAGGTAAGTCAATGGACATGGATTAACATTTGAAACTGGAAATTGGTCTCGTTTCCCAGACAAACTAACAATGCGCCCTATTTTGGCACTGTTCTCCAGGGGTTTTGCACATTTCTGGAGACATGTTACAGTTTGGGTTTGTAAATTTGCTTACTAGATGTAAGTAGTGCCAATGAAGGACCACAGTTGATCCCTAAAAACCAAAAGAGCAGATCCCTAAATAAATTGGCCACAACAATAAGACAACTGAGGACTGAAGAGAGAGAGCAGTGGCATCTTCGATGAGGTGGGATATGAACTTTCTTGGGGAGGAAGAAATTACACATTTATATGTACTGGCAAAATAAAGTATCTATCTATCCATCTATATATCATCTTGTATGGACATGCAAAGAGGCATTGTCCTATTTCAGGGGGAGAACGTGCCCTGCCACACAGCAAATTCCCCGAATTTCAGCCTGGTGCTGGACAACACCAGACACGGGTTTTAACGGCACAATATCAGCATTTTACATGTGAATACACTTATTTTATAATGCAATTTACAGTACAGTTAGCTTACTTCTCATTGCTTACCAGAAATCATAATACATGTCTAAATACAAAAATCTTCAAAGCTCTGTGGTTTTTAAAATCCTACATCAGGTCTGTAATTATAGTGCTTTGTAATGTATGTAAAGATGGAGAGCCTCATAGAGCCTCTCCGCCTACATAAGATCTCTGCTAGCATCGGAAATTGCATGTTTATGCACAGATCATTTGATCAATGGGCTACTTTAGCAAAAGGCTACGACACAGCTTGCTCGTGCACATTCTTCTGCCAGCAGCGCTCTAAATGTGCCTCTTATTGGGTTGCAGAGTGAAGCACACAGAGGGACATCAGACGCTGCAGCCAGGGCTTTGTTGTCTGGCTGGAAGAAGCACAGTAGCGCCCGAGGCAGTGCCACTGCAAGGCCGGCTCTGCCATCTGTGCACTGTGAGAAGACGCTGCCGCTTGCTGCCTCTGCAAGAGCGAGAGCCATGGGGAAGGTAGGTGGGGAGGTCTGTTTAAGCGCACCCTTGGAGTCATCGAATGGAAAATTATGGTGTGGAGGAAGCCTTGGCCATGCACTCTGCAAATCCTCCGTCATCATCACTGGATGTAACTAAACCGGTACGGTGGGGCATAATTGTCTCTTACCATGAAAAAGAGTTTACTGTGGGTTATCAAACTGTGGAAGAAGGAAGGTTCCTGAAGGAAGAAAAGAGCGAATGTTCCTCCATGCTGTGTGCAGGAGGACTGGCAAAGCTGAAAAAAGCTTGTTATCAATAATTTACTGTAAAGTTTATTTAAAGAGTCAATATGTTGGTCATATGTCATATGTTTTGTGACTTAAAAATGTAAAAAAACAACAACATTATATTCTCAATGTTCATTACACTGAAACTTCAGCATATTATTCATTATGCTAAACCATGTAGATAATTACGGCTCTTAAATTGCCTCATATTTTTATATAACCTATGATCAGAAAAACACCTGATAATTTATACCGTCGATATTTGTTTGGAACCCCACAGTTGACCATATTCAATGTTTCTTCTGAAAATGTTTCTATACAGCGCCTGAGCATCTGGTGTAGAGTCTGATGAAGTAAAATTGCAGTTAATAACTGTTCATGACATGTAACTGTTTTCATTCAGTATGCTTGACCTCTACCTCTTAAGATGCTACATCTTTTGGTGACCAAACTTCCTTGACTGAGATCTAGTTCCATGTCTAAAATCACAATGTAAAAACCTTGGGAGAACCTTCTGATTACAAGATACAAGGTAAAAATAGCACTGTGCTACATTAAGCTCTCAGACAGGTTTTAGGTGCATTCCAGCACATATCACAATGAAGCATTGACACCTTTTTGAGACTTAGCATAATTGAGTCTGTGGATGATCACAAACTCTGGAGAATAAAGGTAAAATCCCAAATCAACTAAGGCGTAATCCTCGCGCTACACAGCAAAGTGCTTTTTGATATGCAAGTGATGTTGTGTCTGGCATCTTGATTAGGGGAAATAAGAAGCTCATTGTCCAAGCAGGGCCACAAAAGCCGGTGGCGCCAGATAACTTCAGGGTCTATTAATGTGCTAACATAAAAACACGCTTTAGTGTCAAACAACTTAAAATTTAGTTTCCTCGTTTATGAAATAAAACTTATTCTAGCAGCTTCTAGATGATTTATGGGTTCAAAAGTAAGTGTGTTAAAAAAAAAAAATCTGATGATAGAGGTTTGGTCAAAGAAGGGTTTGCTTGAACCTTTCTTGAACTTCTCCTATCTTGACTAGGGACCAGCGGCACAAGGTCAAGGGGTCGTGAAGTGCCAATGCCACACTGAGTGCCACACATTGTCCCTTGCATTTGCATCTGAGGTTAACTTCCAAGAAAGGAACAGAAAGAACAGTTCTCTCTTGAGGTCATGGACCCACGGTGCGACAGGGCTCATGAAAAAAAAAAGTAAAAGACCACTTAATTAAATCTAGAAACGATATATAGCAATTTAGAGGGCTTAAGGCACAATTCTTCCAAAACCTACAAAGTCCGCAATTATGACTTATGAGTATCACACAACCTTATCATAAGTACTACTCAGATAGAGCTCAAGTCTTTAAGGATAACTTGACCCCTTGACCCCCACCGGTTCTGTCCATCTGATTGCGCAGTGGTCTTGTGGACCAGCAACTTGTCTTTTTGGGGCAGCTGGTGGCCTAGCGGTAGCAGCCCCGTAATCAGAAGGTTGCCGGTTCGAATCCTGAGCCGCCAAGGTGCCACTGAGGGGTCACAGAGCAAAGCACCGTCCCCACACACTGCTCCCCGGGTGCCTGTAGTAGCAGCCCTCTGCTCACCAAGGGTGATGGGTTAAAAGCAGACATTTCGTTGTGTCACCATGTGCTGTATATCACAATCACTTTACTTAAAAAAATAATAATAATAATTAGCCAGTGGCATGTAACTGTAACCTTTTTTTTACATTTACTAGATATGATGAAATTTGTCATGAAAATGACATCATATTCATGGGACACATCACCAGCCTAAAGTTTAAATATTTCATTAGTTGATTGTCTCCTCCACCATTACCTTATTTCAATCAGGAACTGTTAACATGACTGCTGAAGCCATTTTGTAGGCCGCTCCCTGGGGCAGTATGGGGAAATGAACATGGATGTGGATTGTTGTCAGGTTAACTTCTCCCAAATTCCGTTATTAATATGTTACTATCATTTGGTTTCAGGCTCAAGAAATGAACTAAACCTTGTTGGAATGTGCCACATCGCTGCTAACAACACAGGAATTTGTATCGTATGACGATTTGTGAAGTCCGAAGTTACTGGACCTGGATGCACGAAACAAATAGTAATAAATCACATTTTAAATTATATAAGAAGACGGCTTCAAAGTTTTTTGCAAGCTTAATAAATGTTCTGTCTGTTGATGTGGCACATTGGTTTACTCGTTGTAATTAAAACCGTAGTTAAAATGATAAATGCAATGCTTCCTTACTCCGGTGTAGTCATACTAGCCTTGAGGGTACAATCAAAAATGTGGTGGGGTTGTCCACAAGTACAGCAAGAAGAAAAAAAATGCTCCCTTGGCCTGTATGCGCGTTTGAGTCTGGTCTTGCCGGGGTCTGTGTAATTCGACCACTGAATGCTGAAATCCCAGGTCCCGTGAACCCTATCACCCGAGCACTAATCTGCAGCGCCTAACCTCTCTGATCACGCCACATGACCACAGCCCTGGAGGAAAGACGTCACCGGCCGAGAATCAAACTTTAGCCCTGTAATCTCATTACCCTTGAGTCCTCGATGAGCGAGGGTCAACCGGGTTGCGTTGTCCTCTGCCACCATGGCCGCGTAGGAATAACATGAGAATGGCATCCGGCAAGAGCGGGGGTCCGGACACTCGCGGGCTATTTCTGATGTGATGAGCAGAGGTGTGAAAAGGCTCCTCACTGCTTACGTTAAGGAGCACAACGTCCTGCTCACCGGGCACTTCTAACACAGAACCAAGTCTCACCGGTTTTTCACTTTGTTCACTCACCCTTTCCCTAAACTAGATGATGAACCAAGCTGCTATGAAACCACATGCACATGACTATTATATATTAATATAACATTATTAATATACATTTAATTTAGTAATAAACCGTACTGCCACAAAATGTCAAATGGATATGAAATTAAGCAAGAGCTTTGGTGCCATTTTTTAAGCAGCTCTTAGCACTGTCAACCTAAGCCTAAAAGGCTCATGTGTTTCTGTTACACCATTTAAAAAAAGTATTTTCGATTTGTATTAATATTGTGAACAACACATTGAAAATAGCTGATGACATAAACGATCCGCCCCAAGTCAGTAAGAGAAACACGGTCAGGTATTTTCAGAAGCCACCTATACATATCTTTTTTGCCCCAGGTGCAGTTAGCTAAGGATTTTTCCACTTCTAAACGTGTATTTAATATATTTTTCACAATTATGTGATAGACTTATTTCAAAACTAAAAAAAAACCCACAATGCTTTATTGCATTACATCAATACATATTATGTAATATGTTGATTTTTATTGACAGTAATTTTATTTTTTGCAAACACCCCATTTTAGACCATTTGAGCCCTCAATACTTCTCACCGTCCAAAAAATAAAACTTTGTACAGAAGCACGTCTGAGACTCCCATCTGGCCGACCGTATCTCTGCATTTCGAGGAGCACTTGTACAAAATAATCAACGCAATTAACATGCAGGTCGTGACATTTTATGTCGCATAATTTAATACGTAATATAATTTAAAGGTTTTTCTATGCACTCGCGCAATAGCGGTGCGTCTGTGTGCAGCGTTTGCTTAAGATTTTTAAAACCGACATTTCGGTTTCTGTAACTTTATGAATTGCGCAAAAAAAAAAAAAAAAAAAAAAATCCCAATAGAAACAAAAGACGTGCAAACACCGGTTGCGACGGGTCTCCGACTTTTAATTTTATTTTTTTCCCCGATTACAGTTATTGGTGCAACTGCGAGCGCGCGAAACGGAAGCGGTTCCCGCGTAATCAGACGCGAACTTTCCAGAAGGCGCAGCGCGGCTCGATTACGGTATAAATGCGCCGTTTAAAAAAAAAAACGGAATAATTAATGAATATCAGTACGGGGGGGGGGGGGGGGACTCGCGTCGGTACCGTGTTGTCGTCGTCGTCGTTTTGTCGTGGTCCCGGTAGAACGCGCGCCGCCGCGCGCCTCACCTCAGATGAACCCGGTAACCCCGCGCGCGCGCGCGCGCCCGCGGGCGGCGGAGACGTCGAACGGGCCCGTCTGCTCGTGGATCGATGCGAACTTTCTAAACTCCCCGTCGTCAGAAATGGACGTTTCTCTCTCTCTCTCTCTCTCTCTCTCTCTCTCTCTCTCTGTTTCTTTCTTTTTTTCTTGCTGTTAAATGATTTGTGTATTTACACGTTAAACTCGCGCCGCTCCTTCCTCCCGCCGAAACAACGTTCCGGTCCGGCCACCGTCTCCCGGAGCGAACCGCCGCTGGAGCCCCACCCATGTAAGTGTTTCCTAATTCCGAACAATTCTCGTGTGGGACGACGTGTCAGAATGATGGGACGTTATCTGGGGATAATGAAGCTCTCTCTCTCTGAGTCTCTCTCTCTCTCTCTCTCTCTCTCTCTGTGTATGTATACAGGGTGATATTTCTGTCTGCGTGCATGCCTGCGGATGGGGCGATTGTAGGCAGCAGGTCCGAGTTTTGTGGTGCCTGACGCGAGTAGGTTCGAACCCGCGGCCCCCCCCGGACTCCACCACTGTCACTGTGCGGCGAGTGCGAGGGATGCTGAAGGTCACGGCGGTGGCGAGGGCGGATCTGGAGCGTGCTCCTGTTCCGGGGTGTTCGCCCGACCTGGCCTGGTGGTAGGCAGGGGCTGCAGGTCCGAGCTTTTTGACGGCTGTTGGCGTCCGCATCCGTGCTCCGGTACCTAAGCGCGGCGTTAAAAGACGCCGTGGAGGCGTCTTCGTAGCAGTTTAACAGGCGCTTCAGCAGAACACGGCGTCACACGTTGTTCCGGGGGGTTTACACTCCACAGGGGCGCCCGCGTACGTTCATTTGAACGGCCCGTTTATTTCGCCACGTTCGGTTGTTTGTGGGGCCATTATGTGGCAGCCAGACCTGCTTTTGGGCTTTTTATTATTTGCTGGTGAGGAGGAACGTGACGAGACTTGATCATGACAGTTTATTACTGTTAATGCCATTATCTAGTAGGTGGGTATTTACATTCACATTTACAGCGTTTATCAGACGCCCTTATCCAGAGCGACTTACACTCAGTAGTTACAGGGACAGTCCCCCCCTGGAGACACTCAGGGTTAAGTGTCTTGCTCAGGGACACAATGGTAGTAAGTGGGATTTGAACCCGGGTCTTCTGGTTCATAGGCGAGTGTGCTACCCACTAGGCTACTACCACCCTATAATGTGTAGTTATTACTCATATTAATATTTTAAATTAAGGGTATTAGTATCGTCAGCAAGACGAAAGCTACATCGAAAAGAGATCAGAGGGATGCAGCAAAGCCGTCCGTCGGCGTACACCTTTCATCTAAGCGACGTGACGTGGCGGCGGGTCCTGCAGAGCCTCCGACCAGGCCGCCCCGCAGCGCGGACCACTCGTGCAGGATGGGTGGGGCGGAGGGGTACGGTGGCCGCGGCGGTCCGGCTCGCGAGATGCCCGAGCGCGGTGCGCCATGTTTGTCCTCGTTTCATTGTGACCCGAGGCGAAAAAAAAAAAATCCGCCCCCCTCGTCCTTCCTTGTTCCACCCCCGGTCAAAATCCCCCGTGCATTTCCCGTCGTCTTTTAATGCATTCGAAACGGAGGCCGCGTTCCTGCGCGAGTGTTTTAGGCTTTTATTCACATGACCTAATTCTGCAGCGAGGGACGAATCTGCAATGAAGGCGCCCTCTCTCTCTCTCTCTCTCTCTCTCACTCTCTCTCTCTCTCTCGTGTGTGTGTGTGTGTGTGTTGGAGCGAGCGAGCGAGGGGGAGGGCCGTCCCCTCCCCGAGTGTTTCCTTGTAGAAAGCTGACAGAGAGCACGCGGAGTTCATCTGAGGACAGGGGAATGCTTTTCTTTCCAGCGTGAATCATTTTGGAAAAATGAGCCTCTGGACTGAATTGCCCCGGCATCTTGGCATGTTCCCCCATTCTGCTTTATTGTCTATTTTGGCTGAACTCGCAGTTCTCCGCCGTGCTGCCAAGAAAACTTCAGGTCCTTTAAAGATACAGCAGGCCACGCCAGTTCCTGAGTCAACCGCGTCCTGTAAGCAAACAAAATAAATCCCGGCAGATTTCGGCTGTTCCTTCCTGTTTAGATGCGAATTCCTTGGAGAGGGGAGCTGTTGCTCTGCGTCCGCCTCATGCCTGCGCAGCTCACGGCGGGCGCGGCCAGAAGAGAGGCTCTCTTTGTACTTTACGGCTTTTTGAGGAACCACCCCCCCCACGCTTCCACATATTAAATGTACTGTACTGTACATTGTCTGTATCTAGTCGGAGGGTGAAAATACTTCATAAACATTTCTGCCAAAGATCAAATAGACCTTTAAAATGGACCACTGGCGTATTTTTTATGGGGGGTAAAATTGCACTGTAAAACACGGCGTTGATTAAAAACACATTCGGCCCGATCCGATGTAAAATTGCACATCCACCCTGCTCTGGAAATCCGGGTTAATCCAGGCCAGGGTTACAGGGCACGGCTATTTAACGCTTGTAAAATAAAAATAACTTCATGGAGAAAATGAAGAAGGCCTGGCACGGAGGTCTGTGTCCCGATTGGAGTTATTACTTTTCATGTTGGAGGCTTATTAGTGAGCCTGCATTACACTTCAAATTTATACTCTCTTGCGCTTAGAAGATGCACAATCGGATAATTAATGTGTCACTAATTGTCCGCTTTTAATGCCATGTATAACATAATGGCATAAAGTCATTAAAACAACATGAGTTTGCCGAGACAATTTAAAAAGTAGTGATAGCTAAAAACTGAGTTTTTGAGTGTTGAGTGATGCATGCAGTAGATAAAAAAGTTATATTTTAAGAATACGTTTTGAACGTGCATTTTACGTACATTTGTGAATGCGTCCATTGTTAGTTTTCTTATTATGTACTTCTGGGTCGTAAATCACTAATTTGCAAATCAGTATCGACTCGAGTACAATTTTAACATGAGCATAATTTATTGACTGTCTTTAAAGTGGTCACATCCCTTTCATGCATTTGTGGGTTTTATGATTTATAAAAAGTAATTGTAGAGTAACGCGACAAAGGCAGCTGGCAACTTCAACATGAATTTAATTGTGTTTTACTGCATTTTGTGAATTTTATTTAAAAAAAATGTATTATACCACAGCAGATGTATTCTGAAAGGGTTCACAGTTTTGAAGTAACTGTATTCTGAATACTGCCATGTTAAATGCACCATGTACAAATATTTTGGTATTCGGAATCCTGGACACTGCAGTGTGTCTAAAAAGTGAAGCCATCTCAGGTCTAGTGCCCCTGCTGGCTGGCTGCAGTACAGATTTTTATCTCCACCCCTCCTTAAGGGAAAACATTACATTTTTAAAATCTCACTTCTTACCTGAAATACCTGTCCATTTATCAAACATTGATCTTTCACTCCCTGATATCTGAGATTTTTTCCTTTTTTTTTATTATAAGAGGGCGTGGTTGTACCTGATATGGGATTGACAGCCTTGGATGTAAAAAAACAGCTTCAGCAACTTTGTAGGTGGGAGTAGGTGTTCCTCTTCTGACCCGTACTCCAGCATGGCAACTTTGAGCGTTTTTTTATTATTATTTGTTCGTTTTACAGCATCTACTTATATGGAATAATCCCATTGTCCCACTTTACCATTGTAATCCATCGTCAGGTTTACCCTTAACTTACCCTTATTTGTGGCATGATGAGTCCACAGTTGTATTTTTAGTTGGACACAGTTGGAGAGCCTATAATTTCTTTGTGATTGTATGAAGTGAAGCTAATTTTAAACCCTGTTGTGCAGTTGTTATGCATTCTAGCCCCCTTTCATCCCAATCACCAGACGCCTCCCACCTTTCGGTCCCACTTTGAAATGTGTTTGCTGCTGCTAAAAAAGCACTCAAGGGAAGACAGGGAGACATGTTTAATTTTGCAGCTTTTCCATCTCTCGCACCACACAAATAATTTTGCAGCCTGTCCCCCCAGAGGGGGGGGTGGTGGCTTGGTTTCTGGCTGGGCTTTAAGATGAAGTGGCGGCGGGCTGAGGCTGCAGCTGGCCTTTAACCGTCTGAATTATGACAGTTCTGGGATGACGGTGGGTCAGATTATAATGAATGATTGCCTTTCTGCTGGCATTTCACAGACTTTAATCTTTCGTCTGGTGCGTGGCAAGGATACAGTGGGGGGGGGGTTGGTGCCTCTTCATTGGCTGCCTCCCGCTCCTCTATACCCTCTTAAACCCTCATCACGACTCATCCTGGGCAAAGAAGTTGAGCTGGCATACAGGGAGTAGTGATCCTAAACGCCACAAAAAAACAAAGGAGCTTGTTGTTGGGTACAGATAGTGACATCCAGCCACTCATCCTTGTCCTCTGCGGAGAGGGTCTCAGTGTTCAGGTTCCGGATGACCTGACCTGGAGCTCCAAAGCCAAAGAGCTGCTGAAGAAGGCTTTCTGAGAATTCTCAGGGGAAGCCAGCTCCCATAAGAATCCGCTCCTCGCCTTTTACCACTGTCCCATAGAAAAGTGTATTATGTAGGGACCGCGTGTGTGGTACGGCAGCTGCACTTCCTCAGAGAGGAAGGCGCATCACAAGGTCATTTGGTCAGCGGTAAAACAATTTGCTGCCCCCTCCACACCCTGGAACAAATTTACACCTCACAATGCCTCAAAAAAAGCAACCTGGTCATTGCCACTTCCAGTTTCTGCCATCAGGCCTTAAAAAACTACCCCGTTTCCAAAAGCAATCCAGATTCTAAACTGCAAAATGCACTGTTATCCATATATGGGCCATAAAATGTGCAATACCACCTCACTATGTGGTAGTAGGGTGGTAGTAGCCTAGTGGGTAACACACTCGCCTATGAACCAGAAGACCCGGGTTCAAATCCCACTTACTACCATTGTGTCCCTGAGCAAGACACTTAACCCTGTCCCTGTAACTACTGACTGTAAGTCGCTCTGGATAAGGGCGTCTGATAAATGCTGTAAATGTAAATGTATGTGAAGTAATGTGTAATATCTTCACACAATCCTCAAAATCATCTGCAATTTTTTATTTTGTATGTTTTTGTACTTATATATTTTTCCCGTGTAATTTGTAGATAATATGTTCACTACTATTTTATTAGTTTGTCATTTAAGTCTTTCTTATTTCCTTTCTTAACTATATGCTTCACACTCAGTCGACTGCACCTTAAATTTCACTGTTCATTGAGAAGTAACAGGGACAATAAACATTTATCTCTTATTTTATCTCTCTGGACACGTGCAGCGGCCAAGCTTGATGTGATTGGCGAATAGCAAAACCATCATTTTCCCCACATTTGGCCAGACGCACCCAGTATGACGAGAAATAAAGCCAAAGAAGGTGGTTCTGCTGCCCAGAGTCAATCATTTTGACGCGAAGGATCTAATTACCATGACTCCGCAGCCGGCTTTTTCATGCACCGGTCGTATCGCGTTCAGCTGTATTATATTATCGGGGTTGCACACAGCAGCGGAATCAATTGATCACGCCGGTTCACGTCGCACACCCAAGATTGCATGCTCATGTCTGAACGAGTGTATCCAGGAAAGGTGATTGGCTGGAATTTCTTGACTTGGAAGAGAGAAGAGAGAGATCCTCAATATCTCACGGGGCCTGTGGTTCCTCACTGGAAATGGAAATATATGGCCGGTTGTCTCGACATGAATTGATAGAGACAGATGCTTTTGTTGAAGGAATCGGGCCATTCTGCAAACTTAATTTTATGTGCATCTGTGGAAATGTACAAGTGTCATTCATTCAAAAAGTGACACTTTGATGCACAATCTGTGCACACAAGTGTGCATAAAGACACGATCCAGCACCTGTCTGCTTTTTCAGTGATCAGTTTATTTCAAAGCCCAAATCCATTTTCTTACATGAAAATTGTACAGCTGCTGTGGATTAGTGCTGTATGATTTAAGGTCAGCGTCAGTTGAGTTCAGTAGAGCTTGCTGGCCCTGACTTGGAGTCATATTCGCTGGAACTGGCGCACACACAGCAACCACTAATGTCTTTAACACTTGCTCGCCTAATTTATATGAACGCTCTTAAAAGTTCAGGGGGAAAAAATGGTTAAATAAGTTAAAATCAACAGTGAAGGATATTAAAATAAATGTTAAATTATCCAGCAATTGACTTTTGGCCGTTGGTGCTCCACGCATCATCTGGCTCGTAAAAGTGTAGAATAGGAGTGCCCGGGACCGTTTCTCTTCCAGTCCTGGGAGGTGTGATTTGTCTGGTAAGTGAGAGCTGCCTGTTTTTTGTTTTTTTGTCCTTTTTGGTTTGCCTCATAATGAAATGTCAAACCCTTGCCCTGAGCTGTGTTGTCTCATAGCAACTGAGGAGGACGTTGGCCAATGGCGAGAGAGACAACGTAGAATAATCATGTGCAGATTTTTGGAAAAGATGCATGTAAAAACCATACCTTGATGCCAAGTTTTTCATCTTTGAAGATTTCGATTGACACATTGAATAGTTATAATTCTGCCGGTCATTATCAGAGCAAGCAACTTCGATAACACATTTCTAAGAATAATGACATTAAAGATTGGAACATATATTGTTGGAAAAAAATCAACGCCAAGCTGATTTGTAAAAGGAGTATTTTGTGAAAATATGCATTTACATTTACATTTACAGCATTTATCAGACGCCTTTATCCAGAGCGACTTACAATCAGTAGTTACAGGGACAGTCTCCCCGGAGCAACTTAGGGTTAAGTGTCTTGCTCAGGGACCCAATGGTAGTAAGTGGGATTCGAACCCGGGTCTTCTGGTTCATAGGCGACTGTGTTACCCACTAGGCTACTACCACCCTATGTGGCATTGTAAAATACATGATATTGTTTCATTTAACGTGGTCTGAAATGAAATCCTATTTAGAATGAAAGGGGGTTCATATCGGATCTATAGACCTTAGTATCGTTTTGCACACGTGTGGTCAAACAGCTCTGTCTAGTGGTGCTTCCTTAAATGACTCGAAATACAGCCATGTGGCTGTGGTTTTATTTGTGCGAATTTTTCCTCATGACAATATAATATTTTTCCGATCACCTTCCTCTTCTTCCTTTGGCTTCTCCTGTTGCCACAGTGGAGTAACCACTCTTGCTGTCTGTGTAATTGACCTCGCAAAGGTTTCAGGTCAGATGCCCTTCCTGGAAATGCATACAGTAGTCACATTTGTCACAATATTAATATTCATATTTATATATTAGTGCATTTTACCATGAGCACATACTTCTTTTGAGAATACGTGGATCTGTCGTGGTGATAAATATTAAAAATACATTGTTAACTTATTACAGTGACTAGTAGATGACTGGTCTGCTGCAGGTCCTGCTCAATCACATTTACTGATAGAACCATTGCGATGTCATTTAGCCCGATTAGCTGAGTTAGTGTCTCGCTGGTGCCACACTGGCCGCAGTCACCTGCGACAGCAGGTGTGTACCCTGGGACTGATATTTATTAACTTACCGCGGGCCCTGAGGACTGGCCATATTTACCCTGTGACCCAGACACCACCTGTCTGCTGCCATGGTTACGGGGACAGAATAGGTTCAGCGGCCCAGGCGATCGCCTCCCCAGACCATGGCCGCCGCTGCTGCACAGACCTCTGGCCTTTCTGAATCGCTTGCACAGTAGACTTCCTGGCTGCTGCAGTGGGTCAAGAACCTCGGTGGATCAGCAGTTCTGTTTTTATTTGTCAGAATACTAAACAGTGATTTCCTCATTTCTGTGATTACTTTTTGCATCGTAAGGTATAGATGAGTGTGGTAAGACCACTTCCTCCCCTTCATATGGACAAGTCAGTTTACATTTAAATTGCATGCACATTAAATCTGGCATTCTTTTTACATTTTATTTAAAACGAAACTAGCTGAGTAGCTATCAATACACGGCAGACGCCTGTGAATAAATTCAGTATTGACCAACAGCAGCAAAAAGATTAGTGTTCTGAGTAATCTGGCAGACTAGACCCCAGCAAGTAACAGAATACGCAGATTTTGACGAAATGATCCATATCATGTCCTCTGGTATGAACAGGAAAGGTTGCAGGGGCAGGTCTAGGCGAATGTCTGTTTGTCTGTGCGGTCGGGGGGTGACGTCAGATCTCGGCCGTATCTGGCCAGCTGGAGAAGATATGATTGCCCCTGCACCTAATGAACTTCAGCACTGGCCCGGTCTGTAGGCTTCTCAGTTTCAGGACGACATCTGATCTTTAGAGTGCAATTTAGTTACAGAATTAAATCATTATTGTTATTAATAATAATAATAATAATAACAATAGCAACTATATAGATATATTTTCGGGGCTTATTTAAGGAAAAAAAAAGCTAAATGTAATGAGTGTGTGTTCGTGTTTGGAGCTTGCGGTCAATCTGCCATGCACATTCTTGACTACAGTCTTTCCAGCTGCGGCTTATTAAGTGGCATCGGCTCCTTTCTGCCATTGGCCCATTACCGTGTCTGTCACCGAGGGCAGAGAATGGACTGGGAGGCACTGAATGCCTTTCCAGCAGGGCAGGACTTTCCCACCATTTTGATCACAACGCTGGGGGAAATGGTGGTGAGCTGCGAACGTGTGCTGCGTTCTCATTGGCTGTCTGCAGTTTCCCTGCGATAATCTGCGCCGGTTGAGAGTTTCGTCTGCCCGCGTTTCATTTTGGACCGTCTGTAAATAGCGAGCTGTAACTCATCCATAAACTGTCAGCAGCCCCTTGGCTGGCTGTTGATAACTGGCCTATCAACTGGTTCTCCACGAGAATTCCACAGACGTTAATCTGTCCTTCGGCTGCAGCGCGGGTTCTACTGTCTGATTCTGCCAGAGAATCCCCACGGCAACAGATGTGCAAAAAGCAGCCACTTTGCTGTGACGGCATGGGATCAGCAACATTTAATCGTTGTTAAAAAATACATGTGTATGTTGTGGAGTATCTGGTGCAGATAAAAAAAAAAACAGCGGAGGAGATGAAAGCAGTGCAGCAGACAGCTTGAAGTGGTCGGAAAAGGGCATTTCATCACGGCAGTGTGGACTGTCACCAAACTATTTCTTTAAGCCATCAGGTGGCACCACCTGCTTTTCCTGTAGCCATGTGTAGTCGTGATGTTGCATTCATAGACGTTCAGAATAAAATTCTGAAGGTCTCCTCTCAAGTCGCAAACTTGAAATGCGCCCTGCTGCAGGGTGAGAAGCTATTTGCAGCGATTCCTTCTTTCAGCCTCGCCTGAGCCACTTCAACGTGTCTTTGTCTACCAGGTAGCATGT
Source organism: Denticeps clupeoides (assembly GCF_900700375.1). Classification (NCBI taxonomy): domain Eukaryota; kingdom Metazoa; phylum Chordata; class Actinopteri; order Clupeiformes; family Denticipitidae; genus Denticeps; species Denticeps clupeoides. The sequence continues at coordinate 4,746,647 of NC_041723.1, read as the reverse complement.
ATGGGAATTGTTGGTATAACCAGGTTCAAAGACCACTTAATACCTGTCATCATGTCATTTACGTTCATGATATTTATCAGACGCCCTCATCCGGAGATGCCTTACAATCAGTAGTTACAGGGACAGTCCCCATGGAAACACTCAGGGTTAAGTGTCTTGCTCAGGGACACAATGGTAGTAAGTGGGGTTTAAACCCAGGTCGTCTGGTTCATAGGTGAGTGTGTTATCCACTTGGCCACTACCACCACCATTCCTCTAATTTCCTAATAAAGAAAAGGTTCATAGATCCCCAGTGAATCAGTAAAATATTGCACTGTGAGCATTCATACATGATCTAATTGAATTTGTAGCCTAAATGCTAATTAAGGGCCAAGTAATTAAGCTTCAGTGGCATCAAAGCCATATGCATGAAACTGCATAGTAGGTCAGAATAACATCCTCCTTGTCCAAAAGGTGCAACGTGCAAGGCAAACAACACAGGACATTAAACAAGGCAGAACATCCAGGCACAGGGCTGTAGAGTGCCACCTAAATTGTCAAGGGTGGAACTATAAAAAACTCTGCAGTTGCACCGGTACGACCAGCCGTTCAGGAGGAAGAAAACATGTATTAGGAACATTCTTAACCAATCAGAGATGGTGAAGGGCAGGGCCCGCCTCTGATTGGGCGTGGTCCGGATACTCCTGTATGTTTCGTGGTGCGTGTGCTGCACGCTAGACACATTAAATAGGCAGAGAGGACGTAGCCACGAATTAGAGCTTTAATCGGGCCTTAGAATTTAAACCCGAGCCAGACAAGTACAGCTTTTTAAAAGCCCAAATGCGACATTATTGTGGTGGGAGATGTCAGCCAAAATGGCCGTGCTAACATTCTTCACGCAAGTTTTTTTAACCTCATTTTTCATGGACAAAAGATTTTTCTTTCGTAATCGCCAGAAGCTAGCCTTCGTTTTACCGCCTCAGCTTCCATTTTTTGCAGTAATCGAAACACGTCACGTGACCGCTCATTCTCGCGCGAGCCAGAGTAAAATGCATCTATTGCATACATATAATCACGTTATATGCAGTGAATAATGTGCTGGCCACATGCCCCCTCTCTCAGCAAACAGATAATCAAGCACAAGCCCATGAAACACTTGTACTTTTATATTTTTTTATTATTATTATTTTATTTAATTGATCTTGTTTTGATTTCAGCTCAGTGAAGCACTTTTAAGCACCAACACATTTTCAGTAAGATACCTTTCTTGTGCTTCACAATTGCACTTTATGTTAACCAGATTGTTAGTTACGAGTCAATATTGCTTATATGGACAGCAGTTTTTCTAACTATGCATCTAACTTTTTTGTTGGTGCACCTAAAAAAAAAAATTAGGGCGCAACAGTGGATCCAATGCAAAAAGTTAGTCTAACGATAGGGCTAATTAATATACAATACGCTGTAGTGTGTGTGTATATATATTAGGGGTGTTAGAAAAAAACGATACACAGTATATCACAATATTTCACATGGTGATTTTGTATCAATATAGGAACATCAAATATCAATATTTTTGTATACAAATTTAGCCCAACGGGTGATGCTGTCGAGCGTTTTCTTTAGTGGCGTCAGATGAGAATCAGCATGTGACTATGACCTCCACTCCTGTAGATGGCGCTGTACAGCTGGGTACTCCTGACATTTCACACAAAACATGACACACCGATCACAGCATCTTGTATTTCGGCTCCGCTTTTACATTTTCATTTCCAGTAAAGTGTGTGTGTGTGTATATATATATATATATATATATATAGTAATATATTCGTATAGTAAATGTATTGTGATGCGTATTGTATCGTGAGATCCTTTTTTACATTTTCGTTTCCAGTAAAGTGTGTGTGTGTGTGTGTGTGTGTGTATATATATAATAATATATTCGTATAGTAAATGTATTGTGATGCGTATTGTATCGTGAGATCCTTTTTTACATATTCATTTCCAGTAAAGTGTGTGTGTGTGTGTGTGTGTGTGTATATATAGTGATATATTCGTATAGTGACCCGTGTATTGTGATGTGTATTGTATCATGAGATCCTTGCCAATACACACCCCTAGTGCATATAATGCTGTAATTAGTCTGTTATTAGTCTGTTATTAGTATTAGTAGTACTTACCTGTCACATGAGACATATTTTGGTTTTAGAATGTACAGAACTGTTTGGTTGTATGGAGGACTCTATGGATGGCTGTGTGAAGGACGCAGTTTTATTATTATTACTGTTATTTGCGGGTGGTAGCACAGGTTCATCGTACCCCCTGCTGGAGGACAGGCAGGTGTCTGCCAGATGCAGCAGACAATGTCGCGCCCTACATGTGAAGCTGCTGGGATTGAGTTTCCGGTTTATCCTCGAGGGTAGAGACAGAGGTTCCCGAAATATGAACTCGGTGGATTAGCCGACCAAATGCCTTTAACAGATGGGTGTGATGGGACCGTCTGCTAAATTGTCCGAGACTATTTTGACCACCTATGTACTGTAAAAAAAAAAAAAAAATTGTTACCTTGGTAACTATGGCTGTTATCGATCAAACAGGGATTCACAATACAGAACTGCCCAAAACTTTATTTATACAGCTTTCCCTATCACTGGACCAGGACTCAAATTTTGAAATGTTTGTGTATATATATATACACACACACACAGTATATAAGTGTAAGACACTGCAGGCCGCCGTGGTGTGGTGAGTAACAAGGAATTGTGCTGTGAATCGAGGGACGTTTAAGACTGGGGTCCTAAAGCAGGTGCGATGCCCGCGAACGCGGCATGAACACGATACAGTAAACGTATCTGGGCTCAGATGGCATCTTCATTCAGCGTCTGCCAGGCCACTGTAAGTTAATCATTGGCCAGAAACAATGGCGCGAGTTTTTGACCGCACCTAAAATGACCCGGCTTACTAAGCAGCCCCCGCGACGGGGCCCTTTGGACGGGGGTCTGTGGGAATCCGGCGGGGGCCCGCCCTTTATCATGCTGAGAGTGCGCGCCGTGTTTGATTAGGGCCCGCGTGAAGTGAATGGCGCGTCAGCGGCCGTCTGGGCGAGGGCTGAGTACTTGTTTGGCCCCCATTGAGCGGCGCAGAGCCCCCAGACTCTAGATGCGCCCTACTCCAAGCGACTTGCCATTGTCACGGGCGTGGGGGGGGGGTGCTCATTTGAATAGCCTTTAGTATTTTGTGCGCGCAAGTCAGCGCTATTTGCATTTGTTCCAGTCACAAAGGTTTACAGGTCAATTGAGGGAGGCTGGAATAAAAAAAAAAAAAAACGAAAAACAACAAACGAACACGCCAAGGAATGCGTTCTCGCTCTCTCCTCTCTTTCTTCCTCATCTTCAATGCTTGTCAGACGCCTCATTATGCATATTTACCGCCTCAGTCTACTCTACCATCTCTCCGTCTCGTGTGCAGGCCCCGAAACCCAAACACACGGGCGCCATCTTGCAATCTTATCCCTCGTTCTTTCCCCTCTTCCTCCTCCCGCCCTCTCCACGCTGAGTAATTTGCGTTGCATTCGAGAGCGCCAGGGGGCAACTTCGTGGGGTGGGGTTGGGGGACGTTTCGGATGCCAGCCTTGGATAAGACGGCGGTGAGGAGGGTTTTGCGCCAGCTCCCAACTCCAGCCCCCCCCCCGGGACGGACCAAAGCGGCCCTCCGACATTCAGCCGCGGTCACCTCCATTATCCCTCCGCTTTGTCCTTTTAATTACGTGCCGGTGTGGTGTGCGTGTGACCGTCTGCAGATGCTCGCAGCTGGTAAAACACACTTTAGGCTCCTGTCATTCATCTTATTGCAAATGATGTGTTCTTTTTTTTCTCCTACTTCCGGGGTTAAGACGTGGGGTTTATTGAAATTGGGCGGCGGCGCGGGGTTAATGAGCCCGCGTGACGTGGATCTTTTTTTTTTTTTTTTTTTTTTTTTTGGCAATCCACAGAAACGCTGCTGGAACACGCCGGCGTACCTCCGCGGTCACGATTTCAACACCTCGGCATTTCCCCCACGCTGCGCCCGGCGAGGGAGAGAGACTAGCCCCCCACCCCCCGCATTGAGCCGCGGCCCCTCCTCCTCCCGATGCTGCAGCGGCACAGCCAGGCATGGGACCTCCGTCTTGGCACAAAGGGAGCTGCTCTATCTGCATACGCCGCGCATAAAGGGCCCTTTTGTCACGGGCTTGGCGCACATGACCGTACTCGCCCCTCCCCGGCCCGACTGCCCTCCCCCGTGCCAAACCTCGCCAGCGCTTTGCCTCTCTCAACATAAACCCCAAGAAAGAAGGAATAACCGGAGACCTTCCTGTCCCTCAGTGGACCCCTCCACCCCGCGCCCGCCTCGTCCCCATTTGTCCTCGATGGATTCGTGACTCGCGGGGGGGGGTTGCTGCGGCGTGACTGGCATAATTCCAGCGCACCACCCTCTGGAGCCTGGGCAGATGGAGGGGAGCTGCCACCGGGTCCGCCCCCTCCGGCTTCGGACTCTTCTCCGTATCACGGACACGTGACCCCTTCCCCCGCCGCCTCGGGACGATAAAGTCTGCCTAATCTGCGTCATGGCAACCACTTGTTGACCCTCTGTGTTCCTCTCCCACAATAGCCGCATTATGTAGGGTGGCGCGCCGAGGTGCGTTGTGGGTCACCTCTGTGTTTGTGCAGGTGTTTCCTGCGCCGTCTGATGCAGCAGCAGCAGCAGCAGTGTATGCGCGAAGCGCCGCTGTCTTCAATTACACAGGAGTGATCAAAAGCTGCAACGTGACCGTCTCTCGCGCTTGTGCGAATTGTAAATAATTAGCACCGTGCGCGTCTTTTTAATTAAAACGACTTTTAAAGATCACAGCCATCGTGCTGTGACGGCATTGCTTTGCTTGTTTTTAATTAGAAAAAACAAAACAAAAAAAAAAGATTAATTTGACATTTTGCTCTGCGCCAATGCATGTGCCAAAATACAATCAGCCCGGTGCATTTATTTCAGTGCTGACAGCCTGGACTTTGAAGTAAATCAATGTTCAATTCAAATCAATTCAATGCTCTGCTAACTTATCACAGATCTCGGTTTTAATTGATCAAATCTGTTCATCCAAAAGAAAAAGAAAAAAGAACACCCCGTCTTCTCCATCACAGTATTTATTTCAGACCTGTTTATGGCAGACAGATGAAGCGTTCCTTATGCCGATGAAACAGATAAAGTGCCTAATTGAGTATTTAAAAGTTTAGTTCTCGTTTGTTGTTGTAATTATATTATTACAATACAATAGATAAAAACAAAGGGATGCTGTACTCTTTTTTTTTTTTTTTAACACTGGTCGTTTAATAAATGTCTGTAAGCGAAGGAAAATCTGCACGTGTAATAATGTGAGTATATATGTGAAGAAGCGAATAGTGTGAAGTGTAGAAGAGGGTTGCGTGGGGTGATCTGGCCAGAGAGTCGGGACGATGGCAGGCTGTCGGTGGAGTTTGGGTGCTCAGGGCTCGCCTGGGAAACTCATCCAGTGCCCATCTGTGCCACGGTGCACCTCGTTCTACTTCACTGCAGAGACCATCGGTCGATTAAACATCAGTCGATTCAAATTATCCAGCAGATCTGATTTTCATAGAATTTCCATGTAATGAATTGCACACTGCATTGTGGGTATGTGAAATTGCAGTGAAATGACTTGCTGTATCATGCAGAACGCTGCAAAGTTATATATTAAAAGGGAAATGTTCCTGATTCTTTGATTCTGAAAGTTTAGACACTCTAATGTTTGAGCCCAATTGGATATTTCTGACAGGTTTTGACATTTTTCTTTTCTCCTTCTTCCTCTCTGGGGTCCCTCTCCGTCCACTCGCATTTTCTGCTGCTGTGGACCGTGTGCCAGGGTGGCATGGGACACGATGCCAGCTTCACGAAGTGTCCGGTGGACTGCAGGAACCAGCGCTGCTGACTCTACAGGGGGCTTCCTAACACACACACACACACACTGCAGAGTCCAGTAGGAGCAAAGTCTGCTGCTGCCTGAACTCCTGCTGGTTCCCTCCGTCTGCGACTTATCCTTCGTTTCTGAATGGTGAGCTTTCATTTCTTCATCATTTTTCCTCAGAGGACTAGAGGTCTTTTTTACATTTCTTAATAGATATTATTCCAACATATATGTATGTAACCACAGTAAAATATAGTAATATAGTAAACTATAATATACTAAATGCATCTAGAAATATATGGTTATATAAGATCTCATAATGTTTCCCCTTTCATAAAAAAAAAAAAAATCAAGTTTATGGCATTAACATATGAAGGGAAATCATATGTATGATAAGAGAAATAAATATACAGATTTTTTTCTAATGGACCAACTTGTTAATATAGTTTCTTAATATTAATAATATTAATATTTATATTACACATTTAATGATTTACTTATTTAAAACAGAAATTGTTTTGTTTTACCGATAATACATTTCATTGCATAGATTAACACAGAGTACAGGAAAAGAAATTTGAATGTAGAAGTTGATAAAACATTGAATAAAATAAGCTTTGATATTTTAATTATTTTAAAATGTCTGAACCAAATGAAGGGTTAATATGGTTCCTGTGTGACAAATATATTTATTGTTTTAAAGATCATTTTAATTATGATTAAATGTTTGCTTTAAAGTGTTTAATTACTCTATAACATTATTCTGTGATGTTCTTAGGCATCATGCATGTCCTAAGTTTTAGTTTCTTTGTTTTAAATTGATTTGCTGGGTTTCTTGAAATTAATATGATGCGAAAGCAAAGTGAATATAGAAAAGCAAAGTTAAACAAACTAAAGTGAAATGCATCTTTTCAAAATTGTTTTATGATATTTCAAGCATGCAAAGATTTGGAAATCTTGCAATCTTACATTAAATTCCAACCAACTTTATTGGGCCAATATGGTTTGTTTTTACAATAAACATTAGAAGCTAAATTAATATTGGCTTTTTGTGAGTTTTCAGTGCTCAATGTATTTATTTTTAATACATTAATATTGAAATGATCATTAATTCGTTTTTTTGTTTGTTTGTTTTTCTAATCACTTTATGCTCCTGATTTGTTTTTGGTATCTTCATCACACTACAAAGTAAATCTTTTCCAATTCTAAATTTGGGGATCAGTGTAACTATTACTGATATATAGATTTTAAATTTGTGTTTGTGCAACAGGATAAAAATAGGAACTCATCTTTTGAAAGAATATTAAGAATTTTGATATTAATATTATCATGTTTAAGATCATTTTATTTGCTGCTAAACATATTTCTGTCTATTCTGGAGATGTGTAGAAGCTCCATTTCACTTTTTTCTTTCTTGACCTGTTCCTGTCAGGTGTCTCTGTTTAAAATTTGGGACAGAATGAACTTTATTCTCCTGCTCCACTTTGTTCATCAATGTGCGTTGCAGTACTTGGTAAAATCAAATGGAAAAATGAAATGACGTTGAGTGTACAGTGTACCACGTCATCAGTCAGCAGAACTCAGTTCCCTGCCAGGTCTTTGTCCACCATTTTGTGACATCGAAGTTTATCTGTTCCCCCATTTCATGAAACAGATCGATGCAAAACGAATCACTGTGGTCCTCGCGATTGTTTAATTACTAATTACTGCAAACATATGCAGAAAATTGCAATTAATATATGATTTCTATTTAAAATCTCATCTCATTCATATTAATGTAGTTCCATGCAGCTACATAGAGAGAGATATATTTAAAAGTGTTTATTGTCATACACTTCCTTCTGTAGTCACATATGATGTTTTATGATTCCATAAATCTTTAATAATTGTCAGTGACAACAGTGAAGCGGTCCATATGTAAAGATCAGGATGTGGAAGCAGGACCTCCGACATCACGAATGTGCTCTGGGAGTGAAAGTGGCTATGCACGGCTGACTCCCAGGTCAAAGGTCAGGAGCCGGTAATAAGGACTAATGTCCAGGGCCCTAAGGGGGCTCCCACGGGGCCTGATCCCTCTAATTGGCATCAGTTAATCTGTTAGTAATCTTTACCTTGTCAAAGCAAACGCCCGTCCTGCCACTCAATGGGACCTAAACGGCCTCCCAAGTAACGCTTTTGACCTCGGGGTCATGCCCTTTGTTCACGGCCCATCAGGGGAGTGCCCTCTGGGGTCTGCGTTGTAATAGAGAAGTTGTTTAGACACGTGTGGGGTTTCAACAAGACGACCTCAAAGATTCAACACGTTTCCTTGAAAGCACTAAAAGTCACAGATAAGGGCTGCCTGCACCGGATTCCGACGCAGCACTCCATGCATGTTCTGCACAGGGGGCTAGCTGTTTAAGTGTGTTTGAGGGTGGTAGTAGCCTAGTGGGTAACACACTCGCCTATGAACCAGGAGACCCAGGTTCAAATCCCACTTACTACCATTGTGTCCCTGAGCAAGACACTTAACCATAAATTGCTTCGGGGGGGGGGGGCTGTCCCTGTAAATACTGATTGTAAGTCACTCTGGATAAGGGCGTCTGATAAAAACCGTAAATGTAAATGTAAATGTAATTTGCCTCCTCCAGGGGGATTCGACAAAACGTTAACAAAGTTCCCCGTCTCACTCGCCCTCTGCCGTTCTCATTCCCCGGCCTTTCTTTCTGCTCTTCCTGTTGCTACAAACACCGGCAGCCTTGGGATAAACAAACAGCACATGTCCTCCGGTGACCCTGGCTTTACCGGAGACCATATCCACGTGTACTGTATGCTGGAGTTGGGTCCGGTAAAATACACCGGATCAATGCTCCAGTTGTACAGAGACTTCTGATCTGGATCGCTCATCGTAGGTCAGGAAAAATGCACTTTTATCCTTATTTCATCGCATTTTTGGATGTTTTTTTTTTCAATTATGTACCGACAGAATCTGCTCTGCGCACATTGCAACACAGAGTGGGATTGGCTTGACCTTTGAACTGCTGAGAAATCTTTCCTACATGTCCTTTGTGACTTCCCATCTCATTTGTTTATTATTTATGATTTTGTGAAAATTACTTTTTAAATAAATTATATAATTTTAACATTTGAATATTGAAATAATAAGTTTGTTAATAATGTTTAAGTTACTAATTTCTTACTACTTTGAAACAAAACCGTTAGAACTGTAATATACATTAGTTATATTAGTTAATATTAAATTATATAAATTATTAATTTAGAGATCAGAGAATAATGTACTAAACAAAAACAATTGTTTTGTTAAATTCTGTTTATTAAGGAAATATACAATACACACACATGTACAATGTATCTACGTATCTGTAGAATATTGGGCTGTAAACAAGTTTTCATGTGAGTTTCATGCGGACACATTAAACTGCAGCATTCATCCACAGGCTAAACAGCAGGAGATGATTATAAAATGTTCTGTAACACAGTGGTAACAGTGGAGACTGACGCAATATGTGTTGATTGTGTTACTGAAATATGTCTTATCAAATAAATCCAGAGCACGATTCAGAACACAAAGACAGACCATAAAAAAAAAATCATATTTCTTCATAAACCGTGTTCAAAAAGACGTACTTCCTTCATGTCACGTGGTGCATGGACTGATTAGGATGGCAGAAATGCCTTCTTTGAGCACTGATGTCTAACTAAAGTCATTTTAAGTAATATCTTTACTAAATGAAGGAACCATATCTAGCCCAGCTGCTGTAAATGAGGTCCCAATCCGTCACAAGCCCCGCCCCTTTTTTCTATCATGAATATGGCAGCATTACTAATAACAAAAATGTCTTTGAGTAAATGGTTTAAGTTAATGTTTGCAGCCAATGTTTAGTGCACCTGAGAACCCCTTTGTCTAATATGTGATTTATTGAGTGCTGGTAAATCGGTTCACGTGGCAGAAGGTGCCATTTCGCTTCATGATATCATGTGAAGAGGAGCTGGGTTGGGCAGATGTGCTGACTAAACCCATCTGTCTGCTCCTGATTCATCCTGTCAGGCTTTTGTCTGTCAGTTAATTACCCAAGATCAGGCCATGTTTTTTCACAGTGGCTCGAATCATCAGTATCCTGGCGCTGTTGGAAATAAAGGCTGTAAGAGTGCACAGATATGCCAGAGCATCAGTATAATGCAGGCTTTTGTCTACTTTTTTGTTTTTTTGCAATGACCAGAGCATGCAAGTATGTTTCAAGTACAGTAGTGTAAAGTGGAGCAGCACTGTGGACAGAAGCGCGCATTAATATCATAAAAACACGGGCAGAGGCAGGCTGGGCAGGGAGGGAAGGAAGGAGGGAGGGAAGGAAAGAGGCAGGCACATGCTGTTAGGATTTGGCTTTCAACCCGCAGCCAAAAAGCGTGTCCTCAGATGAACTCTGTGCAGCACACATCGCATAGCAAGGTAAGCAAGTCGGAGTGAACGGACCCCTAACGTCCTGGAGAGTTGGGAGAAAATCAGTCGGAGGAATAAGCAAAGAAACGGTGCGAGTTACCTCCTTTTTTTTTTTTTTTAATTGTTTTTTTTTTTTTCTTCGTTTTTTTATATGGTGTCAAGTGCGCATGCGCTCGAGAGGTGCAGTTGCATCGTTCTAGACATAGATCCGCAACTTTGCCCTTGCCGAATGTGGGCTTTCGATTGGTTAAAAGCCATGGCGAGATGTGACGTAAGGAAAACTTTTGGTTCAGAAGCTCTCTGGAAAGATGCTTGATTGGAGATTTCAGGACGAGAGACAATCGGTGTGCATCTTTTCTCTTAGTGCATGCAAATTTTCAACTCTCGGACCCATCGGCCGCGCCCGAGGTTGAAACGAGAGAGCCGAGTCTGCCTCCAGCCTGTTGCTCTTCCGCACTGTCCCTGGCGGAGAACCGCGGATGGGCTGCAGCCTCGGTGCAGAATCCGCGGCAGCCATATTAGATCAATCTGAGCACCGTCTCGGTCACATTTATCCTTACCCACACACACACACACACACACACAGAGGGAGGAACAGAAAGAAACCTTTGAAAGCTAAGAAACTTTCCCCCACCTTTTCTTCTTTTTTTTTTTCCAATATTCTCCCTCTCGCAACACAGATCCCCCGGTTTTCACGAGGAGAAATAAGTCCGACTGATTTTACAGTTTCCCTCTGGGTTTTTTTTTGTGTGTTCTTTCTGCACTGGCTGCTCTCCGCGAGGAAGGGAGAGAGGGGGCGCAAGAAAAAAAAAAAAGTTTGGAGCTGCAAGCCCAGCCTCATACAGGGTTTTTTTTTTTTTTTTTTGGGGAAGGGGCGGCTAGAATCGTTGCCAGAAGGAGCAGGAAGTTGTTTTACAATTGGGTTACAGAACTCAACTGCGAATGGAAAAAAAAAAAAAAAGCCGAAAGTTCTGGTCACGGAGGGAACGAAGGTGGAAGGAGGAGAGCGTGTGAGATCCGGCGATGTAGAAAGGAGGAGGAGTGGGAGGAGAGGAAAGAACCATGAGCAGAAAGCAAGATGGCGGGCGGGCGGGGGGGGGAATGATGCAGTGTTTTTGTGTTCCTTCGTCGTTTGGCGCGGCGGTATATGCGGGAAGATAAACCCGATGCACGGTTGAAGCAAGCGCTCAGTTTGATTCGTCCTTAAAAGACCTTTAATTGGGTCGGGTTTGGAAAACGCTGGGAATTTCTGTCTTTATATAAAAATACGTTTAGCCTTCGGAGGATGACGGTTACTGCTAGCTGAGGCAATAATCGTCGGTCTTTGTGTATTAGGTTAAAAATATCGAACCATCGTTATCGTTAATCAAAGAACCTCGACATGAACATCACAAACCTTTGAGGCATCTCGCATTGGCGATATTGAGAATAACGGAAAAAAGTACCGAAAATCATTGCAAAATCTGACGTGGCGGCGATATTCTGGAAGGGGGGGGGGGGGGGGGGGTTTCCGTTACAGACAAGCATGGCAAGTCCAGTGCACGGGGCTGTCCTTGGATACCAGACACCACACTGCCCACTTCCAGCCTTTCACCAGTTCTGCTGACTTCAGTGCTCAGTATAATAGTTTCAGGCAGACGCCCATAATGATGTGCCACCAAGCCAAGTCCTTGGGGGGGGGGCACGTAGGGAGAGCAAAAGATGGCACCGGCGAGAAACGGGAGAGGAGAACCACATGTTGCCCCTCCTTTACTCTGGGTTCTTTTCATCTTCGCTCTCCGCGAGGCCGGACAGCGGTGGCAGCTAGTGTGGAGATAGGGTTAATAATTCAATCTGCTCTCAGCGCTCCGCCACATTTGAAAAGTGCATTAGCGGCACGCTTCACTGGAAGTATTTCTCTCTCTCTCTCTCTCTCTCTCTCTCGCTCTCTCGTGTGCATTTGGAGGTGTAGTGCGCCAGAATGGCGTGAGGGTTGGAACGGAGTCTGCGCACTGGATGAAGAGGAGGGGATTCGCTGTCATTCGGCCCCTCTAAACCCTCCCACCCTGGCCTTGCCGCTCTCCCGCCACCCTCTCTCTCTCTCCCTCGCTGGCTTTCGTGCTCTCTTTTTCTCTCCCTCCCTCCCTCTCTCTCTCTCTCTCTCTCTCTCTCTCGAGTGCAAGGCCATATGGGATGTATGATGAGTTAGCGACTCACTCCCGTTTCATCATTAGCCCCTCTCTCTCTCTCTCTCTCTCTCTTTCTCTCCCTCTCCTACCCCTGCCTGCCGTCCCCTTCCCCTCATTCGCTTCGCTCTCTCAGCCCCAGCCACTCACGAGGGGGAGACGGGAGCTCGGCGTGAAAAAGAAGCCGGGGAGGGAGGAGGAGAAAACGTCTGCTGCTATTTCTACAGCGAGGGCCTCCCCTCCGCCCGGCCGTGCCAGAGAGGGAGCGAGGGAGCGAGGGAGGGTTTCTTTACTACTAACCGGATTTAACCCTCTGTCTGCAGCCCGCTGCGTTAGCGGCGCGCAAAGAAAAAAACCTGCCAACAAGTTGCTTTTTTTGGGGCGGGGGGGGGGGGGGGGGGGGGGGGGGGGGCGTGAAAAATCAATTTTCGATTTTTCGCGCCAAGACTTGACCGACGCTGTTTCGACTCGCTGCTGCATTTGTTGTTTGTTTTTTTTTTTTTACTTTTTGCTTGCTGTTACCTCAACGGCCTGCGTTTTTCTACGTGACCAGCGAATTTTGGTGATTTTATTTTTTTTGTTTGGCGTAGATTTTTGTGCCGAGGTTACGGTAGGGTTCTTCACCACCTGGACTCTCAACAGCCTCCTAGCTCTGGATCCTTAAGTCCGAACATCGTGCCGCTTTCCCGCTCGCCCTTTTGTCTCTCGGCACCATGGATGGGAAGCGGCGTCGCGGGTTAACGGCCGTACGCCTATCGTGAGTGCCAACCGTACGTTTGGAAGTGCCGCGCTTCCCTCCTCGTCTGCTTTCTGTCTCTCTCTGTCTCTCTCTCTCTCTCTCCCTCTCACTCTCTTTCTCCCTCGCTCGGCCCGTCCTGTCGGGGGAGAGGGCTCCGCCGCTCCAGCTCTTTCTGGGACAGGTGCCAATTCCGGACAAAAGACAGAAAGAAAGAAGGGAAAGGCGAAGGAGCGCGCACGGACAGAATTGAGAAATGTTTCGCGGACGTGTCAGACGCGAGCCGCGTGCTGATCGGCGAGTGTGTGTGTGTGTGTGTGTGTGTGTGTGTGTGTGTGTGATACTGTGTGTCGCCATACTCCCAGGCGCAGAAGTAAAAGCAGAAGCTCGGGGCCTAGCGAGCGGCGCTAGTGAAGGCATTTCGGTGGCGGGGGGGAGAGAAGAGACGTTAGGGGGCAAAGTGGTGGGCTTTTTTTGGGAGGGGGGGGGGCGACGAGGGGCCGAGGGGGGGGGGGGCTTTTCAGCCCGATGAATAATTCACAGTCCCGCGCCGCGGCTGAGAGCTAGACGGCTTGCGCTATTTGCATGCATCAGGCATGCTGTTTATCTGTTTGCTAACATTTGTCCATTCATGGGCGTGTTAACCGGCAGACGGGCTTAGCTCACGCCCCCCACGGCCTCCTTTTGTTGCGGGCCGAGCCGGCCGTCCGTACCCAGTGGTGCCCGGGCCTGGCGGGGCCAGTCGGCAGTGAGGCTCGGCGCTCGCCGGACCGCTGTGGTCGGGCAGGAGAGGGGAGGGGGGGTGGCGGAAGGCGCGGCGGGTAGGGGAGGGACTCTCAGGGCCCGCTGGCACCGCTCTGCTGCCTCCTCCTGCCTGCCTGCCACGCTCACTGGCCTCTCTTTCCCTTGCAGGGCCGGGGCTTAGTGGCAGAGAAGGTAGAGCTGAAGCCTGGCCTGCCCTGCCGACTTTCGGGAGCTCTCCGCCGCCGCCAAGTTCTGGTAGGTTTCCCTAATCCTTCTTTTAACCCCCTGTGCTTTTTAAAATGAGTTTTTAATTTATTTTCTTCAAATACGATACGAGACGTAGTTTTTTTTTTTGTACTAAGTTTGTAAAGTGTTGTTCTGTGCACAAGCCTGAGAATATAATGCACCATTTTGCGGATGAAAACGGTTTCAGTACTCTCTGATGGTTAACCGTTACCTGTCTTACCGGTAAAATCACGGGAAGAGTCTTCGATTCAAAAACTAGCCGACAGATACACTTCTTCTGCCTTGTGCCGACAGAGTTCGACAGAGGAGTGGATTTTGACTTTCGCGTAACCGTGTGACCTCGGAATTTAAAATCATTATTATTTTTCTAATCATTAAACAGCCGTGAAATGCGGTAATATTTCACGCCCGTTGTAGTTGTGCATCGACAGCAAATGCTTGTTTGTTTTCGTAGAATTCTAAATTGTCACAGCTTAGGGTCCTTTTTTCATCCAACTTAAACCTGCTCCAAAATGTATGGATGTGTGATTTACTCAAGATTTCCTCTTATTGTTTTTGTTATTAATATTACTCTTTTCAATAATAATCATTTGACTTTTTTTTTCTTACAAAAAAATACTCAAACCTGTTTGCATTCCTTTGCATCATATCTTGCCCATGGAAAGTAGAATATATACTATTCATTCTCAAATTTTCACAATATTAATTTCGGAAATCTTATTTTATAAGTAACCTATGCGCCGCTGTTCTTCTTCATTTAGGTTTATTTGCTTGGTAATAAATTTTTGGTACTGTCAGCGAGGATTTCACTGTTTGTCAAATCCAACATTGTTTAACAGAATTACGTAACATTATAAAAAAATTTTGACCGTTTTGTTGAATTAAAATTGTAATTTTTGTATTCTTAGTTCAGTCTAAATCAGAAGCACAATCTGGAATTTGTGAGTGCTCATTATTTTAAATCAAATATAAAATATATATACATCAGCCCCGACATTTCAAAAATGCATATAGATCGTTGAATTGATTGATTGGGCATAGATCCCTCCTCACACATATTTAATCCCAAACGCAGGAGTCACCGGCCGCAGGGATCCTTTGGCATTGACTTGGTTGGCACAGCGAGTTGGCAGTGGATTTGGTGGTAGATGCGTTGCCCGGTGGTGGGTCTCAGCGTTCAGCTGACGGGGCACTTTATCTGCCCCCGCACCGGCCCGTGGCGCCACCGAAGGTGCGCGGGCGCGGGCAGATGGCGCGAGCAAAGGGAGGTTCCTGTACCTCACGCATCCCTCACCTGGCCTATCAAGCACCCCGTAGAGCCGGGCTCATAACATCACACAGACACGCGCAGTCTTGCGTCAGGTACTGACCATCGCTGTTCCCGATCTGTCGAGGTGTTTAAGAGATGCATTTAGCCACAGTAACTTACAAGGTGGGTGAGTTATCACTGTTCACACACACCGACAATGTTGTTCAGCTGGTGCTCAGTGCAATGGGAAGCCGCCATTTTGAGAATCTCCGTAGCTTTGTCGTCCAACTTCCATTAACTAGCATACGTAGTTCTGCACACCAAACGCATGTTAATACCGCATCAGGCAACCGCGTCACGATTTTATGTTACATTTATTTCATAGCTTACAAAATTCATTTCAGCCATAAAAGGTCATTTGGAATTCTGTAACGTCTGGCACAAGAAATGTAATTGAATGAACAAATTCAGTTACACCAAACAGATCAGTGGTTATATTTCTTATATTTATTCTTATATGCAAATAACATAGTCCTTACATGTATAAATAACATGTATGCGAAGTACATTTGCAAAGTCATTTTCATGTAAACTTTTACATTTAAAAAACAAAAGAATTTAAATTGTTGGTATTTATAAGAATGATTTTTGTCGTTTTTCTCAGACTTTCTTTAACCAAAGCAGAAAAATTGTGATTAAGAGTGGAGAAAAGGCATGTTTGTGTGTGAGGGGAAGAGACAAGGGAGGGGTACAAGAATTATCTCTTTACATTATATTATTTATAACAATGGGCTTTTTTGTTGGATTTTTTTTTTTGACTATTGGTTACAATTAAAAAGCACAGTGCCTTAATAAAAATGTGACTGCGGCCAAATTTTGTATTAACATTTAATATTAGCAATCTGATTTAACAAGTGGCTGTATGGTATATAATAAAAATCATTGTTTATATAAGATTCTGATATTTAAATGTTGGTACATAACTGCCTCTTAATTTCAATCTTATCTCTACGTAGTGTGTGAGTAATTACAGGATCCTGATTCTGTCATTACTGGGTGTATTAATCCCATCATTGTCTAAATTTTCTAAATCCCATAAATCAGCCTGAAGGTCATGCTGAGTTGTTTTATTTTACACTGAAGCTAAATCTGATTTTGATCATTTGGGACTTGTATCAATGGGCTGATTCATTCCTGATAAATCAAACAACTAATGGACCAGGACTCAATTAATTAAAAACGATGTATTCAAATTTTTTTGATTTCTGATTTTTATAACATCTGTCCATGTTAGTGTTTTGAAATCTGTTCGGAAATTCATCTCTGCTGCATTCATTACTGATTCTGTCTCATGTGCTGCAATAGTTAGCCGGAGAACTTCATCGTGCTCATGTTCGGGAAAAGAGATTTCCAATGAAAACAACATGCACGCCTGAGAACATGCTGCTCATGAAGTTATCTACGTGCTGTATAACATGCATCTGGTCTTGCTGTGTGTGTGTGTGTGTGTGTGTTTAGCATGCAGTCATCATTCCCATCCAGTGCTGTAGATTTGACTGGTAGCCCATTATAGTGTGGGATAAGTACTGTAGCACCCTGAGATCTGCCTCTGCCATGGCTGTAAAGCCCAGTCGGGCCTCGGAGTGGGGCTGGACAAAAATACCCCCCTAATCCAGACTCTTCAGATCCTGCAGTCTGCTCGGATAAAAAGCGATATCTATATATGTGAGCATGTGCATATATATACAAAAACAAGCCCAACCATCGTATTAACATCTAATTATGTGTTTGTTTGTTTGTTAGAATGAAGAGGAACTCAGACTGGGATTTTACATCTTTCGGAACCCAGGTATTGTGGGGTTTTAACTGAGTCCTCTCTATGTTTCATGTTTTAGATTTGACACTTTTCCTTGCGCAATACATTTTGACACGGGACAAACGATTTAATGTGGCACTTTTCATAAATAAGTTTATTTAAAGGGATGTCCTCTGGAAGTTCTGTTTCACTTGGTGCCGTGCAGCCTTGCTTTGGTTCATAATGTGGAAAATTGTCCCCAAGGCAAGTTGAAGTCATGGCTCGCAACCCCAGGGGGGGGCGGCTCAAAATCAGCCGGTAATGCGGTTCTGGAGTTAGAAGTGTGGGGTTAAAGCCGGCGTGGCGGCTCTCTCTCTCTCTCTCTCTCTCTCTCTCTCTATCGGCGCGAGCTTGTTTGATACAGGCCAGGCCGGCGCGCTGGAGCACACGCACGACTCTCCCACACATGGAAGCATTCAGCCCGGAGCCGCTGGCCGCTGAGGATTGTGGGCCGTTTTTGTACCGCGCGCGTTTATCAGGATATCAGCTGGGATGTCACACGCCATTTGCCCATGAAAAGCAGCATGGTTCAAATGGGGCCCTGCGCTCACTAATAATGACATAATACCGAAGCAGTGGACCCTTTCCAGGATGATGTAGTTTCTTCTGTTCGCCCTGCGGGATCAACAGATATGCCACGTTTTTTTTTTTTCAAGTCGGCAATTTGTCTAGAAATTCTTGCTTCTATGGTGTGTTTTGTCAACCACGCCCCATGGTTTCCTCGCCACCGACTGTTACTGAAATATATTTTATATATTGTTAACACAGTTCTAAAGCTAACTAGAATGTTCGAAAACATTAATAAAGAGGTATGCTGTGTTAAATCATTTTTTCACCATAAAGCACGCGTCCACCATCTTGTGCATATCATATGTTTATTAATGTCAGAAATGCAACTCGAAGACTTTCAAGTGAAATTAGCAGTCGTGCTTATTTTGGGGGCAGACAATGGCATGTAAAGGGGAGGCCGGCGTCCGCGCCGAGAACATTCCCACTGGTCCAAAGGGAGGGGACGGCCCTACACGCTCGTTCAGGATGTGAGGGAAGGCTTTTTTTATGTAAAAGGATGTCATTAATGGAAATGTATTTTCCTGTGAACTGTGTTTTTTAAGGGCAAGTGTGTGTCCATACCGTTGGGTCAAGTTCTTGCCAGTAATTAAAATCACTGCTGGAAATGTGTACAATCAATACTCCAGCATTGCGCTAAAAGCCTCCCGCTCTTCATCACTATACATTAAGGCGTGTTATTTTGTCAAATTGTTTGTCGGTGTGCAGCAGATGTTGAGCGCACAGGGTTCCTTTCCACAGCTACGAAGGCAAGGGGCTGCCATCATCAATCAGTATTGATCCAGGATTCTGAAGTTCCCAGTCCGTAGACGAGTCTCCTCACCTTGCCGCTGCACCGTTCGTAACTTCATCAATGCTATGTCCATTACCGCAAGGCACTGTAGCGGTGACATGTAATGGGGAAAGGTTTTTGTGTTGTGCGGTTTTGCTAACACATCTGGATCACTTTCGTTCAGCAATTATGGGTTTATTTCTCCTGTTTGCAGATTTTTGGTTTAGTTTTTTGATCATTTTCAAATGCAATAAGCACATTCACATTGTGTAATTAGAGAATCCACTCACATCTCATGTTACGTTAGCATGCAGTATTTTACACAGATGGTATTTACCCGAGTGGCTTACTATCAGTAGTTAAGGGACAGTCCCTCTGGTGTCTTGCTCAGGGACGCAATAGTAGTAAGAACCTGTGACTTTGTTAGAGCAGGCATGTTTGAAGGCATCTGCTTCGTGGGTGTGTTTCCCTGAAGGTTAATACTAGGTTACTACAAGGTAATTACTTCTCTGCCGAAAATGAGGATTCATCGATGTCATGTAAACTGTTTATGCTTTTCAATATCAGATCACAAATCAAGAGTAAGCTTGAGATTGAGAAATAAATTAGGTAAATCTCAATTAACACTGTCCATTGAAAATAAGATTCTTTGGAGAAAAAAAAAATGTATGTAAATATATTTAATAGTAACATATCATAGTTTGGATAAGTGAATATTACATGACCAGTCTTGTAATGTAAAGGTAAAAATATATATATTTAAAATCTCCCATGCTGCACGCCCGGCCTTAGACCAGAAATTAGTGTCCTTGTGCAGAATTAACACCCTTCGGTAGCAGCTCTAAGTGCGATAATTGGTGCCCTTGTTGAGTCTAAAAGTGGAGTCCTTCATATCTCCTAATGCAGCAGTTGGATTGAGGTTGGATTGACTAATGATGATTAACGGCCCACATTCCCGTTCACTCGCCTTTGCATACAAAACCAAAAATGTAGCGTTTACACACCAGCCCCCACCACACCAGTACACGTACCCAAATTTCCTTGCGAAGTCAACTGGTTTGCATTTTTTTCTGCCTCAAATGCAGCTAAATTAGAAAAACGAACTATCTAAATCCATCATAAATAGTACGACATGCAGCGAAATGCCAAGCACAGTTTTCTGGTGAAGTACAGATAGTTAAAATGTTCAAATAGTTTAAATATATAAAAGAATGCAGAGTACTAAACAGTACTAGATAAACAGTAAAAAAAAATACATGAATAGGATAATCAACATTAATGTATACAGAATATACAGAAATTATGTTGTACAGTGAAAATACGCAGTACATTGTTTATAATATTGCATAGTTGTATTGAAATGTTGAAGGTGAAGTAAGGCCAAAGACAGAAATATAGCAGAAGTAAAATGTTATGCGTTTTCTTCAATTTTGACTGAACGTTTTATTAATTTATTTGTTTGTTACATTTTCTGAAAGCGATGAGGTTTTTGGCAATTTGGAGAACCTCCTGTTGCTGACCACGGCTGTCTCGCAGCCTAGATCCTCTACAAAATGGCCTCCACTTAGTGCTTCTCAGCTCCCTGCATCCATTTTGTGCGTCTTTGCCGGAACTGTCAGGTAGCCGGTGGAGAGGGGTGGATTTTTGTAAGCGAAGTCGGCTGAAAGCAGCGTTCAGGCCAGCAGGCCTTTCGTTGAGGCGATAATCACGTGTCTCAGAAGGGTTGGGTCTGGGATAGATAGAGATCGAAATACAGAATCTTGTCCTTTTTTTTTTTTTTTCATTGAAAAGCCCAATTGTTGTCGACTGACTGCATACAAACAAGCAGCTTTGCAGCGCCCCTGGACCCCTCCCAGGTCCTCTTCTCAAAGAACTGACCTTGGGTGGACGCCATAAACTGTTCTTTTCCATTGGCGCTAAATGTGCTGCCAGTCGCCGCAGCTGCACAGAACCCCCCCCACCTCCTCCTCCCCGTCCCCTCATCCGTCCTGACCCCGCCCCAGCTCCCCCAGCAGCCGGTAGAGAAACATAACCTGCTTACGCTGCAGAAGGGCCACCGGCACCAGCCCTTCCGTCCTCCACCGCCGCTGGCCACACCCCGCTCATGCCGGGCATTCCATTACCCGGTAGGCCCTGGCAAGGCCCGAAAGGCGAGGGTGGACCACGTCGGAGCAGGAGTCCAGAACGCGACACACCTCGTCGCGTGAGGTCGGCTGGTGCCTTGGAAGATCCCCGTGAAAGTGACAACCAGCAAAGTCACCTTCAGCGATAATTACACCGGTTGTTGTTGTTCTTCGTTCCGACCGCACTGTCTAACCCCGGGCCACACTTCGCTCATCGTGCCTCTCCGCCCCGGCGGCTCCCATGTTGCGTTTATGGAGTGAATTATGAACGACGTTGCGCAACTGCGGCCGTCGCACGCTCGTCCCCCACGCGATGCAGCGTGTGATGCAGCGGCGCAATTTTCCCGCACGAGCCTTTTGGAAGCGACATTGCGAGCTGGCCCCCCCCCCCCCGCGGGAGTGTGCGTCCGCTCGCGGCCCTGCGTAGCAGATGGCAGCACAGCACGGTCGCTTCTTTCACGCATTAAAGCAGACTGGCGCTCGGCGACGCCCTCGCGCACGTACACATACGTCAAAGCAAAGCTCCACTTCTGTCCTCCGGCAGCTTCCGGTAGGAAAGGGCAAGTCCCGTACCGCACGCGAGTCGGGCGACCATTAGCCACGCCATGCCACGCGTCACGGTGCGATTGCGCTGCGTGGCGGGCAGGGTGGAGGCGGGCCAACTGTCCTACCTGTTAACGCGGCGCTCAAGGTTACCGATCCTCGGCCTTCCAGGAGCTTCTCAAGCGAGCCTGAGTTATGCGCACAGCCCTGGCTTCTGTAAATAGCCCGTGCGGCAGATGCACGTCTGTATCGCCCCGTCGCGAATGCCATGCGATGGCACGGGGGCACCAGTCAGACTGAGGGGCAAGAGAGCCGAATCTCCGATGTCCCCCAAGAAAGCTTCCAAAAAAAGTATATATGCGTGTAGTGTGGCCATCCATTTCCCAAAACCTGTTTGACTGGGTCTGGGTTGCTGGTTCCGCTGGACACGCTCACTAACTGCTCTTTGTCTATTTGCAAATGGGGACACATGACATCTCTGGCCTTGTCCATGACGTAGGATCAGTTATAGGTTAACGTTTTAACTTAACAAAACAATAGACGGTCGGAACGCCATGGCCTAAGAGTCCAGTGGATTTGGGTTTGGTAAAAGTCCATAAATGAAAGACGTGGCGGAGATTACACCGTCCTCTGGGGAGGGACGGTAAAGAACAAGATATGGACTTGTTGTACCCTCAACAGAGACCTGGTGTGACGAAGTCCCAGCTCTCAGGACCTCGCGGATGTCATTACGGTTCTCAGTCTTTGCAATTGCATCCACAATATTTTAAACGTGATCACAATATCATCAGTATCCATGTCCCAGTATACAAGCATGGAAGACCCAAATTGTTCATGTCCACTGTGGAGTGGACAAGGAACAAATTCACTATGATAAATCACATTTAATTGCTGTTCAACAAAGTGCTCTTTACTCTCATATTATTGCACGCTCTTCTATTTGAAAAATGAAAGTGATTCACGTTTGAAGGCGTCGGGGGGACCTGGAACACAGAAGAAATTGTGCCCACTCGCGTTATGAGCTGGAACCCTGATTGTATAACCAAGTTTCGAATCCGCTGAGTTTGCTGAAGTGCAGAGTTTGCGCGGAACCAAGTTGTCCGTATTCGACACTGACAGCCTCTTCGCCGCAGCTGGCCACAGTTTACGTTGCGTCGGCGAGTGCGAACGTCCCGCCTCGACCGGAAACACGTGTACTGGGCTGCAGCGGCAATCGCGCGCAAATTCCACGTTTTAAAACCGATTCCACTTTATTTTTCCGTCCACATTTTCCGCATTGCAGAAATCATAGGGCGCTAGTTATCTCTTGTGGTGTTTTCCAAGGGAAGAAGATGCCGCCAGATGACATCAGAGTGTGCCAACAACGCTGGTCTTGCATGTCACGGCCATGCCTCTTCTGTCATGTCAGGGTTGAAGCCCAGACGGGGAATTGTGGAGAAATTTGGGTCCGATGGAAGCTGAACTGAGTACTTTAGTCGGATTATATTAAATGTCCTGGTACATATAGAGGCATCGCGCGCACATATATATATATGTGTGTGTGTGTGTGTGTGTGTGTGTGTGTGTGTGTGTGTGTGTGTGTGTGCGCGCACGATGCCTCTATATGTAACAGGACTTTTAATATAATCCGACTAAAGTACTCAGTTCAGCTTCCATCGGACCCAAAGTATATTAATATATATATTTAATATATATATTAATTATTTGTTGTTTTTTTTATATTATTTACAGTTTATATTACCAAACCCTGTTCCCATGCGACGAATACTCCCCTGATCAGAAACTGCTGCTCATCTTCATCCCCGAGAGAGTGCTCCAGAATGCTGTTGACCGTGACATACTAACTTTAGCATGAGCCGGCTGTTCAGCCAGGGGGTGCCAGGGGGGGGTCGAACCTGGGCTTTCACCTGCAACATGGCTGTTCCCTTCACACCCGAACCCGGAGTAAAAAAATTGGCCGCTCTGTGTGTGTGCTGCAGAGCAGAGCCATATGTCCTCTCACCTCGCCGTGTGACCTACAGCGCGCCGTCCGCCGCATTGCTGCCTTCGCCGGAGACATGTTTCTTCTCTAAAGATGGCACAGATTGGGTATCATCTTGCCGTGTTTGGTTTCCCTGCTTCGCATGTTTCGCGCTCAGTGTGTGTAAATGTGCTCTTAACTCCTGCCCTTAAAGTCTGAACGTGTTGGACGTGTGTTGCGTGTGTTGTATGTGTTTGCACACCTGGCTGTAGGGGAGGGATGGCTGTACAATAATTACACACAGTAACTCCTTTATTTGAATCAAGCTGTATAGTGAAGAAACATAAACAGAAGGCAAAATTAAAGGGGGCTCATCATCGGGACGTACAGTGAGCACAGTTACAGTAAATGTAATAGTAATATTTGTTTGCAGCAATATAACGCATTTCAGCAAATTAATATATATACATTTTTTTGTGTGTGTGTTTAAAACTCAATTCAGTATCCATTTTGTAAAGCATACACACAAAATATAACCGATGTTCATGCAGATTTCTGCAGTCATAATTCTGTAGGGACTGATTTCAGCTATGTGCTCCCTCTACAGTACGAATGCGGTACCACGTCAAAAAGCCTAAATAAAGATAAGATTTGTTTATTGTTCATCCATTATGTCTATCAATCAATCAATCAAATTTAATTTGTGCAGCACCTTTTAGCAATGTATGTTTCTTAATAATGCAATGAAGTTTACTAAAAAACTTTCTCAGATTAGATCAATTTAATAAATGTATAATGCTGCCATATAATAAAATTGTGCAATAATATAATTTAAAGAATTGAACCGAAATGCAAAAATTAATTAAGGGAAATTTAATAGGCAGGTATTAAGATTTCATTTAATGGTGCCTAAAGATTTGGACTTCCTCGGATCCTCTGGCAGCCAGTTCCCAAGGTGGGGACCATAGAAATGAAGTGCCACCTCCCTGTATTTTTTCGAACCCCTGGAATAGTTTGGGCCCTGGTATTAAGAGTGTGTATTACATGCTCTTGACTGTAGTTACACTGTATATTGTGTATAATCTTTTAAGATGTATTACATTTATTTTGTGTGTGTGTGGATATATATAATAGTGTGTGTGTGTATGTTTTCAATGTTCTTGACTTGATACCCACAGAATGCTTTAATCCCTGATAAAAAAGCTCCCAATCATACACAGAGGTCAGACAGAGGTCATGCTGTCTGCCTCTGACCAGAATACCCTCGCCTGTCACCCCGGCCGTCCCCTCGCATGTGTAACAGGACCTGCTCTCCCCGCTCATGCTGCTCCGGAGCTCTGGTATAAATAGAAGTTCATGCCGGCTCCGCTAACCTGGGTCCGCGGGACGGAGCCGCAACTGTCTTTCAGAGGGCGGCTGCTGCACGTCCGTCTGGATTCCTCCTGTCTGCACTCGCTGCTCCTCGACACCGCTGATGGGTTTGGGGGGCACGAGGAGGGGTACCACCGGGGCATCGGAGATATCCTCTGATCTACATTCAAAAATCCAGCCCCGTCTCCATCGCGTGGACTGATTTATGCGCGAACATTCGAGTTGCTTCTAAAAACGCCCGTGCGTTGATCACACCGCGATATATTTTTGCGCAAAGCCAGTTGCAAAAGTACTTTCAGACGCTTCAGGCTTTTTTTTCCAGTATTAAGTGGAACTTAATCTACCAAAATGCAACGGGCTTTATGAAATCATGGTTTGATTCTGGTTCGTTCGTTTTGAATTGTGCCTGTTCGAGCCGCCCAGGCCTTTTTTGGTCGGAGCCGGTGAGAAATAATACGAGCGGCTGAGTTGCGCCCTGCGGCAGCATTGTGTACTGTACCTGGGCGGGGCTTCGGCAATCATTGGTGGGCCCTGCGGAGGACCGGGTATGCTGACATTACCCCGGCCCGTCATTGGGCGATTTAGACGGGAGGAGGGGTGGGGGGGTCAGGGGGGGTCAGCGATGATCCCGTATAACCATTGGAGGATTCCCAGAAAGTTATATCAGTTGCAGATGGTACAGTTAGAAAAGAATAAGCGCTTTTACCAATAGTGAGGCAGGTGTGGAGCAACTACCACGAGGAGAGAACCCTTCAGCTTTTAAGATGGTTTTACTTCGATTTACTTATTTCTTTCCGCGTAAGGGTTTGTGGAAAGAACAGAACACGCTTTAAACAAAGATTCCTTTTCATGTGGCAGGATCTGCATGGGCACTGTTTTTTCTTTTTTTGTTAATTATTTAACAAGTAGAACATACTTGTTTTCCTGTGTGAATCGTGCTGAAATTTGAAATGCTTTATTAAATAGCGACGTCTCTCTTCCTGTGTCGTTCCAGATGGCGAGCGGCGCACCCCGGACCGGGCCGGAGGGCGGCGGAGGAAGACCGCGCGGCGCCGATCTGCGCGCGAGGGAGCAGGTGAGGCTCCTCAGGAGTCACGGCACCAGGCTGATACCCGGCATAGTGCGGCGCGCAGGAGAGGAGAATTGGGCATCAGGGCATTTTCCCGCTCAGCGGCTGCCCAACGGTCAATGTTTGCTGCAGCTGCCAGTGATGAGGAGCGACGGGGGAAAAAAGATTGCACCATTCAGAAGATGGTGTACATTAGTAAAGTAAATCACCTAAAAACAAACCTCTTAACGCTTTTTGGTGAACACGGATGTAGTTGCATACACAAGATAAAAAATTATTAATTTGAATCCAATTTCAGCTTTGCATGAATTTGTATTGTTTTATTTTTACACACAGCAGCTTCCAGAAGTGGACGCAGGCAGGAGCCGTGCCGCCCGCAGGTGAACCGTTTACGTTTCTCTCGTTGCTGCCTTCCTTCCTTCCTCCGTTGCTCTGCCTGGAAAACTGTCCTTTGGGGTGAGGTAGTAGGTTGTATAGTTTTAGGGTTGTACCCTTCCTGTCAGATAACTATACAACTTACTGTCTTTCCTGAAGTGGCTGTAATGTCGTCGTCCTCGTGGGAACATTCGTCATGACGGATAGCGCAGCGACCTGAATAAACATCTTTTTTTTTTTTTTTTATTCTGCATTCATTATTGCCAATAAAGTTTTTTATATTAAAAATGAATAACCTGTTGTAATTCCAGAGATCTGCGGGGGTGTATTTAAAATCTGCACATAAATGTCTTCACATAAAACTTTACATTCCAATGTCATAAATAATGCTGATCGTTACCAGCGACTTCATTTTACCGCTGCTAGCGTATTTCTCAATACGATCCTGGGAGGAAAAAAGTGATGCAAATAAATTATGTTTCTATTTATTAATTCTAATTAATTTACTAATATTAGTAATTAGTAGTAACTAGCTGGCACTGTACAGGCAAATATTGTGTGAACTATATTGAATATTTTAATCAGCAGCTGCACGTTGTCCATACATGTTATAAATGTTCATATCGCGGCAGGAACAGTGTTCGTGTTCTCCCTCCGGTCGGCCTTCAGTGATGTTCGCACAGGGTGAGGTAGTAGGTTGTGTGGTTTCAGGGTAGTGATTTTGCCCCATCAGGAGATAACTATACAACCTACTGCCTTCCCTGGAGGGCAGCGATACAGCGTCTCATGCCATATCTGTAGGAGAGTAGGTCGAGTGAATTTGATAATTCATCGCCAGCTCTGCCAGGTATGTGTTCTACATAACTCTGGTGCAGTTGCATGTTCAGCACAATGAAAATAAAGATGCAGAATATTTTGTAAAAAAAAAAAAAAAAAAAGTGTCTGTATTGCCTGTTATTTCTTCTGCTTATGCCCTCTGACGGACGGACGGACGGTTGAAATTGCCCACCAGGCGAAGCACCAGGCCTGTTATAAATAAAACATGCAGCATTAGGCAATGCTCAGTCCCGGGCTGCACACCCTCTCGGCCCCAGAGAGCCCAACCGGAATGTTCCCTGGCCACCGAGGTTCCGGTCTTGGGGTGAAAGTGCTTGATCATCATCACTTGGAGGCCTGACCTTGGTTCTAAACCACCTCAGTCTGTAACCCAAACATCAGCCCAACGTCTCCCTCTTCACGTAAATACATTACGTTATTCGTTTCAGTGAGAACCCTTATCCAGAATTTGAACCCTTTGGATCAGCAGGTCAGAAAAACTTTTGGAATATCGGCGCGCTTGAACTCCTGCCGTCAACAGACACCACTGGGACTGAAATAATTCACGGCCCGCCCAATTCATCGCCCCATAAAACCTGTGTAAGGAGGCCTGCAATTATTGGCTTGCAAAGTACCGCCCTTCCTACGTCCCGAGAACAATCGAAAGGACCTCTGGCTCGGAGATTAGAAAAGGTTGCTAGGGCTCTAATGCCCTGCCCCAAAGTCCAGCAGCCGGCTCCCATTGACGTGGACCTCGGCCCTGCGCACAAAGGCGGCTGAGTGGAATACTAAGAACGCTGAGACAATAACGCTGTGTTCAGCTGGTCTCGGAGAAACAGTCTCAGGCCCCTGCGGTCTGAGTCGGGTCTGAGCGCGGCGGGAGGAAACCCTTCGCCTCATGAGGGGGGAGTGACTGCCACCTGGTGTATTCACTGTGCTCATGTCACATGCAAGTGTTTTACAAATAACATTTATTTATTATGAGTTATTAATTCAGCGTTTCAATGTATTAAATGCATATTTTTGTACTGGTCTCCAAGAACACTGGATGACCCTCATTGGATATTGAGATATTTGCAATGGATTTTTGCAAGATTAGCCTAAAACGTAAAATTTCAAATTGGTAAAAGGAATTTACTTTTCAGCTGCAGGTAAATACATTAGAGCTTTATGCACAGGAATGGCCGCCGAGGTGCTAGTAGTCCAGTGAAGAACACACACGCCTGTGAACCAGAGGACCACAAAATCACAGGTTCAAACCCCACTTACTCTCATTCTGTCCCTGAGTAGGACACTTCTCCAGGGGCACTGTCCCTGTCACTACTGATGTAGGATTAGGGCATACATTTAATTGGCATAAATCTATGTCTAATATTCCCTGGAATCCGTGACTGGATGCTGGATTAACATTAGCCATCACCACTATGCAAGCAACATAATTACACAATTTCATGAGAAGCATTGCAATAAAGGACATTACAATGTAGATCTCAGATAATTACATAATGTCAAAGATGTAATATGCATTTAAGGCTTCAATCCTTGCCTGGTCCTTATATTTGTCCACTGTTCCCATTAACCCCAGTTTGACTGTACTGCCTTAATTTACACTTTGGCCATCGAGATGTTATTAGTCGTCTGATTTGGAATAAAGTGATAGACTATCTGCATGTGTGCCGCACGCAGATATTAGCAGCACACACGCTTATTATAGTACATAGAATAGTGGAGCAAGAACAAACATTTGCCATGTACAGCAACAGTAATTCTGAACTTGTTCTGGAAGGCACTATTTAAATGTGTAAACCCCCCAAAATACTAATTATTAGTTAAGTGAAAGTAGCAATCATTTTATTTTATTTGAGAAATGTTTTTATGTCTCCTTATACAGTCCCTGGCAAAAGTCTTGTCGCTTGTGACTCAAGTGCCATCAAGATTTTTTTTTTTACAAGAAATGGCTAATTTTATTCCCAACAGCTTTTGTAATAATGTTTCAGTGCAAAACGAAACTTGTCAAAAAGTATTCTAATATTCAAAGCTTGTTAAAACACTTAAAAAACACTTGTCATATGAGCTTCACCTGGGACTAATAATGGATCAATTAGGTCTCGGGTGTGTATAAAAAGAGCCCCAGTACACTAGACCTTCACATCAACTGCAACTAGACCTCTGCAAACATGCCAAAGATTCACCCTGAGACTAAAGTGTTGATTATCAAGAGGCTGAAGACCAGATCCACTGTTGATGTGGCAGACACCTTCAAAGTCTCAGCGTCAAGTACAGAGGATAAAAAAACGATTTGAAGAGACTGGAGACATCCCAGGTCATGCAGACCCCGCAAGACAACTGCTCGAGAGGACCGTTGGCTCAAAAAGACAAAAGACAAATGAAAAAGATGGATCTTCAGTTGAATTACACCACAGTCGCTGCAAATATTGCAGGAGACCTACTGGAGCCCGCATTGATCCGAGATTCACTAAGAAAACAGTGAAGTTTGGTGGCGGAAACATCATGGTCTGGGGTTACATCCAGTATGGGGGTGTGAGAGAGATCTGCAGGGTGGAAGGCAACATCTGTCTGAAATACCAACAATAGTCTGAAATATCAAGAAATCTTAATAAATAAAAGAGGCCAAATTTTGCAGCAGGATGGTGCTCCATCACATACTTCCATCTCCACATCAAAGTTCCTCAAGGCGAAGAGGATCAAGAGGCTCCAGGATTGGCCAGCCCAGTCACCAGACATGAACATCATTGAGCATGTGTGGGGAAGGATAAAAGAGGAAGACAAAACCAAAGAATATTGAGGCATGCAAGACTGATTTCTTTGGTGTTCCTGATGACTTCATCAATAAATTGTATGAATCCTTGCCAAACCGCAAGGATGCAGTCCTTCAAGCTCATGAAAGTCATACAAGATATTAAATTTGACCTTTCTGTCTTGATTAAATTATAAATCTTTTTTCAGTGAAACTAATAAATTTCAATGCATTAAACAAAATTTGGTTTTTAGCTTTTCATATGAGCTATTTCTAACACCAATTGATGAATTAAAAGTCAGGTTAATAGCAGGTGTTTCTAAAAAATACATAAGCGACACGACTTTTGTCAGGGACTGTATGTGTATTGTGACAATGTTTATTTTTGCACAGTAATGTACAGTAATGAGGCAGTGGTGGGCTAGCAGGTAAGGAAGTGGCCCCGTAACCAGAAGGTTGCCGGTTCGAATCCCCATGGCTGCCCAATGCTCACCAAGGGTGATGGTTAAAAGCAGAGGACACATTTCGTTTTGTCACCGTGTGCTGTGCTGCAGTGTTTCACAATGACAATCACTTCACTTTCACTTCATATTTTTTATGTGAGATACAGCATGTGAGATGTGGCCTAGGAGGCATCATGTAACCTTCATACCAGTGTAATAACATTTCAAATACTCACCTCAGTCCTCATCACAGTAATGGCCAAGATTTCCAGTTACATGGAGATACTATAAGGGTAACTGAGCTGTTTTTCTTAGACATTTTTTTTCAGATTCACCCCATGATGAACTCAGTGTAATTGCACAGAGCATGCAATCAAATTAGCCTAGAGCTCAGCTGTGTTGCAACAGAACTCCCTCGTCCCACTCCAGGGTCAGTAAACTGGGCCAGGGGCAGTAAAGTGTCCACTTTACATGAAATAGCTTTATGTGAAATAGAATTCCAGTGCATATAAAGTCACCCCTATTGCAGGCCTCCGTTTCCATGGTGACACCCTCACTCATTTAGTCTTACTCAAGGTTGCTGCTCCCAGAGCCCATGCCGGGACACTTGGTGCTGGGTGGGGACTCACCTGGGGTGGAGTGCCAGCCAACCACAGGGCGCGCACACACACACGCACTCACATGGACACTTCAGAGTCGTCGGAAACCGGAGGACCCGGAGAAAACTACACAGCATGCAAACTACACGCACAAGCTTGGAGGAGTGAGGCCACATTGCTAACCACTGCACCACCATGTGGCCATGTTGTTACATAAAATGTTCACATTAACACCCTGGGAGAATCCAAGGCTGAATTTATCTTTAGGAGCCCAACCGTAAGAAAAATAATAGAAATGTTATATTATAACATTATTTCGGTGGTGAGCAGGTGAAATAACATTAATTGTCTAATTACAATGTGGATTGGACATATAATAAGGCAGCAAGTGGAGATTTTGTAATTGTGGCTGACATGTTGGAAGAAAACAAATGGCCACATTTCAGGATTTAAGCAACTTTGATGAGAGCCAACTTGTGATTTCTAGACGACTGGGTCATAGCCTCTTTGAAAACTGCAGCTCTTGTGGGATGTTCCTGGACCAAAACCATAGAAGTGATAACAGGGCCATGGGCCACCAAGGCTCATTGATGAGCAGAGACTATCTACTGTAACTGGAATTACTGGACAAGTTAAAGCTGGTTCTGATAGGAAGGTGTCGAAATGCACAGTTTTTATTCAATTTCTTCTACATCATGTACAGCTCACAGCTTCATATCTTAATTAGCAACTATATTTTGTACGTTTTTTAATAGGCTATTTTTAAAGGACTGTCATCTTCCCTCTTGTGGTGAAGTATAAACTACAGTATGAACGTTGGCGTAACGCAGCGGGCTGTGTGATTAGTTCCCAGACCCTGACGAGGTGAAGTAATCTCATTACATTGCGAGAGAGAAGCAATTAGTAATCTGTAGTGGATTATTTTCCGCGATTAGCCGCCCCGGCACCGGCCTGGAGAGGCTCCAGGGAATGTAGGGTGCAGCTGATTACCGAGCCGTCACGGGTTGTGGAGAGCCGCGTCGGAGAGAGACGAGTTGCCCAGGTTTTCCGGAGGTCTGGGCCCACGTCCAGAATGTGTAGCAACGCAGCACATGTCCGGCGACCTCTGCATGCACGTTGGGGGAGAACAGAGCAGCAATTATCTCTTACAAATCTTGCACTGCAGCAACACGTCCCCAGGGGGACTCGAAACATATGCATTATAGGCCGGGACGTGCACGCTCAAGGTCAGATCAGTGGGATGAATGCGTTTCCTTTGTCACCACGTGGACACTGTGGCTTTCGTATAGCCAGGGAAAAAAATCATGTGTTCCTCTGTTGCAAACCCAACCCTACACCAGGGGACAGCAGTAACGTTGTCCCGCACCGCATCGTCCACTCTGCGGCATGCGTCCCAGTCGTTACGATTATCCAACGCTGATCTGCAGGCCCTAATCAGAACCAATATATTTTTACATGTGTTTCTGCTCATGATATGTAAGCATGTTGTCTAGATGTTAAACTAGGATTTTTCTATAAATGACTTTACTAAATGGGAAAATAAAGTGAATTTCAGAGATCACCGTTGATCACCATTTACAGACCTGGCCTCCACAGTCACCGGACCTGAACCCAATCCAGATGGTTTGGGGTGAGCTGGACCAACAAGTGCTAAACACCTCTGGGAACTCCTTCAAGACTGTTGGAGAAGCATTTCAGGTGACGACCTCTTGAAGCTCATCGAGAGAACGCCAAGAGTGTGCAAAGCAGTAATCAGAGCAAAGAAACTAGAATATAAAACATGTTTTCAGTTATTTCACCTTTTTTTTGTTAAGTACATAACTCCACATGTGTTCATTCATAGTTCTGATGCCTTCAGTGAGAATCTACCAACGTAAATGGTCATAAAAATAAAGAAAACACATCGAATGAGAAGGTGTGTCCAGACTTTTGGTCTGTACTGTATGCAGTAATTCTCCAGTAAGTCTTCAAAGATTTCATTAAACATTGATTTATTCAAAAGACTATCATGCGAATCTCAGAAAAGTGATGAAACGGCTTGATTTCAGCAGCGAAAAGCGAACGGACCTCCTGTGAGGTGTGTTCGCAAAGTGCGTCGCCTGCGTGCATTTGACGCCGAAACGCGGGCGGACGCGCGGGAGTGGACGCCTGTTAGGGGGCGTCCTGCTCCGTGGAACCGGCCGCGCAGCTCCCATTCGCTGGAAGCCAAGGTGTGTCGGGGGGTGTGACGTGACGCCCGCGACGTCACTTCCGGCCGCTGGGTCGCGCTCGCTGTCGCCCGGCCGCGGCTCGAGTGGGGACCGTGACAGCGGCGCTGCGCGGGGAGACGAGCAAGGACGCGCGTAAAGGGAGCCGCTCCTCTCCCGCCCCCTCCCCGCCGCCTCGGCCGCGACAGCTCCGCAGCCCGACGCGACTCCCGCCGGCATGGCGTCCTTGGACCGGACGGCGCGCTGCAAGGTAGATAAAAACATGACAGACAAGCCGACGCGTCACGAAGCGTCTTTCTGTGACGACAGTGACCCCAGGAACACGGGGGGTCGTTCAGGGCTAATTATTCTTCATTTTTAATTTGCCAATGTCGCCTATTGCTCAGTAGCCTGCAGCATAAAATATTACTTTTCATTTTTTTTGGTGAAATCACGTTTAATACCGCCAACACTTGCGTAAAAAAGAAAATAATAATAATAATAATAATTATTATTATTATTGTTGTATACACACACACACACACATATATAAAATATGTCATTTCTTTTCATGCAAAATAACCTGTTAATTCACTTCTGATGCACTTCAGGCTGAAATAATATTGCAATAATTGGGTCAGACTGTAGTAAACAAAACCTGTAATAAGATGCCGGAGGCACAGCTCAAGCTTACCGGCAAACACACACACACACACACACACACACACCTTTAATGACAATTTAAGTGCGTAGAAAGCAGTGCTTTTAAACAATGTCCACTTCCACTGCCGTGAGCGGTGACCTTCGGGTCTACCACAGGGGTCTCGGGTCCTATTCTATCTTTATCTCCGGCCCCTGATGAAGAGTGGGATTACTGCAGTGGTTTGTCTCGGGGCGAAGGGTTAAGGTTAAGCCCGGGGATGGCGGGGGGGGTCATCAGCTGAGAACTTTTTGTACGAGGGTCCGTGGTGGCGCTTCGGGGAGGGGGGACCGGCTTTCTTCCGACTCTGTGTCGTAAGTGGCTTATCTTTCATTAACTGTGTGTCGAGGGCTGCTTGCCGACGAGAGAACGTTTGCAACACATCTGAACTCGTACCACCGTATGATAAAATTAGCTCCATGACAGATGAAGCGGATGGCGTGAAATCTGCCATTTCCTGATCCTTTGCTTGCGACGTTAAGAAACGTATTTTTTTTTCCCACGCCAAATTAATATATTTGACATGGAGCTTTGATTCATAATTCCCTCAAACATCCTGTGACAAACATGTGCCCTGAGGATAAAAATGGGACTCTCCGCCAATGACAGACGGTCTGTTCCTGCTAAATCCCAACTGGAATCAGATCTGATCTGATTCGGGACCCCAGTCTGCAGGAATGCAGACGTTTCTTCTTCTTTTTTTTAGAATTAGAGGAAGGTCGCAGCAATTCCTAATCGTTGCGTTTTTCGGAAAATCTGTGCTTAATTGTCCTCAAAAGTGATTATAGTACATTTACTGTGCAATTTATTGAAACCCGAAGAGAAGCAGTCCGGGCTGAGGAAAGGTGGAGCTGAGAAGGGCGTCGTGTTTTTTTGAAGGGACGCTGCAGGCCCGTTGCCTAAGACAAATTCCTAAGCCGGGCCCTCCAAATACTGTGGGCGGGCACACATATCGACTTTCACCTAATGATAGATCGTGCCAGCCAATAAGAATGCAAGATCCACCAATACATGTCTGTCAGCTTGGTTGGGGTGCAGGGGGCGTTGGACCGTGGGGTCTCGTGGTCAGTGCTTGAGAGCGCATGTATTTGTTGTGGGGGGGAAAAAAAAGGTACAATAAGCTGCCTGCATAAGTGTGTGCACCCTTTGATTACAGCTTTCAGCCTTCTTGGGTAGGAGTGTATCGGCACGGCAACTTATCTCGACTTATTTGGCCACTCCCCCTTCCGAAGGTTTTCAGAACCTGTCAGATTGCGAGGGCATCTCTTGTGCGCAGCCCCGCACATTTTTGATTGGGACTCTGGTGAAGCCATTCTTTTGTTGAGTTGCAAGTATGCTTGGGGTCACTGTCAGCTTTCTAGCAGACGTCCGAAAAGTGTCTGATGGTTGTCACGTTAAGCGACGTGACACGATGTATAAAGCGATCTCATTGCTTTACACCCCAAAAACCTGACGTCTTTATCAGAGATGTTTACGCTCTTTATATCCACTGCGTTTGGAAAGGTTTCATCAGTTCTCCGTAAAAGGATAAGATCTCTGCCCTATGATTAAACACGGGTCCCCAGAACGATCGCATCTTATGACGATTCAACTCATCTTGGTGTAACATTAAATATTTAGAATGTGATCACCTTCTGTGAATACAAGCACTTGCTTGTAGAATGCCTGTGTTTTTTTTTTTTTTATTGTCTCCATACGCGTGTACAATGAGATTAAAAGCGGCAAAGAACAAGTATAGAAAAGTGCAATTCAATGCAAGTATAAATCTCAGTGGTGCTGTTCTCTCGCTCTCTCTTCAGTGTTGTCATGGCTTTGTTGACGTGGAGCTTGCAGATGGTTCAAAGGTCCAAATTCAGCACCGCTTCTAGCTGTTTGTCCAGCCGAGAGCCGCGTGCTCTGCAGGGAGGGATCAGCGCCGTGCCCCGAGTCCTTGTCTCGCTTGATCCCCGAAAGACTGGAAGTGACCGTTTCTTTTTCCGAGTTCCGAGGTAAGGGGCTTCCATTCTTCCGCGGAAGTGCAATTCGGTGAGAAAGCTTTTAATTGATCGCAAAACATGTAACAGCTACAAAGGAGCGTGGCCGCCGGTTAATCCTGTTTTGAGGCGTCTTATGTTCCGCGCAACATTGCAATAGCAGGTCTGTGCAGTGAGACACGTTGCATCCCATTTCTAGCCTGTCCCTGGTTTTTTTGGGGCCAGCAGCATCCGCACACGTGATGCGTTGTCCTGTTTGAAGGCCGAACATTTTAACCGGTGCGGTGGACACACCTCCGACGACAGGACACACCTCTGACGAATAAGGAGCTGGCCGCCTCGCCATGTGCAGCTGCACGTGCTGCGCGTTTACCAGGTGCTTTCCGGTCAGGTCCGAGTTCCGGAAGCTCACATCGGAACGCCGCTTTTTTTTTCAGCCGAAGAAACACGGGAGGGGAAGGGCGCAGGTTTTTACTTTTCCAAAACAGGATTTTCAGGTTCAGTTAACAACCAGTCGCTTTTGAGTCTATCAACAGACCGCGGTGAGGGCGATTTTGTTGTTGTTGTTGTTGCGGCTGCTTTTCTCCCTCTCTGTAGCACACATTGACCAGTAGAATCCTTGCAGGTCGATGTAATGGAACACTCAGGACTGCTGGACGTTCCGTTGCCCTTCTTATATTCTTTTCTGTGCTGCCTGTCCGCACTGTTGTCTCGACACACGCCAGTAAGCCCATAACCACATTCCAGAAGTAGCTCTGCTGGGGTAAATAAAGGCGGGTGTGTTTTGGCGTGCTCTTGCCCGCGTTTTGATGCGAGTCTTCCGCTCGGCCGTGGTTTTCTTCGCCACCTAGGACCGTCTCCGGCGAGTGCAATATGTCAACGGGCAGACTTACTATAAGTAGTTCTGAGCAGATTGTCTGGGAGCTAATGATGCAGGGTGACGCGTCACACGGGCCTAATATTGGCCCAGGATTAGTGCCCCCTGACCCCGAGACCTAAGCTCAGACCTGGTGGACAGCCACCAGGGTGGGATGCAAGGAGGTTACATCATCACCGCTGTGTCCCATGGCAGCCTGCTTCCGTGGTGGATATGGACCCGCGGTCACTCTCACCTCACGTCTGACGCGATCCAACCCTAATCCAGCCGGCGAAACGCGAACAAAAGTAATCCCCCTCTTTTTTTTTGCGCCGCTTCGCAACAAGACGTTAATTGTGCCGCATGGCCTCTGGAAACGCAAGTGAGAAGCATTTAAAAATATGCGGGTGAGCACACCACCAGTGAAACGTTTAGACACCCCTATGGAGCGTTCGACAGGGGTAATGATGAAGAACGTTACACAGAAACGGGTTTTTACGCCTTCACCTTGCTTGACGGCTCTGCACACCACGGCCGTCGTCATAAGCAGCTTCATGAGATGATGATTAACTGGAGTGAAGGGAAAAAAACAGACGAGCGTTCAACACAGGAACTCTTTCAGGACGATGGAAAAACAGCCAAGAGTGTGAAGTTTTTTTTTTACTCCAAAACCTCATGCGTGTTATTTCATATTTTTCAGTCTTTGGATTGGTCATTAGAAGGCAGCGGTGGCCTAGCGGTTCAGGAAGCGGCCCCGTAATCAGACGGTTGCCAGTTCGAAACCCGGTCCGCCAAGGTACCAATGAGGTGCCACCGAGCAAAGCACCGTCCCCACACGCTGCTCCCCGGGCGCCTGTCATGGCTGCCCACTGCTCACCAAGGGTGATGGTTAAATGCAGAGGACACATTTCGTTGTGTCACCGTGTGCTGTGCTGCAGTGTTTCGAAATGACAGTCACTTCACTTTCTATTACAGAATGTAAATAGGAATTGTATATATCTCATAAGACATTGCACACACAAAAACCCAAAGGCCTCCCCTCATCGATCCCTTGATTTTGCTGAAAAATGGATGACTGAAGGACACTCAGCCCATAAATAAACAATGACGGCACACAATTGTTCGTGGGTGTTCGAGCCCTTGCGTCCTCTGACACCACTGGTCTGAATTGGCTTGGCTGTGTTCCCTTCATTTGCTCTATTTTCTTCTTTCCTTTTCTTCAGGTGCCAACTACCTTCCTTCATTGAATAGTTCAGATAAAATGAGCATTTTGCCATAGACGTCAGCTGCTCCCTCCCAGGAAGCTCAACTTGCACTCAGTGAAAGAAGTGTCCCCATTTCTGTGGCCATGTAGTTGGCAGAATATCTGCGGGGTTTGAGGCTTCATTAGGTATTGGAGCGAGATGTTTCCTCCTTGGGGATGCATGGAAGCTGTTCCTGAAATGTTCCTGGGCCCGGAATCTCGTGGGCCAGTGGGGCCAACAGCCCAGCTACTTGGCCGAGGGGAAGAGCGTCTGTTTCTCCTTCACTCCTTGCATGCAGTTGCACTAATGTGAGCAAATAAATAATTCAGCTCTACAAATAAACCTGTTGATTTCTCAAGCCCCCTTTTCAAGTGTTGGCTTGCTTGGCTTCTGCAGGGGGTTGGAATGGGGAGGGGCTTCTGTTCTGTTCTGCCATTGTTTCGCTCTGGGATGAGAACTTTCAGGGAACATATGGGTTTTCAAACCATTTAAAAAGCTTGTGACCCCACGTAGAACAGGCCCAGAGTCCTTGGGCGATACAATGATCACCCTCACTGCTTCCCTGCCTTCTTCCCAATCTTAAGGAGCTGTTTTTTTTTTTACCGCTAGGAGGAATGAGTGGAGCGTAGCTATGTAATAACCATATTTTGTTAACTAAGGTGTTGGACTTGGTTGGACATAAGACATACTGCATGGGGCGTGTTCGCTAATGTCATAGCATCTCTACATCTTCTGAATATACATAAACAGGTTATCTGTAGCGTGCACAAGATGAACTAACTACCCCACCTGCTTTTTTCCCTCCGCTTCCCTGCGTTCTCTACACTCAGTGACCATCACAAACGCTCTCTCTGCTGGGATGAAGAGGAACAATTTAATTCCAGTATTCAAGGGGGGAAACTAGTGGATGTGACGTTGCGTTATGTTCATGGTGCCCTAGTTCATTTCAGGCCTTAATTATCCTTATGAAATGCTGAGCTTGCGTGAGCGCCATTCTAAATAATGGACACCCAAGAGAAATGTCGCAAAATACACAAAAGGCTCTGCCTTCTCTGCGCCTCCCAAAGACTGCAAAGACACTTTATCCTAGTTAGCTAATGGACTAACATTAGATGATGTGGCAACAGTCTTATTCAGCGCACCAATTTACAGCCTTCAGGACCAGTTCAGGCATCAAGCAGGACCTGTATAATGGGGCCTTCAATTGCCCATCTGTGCTCTGGACAGCGCCACAAGTGTTCAGATGCACCCCGGCGCCTGGACTGCCCCGTCTTTTGGCAGACAGGGATGGTGTTGGCCGAGTGTAAGGCAGATGCCAGTTTGCATGAGCCGTGGCATGCCTCTGTCTAAGCGGCCGGGATCTGCAATGCGACGCTCCACAGGTGCTGTGGCGGGCGAGTGTGGTTGTGTTTTGTGTTTTTTCTTTTTTTGGCACTCGCGCATGCACGTTTGTTTCAGAGACTCGGGTGCAACAGAGCAGGTTGCAGAATTCATCTCCGGGAGGAAATTGCCTCACGTTCATGGCTGGTTTGGTTTGGAACCCTAATCTTTTGCGTATGCAAAAAAAAAAAAAAGTCAATTTAATATTTGCCTTTCTAGTGGTTGTCTTGCTCCTTATGTGTAAAATCTGTGTGAAATAATCAGGAACTGTGCCCAGCTTCCTCCTGACCTCACGGCAGTTCGGTTCACTGTCTTCTTGTTCACCTTGAGGAAATTTACAGTTGGACAGGGACACATTGTCGGCAGTCGGCACAGCGGACTAGTTTAGAAATAAATGCGTCCTCCCTGCCAAATCCCAGCTGAAGCATGGGGACGCACAGTGACCAGTGTATAAGAGGCAGTAGATAGCAGGCGAAGTGGTGAGTCTGTGAGCGTCTGGATTTGAACTCGTGGCTGCCATTGGTTCAACTGTAAACATTTCCAACGGGCTGAGAAAGGAGGCGTCCTTCGCGTTTCTGCCATGCCAAGGGTGCAGAGATTTGGAGAGGTGAGTTTACATTGGGCCATCAGACTTTTCTTAAGCCTGCTCCTGATGACACTGTGTGTACTCTCTACCTTGAGGTGATATAACATATGTTTAAACTGGATACTTTTGAAAGAAAGTGAAGTGATTGTCATTGTGATACACAACACAGCACACGGTGACACCGAAATGTGTCCTCTGCTTTTAATCCATCACCCTTGGTGAGCAGTGGGCAGCCATGACAGGCACCCGGGGAGCAGTGTGTGGGGACGGGACCTTCATCAGGGGCACGTCAGTGGCACCTTGGTGGCTCGGGATTCGAACCGGCAACCTTCTGATTACGGGGCCGCTTCCTTTGGCACTAGGCCAACTGCATTGGGTCGACTGCATTGGCCAGGAATCGAACCCGGGTCAACTGCTTGGGAAGCAGCTATGCTCACCACTACATTTTGCACCAGTGCATTTTGCATGCTCAGTTCATTTCAAGTCTTAATTATCCTTATGAGATGCTGAGCTTGTGCCAACTCTGTTGTAATTAAAGAGAATCTCTCAAAATACGTTTTTCTCCATGCCTCCTGAAGACTGAAAAGGGCACTTTAGCCTCGGTAGACGGTGCAGGAATTGCTCTCTGTGAACGTCTGAAGAAAGGGTCTGTTTGATATGTTATCAGCACATTGGCTAGTTATGTAATTTAGGTTCACTTTAGGATGTGAGTGACCAGTGAATCCTGATTTACCCATGACCACAGTGTACTAAATGATACATTGAGCAATAGCGTGGCCATATGCAAACACGCCGATGTGGGACGATTAGTACAGGAACAGGCTACCAATGCAAAATAAAATCGAATAGGAACTGAACTCCATCCTTTATTCCAGAGAACACCATTGGCGCACATGTGTTTTTAGCTTTTACTGCACAAAAGTACTTACCCCCTATAAGGGTGATTTGAAGGAAAAAAGGGTTCGATTTATGGCCTGCTAGGTCCAGGCACTGCTGACTTACCACCCTTCTTCTACCTGTCAGTCAGATGTGAAGATTCTGTGGCCAATCAGATTCAGTACTGACCAGGCAGAACTGAAAAGTAGGTCCGGATTGGATTTGGATCAAGGGGCTGAAGACCTGGTTTTAGAGTGATACTGTGTTTTTATATGCAGACATAGTTTAGTTTACTAGGGGGCAAGTTCTGCTTCTTGATGAGGCCTTTGATGCCCTCCTCTCAGCTACTGGATATATGTGTGGCAGTACTGTATTACTTTGAGGTCAGCT
Organism: Denticeps clupeoides; assembly: GCF_900700375.1. Lineage (NCBI taxonomy): Eukaryota > Metazoa > Chordata > Actinopteri > Clupeiformes > Denticipitidae > Denticeps > Denticeps clupeoides. The sequence continues at coordinate 4,705,701 of NC_041723.1, read as the reverse complement.
TTTGATTTTGACCCAGAGTTATTGCATAGAGAAGAACGTCTGAAGAATTGGACAACGTGTGGGATGCTGGACAAAGGGTTGAAAGAGCAGTGAACAACTGTCGAGCACTCGAGTCATTCAGCTTGAATGAAGCCTCACCTCATGGACACGATCGCTTGAAACCTAGTCAAATTCACCATGCGAAGTCATCGGCCGCGACACATGTAGTCGCGGCGACCGTGACCCTGGTAGCGTTTGAGAGCACCGCACACCGCAGCCAGTCAGCGCTAGACTCCGCTGCCATCTGGCCTTTGGTCGGTTGTCTGAGCAATAGTGGCATTTCCCAGGCCCCAAAGTCTACACTAGCTGCGATAAGAGCCACACGGATGTTTAATCACGGGCCATGCATTTTTGTTCTTTACACATATGTGTGTTCGTCTGTGTGTTCTTAACTTTTGAGTACCTTCTTTGTGTACTCTGTGGGTTATGCTATCTTGTTTAGGGCAGTATATTGTGTCACCTCTAGACCCCATACAGCCGGGGAAAAGTCCCACTTGGTTGGTTTGTCATCCCATCCTCAGTAGGGGGGATTGTCTGAACTCAGACCACTCGCCACAAAGCATCTAACATTAAACCCAGTGGAGTTGTCCTCACTGCCTGGCTGACATGCAACAACTCCTGGGATCCAAGATGGATGCTCTTTATTCCTGGTTGCACACACACACAATACTGTGCAGAAGTCTTAGGCGCTAATGCAAACCAGTGAAAACTGGTATAAGAAGAAAATGTATTAATTTACCTAGACTAGAATGTACTCATTTTCATTAAATAATGGCATTATGTGTGTAGAGAAAGAGGCTGTGTTATCCTAATGTTCTCTGAGCAGCAAAGCAATATTGTTCTACATCTGTAGACTTTTGATTGTAGGAGGAGTTAGGAGAGACCAACGCTCGTTTCTTCCAGCACATCTAGATATCTGGAGTTTTTCTCAAATTATGACCACTTTCACTTTTTCATAATTATACAGTACTGTATACATATTTATATACATATACACACATTCATACATACACAGTACTGTATAATTATATATATATATATATATATATATATATACACACACACACACACACACACACACACACACACACACACACACATATAAAATTAAAACAATGTTTACTGTTTAGGAGTTTTTGAAGTCTGAAGTGAACCTTTTCAGGTCTTTTTTTGGATAACTTTGTATCTGTCTGTGTAAGCTCCTTTTGTCTTCGCAGAGGGGGTTATTCAGAGTGCAGTGTGTCCTGGTTGCGTTTTTGTAAGAATGGTGAGCGGTGGGCCTCAGGCATCTTTAAATGCGGCCTGTCGGAGGCCCTTCATCAGCAGGCTGCTGACTGCTTTACGAGCCGGTGGAGGGACTTGAGGCCGAAGGGTTGAAAGAATGAACCCGGCCGGGATGAATACGTTCCCTCCGCTGCAGGGTTTTCTTTGCAAGCAACACCGGGCCTTTAATGATCACAGACGGTAGCGAAGGAAGTGATCTTGCCCGTCCCGCTCGGACCCTCCCCCCACACCGCCGCTCCGCTTTCTGTGACCTTGCGCGTCCTGAGCTCAGCGTTCAGCATGCAGCATGCATATACGTAAGCTTGTGAGCGTGTGTGTAGTGTGCCAGAGTGTGTGTCCGGCGTAAGAATGTATAACACCCCCCTCCCCCCGCCTCCCTTTAGCTGCAGTGCCCCTTATGGGACAAAGCCTGGCTGTTTTTGCTAGAGATCCATGCGCCTTTTTCTCCTCTTTTTCTTTCAGGCTCCCCTTATGTCCCCTCCTCTTTTTTTTCTTCATTCATTCCCCTCAGCCCCATTTTAAAAAGAACTGTCTCAAAAAAAAAAAAAAAGACTCTGCCCAAGGAGTCTGTGCTGTGTGTGTGTGTGTGTGTGTGTGTGTTTAATGTTGACATTCAGGCCAAACCATGGCATGTTGTTAGAAACAAGGTTTTCATAAAGTTCAGTCAGGTGGGATTAAAATATTTCCTGACACGACCTGGGAATATGCCAAGAACACTGATCAAATTCAACATAATGAAGGCATAACATGCTGTTTATCTTGCATATGAAATATTTCCATTTAGAACATAAAGGTATATACGGGTAATAGAAGGTTATTCATGCAATAATGCATGTACTGTATCATCATTTGGGGGGAAATGATGATTGACATAAGTGTTAAACTAACTATCACGCCTAAGTAACAATGCGTAAGAACGCAAAATGTCCGATTACGTCAATGCCTGACTAATGTGTTTATTGAAGAAGGATAAGAACATTGCATCCACTTGTTCAAATCCTGCGGGAGAGTGTGTGTCGCGTTACTCATGCGAACGACGGCATCAGTGTAACAATAACAGTAATTCATCCGCATGTCGGCCAACAGTGCAAAGCTCGAACCCCAGTATTGCCTCTCGATCGATCGAACCAATTTTTATTTCATGAATGAACCTGTCCTTTGTCTGGAGTTCGTTCACGTAACATTGCGCATATTTTGCTTCGACCTGGCATCAGTTACATAATCTGTGGTTTTGTAGTGCGGTGCAAGGCTGATTAATGAAAGGGCAGCGTTAAAGTGTCCCTGCACTCCGGAAGGCCGGTGTTTTGGAAAAGCCTTGGCACAGGTGCATGACTTTCACATGACTCGGCCTCGGCGCGACTTGCTTACAGGATCAAGGTTGCGGCCAATCTCCTCTCAGCCGCAAACGTCCATCTCCTAACATGCAGCGACTTAATTATCACCTAACTTAATGGTTTTGGCCAAGGAGGGAGTTAGACCAGGGTGAATCATTGGCAGAGAGCTCGTCTCTAGCTGGACGCTGAGCGCGGAGAGCGTGCGCCGTCAAGAGGGCAGGGTTACAGCTGGTCTCAGTTTGGGCCAGGCTCCGGTTCCTCCTTCCCAGCACGTTCCTCACCAGCCATCTGAGGCTCTGAGGTGGTGGTGCTCGTATCTGGGGCCCTGTGCCGGTGTTATGACACGCGATACGTCCCGAGCTCCAAACTTGTCCCGTCCTTGGGGCTGCTGTGTGAAGTGTCACTGTAGGGCCCTCCACTTACTCTTACAACATCGCAAATTGGTGCGGGTGTAACGCCAACAGCGTCAGAGAGCGTTTTGAGAAGTGCCTATGAATAGGCCCCGGGAGGGTACACGTCAAAAATAAACATGTCCACATAGCACTGGGCCCCGTGGCATCGCTAATAGTAATGTTTTCCATTGAAGCTCAGCTGTACACACTATGTTAATATCAGGGCCTGGATCTCCGCTTGGGCGGGCATATAGGCGTCAAATGGTGTCCCCTGCTCATTTATTCTGATAAAGAAGAATCACTTATTTATTTAAAGATCACAATGAAACTGCAGATACACACATACAGATATCATTTAAAGTGATTCATTTTGGTCCAGAAAAATCATTCTGTGGATATTATGAGTGCAGAAAAGGGACAAAATTAATGTTAAATAAAAAAATCGGATTGGGTTGAGTAAGATGAATAGTGATTTATCAGCATTCATATTTTACACTTGACGTTTTATTATATGCCATAATAATATATCATGTGATTAAACGATTGGCCCAGGCTTTATTCTTACGTCCTCATAGCTGGTAATCTCCTTAGAAATGAATACTGAATGTTTTTTATTCTTTCCCTTCAGGTTGATGTTTGAGTTGGTCCTTGGCCCTGTCCACCATCATGGTAGACATGGAAAGCTACTACAACCCCCCGTCTCCTCTGGAGGACTCGGTGCTGGACAGCCCGCTGTGTGGGGACTTCATCGGGGGCATGGAGGACCTGCAGGACATCTCTCAGTCCATCGATGACGACACCCTCAGCACCTTTGATGTGCCAGAATACCACTCCTCCAGCCTGGGCTCCTCGTCAGAGAGCTCCACAGTGATAGGTACACACTGCAATGACATGTTGGCCTGTTAGTTGCATCGACTTGCTAGTCAGAAAAACAGTGATCATATCGTTATCTCAAGGTAAAAACGTGATTTAACCTAAACAGGAATATATGGCTCATCATTATGCCTGTCACTTACTTCATATTCCCAATGCTTGCATTGAAGTGCTGATAATCTGCATTGTTGTGGATTTTGCTGCTTGCTATTGACAGGAGGGTTATTATTGAATGTGAGAGCTGACAATCATGCCTCTAGCCTTCTCCTTCTGGGTGTCGGAAATAGTGAAGTCAATGTGATACACAGCAGCACAGCGCACGGTGCACACAGTGAAATTTGTCCTCTGCATTTAACCCATCACCCTTGGTGAGCAGTGGGCAGCCATGACAGGTGCCCGGGAAGCAGTGTGTGGGGACGGTGCTTTGCTCGTTGGCACCTCAGGGGCACCTTGGCAGATCGGGATTCGAACCGGCAACCTCCTGCTCCTGCTGGTGTGTAAATAATTACACACCAGCCAAAAGGGCCGGGTGGGTAGCTCTGTCAGTTGTCTTAATTTTATGTACATCTACATGTGCTACATGGTCGAATTTCTATAGTCATTAAAGAGATGAAATATACTTTTAAAGTGACTTACTTAAATGAAGCTCATTGGTGCGGTGCTAACCTCTGATTGTCAGTAATGTTCAAGAAGTTTTATTGTTTGAGTTATTGGCCCCGTTTAACCCGTAACCCCCGGTATCTGGAATTGTGCTTAGAGGTTATCGGTTATTGTTGGAGACCACCTGACCTAGATTTCCTCAGGAAACCAGTGAGGACGTATCGGCCGACCCCTGTTTTCCAGAGCAATGTTTCTCAACCAATTTTAGTATATATTTTTTTATCAATCGTGAGTGATCTTATTGCACTCGTGGGACCTTTCATTAGGCATTCATAAAAAGTCATTCTTTTGAAGGAAACTGGGTGTGGCAAAGTGCAGTGTTCAACAATCATTAGACAGGAGCAGCATGGAAAAAAAGGTGGTGGTGATGTCATGGAAAACAGGTTCTAGATTCCTCTCGCCACCAGACAGCACTACACTGCTGCAGGGTCTGTGCATCGTGTTTGCTGCGGAAGAGGCGATATATCATTACGACTGCCAAAATAGTCCACCTGCCCGCGGCACATGACTAACCTCTAACACCGATACTTGTCCAACCCTGTCCATTGGGTTCCTTTTGCCGCTCCAGCCAGAGCGTGGCTCTGTTGTCGTTATCTGAGCCGCGGCGGTGCGAATGACTGGCGCGCCAGCGACTCTGCGGTTGCATGTGAGCTGGAAAAAGCGCCGTCCCTCGTCCCCTGACTGCAGCCGCTTTCCACTCTTGCTCATGTGCCAGAGGACAGGAAGGAAGCAAGGTCTCCGGCCTCTGCAGCGGCCGGTCGGCTGTTTGTCATAAAGTCAGCTGCAGGTGTCCTTGTTTCCAATGCAAATGAATGAATCACCGCTGATGTGTGTGGGAACCTTTCTGTTTGTGTGTCCTCCCATGCACCTAACTCTTCCCTGTTTACACAGATCCCCTGACTCCAGCGTCCAGCCCGTCGTCCGGCGTGTTCGGCACAGCGGCCGGGTCCGAGGAGTTCTCCTCGGCCTCCCTGAATCTGGAGTGTCGTGTGTGTGCAGACCGCGCCTCAGGATACCACTACGGTGTGCATGCATGTGAGGGCTGCAAGGTATTGTCCTCTACTGGCCTAATGTTCACATTCCAAACATTTAAAAAAAATGAAATGACCACAAGTGGAGCCCAACTAAACCCTTGTTCTCTGCTTTTTCACCCATTCGTTCATGGCTTATATGACTTTCCACAGAGCAAGTACTATTTCTTAAGGTGTTTCTGCAGTCTGAAACAGTTCTGCTAGGTCAGGTCCATCAGCGAATTCCTTTTCACTTACATTTCAACCTGACTGAATAAATGCTAGTGGAATCCGTAACTGGAGAATAGGATCACGTTATTGCAAAAAAAAAAAAAAAAAAAAATGAATTCCTGCACAACAGACCCTGGGATGCTGACAGTGTGATCGCATGGCAGCAAGAAGGTACTTTATACATTTGCTAATAATACATGCATGTGATGGGCTAAACGAGGCATTTTTTCCTTTGGGAAAAATACAAAGGTCATCTGGGGACCGGGAATTTCCCCCATGTGCCGTCTCTGCTATGTCTCTCTATGAGCTGGCACCAGCCTGGCAAGCTGTCACAGTCATTAAGGCTTTTTTGGAATATACTTCACGCCAGTGCAACACTTCACAAGGCACCCAGGGACATTGTTACAGCCAGGCCGGAGTGTACCCGAGTTTCACTCGGAGGGACAGATGAGTGCATGGCAGGCATGGCATGTCTCACCCGCTGTCCGAGCTCGAGCCACGTGATTTGCCATGGGGTGGAGTCCCAGCCAACTCGTTGAGCAAGGGATGGGGAGGCAGGTCGTGGCTGCAGAGAGGAGCAAACGTCCTGTACTCCCAAGGCTGTTGGGAATGGGGGAAGGCCTGCACCGTCCCTAAACAGGAAGGCATGCATTAGCAGGCACATAATTCATCAGAGGGACACATTGCAAAGATGCAAATGTGAAACTGTGAATGATGATGCAGAATAATCTAACGGAATTTTGGTTCTCTGTCCTTCCTGGAGCGTTTTTAATACATTTCATGCATATTGGGCAAAGTCCCTCACAAAGGTCATGCACATATGACATGTGCTGTTCCAGACAGTCAGACAGTAGACAGTTTCGGTAGACTTGTGCTACGCCCAGATGTGTGCTGGTCCAAGTGTCTGACCTTTGCATGTTCCTCACACTGGACCGCTGCGTAACAGACTCCCGTCTTTCCTTAACACATGGATACAGATGCACTCAACTCCCCCTTGCCCTCCTATCAGCCCATCACCATCGGCCCTGGAACGCTCTCAAAACACTAATCCTGCTTTCAAAACTGCAGGAAGACGTCTTGGGATAAAGTGTGGCCTAATAGGTTATTAAGCAACTTTTAACCCCCCCCGCCTGCTCTCTGCTGCCAGCTCCGATGCTGTCCTCACAGCTGGCACTTGCCTTCGGGTGGTGACACGACATCGCCCCGCCAAATTGTGCAACTTTGGAAAATCGAACTTGACATGTGATGGCCTGCAGTGTTGCAAGTCTAATTTACGGTGATATACGTACACCAGCGGCTGGGATCCTGGAGGCCCTAATGTGTGGACAAGGCCTGGAAAGTAAATCTGAGTGCAGTGATAGGTCTCCCAGATGAAAATTCTCTCCCGGTTGCAGGAACACATTGGGTTATGCTAGCTGCTGAGGAATTCCCACGATACCTGAGAACATGTTAGAACACATGTAAGGACATAGTTTCAGTCCGAACAAGCCCCCAGCCCCCTCCCCCCTGCACTAAATTCTCTTCAGCTGTTTATACACACCCATATATATACAGTAAGCATTTGAGCTGGCCTACTTATGCGGTAAGTGGCCTATTGCCCCAGTGTTCTTTTACCCTGGAAAAAGCTGAACATTTTCCAGGGAAAGAAATAACATGACACACAACATTTCATTTTATTTTCACACACAACATTTCAGAACATACAGAACATGTGTAAATTTTAGCTTAAAAGATAAAAAATAAAAAATAAATAATAAGTTTTTGAAATTGTATAACGTGTTGCAGGAGCTAGCGGTGACAGTCCTGTGTTGTAATACCACTGTGCACCTATAGAGGCGAGCATGAGTTACTGTAGCTAAGCAGACATGGGGAGGAACTCTGCATTTCTTTGTTTCTTATTATAGGGCTGTTTGGTGATTTACTGGCCCTTATATGATACAGTAAAAATTTGCAGGTTGGTCTAGTTTTAACAAATGGCTGGGTAGTTCAATGTGATGTGTTATGACGCATAGTAGTGATGCATTAATATTTTGTTACATAATATTTTTTTGCCCATATTATGACATGATTATTTTATATTTTTACAAGATCCCACTTCTGCCACCTGCAGGGTTTCTTCAGGCGAACCATCCGCCTCAAGCTGGAGTATGACAAGTGCGAGCGCCACTGCAAAATCCAAAAGAAGAACCGGAACAAGTGCCAATACTGCCGCTTCCAGAAGTGCCTGTCTGTGGGCATGTCCCACAATGGTAAATCACACACTTTATCAGGACTTATGATAATAGCAGTGTAACATATGTGCTATACATGTGTAACTACAAACAGCAAGAATATATTATTAATTAAATCATTAGCTTTGGTAAATGAGCCTGTTTATCTGTTCGGGGCCGGGCAAAACATTAGGTCCCATTAAGATATAAACACAAAACACACTCACTCGCATGCCCCACAAACTCCTACAGTAGGCTTGATAATGCAGGTACTGTAGGGGGTCAGTATGCATCGGAAGCGAAGGCTGTGAAGCCCTGGCAACAGAGTAACGGGAGGAGCGTGCTCCTCGGTCACACAGTAAAGGCAATATTTAGAGACAATATCTGCACCCTGCAGAGGATGTTCTGTTCTGTGAGTGGAGTGGCACCCACGGCAAAGAGGGCCGCATCCATAAAACATGAGGCGTGCACTGATAGAAGGATAAATGCTGCCTTCTTTTTTTTTTATAGCAAAACAAATCAATATCAGTAATGGTGGCGCTCAGGCTTAAGCTTGATGGTTGCCAGTTTTCTGTTCAAGGTTTCTCAGGTGGCTGGCTAGATGTTCTTTATGTAATATTAGTCAACTCCAGTCCTTTCTAAACTAAATCAGATGAAGGTGTGGGCCGATACAGTCCTCCTCAGACTCCACAGTTGCTGGGCTGCGGCTGGAGGTCATTCGGCAGATGTCGGTCGAACTGACCTCAGCGCGCATTGCAGCAGCTCTCGCCTTAGTCTTAGCGGCCGCTGCTATGTCAGTGTCAAAGTCTTTGGCCTTTAAATACACTGTGTGTACCTGCCCTCTTTGTGTAAATTTACATCGTGGCATGTTGACCCCCACCGCCCGGAACCAGGTCAGTGCCCCTGGATTGGTTAAGGATTCAAAATAACCCACGGTTCTTGTGTTGGCCGAGAAGAGTCAAAGTGAAGGGCAGCAGAGCTGTACATCCAGAGACTCTCCGCTGGTTCCCAGCGAGAGAACTGTAAACTGTGCTGCTCGTACAGCTGCGTTTCTGCATTCTGCACATTTCTTTCCCTCGACTCTTGGGTAAACAAATGCGGTCTGTATCAATACATTCCTAGCACACCAAAAGCCAATGTAAATTTAGGCCAACCACACTGTTCATAGACCAGCCATGTTAATCAAAAAAATTATTATTATTTTATTTTTTTTGCTTGTCTGTCAAGCAAAGAATGAAACAAGAAAGGGCTAACGGCACAACACGCTGGATGAGTCGTGACAAGTTGGTTTTTACAGTACACAGAAGATGGTGTAAATGACACAGGAATGTAACATTAGTGTTACTCCAAGATCGTTGTGCAATGTGCAACAATACAAAACTGGCATTCCCAAGACCACACAGTGGTATAAGCAGGAGCGACTCTTGTTCTAATTTGTGACAGTCTACATGTAGAAGCCGTACAGACTTGGGGGGGGAGAAATACGGCATCAGTGACGTAAACCGTGTTCTTTAGACATATTGGGTCTTTCAACATTATGATCACGTCCTGGCTGCAGTTCCACATTCACTCGCCATCCTGACCCTCCTCATCTATACACCCAACCCCTCCCAGCAGGGCTCTAGGCTTTCGCTCTGCTGGCTCACACTGTACTTTGCCCAGGGAATGTCTTCCCAGGGAACGTTATCGCCTTCCTTATTGATTCAGACATAATGACAAGTCAGGCCTTGGGGACGGTCAAGGTAATGTCAACTTCCTTTGGTCAACAAGACTTTGACGTCCCGTGACGTTGGTTTTATTGTAACCAGGATTTAAACTTAACTGATGGTTACAGAGTTATAACGTGCTTACTCTGTCCGAAAAGACGAGCATTTTCATGTAGTGCCACGTTAATTTCAGCAGGTTAGCGGTGTCTGAAATCACCGTCCGTACCACATTTGTATGCCGTGTGTGTTTTTGCTGTTTCATTAGCTAGAGTTTCTAGGTCTCAAGTATATCAGAGATCGCTCCCATTGCAGACAATACCATGAAGACAGTGACAGTGAGGGTGACATGAGTTGACCATTATACACACAATTCAAGCATTTTTTTAAATAAAGTTTTACAAATGAACTCTTATGGTTTTTGATAAAATTACTTTTATTGCCAAATGACTTTCTTGTAGTAGTTAATGATGCATTGCATGTGTGTCAGGGGTTCTCTCATTTCTCACTGGCATGTGAATTGAAGAATGTAATTTGGACAAATTATAATTAATTGTTTCTATTGGATCAACTGTCACAATGCAAATGTATGTTTCCACTCGGCACCGTATTGCTCAGCGTCTGCCGCATTGGAGAGTACCAGGAACAGATTCATGCTGTGTGTTTCCATGTACTTGTACTCATGTAAAGGCTATTTTACCAGTGTAGCGTGTGCATTTGGCCTGGTGTGTGTGTGTGTGTGTGTGTGTGTGTGTGTGTGTGTGTGTGTGTGTGTGTGTGTGTGTGTGTGTGTGTGTGTGTGTGTGTGTGTGAGATAAGGCTTTGCACCGGTACAGGTCTAATCTGATTATCAGCGGATTGTGTGGTCTGAGAGGGATGTGGGAGTGTTGTATGGATGCTGGAATGGGTCTCCTGCTGCCACGCTTCTCAACACAAACCTCACCAGACTCACCCCTGGCTTGGGATTGAGTGCTTTTCACATTTTAGAAATCAAATCTGTTGCTTGTGCAAAAAAAAAAACTGATGGGAGCGAAACGGCGGTTGTCCTGGCTCTGTGGAACAGCAGTTTCTTCATCCTTTTCCTCAAAGGAGAACATTTCAAAAGGGTTCCTTCTGTAGACATTTCAACTCGTATTTCAGATGCTTCAGTACTGCACGAGTCTCTGCGTGTTGGGACATAGGAAGTGGTGGTGTAACAGAGATGGAGCGCGATGCCACGTCCAGCCGTCTCGCTGAGGGATTCACTTGAGAAGGGAGTTTATCGCATTATAGTCTGGTAATTGAGATCACAGCCGTCCGTCCGTCTGTCTGGCTGTCTACTTAAAGTCACATCATTTGTTTGTAGGAGGCTTGGTTGCATTTCAATAATCAGAGACTAGTAATGGAAACGGGTGAATCGGGTTTGAAAAAAAAAAAACAGCATGAAACAACAGATTTTTGGCATTTTTCTGGCAGTCACAGGAAGTGGAGGAAATTTACTTCCTTTAGTTGAACAACAGCAGCATGTGAAATACCATGATTTATTTTATTTTACGACACATGAAAGCACTCTAAAGCCAGCTTCAACCACACATTTTGGAAGAATTCGCTGCTAGAATGCAGGAACAATGCATGCACATTCACATCTTTCTTCAATACTTTAGTGTGATGACAACACCAATTTGGAGGGCAAATTCAAATGTTAAAAGAGTTTCAGCTGAAGTTGGGAGGGTTGACCATGCCTCCGTCTGCCTTCTCCAGCCATTCGCTTTGGTCGGATGCCACAGTCAGAGAAGCTGAAGCTGAAGGCCGAGATCCTGACTGGGGAGAGGGAGGTGGAAGACCCGCAGCTGGCTGACCAGAAGACCCTGGCCAAGCAGATCTATGAGGCGTACCTGAAGAACTTCAACATGAACAAGGCCAAGGCACGCACCATCCTGACAGGCAAGACAAGCACACCGGTAAGAAACAGGTTTGTGTGATTATGATGATGATTATCAATCAGAATCAGAATCAAAAAACTCTATTAATCCAGAAAGAAATTAATAAATGATGGAAATTAATTAAATGATGACTACTCTACCAGTCAAAAGTTTGGACACACCTTCTTGTTAATGGGTCGTGCATTTTTTACATTATACCAAAAAACTGAAGTCACAGGATTGTGAAATACAACATGAGGTTATGTAATAAAAAATAGCGAACAATGCATTAGAGTCTCTCCAAATCACGGAGCTTTTGCTGCGATGGCAGCATTTCACACTCTTAGCATCTCTTGACCACCTTAAGATGATTGGATGTTGTTGGATGACCTAACAGTCCTGAAGGTTGAACACTTTCTTATCATTCACTCGTGTTAATGTGCATCTCATGAGGCGGCTTTTGATGACTACAATAGTGAACAAAGCCGCCATGAAAAACATCCTTCACTTTCTCCTGCTGCGGAAAACACGAATTGTTTTTCTTGTATTGGATTCTTCAAAATGGCTCCAAACTTTTTACTGGTAATGTATGTGATTGCATTTTCTCTTTAACAATATCAAGTTACCCATCAAATGTTAAAACAGACAATTAAACATGTATTATTTTCCTGCACAGTTAAGCTCGGGGTGTGTGAGGCAGACAGAATCTGTACATCTGTGCTAGTCGGACATGGTTTTAGATGGGAGGAGTTCAGGGGGTCAGTCTCCAACACCACAGCGACTTTACTGTCAGACATGTTTGCATGTAGCGTCCTGTGGATAGTCACAATTCCCCGGAGTCTGGGACAGCTGTTGGGAAAGTTCAGAGCCAAATGCCTTTTTCATCATGGCCGTGCTATGTGGGATTTTTTCTTATAACATTTCAACATAGAAATAATAATTCCTTTACTCTAAATTATGTAATTGTTTTGTGTTGACCCCTTCAGAACTATAGTCCAAACAGTTCTACACATGTTTAACGTCACAAACACTTTACAAACATGCAAAAAAACTTAAAAAAAAATGAAAATTGTCCTTAATGAAGAAGTTTGAGAACTGCTGTTATAAACATGGTGCAATACCCGTAGTAATTTCATCTTCACTTATTGCGCTATGGTTGTACATTAACTTGCATTCAGACCCTCTCAGTGCGTACCTGTTGACCCTTCCACATAACCCTGATTTGGATGGGTGGATCTGAAGAGAATTGGAACTGAAACAGAACTCAGTGGGGTCTGTTAGTAAATTCTCCATATTTTCCCCCTAAGCATTGGGCAGCCATGACAGGCGCCCGGGGAGCAGCGTGTGGGGACAGTGCTTTACTCAGTGGCACCTTGGCAGATCAGGATTCGAACCAGCACCCTTCTGATTACGGTTAAAACACGACTTGCTGGCTCATTATGCAGCTTCCAGCGTTACTGTAACTGTACAGCCTGTACGGTGTGTACAAATTACTCTTCTTATGTCATTGCATGAATGGAATGAGTGAATGAGCGTGGACGATTAGATTAGGTTGACCTGCCCGGATGTCAAACATCACACCTGCCAGTTAAATCACCGTCATTCATACGCTGGGGTTCAGACTCCAAACATTCAGCTCATTCTAACATTCATTTCATTGTATTTGTTTTTTGTTTTTTTTTACATTACATAATGTTCAAGCGTAATGATTCTGCTTCTACAGTAAATATAATGGATGAGTAACTGATTTCACTCAATTAACAGCCCTTCGTCATTCACGACATGGAGACCCTTCAGTTAGCTGAGCAGACCCTGGTGGCCAAGATGGTGAGCTCAGCATCGGGTCTTCAGCACAAGGAGGTGGAGGTCCGCATCTTCCACTGCTGCCAGTGCACCTCTGTGGAGACGGTGACCGAGCTTACTGAATTCGCCAAGTCCGTGCCGGGTTTCACCGCCCTGGACCTTAACGATCAGGTGACCCTGCTGAAGTACGGCGTGTATGAAGCACTTTTCGCCATGCTGGCCTCGTGCATGAATAAGGACGGCCTGCTGGTAGCCTACGGCAGCGGCTTCATCACGCGGGAGTTCCTCAAGAGCCTGCGTCGGCCCTTCAGCGCGATGATGGAGCCCAAGTTTCAGTTCGCCATGAAGTTCAACGCCCTGGAGCTGGATGACAGTGACCTGGCGCTGTTTGTGGCGGCAATCATCTGCTGTGGAGGTGAGCAGTTTGAGAAGTTCTTACTTCAAAATGTGGCACCTTAGTGGCACCTTTTTGGATTCGAACCGGCAACCTTCCAATTACGTGTCTGTTTCCTTTACCGCTAGTCCAACCACTGACCCTTTCAAAAATATACATTAGTTTTAATATACATCTGTGTGTATTTTGTGTTTCATTACAGAACACTAGTATAAACACACAAGTGGGCTTCTTATTCTGACCCGTTTCTCTCCTGTCCCCCAGACCGGCCGGGCCTGGTGAACGTGCCCCACATAGAGCGCATGCAGGAGGACATTGTCCAGGTGCTGCGGCTCCACCTGCTGGCCAACCACCCCGACGACGCCTTCCTCTTCCCCAAGCTCCTGCAGAAGCTGGCAGACCTGAGGCAGCTGGTGACGGAGCACGCCCAGCTGGTGCAGGAGATCAAGAAGACAGAGGACACCTCGTTGCACCCCCTCCTGCAGGAGATCTACCGGGACATGTACTGACGAGGGGGAGCGTGCTGGGGGGAAGGCTGGTCCAACGGGCTCTGAGGAGCCGCGAGAGAACCACTACGAACAGGAAGCAAGGAGCCGGGCTCTGTTGGGCCCCGATGAAGGCAGCGGGACTGTGCCGAAACGAACTGACCCTCCCACGTCCTCCCTTTTTTGATGCAGCTCCAGAGGAACACAGATCTGTGCAGAGTTTGGCGACGTCCGCGGCCTCTGAAGGGGGCGGCCGAGTTCAGTTATGAGTTATGATGCGAGCTGATTGGATGTGGGACGCAGAGACTGAGTTAGCACAGAATCCTCGCCTGCTTTTAAGGAGCCGGTCCTTTGGCTAACCCCGGCACTCAGTGTGGACCTTGGCCTAAGGACCAGAGACCCAGAGCTGGCCTTAGTGCCAGAGGTCACATTAAGCAATAGATCAATGTCTCTTTTTTCTTTTGTACTATAAAACCAGGAAGCTGATGGCGAGATGCAACGAGTTCCTTGCTGCTCACGAATGGAAGCGAAGATCCACAACGCTGCTGTCATGCGTCCCAAAGCCAGAAAACCGTCGTTCCTTCTGGTCTTAATGCGTCGGATCTCTACAACGAGGTCCACGCAGAAATTTGTGAAAGTCACGCGGCTGATTCTCTTCTCTCGTCGTAGCTGTAGTGCTTCGCTACAGAAGACATAATCTTAAATATGCAAAAGAGGTACATTTTTTATTCTGATTTAGGGACAGAGGATTTAACACTCCCCATACTGTGAAACTAGGTGTGTGTGTATGTATATATATACACACACATAAGCCCACATAAATATATATATACAGATCTGATTTAAGGAAACGTATCCGTATCTGATTTTTTTTGTTTTTGTAAGGGACTGAGTGTGGGCGGGCAGCCCAGGGTTTCTATTAACTCGGCATTTTGGCCAAATTAATTCTGCCTTGACCCGCCTCAATTTTTTGTCATCCCAACACTGATGGCAGTTTAATGTCTTTTGTAACGCCGCACCAGAGCCATTTTTGGCAGCTGCGAGGGCTGAGAGCGGGAAATTGATCGTGGGGCTTCCTGATTGCTTTTCCGATGCGCCCCGCGTGACCGCAGGGCTCAGGGATCTGTCAGCAGGCCGGCTCTCTGGATTTATTTCTGAACATCGTGCCCTTGTACGACACCGGTCCATCCAGGGATACGTTGCAGATACATCGAAGCCACATTTCAATGAAAACCCAGCTCACTTGATACGTTTTGTGTTCAAGTAACATTATTTTTTCTGTAAGTGTTTGTCCTTGTCTGTATGTGCCAATGTTTGAAGCAAAGCTCAATTATTCACATGTTTTTCCAAATATACACTACCATTCAAATGTTTGGACGCACCTACTCTGTGGCGGTTATGGAGACTAAGATGGAGCCATTTTGAAGAATCCAATACAAGAAATATATTTAGTATTTGTTGTATCAGAAGAATGTGAAGTATGTTTGATGAATCTGTTTTTTTCAGTGTCACTCTTTTTACCTTCATGGCTGCTTTGTTCTCTGGTGTCATCATCAAAAGCCACTTCATATGATGCACATTAACATGAGTGAATGATAAGAAAATGTTCAGCATAAAACTTCAGGACTGTTGGAAATTGTCCCCATCGTCTAACTTGCTAGAGAGAAGAATGTAATGTAGAATGTATAAAAATAATGCAAGACCCATAAATGAGTAGGTGCATCCAAACATTTGACCGGTAGTGTAAATGTTCCATACATGTACACCAACGAAGGCAATGAGCTCCGCTGGTTGGTAGACTTCGAAAACAAAATAACAGGCGAAAAAACGAACTGGCAACGCGACAGCCAACAGATTCACCGTGTGAATGCAACCGCGACCGCAATGCAAGATGCGAGCACAAGGCCGTGCTGAATACTGCTCAATACCTCACTCACTTCCGAGGCCTTCTTACGAGACGGGAGACATGCGTCTGGCACTCCGGCGTGAGTCTCCTCGCTGCAGAAAGTCTGTTTTTTTTATACGAAGGGCTACCTTATTATACGTAAAGTAAAAAAAAAAAAACACACATGAACCCATGGCGGATATTTCCCAGACTCCTTCTTACGTTGTTCCGTCGCCCACTTTCTGCAGAAACCATCTTCTGCAGTGGTTTTCTGTCACAGTGCCTGCACTCGTCTGCTTATTAAAACCAGGTTCTCCGATTTTTCTGTTGTCCGGACAGATGAGGATGTGGACGCACGTGCACACGTGAGCGTGATTAAATGCAATAAAACAGGCCTTTTCTGGACATTGGAACCGACGTACTGTACCCTATCAGTGGAGAAAACCGTTGCTGCTTTTTGCATGATGCTCTATATAATTATGTGGTGTACGTGATCTGATGTTTTATGTTATTTCTTTAACAAAGCCACTTTAATAGGAAAATCACGGTCGACGATAGAGAGACGATTTTGTAATTTCCTGTGTATATACCATGTACCAGAGTATTTTAACCTGCAATTCGCTACGCCACAACCGACCTGACAGTGTCGTGTTTTTATTTTAATCCTCCTTCCTTTAGCGCTTTAACGTTATGGTACATAATGGATGACTGTTAATAGATGCGGATCATTTTATAGTACAGACAGAAATATCTGTAAACGTGTCATTGTTGGGACTGGGTAGGAGTGGGTGCAGTTCTGAACTCTGTAACAGGCTGCATTATTCACAGCGACTGCATGTGGGGACGACATTCCTTTTTATGGGCCGGCGGAGAAGCTGAGATGCTGCCGGCTCTCTCTGATGAAACAGCCGTTGGCCTTTTGGCGGCAGACTGACCCATTTCATCTGAGCGTACATGTTACATACAGTACCGTGCAAAGGTTAAAAGGCACCAATACAAACTAGTGAGAACAAAACCACTTCTCCTATATTGAGGCTTTTATCAACGTTGGCATAACAGATTTCCATTTTTTCCCAACAGCCCTAGAATCTCACATTTTCACATGATTTGCACAATACTGATGGTAACTGAAGGGTTCTCAAGAGACGTCAAGCCTGGTGGCTGTTTCCAACCTGGAGTTTAATGACAATGCAGTATCTTTCTTGGTGTTGAATGAACCACCAATTTAATGTTATTTTTCCTGTAATATGCAGGTCCTTTTTCTCTCTCTGCCCGGCTGCTGTGAAGGATGCAACACAACCTGTGCCTTACTTATGTCCCTGGCACTCGATCGGACGACATGGGCGAGAAGTGTAGTACATTCTCAGACCTAAAACATGCAACCGACTGTACTACCCAAGGTTCTAACGCCTCCAGGCCAACTGTCCTGTTACCCCGACCCCAAAAAACGGCTGTGATGGAGCAAATCGAGCCAAGACCTTCCGTCCACGCGGTTTGTAGAGTTTTACATATGCTATCAGGGAACATGTAGCGTAGTCTCCCCTACTTTACACTAGCTCAGGTCACAGTGGGATGCTGTTTTAACATTGAGTCGATGTCGATTCCGAGCCGACCGACAGGTCTTATTATGGGAGGGCTCTTTTAGAAGAAGTGAATTCTCTGTTTCCTTTCCCCAGTTCTGAGTGGTTTAGTCGCTGGTGTCTCGAAAAAAAAAATACTGCACAAATGTGTTGAGGTGTTTGTGTGTAATTGTGGCTTGGTAGCAGAACAATAAATGTGTGACTGATGTAATGTACATGTGTAGTCGTTAAAGCAGTAAAATAATCTGACCATAAGTGGATCTCAAAATAAAGACGCTGAAATATTCACCCTTGTATCTGTATTTTCTAATTTGAACTGTTGTGTGTGTGTGTGTTTTTTCTTTGTATTATTATTGCTGCTGTTTGTTTGACCTTGAAGCTCAGCTCCATAAGTCGAGTGCTGCCATCTGCAGGTCTAGAAATAAACTGCAGCACTTTACTGAGTTAGGGCCATTACATGCAAGAACGAGACAAGCTCACGACCACGGGTGAAAAGAAACACCAACGGTGTATGTAAATAAGTGTAATATTTGTATTAAAAGATCCTTCGTGCTTCTGTTCACTGTGTAGGCAGCGAAACATACAGAGGACGCCGGCTTTCCGAACATCGCCAGGGTGCCAATAATCACGCAAGACGTTTCAGAAATCGCTTTTAGTTCGCTTATAATAGCTTAATGTTGGTTGTTACTACGCGGTTGCTGCGTTTAATGTGAATTCTGATTTAAGTAGAGTCGCTGCATCGGGTCAAGTTTGAGGACGTCCCGCGCTGCGTTGTGGGGGGGTTTTGTCGCGCCCTGGCAACCCTCGGCGTCACGTCACGCCGTCCAACATGGCGGCGCGCATCGCTCGGACGTGGAGACGCGGGCCAGGGCCCCTTCTACCCTGCAGGTACTCGGCGTGCTCGCCCGCCGCCCGTCCCCACTGCTCCGCGGCGTCCGGCGCTGGGCTTCTGGAGACTCTGCACAGGCGCGGCCTCCTGAAAGCCTGCTTCCCGGACGACGCCGCCCAGGTCCGCCTCCCGCAGCTGCTCCAGTCCGAGCCGCAGACGGTGTACTGCGGGTTCGACCCGACCGCGGACAGCCTACACGCGGGCAACCTGCTCGCCGTCGTCGGCCTGCTGCACTTCAGGAGCGCGGGTCACAACGTCATCGCGCTGATCGGCGGCGCCACCGCGCAGATCGGGGACCCGAGCGGCAAGAGCGCCGAACGGGAGCGGCTGTCCGGCGACGCCGCGGCGGAGAACGCGGAGGGCATCCGGGAGAGCCTGCGCCGGATCTTCGCCAACCACGAGCTCCACTCGGCCGGCGACGGCCGCAAGCTGGGCGCGGCGACGGTGCTGGACAACGCCGGCTGGTACCGCGGCTGGGACGTGGTGCGCTTCCTGGCGGACGTGGGCAGGCACTTCCGCATGGGCGCCATGCTGAGTCGGCACAGCGTGCAGTCGCGGCTGGGCAGCCCGGAGGGCATGAGCTTCGCCGAGTTCTCCTACCAGCTGTTCCAGGCCTACGACTTCCACCGCCTGCACCGGCTCCACGGCTGCAGGATCCAGCTGGGGGGGAGCGACCAGCTGGGCAACATCATGTCGGGACACGAGTTCATTCACAAGTAATTCACGATACGGTTATACCGCGGTGTGTCTGCGACATTCTACAGTTCGCTGAAATACAAGAAGCCGCCAAGGTGCCACTGAGCAAAGCACCGTCCCCACACACTGCTCCCCGGGCGCCTGTCATGGCTGCACACTGCTCACCAAGGGTGATGGTTAAAAGCAGAGGACACATTTCGTTTAGTCACCGTGTGCTGTGATGCAGTGTTTCACGATCACTTCACTTTTGCGATCTCACTCTGTCTGAAATATCGAGCAGTAATTCAGAGTAGCCAGTCGTACAGCGCCATCTACTGGTTCGGGGGTGGTATTGCACACTGACCCCACTAAAGAAAACGCTCGACAGCACCACCCGGTGGACTAATTTTGTATACAAAAATATTGATATTGGATGTCCCTGTATCGATACAATATCACCACGTAAAATACCGCGATATATTGCTGTATCGATATTTTCTAACACCCTTCTCATTCAATGTGTTTTCTTTATTTTCATGACCATTTACATTGGTAGATTCTCACTGAAGGCATCAAAACTATGAATGAACACATGTGGAGTTATGTACTTAACAAAAAAAAGGTGAAATAACTGAAAACATGTTTTATATTCTAGTTTCTTTGCTCTGATTACTGCTTTGCACACTCTTGGCATTCTCTCGATGAGCTTCAAGAGGTCGTCACCTGAAATGATTCTCCAACAGTCTTGAAGGAGTTCCCAGAGGTGTTTAGCACTTGTTGGTCCAGCTCACCCCAAACCATCTGGATTGGGTTCAGGTCCGCTGACTGTGGAGGTCAGGTCTCCACTTTTTGTTAAGTACATAACTCCACATGCGTTCATTCATAGTTTTGATGCCTTCAGTGAGAATCTACCAACGTAAATGGTCATGAAAATAAAGAAAAAAGGAGAAGGTCCAAACTTTTGGCCTGTACTGTACATATATAAATACACACACTACCCTCCAAAGGTTGAGTCATTCAGAAAGGCCCTCATTTCTGTTAGGAAACAATTGTTTGGTGCATTGAGAAGAATTCCAGTCCATATGTTTTTTTTGGACTTGTTTGTTCCTTTAACCGCACCTTAAAAACACAGAAGTGTGTGCTGATTGGTGGACTACGTAGGACTTCAGCTCTTCAGCATGGATAAAATTTTCATCTCAGAGTACCGAGTTACGGCCGCCTAAAACGGCTGTACTAACTTTGTAAGCAGGCCTGCTTCTTTGGGCCGTTGGCTCCTTGATGTGTTGTTACTGGCTGCGGAATTGCGTGTCTGCTGCGCTAACGTTATCCAACAGCAGCGAGGTTTGTCCAGGATGTTCAGCACATTTCATTCAGAATCATGTTAACGTGCTGAAGCAAACGATGGGACTTGTCTTCCAAAAACTCCCCGGCGTCCCTGCCGTACTTTGGACAAGCAGAATGTCCCGTGTTCCAGATTGATTGGCTTTCTTTGTTTAGAGTTTCCAGCGGGGTGATTTAATGTTTATTGGATCGTTTTTTAGGAACGCGGGTGAAGACGTGTACGGCTTAACCATCCCGCTCGTAACCACCACCACGGGGGACAAGCTGGGAAAGACCGCAGGAAACGCAGTGTGGCTGAACAGGAACCGGACGTCCCCGTTCGAGCTCTACCAGTACTTCGTCAGGCAGCCGGACAGCAGTGTGGAGAGGTGTGTGTCCGTGTTATTTACATTTTTTTTAATTTATTCATTCTGTTTGCTGCAGCTTGCGTCGGGTGGATAAGCCGGATGGACGTGTGATGTCGTTGCTCCAGGTTCTTGAAGCTGTTCACTTTCCTCCCTCTGCCAGAGGTGGAGAAGTTGATGAAGCTGCATTGCCAGGACCCCGGGAAGAGGACGGCCCAGAAGCGACTGGCCGCTGAGGTCACCAAGCTGGTCCATGGGAGGGAGGGCCTGGAAAGCGCCAAAAGGCAAGGCCGCCTTGCCGCACTGAAGGATTAGGGTGACGTGGGTCGTGTTGGTATCCTTACGCGACCCCACTGTGTGTTACAGGTGTACAAACGCCCTGTATTACAGTAACCTTCAGGCGCTGGAACAGATGAGTGACGCTGAACTGCAGGAGCTGTTCAGGGAAGCGCCGTTTCATGAGCTGCTGCTGGAGCCCGGCACCACCGTGCTGGATGCCTGCCGCCACGCCCAGGCTATCCCCGAAGGTGCCAGAGGGTACGTACTCGCACCCACAGCCGAGACCGTTGGGCAGTGGTGGCCGCAACAGAAAGGTTGCCAAGGTGCCACCGAGATCCCCGTGATCAAGGTACCGTCATTCCGTGGTTGTAGCCTAGTAAGTAACACACTCGCCTATGAACCAGAAGACCTGGGTTCGAATCCCACTTACTTCCATTGTGTCCCTGAGCAAGACACTTAACCCTAAGTTGCTCCTGGGAGACTGTCCCTGTCACCACTGATTGTAAGTCGCTCTGGATAAGGGCGTCTGGTAAATGCTGTAAATGTAAATGCTCCCCGGGCGCCTGTCATGGCTGCAGGACGGTGGCTGGGGCGGTGCTTTGCTCAGTGGCACCTCAGGATTTGAAAAGGCAACCTTCTGATCACGGGGCTGCTTCCTTATCCACTAGGCCATCACTGGTTCTGATGTTGCAGATATCAGATGGTGACGGATGGAGGTGTTTGGATCAACCACCAGCGCTCCAGTAACCCTGAGCAAGTGCTGGTGACGGGACAGCACGTCTTAGCCAATGGGCTGACACTCATTCGGGTGGGCAAGAGGAACTTCTACATCATCAAGTGGCTCAAACTGTGAACCCTAACCCTTCATGTTGCTTTCCCTTGCTGAACATTGACTGAAATAACTTGTATATTATGTATATGAAGTTTTTGTATTAACTTATGTTAATAAAGACCTTGCAGTTCTTCACCAGTCTGCTCTGAGAGAATGTGCACCAGTGCGCTTCTGATATTCACCACTAGGTGTCAGTAAAAGCCTTTTCACAGACTTGGGCCCCCTAAACGAGGCTGAAAATTATTCTGTTTTTAATTTTTAAAAATATATATTTAATATTAGAACTTTTTTTTTTTTAAATTACAAAACCACGCGAAATAGTCAGTGTTTTTTAATATTATCTGAATTTTTTTTGTCCTTTTTGCAAGTATGTGACCATTAAAGGAATCTGATGAGGTGTAAACAAGAGTGACCTGAGGTTCATAGCTACATAAAATATATTGTTGGTTGGAACAGGTTAAATATTTTTTCCCAAATTATGTCCCATATTTCCTATGCCCTAAGTTTTAAGGTTCATCTGCATCAATCACATGTATGTATTTTTGTTTTCCATCCATCACTTATTTCTACTTAAATAATTTCAGCCATGCATTCTGCATATACTTAATCATTAAATAAATAAATAATTTGCATAATACGTATTTACTTAGTCATTAAATAAATAAGTATATGCCGAAATATGTATTCCTTGGTTTGTGTAGGTTGTACTTTATGGATAAATTATTTTGGTGGCTCTCGTGTAATTCATGCTGCTGCTTTTTTTTTTTTTTTTAATCATGAATTTACCATTATTTTAAAATCTGACCCCTGATTAATTTTAAAGCTACTTTAAAGTAATTGTGACTGCCTGATAAAAGTCTTTGGCCTGTTTAAGTGAAAAAGCACAGAAGAAAATGTGTGCATAATTCATAACTGATAATAGCATAGTTTTTTTAATACAACATATTTACAGGAAAAGGCCTGAGTTTATGTTTTTTTAAGTTGCTTAAATTCCTCACACTATTGACAATACTGCAGTTTATCACATGCAATCAGCTTGTTTCTCTGTGTATTACGAGATCCCTGGGACATGGTAAAATTGTGAAACAAGTCTGCTTTCTGTGGTTGGCCTTAATTCAGCGTGATTTAGCAGAACTTTGTTATAAAAGCAGATGATTTGTATGCAGACATCACTTTCCTAAGCAAGAGGAGAAAACTAAAAATTCTTTACCGGGGTTGGGTTCTTGGATCATTCAGTGTTCACTTCTCAGGCATCCGGCATAATTAAGGCCGAATTATATGCATTTATTTCTAATTGCACAATATTTCTTGATAGGCCGTTTGGAGGGGCCTGTCCTGTCGTAAAAGCTGCTTTCAGGGTCAATGTGACGTGTTGCCAGATACTGTGTGAAAAGGAGCTATAAGTCATATGAAAAAACAAGCCGAATATAAACGAATACTTCTTTCCAGTCTAAACGATAATATGAATATAAACAGTTTAAAAAAAACACGCACGAAAACGGCAAAAATGTGTAGGTCGGGTTGTTTAAAAAAAGGTGTCTTTCGTTGAAAACAGCGTGATTTAGCTTGAAGCCCGCGAACCTGGCAATCACGTCAGCGCGTACGCGACCGAGGGGCGGGCCTGGAGTGGGCGGGGCGCCGCGACTCCTCCAATCGCAGCGCTGCCCCGTTTAAATCGCTCCGTCGTGGTTTTTTTTTTCCTCCACTCGGCCTCCCCTTCAATCGCCATATTGGGCACTGAAAAGGCTTCGCCTCGCGTGTTTTTTTCCCCTCCACTCTTTACTACGACGCCAAGTTGACAGGAGCGGCTCTCTCGACCTGCGCTTTGTTTTGACGATTCGTGGAGATTATTTCGACTCGCGCTTCCACGTTGGCCGCTACTTCGCATCTATTATTATTCTTTTTAAAATCTATATATTTTGTATATATATATATATATTTTTTGCGCGTGTGTGTGGCATGCATGCGTTTCGGGTCAACACTGACTTTACGAAGCCTGTGCTGGATCGTACGGAGCCCGGGGGAAATACGTCGGATTGAGTGTCTGGCCTCCCCCCCCCCCCCCCAACTCTCTTTCTCGGAAAAATACTAATAATCATTTAAGAAAAAAGAAAGAAAGAAAAATGTCTAACGTTCGCCTTTCGAACGGGAGCCCGACGCTGGAGAGGATGGACGCGAGGCTGTCGGAGCACCCGAAGCCCTCCGCCTGCAGGAACCTCTTCGGCCCGGTGGACCACGAAGAGTTAAAGCGGGAGTTAAAGGGCCACCTGCGGGAGATGGAGGACGCGTCGCTGGCGCGGTGGAACTTCGACTTCAAGAGCCACACGCCGCTGCCCGGCGGGAGGTACGAGTGGGAGGCGGTGGACCGCAGCCGCGTCCCGCCGCTCTACCGAGCGGCGCCGGGACCCGCGGGGAGCGACGGCCGCGGCGCGGAGGAGCCGCAGAGCCCGGCGGGCGGCCGCAAGAGGAAGGGCCCGGCGTGCCGCGGTACGGTGCCATCATATGGAAAATACGCCGGCTACGCGTCACCTGCGTTGCGTTGCTTATTATTTTTGTCGTTATGTTACGACGTTATGTCGTTTTTTTTTTTTTTTTTTTTTTTTTTTTTTTTTGCAAATATGATGTCAACCGTGGTTTTGTTTTTGTGCCGCAGACTCCTCGCCGAGCAAGAGGTCACACGCCGGGGCGGATGACGTCTCTTGTTGTCAGAGTTTGACACGCGCTGGGGAGCACACACCCAGGAAATCCAGTCCGCGGCCCCAGACGTGAACACGGAGGTGAGCGCTTCGTGTCGTGGAGTCGCGAGTGGTGTCGTGCACAAGTTTCCTCTCGCTCGTGTTTTTTTTTTTTTTTTTTTTTTTTTTTTTTTTTTTGTTCACTTTCACGCGTAACTGCTGGGGAGCAGTGTTGCCAAGTCAGTCATTTTTACCCTAGTCTGTTTTTTTGTTATCTTATTGTTTTTAGTTACAGAAAAACAAGTCACTGGTGCAACCAGGCTCGACTTTGATCATATCTGTGAAAAGTTGGATAAGTTTCATGCAGTAGATTGTTTAGTTGTTGTCTAGTTTGCTATTCGAAGTTTACTGTCTTTCTGTCGCGTCAGAAACCGGTAATATGTTGATATGTGTACATTTGCTAAAAGCCCAAAGCGAATTAGGCATTCTGCAGGTTAAAACTCCTCATGTGGATCAGGGTTTGGAAGTAGTGTTTGCTTCTGTCGCGACATGGCAACCCCGCGTCGTGCGTCGTCGTCTTTTTTTAACCCAGAACCACCGAACGATCCGTGAGCGCGAAACACGTCGCGGTGCGTGGGGAGCGTGGGTCGTGGCGCAGCAGACGGGGGTGGGCGTGTGGAAGGCGCAACTCTCGGGCTGCTCCAGCGCCGCAGCTGAGAAGCTACTACCGCGTAGTAACACGTCAGCAAGAGTCAAAACCCAGAGGAGGGCTGGAGTGGCGCAGGGCGGAATAACAGAAGAAGCCGACTGACCTCCGTATGAAAACGTTTTAACTTTTTTATTTATTTATTTATTTATTTATTTTTTATATGAGATAAATATATCGAGCATAATTTAAAAGATTATTTTTTCCCCCTTCCTGGCAGAACTGAGGACACCCCATCTATGTTTCTCTGAAAGCCTCAGCGCTCAGCAGATCCTCGAGGACTTGCTGGAAGAATGGAAGGAAGAGAATGCATACGAACTGGTTTCGATGATGAAGAGGAGGATGACTATGGGGACGGGATATACTGTACAAACACTGACAAACACTAAAGTTCTGGCACTCAAAAGTCACTGCCTCTAAAGCAGTCAATGTAGCAGTGTGCAATTAGGTTTCGATTCCTTTTTTGCTCATTCTCTGACTACCTGTGTGTGTATGTATGTGTGTATATATACATATATATATGTTTCCTTTTCATATGTAGCACATAATGTGTTTTATGGTGAGAGAGAATCTTCCTTGGACAAAGTGTGAATTTGATTTGACTTGAATTGCAGTGTAGGGTTTGAAAATATTTCCAAAATCTGTTTTTTATTTTATTTTTTTTTTACACACACATACATACAAACGTGTGTGTGTTCCATTTTTATGTATTTTGTTTAAGGCAGTGTGGCCTTTTTTTGCAGTGAACACAGTAGAGGAAAAACAGACTTATTCATATATATTTTTCCACCTTAATTCTTAATCATGCTTCTCTGCCTTTCCAACTCTTAATTTCATCCAGGGAAATGTTAATATTATATACATATATATAATTAAAAGCAGATCATGAGCATCAAGGTATAGCCATGTTTTATTAGAGATTTCACTATATTAACTGCAATATTTTATTGTGGTTAATTACTTCGATGATTTGTCAAAGTCTGTAGTGTTGACAGTATTAATTTGCTATGCAATGCTTGCCAGTAACACCTCATTTTAAATTATTTTTTCAAAATATGTAGAAGTTCACACATGGAGATGTTGCCGCTGGCGATGTAGCTTTGTTTCTGTCGTTTCACTAATTTTCCCCCTGTTTAATCCTCCATCTGTGTTCATTGTTGAAAAGAAGGGTGGCGCCCCACGTTACAGAAGCAGTTCCGTCATTTCACTCTTGTTTGGTATTTAGTTGATGTTGATCTTGACATCAGAAGACACACACACACACACACTCACACTGCCTGTGTATTTTGTGTAAAATGTTGAAGTGTACCTGTGTACATAACTTTGTAAAAACACTGAGAAATTAAACTAACTTATTTATGTTTATCTAGAAAGAAAAATGGGTTCGATTATGATTATCCAAAGTGGCTTTTTTTTTTTTTTAAATGCTTATTTTTGGTAGATTTTTTTTTTTTTTAACAAATTGCATAAGGTTGCAAACTGAGCCTGACAAAATATTTGATATGTGCATTTTTTTTTGTAACGTGTGATAATAAAATATGCTGCAATCAATTAAAAAAAAAACAAAAAAAAAAAAAACATAATAAATGATGTGCTTTCGTGTCGTGCTTATGTCAGTGACCTTATGTCACTCTGGCTGCCAGTCAACAGTTGAGTCGGAGCCTCCTAATCGCCGTTTACTCCCTTTTTATGGTGCGCGCTTGTTCTGTCACCCCAATGTGTCCGCGGGCCGCCGAGCGGGGGCTTTATTTATAAGGTATTTCGTGCAACGCGCGTCCCGCAACATTAGGACGTGAAAACCGCGCCGGCTCGTAACGCGCGACGACGATTAATTGACGCGTCCGGCGACCAATCGAACGGCCGGAAGCCGCGGCGCGCGCCGCGCGGCGGCCAATCGGCGCCGTTTGACGGGAGATTTGAATTTTGGCAGCTCCGCTCCGTCCGAGGGGATTCTCGCCTTTCCGCGGGTCGCTCATTACGATCGACGAAACAGAAAGAAAAAGAAATAAATAAAAAACCGCGTGTGGCGTTGTCGTGATTATCATTAGCGTTTTTTTTTTTATTGATGCCCCCCGGAGGTTGTTTCGTACTCCCAAGCGCGAGGGACGACTTTCTGAACGCCGGTGAGTAAAAACGCGACACAAATTCGGCGGTCTCGGGACGCCCCGGAGCGGGAAACGCCGTCACCTGCTGCTCCCCTCCGGCTGGGCGCTTTTTACTTTTGGCCACGTTAGGCGATACGTGAAAAATTGTAAAATTGTATATCGGACACCAGCTCTGCTGTGGTGGCAAGATACGAGTTCTGTGTGCAGCACTGGCTCGTTTCATACGCCCCACGTCACAACGTGCGTGTCGATTCGTCCAAAATAAGCATTAAATATCGTGTCGCAGAACGCCGTACTGTACGCGCTTTATCTTCTCACAGCGTTACATCGAATAGCAGAGTCGCAGTGGCAACATCATCTCTCCATTCCACGGCCTGCCTTCAGTTTTTAAACCAGTTTCACGTCAAAAAGGCACACAGCTAAATAGGAGTGTGGGGATAGCAGTAAGTCCTGGATTAAAAAAAATCTATTAATTATTCTTTATATATA
Source organism: Denticeps clupeoides (assembly GCF_900700375.1). NCBI lineage: Eukaryota > Metazoa > Chordata > Actinopteri > Clupeiformes > Denticipitidae > Denticeps > Denticeps clupeoides. Next base: position 4,677,582 of record NC_041723.1, on the reverse strand, counting down.
TAAAGGCCAATCTAATTTATTGGCCCAATCTGCAATGAATACTTTGGCCTTTTGGAAGTGGTGACACGTTCTGCAAGGTCAGCAGAGGAGCGCTGGGTTTGCTGCTTGGCCGATGGTCCTTTCACATACAAAAATAAAGATAGTTGCTTAAAAGCCAGAAGAGTGTGTGTGTGTGTGTGTGTGTGTGTGTTCCTGAGTGTAAGAGTGTGTGCGAGTGTGAAAAGTTTTCTATAAAAATCGCAATATATCTAGTAAAATGTCTTGTGAAATATTAAATCATTTTCCATATTTAAAAAATAAAATAAAAAGGCAGAACTGTAAATCTCAAATTCAGGCCGGTGTTATTTAATGAGCAGACATCTTGTGGTTTTCTTCTGTTTAATTTTTGCTCTTTAATGTTACATTTAAACAAGATTTTTTTTTTTTGGTTGAATAATTAAGATACCCCCCGCGTGTGGCCTGAACACACACACACACACACACACACACACACACACACACACACACAGATACGTGCGGTGGTGGAACAACGTGACAGCCTTAATGGCCGTATAGTTCGACTTTAATGATTATGGCGGATCATTTAAGAACCAGAGATGATATGGAGGCATTTAATTGGCCGTGATTTAAAAAAAAAAAAAAAAAAAAAAACAGACGCGGTAATTCATTGACAGACTGCGACCTTATCAGATCTCGTGATTACTTTTGTGGGTTGGATCGTCATCTGTGGCGTTCTGAGGCCGTGGCCCGCGCCCGGTGTCGGCCCTCCTTCTCATTGACCCGAGCCGCTCTGGAGTTTGCGTGTTTGGCTTTAAACGGCGTCCGCCCCTCCTGTCTCTGTGTGAGAGGGGAAATAATAAGGGAAAAGAAAGGTAGAGCAAACAGGAAGACACCTGCAGCAGCCTCTTTGAGGGTTCTTAGGGTGCAGGTGCGTGACCTCAGCGCTCCCGACCCCCCCTCCCGCCCCCTCCCGCCCCCTTGCTCCCAGAGATGGGCACATTGTTCCAGTGTGTGGCTTTGTGCCGCGGACTTTTGTGAGGCGCTGCAGCCGAGCACTGTTGTGTCTGAAGGCCCGACGCAGACAAAGGGCCCGTCCAGGAGTCCCCACCCAGCAGAAAACAGAGGCGAGGGCAAAGAGTGGGAGCCGGGCTCTAGAAAGAGGAACGCACCGCGCTCGGGGCGGGGCCTGCTAACGGAGGGCCCTTCGAGGCGTTCAGGGGCAGCGCCTGATGACCCCTGAACCCCCTGTCCACTTCCTGCATGTCCAATCTTTCATCATTCCACTCTAATTTATTCTACTGTAAAATAATCAGAAAAAAGTAATATTATGGTTTGTTATTTTAGCTTTCATGAGCTAAATGACAAGGGGGGCCTGTTGAAAAAGGTCCAATCGGCCTAGTTAGACATGCACAACACGCTGTGATGTGTGCCGCCACAAGTTCTCCCCTTTTCCTGTAAGTGGAAGTTAATCGAAAACTGTCGGTTCCTCCCCCCGTATCCTCCACTGACCACAACGGACGTCACGAGCAGGTCATCATTACAAAAAACAGCGAGGAAAAAGCCACACGCCGGCACGGCGCTCGCACCGTACACGTCTGCAGAAATAACCGCAGGACGGTGTAGGTGGGTACGTCGGTGCCAGCCTGGCCATTAGAAGGTGGCTCGTCACCCGTTATCACCTGCAGTTCTGCTCTAGCATGCAGGCAGGAAGGCAGCTGATGTGTCACAGGTTGCTACTGTAGAGAGTGTGTGTGTGTGTGTGTGTGTGTGTGTGTGTGTGTGTGTGTGTGTGTGTGTGTGTGTGTGTGACTGGAGTGACTACTGTCAGGCGGTTATGACTCCGCTGGCATTAATCAGAGTAAAGTCCACATCTCGCTATGAGGACGTGTGGAATCTCAGTATTGCTGTGACTTGCCAGAATTATCATTCTGTGATTATGTGGATTTGGAATTGTCGGCTTTATTTGTATTTTATAATTTTACATTTATTGAAATAAAAATGAATAAAATCGCATCCTATGTTTTTGCATGCTCTGCGAATTTGGTGTTTACCGCTCAGTGGTTTTGACGTGACCCTTGACCCTACCTGCATTTCTCCCCTTATCAGCCAGTTGCTCAGCTGATCCTCCTTTCACATGAAAAATGAAGAAAAAAAACACACCAGTCATATTATCATCAGTTAGAAACACACTAAAGTGTGTGTGTGTGTGTGTGTATCCAGTGCAGTGTAATTAATTGTTACTTATTATTAAATATAAAACCAAAATGTTTTGACTCGCCCCAGTTTATAGACTGACCGAATGACTTGAATGATTATGATGGCTAATATAAACCGGGAAGCAATATGAAGGCATGCGGTAATTTATTAACAGACTTTTAGATGTAGGACGTTTTGTCCTCCTTTTCCTGTTCATGAAATAAATATAGTGCTTCTGTTTTACCTCAAATGCAAGGACACACAGTTTATTGATTATTTGTTTATGGATTGTTCCCGAAATCTGCAATTAGATATTATTTACAGTTTTTCACGCTGTTCTGTGCATATTAACATTTCCTTTTTAAAATGTGTGAAGTGGGTGAAATGCCACTGATGCCCCTCTGGTAGACATCGCTGCATGTAGGCGTGAAGGGCATGTGATTATGGTGTGGGTGCGTGTGATTATCACAGTTTCCTGTGAATCAGCTGTTATTGCACTATTCAGATCCTCCTCATAACCACAGCCAAGCAAAAAGCGGCTCTAGACCCTCCAACCTGTCACCTGCTCCCAGAGTTCCACCGCAGGTTCTTCATCGCTGGGTTGAGACAACCGGGCTCGGCCTCCCGTCTTTGTCCTAAGCTGATGTGATTATCTTGTGATTGCGACTAAGTGCGTTTCGGAACGAGGCCTTGGTAAAACCACCGGGCTGAAGCTGAGCCGAGTTCTCACAGCGGGGCGATTCGGGGGGGCTGGGAATAATACCGCGATGCTGGAGAAGGACAGAGTGTGATGGGAGGGGAGAGGAGGCGATGGAAGCGGCCAAATGTGGTGTGGGGGGGGGTTTATCACTAGTTGTGATTTCAAGGCTGGCGCTGACAATTGCTGTCAAACCGCCTGCACTGGCACTGTTGAGTTTTGTAGTTCACGCAACTTTTGATATTAAGAACATGGAGTCGTGGGTGAAACTGAGATTTTATGTGCATGTCTTAGTTCTAAGGAACTGATATGGTTCAGAATTTAAATGAAATGGCTTTGTCTGAATATTATTAATACACTGGTATTCAAAACTGAAGTTTATTTTTCCAGCACTTCATCTAGTGTGTATAGAAGAACAAGGGAGGAACCGAAGACAGCGCAGTGGTGGTTTTATGACAAAATGCAGTGTTTTGATTAGAAAACTGTCGGCAGAATGACCAGCATTGTGGTATCATCATCATCATCATTGTGGACGGCACACACCAATATCTTTTCATAAAGCAGGATTCTGGGATTTGATTAATTGTCTTTCTTTGGACATATTTTCCATTCACGGTTTTTGCTCGACGTGAGGGTTGATGGGCGTGCAACCAGTGTTGCAGCTGCCGAGCTTTTGGTTGATTCACACTATGCTGCACAATCAAAAAAAAAAAAAAAAAAGTGCTGTGGTTGTTATGGTTCGACCAACTGAGAAAGCTGGTTGCACCAGTGCATCCAGTGGAAATGCTTGTCTGTGGCCTTGTGATGCTGTTATGGGTATAAACATTCACATTTGTCACCAGTTCCAGCTTTGGGAATTGTCACTGCTTGGGAATTGCTTTGGAGGTGACCGCCTCACTATTTGGCACACCGTACAGAGTATTATCGCAATTCTCTGTGTTTTTGCAACTCTGCAAGTCATTGTGATTAATATACAGTACAGGCCAAAAATTTGGACACACCTTCTTATTCAATGTGTTTTCTTTATTTTCATGACCATTTACGTTGGTAGATTCTCACTGAAGGCATCAAAACTATGAATGAACACATGTGGAGTTATGTACTTAACAAAAAGTGGTGAAATAAGTGAAAACATGTTTTATATTTTAGTTTCTTTGCTCTGATTACTGCTTTGCACACTCTTGGCATTCTCTCGATGAGCTTCAAGAGGTCGTCACCTGAAATGCTTTTCCAACAGTCTTGAAGGAGTTCCCAGAGGTTTTTAGCACTTGTTGGTCCAGCTCACCCCAAACCATCTGGATTGGGTTCAGGTCCGGTGACTGTGGAGGCCAGGTCTCCACTTTTTGTACATAACTCCACATGTGTTCATTCATAGTTTTGATGCCTTCAGTGAGAATCTACCAACGTAAATGGTCATGAAAATAAAGTAAACACATTGAGTGAGAAGGTCCAAACTTTTGGCCCGTACCGTACATGCACATCAGGTCACAAGAAACGTACAAACATTAGCATTAGCGCTAGCGTTCATTTCGCCTTACTTGCGTCTTTCCATTTACTATCACTACTTACTATTTAGACCGGAGGTGGCGTTGGTGTTTAACTGCTGATGGGTATGCGGCATATTAAAACAGAAATATATAAAATAAATAGGGGTAAAAAATGATTGTGATACTAGGTGGTGCTGTGTAGCTATTGTACTGTGCCAGGATTGCACTGTAATAATTACGCACCTCAGTTGCTCTCATCATACTCTTATTCAGCACCTTCATGTCTAGGTAACACTTTGGCAGTAAGCGGACTGCAGTTTGCCCAAAACGTGCCGCCCCATGTGGCCCTTTATTGTACAGTAGCGCCGCGGGCCTGCAGCTGTTCGCCGTGCCTCGCATTCTGCGCCGACAGGCCAAACCAAACTGCCACCACTGAAGTTCATCCAGTTCCACCGTGGAATTCTCCCCCTCTGTCTGGGAGAAAAGTGCCCAGCAACGTGACCTGCTTCGCTTTACAGGGTCCCCACCCTGTTTTTGACACATGATGTGGACCCAAAAAGCCCAGAGCTGTCAGCAGACTGACTCGGCTATGAGGGCTTGGCCAGACGACAGACCCATGTCCAAATGAAAGCTCTGTGGGCGACTCCTGCTGATCTGTGGACTTGAAGGGTCTCTGAGAAGAGCAGGCATATGGCTGAAGGAAGTCGTCAGGGTCAGGGGTCAAACTCGCCCCGTAACCTCTTGACTGTTTGTCTCCTCAGGGTAATGTAGCGTTACAGCCAAGTGTCCAAGGAGCAAAGGTCAGGAAATGTGTCTCCCATGTCCTGATGGACAGAAACAGGGTCAAGCTGCCGTGGTCACTCAAGCCAATAGTATTTTGCTACCCAGAATGCACGGCGGCACCCTTGCTTGTGGAATTGATGGTGATGAGACGGAGGGCAGCAACAGTCGTTCCGCCCCCAACTGTTACAAGCCCTCTGCTATTTAGGGACCACAGACGAGGCCAGGCATCAGCTGCTGTCGCAGTGTTTGTGTCCAGTCCTCCTCCCCACACCTGTTCGCACACATATCTGTTTTCATAGGAGACCACTGGACCAGTAAGGACAGGTGGCCCCGTGCACTGGAGGGTCCACATGCCCTCCAACCGGGACCATCATAACGACCGGCTGGTGGGGCCTGTCATCTGGTCGCACCAGGCGTGTCTTGGCCGAAGGGCTGTCTCATAGGTAATTACAACTCGAAGGAGAGTCCGGTCCGACCAACACACTCCACCGATTTCTGGCCCTTTCTGCACATCAGCAGAGGCTTTAAACCAAGTTTTATCCTCAGGGGGAACAAAATCTTGCAGACACTGGTTTCTTAGAGACAGTGGACAGTCTTCAAGAGAACTACAGAGAGAAGCCCTACGCTTAGTGCCATTTTGAAAATAAGAGGCTTTAATATATCCTACTGGAAAGCGAAAAAGGACGTGTTAGTCTTGCTTTCCTTCCAGACACAGCTAACTAGAAAGCAGCCTTTTGTTGTTTGCTGTGTAATTATTTCCAAAAGTTCCGAAGACAGACGTGACGCTGGAGAACATACCCCCTGCATCGCTAAAATAAAGTCCAGTGACCTGAAACATATTAAAAAATGAAGGAAAAAAAAAAAAAAACATCACAAACATATCTTCCAAGGGAGCAATTTTTTTGTTGCCCCTTTGTTTAATTTAGCTATTATTAAGCCTTTTATTTTATTTGGGTAGTTTGTCAAAAGAGCGCTTTCCCCGCTAGGTTTGATCCAGAGCTGCGACATCAAAAAAGCTTTTGAAGTAAAGAGCCTCTCTCAAGTCTCCACATGAAAGCGGCGCAGTGTCTCGGTCGCATAGAGCTGCCTCTGTAAACAGCGGGCCATGCTTCCCTCTCAAGGTCCTCGGCTGGTGACATAAAACAGAGGAGAGGACAAAAGCAGAATAACATCATGTGTGTGCAGCCTGGCCCTCTGTAATTGAACATGGCTCCGCGGCGAGCCTCCTCTCTCGCCATCCCCCTCCCACGGGACCTCGCTCTCGCTCCGGCCGTGTTGTTCTTGGGACACCCACCGTATTTTTTGGCCTTTGAAGGCCGGCATAATTGAGTGGTAATTTGAGACTTATTCTCTTCCCCCTCCCCCCTCTTTTTTTTTTTTTTTTTTTTTTTGTTTTAGCTCATTTATGGAATACGGTTCAAAGTAGACTGGGTGAAATATCTTTCAAAATTTTTGGCACAGAGTGGAGAAATCTCGAAAGCTTTAAAAAAAAAAAAAAAAACGGTTCTGGGCTGCTCATGCCATGGTTTATGGAGATACTTGTTCAGACTAAAAATCTAATTTCTGTCGAGAGGCTAAAGACAGGATGGCTATGAAATAAAATGACAGCAAAAAAAAATAAAAATAACTAAACTTAATGTCATTTAACATTTTGTTTAATTTCTTTTCGTGTACAATGTAATAAACGTACGTTTTTTTTTTTTTTGTTTCTTTTTTCCCCCATACGGTACAATAAATATAAGGCAATTCTATTTACATTGCTTACAAAACTGTACAGGAATATTCAATGTCTATTGCTCACAGATTTCATATCGACTACGCTTCTCGGAAAAGAAAGCATGCCTAACCTTGAGGATCGGCCGCAGCGAAAAAGAAAGAGGGGAAATGGCGAGGAGGGCCATTTCTTTCTCTTCATCAAACCATTCCCCGCTCTGTCAGTGGTCGGTTCTCAGACGGGCACACCGTAATTATGGTAAGACTTAAATACACATTGTAGCAACTGCTCTCTACTGGCCGAGTACCAACAGATAAACACGTTGAATGAAAATAAAGAGTTGTGGGGGCCGAACGCGCACAGTCAATGGTTCTCTCCTCGGGGCCCTGATACTTTTCCAGAAAAATGGGAGGTGATCTCCAGGCCTGCTTTTTAAACGCTACACAGTTTTTTTTTTGTTGTTTTTTTTTCCTCTCCAAAACTGTTCTTTTCATTGCTCGGGCCACTGTTTTAAACAGTTTAATGGCGCAAATTTGTTCCAAATTGCTTGGACCTGGTATGGTTAATAAGAGTAATTTAGCTATATTCTTGTGAAAATCTTGGCATTTTGCACTGGGCAAAAGTGCACAATAACCATAAGTTTTTTTTTTTTTTTTTTTTTTTTTTTTTTTTTTTTTTGGCTACTCCTGCAATCATCCATGAAACACTGTCATGGCTGTCATGTTATTTTTATTAGCTTAATCATAGCCATATATCAGGACAAGACCATTTCCCCCCCCTTGCATTTTCAGGCCTGGTTCTGCTGCTCTATCCCCATGTCACCTGAGCTGTGGCAACAAACACTCTGGGATTGGACGGTGGGACTGCGGCCATTACTGCACTGTGTTTCTTTGGACCAGCCGAGCCAAAACAATCAGTAGAATATAAAGGCCGGGTCAGCGACCACGCTCTGGCAGACTCGGACCTCCTCGGAAGCCGTTGAAAAAGAAAAGAGAAAGCGTAAGACTGTGTTTGGTTTTTCTAGACAAAAACATTGCATTAAAATGGCATAAAGAAGCCACAGTGAATGAAGGGAGGAAAGAAAATTCTCTCTTCCTTAACATTTGACTGTTTAATATGACACGATAGTTTTGCCCTCTGTCTGTTCCCATCACCAGCTCATCTCCAGACGTGCAGGAGCATGGTAGCATGCTAACTTTTTTCCTTGCGGTCGGTGGCTGTTGACAGTGATAATAATGGGGCAAGGAAGGGAGTTCTGCTAGAGAGGAAAGGATGTTACACTCCTTCCTCCACATACAGTCTGTGCCCAAGGTGAAGCGGGCGGTCAAGGCTGTTCCCGGCCGAGGGAGGGTGCTGGGGTCACTGGCCTTCGTCCATGCTGAGGCCCATGCGCTTCATGACGGTGACGCGGGAGCTGCAGTGCGCCGGTCCCCGCAGCAGCTCGGGCTTGCCTTTAAACTGCTCCGCCAGCATCTGCAGCATCTCCTCCAGTTTCTGGTCAATTTGTGAGACCTACAGAAAGCCAGCAGACAAACCAGTGAGGTCTTTTTTTAGTCAAGCTGAATCAATGTTCTGAATTCATGTGCTGGACCTAATATAACAAAAAGCTGTATGCATCTGTAGTACAGTCCTTACCTAAAAATTGCTAAAAGCAGAGGACACATTTCGTTGTGTCACCGTGTGCTGTGCTGCAGTGTTTCACAATGACAATCACTTCACTCTCACTTTTCACTCAGGCTGCCTCTGTGAGTGTTTTTCAATTGACTTTCATTTGTGTTCCACCACAAAGTGTGTGAGACTCATGTTGCGAGATCACTTTATATAGATCTATTATTATGGCCCGGAGATATGAAGCGCTGATAAGACAAAAACTACAGATCCCACAATGCAGTGCACACTTCGGTGACAAACTGAGTGACCTACGTGACTTTGAAGCACGAAAAAAGAATTTCGAGCTGCTTCACAACCCATTTGCCGTCGACGTAGAAACTGCTCCTGTACAGATTCAGCTTCTGACGAGGCAACTGAAGCACTGCATTATGGCATCTGTAGTGATCTCGAGGGATGTGGGCTTCGAGTTTGACACCCCTGCACCACAGCGTTTCATGAGGTAACACGAAAGTAAAACCAATTACGTTTGAGTGATGCAAAATGTGCTGCGATTTGCGCAAAATTGCAAATTTGCGCTGATTGATTAATTCATGGAGGGAATGCTAGTTACATGCTAAACTCCTTTTAATATAGCAGTTCAATTTTAATAGCATTTTTTTTATTAGAGACCTTTAACGCAATCTAGGTATAAAGAGAGATATAATCCAGTGCTACAGATCATGCGTTGCGTACAGAATCCGTCAGCGCGCCCCCGAGAGCGCATCATGACTTCCTTACTGTCACCTGACATGTCTTGCAACTTGCAGTTCAGGGTGCATGTAACCACGCTAGTTATTAGCGATGTTCTTGCCACGTCGGATGTCAACATCACTCGTCACACACAACCCACATGCAAATTCGTCAAAGGACAAGGACGGATCTGCAGACAGGAAATCTGCCTCAGGGATAAATGTGCTAATAACACGCCAGTGTTTTGTACACAGCTAGTGTCAACCAATCAGGTCATCTTATGACTGGACCGGTGTGTGTACAGCAAAACACACAGTCGCTGCTCGGGCCCATCCTCTTAAAATGCGATCAAATGGATCTTGACCGTACTGGACGGATGGGTCCAGTAAGGTCAAAGGTGTGTGGGACATGTTTGTATTACAATGTTTGAGCCATCGCACCGGTCTCTGGGGGAATTATGGGTAAAGAGAAACAGACGGCTGGCGTGGAATTCCACTGAAGACGTGGAGTCTGCTGATTTTTCTTTTTTTTTCTTTCTTTCTGGTTTACTTTTCATTTAACTGTAGGCACAAATCTCTTAAATGTATCAAACCTGGAAATATTTCTGTTACTGTTTGCATTTGGATTATTTAATAGACAGGATCTATGGGGCTATGAAGAGCCTTAACTTAGCACTGCATGAGAACTCCCTTTGCCATAAGTTACAGGACTGGCACAAGCGGTGTAAACAGAAGTAGTACCAAGTAAAATGAACCCGGGGCACGAGTTCACCAGCATCCGGCTTTGGCCCAATGGCTTAACCTAAAGCTGACATAAATATATTTTCATTATAAAAAAAGAGCACATTCACTACACAGTCTAGAGGGAAATATAAATCTTTATCATAAACATGTCTGTAGTAATCTAAAGCGTTATCAGCATTCCAGAGCTATGGCTTTTTTTTTTTTTTTTTTTTGCATGGATCAGGAATTCCTCGACTTGCTCTTGCTCAACAGACCCATGGGGACCTCAGAAAAACAAAAGCCGCCCCCTGGTCTCCAGTGTAGCCAGCTGCAGGGCATGGCCCACTAAATGTCAATTTCCTTTACCTGCCCGTGGTGGACGTGAGGATGTGTGATGGAGACAGGTGAAGTTTCAGTTGTCTCCAACACACGGCATCACCGCCCATCCCCCATCCACAGTACAAAAACAGCAGGCCTTGGCCTTATGGTTTAGAGTCTAAACAGTCCATGTGAATGTTTCTCTATGTAATGTAACCTATGCCTGGTACAAATAACATTTTACACACATGTTCCGTCTTTGCTGTGTTTAAGCGGTCCCCAGTGATTTATTTCAAACATGAACCATAAAGAATACTCAAAATTTGGCTGCTATAACACCAGTTCTGAAGAAAGATATTTTTAGATCTATAATTAAATAGATCTACAGCAGCATTTATAACCGTTTAAATGGGTGTTTATGACTGTGCACTTGCTTACCTACTACAGCTTTTTCTTAAACCTGTGGTGATTTAGCATTTTCCAGTATTCTCCACAAAGGTATGTGTTGCCATTTATTTAGAGCCATATTTAAGTTTAATGTACAATCCATACTTTGTAATGCTGAAAATACTCTTTGCATTTAACGGTTATTACTGTACAGTTAAAGAAAATAACAAGTTGCAGTTAAAGTTGCAAGCAAAACAAAAGAACACTGATCAAATATTGATTATCCCTTAGCGGTTTATTGTAGAATTTGCTTATTTTCATGAAGCAGTGACATGACTCTGTTCTCCTATTGTTCTCTGAGCAGCAATACAAGTTTTGCTTGATCATTCATTGGTCTCTCCCAACTCTGTAAACCAACCCCCCCGTTCTTGTAGCACATCTCTACATGAACATTGTTGTCACTTTCACTTTTTTTATATTATTTTTTTGTGTTTTACACTTTTAGATTGTCCCTTCCTGAGGGACACAATTTCGAAGTTACTGTTTGAAAGAAAAAAACTTGAATGCTTTTCAGTACTGTTACATGCCGCGCCCTGTGGGGCGGGTTTGTTTGTCTTCTGTTTGCCTGCAGAACTGTCATGTGCAGAACGCGTCCTTCCAGCATTGGTGAAGTTGTGGCCCTGCCTATGGTCGTGGTTGGCAGCGTGATCAGCGCGAACGTTCAAAGGAGACGCCCGGTGTACCAGCAAAAGGCAAGGTGTTTATGCTGAGACTGTAGTTCCTCTTTACGTTACTGAATGTTCACTGTACATAATCATTCACGAAATAAACCATACTGAGCACTAAACCTCTCTTCGTGCCATTTGTCCGTGTTAGTGGGCACAAAATGTTTAGCAAAGTACTGTATGTTGCTAGAAATACGTTATATTGTTGCACCTAATGTCCTGAGTTCTGAAATCCCCTGAGGAGTTCCTACAGGACAGGAGCACAGGGGACAGGGGTGCCGTGTGAGACAGACAATGGCCCTTTACATGCTAGGGAGCACGCAGGGCGACAACCTTCCTGCCTCACCTTCCCTCGGCTCCCTGCAAAACAACCCCGCCTAACACTGGACCACTCCAACGGCTGCATGGTGTTTGTTTGTGGTTGTTTACAACAGCAAGTAGCAGGTCAGCAAAGGGCAGAGTTCCCACGCCTCCAATCCTCGCGTCAGATTTTTAAAGTACATTCATCATCATCATCAGTGAAACTTGGTGTACAATGATTAATTACAATATAACCTTTATCCTTACTTTCTTCCTCAATTGGAGTATGAAAGATCTAGGGATGAAAACAAGAAGCGAACAATAACATACAAAAATGTAGACACTGTATAAAACAATGCAGTCCCAATTTCTTTTGCCGTTAAGCGTTTCAGCTATTTTAGCTGCTGTAACTTTTCCATTGGTGTGGTAGGCTCGTGTTCATACCTGAGCCTTGGCCACCCACGACACTGTCACTGGTCCAGGACAGTGACTTGGAACTGGGAACATACCAGGAGAGCTGCCGTTTTGGAGATGCCATTAGCCAGCTGTCTAGCCATTACACTTCAGTCTTCACTCTCAATTCCTTATGCTTACTTATTTCTTCTGATTCACATGAGCCTCAAAGACAAAATGTTCACCTGCCTCCTAACACATTCCACCCACAGTAAGAAGATGTTCCCTGTTATTCACATCATTTTATATTATGTCATCTGTTCTGGCTGATCAGAGTATGGAACCAGGGTTGTTCCTGAGCAAGACACCGAACCCTGAGTGTCTCCAGCTAATTGTAAGTGGCTCTGGAAAAGGGTACCTGCCATAAATGTGAATGTACCACTCTTACAAGAGCCTTCATTTTAATGCGTTGAAATTGGACCGTCTGGACCACTGTCGTTTCTGTGCTACAGCATGTTTTAAGCCTGGTTTAGAAATCTATCGGGATCTACCGGTCAGATGCCTCACACTGCCATCTGTTGGAGGAAACAGAAGATACTTTAGAGGTGTCTTGAGGCCCTGATGGATGTGCACACGGGGGGAAGAGTAAATGACCGAGGAGCTGAAGAGCAACTGGAGTCCGTCGGATCCCTGACACATCACAACGTTCTCCCTGTGCCAAATGGACCCAAAGGTCCATTTACAGTAACAACGTGCCGCAGGTAATAGGGCAGATATCCTAACCTCTAGATTCGCAGAACAAACACGGGCGCTGCGTGCCTTGGTGCCTGGTCCGTGTAAACAAAGAGATATCCTTGAATAGATACCAGATGAATGAAACCACAACACCCGCTCCCCTCCTTCGTTCTATCTTAGTCAAGTTCGGCATGACACAAGGATGCAGTTGGCAGGCAGAGAAGACAAACTACCAGCCAGCGGAATGCCTTGGCAGCCTTTCACAGTAAACTATATGGAAAACAAATTGGAGACAGTAGCTCGGCGGCCCTCAAAAACTGCAGCGACGAATGCAAGGGGGAGGGGACGAGTGAGAGGCCCTGTGGCTCGTGGTGGTGGTGGTGGTGGTGATGAGGATGAGGATGCATTGTCCTGCACTGACCTCCATATGCACACTCACACACACAAACGCAGCAGGCTGCGAGCAGTGCAAACATCTACCCTGTCACCAGGGCTTCCTGTCTCCCTGAACAACAGCTCAAGGTCAGGTCAGGTGAGTGGCGTGGCTCTCCGCCTGCTCGGGCTGCACTCTGCGATGTGTGCCATTCCCCTCTCCTCTTTTTTTTTTTTTTTTTTTTTGCTGAGAGAGCAGAAGAACGAGAAAAATCTGTAAATGTGGGAAATCACGTTGAACAAAAGCACAAAATGCTGGAGGAACCTGACTTTTAAGGTCCCACAATAGGAGCGAGAGGCCACGCCCACGTGAGAGCAGAACAGAGGCGAGACGGAAAGGAAATTCAGGATGTAGGAGAAAGGTTTGTGCCAGGACTTTTACAGGACAATGGACAATGTACAGCACACTCTACGGTAAATGCCATTGTACAGAGTGGCACACAAAGGTGAACTGAGGGTGTCGAGACACTAACACTCATTCACGCAAAAAAGTGATTTTGGCAACTGAAACGTCAAGAGAGGCAAATATCGGAACAAAGGAAAATACTAGATGCTAGGCACCCCAAGCTAAGAGGAACGTGAAGCAAAATTCCAACCAGCCACAATCAGGAGCACAGCACCTATTAAATCGGTAGAAGATAATTTCAACCCCCCAGCAGATAAAATTTCACCAGACCAGGGCAAATTCACGTTTGGGTACGGAGCCTCAACAGGGCCCCGGTCAGGAGACTTGGTGTTACGGCACTAGTGCTGAGCTGGAACGGCTCTTAAGCTCTTTCGATGGTAACCTGAAAGCACGTTGCAAGTCGCTCTGGACAAGGGCGTCTGCCAAATGCCTTAAATGTGAAAGTAAATGTCTTAAGAGACCCGTGCGCCGAAGCTGCGCCGCCATATGATGGAGATGTGCGCGCTAAAGCCGAGAAATTTGTCTGGGCATCCATGGCCAACCAAGAGAGTAACAGGGGGCGCGGGGCAGGGCTCATGGTTAGCCGAGTCGCCCCCTTTTGCCAGGACGAATGGAGTCGGTTAAAACTTCAGCGGGTACAATGTGCCCTTTGTATTTAGTAGAGAGAAGGATGGTGAAAGGTGAGGAGTTTGGTGGTGGCGGAGAGGGGTGGAGCTGGATTTGTACGTTTGGAAGAACGAGACAGCGTGCGAGAGCACCTGACGCACACGATAAGTATCAAGGCCTTTGCCACGTGCCATTAAACTGTAGCCAAAGCTTTCCGATGGGGGGGTGGGTGCGGCCAGCCAAGGCTAATCTCTCTCTGAGGGGGCGTGTGCTCAAAGCGGCTTTTGTTTCAGAGTAGCGCTCGTGAGCGAGGCGTAGTCCTCCCGCCACGAGCCCCCAACCCTCCTCTTTCTCCCACTCGCTATCGCTACTTGAAAACCCCTGTCTCGGGTCCTTGACGGCCCATCAGATTGATGTAGGGCTTGACTGGCTGATGTGCGCCGGAGCCCAGGGCGGCGCGGCGCGAGCGCCGTGTGTGGGTATGCGTGGGAACACTGATGTCTTTCACACAGGAAACAGGCCCATAAATTCAGAGCGAGACGGACCGAGACGGGCTTTGATGTCGAGGCGGGCTGTCCCCATATCTCACGACAGACAATTAAAAAAAATAATAAAAACACACAGCTAAAAGCAGTGGAGATCTGAAGATAAATAAACCTACATCTAAAAGATAATATCTCGCATGGACAAGATGCCTATAATGCTTTCACTTGGGACAGGAGCCAGCCTTCTGGAGAATACCAGCATAACAGGAGTTGACTACTCATCTCATGAAAGGGGGGGATAAAGCAAAATTTCAAGAGCAGAAAACGGTTATGAATTGTATTTTATGATGGCGGTGTGATCTCGATGTTAAACTATAATTGCAATATAAACTAAATAAGTCCTTTAAAAGGCTCTGTGGCCAGTTGCTTTCATAGACATGTGTTCAGGGTGACAGCTGGGAACCCTCCTCTTAACCCTCCCTGTGGTGGGTGAACAAGCCACACCACCACACACACACACACACACACACACACACCAAGGTGAGCGAACATGCTCGGGCTTAATTATCCTTCAAAGTTATTGCGAAGCCGGTTTCGGCTGACTGTCTGGCAGGGTAATTGAGAAGTAAGCCTTCATTCTTTAATCTTCTTTATCTTTGTGTAAGCCTACAGTGGAATTAGCCCGGATAATATGGTGTAAACATAATATGAACAATATTTATCATATCACATCAAGCTGTGAATTTAATCACTATAAACTAATTCCAGCACACTTGAAACTATCATTCATGGCTTGATTGGTAAGTTTTTTTTTTTTTGTTTTTTTGGTAATGCAATAGTAATTCTCCAGCCAGTCAAAAGGCTTTGAGAGCGAACACATATGTGGTTAGAAATGCTACTGCAATTGTAATTCTGATTAATACTGCTACTACAGTAATGATTAAGCCATTAGCCTTGCAATATTTAGCGATCAGAATGTTGGTCACAACACAAAATAATCTGTTTTCATGCCACAGTAAGAACAAAGCCTCCTGCCTGTCTACTCTTGCAAAACCTGCTTGTGGCCTCAAGTCACCCTTTACTCAGCAGCCCTTCAACCCAGAAAACACTCTTGGCTTGAGTCACACGCAGTCGTGCACGCATATGCACACACAGGTTGTCAGCTGACTAGCACAGGTGCCATATAAACATGACAGGAAGGGGACAAATGGGCTTGTTCAGGAGGGTTGGACCTTTGCTCGGTAGTCTGTGAGTCTGCGGGCCCAACAGGAGGGGCTTTATGAAGCAGCTGCTGGCTCTCGTGGCCAATCAGGACAGGCCCGGAGAAGAAGCGCCTTTCCAAACAGCTCTCTCAGCGGTGTAAACCACAGTTCTGGTGATAACACCAAGCAGCTCCACTGAAGCCTCATCTATCTGTCTGATGGTGTCTGTGAGGGTGGGTGAGTGAGTGAGGGAGTGAAAGAGACAGACAGCGACTGTGGAATGAGGTTCCTGAGTGGGCCTATCACCTGTCGCCTGCTTATCTCCAGACGTCCCAGAGTGGTGCGTCAGTCGTGGGCGGGTGTGCCAGCTGATTCTCACCCTGTGACAGATGTAAGCTACGTTCTTTCTTCTGCACATTGCCTACCAGCCCCAGCTGTCTCCGAGTAAGAGAGGAGTGAGACACGGGAGACGCCGCACCCCCCCACACACTCCCTTTAACAACTGTTTCCAAATATAGGAACCTGACCTGTTTCTGCCGCCCATCCTTCATTACTGCTACTGACGTAAGTTGGTCAGGCTTGGCAACACACTTATCACGAACAAGAAAAGCCTGACATGCTCGTTAGCCCAACATGGCTGCTAATCCGAAAAGACGTTGAATCAAACAACTTCCTATAAGTGCATGCATGTTTTCTTCTTCCCTTTCGCAGAAAACATGACATTCCCCTTAATCATCACGCAGCGCCCTACTACACTGTTTGCAAATGGGTGGCGAAGATCTCAGGCTCAGGTGTGGTTTGGATACGCTGGTAAATGCGATACACTCAGGATAAGCCTGACGTCATTCCAAAGAGCTTGTTTAAACATTTGGTCAAGTAAAAACAAGTGGAATCACAGTCTCTGTTCGACTGACCTTTCCCCCTGTTAGTTCACATGGTTCTATAGGAAACTGTCCAGAACGCGTCCACACATTTAAAAGTCCTGTTGTAAGAACTGCACGTACCCAAACAGCAGGACCCGCCCACTGCTCCATATTACCCCATCCACCTGTCCCTTCCTACTGCTCCAGAGTGTGAGTGGGCCTCTCAGCTGCCAGTGGGCTCGGGGGGCTGTTCTTATATATTTAGCACTCAGGGGTGTGGATGGAAGAACTGATTTGTCCAACAAACACCCCCCTGGTGCCATGGGTGGGACCTCAAAAAAAGTTAATATGCAGAATCTCTCATTAAAAAAATGTAATTGCACAGAAATGCCATATTCTGACCCAGTTCCAAGCAGAAATAGTGCACCGAGGCCTGGAGAGTGTCCCTCTCCATAGGTCAGAAAGCACATTGACTTCACATGATGGGCTTCCCTGCTGTGATGGTACTGCGCACACTTCCTTCACTTGGCCGGAACAGTGGACTCTATTCATGATTGTAGGTTGCATTGTCAGGTAGCTGAATGTTGAGTGGGTCGCACCAAATAAAGAACAAATTTGCAATTCCCGTTGTTCCTCGTTTTTCTTTTCTTTTTCCTTCACAGAATCGGTTAACAATGCCCTTTCCCGTACATATTGAAAAAATCTTGTTCTATTGACTACTTTTTCACTATCCAGTTTTAAAGCAGTTCACATTGAACGTACAACAGTCATCCCCCCCACTTGTGACTGACATTTACAGTTGGGTTTCCCAGTAACAGGAAATGATCAAATGTCATTCATATACAGAACCTGCTATTCCTTGTACGGGCGCATTCTTTTACTGGCCAATAGTATTACAGAACACATCTGGCCACAAAGAGAGAGCTTTAGTTCTTCATAATATCTCCTAATAAGCTGCTCAACCTGTAACCATACACATTCCCCACTCACATGACGTGCTGCGTCACCAGCGAGCTAGAGTAGCGTGCGTCTGGAAGTGACTCATAATCACGACACACCCAGATGCCAACAGACAACGCAAACAAATAGGCCTATGGAAACTAGGAATTGCTGCCAGATTTACAATTTTTTTTAAGTCTGAAGGACCATAGGAGAGCATATGAGCACACATCACACAGACTCATTTAGATTAAGCCATTGAAAAAGACATTCGGTACGACTGTAAACATGTAATGGAAATGAGGCATGGGAGCGTGTAGTTACCAGTAAACTGTAAATTAGGAGCCATAAAGAGGCTGGAAAATAGCCTTCCATTCCCCTATGAGGAGCCTGTCCAACAGTGAAAACAGATTTTAGTTTGTGATGCACTCGTAGCGCTGATTCATTAATGTTGAGCAGCTAACCGCTCAGGCACTGTAGCTATGAAAGGATGTCCGCTTCTTGGTTCCCCCATTGGGCAACATTTTTATGTAAGGAAACAAATTTGTCCAAACAAAAAGTCACTAAAAATGGTCATTTATTCTGGTCTGACGAAAAAAACGAAACAAACGGGACTACTGTAAACACAACAGCCAACGTCACCGGTCTTACGGGCAAACAAACACGCAGGGAAAGAACACAGGATCCACTGGTCCGGAAAAGAGAATAATCCAAACAGAAAACAAACAGGGTTGTTTGCCGCGTTGACCTCCTCACCCCCTGAATCGGCCTGACATGAGGGGCTCAGTGAGGTCTTATCAGGATTCAGAGCAGCCAGGAAGTACACAGCCAAGAAAGAGGGCATCATGGGACTGAACGAAATCACTTAGCCACAGATGCATGCTGAGCTGCTACATTCAGTGGCATTTCATAAAAATAAATAAAAGAAAAAATCAAATAGTTGCCCGTGTGTGGGGACGGTGTTTTGCTCAGTGGCACCGTGGCTTTTCGGGACTCAAAATGGCAACCTTCTGATTACGGGTCTGCTTCCTTACACGCTAGGCCACCACTGCCACTAAAGCTAATTATAATGCATACTTAAAGCTTCAGAAAATGAAATAGCAAATCACTCAATCGCTCAGTTGGACAACATTGTATTTGTAAAATTTGCAAAACATTAGAACCCAGGCTCTCACTCCCGAGCGTTAATGAGAGGAAAGCTATAATGGGATAAGTTCAGAGGGCTCCTGCACGTTTTTTCAGGGGCCCAGGAGCCAGACTGTAGTTTGTGATCTGCATTTGCAAAAGTGCAAATGCAGATAACATGGTACTGTGTGCTAAAATGTCTTCGTGTAGCTACGCCTGATTTCCACTGAATTTACAACTCCATTTGAGAATAAGGTCTTCCATCCTCGTGTAGGAATTGTCTCTGGCAAGGACGAATTTTGGTTTGACCCACACAGGAAGTAAAACGCGGCTGTGTTAATTGTGTAAATTCCCATAACGAAGATGTTCTGTTTTATCTGCAGTGTTTTCTGTCGTACACTTCCAAAAGAATTTAAGGTCTCCTCTCTCTTTATGAGAAGTTGCTCACGCCCGGGGCCACTTGGCAGATGAGTGTCCTCGACGTGGGGGGAAAAAAATGAATAAAAAGCAGCATCCCTGTTTATTAAGGGTCTGCCTTCAAATGGGGGGTTTCCAACGGGCCCATAAACATGAGCAATCTAATTAGCTGGCTCCTCTGTGGCTGGCTGGTGCCACGCATGCAGAGAGGGGGTACGAAGCACAGGGACCTCTGGCGCTTCATTGACATGGCAACCCCCAGCCCGTCTGCTGAGAGCGGTTGGGATGGGATGCCCCCCAGCTGTGCGGGATATTTTCTGTCTTCTTCAGCAGTCAAGTGGTCTGCGGTCGGCTCTTAATTCCAGCGTTTAATGAAAAAAAAAAAAACTATTATCATGTCACCGTCACAACGGATCCAAGCCAAAGCCTGCTGACATGCAGACAGCTTGATGAGTTTAGTGATTACGGTGCAGTGGCATAACCATCAGAGACCGGAAATAATGCCCACATGCATCGACTCAGGTTAAACCTCGAATTTAGGCTGTATCTGCTAGAATGTGCGCGGGGTTTAGGGGGTGCAAAGCCACGCTGAAATAAGACCTGTTTTTTCTGGCAGTGCTGGCTCAAGCGCTTGTTCAGGCCAAAGGCTCCACGGCACGCTTGGGACCCGAGAGTTGTGATGTTTTATATGAGCTGAAAAACCTTCCAGGTGTATCATATTTAGTCTGCGTCCTATTCGTGACTTACTGCTGCACTAAAGGCAGCGGGGGGCTCCGCCGGGCGATGGCTAAAGCAGATCCCGGGAGGCTTGAGCCCCTCCGTGCGTCCCCTGCCCCTTTGGCTGGGCTCGCTTGCGCACGCCACAGCTTGCAAATGCATCAGCAGGCCTTGTAGAAGTGTAGTAACGCATGCGGGCGGCTGGTCTTTCGCTTCGGCCGAACCCGAGCGAGTGGCCCGCCTCAGCAACATCTGGAGGGTCCTGGCCCGGGAGCTAACAAGGGAGCGGCTGTTTTCAGCTCTTCAAACATGGGCATCTGAAACCTTCTCAGAAGCACGTGCGACGGGAATCCATTTCCCTGATATCACTCATTTGCCAAAGGGAGAAAAATTTAAGGCCGGGGAAATTTTGCAGGGAATTTCTGCCTTGATTATTGTGTTAGAACTGATTACTGCCGGACTGAAAATTTAATATAACACAAAGGGCTTAGTTACAGATATGATTGACTCTCCCTGCAAAACGTAAGTCACACACCCTTGGTCAAAAAGGAAAAAATTCTCCTCCAATCAAGAATGGAAGGGAAACTGGCAAGAGGGCCGAATAGGCCCTCCCCAAACATAAATAATGGTTATGTGAGCCGAATGAAATGAATGCAATAAACGCACCAGCCAGCCCCCAAACTGTATTTGCTCAGGGCTGCTGTGCGGGGTGGAGGGTCCCCCCGATCAAACACTCTCTTCATCTATGTGTGCTGGAGAGCGCTTCACAAGTGCTGCCGTGTCCTTTTTTCCACACGGGAGGGATCGCCTCGCGCAGCTGTGCAAATCTTAACCGAGGGCGGTAGCGGCAGCTCTCCATCATGCTATCATCCCGCACCAAGCCCCGCCCGTCCAGGAGGCCATGGGGGCCAAAAGCAACAGCCTCTCTCTGTCCACCAGGCTCCTGTCTCTACCGCGCCTCTCCTACCAAGAATGCAGAGAGGTGTGAAGGGTGGGGCTGGCACCCCCAAAACTACAGTCTGGCTCCTGGGCCCCTGAAAAAACTTGCAGGAGCCCTCTGAACTTATCCCATTATAGCTTTCCTCTCATTAACGCTCGGGAGCGAGAGCCTGGGTTCAAATGTTCAGAGAGGGATGTTAGGCAGAGTTCAGCTGGAATGAGAAACAGAGCGGCAGGTCCTGGCTCCGCTGGGCAGTAAAACACCTTCGCCGTAATGCGGAGCAGCTGGACGGCCTCCTCTGCAGGGATAAAGTGCCTGTCTGTCTTCAGCGGCAAAGCCCCCCACTCAAAATGACAACAGTGAATCCTGCTAACGGCCTACTTCTAATATCGCTAACAACAGCTATTTTAAGTGACAGCAGCAGAGCACCGAAATGTACTCTAATAGTCCTATCCATTAAATGGAACTTCCAGAATATGAAAGGTAAATGTAAATTTAATCATTAAATTAAACATTTTTATATTAAAGTAATATTAAGGCTAAAGATTATGCACATTTTATAAATCAATGTCTCACCTTTAAGATCCCATAGTGCCAGTAACACCTTACCCCATTAACTACCAAGTGACATGCTGAACTTCCTGGTGTGGTCGTGTATGAAGCTATGACATCATTTTTGTTAAATAGTCACAGAAAATCCAATCAGACATCTTTGTCACAGAAGGAAACCTGGTAATGAGCAGTTCAGTTAATTTTGTTATTTAGCCCATAATTTCCACAAAAGTAGAAACAGGTCAGGGCTCTTATGGGTTCATGCATTTCAGTTTCTCACAAAGGCTTAAGAACTTTGCATCTTCTTTCAAAAAAGAACAGAACAGGCTACAAAAAGTCCAGCAAACTTCAGATCATTCTACAAATATGAAAGTGAAAAAAGTGAAGTGATTGTCATTGTGAAACACTGCACACGGTGACACAACGAAATGTGTCTGCTGCTTTTAACCATCACCCTTGGTGAGCAGTGGGCAGCCATGACAGGCGCCCAGGGAGCAGTGTGTGGGGATGGTGCTTTGCTCAGTGGCACCTTGGCGGACCCGGATTCGAACCTCTAGGCCGCCACTGCCCCATGAAATATGTGACAAGTTGTCTACTTATAAATAATAGTTTCAAGTGGAAATGCAAGAGTGAAGACCCATGAAGGCTAGATATGAGACAATTATCATACCTTTCAGTCCCAAGAAGGCCAGACATCCAGTAGCATCTCGTGCATCAGCTGGAGCAGAAAGCGCCAAGGGCAAGTTGATAGCAGAGTGATGAGGTCACCACTATAACGTGGTGATAAAAGCCGGACTACTTGACTCTGGTGTACACAATGATTTCACTCCTTCTGACCACTTGGTCTGTTTAAACACTTTTTTTCTCCCCGGGACGGAGAGCGGGAAAGTGCACTCGCCATGCCTTACCAGGAACTGAAACAGTAACAGAACGTGCATGGATTGATTCCCCCATGCTCCCCCGTCATTGGGTTACCTTTTCCACATCTTGGCACAGAGTGCACTGATAAGATAAAGATCATGTTTATCCAGCAATTGGCTATCAAGTGTGATTTATGAGTCCCGAGGCCCTCAGTCCCGGGGCCGTGGAGACAGGGCCTGACGTCAGCGCGTGATTCTGTGTTTTGTGTGAGTTTCCTGGTGTGTTTGTGGTGCGGGGGGAGGGCCCTTTCATTGTTCGTCAGCAATGAAAGAGAAAGGGCCCTTTCTTTCATTGCCCCACGGATCATCGTCCGTGAGAGCATCAGAGGTACTGCTAAAGTTCAGGCTAAAGTTTTCTGTGTTGGCCAGCAGCCATACGAGGGTCGCTTCAAGTTAACACATGATCTCGAAATACTTTGATGTACCTTAAAAGTAGCTCTAAGTGATTAAACCTGGTACCTTGACTGAAGCTTGATAAATGATCTTGGTAAAGGCTTTGGCAAACGTAGGAATATGAAATCCGCCGCCCGGATTAGCGTGGTGTTTCTCTTTTTCTCTATCAGGAAAAAAAAAAAAAACTCTTCCACGCTCGTACATCTTGGCCAGCTCCGCGGTCTTTCTCCCTCCTTCCCTCCCTTTTCCCTCCCTTTTTCGCCTCCCAGTGGACCTTAACAACGTTGCTCTTATTATAAACCATTCATCTGCTCTGCACTGAGTTACTACATAAATCACAGGCTGTAGTAAGCAGCCATTCTCGGCTCTGGCCAGTGAGCTGGAGAAAGCGGTGATTTAATATCAGAGTGCGCTTTGTCTTAGCGTAGCGTCACTGACAGGACACCGCCAACCCTTTCCCACCCCCAGCACCTAATCCTGGACACAGTACTGAAACAAGCATGGCCGGGGAAGATCGCAATCTGCGTCTTTACTACAGCACTGAGGGACTAGGGACAGTTCCGGTGTACGATTAATTATTCCGGCGATTCAGGTTCTGGCATGAGGGAAATTTGGGACTGAAGTATTTAGAAGAACCATAAGTTGTTTACATGGAGTAATTACACTGCTTTTGTGAGTGGCCACTGGTTGAATCTTGCAGCACATCAGGTCTGCACTCGTGGCGCACGTGCATACAAGCTTAACCCTAAACTGTCCAAAAATGGCCCTGGAGAGCACTGGAGTTTCTTGGTATGTGCACGTGACGTAACCATACTAACAATCCGATCAAATAAGCGTGATAAAATTTTAACTATCATAACTAAATAAAACCTCTTAACATGTTGATGATACACGCAAATTCTGCAATTGATCATTAAACTGATGATATTTTGAAAAGTATGTCATTTGAAAAGTATCTGAAATGCCCTGGGCTGTAAAGCTGTCCAATTTATTACTCAACGTGGTACCAATATGGTGCTTGTTTACTGGGACAGTAGTCCACTTTAAAGTATGTAGTCAAACTGGAAAGTCACAGACTACGTTTGTTGCTTGGTTTTTAATTTTTATACCGAACTTGTTGTTATTTTTTTGGTTTGTTTTTCATGAAGCCATCACCTTCCATCACACGTGACCTTTCACGACCAGAACGTTCGTAAGGGCATCCTGTTGTTACTGAATGTTTGTCCTTCCCCCACCACAGGGAGATCTGACCATTTGACCTGGACAGGAGGTCGTACTGTGTAGATGGCTGGCAGCACTGAACACCTATTTAACTTGATGATGTGACATAACTTGATGGAAAAGGTGGCTTTTCAGCATTACTCAGCAATGTGACCAGGGTTTTAGTGGATGGAGTTTTTAGGGAAGTAAGCATAAGATGTGTTTTGTGTGAGCTGTGTTTTTACCATTACTCAGCAATGTGACCAGGGTTTTAGTGGATGGAGTTTTTAGGGAAGTGAGCATAAGCTACATTTACAGAATGATGAGTACTCAAATAGAAAGTTCTGTTCTTGGAAGGACTTTTAATTTTTGGTATAAGAATTAAAGAGAAAATGACACAGCTCTGTAGGAAATAACATTAGGTGGCTGTATTATTCAACCCTAATGGTTTATGTGGGTATGGTCCTTGTCTTTATTTGTCTCAGAAACCTCATGGGGATTTAAAGGCTGGTGAGGGCTAGTTTAGCATATTTAATATTTTGCTTAAGCCTTGGTTTTAAACTGACTCATGGCCTTTTGAGGTTAGGTACAAATGGTTGGACCAATTGGGACCTTGATTGCAAGGCAGTAAGATTGATGAGATGCCGCTTCCAAAATGAAAAAATGCCACAGCATTGCACAATTAACCCATCAGCTTCACACCATGACATGACTGGCATTGTCTGTCACACTTGTCCTTGCATTTGTTCCTCCCCGCCTTATGCAAAGCAGATGCTGAAGACAATGGACCTTTTCATTCTTTTCATGGCAGATGAAATGGCAGCACTTCATTTCGGACAGCATGCGATGATTCAGCCCACTTCTCCCATGCGCCATCGTTAGCGTGCGCTTGTGCCAAATACATTTGCAAACCTTCAAAGGACCAGGAAGAGAATGCGGACACATTGTTGCACTCAAACCACAACACACCACTGGCTGCTGGATGAACATCTATTTACCAGTCCATAAGGGGATTATAAGAGCATTGTGGTGCTCCTGCCGGCATGGAGAGGGAAGGCAGCCGCGTTTGTGTGGCTTTGTTCAGCGCTGCAGAGTGACTGTGGGAATTCTGGGCACCCCAAGGGACATGCTCCTCCGCTTTTTCATGCCTTCATCTCTCATTAGAACCACAAAGGCCAGCGTAACGGCCAAAACAGGGGCATGGGACCTGGCGTCTCGCAAGAGCAAACTGTCATAATAACTGGTTGGGCCACACAAACATGTACAACTGGGGCCTTCCCTTGGAGAAATAAGCCCCGGCGTGCCAGGCTGGTAATTGGTGGGAAATAAAAGGGACGGCCAGCGCATCTGAATCAGGAAGCTGTCAAGTGTTCCTCGTTGCTTTTCTCTGTAATTAAGACAGACGCTGTCTATCTTCCCTGAGTGTCGAGGGCAGGTTTGTTTGTTGTCCCTTTGCCTTTCCTGTCGAGAAGAGGCTTCTTTTAGAGTACCGTCTTTTGGACTTCCTCCCACCTGGTCACAAACACACACACCTGTCTACAGAGTTAAAAGACACCTGTCTACAGGCACAGTCTGTCATTAAGCAAACACGCTTCTCTTTAATTGGATTTCTACAACTCAGCCCGTATGGTAAACAGTCATCAGCAGTGCATGAGAGCACCTGGAAAAAAAAAAAGAAAGAAGAAACCAAATAATAATGTGCACGCTTCAATTTTAGGCTGAGATATTTCCACCCTCAGAGGTTTCAGTGAAATGAGTCAAAACCTCCCACGGGCGTTTGGTTCTCACGTTCATCTGGGTGAGCAGAGATCTAGAGTCATATGAAAGAAAAGTGGAAGTGTGATGCTTATGTGTCATTTTCCAGATTTAAAATGTATACTTTTTTTTTTATACAGCATTCATTGGGTAGCATCCTGAAACACCCTTTTGCCATTTATCTATGTAATTCGTAAGTTCCAGAGGCAGAAAGCCTTTAGTCTGGCCTGCACCTGCCCGATGCTCACCCGAGATCGGTGCTCTATGGTTACCTGCTCAGCATTGACCGAAACCTGAACCAGAGCAGCTGCCTCGCTATACATGGGCTGAAAGGTTAAACCTGGAGAGCAGTAGTCCTGCATTCAGTGTGTTCGTCGAAAACCCTGCTGAAACATGGATGGCATCCACACTTCGCTTGTAAAACCCCTAGGTAAGTGACCTATTGGTTTGAGGACAGTGATGATCAAAGGGTCTGCTTACACAGTGAGACAAGGCTGCTGCCAGACTGGGGTCAGAGGGTCAGCATGTTTATAATGATAGTATGCATCATTGCATTTTATGACAGCACTGAAACATGATTAATTTTTATCTTATTCAATGTACTGAGTTCTAAAGTGGCAAGAAACTTTTTCTTTTTATTCCATCATACACATATAGCTGAGATGACCGTCTTTTGACTCATAAGCCCCCTGTGTACTATCACCAGGTCACTGGGTCAGAGTGTCTGCAGCTGGGGATCGGCACCTGGGGCACTGTGTATGAGAAATGTGTGCTGAGCAAGTCACGAGCGCGTGGAAGATGAATCAGACCCAGGTTTCAGCGGTGCACAGTCAAAACACAGGAAACCCTCTCTGCCTCTTCTCATTTATGACCTTTGTCACTGAGGTGAGGAGGCCAAGTCGACTCAGGGGGAGGACAGGCTGTCAGACGGCTAGAAGAAGTTATCAGATGAGGCCTTTTACTGAATGTGAGGGGCAGATTATACTGACATGATTAAAAAGAAGCATGTACAATTTGGTGCAGAGCGTTAACAGCTGTACTTTTTTTCCCCCAAGAGCGTTAGCCATTTTGCTGTACAATCCTCACGCCACATATGTAAAACTGTAGCAAGTCTAAGCAAGAATCTTTATTCTGGGAACTGAGAGCATGTTATTTACCAACTGAAATGCATAATAAGGGCAAAGCCTCAACAGAGAACAGTGTTGTGTGCTAATTTACTCTCCAAACCGCAGTCAATTACTGGGGCGCTAGTCACAAACAAGCACAGAGAACGAGGGAGCGAGGGGCGGCGCTTCTTTCAGCACCAAGTGGGGCATCTCTGTGCGGCAGTCAGTGCAGCCTAGCGGAAGGAACACGCATTGGCGTTCCTTGGTGACACGTGTGCGACAGTACGTTGACTGCAAACTTGCAGATTTGGGCGGTGACCCATCTTGCTACCTGCATACGAAGCCACCTGGGGGGAGGGTTAGAAGGATGGGGGGAAGAGAAAGGTAATCCTGTTGACATCTAGCTTTAGTGCAACATGGCTGCAAGCCTCAGGGGCCATTGACGGTTCTTCTGGGCTGATAGTGTCCATGTGGGACGCCACAGGGAAACGTGAGACAGCGTGCAGCCGTTGTCCGTCCTCACAGCTTCGGGGTCTTTCGTAAGCACCCAGCGAGATGCCATTGTGTTCTGCGGGGGAATCCGATTTCCCCTCAGCAGCGAACTTTAAACCTGAAAAGATAGGGGATCTGCTGAAGCATTTATCTTATCTGCCCTTGGTTGGTGGCTACCTGTCATCCCGTGGAGCTGTCATCGAGCCGGCCTGCCAGGCACGGAGACGCCGAGCCCCACCGCTCATGTGCGCCTGGATAATGGCACATGTTTAGACGGGGGAATTAGCTGTTCTCCCGCCCCCTACTGACTCTAACCAGGAGAGAGAGAGTGTGTGTGTGTGTGTGTGTGTGTGTGTGTGTGTGCAAGCAGACAGACAATAAAGTGGCAAGAATCCAGTTTCTCCCTCACACACAAAAATACACACAGCCACACCATCAAGTGCACATATATATAATTTTCTGCACACATAGCCCAGTGTTGGAGAGCTCCGTAACAAGCTGCTCTTTGTTTGGCCTGTCACAAATTGCTCAAAAAAATAGCAGAGAAAAAAAAAGCAGCACGAGGAATGGAAACCGACAAAGCCATGCAGAGTGAGCGGCACATCAATTAAAGATCATTAGAGAGAGAGGATAATTAGATGGTGAGGGAAAATACTATGAGCATCTACTTTGAGAGCGACTGGTGGTGAGGGGTTCATTTCCATCTCATTTAGAAGAGCTCTATTTCTGCTGCTGACGCCAGTGTGGGACTATTGCAGAACGCTCAGTCAGCTTCATCACAATTACTGGGGATGTCAATCGGTTCACAGATAAGTAAGTGATACATAAATAAAAATGAAAATATACACACAAATTCCGCACAGGCTGGTCGCAATGCAGCCACAACAACATCTGTACCCTTTTGGGATGGTGAAACGTACACCGCATGTTTGATGAAATGCAAATGGTGAAATTTAAGTTGGTGACTAAGGAACTGGCCCTTGTTTCGATGGTTCAGGTGTTGGGCGGTGAGCGGGCAGACAGGGGCAAACAAGCAGTTTCTTTGGCTTGGTGTGCAGGAACAAGGCATTATCCCATTATGTTCTACTGTTACCTTTTTAATGAAGAGCTGTAAGTGCCTCATTTACAAGCAGCGGCGGCATTTTCCATTGTCCTCCATTAATGGACCGTCTCTGCGTTCCCCGGCCGTGCCGATGGAAATAAGTAGCAGGCGGATATGTTAGTCAGTGGGTTGGGAGAGAGTCCAATCCATGCCCATACCCTGAACACATCCAGACCAAAATGGTCCTCGCAAATCTAAACCTGAAAGAGTCATGCGTGTGCACCCAGATTTTCACAGCCAGCATTTTAAATAATTTATCTGATCAGAAAACATAGGTAATTCTTAAGTAACAGATTGACAGGTCATGTGAAACTCACTTAGCCTGGTACAATGACCTGTCAGTAAGGCATGATAATGATTATGGTGTGCTAGATGTCACAATGTGAAGTTGAACGTGAAGTGAAAGTGAAAGTGATTGTCATTGTGATACACAGCACAGCACATGGTGACTCAACGAAATGTGTCCTCTGCATTTAACCCATCACCCTTGGTGTGCAGTGGGCAGCCATGACAGGCGCCCGGGGAGCAGTGTGTGGGGACGGTGCTTTGCCCAGTGGCACCTCAGTGGCACCTCAGTGGCACCTTGGCAGATTGGGATTTGAACCGGCAACCTTCTGATTCTGGGCCGCTTCCTTAACCACTAGGTTACCACTGACCCAGTTGAAGGGAAGGGAAGTTGATGGGAAGGGACGACTTGAGCACCCATTCAGATCCCGAAATCATTGTGGGGTCTGTCGGGCCAAAAGAAGTCCAGCACTTCCAAGGAGCATAGGAATTCCTACCATTTCTACAAAATCCCTTAATAAGCTTCCCATCCAGCGAAAGGGCTGACTGCTCACTCTAACTGACTAGGTATTGACACATATAATCACACGGGATGAGAGATTTAGAAGATGACATAATCACCAGTATTTTGCTAAATCATTACTATTTTTGCACCACAAGTGCTGCTTAATGACAGGAGAAAGACCCAGCAATGATTGGATTACAAACGTCCCGACAAGGAGGGGGGAGTAGAGGTAGAAGTTTACTTGCTCTGTATGTACAGAGAGAAAAATGTCTGTTTCTTCCTCATCTGGGAATCATAACAGGTTCACAATCAACACCATGTACTTTTGTGACTTTGCTCCAGACTCGGAGCTCTAAGTCAGCAGCAGTGAAAAACAGGAAAGTGTCTGAGAGAGCAGCTTCCCTTGCTCCTCTGATGTGTCTGCAGTCATTCTACTCAAACCCAGTGAACCCTGGAATTAAGCCAGCTTCTTCTAAAGTTCTGCATCTCAATAAGGTGCCACCAGTCTCTGCGTACAGTGTATACAATAGACAAAGGGGCGAAATCACCCACAATAGATCAGGCCTTCTGGTTATTAAGCTATTTTGGTCCCAGCCCCAATTGTACATGCATATAATAGGTATTGAATTGAGGAGTTTCCCCTAATACCTTAATGCTCTATAATCCTGCCCGTAAACACACAGGAGCAAGGCTAGCGAAACTTCAGACAATACGGTTCCTCCAACCCCTGCACGCCTGGGTGGTCAATCTGCAGCCGAGCTCTGAAGCTCCGCCCCTCAAACGGAAGCGCACCTGAGTAGCACGCTCAGCCGACGCTTCCAAACTTTGCTGCTTTCCATTCACCTGGTGACCCCTTTACGATGTCAAACTTCCTAGTTCGATTCAGCAAAGATCATTTGAACTGTAAATTAATTTTTAGAAAAAAAGAAAAAAAAATCACTTCACATGAAAGACTTGAATTGTCTGTGTTCCAGTGTTTTTGTTATATATACAAAAAGCATTTACAAGCTGTGCTAGGTACCCACAATTTTGCGTCAGGCCCTTTTTTGTATTTGTAAATTATGGAAATCTTGATGCTCACTTAACTATTTACAGACGTGTTAGCCAATGGTGCCCAACTTTCTGCATGCCACTTTATGAGTAGGTAGAATTGGGAAAAGTGTTGAGAGCTTATCACTGGCTGGGCCGTATGGTGAGTGACACAACTATCTCACAGAGAGCTTCACTTCCTCTCACGCCTTCTTTCAATCTGGCCCCATCATCACTTGAAAGCACCACAGACAATTGCGCAGCCTCAACATTATCTCTTGGACCAGGAAACATCTGCTTTCAGAGATATTTATGCGAGTAAAGTGGGGGTATTTTAAGAATCACACTCTTAAAAAAAAAAAAAAAAGATCAGCACAAAAGTGCTGACCGAGGCAGTAAAACATACTACGGCGCGATATCTGCCCGAGTATCAGGGTAATTACGGCCAGGCACATTTAATATACAGCCGCCAGAGTCTACTCTGCAGATGGAACGGACGCGGTCTCCTGCTCCGCAGAAGCTCCTAATAATCGTCTGGCTCCACGGCAGTAATTAGTGACAGTAGACAGGCACGCCGAATTGTGCCTCAGAGCAAAAAGCTGCACCAGTCCCATTAGTCATTTGCATGGTGGCGGTGGTGGGGGGTTATCTCCCAAAGCAGTACCGACCATGCCCCCCACTACACACACACACACACACACACACACACACACACACACACACTCGCTTCTCTTACTGTGCTCCGGCGTTCTGACTGATTCACAACCCTGTGACCACAGCCCGGCTCTTACCATTCCATTTGACCGGGCTCAGCCCCATTCTGACTCGTCATCAGATTCCCACGCGCAAGCGAGCAGTGGAGTCGTACCTTCTCACACAAATACACAACTGTTTGCACAAAAATAACCTTTATTATTATTAATTAAACCACAAGGGTAACTTCAATGAGGTTTCTATAAACCAATTTTAAGGTGGGAGGGGCATGATATGCATGACTGACTGACAGCTCTCACGCACCACACCTTTCACCCGCCTTCTAGTAGTGAACAGATGTGATCTCAGCTGCAGACATCTTGGTACCAGGACAACAAAGATGCAGACAGATTATCAGCATTCAGGCACTGTGATGGCTGACTAGTTTTATCTAGTGCCGGGAAAAGGTGGACGCATGACTTTAACTTGACCTTAGCAGCGATGGGGCAGACAGTCAGGTCACGTGACCGAGCAGCAGAGGAAGACCTCGATCCCTTTCACTGACCCATTGCAGTGAAGAAAGAGAGAGGGAGAGGAGAGAAACACAGGCTGTTATTGTAGTAGAGTCTAGCTCCCTCAGTGTATAATTTCGAGGGTGGAGTGCGTATCGGGTTTCCCAGCAGCTCGCTCCTTGTTTTTTTTGTTTTTTTTTTTTTCCGCTTCTTCGTCTTTCGAATCCGCTAAAGAAAGAAAGGGAGCCACGCATGGAGCATTGTTGCCGAGATGTAATGCAGTGTAACACAAGTGGTGGTTAACCTCAGTGGTCAGAGATGGGGAGAGCAGAATATCAGCCGCTGTTTTTTTTTTAGCCGCTTTTCTTTTTCAGTTTTTTTTTTTTTTTTTAACCTTTATTTTACATACAAACAAATAAATGAAGAAAGACTTTCCCTGCTGCAAAAAGTACCTGTGGCGGTCCAGATAAGTGGCTAAAATCTGCATGATTTCACGTCAACATTGGTGTCTACTGACGCAAACCACAAAAGCGGCACCAGGTTTCAGGCCCAGCGAGCAGATATCAGAGGAAGGGGAGGGAGGAGGAGGCCCGGCTGCCCCTGGCCTGCCAAGTATCCACTGAACCTTCAGGCAATTTCAAGGTGTTGAGTGAGGAGCCTGCAGACGGCCTTTTTTTTTTTTTTTTTTTAACATGAATGCAGGGTGGAGGGAAAACGAGAGCCAAGAGAAGATGTGAAAACACAGGAAGCTGCGTTCTGGAGGCGTTCTGAGAAAAAGAGAGAGAGAGCGTGAGAGATAGTAATGCATAGTGTATTTGTGAAAACGAGACACTTGCGTGCGTACGAGGCTCTGCGGTTTGCTCTGAGGAGACACGCCTTCATGAGACGTGACACCCAGACATATGCTGAAATGTACATCAAACACCTGAAACAGAACTGTATACTTATCTATGCATGAAACAAGCACGTGTGCAAAACAGGAAACGTGAAAGAAGGAACAAACGAACGTTGGGGTAGCAGCTTGTAGTGAGACTGTGTGTGTCTCAGGGATGCATCCTCCTGAGACAACATTGGAAGGTCCAGCCTAATGAGAAGGATCTTCCAACCTAACCCATAATTCATTGTGCAAATTTATTTTTTCAGAAGATGGGCGTTACACTCAGGATCACCTTCAGTGAAACTGTTTGTAAATGGCTCTGGCGTTTTTTTTTTAAATGTGGAGCTGTTGTAATCATACATAGGCTAGGGGCCTCATAATCAGAAGGTTGCCGGTTCAAATCCCGATCCGCATAGGTGCCACTGAGGTGGCACTGAGCAAAGCACCGTCCCCCACACACTGCTCCCCGGGCGCCTGTCATGGCTGCCCACTGCTCACCAAGGGTGATGGGTTAAATGCAGAGGACACATTTCACTGTGTGCACTGTGTGCTGTGCTGCTGTGTATCACAATGACAATCACTTCACTTAAGATGGTCTCATTTAGCTCACGGAGGCTGCAGCTTTGTAAAAAAGGCTGTTTAGACAGAATCCTTTAAAATATCTGGTATGCATCTGATTTAGTTTTTTATCATGAACATAATAAATGGAAGCACATGCAAGTACACTGTGACATCAGATTAATGCTCAGTGCAGCAATCTGGGCCAAAGTCATGCATTAACATTTAACATCAGTGTCACTACCACGGAGGAATGAGTTTGCATGGTTTGCAGGTTGTCTTGGATGGTGCGTGCAATGCAAAGTTGACGAACCATTATTCAGTTTAAATGGAATGGAAACGGTCTCCATGGGCCGTGACAATACTTCTGCCTGGCAAGTGGGGAATAGTAGAAAAGTTTAATCCAACTGCAGTTAGCATCTGTAGCATTATGAAATTAGCTGTTTCAAAGATTTCCCATATTTGCACAATACACAACACAAGGAGAAGTGAGAAGCTGTAAGTAAAACAAACACAATGTTATACAATGCGAACTTAACATTAACCCCGCAGCACAGAGAGGAAAAACAAGGGTTTTACTTAAGAAGAATAGAAGGCCCGGGGAAAAAGCAGTCTGAACGTAATACGTCTCGGCTACAGGCAACACAGTGGCATCCTACAGAGGCAGTAAATGCAGCGTGATTACAAGTACATTTATAGCATTTGGCAGCCGCCCTTATCCAGAGCAACTTACAGCATGCAAGAAAAACTACAACAGAGTGAAATAAAATTATTGTTTTTTTTTTGTCCTGATGAACCAGAACTAATTACATGTTCGTGTTATTGATGATAACATGAACATGTTATCATGTTCATAGTTTTTCTTGCATAAGAAAGTTAAATTTTCTCTAAACAGGAAGGTCTTAAGCTGCCATTTCAAAATACTCAGCAACTGTGCTGTTCATTGCACCATCTGGGGGCCAAGTATCTTCCTCATACCTTCATCAGTGGAGAGACCAGGTGTGCAGAACTGGAGGATTGGAGAGTGTGAGGTATAATAAGGATTAGTAACAGGTAGTTACAGCACTAGGCCATCTGAACCACTTTATCCTATGTATTTTTACTCTCTTTTTTTAAGAGAAGGTCCCACATTGAGGCAGTAATAGGTTTTGGTGAACATTGCCACATTAAAGGCACACACACACACACACACACACATATATAAATGCACATATAAAACACATATTAAAAATACACATATAAGCTCAATCAAAAACACAATCTGGCACAGATTCAAACACAGCGCCATCAGGGTTAACAGTGACATTTACACTTGCGGTCTTCTGCAGTGATTTCTACAGCTAGGACTTGCTGGGTTTACATTTCTGCCCCCACTGAGCCTGATTTACAGAGGCTCCAAGCTGGGGTGGCAGCAGAAGTACTTAGTGCTCGGCCTGCGGGAACTCAAACGCATTGGGGACCAATAAAAACAGGCCTCTCCTGCATCCTATGTACCTCCATGCCTCCTAGGACTTTACTAAAAGAGAGAGTCTAGCCAATGAGGGTCATGCTAAGAGGGAGGGGTTCGAAAAAAAATAATAAAATGCGTGTTAAAAAAAAAAAACACGGTCCTGTGACGTGTATCCAATTAAAAGGGAAACGTAGTGTCTGTGTTTACAGCGACCCTCCGACGCTGGGCACGAGAGGCTGGGAGACAGCTTGGCTGCATTCCTCCATTATAGCCCAATGATGAATGTGCTGTGAATTCTGTACACGCACCACAGTAAATACCACAACATGCTGGCTACCTTATAACTGCTGTAACCTAATCCTAACTTTAAAAACAAAGACTGTAAAATGGCAAGGGCCAAAAAATAAATAAATAAATAATTATATTATTATTATATATATATATATTATATATAATAATGCTATATATATCTATATATATATATCTCTTATATCATATATATATATATATCTATAATCTATATATATATATCTATAGATATATTACTCTAGTATATTTTTTTTTTTTTTTTTTCTTTGTCTATCTGCAGCTTCTACCATCACTGTGAGTACAGCGAGATCCAGCACAGCCCAGTGATCTCAGGCTTCCTCTCTTTGTTCAGTCCACTCAAGTCAGCGTGGCCAGACATGTAGGTCATATCTGCAGTGCACCGAGAGCATGGGCTGAACCCAACCCATTGGACAGAGGGAAAAATCTTATTGTACGTGACTTCACTGAAGTTCTTGGGTCAGTGAAGGCCAAGCAAATTCACAGGACACCAAAGTTCACCTTAAAAAGAGAGGGGGCCAGAAATGCCAAAATTGGATTATAAGCACTTCGCAAAGTGGGATGGTGAAAACCAGGCAGCAGGTCAGACCTTTAAGCCAGGTTTCAGCGAGATAGCTGAGGGATAACGGAAGAAGATTTTCCATTTTCTTTGTTGGGACGGCAGAGACCGAATGTTTACATGCGAACAAACAGGATACATCTGCTCAGTAAATAATCAAGATCTCTCGCTGGGGTTAATGGCAGATGCCACCAGAGAAGTCCACCCATCAATCAATAAATCCTTGCAAAACAAAATAACGTCCCTTCAACATCCTCTAAAGGCTTTTTTTTGTGTGGAGATGTGTAGGACATTCCAGTGACGTTACACAAAATGATCTAG
The DNA here is from genome assembly GCF_900700375.1 of Denticeps clupeoides. Taxonomy (NCBI): domain Eukaryota; kingdom Metazoa; phylum Chordata; class Actinopteri; order Clupeiformes; family Denticipitidae; genus Denticeps; species Denticeps clupeoides. Next base: position 4,642,017 of record NC_041723.1, on the reverse strand, counting down.
ACATCCTAGGGACATTATTACAGCACGTTCATAACAGCCAGATACAGTGGGGTAACATTGGGTTAACGTTAAGATCATGTTTTTTTTTTGGTGAGGACGCATTCGCACGACTTTACACAAAAGGGTACCAAAAACACAAATAGTAACCTCAGACAAGACACATTGTATACAATGACCCAACGGAGACATGATACAAACAGGGTAGTTTTATACAGATAACAACAGGTCCACACTCTCACGAATCAAGGGAACACAGTTCACAGTAAAATCCGGTCCAGATGTGGATCCAGATTACCCCACAAGGTTAGTCCATGACACCTCTGTTATTACTAATACTATAAGTAGTTATAATAATAATGATTGATGCCTTATATGACACTTATTGTTGCTAACTGGTGTCGGAAGGGGGAGAAATAAACTCTCATATCATCCTATTGAGGAGTGGCATGACAAGTGGGTGGAGCTAAATCTCTTCTGCGCTAGTCTGAAATTCTCACCAGTAAAATCCATTGTGCTGGTATGATGCTAGTCAGCTTTTGCTGAAATGCCATGAAATCAGAGCTAGAACTTGCAACTCAGACTTTACTGGTCAACTTGGATTCACTTCTAAACTACAGTTCTTAAACTACACCAAAGAAATTTACTCTTTTGTTGTTGCTCACCTCTGCAGAACCTCTTGAACCACAACACTACCACATCATCTTGTATTTGAACATGACGCTGTAAAAGGCCTGATACAGGAACCCTGTTCTGCAGGGGTGCAATGATAAGGAAAAAGACTCCTGGACCATCCATGACTCCTGGGAAGGAACTTTATAAAGTCCCCAAACTTCTCACCTATCAAGGCGCTCATAAAAGCTGACTGATGTGGGGTTATTTACAACAAACGAGCTGAATATTCGACAAAAATCCCAGAGACACATGGGGAAGAGTTCAGTCATTTAGGAGTCTTCCCATTTTCCCCAGGCAAGTGATCCCACCCCACCCCCCTTTTCCACTATAAAATGGCCTCATTAACTAGCCTGAGGCTCCCAGGGAGTCTCTTTGAAAGCCAAAGTCAGTTGTCTGAGCCCTGTGGGTGAGGAACAAGGCAAGAACACAGAGAATAGACACTGGCCTGGAAGCACTCTTGAGTAGGTGTGGACTTTCCTGCGCTCTTGATGTCTGGCTAATGAGTTCCAGTCTGATAGGCTTCACAACGAGGACGTGGTGTACGGCTGGCCGGCTCTGTTTACTGCCTCTCAGACAGGGCCGGGTCAGAGAACTGTATGTATACGCCACTTTGGACAGTCTGGTGCATGCAAGACAACAGCAGCGTACGTGTGTGCGCGCGCGTGTGTGGGTGTGCGCGTTTATGGCTTTTTTCGACTTGGCTAAATCGAAAGGTCTGCAGCAGTGTGTGTACGTGCCACAGAGAGGCTAGAATGGAAGTCTAAACAAGGGGTCTGGGAAGGCAGAGTAGATGCAGGCTGGAGCAGACCATGGAAATTCTTTGCAGATGGACTTTTCACAAACAAAACCATGCGAAATATGCTTGCTATGCACCGCTGGCATCACTTAAACAAAGCTTACCCTACCTAATTGCGATGTCAAGACAAAGGGCCCGCTTTCACAAAACAACTGTTCATTCTTTTACTGAACATGGAGTCTGAAGATGTGCTGTACAGGCTGAGCTAATGCACAAATATTAACGGCACACATAAACCTGAGTGTTGAGTAAAGATGGCATTAGGCGGCTATTTGATGATTTAAACCCATTTAGCCTTTTGCTCTCGCCAATAAATGTTCAAAAAAGTAAATCGGGTTTGTGGCAAATTCTGCTTGTGGAACATTAAGTGTGCGGACCACCAGCCTAATGTAATCAAACGTGCTGGTTTATGTGTGTGGAGTGTTAGTGTGTTGTGATGTGTGGAGAGGGACGTTTCGCGGCGAACAGGAGCTTTTTACAGTCACAGGGCATTGCCAGCTTAGTTGCCACCTTACCTTCTCTAAACTGTCCTTCAAGACGACAGCCTTATGCAGTCAGTGCGAGCGATGCTTTCTTTATTATTATTCTCCTACCAGAAAGACTCTACGTTACGGACTTTTTATATACATATATATTTTAAAGATTTTTCTGCCTCGCAGACAGGACGGCAGCGCGAAAAGTTAAGACTTGCAATCTGTCTTCATAAAGGCTCAGTCAGGGCTGCTGGGACAGAGACATGTTTGTTGTGAATGCGGCTTTGTCCATCAGGTATATAAATCACTGTCGGCCTAAAGCGCAGCTCTGACACATTAATAGAGAATTACTCAACACTCCGCTGATCGGACGCCTCAAGACGTTCACTGGTGCTGCGGAGATGGATGCTTTCATGTTAATGTGGGAGCACAAGAATAGGGAAGTCTGAAAAAGGGGGAAAGGCTGGTGGCTGCCACATGCTTTACAAAAATCCACAGGATGGTTTGCATGCATTATTTATATCATTTTATTCATTCATCTGACCCGCTTATGCCTTGCAGAGAGTAATTATGGGGTATGACTTGGATTTGTAACTCTGTGGGTTTGAACTCTGTGGGATGGCTATTTGATAGACCACGATCTCAAAAGGAGCTAAAGGACTGAGCCCTATAACTCGCTCCCTGTAAAAAAAAAAGAATGTCCAGTGTTAAACCAGTAAAAACTCCAAAGGGTGGGTGGGGATACTCTTTTGTACGAGATGAAGCGATGAAATCGTAACAAAAACACGGTGTCTGGATCTAGAAGGTCAGCGTTATATGATGGACAGCTGGACAGATGTTGGACAGAAACTTGTTTGTCTGTACCATGTTTTCAGGAACATTACTACATAATGATCAGAAAAATAAAAAATGTATGATTTCCAGCTTCACCTAAACAGGAGGCTAGAGGAAAGCTCCCCTGCAATTTGAACCATGTTCCTTGCATGTTTACTATATGGACATACCAGGGGAAGAGTGGAAGTATTATCCTGAGGCTATTATTATTGTTGGAAAGAGGCGCAGAGGCTGGAAAAGCCTCAGCTAGGGGTCAATGGGTCCATCCACCTGCTTGCCTGAGGTCATGAGGAGCTTCCCACTCACGTACTAAAAAAAACACGTAATACCAGGTGTGTCTCAGCAGCCAGGTCGCAACAAGCCTCCTCCGGCTTACTCACTCGTTCTCCCAGCATGCAATTTCCTCTACTACCAACCTCTGCTGGATCAGAGTCTCCTCTCCCTCACTCGTGTGGCACGCCGCTGCTCGGCCGAATCCCTGTTCCACCCTGCCTGACAGCCAGATTAAATCAGTCCTGTTCACTGACATTTACATTTACAGCATTTACCAGACGCCCTTATCCAGAGCGACTTACAATCAGTAGTTACAGGGACAGTCCCCCCCTGCAGCAATTTAGGGTTAAGTGTCTTGCTCAGGGACACAATGGTAGTAAGTGGGATTTGAACCTTGGTCTTCTGGTTCACAGGCGAGTGTGTTACCCACTAGGCTACTACCACTTCTCATTCTCATTCAGGATGAGCATTTTGGACGCAGGTTTGTGCAAACACGCGTGCACACACGCACACAGACAATTAGCAGCGCAGCAGTGAACTCAGTCTGGGGTTAAATTACTCCATCGGCAGGATGATGTAAGAGCAGGATGCTTGCGTTGTTGCTTGGCTTTGTGCATGTATGATACTGGGGGTGTTAGTTTCCTAGCGGGTAACACACTCGCCTATGAACCAGAAGGCCACAGAGTCACCATTGTGTCCCTGAGCAAGCCACTTATCCCTGAGTGTCTCCAGGGGGACTGTCCCTGTAAATACTGATTGTACGTCACTCTGATTAAGGGCGCCTGATAAATGGCGTAAATATAAATGCCCAATATTCATACATAACAAGGCACAACACACACAGGCAACAATCCTGGTGATATTTGCGTGTGACAATACCCCTGCATGGAAAATGGGAGCCCAAGTTTCCGGCACTATGACAGATGTCGCACATGGGCAGTGCACTGCTAATGCTACAGAATTTATTTTCTTCTCTGATACAGATACAAAGTGACTGCTTGCTAGTTATCTGATGTTGAGGAGGAAGAACTAACTCCTCATCCAGACCTAGTCTTTGCTGTGTAATAATTTCCGACACCTAGAAGACACAAAATTTACGTTTAAATTGGCAGGAGCCACAGCGGATGAACGACAGCTCTCACACACCTTACTTGTTCACTTGTATACTTTTCACACCGATTCCTTCCGTTCTATACACTCCATTTCTCCAACACAAATGTGATCTTTGCTGCAGATATCTTTGGGCCACGCCTACAACCAGCACCAACATGCAGGTTATCAGCATTTCAATCAAGCGTTCTGGTCGTCTACCGGACAAAATATACAAATTCACAGAATACGCTCACGTCACATACTTCCACAGCTGGAACTATGCGTCTGGCAGAGCTCTTCACCTCTCGCCTCGGTCTCCTTCTTTCTTTCTTTTTTCACCAGACACATGGCACAGCTGGAGTGAGAATGCAGCCCACCATCTTCTCCTCTGGCCATTTTGAACAAAATTTCATGTATTTTATTGTACAGGAAAGCAGCTATTGATCACTGAGCTTTGGCTGCGATTTCAGTCTGCCCTGAATGGGGAACAGGGGCTCTATCTCTAAAACCGGAACACATCACGCCCACCTCACCCAGGCCTCCAGGAACAAAGGGAACAGCAGTACTGTCGCGTCACCAACATGGTGGCCTGGGCCGAGATGGCAGATTGCGCCATGGAGGAAATCGGTGGTGACGGATCCCAGACAAAATACTCACAGACAAGAGGGAGACAGAGAGATGGACACTTACCTTATCCTCCAGCCTGATCAGTCTCGCCCCAACCGTGTAATATTCTTTGTCTATGCCTTTTTCTAAAGAAGAGAAAAAGAACTCTTTGGACTTCAAAAGACATTTTGCCCAGTAAGCTAAACCACATACATTATATGCATCAATGTTTAAATACCAGTGCTGTCAATGTTAACACATTAATGCTTGTGTTTAATTTGGAAACCGTGATTTTTTTTCTTTGTTTTTGATCTGATCTGTTGCGGTTCCTTCTGAAATCCAACACCAGGGTACGATGACAGTGCCAACCAACATTAAGCATGGAGTTATGGGAGCATGATATGATCAGTGTGTATAATTTAAATTAACAAATGTTAATTGCAACTGTTCAGGCATTCTTGTTGTTGTTGTGGCCTCAGAAGAGAACCCTGAACGAATTTCTCTGAGATTAGCGCACAGTCTCGTGTTCTTTGTAAACCTATAAAATATCTGTGTCAGCAATGTGGCTGGCGTCAAGTAGTGGGCTGGATGTGGCTAGAGTGTGTGTGTGTGTGTGTGTGTGTGTGTGTGTGTGTGTGTGTGTTTAGTAAATCTCTGAGCACGTGGAAGCACTGAGGCCTCAGCTGGCCCTGTAATCCAATCCAGTGTCCAATCATGAAACCGTTTAACCATGTTACAGCTGTCGGTCAGCCAAGAGATGTTTACACACTCACCACACACACACACACACACACACACACACACACACACCCTGCCCGCACATGACAAACACATGTGTTAACAGATATATTGCACGCATAGACTGCATGCACGACAAACAGGCACGCACATGTGCGCATGCATACGTATATTTATGAGACATGAAGTAAGAAAGAAAGGCTGGTGTGTACCTGGGAGGAACATTCCCGGCTTTCCCAAAGTGTGATCCAATCTGTGATGAGACAGGAAACAAGATATCTTTGTTACATAAGTATGGTGGTGTGTCTGCGATAGCGCATGTGTTTGACACGCTCAATGAAGGGTTGCGCCCACACACAATGCAGCTTTTTGCAGCCACGGCGCTGGCTTCGGATTGGCACGTTGAAATCAGGTGATGTGGAGCAGGTGAAGTCTGAACACGATGTGGTCTGAGGGCAACTGGCCTTCCGGATATCAGGGTGAAATCTGGTGCGGCAACAGGGCCGATGCAAGATCAGTCTTCCATGTGCCGCGATCCAGGGAACATATACGATTTCTGAGGAATGGCAGCTCTGATTAAAATCTTTAGCGTGATTCATTAATTAGACAGCCTGAAGGTATGGTGACGGTACAGTGGGGGGCTGAACTTTGGAAATTAGGTGGTTTAAGCAGTGTCTGATAGTAATCAGGTTGTACAATTATTACCGTAAATCCACACGCACAGAGCCAATCACAAGGCCTGGGGGGGTTTTGCAGCTGCGGTCGACTCACACACGCACGCGCGCACGCACGCACACACACACACACACACACACACCCACGTGTATAAATGCATAAACACACTAACGCGTGCACACAGCTTCCCCCAGCATGCAGGTGGCGTCTCTCATTTTGCAGTCAAGCACCAGGAGAAGCAGAAACGCGTTACTGCAAAATTAATTAACACAACGATGCACACACACACAAACTTTGCCCCTCCAACTCTAAACCCTAACCTCAAACTCACTGACAGTTTCACAACTGACTGGTGCATTGCGCCTTAACTATAACACAGACTCGCGGTCTTATGACTAGCACATTGTTTAGAGAACACCTCAAGCACTCTTTGTTTAAAAAGAAGCCAACAAGGCTCGCATTCACGAGGCCAGGAGGGCGCACAGTGCACCCGGCTGCCGAGACGAATGAGCCCTGTCCTGCACTCCGAGTTTTCATGTCCACTGGATGCAGTACTCTATGGTGAGCCTGAACGAAACTGTGCTTTTTGTTACATACGATGTTGCACATGATTCTGATGAAAGACGTTCCAATTTCAAGACAAGGTGCACATTGTTGTAACCCACACCACCAAGCAGCATACAGTGTCATGGGTATTGGGTTTTAGCAAATTTAATTATGTATTTGACTCAGATGCAGCCAGAGGTGTTTAATACAATATAATGACTGTTAAAGAAATACCAAAAAAAATTGTGTTAATGGTTTTTATATTGCATAAAGTTTTTATTATCTCTTTCCAAAAATTAATAAATATGAACTTCATAGTCTCCCATTATTCTATGAAATGGGAAACACACGCGAACAATAGCAAAACAATGCACCGCCGCAACTCTCTTGTGATTCATGCAATTTTGAAACTTGCAGAATTTTGGGGGGAACATTATGTGGGAAGTATTCAAATTCTGACCTTCTCTGCAGCTCCTTGATGCGCACCATCATGTTGAGGTGGCCCTGGGAATACTGCTCGATCACGTCCCGCACGTCATACGGCTTCCTTGCTTGCTGTGGGGTGCAGAAAAACAACAAGCCTGGGAGCCATTGTCACAGGCGGCCACCACTTCCACGCTTTGTTACCCACCTGCATGATTACTGTTGCTAACAGCGAAGGCCTGTGAACCGAACGAGCCAAAAATGAAATTGCTCCAGTTTGGCCTGACAGCGAACACAAATTACAGCCCTTGGGGTGTTAACATACGCCTTTATCCAAACAGGGAATTGGAACAAAAAGTAGAAATGCAGGATCATCTTGGCAAAAGAAATATTCAAATGAAGAAAAATATGCAGCTACGTGGTGCTTATATCTAATTTAATAACACATTGCGGGGGATTTTCTTTTCCTGTTTTCCATTTCCATTTGTAATTTGTAAGGCATAGCACTAATTTGTAAGGCATAGCACTAACACAGAAAACGTACAAAGGGAATTATATAATATAATCTGAGTAGATGCGTGGTAAAATGCAACTGAATGCATAAGCGGCAACAGCACATACACCACTTACCTGAAACTTCCTCCTGGCCACAAAGTACTGCATCCTCCTGATGACTTTAATTGCTGCTTTGTGTGCATGGGTCAACCTGAAACACACACATCCACACAGTCAAATTTTTTTTTTAACTCTTTTTCTGACTCATTGGGTAAAAGCTGCACGCTCGAGGCAGAGAATGTCTGTAGATCGCTGCTGTGGTGGAACACGTGGCCTCTGGCCTCGGGGGCGAGAGCTCGTTTTTTGGCGGGATGGCCTGTAAGTTTTTTTTGTTTTTTTTTGCTTGGGTTGCTTCCAAGTGCTCTTGCTGGATCTGTTTTTAAAGGATACTTGCTGCAGTAAACATTTCTCCTTCAGCCGGCATTATTGAAAAGACGTGCAGAGGATAAACAGCATTTACTGGGACTAGCTGCACTCTCTGTCCATCACAGGCAGCTTTTTGCACTTGTTTTTATTCATGCTACCTCGGCGTACATTATTGATTGACAACATGTGTCGCCAACACCGGCCTGAACTGCGAGAGTGTGTATGCGTGTGTAATAAAGCAGGGGTTCATCTGGAGTCCAGCACCAGTAGGTGGTGGGTTCAGCGCTGGTTATTTCCATGGAGGGGATGCTGGGCTCTGATTCAAGGCCCAAGACTCACACCTCTGTGGCCCACCGTCGAGACTTCTGCATGCCTGAGTCCCGTTCCCAGAGCAGGAATCCTCGCTCTTCCTTTCAAGCAAGGCACCTTCGTGCCTCCCCGTAATTTTGGATGCTAACCTAGCAGGCGGTTCAAAGGAGGTTCGGCAAATTTCAGACGGAGTTTGCTTTATCTTCCGAGCAGTGGGACCTGACATAGCTGAGTTTCCTTCACGCGTGTTTGAGAGCATGTGACCTACAGGCGTATCAGAGACTTCAAAGCGATGGGCAAAGCCTCGGCGGGGTGCTGAGAGCGTGTCTCCAGAGATGGTGGATTAGGAGCTCGCGACGCCACCGGATTCTTTAACAATCGGCAACATTCCAGGCCGCATTCTTCAGCAGCTGGCTGTTTAAAAAAAATAAAAAATACCATGGAGATGAGGAACAAACAAGAAAAGACAAATGGGACAGAAAACAACAAAAAAGAAGGTGGAGGGCTTTATCGAGAAGGAGGTGAACTTCCTCCTGTTAACAACCAAAAACAGACTCACAGCCCTGAGATGAAGACTCTGATGAGAGGAGAACAGCTCACTGCCATCACAAATCCCAGAAACACACACTTCATTGGGAAGCTATTAGGAATGGCAAGCTAAAAAAGGCTCCACAATTATGAATAGGACGTTTTTCATTTTAAAGTAAAACATCATGCAAACTTTCTGGGACCTTAATATATCAGATCACTTTTACCTAGGTATGGAATACTGTAATTAGCTTATTAAGCTATGGCTTGTTCAAAATCATCAAAGAGTGCAAAGGTGCCAAAATTTGGAGAAAGAAAGTTCTGCTGGATTCCAGGAAAATTACCTCTCCAAGTGATCATGCTTTTGGCTTGTGTTGCAGCCAGTGGAACACAGTTGATTCAAATACATTCCAGCAAATTCTGGAAGCAAATGTCACACCATCTGGTGAAGCTAAAGTCAAAAAGAGGATGGGACATAACAACAAGGACATGACCTGAAACACAGCACCAAACAAAAAAAGCCTTTAATTCCCATGAATTAAAAACCATTGAAATGCATCTGATCTCAAAAGCGCAATGCATGCAAAATAGCCTCATAATGTTGCACAAGTAGAGAGTATTTGCAAGGACGAATGGAAAGACCTGAAGGACTCTTAGCATGCTAGCTCACGTAACTTTTAAGCAAGGGGTGCCCAGACTTTTGCATACACTGTAGATCCAATCTGAGAAGCAGGGCTTTTGTAGTGTGGGAAGAGAGAGATTGTTTTGACTACTGCTTCGCCTGATGTGTCAGAGGGCCAAGTACGGCTCTTTATTGAAGTCAACAGGATTCTTAGACATCTTAATTAGAGGATGAGGTAACAAAGGGGCCTAAGAGACAATGCATGTCCTCAAAGCAATAAAACATGGAGATCAAAGGCGCCTTAAAACGGCCCAGTCACCCCTCCTCACTTCCATGCCCCAAAACGTACGCAAGGAAACACACGCGAACAATAGCAAAACAACGCACCGCCACCACGCTCTTGTGCTTCATATTTCTGCTGTTGGAGAAGGATGTGTCTGAGATTGGACATGACTAGGGGAGAAAACACATGCCTCGGCAACAAAAACCACATGTGGCCCAATGGTGCCCCCCCCCCAGTTTCCCACATGTGAGATGAGAAACGATGAAAGGGGAGAAGCATGTCTGACACGAGTAAGCGCTTGGCAGCACAGATGCCACTCTCTGGTATATGTAGCAGCCACTGTCTCTCTATGGTAACGCTAAGATGCATGTACTGATGTGGCCCATGTACACTGTGAACAAGCCTCAGTTGAAACAAAGGCCCAAAGCCACATAAAGAGGACCAGCGCCGTGTCGCTATTCATGTCCCCCGTGCCGTGCATGAAATAGGTCGACTTTTATCCTTGGCGGAATCAAGTCCAGTGTTGTCTCCTTGGTCCGATGTGGCTATATCGGTTTTGTGGGTATATTGACCATTTTAAAAGTTGCTGCGGCCAGAGTCTTTTTTTTAAATTCATGCCTCGGTCTGTGTTAAATGAGCCTCCCGTCAATAGATTATATTATTTTTAACTCTTTTGCCATTGTGGGAAGTTTGGGGGTGGGTGGGGGTTGGGGGGTATGGCCAGAGGAGAAAGAATCCTCAAACCCTCAATTTCCTTGTTACACTAATGGAACCATTTCAGAGAAATGTACCTCAGGCTACCCAGAAAGGAGACCCAGGTTCCCTCGGCTGCTCTTGAAAAGCATGCCGTGGAAAGCGGAGCATGTTTGCACATCACCTTAATTGAATTTCATGAGTAATATGTTTCAAATTTGATGGTCGCTAAATCAAAATCAACTTGAAGGTTTATTTTTTTCCCCGTCAAGGCCGCTGGGAGACCAGCTACAAATAAACTGACAAAAGTCATTATTTCTGCGTGGATGCTGCTTTGCGTTACTAATGTAAGAAATGGAAATGGAACTGTGCGGAACTGTGTTTGCATTCAGACTAAAAAATGTCTATAAGCAAATGTTGGGAGGGGGGGCTGCGTTCTGCACCATAAAACATATCAACTGAATTTGTTTAGCCTTGAGCAAAGGAGAATGATGGCAGTAATTTCAAACTGTCACTTAAGTGCTACACAGCACGCAAAGTAAGGCATCCTCAGGATTTACATCTTGAAGAGGAAAAACTACCCTTTTTGTAGTCATGTAATTATTTTGGTCACCCAGAACATGATCTTTAGCATATAGTGCTGCGCTTAGCACCAGTTCTGAAAACTGCCCTAAGGTGTGACATGATCCAGGCATACAAGACACTATCAGGTCTAGATGCTGTTCAACTAAATACTTGTTGCATCATGGGTTGAAATTCAAGAACCTGTGGTCATAGCTGTAAAACTATGTGGAGTTTGTATGTGAAAAAGAGCTTGTTAAGAATGAGTACAGAGCAATTTGCTCAAGAAGCACAGAGCAACAAAATCCCAGAGATTCCTTTAAATTTGAACTAGACAAGATTTCAGCAGTTGTAATAAGTTTGACTCCCACCAAGTGAGCTACTTTCTTCTTTTGTTCTCGTGCAGATACTCTACAGTATGGCTTGCATGTCTTCACACAGGCCTGTACATTGAGCAGGATGTTGTCTGTGGTTAGGAGAAGCTCCTACCCAATGAATATCTAACATGGCTTCCATTAGCTGGCTGTGCTTTTTGGTTAAGGGACATTTTGTGAGTGGTGAGTTTCAGAGCCACTTCTTGTGAGAGAATGTTCAACTACACACACACACACACAATGGAGCACAAGCCCCACCAGTGTGGTTGTAATTAAGATGTGGGGAATGTCCGTTATCACTGGCTAAGCCTTGCTCGTGTACATATGCATTCAGAACCAGGCCAAGGCGAGGGAGGTGAGTCAGAGCCACAGAGAGCCTGATTCGGAAGGGCTAATTTCAATGGATCAAAGGTCCTCACTAATTTCCCAGGAAAAAAAAAACGAAAATGGGGACATGTGTCTTGTGTCCTGCCATTCCACCACAGATAAAAGAAAAGATTCACACGCTGCTCCACATGTTTTTGTCGATACGGACGTGGACTCGTACATGAGATGGGCAAACACTGGAAAGATTCTGTTCTTTCATTGCTTTGAAAGTGACCATGGTGTAACAAGTCGAAGGAAAACAAAGACAAAAAGACACATGCAGCAACACAAAATCCTCCAGGCAATTTGTGGTTTTCACAAATCCCAACAAAGAAAATTGCCTCTGTAATATGAGCGAGAATCACTCTGAATAGGACCCACCCAGGTTTAATGAAGGCACACTTAAACAAACGTGTTATTACTGGGACGAAAAGAGGGCCCGGGCCCTTTTCAAACCAGGAGAAGAAAAGAGGGGAGCTGCTGGCACGGCCCGAACCCTTGCAGCGTACAAACACGGAGCTGTGGCCTGTTGAAAATCCATTAGGGCCGGAGGCTGGAACGGGGGAAGAGGGGCCGCCTGATGTGACAGCTCTTGGACGTGATTGCGGCAAGAGGGAGGGAGTTGCGCTGAGCGCCAGGGCTGTAATGATGGCTGCGGTTCTGCCAGACTCTCCCTGCTGCAGCTGAGGGTTGCATGGAAGCCACTGACCGACAGACTTGGCAAAGAAGCCCGTTTCAGCTGGTATCAGCACCGGCCCGGCCCGTTACCAAGTGGTAGCTAATGGAGACATTGTTTTTGGTTTAGTGTCACACAGGCAGCTTGAGCTCCCACAGTCTTTGCAACTCCAAATTTGCCCTGAAGGAAGGTATTGTGAAACATAAAATTTCTTGGCTGAATAGCTAAAGATGAATTGACAGACTGATGAACTGATACACAACCTTCCTCTTCTGACTGGCTTCAAACCAACTTTCTGTGGAAATTACATAGTAGATGACATAAGCCTTGAGTACGAGCAGCTGTCAGCACAATGATCAGTTCTGAAAAAGGTAAACATAAATATGAAAACAATGAAGGTCAAGAAATGGATTGGCACTCACTCGCCTGTGACTTGGCAAATAAAGTTGTGTGGACTGAGTTTAGCTTTAGAAACACCCTCTTTGAACAATGCTATAGCATGAAAACGTTGAATGTGGATTTCTGCCCACTCATCTTTCCCAAGGCCTTCTGATTCTGCAAGGTTCTTGGGCCATACTGCATGCACTACTCTTTTTAGGTTGATTGATTGATCTACAGATTTCCAATTTGGCTTAGGCACAGGGAGGAAACCTTGCATCCACTCTGGCAACGCAACGCCAAAGCATGGCCCATCTAACCCCATGCTATACAGTTGGGCAGATTTTCATCTCCTGAAACGTGGTCACCTAAAGATTTTGCATGGCATTGGAAGAATACCAGGGCAAGAACAAAACAGAAACAAACTCTGATCATCTGAGATAATCATGGACACCACAGGGTCATGAGGAAGTGCTTGAGCGGATGGCACCTGATGAAAGCGCGGAGTGAACAGTCCAGTGTCTGTCTGTGGAGGAGAAGTGGAAGTAGCAGCGCTCTTCTAAGTCATGAGTGTCCATTTAATGAGCATCACAGCACTTCAAAGCTTTATCTGGCCAGAGATCCATCTTGCAGAATAGCAGAATGCACTGACCAGTGGTGGCCGTGGCCTAAGAGCAAAGGCACTCTTAGGAGTTATTTATTATGGTTCTAATGTTCTATTCGTTTTTTATAAGAGAACTCTTGCTTAAACAACAAAATGTTTTATGGTGAAAAGACTGTCACTTTTGGCACAACAATCTTATAACAGAATGTCTTTCATTTGTCTTACATTCATTTTCAAGCGCAGAACGTTCAAGGCAAACAATTTCCATTAGGTGAAACATTGATTTGAAAACAAAGTTTAGTTACAAATCTGGCCAAGTCAGATTTACTATAACAGGATCTGGTGTTTGTATAGATTCAGAAGAAAGACACATAGGTGATGTCAGGGGGCGGGGCTTGCAGTGTTTTTAGGTGTCCTCTTTTTCCTCCTTTCTACTAACAGTAAAAATATTTATCAACTAGACATATAATTAAATTAGATTCCATCACAAACAATACGCTTACTTTTATGTCCACGTTATTTTGATTGTCTGCACCTTTATGCGCTGACCGACATTGTTATAGTGAGTAAGAACAGAACGGGTTATTAAGTTGCCCGGGTGGTTATTAGATAAGAAACAGTTGTGCAAAAATTATGCCCCCTTGGTAATAACTTGTCAGTAAAAAGAACAACAGATGTCACATACTGTAGTGGAGTAAAAGTAAGATCTAAGTGGAGTTAAAGTAAAAAGTCTCTCCAAAGGTACAGATAAATGAAAAAAAAACTACTCGAATCATACTTACTTCATTACTGTCCACCTCTGGCATTGACACACCAATGCAGCAGAGGCACAGTGTGTGCATGTGTGTCTCTTTATATTTTTTTGCAAGGAAAAGATTGTGTTTCCTCTGCTGCTGACGCCGCCACCCATTGAAACAGTACAGAGAGCAGGACAAGCAAGGTGGCGAAGCGGGATTTACGATTCATGGCCTAATAGGATTGGGAGCTGTTCAGAAGGATTAGGCATGTTAGAGAAAGAATCTATTTATTGCTGCCAGTCAGGGGGTCGACTAGAAGGGAAGAAAAAAAAAAAATCAGTAGACCCCTTGTTTTTGGAGCAATTTTCGCCATTGCTCTTCAGCAGAAGGGCTCTGATCCATAAAGTGTCCCCCTCTCGGGCGATATTGGGATTAAATTGGCCGCATTTTCATGGCACATGCTAATCCTCTAGCACATGAGTGCAGCATGGCCTGTCAATGGGCCCCAGAGGGCCCCAGCATGGAGCTGCCTCAGCGGGGCTTAAGGGCTGTCCGTGGATCCTGACCCCGCACCTCTGCAGCCGAGACCCTCCCTTTCAGAAGGCAGGATTATAAAACCATTCTTCTCTCAAAGAAGTTATTCTTTCACTCCCTCTGCCCTAAACACACACTCGCAACCCCCACTCAGTGGGCAGGGTTTCGACGACATTAAAAGACCCCGTCCCCATGTTTAATTACAGCTTTATTTTATAATTTCTCACGGTAACCTCTCTTAGTTAGCAAAAAACACAATTCGGCAACAGAAGAGAATGGAAAGACACCTGATATGCAGTGTGTTTGTGTGTGTGTGTGTGTGTTGGAGGAGTGGAGTGTGCCGCTGCTGCAGACATCACATGTTCACCGCGGATCATTAATGGCGAGACTGATGGCTTTTCAGCGTGTGTGTGACACACAGCCACGCCATGCAGGAGAAAAAGAGAGCGAGAGAGAGAGAAAAAAACAAAAATAAGCATGCGGATGGAGGGAAAGTACTTAGTCTCTGTCTGGCGGCTGGAGAGACAGGAGGAGGATGGGGTCTGTGGACACTGAGAGCTTATCCTCTCCCTCAGGCCCTGAAGGTGTGAGGGGCCCCTAACTGGCCAATGGCGGAGCGGCCATCCATCACACACACTCCAGCAATGCACAAGGCCTCACGTGCGCACGGTTACTACACACGCATTGTCTGCCATTGTTGCGTATCAGCGACTAAGTGTAATTAGCACAGCACTTCACACAAACGAGCTGCAGTCCACATAGCAGCCAGTTTGGCCAGAAAGCCTTTTGATTCCATACAACAGCATGAATAAAAAGGGGTTAACCCGAGTTACAGGCATCGTGCCATCGAATTTGAGAAGAATTTTTCCAAATTCGTATGTAATTACACACACACACACACACACACACACACACACGTGCGCACAGGGGTTATGCAGCTGCAGCTGGGCTGGCTCCCTGAAGTGGTGGGGATATCATTTCAGGTCAGGGATACTGGAGTCGTGTTGCTGCCAAATAGCCAGGCTTTCGGGACACATATCATGCAGTTTGGAGCTGAGGTGAAGAAATCAATACTCGGTGGCTGGCAGGGACGCGGCGGTTTCTCGTTTTCTCTCTCGTGCGCCCTCTCCCTTTCAGTCACATGATCAGGGACTGAGTCACACAGTGGCAAACACCAAAATAAAAGCCCCCAAACCCTAAATGGTGTTTTTTTTTTAGCATTCTCTATTTCAAACAATGTTGTTATCTACAGTTATTTAATCTATCAGTTTATATCTTTTGCTTTTTGGAGACAAATATGTAGTTTATATAACATAAACTACATGGTGGGTAATTATGATTTTGTGGCATAAAACAGTGTTTTCAATATATTACATTCATGTTCTATTTGAACTACATGTTAAACTGTCAGTTTATTATGAAAACCTATTTCATAAAGTATTTAACTAATGGCTTCAAATGAATAGCACATTTTCCATGTGTCACGCTGGTTGGACATGGCGATGCAGGTGATCTGGAACGATGGCTGGACATGACGATGAAGAAGGACGTATACACACAACGTCAGGAAACAGGGCTTTAATACATGATGAACAGGACAGGAAAGATATCAAGTGACAAGTAACATTGACCCAACGGTGAACAGACACGAACAGGGCAGCTTTATACAATCTTGCACAGGTGAACACCATCAGGAAACATTACACAGGACGAACATGAAACTCCTTTCTGGATCCCGGACCCGGAGTTACCCCTCCCGGAATGGATCATGACACCATGTTTTTTTTATTAAAATAAAGTAAAAGTAATATTGTTTTCCATTGTAACATTGAATCACTTTGTTGAGACAAATCTGTGTTTTTATATGTGTTCATAACCATAATTAAGGTGCATGGTTTTGCTTTTGTAGCATAATAAAATATTTTATTTACATTTACAAGACGAATAGGGCATTTGAACAGAAAGTTATAAAATTCATCTACTTGTTTTATAGAAACAATTCATGTGTTTGATTAACATGCACAGTAATAAAATAATGAAATAAAAATAAATAATACCTCAACAGCTAGCACACACCTGTAGAGTAAAAAAACATTCAGACAGAAAAGAGAGGACAAACAGATGAATAGGGTGAAATGGTGGGACGGCAAGACAATCCAGACAGGAAGACAAGCGAAGAGGGCCAGGCAGGGATTTACAGCCTTCAGATAAGCATGTTGTGGCAGACAGTTTCTTTATGTGGCTTCCTGTCCCTCCTTTACAATTAACACTCTCGCTCTGGGTTATAATTATAGTGTGCCAAGCCGCTCTGTTTATGCACGGGGGCTATCGGCGCTGCCTCCCGTCTGATCTTAGATTGGTGCTGAGCAAGCGGGTCCGTCTCAGACACTCCATCAAACAAACTTCAGAGCGGACAAGCCAGCAAGGCAATGTTGACTGTCCTCCATCACCCCAATCTTCCTCATTCCCCCTCGCTCTTTCTCTCTCTCTCCCTCGCTCTGGTTCCCTCGCTCAGGTCATTAGTTTCGTGCATGCTGTTTGTAGGGATCGGATGACTGGGCAGGGAGAGTTCACCACAGAGGGAAAGGGAATGAAAGATGATATGAATGTTTTCTGTGGGCAACAAGGATGGATTTGGGAAATTGACCCTGTGGAGGTTCACTCTGCAACCTCGGGTTGGGAGTGGAGGGCGTCACAGTGCATTATGGGTCAACCTCTCACACTCTGACCTCTCTTAATGGCCAGCCTTGGAGTGGCTGAGTGTAAATCTTTCACATAAGTAACGTAAAAAAATAAAGAGAGAAGGGTGAAGCCCTGTCTCTGATCGCAGATGGTAGTGTTCCAGGGGTCTGCTTGGTCGACTTCTGCTAAAAATGAACATCGGCAATCAATGTCACTCGAGGGACATTGGTTAGGGTGACCAGACGTCCATCTTCCCCAAAACTCCTTTTTCCCTCCTCTTTAGACCTGTAAATTGTGTTTTAGAATTGCCAGTTTTTTTCACGTCATGGCATCCTGCATGCATATTCACTTCTACTCGTGCTAGTGGATTGGTTTCCTGCCCACATGGGCCAGCTGATGCATCTGATTTGATTGATTTCTATGAAAGAAAACATTGTTTATCTTGGCTTGCTCTAAGTTGGCAGGAAACTACAGAACCACAGAAAAAGCTTTAAACATTGGAAATTCACAGTCAACAAGAAGTTGAACTTTAATGATGTCTGTAAAGAGTTTAAAATCACTATTGTAACTACTTCACATACTTAAACCAGAATTTGGTTCATCAGTACTTATCACTGTTGAGGTTTTACAAAAACACAAAATATACATAATATACATATATACTGTATATATAATGTATGTTATGTATATATATACATAATACATATATAATGTATATTATGTATATATATACTAGTGGTGGGCCGTTATCGGCATTAACGTGCTGCGTTAACGTGAGACTCTTATCGGGCGATAAAAAAATATATTGCCGTTAATCTATTCACAAAGTTGGGTTGGGAGCTGGGTCTATACTACGCAAGCTATTGTGCCGGAGTTAAATGGTTATAGATTTACTTATAGATTTATAAGTATATTTCTTCTTTCTTGTGTCTTTTAGTTTCTTATTTCCTAAAGACTTTTATTTTGTTTTTGAGACCCGGTTCAGGTCTCTTGGACACATGGCGTGAGCTGTGAGAGGTGCTTGGGGTTTGTGTGCAAAAAGTTATTTCTTTCATTTTAATTTATGTACATATTAGGAATAGTTTGCATGTGTGTTATTTTGTGAATATTTTTTTATGTTCTTTTAATACCGTATATTGTAGAGAGAGGTGCAGAAAGACGCGATGTGTGACGCGACCTTGCTTTTTGTACAGAATACACTTTGCACAGAAAATCTCTTGGGTGTCAGCTCATCATTTGTGGTTCAAGAAATGAAATCAAAAAGTTACACACGCAGAAGAAGAACCGCTACACTATGATGACTTTCACCTTGATATTTTAGCGCGGATGTATACCTAGCCGAATTGCACTGTAGGGGGCGAGAACGAGTCTTCGAACTGTGAAATTACCACATCAAACGTGACGTGGTAACATGGATGCAGCTATTTAACTGAATAAACAGTTGGTAAACACAAGTACATCTTACTGAACATAATTTATTTTTATCACCAATTATCATAGTAGAACAGCTTTCTCAAGCAGTTTGTGATGCATTTTGGAAACAGGAGATGAGCCCCTGGTCTAATGTGCCACCTGGCTTGAGATACCCATTCTCAAAGACTTACTTTTAGTCATTATTTGGGTAGCACACATATTCTGAATGCCTTCGGCATAATTCAAATAAGACATTTTAATCTAGATTAATCTAGATTAATTTTGTTTACTCTAGATTAATCTAGATTAATTCCAAGGTTACAGTGAGATTAATCTACATTAAGAAAATTAATCTATGCCCACCTCTAATATATACACAGACACACACAGTGATAAGTACTGATGAACCATATATATATAATTATAACATTTATTTTAAATATAAAATTCAAATTTCTGGCAATGCTGAGCTCAATGTGCTGTCTCCTCCCTTCCTCCAGTGTTCCTCCTTTGTTTTCTTAGCTCATAATGTGACATCACAAATCACAAATTCTAGACATCCTTTGACGAACATGCAGACAGGTTAACAGTCTTTTATGAAAAAAAATTAGTTAGCAAATTTCCACAATAGGCTTCATTCAGTATAGTGACTATCCCATTTATAGTTCATTCATGTCATTATACTAGTGACATCTGTGATACAATGTGACAAGGCATTGAAATAATATACAAGAAATCCACATTTATGAATGCTCCCTAGTGAATGGAACTATTTACAGGGGGAAATCCTCTGTGTCACATGAAGACGGCAAGTGAAAGCCAGCCCACTACAGTCATTTCCAGATAATGCTGGCGCACAGCCTGGGAAAGAACATACCCAATGTCAGCATAACCAATACAATGGCAATATTTCCATAATTTGTGATCAGCTGACAGGTCGTACAGATTTTTGTATGTTATGGAGCCGGGGGAAAGGGGGGGCGAGGGAGAGAAAGAGAGAAACCTTTTTCATCTGAGCATTCAAAGGGGACCTTATGAGAGTAGTTATCTCTAATTAAGCCATGGGAACAGGGTGCAAAGCGCTAAATGGAGGCTTGTGGCCAGTTTTTTTTTCAGGCCAAATGAGACATGGCTTCGTTTGGAATATATTGTGGAGGTGGGAACAGTGGGAGCTTTCAGGACCAAGCGTGACGCTGTAATAGAATCATTTAGCCGTGCAGAGCAATGACAGGCCCTGATGGATGGGATGAGATGAGATGGAAGAGAGGGAGGGCAATCATGACTGACACAGGGTTGTGTGACCAGAGGTGTTTGCATACAAACCAAGTCTTGCAAAATGAGCAAATTCTGAAATCATGATATATTTGCAAGTTAAATACACAGTAAAAATGGGCACGATTTCCACAAACACACTCCAGGGGAAGAGGTGAGAATAATAGTAGTATGAGGATTGAGAATGTCAGTGCAGTTCACACTATATATATGCAACCACCATCTGTTCTCAAGCCTGGCCGGTCTTCATTTGCTCACCAAACCGCTGAAGCAGGAAGAGGTTTAATGAAATAAGCTGCTTAGCCCTGTCCTCTACAAAACCCAAAGAACACACTCGGTTTGGAGTTGGCTTCTGTTTCACGTTATTTTTCGACAAAAGAGAGAAAGGCTTTTGTGAAGCTTACAACTGGAGCAGAAATGCCTGAGCACAAATGCCTGTGGCTGCAGGAGGTGCAGTAGCAACATTACACCACATGACCTTTTACTGTACAGCTGAGTGAAGTGGAGCTCATAACACACACCACACACTCTCAAGAATGCAGAAATGCACACGCAGAGAGACACACGCTTTCTTGCTTTCTTTTCTCCTTCAATCCATCACAGACAAACACACACACATATACACACAGATGAAAGCAGCAATCCAGAGCTTTGGCTGCGAGTTAATGAAATTCACAATGAACAAGGGCCATCACTCTTAGACTGCTGTAATGAACACCCAGCTACAGGTGTGCTGATCACTCACACACACACACAGATATGTGCATTTGTTTTCCATTTTGTGAGTACATTGGGCACTGTTTTCATACTAGCCTTATATGCAACGTTATGCGCTGAGCATTTGAAGACATTCTTAGTCTTTACCTAAATAAATAGATCAAAACAAGAAAAAAACACATTCTTGGTGATTTAGTGAGCACATTTGAAAAAAAAAAAGAAATCTATTAAATCATCAAGAATGAGGGAGTAGCATTCATGAGAGCCATCAATCATCTGGCTGCTCCAATTTTAAACTCAATGATTTACAAAAACATCATTAAAGACTGTGATCTGCCAGACAAGCAGATCTTGTTTTATCTTTTTATCTATATCCTGAGGATGCCTTTGACCTTACACTGGAGAACATGCCCCATGCTTAGTGCATAGTGCTGCACTTAGCACGAGTTTGAAAAAACCACACCTAGAGTAAATATTTAACATGTGCATAAAATATATGCAATAACCCTAACCTAACCTCTCTAACCAAGTGTCAATCTTATATTCTGTTTCAGTTTATATTACTTATACATTTAAGAGTGAGTACCAGAATTGTTTTATTTTTTTTTATATTTATGAGGAAATTTGGTCCTCAGTAAAACTGAATGCACACACTGCACACCGACGGGTACCAATATTCTTTAGAAACATTAAACAAATTGACCATTTTATTCCCTCTTCATAAAGAGAGCGTTCCGAGTCATGTGCGGAGTGCAGTAAATGATATATTGTAAACATTCATTGAAAGTAGCTTACATAACTGCTTACTAATGGGTAACAGCATCTGGAACTTTGAGGGACACAGAGTCCTCACAGGCCACATTCCATACGGCATGCATCGCACTACTGAACTTTACCAAAGCCTGACACCAATATCAGCACTCAAACCCATGCCAGCACCGCAAAACGCTCCATTTTTCACTCCAATAAATGATTCAGCTCCCCCCGGTGTTTTCCTGGAAATGGTCAGGTGTGGGCAATTTTACTACTCATATTAATGGCCCTAAATTGTGTTACATAAAATAAATAGATGCATTTATAGCCCACTATGGGCAAATCAAACTGGTTTAATAACTTGGGGGAGGGTTTCTTTAGCCCCATTAACACAATACTATTTGAGTTCACTGAGGGGAGGAGGGGAAAGTTGACTCCTGCCCTGTGTCCTTAAAACACATTATTGATGACTGGGATATTTGCATAGAGGAAATTCACTGCTGGGGAAATGAGGAGAATAATAATACTTATTCACCAGAGATTTTGAGTATCACTTTCTTCTACAGACCAATGTGTTCTTGCAGAGACGATGAGTGGGAGATGCTGCTTTCAAAGTTGCAAGTCGGGTAATTCCAACCTGAGAAAACCCCTACAGCTGGAAAGGAAGAGGCGGGCAGTTTGACGCCAGCATAAAGCAGCGCCATCTTCTTGTTCTTGCTGTTCAAGGGTAGAGTTGTCCAGAAGAAATGAGGCCTGTGCTTCAAAGCCAAAAGGGGAAGTGGTTTTCATGACAACAAGGCAGACCCTGCGGTCTTAGGTGTGCACCTGAACGACTGCGACTTGCACCATGGTATAGGAGAAGAACACAAATAAGGTCTAGTTTCGTATTATGTCGTCGCACATAGACATACAAACAAATGCAGGCTCAAAAAAAAAACTTTGACTTGACTCTGTTACTGTGGAAGGTGCTGATTAGATGATCAGATCAACAAAGCCACTCCTATTTCATTAAATGAAAGTATTTATTTATATCCTTACTTAACAGTGGCCAAAAAGACACATCACACACACACACAAACACACACATTAATTCACAGGCAAGACAATGATGCTGAGTGAGTCTAGGTCAGAGGAATAAGTGAGTGGGAGGGGGACATGTGCTGGAATTAAAATATTGAGGAATAAAATGACAGTTGCACAGGGCAATGCAAATACCCATGTGTGTGCCCAGGTGACTGCCCATCTCTGTGGAGGAGGTAAACACTGTAATTATTCAGCAGCCACAGGGTCAGCTCCTTTTTTTGTTCAGGCCAAATCTCAATACTTAAATCTCAATACAATACAATGTGGCAGGGGTGGTGGTGCCATTGCCGCGCCTTCAGAATGTGAGGTCAGAGCGTTGGCTTGGTAAGACGGGACAGGAAGCTTTTCACAAGCTTCTGACGTCTAACCAGAGCTTGCACTTTGTTGAGTCATAATCGGTGTGGCAATGCATTCTCTTTCCCTCTGACTTGGAATTTCATGTGGGTCACGGTCAAACAGGGATCTTTGGTCAGTTCAGTCAGTTTTGGCCTTCGGTAACTTACGCCCTATGCAGAGGGGCGACCTCTACAAGTTTGCTACACGCCATTGTTGACACAGTCGCTCTGTAATGTGTAACAGGTGAGGTCAGCTGAGGTAGCGAGGATAGGAGCTGGAGAGGAGCCTTGTGAATCTACTTTGCTGGGGCTGTTCAGAAAGGGATTGAAATTTCTTTTAACATTTACGTTTATGGCATTTACCCGACGCCATGTGGGGTTTGAACCTATGACTTTGGGGTGTTCTGGTTCGTAGGCGACTATTTTACCCACTAGGGTGCTACAACCCAAAAATATACCAAATTTATAAAATTATACAGAAATCAAAGTTATTAAGGTTCTATCTATATTATATTTAGAATTCATGGGAAAACTCAGAACCACTCTCAATCTTTAAGTGGAACTACATGACACAAGAATTCCAAGGTCTAGTGGCAGCCTGGAACCAAGGGAGATCAGCAGTATATGAAGCAATAAGCCTATGTGGAGCTTTTCAAAACAAACAAAAGACTTAAAATGCAGTCTGTACCAGACCTGGGGCAAAATTTCATGTGTTTTCTGAAGGAAACTAGGGAAACTAATTTGCTAATACTAATGCACGTCAAATTGGAATGGCCTGAATGGCACAAAATGAAATCAGATTCTTCATTTTCCTTCATTATTTTGTGACGGAGATTACGTGGTATGAGACAGACTGTAAATGGCAATAAGCACAGGCCTGGAAATTGACCCTTGAAGAATCCCACAGGTAGTTATTTTTTGGAATATGATGAAGAAAAAAAAGTGTTCTAAAAATCAATGTTTTGAATTCATCAGAAAAATGTCCACTACTGGTCTGACCAAACACATACAAATATGTAGGGCAACAGAGACAAGGACAAAGTGGAATCAAACAGAATGACTCTTCAGTGTTGGCAAGTGTGGTGCTAGAGAGGTGACTGATTCATGGGGTGTTAGGGTCTGACCCGATGTGACATTAACAGGCAAACTTCACACATTCTCCTAGTGCCAAAAAGAAAGCCACGTGTGGGGCCACAGACCTACTGATTAGTCCTAATTTTGCAGTTCAGATGCAAAACTATTCAGGATGAACTCAGAACCAAAGAAAGAGTTTAAAGTGTTTACAGATGTGTAAACACTTGTGTAATTTCCTACACCTTCACTGCCACTATGCAGATAACTAGTCAGTTCAAGCTGTGGTGACACTTTGCAAATGCTGATCTTGTATTAGTGGCTGGCCCAACGATTGGTCTGGTCCACAGTCTGCCTGAGCCAGGCCTGTTCACGTGAGAGAAACTCAAGCCACATTGGAAAGCTCAAGAGATTTATGGTTCCCAGATGTTGCCGAGGCTCCCGCTCTATCCAGCTGGCCTGCACTGCTGAGCCACCCCATCAATAGCCGGCCCACTACCGTGACAGCCCCACTACGTGCCCCTCAGCCCGTGAAACGCAGTCACGCAAGTCATCAGGGTCTGGGGCCAGTGGAGCTTCACCACTTAATTGCCTAGCCTGAAGAGGAATGCATGGGGGAGATGCACGCTCCTTATCCATGTTAGCTGCTCCCAGCAAACACCAGCCACCTGCAGCACTGCTCTCCACCCTGGCTCCTCTGGGAGCAAGGGCTGCTGGGTAACCTGACACGCAATGAACAGCCCTGCGCAGCCCACTCCAGGCCCCTTGATTTGTTTTAGCCATGCTAATCTGTTGCAGGGTGTTTTTTCACCATCTTTGGCATTAATGATTTTTATTGTAAGTATAACATTTTCCAACACATAATAAACTGGCTTTATGATAATTGGCTCATCACAATAGGCTTCCACCCATCAAAACAAGAACTGGTGAAGTGAAGTGATTGTCATTGTGAAACACAGCACAGCACATGGTGCACACAACAAAATGTGTCCTTTGCTTTTAACCCAACCAGGATAGCAGTGTGTAGGAGCTTTGCTTAGTGGCACCTCAGTGTCACCGTGCCGATTTGGGATTCGAACCGGCTACCTTCCGATCATGGGTCCGTTTCCTTACCCACAAGGTCATCCACTGCCCCAGGGGATGAAACTGAAAGTGTATTTGTTTTTTCTAATGACACCCTACCTACACCAACCTTAGTAACCCCACACAGAAAAAAAAACAGATGGCTGGCATCTCAATAGCTTCTATTTCTGGCAAGATATCTGTGGAACGGCAGATAATCGTTCAAGGCTGGAGATAACCACTAATGACTTAGAAAGCCATGCAGGTCAGGTAAAAGGCCTGTGCCATTTCATCCTGGCTGATAACATCGGGTCATGACTTGCCACAAAATCATCTGAAGGATTTCGCATCTATCAGCTTGATGGCAAAAATGAGTAAGGTAACGTTTAAGAATAGTGTCGCCAAATCCCAGATTTAATCTGGTAATTGCTAGCTTTAATGTACAAATTCAAGACACGTGTGCGTTGGCTTCTTAATAGCACATGTGTTGTGATCCCCATTATCATGAGACACAGACCCAGCGCTTAGGTCCTCCAAGGCTTTTTTCTTTAGCTGTCTCATCTTTAAAAAAAAAAACAGGGTACAAAGCACAAATTCCAGTATGTTTTGGTTTATTTCAGTCCTCCGCTGTCATCAATGACGAAATCATTTTAATCAGTAGAGCTGCCATTTGTATTAATGTGGCTTTTGCTTTGAAGTGTCACATAATCTGGAAGCATTACGGGTTCCTGGTTCTTTTGTAGGCCTTGTTTCTGAATGCAAAGCGTGTGTTCCTTTCGGATGAGCTGTTCACAAAGTTTTTCAAAAATATTATATTGATGTTTTGAGAATTATTCTCAAACAGCATTTTACTCACATCACGTAGCCGGTACAGTAACTTAATTAATCACCAGTGGATCAGACCTCAATCTGAGCCACGGCTTTGTGTTTTGTTTTGGGGTTTTTTTTGCTTCGAAAGAATTCACTAACGCTGTGGCCCACTCTGGAGATAAATGCTTGGTGTACTGGTTCTTCTCCAGGGTGTCACCAGTGGGAACAGCTGATTCGTAAGGAATGACAAAAGAGTCAGTTTCCCATTCATGGATTCTCCAATCCAAAAAAAGCTTTTATTCTAGGACTAAACTTAATCCATGTAAGGGAAACTGACCCAAAATGCACGGTTCAAGCACGGTTCTAGAGCGTTCACAGGATGTAGAGTGTGGAGCGTGTGTCTACTGTAAGATGAATGGAAAAGGAACTTGTTCAGCGAATGTTCAACATTTGTCAAACTTTATATTCATATTCAACTAAAAACTTTCATCAGCAGCTTCAAAGTAGAATTACATAATTTTTTAAAAGAGCACCATTTGATGTCAATGAGCGTTTTTCTCTCTCTCTCGTTCATGAGAGGTGGGGGCAGGGAGTCATGGGTATCTCCTTCCTCTCAGGAAGCCTCATCCAGTCAGCCTGGCTTAACTTCACATAAACCTCACACCAGCTCTGCTCTCCCAGGGATTCATGGGAACGTGAGAATGTGGCTCCCACCACACCAGTAACTTGGCTCTGTGGCGCTGCTGACTCTGACTCTACTCCTGTTGCCTCCCTTCCTCGTCGTCACAAACGCACATAAACCAGTGGTGGCGTGGCGGCATTTGCCCTGTGCTTCGCCAAACAGTTTAAGAGAACCAGCAACACATTTGGTGTTTGTCACTGAGTTGTCAAATCGAACAGTAACCACACACACACACACAAACACAAACACAGGCAAACGGAATAATGTTGAATGATGTTACACATCACTTCAAATTCAATTATAATATCATTAAAGGTGTGCTCGTCTGAGTGTGTGTGTGGGTGTGTAGGTTGGATGATTTTAAGCCTCAGCACTCATAAAGCCCGGAGGGTCCAGCCCCAGACGAGGTAGATGTTTGGGTGGGTGCGTAACCGCCTCCCATTGTCCCTGTGATGGGAACAATCCTGAAATAAACCACACCTAAAAACGACAAAAAGGCAACTCTGCTGACATTTACGGCCACATAGCGTAATGCTAAAACCAAACAATGATGTTAGCACACCACAAAAATATATATATCAAAAACAAGGTCCCAGGCTTTTTTTTTTTTTTTTTTAATTGCAGGAAAAACTATTTCGTGATTCTTTTTCAACTTAATTATGACTTTAAAAAAAACCTTGTCGTGTGTACACATGGATTTGAGTGTTTGCACGTACAGCATCGTATTTGGCCGATGTTTTCAGCCAGTGGCATTTGGAGCCAGTGTGTAAACTACGGAGGTTTAGTCATGTTGTGCATATGCTGGACTGCTAAAGGCATGGTTTATTAAAACTATACATGATTTAATTGTCCTCTGTAACTTAGCTGTGAAATTGTAAAAGCTGTGCGCCACTCTGGAGCTGATAAAAACCCGCCACACCCCTTCGCCAAACTGGCCCAGTGCTTGTGTGAGCCCATGGCTGCACAGCAGGAACTTCCTTGTACTGCCCCCCCCCTTTTTTGTGTCTCTTAACTCCTTTTTATCTCCCATTCTCTATCTCTCACTCTTGTACATAAATATATACTGCAAACCTTAAGGACGGACGGAAGAGCTTGGTAAGAGCTTTGGCTGAGGGCCACAGTGGCCAGGGTTTTGATGTAGCAGCCAAAAGCCAGCCTGGACTTCCTGCAGGCCTGCAGGTGGGAGGCGTTTCACATGGACCCCCACTCTGGGGAAGAGGGCACTTTAAGTGGAAAATCCCAGCACAATGGATCCCTAGGTTGAAGTGGCTTTAATCAGCTGCCTTTTCAGTCCCAGCAAGGCCATATATGCTGGAAGCCCACCCCGGCTCTTTTACGCTCTGTTTATGTATGAATGTATGTATTCATGTATGTATGCACACACACGCACATACATAGTGTGTTCTCCTTCTCTTTATTATCAGTTCTGCTCATCTCCACCCAGCAGTGGGGATGTGGGGGTTCTGTGACTAATCTGAGGTTCTTTAGCCACTGGTCCACATGGGACCCTGGCCCACCACGTTCCCATGAGAGTTACAACGCAGAGCAAACACGGCCAACTTCATGTCACGCTCAATTGAGAGACAATGCTGGGGGGACAAAAGACTTTCACTGAGTTTGCAGAGAAAATGGGAAGTTTCTATACGAGGGGATTGGGAATGGAGTTATTCCCTGACCACGGCTGCCAGGAAAACAGAGGCTGGGGATGGCTTGCATCCCACCTGCTTAGCTACCAAACAATTAATTTACGGTTACATATTTCTCAAGGTTACAGGTTCTAGTTCACAGAAAATGTCCAAAAAATGTAGCACAATTAAAAAAGTAGCCCAAAAACCACAGCAGTGTTACTCAGATACTTTGACATAAAGCTTGTCCAACAGGTACACAGTGACAGTCCCAGCAAACCATACTAAAGATACTGACACCTGCCACTCATTTGACCACTAACATGCATCTCAGAACCCTTAGGTCCAGTGCCTCTGTTCAACAGATGTTCCTCCCCAAATGTCTTCAACACTGGGGACTGTGCAGCTGGGATGTGTTCAGCACCAAAGACGTGCGCATTTTACAGGATTCAGTTGGCTTCAAATAAACCGCAGAGTTAATGATGCCAGGCCGACCCATTGTTTGGTGGTGACAAATTTGAAAAATCCCTTACTAAGCCCCATCCAGTGAAACCTGGTGGCCATCTGCAAAGCAGTGCCTTGTAAAAGGGTTATTTAAAATTATGCAATTCAATATTGATGAGCTTGGTGGCATCACAGCTATTGTTCATGGACACAAGGCTTCTGTCATGCCAGAGGCCGCGATTGTAAAAGATAGAAGATTTGGGTTTTTCAGGGCTTCCAAGAGATCAATCACACAGATGTTCATTTGTTGCTCTTTCTCGTTCCATTTTTTTCCTATTGTGTATCAAACACTTCCACTTCCCGAAGACCATAAAGTGGAATACAGAGAAATGTGGCTTTGGTTAAAAAGGATGTGAAGGGGGATCTGAATGACAACATATCAGTCCAGTTTCAATAATAGCCAAATTTACAGCAGACAGCCTTGAGAGAGAAGTCTTCATCAAAATGGCTCTTGTATTCTAAGACAAATTCAGCTAAACATGGGTCTATTTCACGAATGTAACTACCCTGATTTAAACCCATGTCCGTCAATATGGCACGTGAACCAATTATCTGGTTAATTATCATTAATTATCTGGTTTCTTGTTTATCTACTTATGTAAATCCTGAAACAATGTTGGGAGAGTTCGCTAATGCCGTATTCATGAGCCAATCAGAATTCCTTTATTAAAGCGCTGTTAAACTACCTACATGACTTCAACACTGACGCCCTGTACTCACCTCGAAAAACCTGAGGAAAATGTAGGACAAAGTGAACAGATGGTCATGCTACACTAGGCCATGTCATGTATTGATGAGGTTTCGACTGTCCTGAATGAGGAAGTAGGGTGCGATTCAACTGTCAATCATCCCCATTGGTACCATTTGAAAAAAAAAAAAAATTAAAGACCATCTACTTGGTTTCATAAGTAATTGCACACCTATAAAAAGAGCTGGGTGGGTAGTTAGCTACAGAAACTCTAGCAAGCATTTTTTATCAGTTAATTTCTTCATTCATTACTGACGAAGCATTCAATCAGAGAGCTAGTGGCACTAATACTTAATTACTGAATTCCAGCCTCTGTGATCTTTGTGACCATTTGGTGGTTTTTAACCATTTGGACCTGCCCCAGCAGTGGATGTCAGAGCTGTGGGTTACGTGGCAGCTGAATGCCAACCCCCGTCACTCCTCCTCTCACTGGGCGTGTAACTCAATCCTTGCCCCGGACTCTGTAACACTAGCCCCCGCGTCCAGTGCTGCCTGGGCAACGCGGCAGCAGCCCATCTATAATGGATGCCTGGAAACATATGCAGGCCTTGGTGCTGAACAGGGCCCTTCTATACGGCCACTGGCCATATGGTAGCCCGGACTCCACATGGTAATTGATGGTATCTGTCCGTGAGGGATCCCCTCCGTCATCCACCCACCAGTCCAGCAAACATACCGGGGTTGAGGGGCAATGGGGGGGGGGGCTAGTGTTTCACCCCTCCCATTCCATTCACCCATTCATGCGCTGAGCCCATTAACACAAAGAGTTAACCTCTCTCTCCTCTCTCCCACCCTTACACCATCCCTCACTTCTGCACCATTGTGCCTCCAGCAAGAGAGACCCCTCCTCTCCATTACCTCCATTTCCCCCGGCCTGGGTTTCAGTGCCAGGTTCAAAGTCAACATGGCTGTGACCCCCCCACCCCAGAAAGCATCTTGCTGACCAAGAGGTGCACTGCAAACCAGATGGCGCCTGCTGAGATCCAACATCGGACCTGATACACAAGAGGAGACTGAGGAAACAATATATAAATACCGCTTAGCTCAACACAAATTAAAACTAATTATTAACACAAGTGTTTTCATGCAAACAAAAAAACAGTAACTGTTCAGTCCATCTCTTCACAGGCGAACATGGGTTGGACAGTCCATTAAATATTTGCTCCTATTTCTATTAAAAAAAAAAAAAAAACATCTTGATGGACATTGGTGGAGAAAGTATACCCAGTAAGCTTCAGGAGGGCCACCAGAAGACCACATGTCAGAGCTCTCCACTGATGATAACAAGACCAGCATGAGTGAAGAAAGTCATCAGGCAGCCACACAGCGAGGCCTGTGCCGCAGTAGGTCATTACCATATGGCCACTCTCCCTGTATATAAGCAGACCTGCAATGACCCTTCCAGCCAAACAAAGATGTGTCTGCTGAATAGCGGGCCTTGTCTGCTGCAACAAAGATGGCAGCACATGTGGTGATGACAGCTTCATGCTGCCGTGTGTCCAGGGCCATACAATGGCCCCCACTGTACACCTGTCCCCCTATACAGGAGATACAGGAGACATTTATTTAAGACCCCCCTCCCCACTCCGAGAACCCTTCCCCCAGACTCATTTCCTATTTAACCTGTTCAGAACGGCAGGTGGTATTAACGTCTGCTCGCCAGCTTCTGCCGAGCGGTTGTCGAGCGCATGCGGGACTTACAGCCTTATCTAGGTGCATCTTTGTCGATATGATCTCAATGGGCCTTGTGATTCAGCCATGGGCCCGGAGAAGTGGGGAGACGGGGCTACTGCCCAACTGCCTCCCCACCCCCACCCAATACCATCCCCTCTTTTGTGAGTGCTCTGTTTGCACTCATCCACCACTGCACTGCCCTGTTTACACGGGGTGGGGTGCGGGGGGCAGAGAAGGGTAAAGGCAAAGAGGCTTGCGATTTGTTTAACGTCTCTCCTCCATTCAGCCCCGTCAGCTATGACAAATGGAGGCTGATAAAAAAATAGGCGGCAGCCAAGACAGGGCCTCAATTAAACACTGCTGAACAAAGTGGGGAGGGGGTGGATGGGTATGAGTGTCCGCTCCTCATCACACTGGACAGCACCTCCAGCTTCATATGGAAGAATCTTTTTTTTTTTTTTTTCAAAGGAACCGTTTGTCCAAAAACAGGCCAGTCACTGACATCATGACACTTATTTCAAAGTCACGCACACTGATTGGACATCTAATAAAGGTGAAGCAGTAAAAAATTGTGAATATCAACAGCGACTTTTCTGACATTTATTATAATGCAAATTATTCCAGACGCTGCAGTTCAAAAATCATGCAAATGAGAGTAAACCGATAATAGTTTTATGTGCTAATAATACACAAATTGATTCAGAGGACTATGCACTTCATGTCATACGTGGATGAGCTTTAATGCACTTTGCCTTCAGCGTTTGCTTCTGAGATCCATCGCTGGTGACAGTCATTTGTGTATCTTACACTCTGCACAACAGCCATTCAAATTCAAATAAAACAGAGGCCCAGACAATGGTGGCGATTCTCTGTGAGCAATTAGCAAACACCTCCTCCAGTGTCTGGCGCAGGACTTCTGGATTGTGGTTCCTGCGTGCAGAGGCTCTGACCTTTTTCGAAAAAAAAGAAAGAAAAAAAAGAAAAGAAAGGGGGCGGACTCCACTGCTGATTGATGGGGTGCCTAGCAACAGCATGGTGGGCAGACCAATCGGTCGACTCAGACAGACCCTCGATGGACTGTTAGTTTAGTGATGCTGACCCAAAAGCTGTCCAAGTTTAGCGAGAGAGAACAGGGAGCGGTCATGGAGAATTACGCTGTCACTCACCCTGGCAAAGGTCCAGGTCGAGTGACTGTGGATGAAATTTGGAGAAAAACAAAACATTAGGACCAGACATGTTCTGGACCAAGAAAAGTGTGCAAAAGGTCTTCTTCTACCACACAGAAGTCAACACAACAATAAATCCAGGTCCATAAAAAAGGAAATGTCAAGGAATTTCAGGCAAAAACAAAAGAGGAAAAACATAATACCAGGGTTAAGTGATCCTGCGTTTTGCAAAGCCTATCAGCTATATGCAATATTGCACCCTCATTGCAAACATATTGCATTCAGCTAACCGAAAAAACATGTGGGACGCAGTAACATACATAAATATATGGGCAACAAGCAGCCAAGACGTTTGGCTACAAGTTTCATCTCATGTGGGCGCTTGTTTTTGTCGTTAGCTTATGGTTTCCTGTGTCTGGGACACTCTTCGAGGTGATTTCCCCTTTTTGCTCTTGACACGTCTCTCTCTCTCTCTCTCTCTTTCTTTCTCTCTCCGTATTCAGCCCCTCGCGCAGTTTCTTTGTGCTTCTTCTATTTTTTTCTGAGCAGGAACGCACAGATACATCCCAGCCTTTGGGCTCAGATGGCTGCACAAAGTCAAAGCCGTGGTGCAGAAGCAGTGCAGAGCGGCTCAGTTTTTTTTTTTTTTAACCCAGGCTGTTTCCTTGCATTGAGGCCGGCATCTATTCATCCGGCAGTCTCTGCCAATATAGGTTGACTGAAATGTGATGTTTGCCCTACTGTACAAACAAGCTAAAACACACACACACACTCTCCTCCTTCTCGAAAACACAATGTTTTAGATTTCTGTTGAGGTCACAACATAACCTCAGCCTCAAACTCACACTTACCTTCATTCTTGTCTAAATATGGCAAAAAAAAAAAAGCATTGAGATTGCATCTGTTTTCAACATTTTAGATTCTTATCTGCAATATTTGCAATGGTGCCAAAGATCTGACAGTCCAGAACAGCTTGAAAAGTTGAAAAGTTTGCAAAAAAAAAAAGTTTGCAATTCCCACACTCCTCCTTCTTAATGTGTGTCTCACCTTGGAAAGTAAATACAATGGTCTGAAGAAACTCGTTCTGAATGACCCATGGGTCAACTGTGCATGTGGGGGTCAGCTGCTCTGCTCAGAAGCTGTTTTCCCCAAAACAGCACAGTTACATGCAAACAGTGAAACCGCAGCCTGCACAAGCCACACCTACCAGCCAAAACAAGAACGACACGCTCTTCCTTTTGAACCATGAAAAACCTCAAGAGTGGTGCGCAACAGGTCTCTCAACCAAGGTGGTTAGCACTTCCACTTCCAATGGCCAGATCCCTGCTTTCATTTTTAGCATTTCACCAATTTAGTGTCAAGAGGACCTCCCCATCTCTATGCATTGAGGTCTTAGCCAGCACAACAATAAAAAGTTTCAATTCCAAATTGTGGAATTGGAGAAGCATACAGTACAGTGTGAGCAGGTCAAAATTGGTCCCATGCATGAACATGTGATTCCTTAAATGACTGGACTCTATGTGGAACCAAAACCGATGTCTGAAACTGGTGACTATTAGCCTGATGTCACAGTGAATGTCGGTGTGAATGCCTCGAATACGCTACTCTCTCATATTGTGTGTGACTGTGTAATGAAAATCACACATATGTTCTTTCACACGACCCTAAATAACCACAACACCTGTGCTTAAATGAACAGCAATGAAGAAAAATCTTTGTCCACAGTTTCTGTGGTTTCTTTCATACACCATTTTTCCAAAACACTATCAATAATCCAGCTGGAGAGTTGCTGAGACTTGGAAGGACCTTCTTCTTGCAGAATGTAAGGGAAAACCTAGACGCTAACCAATGATAATATTTTGCACAGACCCAAACAGCTTTTTTTAAAGACAGTTGATTGTGTTTTTTTTATTCGATAAAACATACATATATATACACACACACACACACACACCAATTTGTTACTTGAGTACTAAGCATGTAACATGAGACCCTAATAGTCATCTACGTTGGAAAACAGATTACTAATTTATTCAGTCAGCGGCCATGAACTCTACAAGTTAATATTCATGAATGGAGGACAACAGGGATTGATTAATATTTCGGTCAAAATGGCTCTCAGCTAAAACAACACAGAGTCATTCAGACAAGAAGCCCCCGCTCGTCCCGGACAACTTGTGACGGATGGTAATGACTTGGAGGCGCGGCAGCAGCCTCTAAGTTTAAAAGCAAAGTTCTAGTCTGCCCTGGCCTTTTAACACCATCAAAGACGCCAGAGTCTGAAGGACCTGCAGCGAGGTCTGCTTTGAATGCGCCGTGCAGACGCCACCCATCCTGCTTTGAAGTCGCAAGCAGGTTTTTATGAACCTTGTCCCTTTATTTGTGGATCTGCTCACTTTTCTGTGTGCCTGAAGAGGCCAAAAGAGGCTTCGTTTTGAGACGTTTTCAACAAACAGTGAGCAAAAATTCAATGTCTCATCAAAAAGGGATTGAACTCCCTCCCTCTCCCTTGCTCTGCGTGTGTGTTTGTGTGTTTGATCACTGATGAACTCTGCCATGCAGCCTCAGCAGAAGCAGCAGGTGTGAATGGTTTGGGGCCTTATGTTATGGCGAGGGTCAGTCTGCTCTTAATGCACCTCTCCTCAGATCTGCTGTGGTGAGGAGGGTGGGCGGGGCAATAGCACCCACTCCAGCTGTGGCCTCCACTGGCTGTTTAATAGCCACACTCTTCACGGTCTGAGGCGCAGAGAGCCTGCAGCTTCTACTCGTTTATTACTGTCTGTCACTCACTAAGAGGAGGAGGGACAAATACAACACCAGCAAAGTGTGTGTGTGTGTGTGTGTGTGTGTGTGTGTGTGTGTGTGTGTGTGTGTGTGTGTGTGTGTGTGTGTGTGTGAATTAGACAGAGTGGTGTTCAGGCAGATTTTTGGATCAATTCCTGTATTACATGCTGCAGTAATTTTTTGTTATCTCAATTCTCAATGTTCTTGTCAACAAATTCTACCTTTTTTTGTGAACAGTATAGAGATGCACACAGTACATGTACCAGCACAACAAAACACAAGTTAGCAGTTAACCAGGATGAAATGCAGGAGGTAATACACCGATCAGCCATAACATTATTTGTGTTGACAAGTGAAATGAATAACTTTTTTTTCATCCAAATGAAAGCGAAAATCCTTCCTTTTTAGGAGATATTATTTAACACAAAGGTTGGGTTCTGAGTTTTTAAACTAATGATATTTGCATGTCGGGTCCAAGAGAACCAAATGAGGTATTACAGAGACAGCACTTCTGCCAAATGCTGCAATGGTGTGTTGTGTCATGTTTTCTCGAACCTCATGTCAATGCCTGGGTGTGCATGTGCATCACTTACCTCGTGAAGACACTGTGCTAGATTGCACTATGGGAAAAAGACAAGCCAGTGGAGGCAATGTTTATGATGCTTGAAACCTTGAGTACTGCATTCCAAATTCTGTGCAGGATGCCTGGACAGACAAGTCCGAGTCATACCTCCAGAGGTCAAGTGGAGCCCACAGCTTGGCATGTGAGGGATATTTGGGCCTACTCAACATAATGTTATGGCTGATTGAAGAATATACAGCGAAGGCCAAAAGTTTGGACACACCTTCTCATTCAATGTGTTTTCTTTATTTTCATGACCATTTACGTTGGTAGATTCTCACTGAAGGCATCAAAACTATGAATGAACACATGTGGAGTTATGTATTTAACAAAAAAAGGTGAAATAACTGATAATGTTTTATATTCTACTTTCTTCAAAATAGCCGCCCTTTGCTCTGATTACTGCTTTGCACACTCTTGGCCTTCTCTCGATGAGCTTCAAGAGGTCGTCACCTGAAATGCTTTTCCAACAGTCTTGAAGGAGTTCCCAGAGGTGTTTAGCACTTGTTGGCCCCTTTGCCTTCACTCTGCAGTCCAGCTCACCCCAAACCATCTCGTTTGGGTTCAGGTCCGGTGTACATAACTCCACATGTGTTCATTCATAGTTTTCCATATACCAATGTAAATGAAAATAAAGAAAACACATTGAATGAGAATTAGTTTGTGTCCAAACTTTTGGCCTGTACTGTACATATCTAATATTAAAGTAGCATACACACTGCATATGGATAATGCGCATTTAAGACATAAACAGGCATTGTTTAAAAAGGCATTGTTTAGACAACATTGCAAATCGTTATATTAAATACACTGTGGATAATATGTACAGTTTTGCAATCACTAGCACAGCTGAACAATGTTGAAGCCAAATAAGTGCATGATGCATCGTATTGCATCGCACTGAATCAAGGAGCCTCAGATACTGGCTTGTCCTTGGAGCATCCGGCATAGGCATGCAAAGTCTCCATTTACAATTTTTGTCTAAAAATAAAATCTGGGTTACGATACATCAGCTCACACTTCCTCTCTCAGCAGTCCAGGAAATTTGCTCTTCTGGATAGTGCTGCTATGGTAACTTGCCACCCATGGGGTAAGTCAAAAGGTAAAACCAAACTGAGCTTGATGATTATCTTCTCTCATAGGGCTATTTTCAAATAGGGTTGTATTTAGCATTTTTCTCTGTTTTTGTGCACAAAAAAGATGCTAGCATGTTTTGGAAGTAATTGACCAGTGGAGCAAAATTAGTCTGATTTTAGTGGCCACCCACACAAATGAGAACAGAGCAAAATTACGCTCAAAATAAATTTGAAAAAAAAGTGTGCCAACTGAAATCCCCTAAAAGGGGAAAGGGGAAGATGAATACAGACCCCCCACAGTCACTACAACTGGCCCACTTGTTTGATGTGCGCTTTGAAAGCAGTTGCCCATCCTCTCGCTGTCTCCACTGAAACCAGGCTGCCCAGCATACAGGCTTTACTCACCAGGGTCTGTCTATAGGCCCTTTGTGTCATTTTTAGACCCACAGAAGGCTTCGTTCTCTAAATTCAAAGAGGAGGCTGATGTTGTGTGCACTTAGCACAACGTAGATGTTCATATATGTTTTTTTTAACCTGCACCACCAATACACCAATGGCGTAATTCTGTCACATAGGAGCATGAATAAAGATGCAAAACAACACCCAGCCAACCAAGACTGTTCCGTGACTCACACTCTCAACTTCCTGTTATGTTAAAAGTGAGTATTGTATCAGTTCAAGGGGTTAAGTAGCTGACTTTAGTGTAGCTGAAGTCCCTGTGTACAGCTGGGATCACAGGTTAAGCAGCTGATATTGGTGCAGCTTTGTTTGCAGCAGGGATCACAGGCAAGGCTCAGTCTACAAGGAGGCCACCCATCCAAAATGTGTTGGGAGGGGTCTGAGTGAACTGCTACACAGCTACAGTGACCCTAAAACTTGAAATTATACTTTAAGGGATTCATTCTATTAGTTCAAATATAAAAATTTCACTGAATCAAAAGTGTAAATATCAGAACACCAGGTATAAAGTGTCTTAAATCTGTCTTAACTTAAATTTAAAAACAAAGAAACAAACTGAAAGCACTTTTTTTTTGTTTAAGCACATTTATTTTTGTAGGTTATAAGTCACATTAAGTGGAAACGATTTATTGTGGTCTCATTTTTTTGTCACCTCAAAATACCAAAATATTTGCATATCTGCTTTTCTTGTTATTGCAAAGTCATATATCCCACTAGCACAACAGCATAATGGGTCACTCTGTGATTAACACCCCTACACTTCATTGTATCCCCCAGTGGAAAGCTTCATATTGTGGAATAAATCACTGACCAAACACTTATGCTCTCTATAGGTGATTATTGCTCAATAGAATGAATAAAAATGTCAAGTAACTGGACTTTTCGAAATGCATCAGTATAGGGCTTCACATGCCCATAATGAAGGCACCAGTGAACACTTTTGTCAGCTTAAGCTAACCTGTCAGGAGTGAGCTCAACCGAATGACACTGATAGCCACTGTGCTCCATTTCAAGGCCGACGCACAGGTGTCAGGAACGAGAGAGGGAGGGTACCTGAGGGTTCATGTGTGTGTGTGTCTGCAATCTGACTGATGTTGTGCCACATACACACACGGTGGTGTCAGGCACTGTGCAGACCTCAGGTGCATTTGGCAGGGCCACGCAGCAGCTGGGCCAGTGGTAGATAAGTGCATATCATCCAGCGTCAGTGAACACACATCAAAGCAGAGGGGCCTGCTGGACATCAAACGGACCCACGGCTCATCACAGATTCCCATCAAAGAGCGATTTGGAGCGAGCGGCTGGCCGTGTCCACTGGGCCAGTGGCAGGGGCCGACCGAAGGTGGTGTAAATTAAATTCACTGCCAGGCGGGAGGCAGGGGAGACTGAGACGACATGATGAAACCCCCAGTGCTGGTGATTAAAAAAGGAGGGCAGACCTTGACATGGCACTGTGGCATATCGGCCTGGTTGGGTCAACCACAGGTCACTCAACCTGCAGGGCAGTAATTTTCATAGTAGAAGGTAAAAATTTTTCAAACAGTACAAACTTGACATCTTTTTAACCCAAGTTAAATGTATTCATATGCAACCATATGAAGAAAGCTTGATTATGATTGCTGGTGGTGTTGTCTGCATATGAAAATGTAGACCACACTGCATTCTCATATCAATTTGATAAGCAGTGTGACAGGTCACGTTCAGATCCAAATCATCCTTTAAAATAAGGAATAGGTGTTGAGGAATTTAACCACCACTACTACAGTTAGCGTAACCTTTTGTTTATATTGTGAATCTCAACTGCTGTTTCGTGTATAAATGGACCTGAGGCAGAGGTGGCCTGGCGGTTAAGGAAGCGGTCCCGTAATCAGAAGGTTGCCGTTTCGAATCCTGATCTGCCAAGGTGCCACTGAGGTGCCACTGAGCAAAGCACTGTCCACACACGCCTGCTCACCCAGGGTGATGGGTTAAATGCAGAGGACAAATTTCACTGTGTGCACCGTGTGTATCACAAGTGACAATCACTTCATTTTCACTTCACTTTCCACTGTGTCGTTGCCAGGTCATTGTATGTATTATCTTGTCAGTGTAGCTTGTGCCATGTATTGCTGTGATTTGTGTGCTTGTATTATGTTTCATGAGTAAATCCTGTCCTGTGAAGCTGTACATCCATTCTTCATCCATGCCATGTCGCTACCACCATGGCAGAATGAACGGGCCATACTGGACTCAGCCGACTTCCCTACCATGTCAACTTCTCGCCCAGACCTGTTGACGCACCTCAGGTAATTGACGGTTGCCCTTTCCTGGTCCAAGGTTTTATCCTTGTTCTTAACTGGCTGCAGGATCCCGATGCCCACCCTTCTGTTTTGCCAGAGGGGTCGTAACGCAGCGTCTCTGGTCCCAAGCGGGGTCTGGCACGTTCCACAAGTTGGTGGAGGTGCAGATGAAGATTCACCATGGAGTCAAGGTAGCCCGTCGCATTTACATTTACATTTACAGCATTTATCAGACGCCCTTATCCAGAGCGACTTACAATCAGTAGTTACAGGGACAGTCCCCCCCCTGGAGCAACTTAGGGTTAAGTGTCTTGCTCAGGGACACAGTGGTATTAAGTGGGATTTGAACCTGGGTCTTCTGGTTCATAGGCAAGTGTGTTACCCACTAGGCTACTACCGCGTTGCCCTTGCCCTGCTGTCAATGCCTGAGGCAAGTAGAACCTGCGTGGCCTGGCGGGAGAAGATCGGCGGACTGTCCAGGATGGAGGTTGGAATCCCCTAGGCGCACCTTAAAAACTCCTTTGGAGGGGAGGTACTGTCAGGACTTGGACATTAGGACGGGCTCCGGTCCCTGTTCCAGACCGGAGTTTGTATTGTGCGTCTCTGTTCCTGATTTCCTCATCATTCTCACCTACTGATTCTAGGATAAATGGACCTTGTTTCCACTGTGTCACTGCCCGGTCATTGTAGATATTACATCAACACTGTATCTTGGGATATTTTAAGGGATAATTTAATGGGACTAT
This sequence comes from Denticeps clupeoides, assembly GCF_900700375.1. NCBI lineage: Eukaryota > Metazoa > Chordata > Actinopteri > Clupeiformes > Denticipitidae > Denticeps > Denticeps clupeoides. The sequence goes on along the minus strand of NC_041723.1, from coordinate 4,601,740 downwards.
GGACTCATTTCCCATGCTGGATGTCGAAGTGAATGTCCAAGTGAGGATGGCAATTCACTCTGTTACAGTTCCATTGTATATTTCTGTTTTAATCCCCTTTTAACTTCACAATCAAAGGTTACACATTAAGATGACATCTGTGGCCACACAATATGCAAGGTGCACAAACCATGCTATTTAGTTACATTACATGCATATGCCCATAGATCCCACTCTGAGAAGAACTGTTCTAAAGATTGTTGGTATTTACCAAAATGCATTAAACACTTAAGGCCATGTTTGATGGTGAGGATAGAAGTGCTCTACTCACCTAGTCCTATCGGTACGTACTTAACATTTGGAAGCATTACAGAATATGCAGCAGTGTGGACACAGGAATTAGTCGGACCAAAGAGGCTATCAGGCCTCATTCGTTGTGATCTGACAGGTTACGATGACAAACGAGTGTTATTTGTTTGCCTTCACATTGTTGTGCACAGACTCTCAGGATGAGCAAAAAAAAAAAATGCCAGCTTTTCTAGTATCGCCTTTTTTATGGTTAACAAACTTTCCATCCATCTCCATTACAGTTAATTTCACGCCGGCTTAGGCCGATTTCTGCTGATTTGGTCTCATTTTGTGGGCCAGCGTGGCAGTATGGCCACCATACCTTAGCGCATTAGCCCTCCTCATTAGCGCAAATGGCGGCGACGTCAGAAGAATGTTTTATGGGTCCTTGAGAATTTACTCTGTGCACAAGTCGCTCAGTGTTCTGCAATGCGCTGTGGATAAGGGGTTTATATTCTTAGGGGGCTGCTTTAAAAAAAGAGCTTAGACCCAGTGTGGCGAATTAAATTGAATGCCCAGACAGAATTAGTTCCACGCAGACAGAGAGCCATTCTATGAAACCAAACAATTAGGAGGATTAAAAGTAATAATTCTGCGCGGTACGGCTGCATTATGGTTGCCCAGCACCCAGGGCCGAGGGGGGTATGGGTGAAGGGCAGGATTTTTGTTGCTTGCATATGAAAAGTGACGACAGACAGAGAAAATGTAATAAACTGAGGTTGGGGAGGAGAGGCACGTAATCCCACACATCTCGCGCACACATGACTCAAACAAACATTGCTGAGCCACATGCTGTGGTGCAGCGTAACATTTTAGCCTCTGTTTTATAAACTTCTTTGTGGCCGAACGCATGAACATGCCATGTAAAGGTTGCTAATTGCTTTATCAGCCTCCGATCTTTCATGAGTAGTTAGCAGCCCCAGCTGCGGCAGCATAGTAGGGAGGGGCCAGTGCCCAGGTGGATTTCAGTCCGGCATAAAGGCCCTTTAACACATGGTGCGGCCGTGAGGGCCCGAGCTCCCTCGTACACCTGTGCATGAAAGAGGGCCTTTGTGCGGCCAGGGCTAATGTGACGCGACGCCCTGCACACATGTGGAAAAGCTCAACGCCGCGGCTCGACTCTCCCGAAGAGGGCGGGGTCTCAGGGCATGGCACCGAGGGTGTGGGTGGGGAGCAGGGTGGCCCTCGCTAACCACACACTCCACCAAGCTCTCTCCAGCTCCCCAAAGGGCAGTGTGGGAGAGACACAGAGCTGTTCACACCCACCCCATCAGGGCCACTTTCCAAAAATGTCTTCACTTTGAATTAAACATTCTGATATATTGACTTCTGCACTGTGAATAAGCATTTAACTAGCAGACTTTGATCGATGCATTGTATTAATATGCAATATATTAATTAAGGTGCTATATAAGCTCTGTAATGTCAAAATGTCTAATATTTGCACAAATAAACTGCATATTTTTATATTTGCACAAATAAAAACATGCAAAGGACTATCTGTGACTTTTGTCTGAAGCCTTTTATTGGTGTTTAACTGGGAGCCAATTGGGATGATTGACAGCTCTCCCGCACCCTCATGTCCTCATTCTGGACGATCCTCACAATATGCAATCACAAATGCAAACAGGTCCACACATATTAACAAACCAAACAGGGAGATTGTTTTGAGTCAAGCATTCTGAATGTCTTATGCAGCAGCAGAAAAAAGTTCCTGCTAAATCATGAATGCACCCTCATTGACAAGTCGGTTTTCATTTTCACTGACACGAGCAGCCTGTTCTGCTCCAGCTACGAACTCTATCCTTTCTCTTTTCTCTTTCGGGCTTGTCTCTAATTACAATTTTGCTGGCCAGAAGGGTGCAAGACTGGAGGAAGGGAGTATAAAATTAAAAATTAGAATAGTGATCCTGATACAGTTTATCTACACAGTTGTGGCCAGAACCCCTCCTCACTTAAACTCTTTCCACAGGATACCTTTTTTTTTTCTTCATTAGGCAATAACTACAAGTCTATTTTCTTTTTTTTTCATATAAGCAGAAAAAAAAAAGCTCTTTCAGGAAGGGGGAGGGGGGGGGGGGGGTCTAACGGCCCTTTCTCTAACCGAAGACATTGTTACGATGTTACGGAGTTGCCAGGCAACTCTACCAGTAGTACTGAAAACACCACCCCGCTCTGTATGTCTGCACAGGCGTATCGAAAGGTCAAAGCCCACTGAGATCCGCCTTGCTCTGACTGACGTGAGAGGGCATTGCACTTGAGCTGTCTGGGTGAGGAGCCGTCGGCTGCAGACGGCAGCAACTTATGACAGAACACACTCCCAGAAAACGGATGGCCAGGAATGAGCTGGTGCACACACAACAACGGTGCACATCCAAAGTCTACAGGCCGTAATTTCCAGTTGGGGCTTGTTGAACTTACATAAATGTAATGGTGGGGTGCCAAAAAGTTTTGTCATAGTTATTATGTTAAAATGAGTTATTTTTAAAAATAATTATTTTGTTTAATGCAAATTCAACAAACAAACAAAAAAACATTTAACAAGGCATGTTTTACCATGCACTGTTTAAGCTTTCAAACTTTTTTTCTTCAACTGAAGGAAATGGGATGATTTAAATAGACCAATGCAACATGACAGTACAAACTGAAACATTGTCATTAGTGGGGTGGTCCTGTATTGCGGCACACACTGATATGAAGCAACCAAGAGTGTGAATGACGCACTCTGCACATCCTGTAGTAAAACAACATGCTCACACCTCCTCAGGAAGGAGGTTGTGGTGAGTTCTGTAGGTCAGGGAGACAAGCTGACCATGAAACAGGGCATCAGAAGCCAAACCTTTACTCTCTACCTCATTCCCTGCTCGCTCCTTGTCTCTCGCCCTGTCTTTCTCTCTTACTCGCTCTCCCGCCTGTTTGTTTTGACACTGCGTGGGCTGTGTGCTGAAGATCGTCGACACACACCGAAATTCCTCACCTCCGCCTCTGCTGGCCAGCCTCAGGCCTGGGGTCAGGGCCAACTGCTACTCCCTCCAAAATGGATGTAAGCTCATCTCAGACCTGCGCAGTGGATGCACCATTTTAAAATAGAGCTTTCTCGGCAATAAAGTTTGTATAACCTATGCTCACCTCCACAGAAAAAAAAAATGGATAGAAAAACTAAAAAAAGCAAACATTCCATTTTCCACATATATGTCATTAAGGGAGGACAAGCTGAAAAAAAAAACTCTGCAGCAGGGCATCTACCACTGGGATATTTTCACCTTGCAATTCAAAATTCTTACATAAAATTTTTTGAAGATGGTGCTGAGAACAAGTGATGCTATGAGAAGAGGAAAGCAGCAGAAAGCAAAGAGACAGAACCTTCTGTGAAATTTCAGTGTAGCATTTCATGGAAACTTGCTTGTTGAGAATAGGCATTGAGGACGTTGCGGCAGTTAAATACTCACCAGGTATTTTGGTCACTTTTGGTGTATCTTGGTGAATTTTCAGACAAACAATATTTTGTGGTATTAAATCAACCAGAGTGAGGAAGAAGGACGCATGAGAGCTGTCAATCATTACTATAGGCTCCTCCCATTTTACGGCATTTATGAGATTTTATGGCATTTATCAGATGCCCTTATCCAGAGCGACTTACAATCAGTTGTTACAGGGACAGTCCCCCAGGAGCAATTTAGTAATGGTAGTAAGTGGGATTTGAACCTGGGTCTTCTGGTTCATAGGCGAGTGTGTTACCCACTAGGCTTAAAAATTAAAACTTAAACTTAAAACATAATGTCGCTCTAAAACGTTTGTCTCGTGACAGAAATAATGACACTCAAACAGGGAGAGGTGTTTATTTCTTTAAATCCTAAAAACAAACCTGATGTGACATTAGTGAACATGCCTCAAGTGTCTTTTTATAGCTCTGTATGTTTTATTGAATATTTTAAAAAAAAGAGCTGGCCTTCAACACAAAGAGACCTTTTCGTTCTGATCCATTTAGTTCTGGTACACTTACATGGAAATGAGATGTTAAGAAAAGAACCTTTGGGTTGCTTGGTCTTATCCCAAAGCAAAGAGCACCGTTCCTGTCTGACGCCTGTTTTCCCACATTGCCGAGGGTCTTTGGATGGGATTTTTTGGCGTTTGGAATTCTGGTGCAGGCTCTAGACAGCCTTCGTCCAAACGAGTGTCAAACCCACCCTGCCAAACAGCCAGGCCTTCACAAACAGCTCATTTTAATGCTCTTGACAACCACACAAGATGGGGCCAGTAGCACAAACACACTTCCTTGCTTTCCCATTGCCCTCTCCGGCTCAGCTCCCATACTGTAGGTGAATCCGTTTAGCCCCTGTTTTGTCTTGCAGGGACGTTTTTCTTTAGACTCCCCTTTTTTTGTCCTCCTTATCCTGAGATTGTGAATGAGCAAACAATCTCCCACGCTAGAGAGAGTCTGATTAAATAGCACGATTTACTGGCTTGGAAAAACAATGTTTACCCTTCATGCTATATAGCTGCTGGTGTTTTATTTGTTAATCCTTTAATGCCGATCAGATAATAATTTTGTGCATCTGCAGTTCGCTGGCTTAAGTCACAGCAACCATTCGAATTTTTTTTTTTAATTTTCATTTCTTCTTTCACTATGATTAAAATGTGTGTCATTTAAAATACCACAAGAGTATCACATCCACTTTAAGAGCAACACATGAAAGTTAATACTCATTTTGTGCTCCTTTAGTTCTAAAATTCACCTGAGCAAGTACAATTTCAAAGGTTGTTTTTTACAGAAAGCCACCACCACCTCATTGCCACATCGCTAACAATTGCACGCTGTGAGGAAGGTGTGCGCCAGTGTGGGATGTAACGCGAGACAAGGCTAATGCTGCAATGACCTAGCAGAAGGCTGCGTGCCGACTCCGTGCTCCGCTCCATGGGAATAAATCTCCAGACAGACGCGCAGGAATCCACGTCTGTGTACGACAATATCCTGTTTGGGCTCCCAGCGCACCCACCCCAGGCTTTTAACCCCCACGCCCATCCCATCCTGGCCATACATCAGGTCCGAGTCGCAGGCCTGTCGTCTTTTGCCCCACATGCATGAACCTGCAGGATCCATTCAAGTAGATTTTTTTGTGTTAAAAAAGGCCAAGAAACTGTTAAATGGCCAAAAAGCAGCAGGGAATTTGGGCTGCTGTGATGTTTGAAGCGGAGGTGTAGCGGGAAGAGGCTGACGGAGCAGCGAGAGTAACAGCGGCGCATCTGGACTGCAGTTCAGCTCCTGCTTCCCGTAAGGAGGGGAAAACCAGAGCTGCTCTTCCCAACAGTGGGAGTTGCATTTCCTGAAACTGTTAAGAACTGTGCCCGGGCCCAACGCGATACGGGGACGAGGCACGGCCGACTCTGCCTCAGGGGTGGTGTAGACTGGGCTGTGCTGGGGAGTTGAGATAAAAAAAGAAACAATTCTCCCTGGTCAATATGCACAATCTGTTTCTCGTGTGCGGTAACGACCTGTTTCTCGTGTGTTTTTTGCACTGACTCGTTCAGAAAATTCCCTGCAGGAACATTTTCAGGGGCATGCACCACGTAAATGAAACCATACATATACACATACATACATATACCAGCTATAGTGAGAAAAATATGCGTCCAGTTGTTGTGCAATTTCACACAATTTCTTTGTCAAAGGCAGTCCAGGCTACTGTAATAATTCCAGGTGAGGCGGAATCAGAGCAGATATAGAAAAATGAATGCCATACAGCAAAAGGGTGTGGACACAGAAGGGGGCCTGGAGCTCTGGGGACACACCCATCCCAAAAAAAAAAAAAAAACACTGGAAAACCCTTCACAATGACATTTCCACTTTCACTCCAGTGCTGAACTCCGGCTGTTTCCTCCTGCCGTGGAAAAGCTTTTTCCATGCCATGCTTTTAAACAAATACACTGGCCAAGTGGGGGGGGGGGGGGGGGGGGTGGGGGGGGGGGGGGGGGGGTGGCAGGAGTCGCATCGGCGGTGGCGTTCGTGCAGCATGTAAACAGGGTGGCGAGCGAAGAGCGGAGCAGCAGTGCGGCCACAGCACAGCCTGCTGGTCAAAGCTGACATTTCTGTCCTGGGAGCAGTTAGCCCCACCCCCAAACAACTACCCATCTATGGAAAAAACTAAAAAGTCAGTTCCAGTTTAGTTTTGTAATCCTGTCCAACCCCCGATAAGAATACAACCAAAATGCTAAAAAAAGAAAACGTTTTTGCACAACAAAAAAAAAAAAAATCCAAAATCTACACACAAAGGCTTGATGTCATAGGAAATCATGATGTTTTTAATGTTTTATTATTTGTAGGCGTCACTGAGAAAGACCAGCAGCTTAAAATAATTATGCTCCTTGAGAACCAGCCACATTCCTAATGGCACTTTTCTGATAATTTCAGAATTCTGAGAATGACTGCAAGTAACATCCCTCTTCGTTTTTTGCATGCCGCGGTCGAGGTGATGTAACCGGGACCTGAGATTACTTGCAAGGCTCCTTTTTGAATGGATTAAAGGCTCCATGATGCGTCATTGCCTTTGAAATTCCAATTTTGGCTCCTTTAATGCTTCCCCCCTTTTTTTATTCTTCATTAATCACGTCATGAAGAGGAGATGAGACACTGAGACGTGACTCACGCTCCTCACCATTCTCTTTCTCACATTGCTGTGCTTATTTTGTACTTCTCTAATGAAGTCATTTACCATATAACATATTGTGTAACAATAACAATAAATGTCTGTTATTAATCTTGCGATTTACAATTTTGTCCAAGTTTAAAATGAACCATTTTAAACTAAAAATGAGATCTTAAGTTCTCATTGAGCCTTGTTTTATTCTGAAAACGCAACCATTTCAGACAAATTAATGGTGTTCAGAGGAACCCAGCTGAATTATTTCTGTATTCATGTGACACAATAACGTTTTCTGCTGCTGCTGCAATGGCCTTTCTGGCACATCTAAATTTGCGGAGAAAAGGAATCGCTTTTCAACACTCTGAGAGACTTATTTGGAACATTATTAGTCCCACTTAAGGCTGCGGCCCCTGGGAGAGCTTTAATGAGGACGGCATGGGTCTCATTAGGAGCTGGAGACACGGGGAGCCAAGGCCCCTCATTTGGGCTCAGCCTTACCTGTTACCCCAAACGGTCCACTGTGATTTTTCCACAACATCTTGCTCCAATGGCAGCAAATAACTCCCATCTGTGAGCATTACTTATGACTGAGGCCATCGTGTCACCACAGCACACTCAGAACAATCAGCACTCAGTACCAGAGAAATGGTTATGATATAGGACATGTGCATTTGGTCGGTGAAAAGGAGGCCATTTAACCTCTGATTTATACATATGCACCAGATATTAAAACGTTTCTCATGTACATAAACAAAAGACTTTTCAAAATAATAACCACAAAATTATTAAACATGGTTTTGGTGATTTTTTTTTTACATGATTCTTGTCTGTATTTAAACGGTGTGGATCCAGCATAATAGTGTGAGTATAACCACCGCACCTTCAGTGAAAAAAATGAGGGTTTGGAGAAATACACCCACCCACCCACCCACTACACACACACACCCACACGAAGAAGTGATCATCCTTAAATGGTTCAGTGGCGAAAGAAAATAGGGAAATGAGCAATTTCTGCCTAACAGTCAAGGCTCCAGACCTGCTTTCTTTTAAAATGGACTTACAAGGATATATCTGAGGTGAACAGGCATTTCAGAACACATCAGAGTGCATCTGCTCCACCCTCTCGCCTTACTCTCCGCGGAGGCAAAAGTAACATCCCCACACGCAGGTCGGAAAAATGTACTTTCCTGGGTAGAAGGTTTCAGGCTGCAGCCTTGCCACGTGCTATGGTGTAAGGCCCGAGGAGGCCAGGAGACATGTCAGCAGAGAGAAAAGCTCATTCTCCCTGGCGCAACCTGCTCTTAAAAATCAGCAAGTGGCTTGGCCGTGTGGTCAGACCACAAAGGAAGGGGGGTTTAGGAGCAAACTTCCACCCCGCCCAACAGCCGCCTCATTCAGCGCACTGCTCACACGCTGGCGGCATCAGAGTGCCAGTCCAACCCGAGTAAATGCACGGCTTGCCCACATCAATGGCCGGGCCCGCGCCACCTGAAACGGGTCGGCCCTGCGCCCTCCACCCTCGCGGGCCTCGGTCGGAGCGCAGATAAACACTCCTCTCAGGTGCTCCTGTGTGCTCAGTGTTTTCGTTGCATACGCGGGAAACTCAAGCCCAGGAGCAGGCAAGGGCAAAAAAAAAAAAAAAGAATCCAGTGTTTGTGCAGGTGTTGTAAAAAAAAAAAAAAAAAAACAGCGGCGAGGGACACCTCCGAGAGAAGCGAGGGAACTAAAAAGCTCATTCTGTCTCCCTCTGTCTGCCTCGGGCCAAATAGGACTGTAATATATAAGGCCTTTGACCTGGGCTAAGTCCACAGCACCGCTCTTATGGACAGTGCCGTGATACAGGAGATCTTTCACCTCCTGTTCACCATCTGGTTCAGGCTGTGGCCTACAGAAGAAGAAAAAAGGAGGCATGACCTCGTATTTCTGCGAGAGAGATGTGATTTTTGCCTCTATAAATAGAAACATGCATTCTTTCACTTCCAGACGAAGGGAAATATTAAATGGATTGAAAGAAAACAATGCCTCGGGTTAGGCTCACCTGCCAGAAAGATTAATGTAAGATAACAGTAATTATACAACCGAACCAGAAATCTGTATTTGTAAAAACAAAGCATGGTCGGCTAATTTTATAAATGGATTTTGTAAGCATAAAAAACATTTTTAGAAGGTGTGCGGGTGGAAAATAGGAATTCAAACCCAAACACTATAATGGGCAATAATAGTACAGGGTGAAGAAAGCCTAATCCAAACAAACACATCAGTAATTTCACTCATATTCTGCCCCTCAAAAACAAAAACATCACTCCACTGTGCAAAGTATGTTAAAAATGGCGGGGAGGGCGCCGGAGGAACAGCAATTTCCTGAGTTTATTTTTCTTTTCCGTTTTTTTAATTTCTCTTCAATTTGTTGTGGTGGAGAAGCGGCTATGCCAGGGGAACGGAAAGGATTCAGCTGCCAAAAAAGCCTGGCCCTGCTGCTGTGTTAGTCTAACGTGGGACGGCATAGGAAATATATTAGTCTGAAGAAATACAGAAGCCGGAGAAGCCTGGAGTGGCCTGGGTTCCTCTGTTCTGCTGCCCTTTTGTTTAAAGGGATTAGGGGTTCCCTTTATTTGGTGCGGTGCACCTCTGCACTGCCAGCCTGTACAATGGGCCTGGTGAAGCGGCCCAAAACCAACCCACACAAACTACACCTAATTACTGTAGCAGACATAAGCCTAATGTACAGCGCAACCTACATATCCAATATCAATACAATAATAATTCAGTGGAAAAAGATCTCTTATATCATCGATCGCAGTCTAAGGTAAAAGAAGTAGTAGTCTTTTGTTGGTATGTGTTGGTTTTGTTGGTATATTTCCCTTACCCAGAACATGATCTTTAATGATGAGTTTAAAAAGGGAGGAACCTGAAAAGGGAGGAGCTCTCACGCATGCTTCTTCCTCTTTCTGGATTATTTAAACCCACAGCATGTGTACAAACATCACTGAGGACTTTTTTTTTTTTTTTCAAAACTTGCTCCACGCTTATTGCACAGTGCTGTGTTTAAATGCCAGTTTGAAAATAGTGCCTTAATGCAGTCTAGCTATCCATGCATGAATTTTCTAAGCCCCGAACCACATGCCAGTTTCAGACAACAGCTTTATTTAGCTTGGGGGTGGGACATTAAGGGGCATTTCTCCAGTCAAGGATCAGCCAGCGACATCCGGGGCAAAGCCAATGTAACCCAATTGTTCATTAAATGCCTTTATTTATAAGCTTTCTTATTGGGTATCCCGACCATTGCTGATGGGGGGTGGTAGTAGCCTAGAGGGTAACACACTCGCCTATGAACCAGAAGACCCAGGTTCAAATCCCACATACTACCATTGTGTCCCTGAGTTGCTCCAGGGGGGACTGTCCCTGTAACTACTGATTGTAAGTCGCTCTGGATAAATGAAAACAAATTAATCCTGAAAGAGACAATTTTTTAGTGCACACAAGCAGTAGAGGATGGAATATGGTATAAATTTTATTTGTATTTCTGCGGTAATGGCACCATCCTTGAACGCTCGACATATTAAATTTGCGAGGTGTAAAAAGCAGTTCTGTGGTACGTGGCTCCACAATATCCTGGGAGATGAGTCAGTACGCGGCCCTTTTATTACCCCTGGTCCCTCTCTTCCTTTCTCTCTGATACTGGCAGTGTGTCAAGATAGTGGGGCACAATTTGTTCTGTTCTTGCTTTAGAGCAGCTAATGATGGAGCTTTTCTCTCTGAAAGGCACGGGAACAGACCTGAGATGACGGATCACTGTGTGCTCACACTCCAGACGACGCCACAGCCCTGGCCAAACTGCCACTGATTCAAAGGACTTCTACAATAGAGCATTTATTTCCCAAAAAAAAAAAAAAAGAATATGCAAAAAAGTTAAATGCACCTATAAATAGCACAGGGCAATCTTATTACTTAAATAATTCACTAAAGTACCATGTGACATAATTGGGCATATCTCCCACTGAATCTTCTTGCCTGGCTTGAGTTAATTGAAAAAAATGCACTTTAGATGTAAGCGACACACACAGGGACACATTCGCCTACTTCTCATGGTCTTTATCTGTGCCCCGTATTCTAAGATAGAGCTGCCAATTAGGCAGCATGTAAACGGGCACCTGCAGGTATTCCACGTCGACATGCGCTGGGTCAGAAGCCAGATCTTCTTTTGCACCAGTAGGCTACATCTGTAACACAATGGCTGCGTCATGAGGCCAGGAATTTAAATATTTTCCAGTGCTTAACAAGTTAACAACAACAAAAAAAAAAAGAATGTCTTCTATGCTCATTTTCACAGCCGGGTGTTGAAGTGCAAATTCTGACGCTTTCTCACACATTCTGCGACATTTGGACAATTGAAGGAAATAAATATTTCATAGTTTTTATCTGAAGAGGAAAGGCAGTCAAATGGGCGATATCACTGCTGGCTTGTAAAATATGAATGAAACAAGTTGCAGGGGAACATTCAGAAACAAAGCTGAAGGGCCACGCCAATCTAAACATTCATCAGCATTTCATGTAATAATGCAATAAATGAATAATGTAATAATTATGGATAATAATTATGGTTTATATGGTAAATAAATATGGTTATGAGTCCAGGCTGTCATGGTTGTGCGTGGCCTGAATATGAGCCACGGCTCAGCAAACAAACGGGCAGTGGCTGGCTAAACAGAGCGCACAGGGCAGAGAGGAGGAGGAGGACAGAAATAAATAACCCGAGCAGCTCCTACTCGGAGATAAGACCCCTGCAGAAACGCAGACAGGTCCTCAGAGGGCTTTACATCATGCTGTCTCATGCCAGCGTCCAGGCGCATTACCGCAGCAGGATTAGGTTTCCAATGCACGCACAGGAGGACAGAAACTGATGCCGACACTTGAACGCATGAAGAGGCACCGAAGCTGGGTAATGCCTAGCAATTATTAGTGTTTAACAGGGCTATTTAGCACACCTCTAAAGATCTGGCCTTGCTTACCACAACATGGGACTGTACCCAAAGTCATTTGACGTTCTCATTCAGGGACGAATAGACAAATACAAAAAAAACATAAATTAGAGGAATTAGTTTTTATTGGTGTTCCCACAACTTGCATTGTTAAAGGTAAACAAAGACCACTTCATTGTCAAGTATGGTCACATGTATTGCAAGAAAACCAAATAGAGGTGGGTCATATTTTATCATCCATAACAATACCAGTAGAAAATGCTTTGTCCGGTAAGAAAAAAAAAAAGCACAATATGCTAATTTCATTGCGTAATGACGTGATTGTGGTGCAATGTTATCAAAGTTGTGACTGCGAAGGCAAACATTGCCAGAAGCAAAGTATTAATTGCCAAAAAAGTGGTAGTGTGGAATTATTTTGGATTCGCACAAGAAGATACAGAACAGAACACGATAATATGCAAGGAATGTAAGAACGCGAAAGAGGGAAATACCACTATCTTATTTTACCATCTCAAGCATCAGCACCTGAGGCCGTACGAGAATCATCTGAAGCTAACGCATAGAAACCAAAACAAAAAAAGCTAGTTCAGCGTGGTTCATTTATACTTTTTTTAAAATGCACTTTATATTAAACAAATAAATACATAAATAAGATTGGAGTTAATTATGACCCATTACCCATAATACTGCTTCTACAACAGAACTGCTTGAGGCCTGTGAATGGGTTTATCAGCCAGTGAATGAAATCAAAATGGCATAACATGGTCTCACAATGTACTGTTTTTGTAAGGGCATAACCGAACGACACTAAAATTTTGGTGATTATGAAAGTCAGTATTGATGACAACACATAGTCCTGGACAGTGAGAACAGCACTGGATTCAGAGGAGTGGCTGCCATGTTCCCTGTTGCCAGACAGGCTGTGTGATCCCACTGGGGCTGGATTATTCCAGTACAGCGACACCCAGGGTCAGACCAGAAACCTACCGCCACTATGAGGACTACATCAAGACATCAACAATTCAGCACAGAACCCTTGAATTAAAATAATAATAATACTAACAATAATAACAACAACAACAATAATAATAATGCACTCCCCACAGTAAACATTACAAATACTGGAAATAGAATTGATGACATGCAGTGTAAGTACAAATTAATGAAGGTTTATGTACAAGTTTCATTCCTTGCTTTCAGCACAGTCTGGGCTATTCAAAACAGTCTGGGCTATTCCAAAGGTTCATTTTGAAGCTTTTTTTATTATTATTTTTAATATGAGAGACATGGAGTGTGTTTGCATGCATGCACTGACACAGATCAGTTGTACATCACAGATTACAACAGATTTATGAATCACCTCAACATCCACATGTCTGTAGAATATGCATATGGCCGGTAATGAACCAAATCAAGGTAAAACCTTAATTTGTGAGTACTATTATATTATTGGGCAAAGGGAACCAGCTGGCCTACTGTTTCCTAAAAGTATTTTGGGTTTTGGCTGATAATTTTCAGGTTGCATTTTATATCATCTCAATCCCTTCATTAATTTCAGCATGTTGCACTGTGGCATAAGTCTCTAGCAGTATCTGCACTCAAAGGTGACGAACCTAAGTCAGGCTTTCAGAGAACACCATGGTCATGAGATGCCCATGTCACTGTCAAAGAGTTTTTTTTATTGTACACAATTATATAAACATTGTAAAACTCAGTTTAGATTCTGAAGCCAAGAGCAAAGTGGCCCAAGATAAACCGAAAGGTCAGATGAGCCATTAAACAGAGACAACAACTTATCTCAGTCCTATTCCTGTCACATGAGAGTGGATATTTAATGGGCAGAAGTAACCAAACAGATGCTCTATCAGTGATAAATTGTTCTTTCATGACAGTATCACACTTGAGAATGGTTACATAAGCCAAAATGAATAAAAACACAGTACCTTCTTGTATTCAAGTGTTGTGTGGATATTGAGTCCTGGACCTTTGCCACCAATGGGCTTGTCAACAGACTGTAAAAGAGAAGCATTTGTGCTGCTTTAGCAGAGATGAGGGCTTTCAGTAGGATGCTGAGAGCACATATTCAATCAGGGGAGGAATGTGAAGTGGTGGAGGTGAGGTTGGATTAGTAAGGGGGCAAGACTGGTGAAGAGGGCGCCCGCCCCCACCCCGTGCCAGGTTTCCATGCACATGTACAAACACACGCATGTTCCACCCGTTATGCAGATATGCATAAGGTGAAATTTGGCAAAACTGTTATTTTCGACCTCTCCTGCACAATTTCTGCAAAAAAGCATGAATTCATGTAGTAAATAAAATAAACAAGGCCTCCGCATTTAGCTGTGTTCAGCTAGAGGTCATTTACTGTTCAATTGGACCAGAACATGAAGTGAAGCATTGGACTGACACAACAAGATTACTTTCCGCCTAAATAGAATCTGTAAAAAATATACTTAATTGCCCTGTGTTTGTCGGCTCAACACTCTGGCACTCTGTGTTTCTAAGTTGTTAGAAATTACACGATAGCTAACCTGACCCACTCAATTTGAGAGTTTATATAAATATAAACCAAAAATCTACATTGCAGGCATAACATCTATGTGATGAAGACTATCATCTTATAAAAACCTTCAGGCAAAATTGTAATTGTATATACAACAGTCTTCAACTCAAACACAGTGCAAACACAGTCATTTAGCATCTTAGAAAATGTTACTTTAGATTTGCTGTAATAAAAACACAACTACTGTTGCCTTGAAGCATTCCCACCTCAGTCCTTGTCTCCTTGTCAACAGAAAAAAAGACCACTTTTTGGGCTTTTGGTGCCAGCACTATAGTGCCACTGTGCTTCAGTGTGGCAAAACATAAAACATTCAAAGTGTGACGGTTCAAATATAAATGAAATGATTTCCTGTTTAGTCACTACCAAATTGTGTTTCATGAATTGAATCTTTTGAGGAGCCAAACTTTACCTTCATGACTGCTGCACACCAATGGCATCATCATAGCCAGCTTCAAATTAACAATTGCAGTTACATTTATGTCATTTAGCAAATGCCCTTTACAAATGTGATTTACAATCAGTAGTTACAGGGACAGTCCCCCTGGAGATACCCCAGGGTTAAGTGTCCTTGTCGAGGACAAATTGGTAGCAAGTGGGGTTTCAACCTGTGACTTTTTGGTCTTCTGGTTCACAGGTGAGTGTGTTGTTCACTTTACGACTAACATGAGAAGCTCAGGAAGTGAAATGCTTCATCAAGGCAAAAGTAATTATTTTTTTCTTTTGTTTCTATTATAAGGTCAGATTTGTAGTTTCATACCATTGAGTCTCCTGTCTAATTTAATAATTTGGAAACAGTGAAAGAAAGGATCATACAGCTACGCTGCGAGGTCCAGGCAAAATACAAGCCAAAATGAGGCTATGGAGTGGCAGTTCCCTGTATGACTGGAAAGTCACTTTGTAGCCTCGGGTGTTGTTTTAGGGACAGGTTGAAATGCCATACATGTATAAGGAGAAGAGCATGTTTACAGAAGGCAATCCAGAAACATCCCTTTCCCACCAGTTTGCCAAATGACCTTCAGTTTGCCAAAAGACCTTCAGCTTGCTCAGTTATTATGACAAGTTCAATAAACAATAAGAGTTTTGCATAAATTCAGAGAACTCCTCTAAAAATGTTTTTTTCAAAAATTTCTTACAATAGGAAGCAATTTGAAAAGCATTTTTAAATAAAACCTTTAACGCAAGAGGTCCTTTCTGTCTACAGACTTTCTTACTTAAATAGTACTTAATAGATGGATGGATGGATGGATGGATGGATGGATGGATGGATGGAAGGATGGAACTGTAACTTACTGAGCTGCATCAGTCACCACAGGCAAGGGAATGTCTTCACTGACAAAGTTCATGTCCTCCACTAGGCTGCTGGTCCGTGTGATGTCTGCCGGTGGTCCTTCTAGATTTTTCTTCACTGCAAAGCATAGGAGGGAACCTTCAACTTAAATCACTGTGAGTGTTTTAAAAAAATAAAGTCTCACTGTGCAGCTCAGTGTACCAGAGAAGAAAGTAACATAAAATGAAGAAATGGTGACGATACCTGGGGAGGCAGGACAGCTCAGAGTGAAGGAAGGCCACGAGTGTGGGTGATCTAAAGGCATGCAGTTCAGAAATGAAGGAAAGAAGAAATAAAATGGAAAAAACACTTGACTAGTAATGCACTGATCAGTTGCCATGCAAAATAGAGAAACCTGTGGAAGGTTGTTCTACAGACTATGAAATGTCCACATAAATGTGCAGCAGAATGTCAGCAGAATGCACTGAATAAAATGCTGGTTTAGCTGATCCCCCAGTTCCTGGGCAGAGCGGAGAAACCTGGGGGTCGTACAAATGCTACAAGCAAAGCTTTACAGCTCACTATTGGGTTTGTTTTACGTTGCACAGTCCGGAAGCTCTCAGCACCCAGTTGGTTTAGAGCTGAAGAGAGAAGAAGTGAACAGAGGGAAAGCGAGAGAGAGACAGAGTGTTACAGTCTTTGCTTTCCCTCCAGCTCCACTGCCTCTCATTCGTCAGCGGCGGGCTGGGTTTATCGTCTGCACAAACAATGCGGGCTTATTAACATCGGGCCAGTCTGTGCAAACACATTTGGTTTGGAAGGTCCCAGCAAATGAAAACAAGCAAGGGCCACAGTGACAGCAGGGGCCAACGGAGCCTGGAGCCCCATTCAGTGATTCTCACAGACAGGGCCAGCCAGACAAGATAGGCAGAGTGATAAGGCTGAATAAAACAATGGCCACAATTTATCTCTGACCAGTTAAGCTCCAGCTCCCTCTCCATACAATGCCCCCACCCTCCCTGCTCCTTCTCCCCATCAGCCCTTGGGGCGAGTCGAACTAATGAACTTAGCGACGTGAGTGGAGGGAAAAACATCACACCGGTGGAGCAGGCAGCCAAAAAGTCTGTGCCTCCAAGGAATATACGCTGATGACAAGTTGTGAGTCTGTCCAAAATAAGGCCTGATATGCCCAGGGGGCTCGAAGTGTCTGCTGGATGAACACAACCTATCATCTCACAAAAGACTTTGGATTTACTGGAATGGCTAACGAGTATTTTTTTCTCGACAGCATTTCCCCTTATTCCCTTAAGAAACATTTTCTATGAAGCCTAAACCCACAATATGTATTAATATGGGTGACCTAGGACTGAGGTAGTGGTGATAGCTGAACCAGGGGTGTGGGAAGCTGGCAACGTAAAGAGAAAACGCTCAGTTGACTTGCAGTTGTCATGTGTTCTTTTCCATGCTGCAAAAAAAAATGCAGCATGCAGCAGAGCTATGACCCAGGGACACAGCAAAAGAGAGCAGCCTGAGGCTCACCTGTCTGTTTGAACATCCGTGAGATGCCTGAAGATGAGAATAGAAGCATTATAGAACCTTCCCCTTGTCCAGCATCCTTAGCTAACAAACGTAACTTCAAAAAGGAATGAACAAATGTATTGAGCTGGAACCTGCAGGAGTTTATGACTTTAGAACTGTGGTTCTCAAAATGTTGGGCATGTGCCACCAGTGGAGAATAAAGAAATGACGAACAGGTTACAAATTGTTCTATGGCAGGCAACACTTAACTGAACTTAAACCTGGCCCTTTTTTAAGCACTTTGTTGGGCAAACGAAATGCCCAAGAGTGATAAAAAAGAAATAGCATGCCAACTAGCATGTCAACAGGCGGGGCGCTTTGGTGTTTTGGTACCCTGGAGACCCGGTTTGAGGTGGTGTGTCTGTTGTCTCCCGTGTGATCATGCGCGATGTATGAGTCACATAAAGGATTTTTTTTCTAATGTGGCCTCAGTTTCACTATCTCCTACAGGACCATAAACACTGTATTTCTTCATGTCAGGAGAGATAAGTCGTCCTATCAATTTATGAGGCCTACACAAACAAGCAGGTAAATATGACTGATATGCCAGTAAAGTTAATAAATTCCATATGGCAGCTTGGGTTCACATGGCATGCATTATATGTATCTTTTTACAATGAGAGCATGGCCCTTGACACTGTAGACTTTGAACTCAGCCAAAATGTAAAAAATGTAAAAAATACAGCTTAAGGCATCGGATATATTCACTATACTTATAAAATATACCACCCTATCAAAATGTAATTGAACCAAACCACAGTCTAATTCCATTCAGAAAATGTTATTGCCAAAAATATGCAGGCAAAAATATCACTCACTCACTAACTCACTATCCATAACCGCTTAGTCCTGTTACTCGGGTGGTGGCTGAATGAGCCCACCCTGGGGTGCGGGGCGCCAGCCCACCACAGGGCACACACACACCCCATTTACTCACTCACACCTATGGTAAATCTACCAGAGTGTGTGCCTTTCAATGGTGGGAGGAAACCGGTGAACCCGGAAGAAACTCTTGCCACCACGGGGAGAGCATGCAAACTCACAGGTGTGAGGTGACATCACTAACCACCGCACCACCATATAAATTTCCTTAAATATTGCCATAATGTTTTACAAATGCATTTCCAAATGCATCTGTTTTGTATAAAATGTTCACAAAATGCACTTTCTTTTAGTTTTTAAAGTGCTTGTAAAGTACCTGTGGATTCCTCGAGGAAGAAGGAGACATCTTTCTTCTCTTCCTTGTCGTCGATATGGTCATATGTAATCTGTGGGATGGACAAGGCCTTTTCCCCCGTGCCACTGAGGGAGCCGTTATCACAAAAGGGTCTTAGCTTCTTTTTGTACCGTTTGCTCTGGAAAGACAGGAAAAAACAAAACATGCATATGTGGACATAATAATTAAAATAAAATGCTATTGTTTAATATTCTGCTTTTAAAAATAGAAGAGACACTTGATTACATACATTTATTCATCATGCATATTTCTTAAAAATGGTTTACTTTGTGCAGAGTACAGGGAGTTTTTTTTCTTTATTGTACCGCACACAAGTGGTCAAGTGCTTGATACTCCACACTCGGTCATTCATAGTTCAGACATGCCACAACATGCTGTTCCCAATCATCCCAACAACTGCATTTCATTTGCTTGTGTTTTCAAAACCTTATTGCCTCCTCACTATGAGTCAAGCCCCCTGGCATTGACAGCGGCGCTCCTCCAGCAACCGGGCCTCTCATTAAGAGCACGGGGTAGAAAAGTCACACGCCGGCGAACAGAAAGGGACGGAAGCGGCCTCCTCTCGCCCCCAATATGTGTGGATTCAGCGTGGACAAAGAATTTTTTTTTGTTGTTGTTGTTTTGCTGCACAAAGGTTTACTCCCACGAGAGAAAAAAGGCGGGTGGTGACATCATCTCATCTGACTGCGTCTTTGTGTCGGGGAGACAAAAGAGCCCCGAGGTCATCGCGGCAGATCGCGCAGGAAGGGGGAGAAGAACACTCATTTTTTTTCCACATTCCCTTCTCCATGACATCAGCAGGGCCGGCACCACTTCCCAGTGGAGGTGCGAGCACACAGAGGTTCTGCTCTCATATCCAGGAACACGCCACCCGCCAGTAAAACAGGAGGTAACACTCGAGTGCGGACAGGGCTCCGCGGATTTACACTTTATGCGCCGGGCAACAGTGGACAAAGCGACCGGTGTTACGCCACGCTTTCAAAGCTTACCAGTCTTCTGATATTCCCCGGGCTGGAGTTTTCAGAATTGACAATAGGGATGTAATCACTGCTTAGAACATACATCTTCCATGTGGCAGAACATCCGCTTGGTTTCTCTGCCGCGTAGCATCGCCACAGCGTCTGAGTAAGGAATCATGGGATTTATAAGCACACAAATTACACAAATCAGTCAAAGGCATCATGAAGATGATGATGATGAAGGCTATTTTAAAGAATATAATATTGCAGAAACGTATTGGTGGAGTATTTTTATTATAATTACAGCATTTATCAGACGCCCTTATCCAGAGCGACTTACACTCAATAGTGACTGGGACAGTCCCCCTGGAGACACTCATGGTTAAGTGTCTTGCTCAGGGACACAATATAGAGTAGAGTTTGACTTTGAAGACTTTGTGGTCTTCTGGTTCATGGGTGCAAATGTCATCAGAGCAAAAGTATGAAACTATTTGCGTTGCTTGAAATGTTTTTGTGTTTATTTCAGTTTAGTTCAACAATGACAAACAAGAATAGTAAGACAAAAATCAAGATCAATTTGAGCATCAGTTTTGTGACTACATTATATACAGTCAGCGTATTCTCTTTTGCTGTCTACTTTTTGCTGTCTACTTTCCCACTTGTGGAAAATAATAAAGGATCATATTATCTTATTCTATCAGGTGAAGTTTACACTACTATAGCTTTTTTTATACTATTACTATTTACTTTACTTTACTTTACTTTACGACTTACACCAGCAATTCTTGTTCGGTTTCTTTAGATTTTGAGTTTACAAAACTTAGAGCCCTGATAAGGCCTAACTTGTCAGAAAAAGAACATGCTTGGAAATTGTGAAGTGGTAGATGAAAAAAAAAAAACATTTTGTGCAGTGTGTGTGCATGTGCGTATGTTATACTTTTGTCTGAAATACTTTTTGAACAAGTGGGTTTCTTAAAGGTAATAGTGGTCTCGGCTAGTCGAATGGAGCAGTGCAAGTTGTTCCACCAGCCAGGGACAACAAAGGAGAATAGAGTTGATTGGAATCGGAGACCCCGTGAAGAGGGAATTTTCTGTCTCATCTCATTTGCTGATCTGAGAGGGAGTGCAGGAGTGTATCTAGCTAGTAGTGTATTGATATATGAGGGTGCACATCCATTTACAGCCCTTTCATAGTTAGTGGACCACAACACATGGTCTGACAGCTCAGTGGTACAATGGCCACGTTTGTCTGGCTGTTGCTTCAGGAGACTGACTGTTTATCCTGAGTAAATGATGTCTCATGTACCTGTCAGCTCCTGGCTAAAACAGAACATATTTGCCAGCCACTGTTTGAGTAGGACAGTTCAGCTTTTTCAGGACAGACTGAGATTGTCTGGACGACAAGCTTGCCTTTTTTACCCCCACGTCAGAATTTTTAAGGCAAAAGAATCATGATGGTGAGAAACAACAAAAGCAGCTGTACATTAAGGATTTACAAATAGTAAGAATGTTGAATTTATTAATGTAATGCAATCTGGAATTGAACAGCAGACTGTCACTTCTCTAACGCAGTACCTGGATCAGTGAGGCGGCCGCCGGGATTTGGCGGTTGAAGTGCTTCTGACGCTGTTTCTGCTGCACCTTCAGGGCAAAGCCTGATCCCAGGATCCCCTGCAGGTAGATAAGTGGCACCACTGACGCAAGAGAACCACATCAACACAGAGCCCAGCTCAAGCAGTTCTCTTACTAGCTAAAAGCAAAAAAATATATTTTTACTGTCAAACCACTGCTTTAAAGTAGTGATATGGATTCAGGGTGTTTTAAGTGAGTACTGATACACCGCAACATTGCCCTTTACTTTGCAAGTTTTTTAATGGGGCTCATTAATCTTCATAGCCCTTTGGGGGGGGGGTCTCTATGTGTGATCAGCAGTAATTACAGCAGGGAGGGCGAAGAAGGAGATTGCAAACACGCTGAAGCAGGAGGCGATGGTCTTGCCAATCCATGTCTGCGGGACTTTGTCTCCATAGCCAATCGTAGTCACAGTAACCTGTAAAACAGAACATACTGCAGTAAGGAGAAATGCTCAGTAGGGGCTACTCTGCTATAATAAGTCTGGTGTTCGCCATATTTAAAGATTAAAAGCAGACTTATAAAACGTACACATGCTGCATAAACAACGGGTCGTGCGAATCCAAATGAATTCAAACTTTTTGTACAAGTTATTATATTCCCTTCGCTGGGCCTCTACATGCTGTTCAAGCACAGTTTGTAGCTGGGAGAATTTTTGTTCCCCTCCACGGCTGTCGTGACGCACGCAGCGTTCGAAATGCTTTCTAGAGGCGTGCAATTCCACGCTACTCCACCGAGGCGGTCGGAATAGCAATAAGCGCGGGAAAAAAAAAACAAAAACAAATGCCGTTGCGTGTGCGTGTGGCTCTCACGAAAGGTGAGCCAACTCTGGCACGTTGAGCGTGTACTTGCTCCGCCCGCCCAAAGTTACCGCCACTTACTCTCTCAAAGCAAAACAATGGAAGCGTTGCTGTAAGGTGAGATGCTTCAAAAGGCTTTGGCGAGCGAAGAGTGTGGCATTTAATCCGCCATTTGCGAGTCCGACTGCTTACAATAAGCCCCGCCGCCAGCACACAGCCCCTCAACCTGTTCCTGACCACCCCGCCCCACCCCCTCCGCTGAGGGTCATTCTCTCTGCTCTATGTGTGTGGCATTACCGCATCCAAAGGCCGCACAGCCCGAGCGTCTCGGCGAGCCTGTGAGACACAGACGCCTCTGTGAGTCATTGAGCGCGGTGTATGGTCTCTGTGTGTGGCGCTGACACACCGAGCCGCTCTGGCCAGCCATGCATCCCAGAGCGAGCGTCTCTCCGTGTGTGGCGGGGAGCACCTGGGCCAGAGGCTGTCACCATTGAGTCATGCTGCAGGCAGCCCTGAGGTCAGCGGTGGCAGGCAAATGAATGCAGAATTGGGGAAATACTCCCGTGCGCTCTTCACACTGCTGATTCAGTACCATCACTACCTTACCGATCAGTCTTCTGAATCATGCACCACTCATTCATAACGTACCCTTTACGAAAAACGCATTCAAAAGCAACACCTGACACCAAAAAAAAATGTAAATTATATCATTGGGGCTGGGATGACTAATTGTTATGCCAGTTTCCTGTTCCACTTCCTCTAGTGATATCGAATATTGATGTTTCAAGGTTTACTTCTGTGTGTACCTGTGTGTGAGGAGCAATTTTTAATAGCAGAAAAAAAATGAAAATGAAATGATTGATTGAAATGAAAGTGAGTTTTTGTCATTAAGATACACAGCAGATGTGAGCACTGGGCATCCATGAAAGGTGCCTGGGGAGCAGTGTGTGGGGACAGCACTTTGATTAAGGGGACCTTATGGCAGTTCAGAATTTGAACCCACAACCTGTATCTGGAATGAGGGAGATTGTGTGAGAGATGTAAATCAATGGTTCTTGTCATTTTAAACTCTGCAAGGGCCATGCTTAGCGCATCCCTCAGATGTGTCCTCCCCATTTAAAAAAAAAAGATTTTATGAAACACTCGGCTTCCTCAGTTCTACAATCCATCAAATCTATGGTATTGTAATAGCTGGCAACGTACCATGGTGAACTTCTCCCCACTGCTCCGAGGTTTACAGTTGGGGGAAAACAAAAGGAGAGCAGGCCCCCTGTAGCTGGAGTTCACTCCCGGAGAACCACTCCACATAACAACGGCTTTCATTCAACACCACACAGGCCACCAGAGACACGTAAAGCTTTCTGACCCTTGCAACAAAAAGGTAGTAATCCAGCAATTAAAGTTTTAATTAAAGGAGCTGTCACTTTATAGCAGCGGTCTACAAGGTCTTTCAGACAGAGAGTGCTGTGGTAAAAAGGGTTATTACTGGCCCTTTGTGGCACACAGATCCCATGCGCAAGACACCCATTGGTTTCTCATTACGGCACACACTGAATTCAACTGTTTAATTAACTCAACTGGAAACTCAAGCCCAGATGGATCAAAACAGGCAAAACAGGCATGCAACAGGGCCATTATCTGGCCCTCTCTGTCACAGGCCATGCTGCCCACAAACAGCGAAATCAATAGAATTTCAGACGTATTATACGACTGCCATGCTCCTACAGGGCGAACTGGCTCGCCTTGTCTTCTTGTCATGAATAGGGGTATTAACAAAGTTTCTGTGAAAGGATTTGATGGAAATTCTCCATTTAGCCATGAAAGTGAAAGTGAAGTGATGCAGCAATATGCTTCTCTATTCCGAGTGTAGCATCAAGAATTATTAAATCATGTACTACAGATCATCAGTATATAGAGCCAGCAGGATCATGACATTTAAAATTAATTATTGCAATTAACTATTTAATTGTCTTAATTTTACAATATTTAAGAGCTTTTTTATCTAAGAAAATAAACGCGTTCAGCATAACTGTTTATTTGCTTTGAACCTTGGGATACTAAACTTCTGATAACCTTTCCAATTTTTTGTACATTTGCTCAATTGTCAAGTGGCAGTGGTCAGCAATGTTTGGCTTTGCAACTAAATTACCCATGATTCTGCATTTGCACAGTCGACAACTATGAAGTGGATATAATTCTATGATATTTCTATTAAAGTAAATGAATAGAAATGAATCTAACAATTTCACAATAAGCTGAAGGCCCCATATTCAGTTTGCATCTGCGCATAGAACCCGTATCTATCCAGTCTGAACAGTGCTGAATTGTCTTACCACCCCCCACCATAAGGCATCAGCGTAGCTGGCGAAGCCAGTCCTTCCCTCCTCATCCACTGCGTCCTTCTCTGCCAGGTAGACAAAGTAGGAGGAGAAGATGAGGCCCAGGAAGCCAATATACAGCGTGGTTATCAGCTCCTATGGGAGATTACAACATTTTAATAGCCAAAAAAACTATATAAACCTCTTAATGTCAGAATCGTTCTGAGTAACAGCTTTTGACGGAAGAAGACTTACCTGCCGATGAATGAACACTACAGATCCCAGGAGTCTCCACGTGCCACCCTGACGATCAACATGCAGCATGCGCAGGATCTGCAGGAAGCGGATCCCCCTGAACATGCACACACAGAACAGAGCTGAAACTACTTTTACTCTTAATAGATTGTCTGATGCAAAGTAGATTACCACTGTACCTGATGGCTGATGTGGCAAAAACCTGTCCGTTGGAACCCACACTCAGTACAATGACTGAAGCAATGACCACAATCAGATCTGTTGAAAAAGACATACGGGAATGTTGAAATTGGTGTGAAGCAAGATGATCAGAAAAACAAATAGGCAACAGGCAGCTCTGGGACCAAAAATGTTCTGCAGGCACCATAGAGCTCGCCTGCTAATCTACAGTTAACCACAAGCATGTGTGTTTTAGGCGGCGAATTGTAAATCTGCAGTGACCTATGATGGAGATGGGTTTCCTGATGAAACGCAGTCGTCCCTTGATGCCCACATACTTGCTCCTGCAGCCTGCAGACCAGAGGCGCACCACGTACTCCGTGCCAAAGAACACCACCAGAACAATTTCCTATATGGGTCAGACAGCAGCAGACAATGAGAAAGAAGAGTATTAAAATTCTGTGTTTTAAAAATAAAAAGAGGCTAAAATATGATGACACCAAGTACAACTGTCGGATTTATTAAAAACAGACTTAGCCAGACAATAATCAAGGTGTCAAAAGAAGAATGAAAAGGAATGTCTAGTACTCGATATATCCCTGAGTTCAGTCTTCTGTGAAGGACAGGTGGTTAACAGGCAGTGGGTGAAAGAGACGCAATTATTGCGTTGCAGACAATGACAGAAAAAGCAGAGGTTCAAAAGTTCATGCTCAAAAGGCTTGAACTCATCCCGGAAGTTTTGTTTAAAAAGCCAGAGACCAAGGTATATACCGATCATACCTGTCTGATGTCTCCTGGGGGCACATGCCAGTCTTGTTAGTATGAGGACAGATGTCTTGTGAAAAAAACATCATATTTTAAGAGCCTTTACCTCATAAAAACTCTGCTCTGTGGGACCACTCGCTATCAGATGGAAAACATTTGCGTTGTACCGGTCACGGTGACCTCTGGCCAGCTAATTAACCGACCTTACTTGACATCTAGACCGAGAGGAACGGACCCATGTGGGTGGCCACGCTGCAGCTTGCTTTTCCAAGACGGATCCTCTGGGCCACGCAGAGAAATGTAATATCCTACGCCCTGCCGTCATAGGAGGGCATACTAGGGGGATCACGGTATCACTGTGACGTAGGCTATACGTTTCCTAGATGCCTGAAAAAATAAGGACGTTATATATGCGGGCAGAGAGTTTCATCTTGGAAAAACAAGGCCCCTCCAAACCATAATAAGTTAAATGTGCACTTTTGAGTTGGGCAGATTCGATTAAGAAAAACAGGACCGTCGTCTGTGGGTGGGGGATCACTGAAAGCTCTGTCTCACATTGCATCTAGTATCATCACTGCAATGAAACATGCACCACCTATCAGCACAAACCGTGTAATATATCACTGGATGGGATTATGATGACCTGATATAGGACACACAGATGTTAAAATCATTTTGGTGTCATAAACCCATAACAGACGGCCATTTCATATGCATAATCTAATCTCACTGATCTGTAACTGGGATAGAGCTCATTCAAAAGGGCCAGGGTATTAGGGCGAACAAGGCGAAATTGGTTTGTGCCAAAACAGAAAGCAGAAGCACAGGAATTCAGGGCAGGGTACGCACTCAACTGATGATACTGCTGCTGCTGCAAAAAAAAGGAAGACGAACAAGCTGAGGACAACATTGCGCATAAACTCTTGCAAAAAAATCAGTTTATAAATGTTTTTTTGGGTGGCTCATCACAGTTGGAGAAAACTCTGGTGCCGTGATGGACATGCGCATGCCTGCTGGCTCTTGCCGCCATAGTTTTGGCAGGCATCAGGAAAGTCAAATATCCTCAAGGACTAACGTCCTAACTGTCATCCAAAACAAGCAGGGCTTCGATTTATGGGTGTCAGCTTACCCTTAACATGCTAAGTACAACTAAACCACTAACATGGATGCGCTGTGTGGCTGCACAGCATGCACACAGATGTGCAGAGAAAAGTCTTGCTCAGAGTCAGTGCATTGAAAATGAACAGTGAAAAGTCTCCTCTGGGACGAAATATTGGCACATCTCATGTTCTAAGCTGCATATGATATGTTATTCAGATAAGCACAACTTGGTAGATTTTTATGATTATTGCTCTCGTACAAAAAAAAAGAAACAGAAACAGCTTGAAGAGGAGCTGAGCGGATCAATTAAAACTAAACAAAATGTACTAGATATGGTACTAGATATGGTACTACATATGGTTTTTTCCCCTTCTTAGCAGGTTTGCTGAAGTAGTTTACTTGTGATTCCTGAAACATGTAACTTGGTGTGAATTTTCAGTCCAAAATCACCCAGAGATGTCAAATTGCACAAAAACTGACTAAACTAGACAATAAATCAATTTCCATGATTACTTACTGTTAGAAATGTTGAAAAATTATTCACATAAATGTAATAAGATTTTCTACATATATACAGAACACTTTAAGCACACAATTTTATCTAAATTCAGATGCAAATAAGGCTTTTGCTGCCTGAAGAAATGCAGATACAATCAGCAGAATATTTGCAATTTCAGAGCAACGGTCTGACAAGGATCCAGTGAACTCTTGCAGGGTGTTCTGTAGATGACAATTGGCAATGGTTTAGAGAACACAGTGTACAGTCATGTCCTCAAATTGTCACTCTACCAGGGGTTTGTGTGTGTGTTTGTAAGTTCATTTTCTAAGTGACTGAGGGAATTGAAAATGTATGTCAAGTGCAAATGCAAATAAAATTTCTGTTTACTTAGGAGTAAATTGTATTTCAGTTTTATGTATAAACACAGACGCCATGCCAAAATCTGTGAATGAATAACCACAAAGTCAACAGGGCAAAATGGGAAAGACATCGACAGCTTCTGCTTATCTCTGTCTGCTAGAATTGGCCAGATGGACGACCCCAGAGATTATTCTGATTTTACAGGCAGGGCCAGGGCTGTCTCGTTTTCTCAGACCCATTTATAAGGAAATGTAGTTTTATTTCAGTAGATGTGAGAAAAAAAACAAGCTGGGCCACACCCAGGGAATCCAACATTCACCACCAGAGGCCCCTATTTCACAATAAAATATTTTTATTTCATTTTAAAGTTGCATCAGGCATTATTTGAACACTCTTGCAAAGCCTGTCAGAGGTTCCAGTCGTTAGTTCCAAAATTTTGATTATCTGACTACTTCAATGCATGCATGCATTAAGTTCAATATAGTAAATTAAGTTCCTTGCTTTTTTTTTTCGTCTTGCAGAATGATTGTTGTGCATGTTGCATTATAGTGTGGCTTTAGAGCTGAGTTTCCAATTCCAGTGTATTGTTTAAACAAATGCTGTCAGCATTTTCCAGGGCCAGATAAGGAAAGCAAAACACGCGCCAGTGTAGAGTTTCCTCCCGCACTCACGGTCCAGTTCGTCAACTCCACATGCTGAGCGTTACCCCAAAACCAGCTCCTCTCGGCCACTTCCAGTGTCAATACACTTTAGTAGACCTTTGTCCTCTTAAATACAAACCCCCATCTATTTCTTTCTTTCTTTCTTTTGCTTTGATGCATGCAGAACAACCAATAATTATTGCTCAAACTCTGTTTCATCCAAAACACTAACCAAACACAAAGACTCAGATAAATGTTGACATTTTTACTACATCACACTGAAATGAATAAAATAAATCCTTCTCAGTTTACTACAAATCCTTCCACAATTAAATGAATGGCTGATTGAAACACACTGGCAAACCTCTATGACAAATATCTTGATGTTTATAATTAATAAAAATGCTGATTATGCGCTGACACGTACTTGGAAGCTGGCTGCGTGATTGCATCAGCAACTGTGCAAGTTAGAAATGAAATGTGGTAGGTGGAGCTCTTCCTGCAAATACCAAGACATGCTATCCCCATCAAGTGGAGCTGTGTGGTACTGCAAAGCCTTGCAGCATTATTGTTATCAAAAGATGTCACCAATCTGCATAAATTATATGGTAATATCATTTCATGTATTATTTAATCAGTGGGCATTAGAATTGTCCTGACATGCCTCAGCTTATTGTAAACAGACTTATGAATCAAGAAAACCAGCATAGCACTGCTTACCATCCAAAAGAGGGTTCCAGTTGCAAAGTCTGCATATTGTTCTATGGTGGACAACACGCTGAAGATGAGACACACAAGGACCATCAGGAACCTGGAAAATTATAAATGAGATATTATTTTTCTGATGAACATGAGGAACAACACTGATATGTAACAATGGAATTCTTAATTACCACACATAATTAAGATTGAAAAACCAATAGCACTGTGGCACTGCTTCTGCCATTACGCTTCTCAATATCAGTTTTGAAATTCTAAATATTGTGTATGAATAAGCTCTCATTCATGAATTCTTGAAATCTTTTTGACCCGCCTTCCCAACCAAAAAGCATCTGTTGCATGACTTTAGTATAATAATATACATTGTTACATCCTTTATGTTAGTGTGTTCTTTTCCGTGTGTGTGTGTGTGTGAGTGTGTGTTTGTATGTGTGCTTTCCACTTTAGGTTGTTGGAGGGGAGGAGCTATGTGATTTCTAGCTCCACCCACTGTTTCGACATCAGCAGGAGGCATTTAAGGACGCCTTCAGCCAGCAGTGGAGTGGAGATTTTGTTGTACTGAGACAAAACCTTCGTTAGAGCTTCTGCTCGGTGTTGTGTTAGCTGTGGACCCCTTCCAAGTGTGTGCTCTCCCATTTGTATATAATCTCCTGTCTGTGTGTGTTGTCTACCTCCTATCTGTATCATTGCCCCCCCAGTGTCGTTCAGATTTATTTTTGAAAATACAGATCCTTTGGACTTAACCAGATTAATACACGAAATATCGACCAGGTCCCACACCAGAAGCAATCACATCCACAGTCCTGGGGGATTTAAACTGGGCTCCCATGGAGACAGAACGGGTGGCTATTACCTGAAGCGGCTCGAGGTTCCAGCAGCCCTAGCCGATAGGACAAGCCGGGTCATCCCCATTAAAGAATCTGATTTGGAAGGACAAACCCCCAGGGACCTGATTAAAGCTAAACAGTTGGGGGTTTTATCCAGCATTATCAGCTGCTTTTCTGACGGCCTCGCCACAATCCTCTTCCTCGCTCCCTCTCATCTGTAAAAAACTAAGAAGGGATGAAATTTGTGTCTAACTGTCTGCCTGGACTCCACTCCAGGACGTTTCACCAGCTGTGATGGTCTTTGGCTCTTGCTGACCCACTTCACAGAAAAAAAGCAAGTGTCCATCTAGGAAAAGGCATTAGCGGATTTATGTGGTTTTAGGCTTTATAAAAGGCCATGTTCAGGGAATTTCTTGCCTTCGTTAGTTGTATCTGGGGCCATTTAATGGATGTGAGAATTACTAGAAATAACCAGAGAGCTGTTTTATTTTACAAAGATCAGCATGCGATTGAATGCTTAATGGATGTGTTTATTCCTTTCTTTATGCAAAGGACCACTTGGGTGTGTTTATATTACAATAATCCCGTCCTACATTAAAGATGTCTGTGGAACCACCATACGTTTTCTACCATATATTTGAAGATCATGATCATCACAGTCCGCTTTAGCTTGTACGTCTGATAGAAGTAGGCAGGACACCAAAGGACCGCAGTGTTGTATGGGTGATGGTGAGGAAATGAGGGAGTAGAGGGTACGATAAGTACATTTACAGCATTTTATCAGACACCCTTATCCAGAGCGACTTACAAAGTACTGGTGAGCAAGGGCATGGAGGGATTTGCGTGTTAGAAGGGGGATTTTGTAGGAGATCCAGAATTTCACAGGAAGCCAGTGCCAGTGAATGAGAGTGTGGGTAATGAAGTGGGCAGCCATGGCAGGCGCCCGGGCAGCAGTGTGTGGGGACGGTGGGATTCGAACCCGCAACCTTCCAATTATGAGTCCACATCCTTACCCCATTAGACCAAAACTGCCCCTAGTAATGTGTCGTCCGGGCTTCTGTACATACTGTAGTTCTGTAGTTTGCTGAGGGCTTAACAGTAATCAATTAGTCCAGACAGGTAGTGACGAATGCATGAATGAGAGCTTCATCAGCGAAAGGCCGTAGTCTGAGATGTTCTTAAGTGGAACAATTCAGATTTCGTGAGGGGGAACATGTAGATGATGAAAAAGACCTTGAGGCGCCAACACGTATGACAAATTTGCTGAGTCTGATTGAAACCAATTGACAGCTGGTTTTAGTCAATTTAAAAATGTATTTATTTCTTTTGTCTTTTTTTATTTCTGTAAGCACTTGGGTAATGTAAAAGATCTGGATAGCGTGCAGTATAAATAAAATGTATTATTATAAATACAGCTATACTCATGAGACCAGACATCCTCTGCTTATGTATACTGCAGTAATAACACTCACATGTGACACATCTATCTAGATGAAGAAAGTAGAAGTCAATTAGAACCATTCTCTATTCTTCAGTTGCACAAAGCAATCCAATGCAAAAAAAAACCCAGTTTTATTTGTAGGCAAATGGCAGATGGGAAATATTTATTAAAGAGCCCCACAGTTCGTTGATATTGCTTCTTGTGATAGAAACACCACTACGGAGCCAAGCCTGTGTCTTCGCCAAGGCTCCTCAGAGAGTCCCTCAGTCTTAACTGCTTACATAAAGCAACCAAATGTGGCGTAGCTGCTCTACGGTGAGCGAACCATCACTCCCACAGCCTCCCATAGTCTAAACATCCGAGACGTCTGTCATTACGTAAGACTCTTTTCACACACCTGGCCATGTGGGACTTGCTATGCAAAGAGATTTGCTCCAGATGTGACTGCTTTTATCTTATGTGGGATGGGGGGAAAGGACACCTGGGAGTTACCGTGGTGAGGTGGGTGGGTGTAATTCGTTGTGAGCAAGGCAGAGGCCTCAAGCCTGTATCAGAGGTGAAAGTAATACAATTTGCTCATTTTAAGAGTGCAATTTGAGATTGATTATTATAGCGACACTTCATTCATTTGATCATTTATGAATTATCCAACTATTTTTCCATTCACATGCATTTTCACTTTTTTTTTTTTGCTTAGTTATATTAGGTCCCCTAATACTGTATCTGAAGTCAAAATTCAGCCTGGGTGCAGAATTACAGCCACTTTTAGGCAGTCTCACAACGAGATTTCCCCAGGATGGGATTACAGGACTGTATGTGTAGTTTTTAATGTAAATGAGGAGGATAGAGGCGGGACGAGGATGAGAGGTGAGCGGGCATTCGCAGAGATAATGCACCATCAGCACCATTCACCAACCACAATGAAGCAACCGCAATGCTGCACACGTTTTAGTGTGGAGTTACTTCTTTAGGGGAGGGGTGGAAAGTTCTTGCCACTCACAGCCACAGTTACAATCAAGAAATGGCCTGTGGCCGATAAGCATCGACAAGTAAGAATTACTTAAAAGGAGCAGAGCCGATGTCAGTCAGAGAGACTTTAATCTGTACAGGTCCAGGCTCGGGTTCGCAACAATGACCAGGAACACTGGCGCCTGAGCTATGGTGCATCCACACCGAAACAAAAACACAGAGGGCACCCTTCCAACCGGTTTCTATAGCATTATGCCCGCCATCTCTTAGCTTCACGTTATTTTCGCAGACATCATTTGCTTTTTCCAGTAACAAGACACCATCATTTGCTTTTTTGCTTTTGTTTGAGATTTCATATTTTTATGGCTACGACATTTGAAATGTGGCAACATCCTTATTAAAGGGGGCAATTCTGGACACTGCAATTCAACTCTGAAAACATAACTGGTCAAGACTAAATGTGGTGGTAGTAGCCTAGTGGGTAACACACTCGCCTATGAACCAGAAGACCCAGGTTCAAATCCCACTTACTACCATTGTGTCCCTGTGCAGGACACTTAACCCTAAATTGCTCCAGGGAAACTGTCCCTGTAAATACTGATTGTAAGTCGCTCTGGATAATGGCGTCTGATAAATACTGTAAATGTAAACCACACGTCATCATAACTGACTGGACAAAGCATGATAAAGGGGAGGTAACCTTTCCCCTTAGGACGCCATAAGGGGACAAATTCCAGATCCGACTGTCTGAGCTGCTGCTCTCTGAACGGCAAAGCAGAATGGCCAAAGCACTCTATACACCTATCACAATTTCTAGCCACTGCAGGACCATAGACAGGCTAGGGGAACTCGTATTAAATAGGGGACCTTTAACCAAAAAGTGACTTTTTGTTGTAAGGCTTAAAATGGATCAAATCATTGAGAATTTATCCATTCATTTTTATCCATTTTAACCTACATACAGTAGTCTGTAGAGGACACAAACTGTTAAATGTCTCAATTTTGCTGTGGAATCACAATTTCGAGTGAGATCAACATTTCCAGAAGATGAAAATTGTCTATCACTGACAGATCTACGGCTGTCTCCGTTGATGTCAGTCCTTGATTGATAGGCAGTGCAATAACACCTCAGTCGTGCCAAAGAGATGAACGGCAAGGCCATTAGCCTGTCTGAGGTGATGGAGGCAGGCAGCAGGTGGAAACCTCTGCCGCTAGCAGCCACAGTTACAATCGAGAAAAGGCCTGTGGCCGATAAGCATCAACAAGTAAGAATTACTTAAAAGGAGCAGAGCCGATGTCAGTCAGAGAGACTTCTTTCTGTACGAGTCCAGGCTCGGGTTCGCAACAATGTCCAGGAACACTGGCGCCTGAGCTATGGTGCATCCACACCGAAACAAAAACACAGAGGGCACCCTTCCAACCGGTTTCCATGGCTGGGATTTAATATTTTTATGGCTACGGCATTTGAAATGTGGCAATTTTAAGGCAACATCCTTATGACACATCCTTATAATTCAACTCTGAAAACACCACTGGTCAAGACTGAATAAAAGCACACATCACCTGGAGCTTGTCACCGAAAACAGAAACTTCGCATCAAGGCAATAAAGCTCAGCGGTGCTAGAATACACCGCATTCTCCAAATTACGCCTTAATGAACATATGCAAGACAAGTTAACTACGTCACAACACAATCCTGCAGATAAGAATAAAATCATTTGGTCAGATTTTTTTTTACTTTTCATGCATTTTGAATATCCATGCACATAGACATAACTGTAATATAAATACATTAAGTTTCTAATAAGACATTATTTTTACATTATTTTGATACAAATAAGAGATAATTATTGCAACTTAAAGGAACAATTTTAACCACTCTGGCAGAAAATGAGCATTTGTGGCTTTTGTCAGGAAAGTAGGCATGTAAATGTCATTGGCCTGCTGAAATGCAGCCGTTCTTTAACTGTAATCTGTGTGTCACAGACCCGACAGGTCGATGTTTCATGCATGAGCCGGCTGATCTCTGGACTGATCAGCGAGGTCTAGTGGACAGGATTGTGTTGACCTTCTTTAGACATTCTTAGACACAGCGAGATGTCACTGACACAGACACATATTGCTTACACTGGCAACTGGTGACCAGCCTTAATTACCGCGACAGTAGCATCACAGTTGTGAATATGGAGGTAAAAATGTACATAATTTCTTTCTTCCCAAGATCATTAATTGCTGCATACTAAAAAAACTTAATTTAACAGTTGTGACATTTTATTTCCTTCTGTTTGGTTTCTGAAAAACCAAATAATTACAATAAAAAACTAGAAGTTCATCCTTTCAGGTTTACAGCAGATAATCATTCTGCCCACAGGATGGAAAGATCTAAAATGGACAGAAATCGCACTGGATTTGTTTAAATGTCATTGTTAATAAAAAAAAACACGCTGATTCGTTGCAAAGCAAGTGATGTGACGTGACGAGGACGAATGAAAGGCTACTCACACTAGGAAGTGGTACAGGAAGCATCTCAGTCCGGCAGGTCTCTCTAGGAAGTTGTAGACATCCCCCTGCATGCTAGTCTTGGTGAGATAGGGGCTGGGGAAGTGTTTGGGAGAGCAAACCCCGCGCTGATCACCGGACCAGGAGGCGGCAGTGGCAGGCTGGCCATCGATCTGCAACGCTGGGTCTTTTGTGTCCGTCGGCAAGCCGTCGGGAATGTCTGATCCATTATTCACCACAGGGTTGAGTTCCAGTGAAACTGGAGAGTAGCGCGTGCTGTCAGCGGCCTCCTCCGCCCCGAGGCCGGGGCCTCGGCGGGCGCTGGCGTGGCCGTTGGGTCCCGGCGCCTTGACCCCTCGGCCGCGGCAGAGCATGCGGATTGGATGCCACTCAGCCATGCCGTCCACGGCTCCAGGTCAGTTCAGATGGGGCTGAGGACAGATCCCACGCAGTATAAGTATAAGCAGCTGTAGCAACGACCTGTCAAAAGGACCTTCTCTCAGTATTCGCAAAAAAAAAGCCACAGTACAACATCCTCTAAATGAGTATTAATGAGTAATACATGCATAATAAACAAAAACCCTGACCAACACTGCCATATCAGGATTACCAGGGGCGGGGCGTGCTCACATTTAGACACATTTGGACATTTTTGCTCCCTTTCAAACAGATTATTTCAAATGAATTGACAGATGAAATTATATTTCTCATTTACACAATCACTTATGTAAAGGAAACTTTTCACCAGCCAGTTCAACACTTTTACTGCGGTATTATCATACATTATCATTCATAAAAATAATATTTTACATTTTGGCATGCTCATTTTGCACTCTGGAGCCCTGATTGCAGTCAATTCTACACTAAATTTAAGATTGAGTCACATTGAATGTGAGTGGCTGTGGCAGCATGGTGCTAAAAAGGTGGTCCTCTTGTGCGTCACCCGAGGGGCTGTGTTCCCTCAGCAATGCTCAGGGTGAAAAGGCGATTAGATTTAATCATGACGTGGATCTTAATTTAATGTAAATGTCCATTTCTGGCAGGTCAACAGGTCAATCTCCTGCCTCGACGGAGGAGCAATCAGTTTACGAGTGTCCAGCCTCACCAGTAGTGTTTTACTGAGTCAGATGCCTCAGATTAAGCCTTAGATGACCCGTACAGCATCTCTGTCAGAGCTCTGGAAAAATGGTAAACAGTCGCTTGATAGGGTGATTGGCGGAAGAAAAAAAAAAAAAAAAAACTCCTTTGTGATTCGAGCAGAATCGAAACATTAGACCGCTCCCCCATGCATGCCTGTTGTCCGACGCAGCAGATGTGCTGACAGACATTGCTCTGCCCTCGCGGATTGAGTTTCTTTACTGTTCAAGCCAAACTGGACAATGCTGGTCCATACAATGAGCGCCACACAGAGGACGTGCAGAGGACGGCGGAGGTGGCCTGGGTCCTGCAAAGATGCTGCACACAAAGGCACTTTTCCACACCTCATAAAGACAACATGGGTTCAGTATTTTGGGGGGTTCAGGGTCTAATGCCTTTAAAAACCAGAAGAACAGACTAGGAATGTTTATATAAAGCTTTAGAGATGATCAGATATATAGATACAGTGATATATTGTACATCTTCAGTATGAGAAAACAAATTGGATACCCTGACACTAAAATAAGTGAACACTGGCTAAACTTTATATAATTGAAGTTATCTGTAACAATTCACAGAATAATAATATTCCTAATATTTTAGAATTTACGTAATTTAAGTAAACCAATCACACCTGCTGTAAACTGGTTTATTTACTTAACGTCAGTGCTAAAACGTTAGGCGTGACAGATTACTTAATTTTTTTTTAGTTAAGACTGTGTTCACTTTTTAACAGTTTATGGAATTCTAATTCGAACATTTCCAACTTATTTTTGATAGCACAAATCAGTCTAATGAACCAAAAAGGCAGACATACAGGTACTCACGGCAGAGGGAAATCACTTCTTCTTCTCAGCCGCGTCTTCTCTGACCATTCGCCCTCAGGATAGCCGGATGCTAATCCGGCGCGTCGGCGCGTCGGCGCGTCTGCGGGACGCGGCAGCTGCGCGCGCAACACGTGCGGCAGAAGATGCTGCGCCCGACGCGCGGCACGGGATTGGCCGGCAGATGGACTAATAAACACACAAGTGAATAAAAACTCACCGGTGTCGACGGGCGAGGTGTGTTTGTTTTAGCGTTCGTTTATTCATTCGTTGCTTGGGTGTTTGCTTCTTTAATACTTTAGGTGTTTTAAATCCCGTCAAAAACAGCAACAGTCATGATTCTTCATTTAACCTCAGACGAAATACATTAGTCTGCCAGTTTTCCTGTGTCTCTGACAAGAATTGATTGAGTGCGTTACTTGGTGATTACGATCACATAAGTCTGGTTGTTTTTTTAAAAAACGCTTTTCTGACCACCTCGAGCCACCGTAGTTCTGTGGCCGGTTCTGTCATGGCTGCCTCCACAATGTGCGCTGTCGTCGTCGCCGCCTTAAACCGAACACACGCCCGTGGTTCCGCTGTCGCAGGACTCCAATCTTTTGTCAGACGTGTCGCATATTCAACAGTTGTAAACAGAAGCAATGGTAAGTGTGAATGTTTACGCAGTTTTTGAACGAGATTCGCTATATCTTTACATTAGCAATCTTGCTAAATCCAGTGTGGTCACCTTGGCTGTCACACCAAGCTCGTCCGCGGTGTGTTTTCAGGTAGATTTCTTTATGGTTGTGTTTTAAGCAGTTGTATCTTATGTTTTGCACAATAAAGAAGAGGCTTTACCTAGTTAAATGACTACTTAGCAGAATAACAATTCTACCTCTATGGTTTCCAGAAAGAGGCAACAGAGGACCTAGGAGACCAAGGAGGGAGGTATGTTCCTTTAGTTTTATATATATATATATATAACACCACCAATGGCGCATGTTTGCTACAGGCCGGGCCGTCCAGGACGGAGAAAATGCCAGTAGATCAAGACTGGACAGCAGTGTATCCCACTGCAGCGCCATTCAAGCCCTCCGCCATCCCTTTACCTGTGCGGATGGGCTACCCAGTGAAGCGAGGAGTACCTCCAGACAAGAGAGGCAACCTGGAGCTCATCAAGGTGCAACTGCATGTTTAAAACCACTTTCGCTTGTAGACACATCTACGATAGCCGCATATTATACAATCTTGCCACGTGCCTTGTTTTAGATGTGCCAAATGAAATATTTTGAGCCGCATACCCATTTGCTGTAAATATACAATCAGTGTACAATATGTGTGGAAAGATCAGTTTCAATCATAAGGATGATGGCATCATCATGATATTTATACAGATTACTGGTATGTTTTACTCCAAGTCATAGTCTGGATTATGAGTGTTTTTCACCTCCAGATGGACCAACTATAATCATACTGCTTGCAAATTGCTATCGCATCAGCTTAAAAGATTACTTAACAAACAGCTATTTTTTTAAACCAGCAGGTTAATAATTTAACATATATTTTTGGAATTGTTTAGTGTGGCTCTGCTGTGCTGACAATTTTTTTTTTTTCTGTAGATTCCAAACTTTTTGCATTTAACACCAGCTGCCATAAAGAAGCATTGCGAGGCCCTGAAAGGCAAGATGCTGTTTTGAATCTCCTGGTTTACTTTGTGCTGTTGAATTCTCAAATGAATTGAGTATTTTCACATCATCATATTATTTTATGTTTTGTATGTTTTCTGAAAAAAACATTTGTGAATACATGAAACAAGTATGACTGATGCCAGAAGTAATTGGAATAGCATGTGCAGTTTTGACTAGTGAAGTAGGTTAAGATGACGCTGTAGAATCCAATAATGAAAAAGAAAAAAAACATTATCCCTATTCTCTCTGGTGTCAACAGATTTCTGCACAGAGTGGCCAGCCGGTTTGGATACTGATGATAAATGTGAGCAGCACTTCCCTGTACAGGTGGAAACCAAAGCCTTTGTATCTGCTGGTACTTCCCTACGGAATCCGGACGCCCGCGTGGTCACGTTGAAAGTAAGTGTTGAGGTGACTGACTAAATTTATCTGATGTAGAAATAGGATTACTGTTAAAGTGAAGCATGTTGATTTTCAGTGAAATGTGAATTTAAGGCAAATCCCCTATAATTAGAGGTATTTACAGAAGAGAGGCTGTCACATTAATGAGTTGTCTGGCTTCTGTGACCTGCTAATCCTGATTCATGGTCTGTCGTGATACAGTGTCACCCACGACATGGGCAGTTTTCATGGCAAAGCATAGACTATAGATAGATTCATATTTCCAAAAACAGTATTTGTGTTTTAGTCGAAGGGATTAAGCAACCAAAAAATTATTTGGGCTGTGACCCCAATCGAAATCTCTTTTGGTCAGAATGCATCTGTCACAACCTCCAGCCCCCACCATCTTCACTGCTCTTACACATACTTCAACTCAGACTTATTGGCATGCTTTTTGAGTATTTCACTCTTATATGAGATTATATATTTTTTCACTAATATTCTGGGCTTGCGTGTTTTAAATGAAATGTCTGGAGAAAAAGCATTTTTTTATTTCGTTATTTCAGCTGACAGGTCACTGGATCACCGGCCATCTGCTCTAATGACACTTCCTGATAGATTACGAAGTAGGAATTATTGAAGCAGGAATTATTGCAACCATTAATCCCACTGGATTAGTCTGAGAAGTTGTGCATGGTTGGGGGGTGGAGCGTTGAGAAGAGCGGCAAGACACCCAGACCCCCCCACCCCCCACACAGAGGATTGGCATCTGTCATTAAAAACAACAGTCCTTCAGCCTTCTCTGACTTTTAATAAAGCTGTTGACTTTTTTTTTTTTTTTTTCTTCATACATTTAGAATTCATATAATCTTTTCCCCGAACAGATGAAGTGAATGATTTCCACTAACATATTTAAGTTAGAAGTGAATGAGAATAGAAAATATGTGAAGATGAATCTGGCACTCAACTAGTCTGAAGAAGGCTTCTTCAATCAGTGCCACTGTTTTTAGCAGTGCTAAGATAATTGGGTTTTCTAATTATCAGTATACCTTTTAAAGGAACATTTGAGCGGTCATGTAAATACGGCAGTAGGCTGTAGACTTTCCCTGGCCACTTAAAAGGCCTTGTAATGGGATAGTGACGTCTTCATCACACTCTAACTGATTCCGTGAAAGCCCATACATCGCGTTTCAAACAAAAGAGCCTTGGCTTGCCTGACCTCAGGGCACCCTTTCGTGCAAGTGTGTGTGCATACATTAAATACAACACTTCTGCGTGGGAGGCTCATAATGCTCTACTCACAAAGCTTTGCAACCCATCAGGGGGCCGTAGACTTTTGAGATATAGCTTGTCATGAATCTACAATGTGAAAATAGATGCCGAAGTGCCATTTTTGCGATTCTGTTTCACTGGTGCATGTGATTTGGTTTGTCCAGGTGAAACTGTCCAGCCTGAATTTGGATGAACATGCTAGGAAAAAGATGATCAAACTGGTCGGGGAGCGGTACTGCAAAGAGACAGACACCCTCACCATCACAACTGACAGGTAATTGCCAGCAAAGTTGGCTGTATAAGCGGCTTGCTCCAGTGCTATTTAGACCAGTATCCTTCTGCAGATTGGATGTATGTTTCCTTTCCTTAATGGGTTCAGTTCATATATGCAAAGTTAGGTTTATTGTATTGCATTTACCCTACCAGTTAAATGTTTGGACACACTATGATTACTACAAAATAATTGTTTATGTAATAAATAAACAAAAAGATGAACATTTGATTCTCTCCTAATCAGGGAGCTTTTGCTGTGATGACAGCATTTCATACTCTTGGCTTCTCTCCACCACCTTAAGTTAAACAACAGGGACTGTTTTAACACTTCCTGATCATTCACTCACGTGAATCTCAAGTGGCTTTTGATGATTACAATAGTGAACAAAGCACCCATGAACGTGCTTCCCTTTTTCCTGCTACAAAAAATACTAATACACTTACTGTAGAGTTAAATGTCTCACTCAGGGACACAGTGGTAGTAAGGAGGGTTTGAACCTGTGATGTTTTTTGTTTTTTTTGGTTCATCGACGAGTGAGTTACCCACTTGGCTTCTACTATTGCTAATTATGGGGTGATTTTTAATAATAGATTATCATACAATTAATCACATCCTATTTTGTTCTTTCCAGTTGCCCCCTGGAGAAACAGAACTATGACTATGCCATGTACCTCTTGACTGTGCTGTATCATGAATCCTGGGTAAGTCATGTATAGAAATACATAATAGAATTTAGACGGGCTGTTTTTATCTGCACCACCAGCACATCCAGGTAAAATACTGGCACTTGAGACTGTGATGCATCAGCAGGTGGTAGCAAGAGCTTAGTATACATTAAAGGCCTTTTAAATCCACACCACAGTATTTCTGTAGCTTTTCACGGAATACATGAATATTTCAGGAACCCCCTTCATGTCTGCTGTGGACCCCTCTGCTATGAAATGTGACCGCTGGATTAGATGAAAGCCCCATTTTCTTGATTGGTGTTCCGTGTCCCATACCACCCTAGAGGCACCAGGGTGACTTATTCCAAAGAGATATTATATTTGCTAGTTATTAAAATGTTTACCACTACTTCTTCATTCAGGTATACTGTAAATCATAGAGCTGTCCTGACTTTCTTTTATGACTTGAAGAGAAATGCAGTTAACCATAAATAATAATTGCACTGAACCAAATGCAATCAACGACTTGTGTTTATCACATTCATGCAGTTTTCTTAAGACTTCAGCTGCATTTTAAATTTATCTAAGATTGGCTTTCCATTCCATTCTTACCATTCAAATTCCAGCAAATAAATGTGTACAGATACAAGATTTGTATTTCGATTGGAGCAAAGTGAGGTTAAAAAAAATGCATCTTGTTCATTTAAAAAAAGAATGTGTCATGGGATTATAGGAATTAAAAAGTCAATGTAATAAATTAAGGTAGAATTATGCATTAAAATAAGAGGCAAATGCAATGCATGTAGATTTTGATCAAAATCCCCAAGTCCAATATCCGAAGCAGCAGGAGAGTGGAAAGCGAACCCAGAGGCAGCGTTTGCCGTACACTAAAATGAATCAGTGTCATGTCGGCAGAAGTGTTCGCTTCATTCTTTCCGTTCACTAAGACGGTAACCAGATATGCATTTAATAATTCAGCGAACACCTCCAAAGGCGTTTGACTCAATTGGCAGATTACACGCTATCCCTGTCGCAACAATGCGTGCGCCATGTCCGAGGAGAGCTCATGTCATGCTAATTAGCGTGAAACACTTTGTCTGCGTTGTGTGGCATTTGGATGAACTGGCGTCTGTGAGCAGTCACTGTGTGAGCGAGTCACTGTGTCACCGGCATTTCCTCTAGAACCAAAGCCAATTGAAACCCGCTCCGGTGTCTGTGGCAAGAGCCTGCTAATCCCTGAGGCGGTCCTTGAGAAGGATGGGGGAAAAAAGATCAATTAGGTTTACAAGTAGCTAGCTGTTTTCGTACGAGAGTGCCACCACAGGGGTGAGGTTTGGTTAGAGAAAGACCAGGGATGCTTTTTGGTTTGTTGACAACGTGTCTGTGCTGGGAAGCGTATCGCTGTCCGCTGCCCTTTAGCACGCACAATGGCAGGTACAGTGTTGCCCACGGCCTGAACACCGGGTGACTGCAGGGACCAGGGGGGCGGAAGACTCGCCCACAATGGGGCCGATTGTCTGTACCCGTAGGGGCGAGTCTATCTTCTTGCACCTCTGAGACTTGCTGTGCTGCTGTGTGCTAATCCTGCAATGCTGCTGAAACAAACAGGTGATGGAGCCACACAGACCAGACAGACGGATCTATCAGCTTTCTTCACCGCTCCGCCAGGTCCTCACGGCCTAAGTGCTCAATTATGAACGAGTCCTTAAATGTTAAATGGCAATCACTTGAATTACTCTAATACCCTCCAAATAGCTTCTGTCACCGGAGGCGTAATTTGCCTTTTTTGTCGATGAGTTGGCCTGATTGTAATTGGATTGTTGAGTAACAGCTGTCTTGTTGGATGCAGCAGAATGCCGTGATGGTTCCTGACCGAGGTGCCGAGGCTGAAAGGTCGAGGGGGTGGGTGGTTACAGAAGGGCCCTCCTCGTGCATCTGCAGGACCCTATAGATGTAATGACTGTCATTAGCCCTAAACACCTGGGCTGCCGAGAGGGCTTCATTCCGCCGAGTCGAGCACAAAGGGCTTTTTGTCTGCAGGAGAATGCGTGCAGGGGGCTGACAGAGCTCATCGTATGGGGAAACAGTATCGCTGTGAGAGGGGCTCCTCAAAGAAAGATTGGGGGGACGGGGAAGCAGCTCTTGACCTTTGGAACGTGCCTTCGGTTCGGGATTATCTCAAGCTTCGCCACTTTCGCTGTCTCAATGGATACATCTTGATGATCCTGCCCCTAAGCAACCTCTCACGTTGAACCATGTCTGTGATTAGAATTAACGTCAGAGAACGCCACGATTTCAAATAGATGTCATTAATCGTTTCACGGTATATTAACTCATTTATTACATTGTGTAGTCTAGACATTTCAGGGATTTTAGCCCTTGGTTCTTCTACCTTGCTCTTTGTACAAATGAATTCCATTATCAAGCCCATAATCTCTAGACATGTTTATAGCCCAGCTCATTTGAAGTAAATGAAGCAGTATTATTTTTTTACTCTTATTTCTAGTGGAAATCTGACTTGAGGTTGTGGAAATGTAAGACACTGAGAAGTTAAATGCTTTTGCGTAACAATGTCATGTTATCAACCTTCCTTAGAAAGTTGAGGCCTGGGAGGCTGAGAAGACCCGTGCAGACATGGAGGAGTACGACTGGGAGGGCAGCACATCCCAGAAGAACATTTTGGAGACATTGCTGCGCATGAGAGTGGCTGGAGAGGCTGAGGAAGATGGCAGTGTGGCGAGGAAAGAGCTGCTGGGACGGCCGGAGGTGCAGGAATACAGAGATTCGGTCACCCGTCTGAAGAATGAGGGCGAGTCGGAGAGCAGTATGCTGCAGTACAGAGAAGCTGTGAAAAAGCTGCTCAGCCTATAAAACAAGACGGTCCTGAAAAGTTTACGAACGGCAAGAGCATTCTGTATGTACATGCACACCTCATCAATACTTCCATTTCCAGTCAAGTGCTTGTAAGTAATAAATTGTTAAACTGAAATGGTCATGCTGTCCCATTTTGAAAGTTATGCTTTGTTTAAATAAATAAAGGTTGTCCTGCAGAAAGAGCTTCTTTCAGGGATGATCACGTAGCCTCTGGTCTGGTGCGAGAAAGCAGACACCCGATGCATGAAAGCAGCGGTTCCAGCACTTTCCCTTTGGTCGGCGGAAGCAGAACCAAGAGACGATTCAGGCCCGGCGCACAGAGCCGTCCTGGTGCTGCTTGCAGAACAGACCGGGGTTTGTTAACCGTCCCGGTCTTGCTTGGAAGCCCCCATCCGAATACTTAGAGCACACACAAGCCTCGCTCTATTGAGCGCACCCTCTTCTGTTTGATCTCACTGAACTGCGCTAGGGCACAGGTCTGCCAAGCCGGGGCGGGTCACCATCCTGCTGATTTAATGACCTCGCTCCAAGCACCATAACTGTACCCAAACACTCAGCTCGTCGTCCAAAATGCATTCCTTTACCTTCCTTTGTTGTTTGAGAGTAATTTCACAGCCAGATAGGTCATCCAATGGATATCTTTTTATTAAAAGTTGACTACAAGGTAACTATTACTAAACACCACTATCAATAAAATGAATACCATGGTGAACAAAAAGAATTGAACACACTGATTGTACCAGGTTTAGTAAAATAATAAAGCTCTGCAGTGACTA
Source organism: Denticeps clupeoides (assembly GCF_900700375.1). Taxonomy (NCBI): domain Eukaryota; kingdom Metazoa; phylum Chordata; class Actinopteri; order Clupeiformes; family Denticipitidae; genus Denticeps; species Denticeps clupeoides. The sequence goes on along the minus strand of NC_041723.1, from coordinate 4,557,333 downwards.
TTTTGCAAGGAGGGTATTTGTTTGCTTGTGTCTTTCCATAAATTAAGTTGGTAAAACAAAAAGAGACACAACCATTAATGAAGTGTTGTGGAATGAGGAAGAATGAGGAAGTAGTTTGCCTCTCATTTAAGAAAAAAAAAAATCACAAAACTTATAAAATCAATTTAAGATAGTGTTCTGGTTGACAGAAAGTATTACACACTAACAAAATAACATGTTTTTTCTTGTTTTATCGATTTTTTTATATAAATCCTGAGGACACCTTACTTTCAATAGTACAGTGTTTGATAATAGTGCTGGAGCTCATCCTGGGGTTCCAATCCACCGACTGTATCAAACAACATATAACAACAATGGGAGGTGCCCATGGCAATGATTATTTTATCCCATTCCTGTCCACACATCCACAATCCTCCATGTTTTTCCATTCTCTATAGTCCCAATTCACAGAGAATGGCAGTGGTCGTCAAAAAGATGATGTCAAAAGTGAAGTGATTGTCATTGTGATACACTGCAGCACAGCACACGGTGACACAACGAAATGTGTCCTCTGCATTTAACCCATCACCCTGAGTGAGTAGTGGGCAGCCATGACAGGCACCCTGGGAGCAGTGTGTGGGGACGGCGCTTTGCTCGGTGGCACCTCAGTGGCACCTTGGCAGTTCGGAATAATGTGCAAACCCAATTACGGGTCCGTTTTCTTACCCGCTGGTTATGTTTTGGTGGGACAATGCCCACAAATAAACATGACTTTTGATTATAAGTTTGTTCTATGAATTCCATGAATTCTAGCAAGCTAGAATAGATACTGTGCTTCTCCGTAACTTCTCAACGTTCAAGACTGATAACTATCTGTAGCTAAAAAAAAAAAACCCAGACATTTCTTGCTCACTTTATGTGATATATATATATATATATATGTGAAATTTTCCTGATAACTCATGTGCTCTCTCTAACAATTACATATTTAACGAGACGCATTGATCCCCGCTTCCCGGCCCAGGTGGTCCTGTAGTAGCCCTTCCTCCTGCGCCGGCCACGCCAGCTAGCCGCCAGCACGATGGTGCAGCAGCAGCTCACCAACACGGCCGAACACGTGGCCACAGCCACCAGCAAGGTGTTGGCCACTAGGTGCCATGCCGAGGTCAGGTCTCCCGGGTCTGGAGTTTCTGCCGTGTTGTTCCTGCTCAGTGACACCTTGGTGTCATTGGGGTGGAACTTGCCCCCCTCAATGTTGGCGGGGGCTAGAAATGTAGCGTTGCTCTGGTTGTTGGCCAGCTGAGACGTGGAAGTGTTCAGGACCGCTGAGGTTGGCGTTGGAGGTACTGGGGTCGAGTGGTGACCAGCAGTGGTTGGTGGGTGGTTAACTTGGAGAGGAGCTGGTGAGATATGTCTGGCAGATGAGAATGTTTGAGTTGTGCTTGGAGCAGTTGTGTTTGAAGATTCCGACGTCATATTTTGGAAGAATTGCCCTGTGGTTTCTGGAGGTGGAGTATTTTGGGTCATATTTTTAATAGCGGATGTTATGTGCAGTGAAGACAAAGTGCTTCTCTTGCTAAAGCCTGAAGGGTGGGTGCTGGTTGTCTTGGTGGTAGATGGTGAATCATTGCTACCCTTTAAAAGGGTTGGAATGGTTGACAGTCTGGTGGAGGCCAATTGGGGATAAGTGGAGTTCTCCTGGGTGGTAGACGTTGTCTGAACCGCTGCTGACGTCGGTGGCTGTGCAGGAGGAGCAGGCGGAGGGTTGAACTGACGCTTGTCTGCAGTCATGGTCTCAGAGGCATTGAGCCTGGAGGAGGTGATGTGTGGCCACACACGCAGATTGGAAGTGAAGTATTTCCCAAAGACCAACAGGTCCGGATCCACACCTGAGGCAGAGTTCACCAGTAGTCAGTTCACACTCCCAGTTTCAGTGCTGTTGAAAAATCCTACCTTGATGGTTCAACAGTGTTGGGTAATGGGGCACATTAAGTATAATTTATTTTGATAATAGTCTTTCAAGGCCTGTCAGAAATGCTTAAAGTTTAGTTTGATTAATATTTTATTAGGATAAATCCTAACAGAATCGAATGGTTTTTTAGTATTAGGTAACCTAATTAAACACCAGCCGAGGTTGTATTCAAGGCAATTTTTACTGAATAATTATAGCTTCAGTCCAATTAAAGCAAGTGTGTTGGTCATTTGTAACAGATGGGTTTACACACATGACTTTGGGTTGTGAAGTGAAGTGAAGTGATTGTCACATGTGATACACAGCAGCACAACACACGGTGCACACAGTGAAATTTGTCCTCTACATTTAACCCATCACCCTGAGTGAGCAGTGGGCAGCCAAGACACTGCTCCTGCCCAGTTGCTGTCAAAATTTTCATGCTGAGTACAATATTTGACAATATATATACATATTCTACAACTTGTACAAATAACACTTACACACATCCTTACACATTGTTGTAGATTTTGTTGTTGCTGTTTTCTTCTACTCTGTACTTGAGAGACCCCATCTACTGGAATCAAATTCCTTGTATGTGTATGTAAATTCCTTGCACATACTTGACCAATAAACACGATTCTGATTCTGATTCTGATTGACTCATTATGACCAGCATTAAAAAATATATTTTTTAATTGAATATTTGCTTGTTTTTTACTGTTAATATCACAAACACACAAATGTTATATTTAATTGCTCAAGGCCAGTGGTCAGAACCACTAGATGGAGTACCACAGTTTAAGAACCAAGGATTAAGTGAACACCAAAAAAACCCACATGCAGGCGAATTATGGCACACATGGCCTTCCATACATTCTGCACCAAAAAAAAAAACTCACAAAGAAAAAACTCACCCTTGGTGACATTGTAGAGGATGACATCCCCCCTCTGCCTGAGAATGCAGCTTTCAAGCGATGGGCAGTGCAGGTGGAAACAGTTGATACTCTCCTGGGTCGTGTTGTAGTGGAACACGGCCAGGTTACAAGAGACTGGAGTGACAAAGTTGATGCACTTCATACCTTTCCACACATTTGCACGGTTGTTTAAAACGTCGACCGAAGCCACTGTAGCATCAATATTCACATGTTTTTTTTTTTTTAAATAGGTTGTTCTTGTTCTTTGTTACTGCACCACGCATCACATGCACGCACAGGACGCTCGGTTTACGCGCGTTACGTTAACTCACAGTTCCGGGTGAGGCAGCAGGTCCTGCTGCACTTCAGCGCGCTCTCCTCCGGGTAGAACTTCAGCAGCTGGGCGCCTCTCCTCTGCGACTCGCCAATGTCGATCAGCAGCCCCGGGAAGCGGCGGATCCAGCAGTTCTTGTAGTACGACGTCGGCGGGCACTTGGGCTGCGCGTAGCGCGCCACGCTCAGCACTGTCAGCAGCCACCATGCGACAACCATCGCGCCACCGTCCGGGAGTCAAGTCATTTTAAAGCCAACTAAAACCAAGCGAGGGGAAGGGAGAAAGGGGAGCTGGAGACAGCAGCGCGCTGAACGCCCGTCTGCCAGCTTCTGGATCCGACTTCACCTGTTTTCCTCCCTCACCGCCCCCGTTATCAAGGCTCATCGCTTTCGGACTGTCCCTGGTGTTGACTCCTCGGTGGATGGGCTGAGCAACTCATAACGTTCGGACCTGGCCAATGACCAAATAATGATAATGTGCAAATTGCATTCACTTTCCTATTCTGTAGACATCAAATATATCTTAGAATTTCTGGCATGTACAGTACAGGCCAAAAGTTTGGACCCACCTTCTCATTTAATGTCTTTTCTTTTTTTTTTCATGACCATTTGCATTGGTAGATTCTCACTGAAGGCATCAAAACTATGAATGAACACATGTGGAGTTATGTACTTAACAAAAAGTGGAGACCTGAACTCCACAGCTCCACCGGACTTGAACCCAGCCGAGATGGTTTGGGGTGAGCTGGACCGCAGAGTGAAGGCAAAGGGGCCAACAAGTGCTAAACACCCCTGGGAACTCCTTCAAGACTGTTGGAAAAGCATTTCAGGTGACGACCTCTTGAAGCTCATCGAGAGAATGCCAAGAGTGTGCAAAGCAGTAATAAGAGCAAAGAATATAAAATATGTTTTCTGTTATTTCACCTTTTTGTTAAGTACATAACTCCACATGTGTTCATTCGTAGTTTTGATGCCTTCAGTGAGAATCTACCAATGCAAATGGTCATGAAAATAAAGAAAACACATTTAATGAGAAGGTGTGTCCAAACCTTTGGCCTGCACTGTATGTTTATGCAAGCTGGATTTTAAAAAATTATGTAAAGTTATTCATTACCGAACTGCCCTGCAACTGGGGGGGAGACAATTAATGTCTCTACATGTGGCCATTCTTGACCTGATCTGTGATTTGCTGCCAGGTTCCACCCGGTTTAATAAATTCTTCAGAATGGCATGCTGATAATAAAATTAAGGTCCTGGACGTGGGCATGTACTTCCAGGTTTTGAACCCTTGCTGAGGTCCTTTCCTGGGGCAGGCTCCACGTGGAATGCAGCCTTTTGTGTTTGTAATGAGAAACTTGTCTGTTTTTGTGACGGGAGCCATTCGAGACTGGATTACCATAATTGTTGAAGCCCAGACTCATGGAAATTAGATTATAATAATGGCCCCTTTTCTCCTCTGTTCAGAGTTGCTTTTGTAAGCAGACGTCTTCGGGTCACCAGCTGGTGTTTTGGCCAGAGAGAAATGAAATTCATTGTGAATGGCTTGAGTAGCCCTTAGTTTGTCTGGGCTCAGTCTAGAATGGATACAAAACACAGCGTTTGCACAAGCCTTGGACCAGGACCTGCATGGTAAGGATCAGGGATCAGGGAGCCCTGCCCAGAGCACATTCTCCACTGACCTGGCCTGGACACCCAGAGTCAATTAACACTCTGCATTGCTTCACAATGACAATCGCTTCACTTTCACTATTGCGCCGTCACCCTTGTAGTAGTAGCATAGCTACACTTGTCTGAATGCCCTTACATCCTGCATCTGTGCTAAACTCAGATGCTCCACAACCTACCAATATTAACACTTTATATGCATTTTTTAAATAGGATCTTAAGTATACATTGCATTACTCCATCCATTATATTGTACAAGCTTGACAAACACCAATGGCCAGAACCTTGAGGGTGTTACCTACTTGGCCAATGAGGATGATTCAGAATTTATTACAATGCAAATACTTTCAGTTTATTTACTGCAAACTTGTCACACCTTTTCCTTCGTCATTTTCACTTTTACTCAAGTCCTGCAAGTAATTTTAAGTGATTATTTTTTATTTAGGAAATGATTAACTAAAAAGGACTCTTACATACACTTACTTTAAAAAAGCATTTGGTTCTGAGTGTGTTTTAAAGATTGGGTCTTATTGATATTTAAAGCACTTATGTTAGTCGCTGTGGATAAGAGCATCTTCTGAAAGCTCTACGTGTAAATAATGACTATAATAAAACTATAAGAAGACAAAGCCCTTATTCGCCTGCCAAGGGTGCACGCGATTTAGCATTAAAAGTACAGGTTTTCAGGATATTATTTACATTTACAGCATTTATCAGACGCCCTTATCCAGAGCGACTTACAATCAGTATTTACAGTTACAGTCTCCCTGTAGTATGTGGGATTCGAACCCGGGTCTTCTGGTTCATAGGCGAGTGTGTTACCCACTAGGCTACTACCACCGGATATTATGATTAAAGGACAGTTCAAAGTTGCACATTTTAAACATTAAATGTCTGTGTGAAAATCCACTCACTTGCCTGTCCCATTACGCAATTCCACTAGGTGGCGGTGTCACCTTTCTCTCTCACTAAATACATTCATCCAACGTCCTGCAAGGTTCTTGTTGTGGTGTTTCGAAGGCCCATTAATGATCCAGGCGGAAATTCAGATCTTACGTTAACGTTGATATGTACATTTCAGTTTTATTTTATTTTACCATTTTTCCTTTTTTCACAGAACATTGTGATGGATACAGTTCCAGCATTCTCTCCCCTCGAGCTTCCAAGAGAATTCAACACTGGTTCAAGTTAGCACAGTTAATATGTGCTCATCGTCATCATCAGACAATTCTAAAGATAAATATTATTAAACATATGAAACATCAAACAAGACAACCTTACACATAATACGTAATCTCTTTTGTAGTGTCCTTCATAGCCACGTGGCCCAGGGTGTAATCGGAAAAATGTCTTGAAAACACTAATGGCACGAAGGGGATTCCTCTGCCTTCCAACATCAAGTGTTTCCCGTGCAGGTTTTCTCAAACCAGTCACTAGGTGATGCCAAACCTGTCCTGTTGACCATGCAGCTGTGTGGAAAATCACAAACACACTAGAAAAACTGAATCGAGGGAGAAAAGGCATCACGCAACAAGTCGTTGGCGCCAAAAAGAAAAAGAAGACACAAACGGAAGAAGGCCAAAATGACGATCGCATTCCGACTCCTAAGGCAACTGAGATGGACACACATCTGTCTGCCTGCGTCAGAGTTACGGGATCCTGGGGTCTATGCTGGTTCTGGGCTGAGATGAGACGCTTGGGATTGCAGTCGTTTGGAGGGCAGCAGGAGGTTTGGCTGGTTGTTGTGGGTTTTTTTTTTTTGGTAGTGGTAACAGTACAAGGATGGGGAGCGGGGAGGCTCCTCCTCTCATTCTTTCACCAGTCTGTAGATGTGATGCTGGGCACCATGCTCACTGGTGGACACCTCAAAGACATAGGCCACACATAGCAGCGTCTCCAGTGTGTCCCGGTTGGTCACCACCTGTTAAAAAGCAGAAAATAATGCTAATGTAGTTTTTTCATGAAATATTCAACTTACTTTTGTTTTGTTGCCGTGAACTAAAGTAGTACAAGAAATACATGAGTGAGAAATGCACTGAGTTCAAGTGCATAAACCTCAGCTAGATAATAGAGGGTAAATTGAACTTTATATTGCGCCAAACAGAATGGACCAATTGTTCCACATTAGATGTCACTTACAATATGTGCCTCTCTTCACAATTTTTCTCACACTGAGACATGCTGTGTGTGTGTGTGTGTGTGTGTGTGTGTGTGTGTGTGCGTGTGCGTGTGTGTGTGTATGTGCCTGTGTGAGTGCGTGCAACAGCTAATGTGAAGTAAATCAGCCCATTGAGAGAGCACAGGGCCGCCAGTGAGAAGGCCTGTTATGCCGTGTCGGCTTATTGTCCACTGAGTGGGCTCAATATGATCCTTGTCTCCCAAAGTTCAGTGACAATAAAGTGGTGAGGAGAGACGGTCTTCATGTTGACGTTTTGTTGTTCTGCTGGAAGTTTTTGCTTTTCAGTGTCGGTCCTGAAATGTCAAATTTCTTCAAAAACATTTAGGGGAAAAAGATAAAATGGAAAATCTGTTCATTAACAGATCAAATTGAGAATTGTTAATTTTTACACCTTCTACACATCTATTAAGCTTGAATATGTGTTGCATGTGTAAAAACTAAAATGTATGGTTAAGTATTTGCTATTGTTGTCAGATGTACAGTACAGGCCAAAAGTTTGGACACACTTTCTTTTTCAATGTGTTTTCTTTATTTTCATGACCATTTACATTTCTCACTGAAGGCATCAAAACTATGAATGAACACATGTGGAGTTATGTACTTAACAAAAAAGTGGAGACCTGAACTCCACAGTCACCGGACCTGAACCCGATCCAGATGGTTTGGGGTGAGCTGGACCACAGAGTGAAGGCAAAGGGGCCAAGAAGTGCTAAACACCTCTGGGAACTCCTTCAAGACTGTTGGAGAACCATTTCAGGTGACGACCTCTTGAAGCTCATCGAGAGAATGCCAAGAGTGTGCAAAGCAGTAATCAGAGCAAAGAAACTAGAATATAAAACATGTTTTCAGTTATTTCACCTTTTTTTTGTTAAGTACATAACTCCACATGTGTTCATTCATAGTTTTGATGCCTTCAGTGAGAATCTACCAACGTAAATGGTCATGAAAATAAAGAAAACACATTGAATGAGAAGGTGTGTCCAAACTTTTGGCCTGTACTGAATATAAAGAAAAATCTAATATTTTGCAGTAAATTCATCATGACAGAGCTTGCTATAATGAATGTTTAATTCATTCATAACCAATCTAAGCAATTAGCGCATTCATTTTTACAGCCCTAGTTAAAAATTATACCGTATATCTAATATCATATTTCTTCGACTATGCATTTCTTTGTCTCTTTTCCATGACAAGTATCTGTGCACTAAGTGTAAAATGGCTGATCTGAAGAATGTTATTGAGTGTTATTGAGTTTGCTGAAAGGGTTTCATTGGTCCACTGTGATCTGTTTGGTAATTTCATTGGTCTGATATGACGAGATTAATGTGTTGGCGGCAGGAAGCTAGTTAGACTATAAAAGTACATAAATTTGCCGCACCATTGTAAAAGCCTCAGTCCTGCATGTGCGAAAAAAGCAGCGGCTTATATGGCAGAATGTTTATGGTAGTCCAAATTCCCACATTTCTTCATATATAACGCACATGCTTTCTATTCTGTCTAAAATGATCTGCTTATATGTACGATGTTATGTACAAGTTGCGGGTGAACGTTCACCTGTAGGATGGTGAAGTTCTCCAGTACGCTGTTCATCATGTATTTCTCCGGCAGGTGCTTCAGCTTGTGGATAAAGTTGATCATGTACTCGCAGAGCGGAGAGCGGTGGATTCTGAACACGTACCGGCCGCTCTCCAAACGCGCGTACTCCGTCTGCAGGGGGAGGAGGAGGCCGTGAGGGGCGTGGGAGAGAAATGTGGCCGACTCATCATGAAAAAAACGTGTTACGTTCAGCACATGTCACAGACCCATCCTGCACGGTGTAATAACCGGATTCAGGTGTAAAATGTGTTGCTTTAATTCAATTCAAGTGAAATATGTGATGCGGCGAATGCAGCACAAAGGTGCCGCTAAGTGTAGAAATCTTCACACTTATGTGGCCATTAAGCACATTACGCTATGAATGGGCACACAAATTTATTTTTATATGTCATACCGAGGCAATATCGTATGTATATGCACGTTATCCTTTGTTGAGAAAATTTAAGTGTCATAACCACTGTCAGCCATAATTCTTAAAAACATAGATAACAGAGAATCACATTCAAACACATTCAAATGAGCCACACATTACTGGCCCCATCTGGTAATTCTTGCTTACCTCCACTTTCTCCACCACCTGCTTGCCAAAGGAGCACACCTTGGTGGAGGAGGTGATGATCATGTTGTCGGAGCTCTCATACTGGCTCGACACACCATAGAAGAAGGAGCTGTCATCCTGCAGGTTGATGCTTAGGTCGGCCTGAAAAGGAGCACAGGTAGTATTTTGTTTCTGATTGTTTAACTTTGACATGGCTGCTGCAGGAACCCATGGCGGAGTGGGCAAATGTGTCTTATGCTATATATTCAGTCCACTCCAATCCAGTATACAGGATAAAAGCCAAATGACCAAACAAGGAAAAGGCACATTTCACATTGACAATAAATGCACATAATCAGAAACTCAGGAACACAAGACAAGGCAAAATGTCTAGATAAATAAAGTTACTTGAGCAATGGTCTCACAGAAGTGTCTGTAACATTTTAATAGCATTAAAGTTCTGGAAATTGCACTGGGATTAGCCTGCTTTGATCACCACCGTTCAAACTGACAAACCTAAAGTGAAGTGATTGTGATACACAATCGCCCGGGGAGCAGTGTGTGGGAACGGTGCTTTGCTCAGTGGCACCTCAGTGGAACCTTTGCAGATCGGGATTCGAACCGGCAACCTTCTGATTAAGGGGGCGCTTCCTTAACCACTAGGCCACCACTGCCCCAACTTGTAAACTTGTAATTGTAATCTATAAACACATTCACCTTCTGGGGAACTGTCTGTAACATTTTAATAGCATTAAAGTAGAACAGAAGAAAGTGAGGAATCTGATCATTATTAGATGAATATGTTCTGATACGTCACAATGATGTTTGTGTGTTTTCAACAGATTTACTGATGACCATTGAACTCTGGTTCATTTTTTTTTCATACTTGTTGGCTAATGTTGAATATTTTTCAGCTATCAACATGTATAATCACAAAAAAAAGTGTGGTGTTTGGCTCACGGGTAACTTTTTGCTGGAAGTTTGAAGAAAAAACAGAAACTAGCCAATGAAGATCTGCTACCTTTCTTATTATGATAGTTTGGACAGATTAGAGGATATTTGGGGTACACTTACCCCTTCACTCAACACTGAACCAAAGTTATATTCTGCAGAGTCTGAATATAGTTTTTCAACAATGCATTTAATCATGAAAAAGGATAGTTCACATTTAATAGATTTTTGATGTTTTGTGACCAATTTTCGGGCAGTTTAGCTTGAAAAAAAAAATTGTGGGTCCATCCGTCTACCATCTAGTCAAACTATTATTGGATTATTTGCGAAAGTGAACATAATCACACACGAATTAAATTAGTCAGATCATAGCCATTGTAATAATAGCACAGGTTGGCTAAAACAATTAGGGGGCATGACCAGACACAACTGCACTAGTTTGTGAAGTAGATAAAATTAGTCGATTTTCAACTGGTCCACTGCACAGGTCTGTGGACACCTGGATTTATTTCAATGCAAAGTTTTGTTCCTCGGCGTGGTGAATCATGGCCGCTGAGTGTGTGTAACACGTAACCCAGTTACGAGAAGCCCGATGGCTTTGCTCAGCACACGCCTACTCAGGGTCAGGGCATTGGGGAGTCATCACAGCTCAACACAAGCCTCAGCCGACCCTTTGTAAAGCCTGACAGCTAGCAGTGGCCCAAGCTCATGTTGACTTATCTTAGACTGCCAATCCAACCACGGCATTCCCAAGATGCCCTGGACTGGATGGAGGGCGCGGATTTAGCAGGTGTCCCCAGAGAGCTCCATCAAGCTGCTTGAGGTGCCATTGTTCAGTCCTTCCTATTTTTGGGTGGTTGAAGGAGATCCCTGTTCCTGCTTATGTGGCTGGGATGAGATCTACCTTCATTTATAAATGCCCCCCAAAAGTGGCGCCCCTCCTCCCGTTCACCCTTGCCACCTAGGCTAACCTACCATACCCATAATTCCCTCATTCGTCTTCATTTTCCCCCCGGTGAACCTGTGCCCCCCCCCCCCCCCCTCCCGACGCTCCCCTCACTTTAACAGCCTGCGAGGGAATTCATCCAATTACAATCAACATCCCGCTACGGCCATAAAATCGCATTATGCTGTGCCCGGCTCCTGTGTAACAATTTAGCATGGCCGGCTCAAATCTGATTCTGCTGGCACTTCAAAAGCGCCAGACGATCCGTTAGGACAGGGCCAGGGGCGAGGTGCAAGCAAGCGGCCCCACACCGATCTGACAAAATTCAATCTCGAGCGCCATAGCTTTGGAGCACGGCTGGCAGGGCTTGTCAGCGTTTCCATGCCAACCCGAGCCTCGGGGCAGCCAGAGCCGTGACCCACACCTCAGCCGGTGTTGCCAATCTTTTATTGCTTCGGAAGCTGATAAACACCACAAACTGATGCATTTTGGGAATGTTTTAATGCTCATAGCACAGCCATGCATGCACACGCAGAGCCCCTCCCCCAAAGCCGAGGTGCACCTGAGGTGCTGAACCAGGAAAATTATTCTTATTGAACTAAACGTGGGGGCATTAACCGGCAGCGTCAACATTGATGTTTTTCTGCTCTTCTTTTTGCCTAGAAACCTTTTTGGTATTTATGTAACAACGGAGAAAGTAAATTGTTTTTTTAGAAAGGGGCCAAATAATCTCTGTTAGATGGATGGTGACCACACTCTGCCTGACCATTCCTGCATCTAAAGCTAACATTCCAGAGTTTCAGACCCCTGGGCTGAGGTGGGTTAATCTAATGAGGCTAAAGCGCCTACATCACATACGAGACCTTAGGTCTGAACACAGTTCTACTGAGAAAACACAACATTAAAACCTGATTTTCTGATTATAATGCCATCTATCAAGTGGCAGGATAACAGTAAACTGTCAGTTGACACAATGGGTAAGACTGAAAAGCAATGCCGTAATCTACCAGAAAAAGTGAAAGTGATTGTGACACACAGGAAGCACAGCACATGGTGACACAACGAAATGTGTCCTTTGTGACCGAAATGTGGCCACCTACTGTGGAGAAGCTATTCCTTGATGACAGTGGATAAACAGCATTATGTGCCCTGTCACACTGGTCTGATGAGCACTGACCTCTAAATTCTCCAGATCTCAATATGAGCATCTGTGGCATGTGCCCTAAAAGCAGGTCTGACCCATGTATCTTGCCAGACTTAGCAGCTAATGTCTTGGCAGCACCTTCAAAGTGGAGTCTATGTCAAATCAGAGCTGTTTTGGTGGCAGAAAGAGCTACACGATATTTGGCAAGTGGTTTTAATGTTGTGGCTGATGTGTCTAAGCCTGCCTGTAATGCAGAACCTAAACAGATAAAGAGAAATAAAAATACGTATCGTGTTTAATCGTAATAAATGAATCAACCGAGAAATGCGAACTAAATGATGAAATCCCTCCTCCTCTCCTCTCTATAAATAATTCCGTACTTGTGGTGGGTTCTGGGAGGGGGGACAGGTGTCCAAGCTCAAATTTCTTCTGTGAAAGAGCAGCCCTGTCACTCTCCGATTCAACGACCTCTGCTCACACACACACACACACACACACACACACACACACAGAACGCTTGCCCTCTGGAAGGTTCGCCGTGCCTTCACAGTCTGTTCTTTTGAATTCATTCATCGTGTCTGGTTTAGGAGAGAAGTCAATTCATTTAAGGCTAAATGACATTATAACGATTTCAGCCCGGCTTATCACATTAGGCCCAATTAGGGCAGCACTTGTGCTGAAATGATCCCATCAGGTATTGGCAGATGCTGTCTGCCAACGGAAAGCCGTTTAGCCCGTGATTTAGAACACGCGCTTTGGGCTAAACCTGGCGGTTGCTCAAATGATGTTCTCCTAAGCTGCGAGTCGACAGCTACTGTCTGCATTATTATTGTACCCTCTAACATCATTCATTTGCACATACAGTATATCACTACACAACTGAAAAAAAAATGCGTTTGTTATAGTGAAATAAGTGACTGCCCTGCTCACCCAGAACTTGACGAGGAAAAAAGCGTTGGGTGGGCCCTTCTCAAAAAGCTCTTTCAAGCCCCCTTTCTTCTCCGGAAACTTGTCATAAATCTGCCGTATATCCACTGCCTCCAAGTAGGGGTCACTGAAGGTGGGGTTGGACTGGCCGATGTGCACAAACAGGTGTTTGTTGAACTGAGGAGTGCAAAGGAAAAAAAGGTCAAAGAATAAAGAAAAGGTTTTGTTCGTCAGCTTTGTGCTGTAGTGAAGGCATTGGAGAAAAAAAACAATCACATTCTCAGGGTCCTGCGGCTGCTCCAGGAAGGCGGAGAACTCGAGCATGCGGAGCTTCGAGCCGGCGATGCTGCGGCCCTGCCATGGGGGGGCGCTAGGGGACATGGACAGACCTGCTGTGCTCTCGTAGCCTAGAAACAACACACGTAAGTGTTGTTTTACACTCCTGTATTATAGCCACTTATGCCGGATGTTTTGGCGTCCATACCTGTTATGGCCGGGGGGCCAGAGGCCTGCATGGCGTAACTCTGTTGGGAAAAGGGCTTGACGCTGCATGAAAACATGAAAAATTGGTATGTTTAGTGCATTTACATAATGACAGATTTGTATCTCGTGCAGATCTCATTAAAAGCCCTTGTGGCAAGACCAAGAAATTGGTACATGGGCAAGTTTGTTTTGATCTCAGCTCTGCAGACACACTTCCCTCCCACAAAGGCCAGACGTGGTCTTAGTCACGGAAACCACGTCCAGACGAAACCAAGACACGCTAAGGGAAAGAAGGAAGATGGACTCACTCTTCTGGCCCAGCAGGCTGTCCTGGAATAGCACTGTGCCAGAACTGGGAATTGAAAACAACAGAGGAAGACACTCAAGCTTGTGCTACTTGGAAAAGTTCCTGCTGTTCAACCAGGCCAGTTACACACACACTCGCTCAACTCACCCCTCCAGCGCCGGGGTACATGTGCCGGGACAGGCCCGGAAGAGCCATCTTCCCCTGGAAGGTGGTGGCGGAGATGATCTGTGCAGATGACATGGTGGCCATGCTCTGGAGGGCTTTATCTTTGGCTGCCTGGTCCTGCATTCAGACCAGGAGATGGCCAGAGGTTAGAAAACAGCTAGACATCTGCTGACAAGCCATAACACATTCTCCCAGACCAACAGAATCAAAAGGTTCGAATCCCAATCCACCAAGGTAGCACTGAAGTGCCACTAAGTAAAGCACCGTCCCCACACCCTGCTCACTGGGCACCTGTCATGGAATAAAAAACTGAAATCTACACACACAATAATGTTATATATGACTGTTATATGACTGCTGGTGGTTTTACAGTCTGGCATGGTGCGTGGGATGTCACTCCTGGAGGTCAGGCTGGGAATGGTGGCTTCATCTTAGGCAACATGAGCTGCAAGGTCTTAGTTGTCGCAGCGTGACAGCTAGGAACACCATAGTGTCCCTCAGTCATCCCCAACCTGCTCACTTAAGTTGTATTAATGGTGCTCCATAAAGCACGACGGGACCATCTGAGGGCGTCGGCTGGGCCAACACATTCTTCTTCCTAGAACGGGCCAGCAGTGGGGGCTGTGCTGAAATATGACAGGGACATGTGGTCATGCTCTGAGTTACAAGAAAGGGCCATCGATGGCCTTGGCAGCTGAGCCGCCAGGCGGGAGGCTAGCGCTGCAGCCACTACTGTGTGACCTCTGAGTTGAAAGTCAAACTGGAGTGCAGCAAACATGTCTGCAGTTCACAGCGGGACAGGAATGTTGCAGCCACTAACCTTATTCCCTCACCTGTGAGACTTTACATGAGAACAGGAGAAACACCTGTTCAGAACACATTAGCAGCCAATAGTCTGGAGTTTCAAGGTGGATCTGCAGTTCTGACCTGAACATTCGCAGCACGTTCCACAAATGTTCCTACTTCTATGGCCCAGTTCTGGTGCCCATTATTTCCATCCACTTTTGATGACAGACAGCATCAAGGTTTTCACCTGTCTGCAGTAGCCTTGGACCACTTAGATCTAAGCGTAGGTACTAACCACTGGATGCTTAAAACACCCCATCAGACCAGATGGGGTGTACCAGACAAGCTTCAGTGCAAAAAAAGTGAAGTGAAGTGATTGTCACTTGTGATACACAGCAGCACAGCACACGGTGCACACGGTGAAATTTGTCCGCTGCATTTAACCCATCACCCGGAGAGCAATGTGATGGGGACGGATCGGGATTCGAACCGGCAACCTTTTGATTACGGGGCCGCTTCCTTAACCACTAGGCCACCACTGCCCCAATCTCTACTTGGCCCTTGTGAAGTGAAAGTGATTAATGATTGTGGATGTTATGCAGAGTCTTACACAATTTTCCAGCTCACATCTAATCAACTTCGAGACCTGCCACAGCCAACCTGTGAGCTGTGCCAATAATCCATGTTATTCACTTCAGTTCTCACTCTTTATAACGTGGTTGGTGGACTCCTGAACTGTTGTAGCATAATAATCTGTGGCATAACAACCATATGAAGAGCATACCTTCAGCTTTACCTGGATCTCCCTGGCCTTCCGTCGCGCTAACACTTGAATATGACTGGACACCTGCAGAGAATGGAGCCCTTATTATGCCATGAGGTGTGACATCTAGTCTTATGCATGACTATAATAAAAAAACACTGAATGAAATCCTAACACATTATTTTGGGCTACACATAAAACTTAAGATGTTTTAAGATGTTTCGTATACAAAAATTGGACACGTTGCCAGATTGGACGGTTCCCATTTTCCAAATGTTTTGAATTATAATTAACATTATTGCACCAGTCTATTCAACATGAGCAGTAGATGCTCTGTGTTGTTTTATACCTTTTGAAATGTATATTTTTCACGCTGTCATGTCATGAGCATGGCAGCAGCTTGAGCCCCCGCCTGCGATGGGGGCAAGCTGTGAGGTCATGTATCAAATGCCAAGGCCCCTATTGGATTCCAAATCCCAGCCGGTGAGCTGCGATGTGCCCTCGTTTGCCCATAACTTGGCAGGCCGGACCACTCGGGACTCTAACGAGCGAGGCTACATGAGGTGCTGAAGAGCCACACCGTCACACGATCCAACCACCATCTGCGCCGGGGCCCGCGGGCGGTAAATCACCCCCACGCAGGGCCCATTTCAGCAGAGAGGGGGCTGGGATACGCCTCTCCCCTCACCACCACTTCCCCTGTCCGAAGCTCCCATCGGTGTGCTTGAGCCTGGGTCAGATACTTATAGCCAGACAGGAATAACATATGACGACAAGAAGTTTGTCGGGTCACAAGCACCTCACCTGCTTTCGCGTCCGTGTCTTCCCCGTCCGCAGTTTGATGTATCGCGCTATCAGCTCATTTCGTCCTGCAGGGGTGACAGGGCGGAGAAGGAGTCAGGCACTGTTCAGATGGCATCGGGTTTAAACACTTGGCAGTATATCACCGAGTTGGTCCGAAATGCCCGGGCCACCCGATCTCAGGGCTGAGCATGTGGACGTGGTGCATGAAGACAGAAACGTATGCATGAGGCCTGAGGCCTGCTAGTGGAGGGTGTCAGCAGCAGGGCGGGCAGGGAAGTCTCAGGGCCGGAGGAATTAAAAATGTTTACCGAGGGGTAACTTGTCAGGGGGGCCTTCTGAGATAGCTTAACCGAGCAGGGATGAGCAGGACGTTACAGTGTCTCTCAGTAAATGACTGTGCTTGCATGCAACTACCTGTGCAATAGAAGCCAAATGGGGGGGATTTTGAGTGGTGCCCTGCACTGGGTGAGTCCCCACCCCATACCCAGGGCTTGGGCAGCCGCGACCTAGAATAACAGGACTAAGCAGTTAAGAATGGTGAGTGAGAGTGGACAATATAATAGTAAAATCAATACAAGATAAAATAGGATTGACCACAGCAACGACTCATATCGGAAGATAACGTTTGAAACAAAGTGTGTTCAACAAACAATGTACTTGGAACAACAGACCTAGAAATTAAGAGCTGTGTGTGTGTGTGTGTGTGTGTGTGTGGACCACATGTTTGCAGTGGAACAGCACTGACAGACGAGTCACATTGGTGGAGCAGGTGGAAGGGCTCGGCCATGCGATCTGGGCAGGGGCTTGTGGGTTCAGTGCCTCACAGAAAACACACAGCGGCCAGTGAAGGAGTGAAGAAGGAGAGAAGAAGGAGCGACGGCTTGCTCGGCCCGATCAGCAGCTGGCGAGTGCGTCAATGTTTATCGAGCATGTCTTTTACGGCTGCAGTAAATCTATGGCCTCATTTGTCATAGCTTCACATACAGAGTGTCAAACCCACCATGTCCCTGACAAAAACACAACGAAAATGTAAATAGTGATCAGATGTTACTGTGAACAAGAGCATTAAGCAAATTAATAGTGCATGTACATGATGCTAAGACATTTTTTTTTAAATCTGCATGTTTGGCCTGGTAGTGGCCATGGGCCAGACGTGTGGCGAATCCATAACCATTCTAGCTCCTCCATACCTGGGTGATCGTTTAACCATGTATGGTCCTACTAGATCACTTAGATCTGCCAAACAGTTACTCCTCAGTGTTCAAAGATCCAGGTTGAAATGTGTGGGTGATCTGTCATTTGCAGTTGCAGCTCCCAGACTATGGAATAAACTGCACATTAGATCACATTACATAACCATACATAACAAATGGAGATTTTTAAATCAAACCAAAAAAAAGCATTTTTATACATTTCCTGCCTGGCCCGGAAAACTGTCAGAGCGCTCAATGCTTATCAGAGGCGGGCACATATTAGCCCGCTCTAATCCCTTTCGGGTTAATAACAGTTTGGGTGGCTTCCCTGCTCCCACCGACAGACCGCAGTCTTAATGAATTGAACTTAAGTTCCTCAATAGTGTTCTTTTGCCACCAAGAGGTGATGCTATTGACTTTGTCTAGATAAACTGAGAGTGGAAAGTTTTTGACAATAACATGTTTGCCCTGTTGGGTTTTTATAATAATTATTCCTTCTTTTTAGGTGCCGTGTATTTTGGTTCGAACCTGTGTAAATGTGAATGACAGACGAGAAGTGGAAACCTCAGTCTCCGTCTCTTGCTGGCCACTGTGGCCCACAGAGCGGCCATTGTATTCGTCTGACCCGTCTTCACGAGTCACAGATGAAATATCGCAACCACTGACATGCTGGCGGCCTCCCGGGTCAGAGGGGGCGCAGGAAGCGGCGTGCAAACAGAGAAGGTGATCATTAACGAAAAAATAATGGATTCAATTAAAACATTTACGACAGCATCGATAAATGTCTTGGCAGGGAAGAGGGACAGTAAAGGAGTCACATTATGATGAGGTCAGAGTGTCCACTGGGACACGTCCAGCAGGGGGCGTGGCCAGACTCTCCACCATGGCATCCTGAAACCCCTCCCCCCTCAAGTCCACACCCTCTCCCACCTCTCTGCTGAAGGTCAAAGAGAGGTCTCACCAGGCAGCTCTCATGTCACGCGAAGGTGCAGCTTCTCCCTGCATCATAAATCTGTTTCCCGCACCCCTTCCACGGTCTCTCTTTCTCTCTCTCTCTCTCTTTCTCTCTCTCTTCGCTCTCCTCCCCTGCACATTCCACACATTCCAGAACTCTGACTCTGCAGCTCGCTGGGTGCTGCATCTGCTCAGCGGGAGGGCGACGGGTGTCACAAACAAACAACTTCAGCCACAACACACAGAGCTACAACACACACACACACCTTTCGTGATAACACACCCACCCTGAGCATTCCGGAAGGAACTATCTGGCGGCAGGTGCCTCGCTGACTCCTTCGCAACAGTGAGTGAGAAGGGTGCCAGTGAATGAAATCATCTGCTGCACGCATGATGTCCACCTTCCACTTCCGCCAAGGACAACGGCGGCCCTTATCCGGCGGCCCTTATCAGACGCCCTTATCCAGAGCGACTTACAATCAGTAGTAACAGGGACAGTCCCCCTGGAGTCACATTTTAAAGGACGCATGTGTGAGAGACGGAGGGAGGGAGAAGACATCTGCTGCCCATACGGCGCTTGCTACAGCACTCGCAGGGCTGGCCGTGGGAGAGTCAGCCACACAAAGGCCACATTTAGTCTGCAGGAATCTGATGTCTGCGTGTGATTTCCCCAGCAACGTTTCCTGACAAACCACCTTTCTGCGCCTGAGAACACCCGAGGGCACACGGAAAGTTCTGGAACAGGGCAGCGCTGTGGAGTGTGACACTGAAAAATGAAAAAAAAAGTGCACTTACACAGACCCTCTGCACAAGAACTCTGTTTTTCTCCATCTCACAATGTTCAACCTGTCAACCACCCAGACTTACAATCATTAAATGCCATTGTTCTAGAACCAGCCAATCTAGTGTCAGCTCACAAAGGAAAAAGATCAAAATGAACAAGTTGCCTAGTTCCTTCTTTATAAATAGATCTGTATTTTGTGTGAGTCTAAGCTTGGTTCAAATGCTCAAACAGACTGGACCCAGTCTGATCCATGTCTGTGCGTAACGGATTTGATTGGGTCATGCCTATGGATGTGTCATGCAGTGCACCACAAAGTCCATCAAAAGTGAGCAGCGCTTAATCATTCGCATTCACCATTTTAGAAAAAGAAAACACATTTCCTGCTTCATCTAATACCCACACCAGCACTGAGAATTGCATGCTTTATTTTGACCCTGCAATAATTCTCTGATTTGAAAACACATTATGACTCAATACAGCATAAGGAAGGACTCCGCATGTCACGATGAAGTGCTGGAGACTCACCTTGCACCAATCTGCATGACAGCAGGGCACTTAGAAGGCGCATTTGAGCAGACAATCAGGGCTGAAACATTTTATGTGGACCGTCCAACGTAAGTATAGTGTTGTTTTCAGTTCTGGCAAATGCCAGATGCCTGCGGGTTAGTTTGTGTTTTTTCCCTTTTGTTTCCCCTGTTTTCGGCCCTCGCGCCGTTTGTGTTGGGGCAGTGGTGGCCTAGCGGTTAAGGAAGCGGTAATCAGAAGGTTGCCGGTTCGAATCCCGATCTGCCAAGGTGCCACTGAGGTGCCACTGAGCAAAGCACCGTCCCCACACACTGCTCCCCGGGCGCCGGTCATGGCTGCCCACTGCTCACTCAGGGTGATGGGTTAAATGCAGAGGACAAATTTCACTGTGTGCACCGTGTGCTGTGCTGCTGTGTATCACATGTGACAATCACTTCACTTCACTTTGTTATTATTAATAAAATCCCATTCCCGGTTTGTCCTGCCTCTGCGCTTCCTTCCCCCGTCAGCTCGCGGACGTGACACCGCAGAGAAACTGCATGATTGCGTCACTAATGTCACCCGAAGTATTTTAATTGGCATGTCACTTTGGGCTCCATAATCCCTGAAGAAATTTAGGTAACTAGAAAAGAAGTGAAAGCATCGGTTTTGATTAGATCCTGATAAACTCGCCAGCTTCGTGACAATTCTGGCCAAAAAACAGAATGACGGAAAAACAGACGGCTGGACCCCCAGAGAAGCCGTAGTCAGAAGAGCTCTTCCTCGAAGTAGCGTCACTGTAGATCATACGTAAAAGTGAAGGTCAGGGTAATGGCTACAGTTACAGGGTGCAGGGCAGGAAGGGCCGCAGGTGGTGCCACTCCACCCGTGGGATATGCCTCTGAGGGTTTCAAGTGTCTCCGTGTGTCACACATGGCCGGGAGCTACAGCCAGCATCCTCTGAGCAACGGCGCAGTTCAGCTGCGGCAAAACAAACAGCTTTATTAAAACGTCCCCCTCGGCCGGGGACATCAGCTAATCTCTCACTTGGCTGAGAAAGCTAGGACCTTGGTGAGGGATAACCAGCCTTTTTCCAGACATTTTTTTTTTACATCCAATAACATAACTAGTGACAATTCGTCCAAAGGAACAACCAGACCTTCTGTGAATTTTGGTCCATGTCAAAAAAACAAGTGGGTTTGTGACTTTTCACACTGACCACACAAAAGTATTTAACTACGATGGGACGAACGAGCCAAGATTGCAAAAGAATCTATAGTTACATGTATCACAGAAGGATTTAGGAACGCTAGCATTTTCCATGTATGCAATTCCATGTATGGGGCAGCACCCTTCTGAAAAACAATAATGTACCCGTCCTCGCAGGTACTTTTTTGTACCTTAGTCATCGATACTATTTAAGGCACTTTTGTATACCTGTCATGACTGGAATTAAAAATTATATTTACATTGCTGTGGTGCCCAGGGAGCTGGGGGTTAAAGACCTTGCATAAGGAGCCACAGACGTGGGGAGGCTGGGCTTAGTCCCTTGAGCTATACGCTGCTATGTCTGTCTGTCTGTGATTTTTTTTCTATGATTGATGTATTTTCATGTACATTCCTTTTGTCCTTTCTTGCGTTATGCTGCTGTAAAAAAAGTACTTTTACAAACATGAACATCAGCCACTTTTGGTCAAATCCACTAGCCATTCAAACACTATTGTGCAGCTGAAATCCTGCAATTTACAAGCATTTTTGGTGGTACATTGGGGTTAATTGTGATCATTCCCATGTGGTGCAGGTTCCTGGGTAAAACTATGTACTTTCCCAAATCATGTACCTTTCTGGGAGGTACAACATGGTATCACAAAGGACCTGTCCTGTACTTTTTGAGGTACAATCAACTGAAAGGAACAATTTTGTACCTGGAGGTTTAATATTGTACCCTGTTATTTCTCTGTGTGTACCAGCAAAATGATATGTGCACACATCACAATATTTCTTAATCAAATGTAGAGGATGGCAGTTTTTTTTAATGCCAGGATTTAATGCCAGGATCACAATATACAAACGTATACCAATTTTTTTATACCAAGTATTGGGTCCAACTATGAATGCGAGGGGACCTTACAGTGTGACAAAGGGCGACATTTTCATTGCGAGTGATAAAAACATGTTGTGGACATTGACAGGTTCACCCGTTCAAATTCTTAAATAATCTGCATGTGTGGTATGGCGGCAAATGTGGTCCCAAGATGACTATAACAATGCCATGAACAAGTGCCATTATGAGCAAATGAAACAAAGTACAAGAAAAAGGATCGGATCAGTGTTGCCGCACTGGGTGGTTTTGAATTTGATATTTGAGGAAAAATCCCCTTGGGTGTACAGGTTGTCAAGGAACCCAATTTTGCAGCATTCCTGGATGATTGTGATGGGAAACCTTTGCATATCTGGCAACGCTGCTTGCACTACTTTGAGCACATATATATTATGGGTTTAAGTCATCCAGAATGAAAAAGTAGGGCTGTTCGTCCCATTTTAAACAGAATGCCTCATAGTACCCCTATATAAAGTAAAGATTTTTTTTTTATGTAGATTGATAACTACTATATGGCATTTCATGGCATGACATTCCTCACCCAATGACACATGTAGATATGAAGGACAGTTGGGTTAATTAGCTTGAGATTAATTTGAAGTGTAGTTAGTCTCCCAGTTAAGACACCGGCTTTTGGCCCAAAAAAGTGCCACAACAAATCAAATCAAACAAATCAAATCACATCAAATTGGGCTGAACTGCAATGGAATTGTTACACTCGCCAAAATGTCCTCACATGTGAAAAGAAGTGGTTTGCAGACTTCAGTTGAGTCCGATGACCCATCTGCTGAACTCCACCACGCTTGTGAATTAATGGCAGAAGGTAAAAATCAAAGCAATAATCAGTTCATTGATCCACCATGTGAAGTCGGTGGTGGTCTGCTGCTCTGGTACATTGTGCTGACCCTGACCCTTAACACGGTTTAGGGGTTGAGAGATAGCTGCCACCTCGCTCCTCTTCTGCTCCTTTGCCAGCATCGTAAATCTGACGGCTGCGCATCACGGGGCCGCGTCGGAAAAGGCGCGGGCTGCTCAGGGTGGGGTGAGAGGGCGGAGGAGCAGCTGGAGGTGAGCTGAAAGGCAAATGCACCAGCTGACTGGTGGACGGACAGACGGAGGGGACGGGTGAGTAATGGCGAGCCGCTAAATCGTCACTCTGAAGTGCGGGAGAGGGGCGGGGGTGAGAGAAACAGAGACGGCGGAGCATAAAGACGTAACAGGTGCGGAGAACATGAGCGAAGACCCCCCGCCCACCGAGACAGTGACACTGCCTCG
The DNA here is from genome assembly GCF_900700375.1 of Denticeps clupeoides. Classification (NCBI taxonomy): domain Eukaryota; kingdom Metazoa; phylum Chordata; class Actinopteri; order Clupeiformes; family Denticipitidae; genus Denticeps; species Denticeps clupeoides. Next base: position 4,534,088 of record NC_041723.1, on the reverse strand, counting down.
GTGTTTATTTGTCCCCATCCCCTGGCCCATAACAGGAGCTCAAAGGGTAAACATCTATTCTGGACTCGGGTTACAGCCGAGCTGCCTTGAACCCCGCGGCCGAGGGCAGAATGCATACCATTCCTGGCGATCCGTGGCGCTCCCCTCCGCTCTTCATCCACCCCTGACCCCCCCAGGGACGAAGGCGGCACTTCAGTAAGCCCCCACCCTGCTCCGGGGGGCAGAATGTGACACCTGCACCCTCCCTCTGCAGCCACCATTAGGCCCGGGCTTTATAAGGGGTTTAAATCGCTATTGCGCGGCACGATGACAGATCCTGCATGATAAGCACGTGGTCAGGTGTGCGAACGCTCACGCCCGCTCACCCAACCTGCCCTCGCCCAGTTTCGACCATGAAACGCCGCGGCCAATCAGCAGCTCATCTGTTATCGGCCGTCTACTGGCAGCTCAGATGCGGGAGCCGCTCGCCAGGACATTTATATCAAAGAATACAGACTATTATAACGCCCTAAGGATTCTATATTTATCCACCGGCTATCACATATCCACAAGGTCCCAGGTTCAAACCCCACTTACTACCATTGTGTCCCAGAGACACTTAACCCTGAGTGTCTCCAGGGGGGGACTGTCCCTGTAAATACTGACTGTAAGTCACTCTGGCGTCCGCTGAATTCCATAAATGTAAATGTGCTGGCTAAATATGAATGTCTTTTTGTTTGTGTGTGATTATTTCTGTCACACAGAAGATAAAGATGCTTTTACCAAACACCATTAAACAGTCTAGATGATGGACAGCTGCCCTGCACCCTACTTTCTGGATTTTGGTTAAAAAAAAAACGGAAATAAATAATATACTTTGGGAAACCAACGTTTGCAGACACGATGAGGTCAGCTCTTCAGATGATTTATATGTGGGTGTATTGTGACTAATTGCATTTTCTGTACTTTTGGGATGACTGCCGTACCGTACATCTTGCCCTCGTCTGACAGGATGATCTTGCGGCGACCGCAGGGCGGGTAGATGGCCAGCGCCTCCTGGAAGCTCTGCTCGATGTCGGGGCTCCACACGCCCTCGGCGTCGTTCTCCAGCGGCTTGTCCAGCGGCTCGGAAAGCTCCTCGCTGGTGTCTCCTGGCGAGGGGGCCTGCACCCATTCCGCCGACATGGTGGTGTCCAGGCAGCGCCGAGCTCGGAAGGGGTAGGGGGCAGGGGGAGGGGTTGTTCTGTGCCACTGCTCCCCTCAGCCAGGAGGGGTGGGATGAGGTTCAAGGGGAATTTTGAATTTAGAGGGGGGTCTGAAGGGAGGGGGGGGGGGAGTCTGCCAGGCTCAAGGAGAACCAGCGAGAGGAATCCTACGAGAGAAGCAGAAAAAAGAATGCGAGTAAAATTGCACAAGGGAGTCGAAGGAGAGAAAAGGCGCGGTGAGGTCAGGTGGCGTGGGAGGAAACCTACGCTCCGACTCTCCCCACAGCCAATGCCTCCACCATAAGGTCATATCAGCCCCCAACCCCCTCCCCCCTTCTACTTGGAAAAAGCACCTCAGATCAAAAAATTAGATCAGCCAGACAAGTGAACCAACAGCATGGCAGCCGAGAAAGGGGCCGATGGAGACGGTTACCAAGAAAACACATGGACGGGACTGCAAGACGAAATGACTTAAAAACGCATCATGATATCCACTACAGTACGAAAAAATCCTGACAGGTCGCAGAAATCAGATTAGCAAGGATGTTTAAATTATGACCACCGAGCAATCACACCAAGTGCCACATATCTCCTAAAACTTCTGTATCATCTTGTTTGTCCAGATCCCAGTCTTCTTCTCACCTTGATTTGACAATAAAATATCATTTTTAGAGACATGGACATTGTTGGCAACCCTCAACAAGAATGTGTCTCACTCATCAGTCTTTTCAAAGCCTTTGATAAGCAGAGTTGAAAATTAGAGGTGTAATCTGTGGCTTCAGGATGAATTCAACTCTGACTCTTTGGTAAACAATTCCATTTATGATCCATCATAAAGTAGCAAAGTAGGAATATTCCATTAATTCAACTGAATAAGGTTATTCAGGGTGTGGAATATAATTATGATCTAATTTGGACATCAGGTTGAGCACACACTTTAAACAGAAGGACATTGAAACAGAATACCAGAATAAAGGTTTTACACGCTATTCAAGAAAAAGAAGTGAACCTACAACCTACATGGGCCACCAGGGAAGCGCTAAACTGTTTATTGGCTCGCTGTGCCCGTCAGACCTAGCTGGTGCTAGTGCTGATTCACACCACAAAGGACGGGAAGTAAGGGAAGGAAGCCGCATTAGAGCGCCAGGAGTCTTTAGGACAGAAAGGGTAACATGGACCCCTGCAGAGGTTTAAGGGTCCATTACAAAGCTAATAAAAATGTGATATTTGGATTTTTTTTTTAGCTTCATTGGGCTCATTTTATTAATTTTTGATAAAAAAAACAAAAAAAAAATGCTATTCGTTTTTGACAAATCCAGTGCTTGAAACCTGGAAAAAAAAATCACAGGCAGTTTTTGGTAAGTGTGTGTGCCTGTGAGAACAGAAGGAAAGACGAGTAACACAACGCCACATTCTGTGTCTGAGTCAGTCACCCTTCTTCCTGTGGGACCCCTAGTGCTTAACAGCCACTTCCCGTCGCGCACACACAGCACTCACACACACACACACACACACCCAACACACACACACATACATATACACAAAAGAAGCAGACTTTTTTTACACAGACAAACAGAGATGTGGTTAAAGAAAATGCACACACACACACACACACACATGCACACGTGCCCAGATTTCCACAACAAGTTCAACATATGCTGCGGCGGGGTCGTGTCATACGTTTAAAGGGAAACCAATTAGACAGGCCTGTCTAAAGTTTGATGAAATGGCTTGCCGTTCACCGTAAAACATTTCATAGATTCCCAAACTGGGGAGCGGGAAGCTACCCCGAGGAAACGAGAAACAGATGAAGCATTGTAGCCAGTAAAGTGAAATACACTCCCATGAACACACAGCACATAGTAAAGGTAATCCAGTCTGTTCATTAAAGTGCTAACAGTACATAAACACAGGCACTTGACGCGAAGGTGACGCGCTGCTCATTTTGTGAAGTCGCTCCCCCACCGGGATCGTTTAAAATGAGAGGAATGATGAACATATTCATACCACAGAACCAATTTGGTTATGATGATTATGATGCAAATTATTCAATTGTTCACAAAAGTTTATGACAATTTGATCAAATCAATGTAAGCAAATGGAGTTGAAAGCTGATTGCAGATCAGTGCATCGGTGCATGATTTCCACACTTCCAACCATGATCTGGCAGAAACAACTAAGAAGGGACTTCCTAAATAAGTTCAGTGAATATACAACAGTGAATGTAATAAATATTATTCAGATAATATTTTCGTTTTTAACCAAGTGCATTTCTGTAAGTTTTATTAACTAGAAGCTAATGTGAAAAGCAGGATTAACCATTACAGGGGTGTTCCCTCAATCAGTCTCCAGCAGGGTTAATTGATATAAGCTCTTCTGTGACCCCACCTTCTCAGGCCCAGCAGCCCCCCCCAGACCCAGACCCACAACTCCCGGCTACAGTCGAGACGCCACTGTCCCAGTACAAATACACACAGCCAGACACAACACATGCATATTCGAATAGACCCACCACCCACATCGGCCCATGAAAACAGCTGCGCCACTGTGTCCACTGCGTGTGTGTGTGTGTGTTAAGGAAGTAGGCTGCAGGGGGCACATTCAAGGGCCTGGCGGGGCACAGGAGGGCAGGCGGGGCTGCTCAACTGGACACAATCTCCTCTAATCGTCCGTGGAATGCAAAGCTGGGAAACACAGCAAGGGCCCAGGGTTGCGGCTCAGAACGGGAAATCATCAGCAGACCAAGGAACAGGATGGGGTAGTGGGTAAGGAAGCGGGTTCGGGTTCAAATCCTAACCCTGTAGATTCAAAGCGCCGAACCACCAATGTGCCACTGGTCCCCTTGAGCAAAGCACCGTCCCCACACACCGTTGCCCGGGCGCTTTGCATGGCCGCCCACTGCTCACCAAGGGTCATGGATTAAATGCAGAGGACACATTTCTTTGTGTCACCATGTGCTGTGCTGCAGTGTATCACTTTCCCGACGTGCATCGAGCCAGTCTGATGCTGGAGCGACTGGCCTCCATTCAGCAGACCTTCCACTCGACCTCACCATGGAAACCAAGGCCGGAGCCAACACCACACGCCTAGTCTCAGGGATCAAGTCTCGCAAGTCTCCTCACACCTTTCAAGTGACGAAAGTCAGCGCAACAGCACCTCCACACCACACCGTTCATAAAGGGGACGGCACCCATACCCTCAGTCTATAAAAAACGTGCCGCCACAACGAGACCTTGTGAGGGATTCCTAATCCCTGGACTCACTCTGTCTTACTTAGAAGGGGCCGCGTGCAGCGTCTAATATCCTGAGGTGGACGTGGCGCGGGAACCGAAAGCAGCGCACACGCCTGAAAGGAAAATTCATTTCAAACACGAGCGCTGAAGGGGGCATATCCCGGAGACGGACATGAAATCCGATTGGTCCCGCATGCACCGCTGTCCATTAAGAAGCTGACGCCTGGATGTTTTTATAGCCCTGGTTTCCAAGGGGAATGCTGCCAATGTAGGCAGAACCTGGAAAAAAGGGTTCACCCGTACACACATCTCGTCCGAGGGCCGCATGAACACACGCCCTGACATCACCGCCGGCGGAAGGGAATGTCCATTCTGTCAGGAATACCATCATTAACATAAACCCGGCGGCCTCCGGATCAACCATGCAAACTAATTAGAGCCGGTGCAGCGATACGAAATGATCTGATATGTTAATTAAATATTTTGGAGCACTGCGGGGTGTAAATCCAACGGCCAGACCCTCGGTATTCATAATTGGGAGTCTTTTATGTGTTAATATGAAGGCAAAATCTAAAAACATGTTGCAGCAACATTTGAGGAAGAAAAAAAAAATATATATATACGGCACATTTCATACTGTGAATACAGTTCAGGATAATTATTCATTCCTTAAATGAACTTAAGCATAAGAAGAAGAAGAAGAGGGAACGGAAGTGAGTCCAGGGAGGGGTAAAATAACGTAAGAAAGCGGCCCAGCCGGCCCAGGCCGCTCCCTCGCCTGCTCCACCTGTTGCCTGCGATCAGACCCGGCCCAAAAATATGAAGGCCGCTGTCAGCAGGGCCATGCACCCTGGGGAAACCTGCTCCAGCCCGGGGGAGGTCATTATAAATGAAATTAGCCAAATTACACAGCGGCAGCCCCAACCGCTCCCGTCTCGCCAGGGCGCCCTCAGTACCAGATATTTAATATTTCTCCGCCTGTCATGTCGCACAGGCTTGTGCATTAAATTAGTATTTCATTTTTTTCTCATTTGACCATACAAATTATACCAAAAATGACTGCAGCTGAATGGATTGATGCAAGTGGAACCAACTTTGTCACAGTTGCAATGTTCTTTAAAACACTGCTCAAAAAAATGAAGGGAACACTTAAACAACACAACGTTACTCCAAGTCAATCACACTTCTGTGAAATCAAACTGTCCACTTAAGAGGCAACACTGTCATACAATAAATGACAATCAATTTGACATGCTGTTGTGTAAGTGGAATAGACAACAGGTGGAAATTATAGGCAGTTAGCAAGACATCCCCCAATAAAGGCGTGGTCCTGCAGGTGGTGACCACAGACCACGTCTCAGTTCCTCTGCTTTCTGGATGATGTTTTGGTCACTTTTGAATGCTGGAGGTGCTTTCACTCTAGTGGTAGAATGACACAGAGTCTACGACACACACAAGTGGTTCAGCAACAACCCAGCAACAGGACCGCTACCTCTGCCGTTGTGCAAGGAGGAGCAGGAGGAGCACTGCCAGACCTGCAAAATGACCTCCAGCAGGTCACAGACTCCATGAGGGTGGTATGAGGGCCCGATGTGCGGTTGGCCCTGGGTTCCTCCTAATGCAAGACAATGGTAGATCTCATGGGGCCTGAGTGCGTCAGATGTTCCTAGAAGACGAAGGCATTGATGCTATGGACTGGCCCGTCCTTTCCCCGGACATGAATCCAACTGAGCACGTCTGGGACATCAGGTCTCGCTCCATCCACCAACGCCACATTGCACCACAGGCTGTCCAGGAGTTAGCAGATGCTTTAGTCCAGGTCTGGGAGGGGAGATCCCTCAGGAGACCATCCGCCACCTCATTGGGAGCATGTCCAGGTGTTGTAGGGAGGTCAAACAGGCACGTGGAGGCCACACACACTTCTGAGCCTCATTCTGACTTGATTTAAGGACCTCACATCAATGTTGGATCAGCCTGTAGTGTGTTTTTCAACTTTAATTTTGTGTGACTCCAAATCCAGACCTCAATGGGTTGATACATTTGATATTCGGTGATAATTTTGTTGTCCGCACATTCAACTATGTAAAGAACTTACAAGGACTTTAAGTATTTAATAAGAATATTTCATTCATTCAGATCTAGGATGTGTTCCCTTCATTATTTGACAAGTGTAATTGTTGCAGAACACTGACATCAGAATAAAATCCTATTGTACGCACACAGTCAGAATAATATTAACCATTCATTAATCCCTATGATTGATATTATTATGATATCATAATTAATATATTGCCGTTGCTGTTTGTCAGAATAAAATACTGCACCCACCTGTGGATCCGCAGTAAGGAGCAGAAAGAAATATCCGTTTTAAAGGCGCAGGAATCCCGACAAGCATTCCAGAAATTCCAGATATTTTATCGAAGTATGTGAATTACATAAATAAAAAATAATAATGATAAAGAAAACGCGAGACTTTTCGCGGCGGAACGGGGCCGAGTTTTGGGAACTTGTTCTAAACTTCACATGAAGCGAGTTCTTCTTTACAGAAGAATAATAACGACGACAATAATGATAATAATAAGAATAATAAAAGACTCACCTCCTGAATGTCAGCATTTATGACGCCTGTGTCTGGCGGCTCCGAAGACGGGGTTTTTTTTTGGGGGGGACGTTTTGTGCGGAATACCGGACTGTTTGTCCCCTTCCTGCCGAGCGGCGTGGAGCGCGATGGAGGCAGGAATTCCAGGAATGAGCTGTGGTATGATATGAAGGCTGGACGGGGGGGAAGACGAAAGGAAAGCGAGAGGCAGGACGTAAAAAGGGAGGGTGGGGGATCGCAGGGGAGGGCCCGGGGTCTGAAAAGGAAAAAGACCCGCAGCCCCGGCCGGAGGAGGGGGGGGGAGAAGGAAATTACAGCCAGAGACTCGGGAGGGCGGCGTTCAAACGTTTCTTCGCCGATTCCGGCATTTTCCTCGACAAATTAGGGCAGAAATGTATTCAATATAATATATTCAATCGTTACAAAGGGTTGTCTCGCCATTTAAGAAGGTTAAACCTAGCTTATAATATATGTAGAGAGAATATATAATACCATCTTTAAACAAAAGAATCGAGGTTTATATAAGTAAAAAATATTATTGTAGAGTTGTGGAAAGTTCGGCGGACGCGGCTGAGACTGGTCGCCCTCTAGCGGACGAACGCTGAAATGCCACCGCCCAGTAATTCCCATTATTCCCACCACTGACCAGGTGAACCGGTGGCTGGTCGGGTGGAGCCGGCGGGAACTGGCCGCTGGATTAAGAAGGAGGGCAGGCAGAGTGAAGAGGGGAAAAATGTGATTGGTGGCTGAAATAGTTCTGCAAATCCAGTTCTAATTGACTCACTTTCCATAATCCTTCTCAGTGTCAACGCCGGCCCACTGCAGGGCACACGCACCATTCACTGTTGCATACGGAAAATTAGGAGTCTCCAATTAACCCAATGTCCATGTTTGGATGGCAGAAGGAGGCCGGAAAACCTGCGGGGACAGCATGCAGACTCCACATACGCATAAGGTTCGAGCCGGGATTCAAACTCACAACCTTGGTGTTGTTAGGCCACGTTACCATGCACAGCCAGGTCAAATTCATTAAAATTAAACTGCTTAGGTAATACAATTAATGCAATTCAACACAACAAATTCATCAAAATCACTTTTTTATTTATCATACAGTTCCATTGCCTTCATCAGTTTAAAGTTTACAATGTAGTGGTCTTGGAATGATTTAGGTCAAGACAGTAGGCTGAGAAACAAAAATCAAGTCTTCCTTCAGATTCGGTCACTCCAAACACTATTCCACCGAAGGTTCTCCCGTTGTCACACGGGAAGATTTCCAATAATCACATTCCCACGTCAAGTCCAAATGATCACAGTGGTCCATTTCTTTAAGAGCTCAAAGTGGTCCACAAAAAGTACAACATGATAAATAATGATCTAAGAACTACAAGAGACTTTTTAAAAGATCAGATAAAAATTTTGTCTAAAAAGAATATAAATTAAATTATAGCCTCCTGTATTTAAGGAAGTTGTACTCTATAGCTGTAGTGGAAAAGTGGATCTGTACAACAGGAATTTAGCTTGGGCATCTCTCTCTCTCTCTTGTTTCGGTGTGTTTTCCGATTACCCTCCTGCTCTCAGGCTCATTCAGCTTGTTCTTGTTTGGCAGAGAAGATGGATCCGAATTGGAAATAAACAGCTCCCATTCGGCCATATTACTGCATTTTCCTCTGAAACATTTCATCTTCCCTCCGTGTGGTTTTTGTAGCACCTTCAGGCTTCAGAGTCGTGGTCACTCCATTTGTTTGGTCCATCAGATGCCCAACACACACAGGTCTGTTTGGTCGCTGCCCATTCGTGTGCTCAGCGGATCGCTCATTTTTTGGAGAGGAATTTCATCTTATGGCCTAGAGTGTACAAAAAATGTGGTAAAATATGTAAAAATTGTAAAACATAGTGCTCTAATTTGATTAGACCATCTCAAAGACAACAGCCCTTACCTAGACCTTTGAGGAATTTGTTCACTCCACGGTTCTCGCTTCCTGGTAGTGAATCAAGGTAGTCTTGGGCCCGCACTTCAAACAGACCTTTAATACCCATAATGACACCAGACAAAAACAGGAATTCCACAGGTGAGAAGCATGAGGGCATAGGAGACCTTCTGGGAAAATATTAGAGACATTGATATTTGTAGAAGGATATAATGAAATTCTAAATAATTCTTTTTTTAATAAATGACAACACTGATCACTGTGGTGCTAAATGTGGTGTTTTCTGAATGAAATAGAACATTTTGTTCGCCAAATATACTGTCATGCACGCGTTTAATAAAAGAAAGGCAACGCACAATGTTAAACCATATCAACCTCACCCCTCAAAAGGGTATATCAGAATATCAAAGTCTAAATCTTCAAATCTGAACAGCGTGATTCACCTTTCAGGCCTTGGCGGCGGAGCTCCCTCTCCTGCACAAATCCGGCAAACATCTGCGTCTCCATGAAGACCTCCAGGAAACGGCGCAGGCTTTTGGACGACACAGCCTTGCGGAAGGCCTCGCGGTGGAAGGAGGAGGGCGTGGGGGATGGTGAGGTGGAGGAGGCCGAGGCCGAGGCCGAATCGTCATCTCGCTCCACACCACCCATGAAGAGCGAGTAGTGGCCGACCATTTCCACGAAAAAGCGGACGAAGGCCTCGGAAACCACGGCGCTTAGAGAGCTGGACTCTGCAGTCGGAGCAGAGAAGTGGTGGAGGTCATTACATGTCACATTATCTGCCACTGAGCCTGTGCAGTAGCATACTGACCCCAAGGGAAATATTTGTTTTACAAAAAATACCCTAGACAATTGACATTGTGCATTAAAAGCTTAATCAAGTCTATGAAACCTGGTTATTAAGATTACATATGTATTATGTAATTTACATATGTATAAGATCAACCTTTATTAGTCTCACAAGTGGAAAATTGCATTAATATTAATTAATATTGTATTAATGTATATTTATTAATGTACATTTGGTTTAATGTACTAATGAATATCATAATGATCATCTTTTCTAATTAAATTAACAATTTACTGTACTGTTCTTGCATGCTTATTTGGCAGCAGTACTGTGTGCTTTTGAGTTGAAAAGATGTCTGTGAATCCCAGTGAACGTCCTGAATGTCAGCTCACCACTGGGATAATCTCCTTTGTCAGTGGCCAGCTCCTTCCTCCTCTCCAGGACGTGCTCGAGTGCTGCCTGCAGTTTGTGGGGTAGAATGGAGTCTTCATCGTCCAGCTGAGGAGGGACCATACGTACGGACGCGTTACGGATGTGCATGTGTGCATGAAGCCGAGACTAGATGAGACTGTGTAGTAGGTGTTAGCTGGGGTGCCAGGTGGTACCTGTCTGAGGAAACGGCTGTTGCCAAGGTCGACCACCAGAACCTGTGGGCAGAGCAGAAGGGAGGGTGATGTAACATCCTGCTCTTTTTTTTTAAACGGAGAGTCATTGTTAGACGGAGGAAAGGGTCAAGGCTCAAGGGGGAGACGTGTCACACACCGACACATGAGGCCCGGCCTGAAATAGGAAAAGCTCAAAGGAAAATATAGAAAAGAATCACCTTCTGATCTTTACTCATGAAACCGAATGACGTTTTACAGTTCGACATCTGTCTCCTGAACTAAAAATAGATAAGAGCCATCACCCTCCTCCCTTTCCTCTGCTGCCCACCACAGGAAATCTAAAAGACTAATCACAGAAGTCCCAGGTAACCACAATCAATTTGCTGAAACTTTTTTTTTTTTTATTATCAAAAAAGCGATTTGGCAGCTTTACCGTAATTAACACACTCCACAATCAGTAGTGAAAAATACATAGCAGTGCATTATAAATATATTTTAAAAAAAAAATTGATTCATGTAAGGAAAGACCAGTTCACAGGGAGACGCACCTCCTCGATGGGCAGCTCTTTGAGCCGGGGAAGAGAGCTGGAGAGCAGGCCCACGATGAAGGGTGTGGGGGTGCACACAATGTCCATCATGGACGGGGGCAGCACTGGGATGTAGGTGTGCTGCCAGGTGAAAGGATAGAGCAGGGCGACCACTGCATGGCAGCACTGAGACAGCGTACTGTTGGGAGGACAGAAGAAATTAAGACAAATGGTGACTAGGGTGGCCACCAAGTGCGAGCAATGACAGGAACTGAGAAATACCATTTAAGAGAAAAGGACCTGTGTGCTGCTGTGTGCTGATTGGTCAGTCTCTTCTGGTCCTGCATGTGTCACTAATGTTAATGTGAAAAAAACAGCACTTGTGTACTACTTTACAAGTACTATAGCCAATGGAAATACATTTTGAATCATATTTTTATAAATATATATAAAAAAAAAAAGTGAAGTGATTGTCACATGTGATACACAGCAGCACAGAACACGGTGCACACAGTGAAATGTGTCCTCTGCATTTAACCCATCACCCTGAGTGAGCAGTGGGCAGCCATGAAAGGCGCCCCAGTGTGTGGGTATGGTGCTTTGCTCAGTGGCACCTTGGCAGATCAGGATTCAAACCAGCAAACTTCTGATTTTTGGGGCCTCTTCCTTAACCACTAGGCCACCACTGCCCCTTAAAAATGCGTTTGATCCTACTTTGCAACAGAAATTGTTATTTTACTTTTGTTTACTCTAAAGTGGCTATTACCTGTTCAACTAATTAAGTGTTTTTTGTTTTTTTCTTGCCTTAACTGGTTATTAAAGATTTTTTGGTCATGTGACCCTGTTTTATTTCAATAATGTGATTCTCCTTTTTACCACTAGGTGGCACAAACGCACAAAACCCTGCAGTGTAATGAATTGGAAGTGACGCCTGCTTGGGACAGTTTTAAGGACCAAATAACTCGAATATTCTTGATTATTAGAAACGTATGATCTAAATTTCACTAGCGTTGAGTACACTAAAGCCACGACATCACAGTTCAACCGCCCGGCGTTACTACCGCCGTTCTTTGTCTGTTGTTGGATGAGAATGAAAAGGTTAGAGAAAACCTAGAGACAACAAAACAAAAAAAAAAACATGGTAATTGCCTCAGCGTCCCGAAGCCAAGAGACTCTCCTTTCATTGTTAAACTTGTGTCTGGCATGCTGAAACTTTTTCCGTAGAAAAAAAACTAGGCGACTATACCACACAGCAGCACTTTTTCCATCGTTCGTCTCATTCCTTGATAAACTGTTCCACTAACCCTTCTCAAAGCAGGCAGTGAATCGCAGTTTAAGCCGTTTTCCTGGACGAAAGCACCTGCTTGGCCCTGTCATGCCGTGCCGTAGAAGAGGCTGCGAGGTCGGCTGCCCACCTGAGCTTGTCGGCGGTGAAGATGACTCGGCGCTCCAGGAGGAGCGAGGCGAAGACGCGCAGGAGGAGCCGCAGGCTGAGCGAGGAGAAGAGGCACTCGAAGTCCACATGCTCCAGACGGGAGTCAGACGGCCGACACAGCTTAATGACCTGGGCCAGACCAGAGGAACGTGTTCAGGAGGAGGGCAAGGCTTGGGAATGCCTCCGCCACGGCCCATCTTCGACACTCACACACAGGCTCGTTCTCATCCAGTATGTCATAATAATTCCCGCTGTCATGACAGGTCAGAATCAGTGTCTGTTAAGAACACACCTCGGTACCTGACCCGGGCAGGAAGTTCTTCACAGTTATGGTTCTCCCAGGGGCAGGGAAGGGAGCTTCCATGATGCCCCGCATGAAAGGCTGAACCAGCGCTGGGGAAATGGCCCTCCTCTTCTCCACCTCGTCCAGGATCTGTTTAAGATTTACAGCGCAACGTAACCACAAACACATGGGCACGCTAACCAAATGAACATGCCCATATGGGCACGCACGGCAAAATTACATTTCATTAGAGGGCCCGCTTTACGACGATGACCACATCAGCTGGAATTCACATGTGTTTCGGGTACCGGAGTTCCAGCTCACTTTGGGAATGTGGGGTTGAAAAGACACGGGGGTGGTGCTCTGTGTGGGAGTTTCGAGCGTGGTGGGAAGGGGGGAGAACGGAGGCCTTGTACATAGAAACGCAGGCAGTCCGCAGCTTCCTGCTGCTGAATCGGGGAATATTTTGCCATGCATTTTAATGTGTCCGTCTTTTTCACAGGCTGAACCATACTGTCACAGCAGGTCCCAACAAACAAAGTGAACAGTAGCTACTTCTGGCTAGTTCTCAATCTACACATATATGAATTTGTGCATTATAGAACAAAATAGAAGACTCAAATCCATGAGATCACTCTTCATCAACCTTTTGGCTGTTTAACATTTAACAGCATATAGCAGATGCTCTGGTAGCTGGTATATGGTACCTATGGTACCTGTGCTTATGCACAGCGACTTACAATCAGTTGTTACAGGGACAGCAACTCAGGGTGAAGTGTCTTGCTCAGGGACAAAATGGTTAAAGTGGGGTTCAAACCTGTGACTTTATGGTCTTCGGTTTCAAAGGCAAGTGTGTTATATGTTTGGTTTTTTTTAAATAGAATTTTCACCTGTGTTTACCTGTTCCTCATTTGACCCCACTGTTATACTGAGTTCCACTCCTTTAACATGATCTCATTCCTGAATGGGGTTTTGTCTGCATTACCTGCACACACTGAAGGTAATGCATTTTCTGCATTTTCGGTGCTTCTGAGCGCATCTCTGTTTGTTTATTGTCAATAAAAAGTTTTATTTTCCACTTTCATTCACATAATTAGATTATAATAATCTTGTAGCATCCATAGACTAGTTCTGCCAAGACTTTTGATGGGTAGTATATGCAGATATGAAAGGCTTAAGATTTGTAGCTACCAGTGATTACAACAAAAATACATACAAAGATAGAATTCTAGATTTGACTTTGATCTGTTAAGTGAAAGATTTCAGACCCTGTTTGTAAAAAGTGACATTTCCACGCTCAGTTTCTGGATAGGTCAGAAGGGTCACTTTAGTTGGGCTCGGGTCCGGTCGGGTCATGTCAAATCGAGTTCTTGTATATAGTATTTGCCCTTTCCATATGATTCGCTGATTGTAAGTTTGTTTTCTGTGAAAAAGCATTTTTGTCTTATTAAATGTAAAAATTTTTGATAAACCTCAACACTCGACAACCCTTCTCAGGTAATGCGTTTAATTATCGCTCGAGTGAAACAAAAAAGGATGCTGAGGAGGTGAAACTTAACTAGCCTGTGGCAATTACGTTTTAAACCTGTTAATTTCCATGCACATTTTTTACCTCGTAGTCTAGCACACGTGGCGTGCATGAAGAAAGCTGTGCTTTTAAAAAGCTGTATTTGTCAGGTTGGGTCGGGTCGGATTCTGCTGGGCTTGGCCCCAGTTACAGCTCTACTGTAAGAATTGTAAGAGTATGTGACCTACATTTTCTTTGAGGGCTCTTTGTCTGCATTCTGTTACATTATACATGCACATGATTCCACAAAAGTGAATACCTTAGAGAAGAGGTCAAAGCAGCCCAGACGGCTTACGATGCAGTAGACCTCAGGTAGCCTCCTTCCTTTCCCACTTGGCTGCAAGAACAAAGCAAAACACAAAGTGTCAGGCACAGTTTCCTCTCCAGAGGTTAACTGCACCATCAGCCTCGTGTTTGCCAGGCATTTGCAGTACGTGCAGTGGTGAGGAAACAGAACACTGTGCAGAATCACATAGGTTGACTTCTGTGTATCTTCTCAGAATGTCCTAGATCCGCCAAAGTGAAAAACCAAAACGCTGTGCACCACCAGCAACTCACCAGCAATCGGCGGCAGTACCCAAACCTTCGGCTTCCATCCTCACCAGTCAAGACAAATGAGAAGGTCTCACTTTAAAACGTAAAAAGGCATGATCAGTTTTCTCTCCATGTTAATCATTCCTCTGAAGACCGGTTCCTAAATTATAGTACACAACTAAATCCAATAATAACCCCAAATAGACCGGCCTGGTGATCAACATACATCATTCCCAAATAGGTTAATAAGTTAAGATTTTCACCTGGGGAAATTATCCACCGGAGCCCAGTCCTTAGCATCAGGGAAACAAAACTGAGGAATGACTTTGAGTTGGTCCTCAGCCTCACGCATGAACTTGAAGCTCCTTTCAAGCTAGCAAAAAAATGAAGCCAATATTAAAGTCCAGTCGGTATTCAAAGATCTCCACAAAAGCTGCTTTCTCTCAAATAGAAATGATGACAACGGTTCCCAATGTAATTTTCTAGCATTTGAGAATGTGTGAAGACATCTATTTAAATGTTCTGGTGTGGTTGAATTTCACGCTGTATTACAGCCACGTGCATTACAGAAAAGAAATATTTGTGTCTTTGTGAGAGGTGTCCAATTGGTGCTGTATCAGTTTGCCATATCAGATAACTGGACAGCCCCCCCACTCCTGAGCAGCCCAATGTAATAGAATTTGAAACAACTGTACAGAACAGATGAACAGTCTGTACAGAACTACCACTGCACACCTATACTGTCAGAAACAGGGGTTCATTCACAGTCTATTTCTGTCTCAGATGGTAAAGTCTACAAGGGCTCATTATTGGACTTGGAGGTACTTATGTGTATTTTTTTTTGGGGGGGGGAGGCAAAGTGTGTGTGAAGTCAATCACAGTTTTCTTTACCTTTAGAGGAAACTGCTGAGTCACTTCAGGCAGGTAAGGTGCCCCAGCTTTAGTTTTGTGTAGTGCAACCACCAAGAAATACTCAAAGAGCTTCCTCTCTTGCAGATCCATCAAGTCCCGCTCCAGAGTGCGGTATCGTCCCGTCTGCTTCAGCATAGTCTGAACCGACACCAGCCGCTGGCTGTGTGCTGAGACGAACCGAGACAGAGGGCTTAAGACAGTCTGGGACGCTGACGCTCTATGATGTACAATAAAACATGAACTGTGATGCTGTCCTTACCTTTCAGCTTCTCCTCTGTGTCACTTTCAGACTCACTGTTCTCATCTGTAACTGTGTTAGGGGAACAGACAGAGGTTTATTGCCTAAAGAAACCTTCAAGGAACCTGCCTTGTTTCACACGTGTATTAGATAATATTGAGTAACTCAATCCTGCATGGAAAAATGGGCCAAAAGTCTCTAACCGAGACCTGTACATGTGCCCATAAAGCTAACTAAACACATATGGTATGGCTACAGTTGGCCCTTTGATGGAAATTCTTGAGAGGACGCACCTCTTCCTGAGCTGGACTCAGTGGACTGGGAGACCCTCTTCATCCTCTTCTTGCCCCTCCTCGCCTCAAAAATGCCATTGATCTTCAGCACCATCTGCAGGAATGCAGCACATTGTATTCAGTATTCGTAAAAGGCACCTCCAGCACTGCAGGAAATGTCTTTTTTCTTTTCAGAGCAGCCTCTCAAGCGATTCAGCTCTCTGAAGCATTCCCAGACAAGAGAGTGACTCCCTGAACATCAGCCTCAGACCATGAATCACTTTTCTGAAACCTGGACTATGGGTCTGGATGCCCAAGATGGTACCTTTGGTATTTTCCTGCGTCGGCGGTTGTAAGGGTCTCCAGAGAGACACGGCGTGTCATCGGGGCTACTGGGGGTGGATGGCGGGCTGATTCTGGACGGGGACGCAATACCCCAGTCCCTGTTGGTCTTACGCAACTCCAGCAATTTGAAGCTGCGCCGCTCAGAATTCTGCCTAAAGAATCCTGGCTTGGACGAGAGCTGTCGTCAAACCAGATGGTAGGAAGAGGTGAGGAATGAAGTCAGCATTGATCTTAAAGTGTTGTCTACTGTGTCTCAACTCACTGCAAAACACATTCCACATCTTGTAATGTTGCAGCATTCTACTGTTATGTCAGTATTCTAACCCATAATGTCAACGTGAAAAAAGTTTACTTGCGGTTTTGGCAAATTTATAAAAAAATTTAAAATGATAAATCACATGTACAGCTCAATTTAGAGCTTCTCATTTTTTAGCTTTATTTTTAATAGATTTGCCAAAACATCAAGTAAACTTTTTCACGTTGTCATTATGGGGTGTTTTAATAACTTTGGAATGAGGCTGTAACATAACAAAATGTGGAAGGACTGATGCACTGTGAATATTTTCCGGATGCACTGTATATGCTTGTTGCCTGAGTATTCCATACATTAAATTGCTCAAACCAAATATGAGCTTTATAGTGTAATACTATAGTATTCTGTGGGGCAGGGCATTTTATTTCATTCAGTGTACTCATTTGTCGGTAAAGACAACTGATATATTTAGATTTGCTATTGAAAGAACAAAAATCGCCGTTTGTTATTAAGGAATTGTGGAACATTTTCACAGTTTTGGAAACTTTTTGGCCTTTTTTGTTTTTTCTTTTTTATTGTAATGTTTGAGTTTGACCATACCATCTTTCTGTAGGGATCGCAGCTGCGATGCAAACAAAAATGCTCATGACTCCTACCTTGGTTGGTGTGTCAGGTGCAGAAGATGCAAGTGAAACAGGCAGCGGACATTTGTTTCCCTTGCTGTCCCTCTCCAGTTCAATGTCTTCATATGGGTTCTCCTTTGATGGAGGGTCTGTGAAGAGAAACAACCATACTGGTAAATATTGCAGGGTTAATTCTTTTTTTCCAGCCACGGGACACGGCAGACCATTTCCAAACACAGATTCACAACGATATTTATTTCCCACTGTTAAAAGATTGCGTTTTTGATTCCTCTTTTCCAGCAAAGTTTTCCAGCTGACTTTGTTTTTTTATTTCGCTTTTTTTTTCACTTCTGCTCCAGATGTTTGTTACAGCGCCAGTGGCACTCCTCACACGAGCGCCACTCGCATCATTAACCGCTTCAGTGACAGTGCAAACGTGCAGTAGATTTACCGACATGCTTTACCAAACATTCTGGGAGGCTTGAGCGGTACAAAGGAGGGTTAGAGAGTAAGGCAAAGATCTTTTTTAGATACACAGCCTCACTCCTGTTTAAATTCATCCACCAGATGCAGCCTGTAGGAGGAAGACATGAGACAAGAACATCCAGTTCCTTTCAGTTGGAATGGAAAGAACTGGGACTGGGACTAAACTCTACCTACAATTCCATCGTAAATCCTATAATGCATTCCAACCGTAATGCCAACTAATACTGCCACTCAGAGACAATTTAATCATTAATTCAAAAGTTTACCCAGCTAATGAGCTATGGACCCACCAGTTCATAAAGTTCAATCCAGTTCAATCCAGTTCATAAACCAAGGCATTACCGCATGCTGGTGTCTGATGTCATCGCCCTAACTTTCTGATTGTGTTCACCTGATGTTCCGGGTACAAATACAGCCTGATTGTGTCTAGTCTGCAATGGGTCATTGTTTGTATGTCTTTGTATCCTGTCCTGTATGCTGCGAATTGTTATGAGTGAAACCGCTGTCCTGTGTAAGTTGTGCATATGCACCCTAAAAGGAATCCAGCTCAAAAGATGACACAGGAAAGGCTTTAGCTTTAAGTGGCAAATTGCAAATTGTACACATGTGGCATGAGATTTCATTCAGAGCGTGGGTTATATATTAACAGCATGACTTCTGTACCCAGTGCATAAATTCCCCTTCTTCTCCCCACAGCTTTTGTGTGTGTCTGTGCTTGTTTTTTTTTACCTAGGATATCCTCATAGACGTTCTCCTCTGATAACGTGCGTGTAAGGGTCAGCTTGGCCTGGGCGTACCAATCCACCCTGCAGTTCTCTGTGGACGACTGCAGCAGGTCCTCAAATTCATATGATTTCCTGCAGGTAAACCAACACACAAACACCACTTTCAGAAAGGGGTTGAGGCGGATCGGCAACGGCTGCAGGAAATTGGAGACTTTCAGGGTTTGTTGTGCTTGCTGGGTGAACTTATTACAGTAATTTTGTGTTCACATTTCATTAGGTTAGTGGACAAAAGCAAACAAAGGACCTCTGGTTGACGTAGTGCATGTACAAATAAATGTCAATAAAATAGCTCCCTTTTGCTCAAGACAGTACAAAACTTATAAATGCACTTGATGTGCACAATTGTAGCTCCTTAAAGCATAAAATGCAGTTTAAAAACAGGACAAGCCAGTAGAGTGATGAAAGAGACATGAGAATCTGTGCACCAAAACTTACTGAGATGATTTTCCATTGTCACTTATTAATGGAAGACTAAAGAATTCAGTGACCTCAGTGTGTGAGTTGTCACAAAAGAATGAATTACTGTGCTACCTTTAAATGACATGCAATGAATTACGTAATAAATTGAGTATAAATTGAACCTCCCAATGTCAGGCTAACTTTCTCAGATAATATGATTGGTAGTTGAGCTACGTTTGTGAAAGTGAAGTGATTGTCATTGTGATACACTTCAGCACAGCACACGGTGACACAAAAAAAAAATGTGCCCTCTGCTGTGGTGATTGGTAGTTGAGCTACGTTTGTGAAAGTGAAGTGATTGTCATTGTGATACACTTCAGCACAGCACACGGTGACACAAAAAAAAATGTGTCCTCTGCTTGAGCAGTGGGCAGCCATGAAAGGCAGGAGCAGTGTGGGAGCAGTGTGTACTTTGCTCAGTGGCACCTCGGTGGCACCTTGGCGGATCAGGATTGAAACCGCTTTTCAACCGATTACGGGGCCGCTTTCTTAACCGCTAGGCCACCACTGCCCCTTTTTTCTGTGGGGGAGTTCGACTCAGTGCCGGCTACGGGACTTCTGGTTACTAGTCCGTCGTGTTAACCGTTAGGCCAGCACTCACCGTTTGCATATACACTGAAAAAAGAAAACACTGGCTAAATATAAAAAAAAAAAAAAAATTAACCTGCCCAATTGTTTTCTTGTTCTTTTCGTCTTTGATGTATTAAGCCAACCCAGCAAAAGCACAATACTGACAATCTAAAAGGGGGCTAATAAAAAGATTCCCCACCTGTGCTATACTGGTAAACACAGTAGCATTATAACTGTAGCTCCACAAAACTGTGCATGGAAACATTCTGACTGGCTCATGCATAAGGCTTATTTGTAGACATCTGTATTCTTCTCCCCTTTGCTACCTATTAGTGCTGTCCGCAGGTCTGTCTGCCCATGGCCTCCTGCAGACGCCAGGCGGGGGACACGTGGGCAGCGGCGGTGGGGGGATTGAAGGAAGAGGAGGGAGGTTCCGTCTGCCTTTTGCAGACCTCGAGACAGATGTGGGAGTGCCTGTTGGAGTATGGTGCTGGAAGGTCCTTAGAGGTTTTGGCACAGGGTTGATGGATGGTGCCCCGGGCTCAGTGTACACGTTTTCTGGGTCTCCGTCCTGACCCCGTCGGCTCCCTGTGGGCCGAACCACATCCAGCGTCCCAAAAATAGGCTCAGATCCTCTTTTCTCTGCCTCCTCCTGCTCCTCCTTTGAAGGAGGACAGAAGTAGTTGCCAGGCATCACCAAGGAAGACTTGTTTGGAGTCTCTTTCATGGCCTGCTCTAATTTTTTTATGTGAGTCAAAACAGATTTTTTATCCTGCACTGTCTCCACCATTTTACTTCGAGGACCCTTGTCCAGAATCACATCCCAGTCTTTTGAAGGTGCCTCAGGGGACATAGGCCTTGAGTCCCCCAGTTTTCCTCCATTTTCCTTTCCAAAGTCATCTCTCTCCCAGCTAACAATTCTCTTACTGTCCCTCCTCTGGACCTCAATGTTTTTGACATCCTTCTTCCTTACACTGTCTGCCTCCTTTGGTCCTGTCATTGCTGGACAAGACCCTGTGGTATCTGTCTTGCCTTCCCACTGGGAGATCTTGTCTCGGATGCTGTTGCTGCTTTTCAGGCCTCCAGGAGTCTTGGAGAGCTTGTTGCAGCCACTCAAGCCATTCTCGATGGTGCGGCTGTCTGTGCTGCTGGACTTCTTGTGGGCAAGCATGATGGCACCCCCTGGGCTGTTGCTGCTATTATCCAGGGGCGCAAGCGCAACCTTGCCGTCCCCGTCCTGGTCTGGCCGCCGGGGCACAGTAGACGGATTGTCTCCAAGCTTTAATCCACAGCACTGGAACCTGCAAAAAGCACCATCATGAGAAACAGTAAAATCATCACATCTTCTCAGTTTCACCTTACATTTCACACATTTTAAGGACTTTGCATGCTCACATCACACCTTGTATCTGGCATGCTGAGAAGTAAGTGATAACACCCTGCTACATTAACACACAAGGTATAGAGTGCAGCTTTCCAATAATTTCATTTTTAAAAAATATTTCTGGGTATATTCCAGCACATTAATGTTATGCAAGCATGTTATTTCATGAAATGCATTAGGAGTATTATTATATTGATGCAGACAGAAACAGATGCTTTTCAGACTGATCGAATTTCAAACTATTTATTTTGTTTAGTTGAACAAGTGCTTTCCTATTTGTGCCGAACTTATGTGAACAGTAGGGTAAGTTTTGAATTTATTTAGGTTTACTTAGCAAATATAAATGAATTGGGTGGGGCTCGGGGTATCTGCTGCCAAATATTTGTCGCTCTGGATAAGGGCGTCTGCCAAAGGCCTTAAGTGTAAATGTAAATGTATTTGGAGTTTCTCCGCCCCTAGTGGATTGTTGTTTTTGGTCCCTGATAATTTTTATAATCATTTACAATGTTCACAGATCCACAGTGTCACTGTGATGAGTTCATGCAACTATAATGAATTTATTTATTATTTGTTGAGCATCCCGGTTACTGGGTCATAGGTGAACTAGGGCCCTCAGTTTTGGAACAGGTCTCTCGGCCATTTGCAGTTGCTGCGGGAATTCTCGTCTCCGTTTTCATCATTTTCTTTCGTCGGATTGGCTTAGTAAACACAAGTTGGGTTTCTGGCCAACTTGTGATTTTGCTTCAACAAACAAATGGAAGAAACGTGAACCCCTTGACATTTCATGAGATCACTGAATAATTGCCATGGCCATGCAGTGCAGTGATGTGTATGCAGACAACTTGCACAACATCCTCAAAAAATGCATTTTTTAAAGACACACTTTTGAATTACAGTCTTTGGCTGCCATTGGAAACTGGGGGTGGGATATTTTGTAAATCTCTTGGCCTTATTTGATTTTTTCCCGTATGGATAAAGCCATAGTTTTTATGAGACATGGAGCACCTAAAAGGAAAAACAAGGTCAGACTCTGGAGGCCAGAAAAGAGAGAAAAGCACAAGTGTGTGTATGGGGGGAGGCATAGTATCCTCATAGCAGGAGGCTTGGCGTGTTTAGATTAGAAAGGAGGGGGGGTTGCAGTCTATGGGCAGAAACTGTGGGAAGTGTTACCCTTGCATACAGCGAAATGAAACTACCAATGGGAGAGGCCAAAAAAAAGCATATTTAAAGAATATGAGAAAATTTAAAAGAGCATCTATACAATGTTGCATGTACACTACTGACGTAGTGTATTTCTTACCCGTTGGCAGATTGGTAGATGCAGTTCTCGCCGTTCGTACAGAGCAGCAGTGCTCTCCCACCGGTCATGGTGCTAGCAGCTGGCATTCTGCAACAACAGAAAGGAGCCATATTTGTCTCCATCATCTGCACAATGGTCCTTGACAACCCCTCTCTTAGAATGATTTCATTCCAACCCATGCTCATTTCAAATTGCCAGATTACTAGCCAGTTTAAATAAGGTAGTAGGTTGATATGAAGGCATTCTGGTGATGTAAAGAAATCCTCAAGCGATTCATAACGTGTACAGTGTGAAGGACTCATGTATCCCAAGTGTCCTGGTTAAGCATGGACTCAAAAACAAGACGCTTTTTGTCTTTTTGTTTTCTGCATCAAATCAATCTCAGACAGATGAAAGCAAAGCATGTGGAAGAAATGAGTGTTCAGAAGCCACGCTGTCATTTTAAAGGGGGAAATCCTGAAAATTCCCGAGTGTAATGCAATTAGGTCCTACTCCGCAGGATGTCAGCAACATTCCAATACAAAAGGACACCATTCAGACTGGTGGCTGCTGGCAAACCAACAGATCGAATGGCTTCTGCAGAACCAACATCTGATTCAGCTGCCTTCATTATATTCACTTACAAAAAGCAGAAAAATAGGCAAATGTGAGTATGTACATTCCCTCAGGTAGCACAGTATTACTGGAATAGTATTACTGTTTTGGATATTGTAAAGCTTTAAGTAAAAATATTACAGTAACACAAGTCCTTGCATAGACAGGTTTGTACAGAAGACATGAAATTAACTAAAGGGCAAAAAACAAAAACTGAATGGTTATTTGGTTTCGTCACATCTAGGGGGATCTAAACCTGTATTCAGAAACTCCCTTGGGCCATTCATTAAGCACAATTTAGATCATTTTCTCGATGTGGCCTCAGCAGTTTTTTGTAATGGCTTCACAGATTTAGAGGATGTGTCAGCCGTGTCCCCGTCTGAGCCACTCTACTCTCCCAAAATGGTAACAAGGAAGTATGACATCAACAATGGGAGCCAGAGGCACACGGAAACCACACGGAAACCACACGGCACCCACCGGCCATCAAACGCTTCCTGAGAGAGTTGCTGGCTCCTTCACCCCCCATCCCCCATTCCACCCCACCCCCCAACATAAACAAGTGCTAACCCTGACTCTACAATCCATTGTCAGTAATGCATCACTGTCATCACTTAAATGCCTATGTTATGTCCATTGGAGTGAACTGACTGTATTTTAATGCACACTTCCAATGCTGGGTTTTTGGGACAAGAGCTAAAGCCATTCGGTGTGGGGTGTGGTTAACCTTAATTCGGCGGACAACAATGACCTTCAATTGAAGGCCAGTAATTACTGAAGTAGCTGCCTACCCTTCCCTCGGAAAAGAGAGCTCTCCCACTGTAGATCTCTTCATGCACTTAATGTCAAGTGAGCTTTAATGCCTGTCTTCTCTGCCTGTCTCACCCTCTGTCTGTCTCAGAGCGAACCCCCAGAGATCCAAAGGCGCTTGCGTCAGTGCATCGACGGCCTGCTGGCCCAAATGATTTTCAGCTGTGTGTGTGTTGGGGGAAAAGGGGTTGTGAGTGGAGAGGGTCACATGTTTGAGGAGAAACAGCAACCCCCACCTCGCCCCTTCCTCGCTCCCTTTCTGCTTTTTCTCTCCCCACCGAAGGAAGAGGGTGAGAGAAAGAAAAGAAGTAAGAAAAGAAGTCCAAGTGAGCAGAGCTGAAGAATGTGTACAGCCCCCGAAAAAAAAAAAATTCTGGGTCAGGGTTGACATTAAGTGTGGGCTGTAAGAGAGGGGATATTTGGAAGAGAAATGGTCGTATTGCATTACGTAGTGACATTGATGTTGTCTTCTGAGGGTTCAGATTTTTTAGTTCTTGCAAACATCAATTTCGAGGTAGGTTCTATAGCCAGAGGCAACTATGCGCATGCACTGGACCTGCTTCCATAATTCCATGAATCTGATGGTGCATGCTCTCCGTAGCAACAACGCATTTTAATGATGCAGACTTTCTTTCCTTGAAAGTGTCTAAGGGAAAGTTCTAACAGGTTCCAGAGAGACTGGCCTGCACAGGGGCCAGCAGTCAAATTCGGGGCACAAAGACGTGTGTGTACACGTGACACAGCTAATCAGAATCCATAAAACTGACAATCTTGCTTATTTTATTGCTGGCTTAACTTTAGTCTTTGGAAAGTATGCTGGACCTTGGGTGGCTCCTTTTTCCTCACATGCCATTGTTAACAATGACCCTTCAAGAAATGGCTCCACCTACAATGACGTGACGAGGGGAAACCATCTGGTCCATCCAATAAAAGCACCATGGGATAGATGAACTCCCCCTACCTGTCCTGCCCCATGACCTCCTACCTCTAAAGCTGCTTGGTGTGTCTTTCCTGGCCAGGAGAACACTTGGGAAGTGCTCTGATCCGTTCAAGATGGACAAATTTATAAACCAAGCCATTCCAAAAGCCAACAGAAGCTTCTGGGTGTATGTTGCCAAGAAAGCGTGCGAGTCATATATCTGAAAGAAGATCTATGGTCAAAGTGCATGTTCCAGAGCAAGGACAGGCATTAGCTTTAAATACTGCTGTGTCTTGTGTGCTCCCTCGACACCAACTCGGTGTAAATATGGGATTAGAGGGTAATCAGCCGAGATAAGCAAGCTGGTACTGTGGTGGGAATGGAACCAGTTCTTTGGAGGGGTTAAGGAGGCGGGGGGCTAGGTAGGGTCAGGGCGAGGGAATCAGATCAGAGAGTTTATCAGTTTGGTTGCATAACTAACCGCTCCAACCAAGTGATGGCTGTCACTGGGATCTAGAATAGTCTAGTTTTGACATTAGCCAACATTTCTGGGCTGATCCCCACATTTGGTGCAGATCTACATGCATGAGTCTGGCTGGGATGTGTACATCTGGTCTGCTTTTGCTGAGTATCTGAGTGAGTGTTTGAAGAGTGGACAGAAGTGAGTGAGTGGAATGCCTGGACCCTGACCATTAGACCTCTGACCATAAATCCCCCCATCGAACAAGAAGCCAAAGACCCGGCTCTGGACGCACAAATTACCGCCACAATCCAAGCAAGCCTTCATAACCGCATCCAAACACTGATGCCTCTCCAGCAGCCCAACTGCAGCAGAGGTGGCCTAGTGGGGTAGTCAAAGGTTGCCAGTTCGAATCCTAAACCCCCAAGGTGGCACTGATGTGCCACTGAGTCCCCACACACATGGGTGCCTTTCATGGCTGCCCACTGCTTATTAAGGTGATGTAGAGGACACATTTATCTGAACAAAGCACTGTCACCACACATTGCTCCCCGGGCACCTGTCATGGCTGCACCCTGCTCACCAAGGGTGTGTGCACCGTGTGCAGTGTATCACAATGACAATCACTTCACTTTCAGCAACTCTGCTCATGGGATCTCAGAGAAGTTGAGGTAGATTAGACAGTCCATCCTACCTTTCCAACAGTTGAGGTAGATTAGACAGTCCATCCTACCTTTCCAACATTTGTACAGTTTTAGACCACATTAAAAAAAAAATAGAACTCAAGCCAATGGCCACAGGAAAACATTTTTTTGTATTGTCATTATGTACCTTGTTGGTATGTAATTGATTCTGATACCAAAAAGATTTTAAAGACTTTAACTATGTTTTTTGTCAACAAAGCTTAAAATGGAGCTATGATAACACACCCTGCTTTCATCAGCTATAATTTTTTTCATCCCCTAAGTGGCTTCATCTTCAACCATTTATATTAAATGAAACCTGGCTGTAGGAAATGGATCTTTTGTATAATGTAGTCAGTTTACTGGTTAACTTTGTCAGTTGTCGGTTCCACTGAAACTAATGATTGGATGTCTATAAACTCTTTGGTGGAAATGACCTGTACACACGTGTTGAGCAAGCATGAAGTTGAAAGAAAGGAGTCTGTTTGCAATGCCCTGCCTTTTTGCTAGAGGGGTGGAACCTTTTGGACTGTGAAGTCGTGAGCATTTACAGTGAACCTGGTGTTGAGCCAATCCATTCCTGCCTCAACATCCCAAGAGTTGCTCTGCATCTCACAGCTGCTTCTCATAAAGGCCTCATCCACTGGCCGTTGGGCCCTGAAAGAGCCTAACAGCATGACATCATGCCTGTTGTCTCCCATTGCCTCCAACAATTCATGTGGAGCAGAAAGTGCTCTGTAGTTTCCTAAACTACCTAAAAAGAGGACCTGCCCATAGCGTCCCCATGCCCTACCATTTCATTGCAGGCTTCTCAATAAAGGCCATAGTCTTGCAATATTTTACTTGGAAATTGGGCTTTTAAAAGCATTAACAGAATGAGGAGAAATTGAAGTTCACGTTTAGGCATTTTCCTTGAGGTGTGGATTCCAAACTGCCTTCCCACATTGGCCATTACTTTTGTTGGCAAAGGTCTACATTCGTGGCCTGAATGTCTGTTTTTTTTTTTCAACACACGGTTCAACCTCGTCTGTGATCAATTTAACGCCCAACTTCACATTTAGCCTGTGGAAGCAGGATTCTGGGGTGTTTTTTGTTAGGGGGATGGTGTGTACTGAGTGGGATGAACAGTGATATTTGTTTTTTCCCCTGATGCTCAGAACGCACTTGCTCCCCAGGCTTTGCCAGAGGCTTGAAGAGCCAGTTATCACACCATGTGTGGTGTGAGGGAATGGGAGGGGACTGCGGTGGCTGGAGTATCTCAGGGCCAGAGGAGGTGACGGCTCGAGAAGGGGCAAGGGAGGCGGACTGAGGGGAGGAAGATGTGCAAATAAACAATGGAATTTTATCTCTCCCTGCAGCGGAGTCAGTGCTTTTCTGCAGCCTGTGCTGACCTGCTTTTCCCAAGCAGATCCCATAGCGGGGATCTGGCCTGGGTCCAAGTGTGCTGTGGACTCAGCCCCCTTCTCCAACTGTCTTTCTCTGTCCGTTACCCCTTTATTCCTTCCTCCAAAGCCCCTGGACATTGTGCCTCCTCGCTCTATGGTGAAAGCATTCCAGTCAGACGGCCCATGGGCACCCCGTGTCTACCCTCCATACCAGTCATTATGTCTACCACCACTCTGTAATGAGAGCTGTGCCTCCACTCTCCTATTGTTCTCATATTTGGGAAAGTATGGGCTGCAGAGACTTCTGAATCTGGGTTAGCCACAAAAAAGGGTGTCAGGAACTAGAAAGGACAATGCAAAAAAAAAAAAGGACAATGCAAAAAAACACAACTGTGTGTGTGTGTGTGCATGCATATATTCTGTGTTTGGGGCCTATTTTGCACTCTTATCATTTCCCTCTAAATATAGTACTGGTATGTATTGTTGTGTTTCTTGTTATTGTGCTTCCTGAATTCTACTGTGACTTGTCCTAGATGTGGTCAGTGGGTCCCTCCTCCGAAAAGTCCATAAGGACAGGCAGAATATCGTTTTGTGTGATGAAGGAACGTGGCCTGAATATAACGTTATGGGATTCTGAAGCAGCATGGGAGTCACACAGGATGGAGTTACGGAGCAAGAGAAGGACCACGCGGCTAACCGCTCAGTGGCAGCTGGTTGCCAAGGGCCTCGAGGGCAAACACCACGATGCAAAACAGTTATTTTCTTGTTTGTCTTTTTGCTTTTGCTGAGACAAGGCAGACAGCACAGGAAGTGTGATGGCAGGATGTGGGTGCCTGGTTTCCATCCTCCCCCTACTCCCGCCCTGTTTGAGGGATCACTGCCCCAAGACTCAGCCTTTGATGAATGTGATGGTTCCGCCAGCATTATCCAAGGCACACTTACATGTCGGTGAAGGAAACCCTGTTTAGGTCAACTTGTCAGACCCTATAAATGACCGAACCATTCTATTATGTCAGGGAGTTTCCTTCTGACCTATGCTTCCATCCTGGTGTTGTTACATTTGAAAAGCTCAGCAAGGTTTCGAATAACTTTGTATGTCTTTCAGCCATGCAGTCAGACCATACAGGCTTGTTTTAACAAAACTATGGTCCTTTCAAAACTGAAGAGAGGATCATTTTTGCTCAAGGCAAAGAACCGCATGTAATACAACACCCTGCTCAAAAACAGAGTAGAGGATAGACCTTATTGCAGAAAATAGTGGCAGCCAACATTGTGTTCAGGCTGCCCCAGTTTCCAGCTTTTCCGACTCTTGTGCTGAGACTTTCTTATTGTCTTTCTTCGTGCAATGGTCTGAACTGGAGGTCAAAAGGCGCCTTCTCCTGCATTCTGCAGGCACAGCCAAAAAGCATGCGTCTATGAAAAAGAAGATGTGAAGTGAAGATGAGAGAGTAGATTTTCTGGGAAGTAGCAAAAATAATCCCCATTCCCCCATCTGGACAGAAAGATCACATTTCAGCAGTGTTCTTTTGCAGGGGCGGAGGATTCTTCTTACCTTCTCCAGAAATCCCTGAACCCCCCCCCCCCCCCCCCCTTCTTTTATCCCAGGCTCACTCCTACGCTGCCGCACGCTCATCCTAGTCTGTAACCAATTAGCCTACTGGCTTTAAAGCCCACAGAGCAGACCAGCTAATCTAAATTGCCTTTATGGCTGGAACTGGCAGCGTTTGTTATATAGCATGACGCTAGCATGGTGGTTTTAACCGAACAATATTACCACACATTGCAGGCATTCTGCATTCTGTAAAAGACAAGGGTAGCATTGGTTTTATGTGGAACGTAACTGTATTGGTTTTGACCTGCAAGCATGGACAGACAAACAATTCTGACATCTTTGCACATTCTCCAAAAATGCTTCTAGCCAGTTAGCTGTTGGTGGAGAGCAATGTTGCTGTTTGGGCATTTATCAGACTACAGATCAGTGGCTGAAGAGAGGGTATAGTCAATTTCTCTAATTCTTAATAGTTCATATACCCCCTTTTTGCCACACAAGAGAAAATATTAAAGATTCTTGTTATGGGTGTGTCTGTTTTTAAAGACTAATTTAGCTATTTCTTGCTGGCAGTGGTGGCCTAGCGGTTAAGGAAGGGGCTCCATAATCCGAAACGCCAAGGTGCCACTGAGGTACACACTGCTCCCCGGGCGCCTGTCATGGCTGCCCGCTGCTCAATAAGGGTGATGGGTTAAATGCAGAGGACACATTTTGTTGTGTCACCGTGTGCTGTTTCACAATGACAATCACTTCACTTTCACATTCTTCAGGGCAGGATTTAAGCCACTACAATAATTATGTAATTATGTGCCAAAATTCTGGCAGGGTAAGTGATTGGCTTAGCAGGTAATGAGACTGACTGTAACTGGAAGGTTACCGGTTTGAATGCTGAGCCCCCGGTTTGAAGATTGTCCCCACACACTGCTCGCTGGGTGCCTGTCACGGCTGCCCTCTGATCCCTCAGGGGATGGGCTAAGACCTCATTTCACTGGGTGCTGTGCTGTGGTGTGTCACGTGACAACTAATCACTGTCACGTTTCACTTCATCCACCATCTTCAAAAAGCAGTGTTACCACATTGTTGAAAACCTTATGCATCTCTAGTCAGTTCCTAATGTCACAATATGCACAGGAGAGAACAAACACAAGTGCTCGTCACCATTTTTCAGTTGTTAACAGATGTTGTCAATGTCAGTCAGCTTATGTCACTTGACGATTCCTCAGTGCGAATGTAATCATAAAGCAGAGGCCAACCTTGAAACACTGACACTACAGAGCACACAGATGGAAATCAAGGATCAGCTGAGGATTAAGTTCCTCTCAGTCTTTTGCAGGTGAGAAGGATCTGGAGTGTGGAACATCTGCAATACATTTCTGACAATGCTTCACCTTTTACAGACCCAACTGAACAAATACCTCTTTAGGAAAGTTTTTTTCTTAACTTACTTTTAAAGTAACTTTTATGTCCACTTTTACGCAATTGCATTTTTACAAAGTAGACTTAGACTAGTTTGATTTGTAACTATACTATCAATATTTATCCTAAGAAAGAAAGTCTTAGCTCAAAGATTTTGACATATCGTTCAGGACCACTGTTGTTTTTTTTCATGGCCATCAAGGCTGAATATTTTTCAGCTGCATCCCAGAACATTACTCTACTTTTAGGTATAGTAATTTAAGTATTTTCAATTGAATGAATTGACGCACAGTAAATATACAGCCATGCCTGCTGTTTAAGCGATTTCTGCTGAAGGAAGGAATTTTTTTTTGCATCACCCTTGCATATGATGAGGTGCACTGCAAATCAGTTCCCCTCCACAGCTGTTCGCAGGGAGATGCATTTTAATGGCGGACATCTGGCTGGATAAGTCCGCCTCGGTCTCTCCCAGTAAGACTTCTCTTCTCGCCCCCAGCCGAAGAGATGACTCTGTGCCAAATCTAGAGTTACCCTTCCTGTTTGCACTCCTGCTCCTGCGGTTCTGCCTGAGAATTCCCATCAGCGCAGCGGTCCCATCCCCGCACGCCTGTGCAGAATGGATTTTTATAATTCCCCCGGCTATTCCCAGAGGAGTCGAGCGAGGCGAGAGCTTGGGAAAAGCTTGTTTCCGGAGTCAGTGGTCGGCCGAGCAACGCACAGCTTCCTCCTGCCTTCTGTGTCCCTTTGTCTAAGTCTGCACGCTCAAATCCAACATTTTCAGCCTTAAAACACACAGTTCAGGCTCTCAGGTCTACTCACTGAGATGGAAAGAGAACAGACCCATAATGCCTGTTTTCTTCCGTCTCATGCCAAATCTGACCAATTAACTCTACCTCTGCTGCCTCGAGCGTCATCGTCATTAAGTCATTACGCTCCCTCCACAGAGGAATCATAATGGCCAGAGAGTGGTTCAACTTTTTGGCTTCTGTTTCACCCCTGAAAGCGAGGTGAAAGTTGGGCAATCATTCCAGGGCAGCCCTAAATGTTTTCAATTAAAGCTAAATGTGCTACTGTTTGGGGGATAAGAGCTTTTATCGATGCTTTTTGGACAATTTTCCATTAACATTCTTTATTGTGTGCGGTTGACACTTTGTGTGGTAACTTTTTCCACTGGCACTGGTTGCTCAGCATGGATGGCCATTGCCAAAACCAAAGCCAATGGACTGTGTGGGCTGAGCAGCCACTGGAAAAATAGACGAACACAATATGATGGAGAGGGATGCCAGCACCGATCCCAGGGAAACATATTCCCCCCAGTCGGCCATTCCCAGAATTTACCGTCTTGTTAGATGAGCAGGTCAAAGCTGCTTGTGGGTGCTCCTCTCCGCACTCAGATGTGAAACCTCAGATGACTTTCCTCATCAGTGCACCCAGCTGCATGCAAGTACCACGGTGGAAAACGAAATAGCTTTGGCCGTAAGTTATGATTCCTTTTGAGTCAGAAAACCACTTCCACCAGAGCAGGCCTTGATGCATTCGTTCCCTAAGTGTGGAGGAAGCACTAAACCACATTTGAGTTCCAACATTTCACACAATCACTTTATATGGCTACACATACCAACTACAATCAGCTTCAACCCCAAGGGTGTTTTGGGAATATGTGTAATGTTATGGATATGAAGGAATGAAGAGCACAAGAGGAGTGGACAACAGCTTGCATGCACAGGCCCTGAGGTGAATGGGGGCAGGAGATGAGGAGGAGGTGAGAGAGCCAGAGTAAGAGAGGCAGGGAGGAGGTGGGCTTTAATAAAAACAACATCTGTGGCCCGTTCCCCCAGCCATGCACACAAAGCTCAAGGGCTCACGGAATCCTGGGCAGCAAGAATTCCGTCACGCGCACAGCGGGGTGCATTCTGACGCCATCGCCGTGGAAACGGCCACTGCCTGGTCCATGTGGCATAGACCACGGTCAGTGGTGGGTGCTAAGTGGCTTTATCGGGAGGGGGGGTTGAAAAGAGCTCTTCATGAGTCAGCCCAGTGGGGGACTGTTTGAAAAAGGCCCTGATGTCACCGACTTCGCCCACTGTCTTTTACAGGACAGAAGCAAGGCCAATTTACATTACAATGTACACTGCAATGGTGAAACAGAAGAAATGTCAGAGATCACCCGCTCAGAAGTCAACTGCTCACTCACTCAAATGCAATAATGAAAGTTATGAATTGTGGTTGCAAAACTGGCCTGTGACTCTATTCTGTGTTGGAAAGGCAGTATTTTGAGGCATTTTCAGTGCTGGTGCAGCATGCCCATTGGACTTTTTCCATTGGTCTCTTTCTGATGGAGGATTAGACATTAAATGGTGGGTTTAATTCTGATAGATACCTTCCCAGCATACAGGATTTGTTCCCCAAACATTTACTAGACATTCATGGCATTCTCTACAATATTTTGGACCTTCCTTATAGTTGTAATGGAGACGTCCAGTAACGGGACATCCTGGAATGTTGATTGACTTTTGGAATAAGATTGAGGCGTGTCTTACATAACTTCCCAACATCCTCAACACCAAATGCACCTTTTTGGGGGGGATTTTATGCTGAGTGTTATTGTGGACATTTCCCTAATGTTACTCAATAACACAATAACATCCCTGGTATGTCCAGGAAATGTTGCCCCATCAGGACATTTCAAGAACATCTAATAACATCTCTGACATGGAAACGACACCCTACACCATTTACAGAATGTTTGGAGAGCAACTTAAGAAGACGTCAAGGGGACATTATTTCATCTGCTGCATTTTCATAAAAGTCAGATCTCCTTTCTCTGAAGAATAGCAGATTAGTCATGCGTATGAAAGCGAGACACAGCAGATCATTTGATGAAATGTTCTAAGATGTTACTTGGAAGCCTTTTGTCCTGAAAAGGCTGAGATATACATTCATAACCACTGATAGAAGTGGGTCACTGACGCAGAATCGAACCGTTCGAGGGGAGTACCTGGAATCTCTCATTACTCTTCACAAAGTGAATCCCAGATGTGGCCAAGAAGTTCTCGGAAGTGCCGAGGAACGCATTCGAGCTGATGACATTATATGTCCCGAGTCAGAACCGCACAGAGCTCCGCCTCACGCGAGACCCTGACCTGTGAAAACGGACTGGATCTGAACCTGTAATGAAACGTTTGTTTTGGGAACACGTGGTGAAACACGAGCGGACGGGTTCGCTGCCAAACTCCTGGCACCGAATCTGTAACAAATTAGAAAGCCGTTCACTTGACCGGCCAGAAGGTTTTGGCCCTAATAGAAGCAGTTCGTGTCTAATTTGCCTCTAATTAATGACCATGTAGCAATCTCAGGATCCGATTGTTCATAACGTGCAGTCACATTTCAACATGGTTGTCCTTCAGTCCATGCAGGGGCTTTCGAGACCAGAACTCCTTCCGATTCTGTTTGGCTCTGTGCTGTGCCATCAGTAAAGAGGATCCATTGTTCCCCTGGCAGGAATGGCTCACCTCACTTATCCAATTACCCACTTTCCTCTGCACTCGTGGAGACTGTGCCACATTTAACCGCTTATCAAATGTCTCTTTTGCGAATGTGTGACTTTCTGCACTCTCTATTGGACTTTTTCGCTGTTCGCTCGGGTCTGCCAGGTTGCACTTTTTATTACCTTTTTTTTTGTACATAGATTTTTGGAACTCATTTTGTAGATATGAATGTCCAAGAACCCCTCAGTACAGTCTCTCTCACTCTCTCTCTCTCTCTCTCTCTCTCTCTCTCACACACACACACACACACACACACACTTAGTCACTGACTTTCTGTAAGTCACTCAGTTACTCACACATAATAAAACCCCATAAACAAGCACAAAAAAAAAAAAGCAGTTCAAACACACACCCCTCGTTCCAGTCACTGTGGATGCGGTGCTGAGGAAGCATGTTGGACTCCTACCTTCTCGTGGTGGATGAGCCCTGAAGAAGTGGTCCGGCGGCGCTCTCTCATTTTGTGAAATCTGACACTGGATATGGCAGCATCCACTCGCATGATTTCCCCTGGAAGGCAGCTTGCCTCCTCGCTGGCCCCTGTTGCCAAAAAATTTGAACGAGAGAAAAAAGAGCAAAAGCAACACTCCTCAAATTCATACGAAAACTGAAAACTGCAAACTTCTTCCACAAAGTTGAGCATTGAGCCTGAGCAGCTTTCAGGTCTCCTGCTCTCTTTCTTTCGCTCTCATCTCGTTCTGTGCTCTTGCCTCGCTCTCTCTCTCTTGCTCTCTGAACTTTTCCCACCCCTCCCTCTCACAGGGACCCCCCCCTTTTTCCCTCCCTTCTTCCCTCTGCAGCTCCCTCCTCTTCTCCTTTTCCATCATAGACATTAACTCCCCCCACCTCTCTCTCTCGCTGCTCTCTGCCCCCCCCCGCTGAACTAATCTGCAGCTGGCTTGGCGAATGGAGGCCCTGTTGCCAGGGCAACCAAGTGTCCAGCTCAAAGGAGGAGCAGCGAAGGAAGGGCCGGGGCCGAAGTGCGGCTGAATGCATAAGCAGCGATCTTCAATGGGAGCCAATTAAAAACGCCGAAAGGCTCTTCCCTGGCCAAACTTTATTTACTGGTCAGCTCAGCCCCCTTCCCCCATTCGTAAAATCCCTGGAGCGATGAGAGCGACTTTCTCGGGGAGGGGAGATCATGCTCAACAAAAGAGAAGAAAAAGGGGGCTCTGTCATGGGCTTCGTGACTTCAGACCAACACGAGTCCCACAAAGGAGCCTGTGGCTCACATCTGTTGGGCTGCCTGGCTGCTCTGCATTCAGCCTGTGGGAGAGGTGAGTGTCAGGCTGGGTATGGACAGTGGGTATGGAGGAGGGTACCAACGACGTGAGGGGATCAGATTTCACGGGGATAAGGCTTGAAAATGGCTCGCTTTAATCCAACAGTGAGACCTACATTACAACACTCCAAAAGTAAGGTTTACGTTTAACAAAGTTTAAATTTACATTTACAGCTTTTTATCCAATGCCCATATTCAGAGCGACTTAAAATCAGTAGTGACAGAGACGCAATGCTCAGGGACACAATGGTAGTAAGTGGGGTTTTAATCTGTGACTTTGTGATCTGGTTCAAAGTCGAATGTGTTACCCACTAGGCTACTACCACCCAGCCACAAATTTACTCTGTAGTACAAAATCTCAAAATGAAAGCCTCTGATGTGGACAGGACATGGGTGGAGCAGGAGCTGTAACATCTGTGCAATGTCTTTCCCACCTTTTGTGCACATTCTGACCTTTCATGGTTGAGCTCGGGGGCGTTCTGTGTGACCGACAGCCTCTCTTAACCTCAAGGCCAGAAGGCCGGGGTGCTGTGAAGAGAACTATTCACCTGCACAAAGCACATTGTCTCTGTAGGTTTAACCAGATATTCAGATATATAGATAGATCTAAGACAGTCCAATCATGTTTGTGTAGTGCAGAGACATGTTCACAAGCTGCGTTATGGGACATTCTTGACAAGTGCTTGTTACTTCTTGTTGCAGAATAATTATTCACACATAAAATCGAGAGTCGGACTGACACATGAAACTGACGGCTCACACGGAATCCACAAGAGTAACGATTTGTCGCCCCCTGGGGGAAGATTCATTGGTTCCTTCTGAGGCCAGCAATTACGCAATTAATAAAAACTACATAAACACCTGAACAACTAGAAGTAACACATATGTTATCCAATGTATCAAGTAACCAGTTCATTTATGAAGCAACCAAGTAACCTACGAGTAAACTGAATTAAATAATGATGACACAATCATCAACATCAGTCATATTTAATATAAAGCAATTAGTGCAGTCAAGATAATGCGTGTCAACGTTGATCCAAATGTATTGCTCTGAATAGTCTTTTTAATCTAAAAAAAATAATAATTGAATTGCCTGACCTATTTATTGACGCACTCCATTTATCATTTAATTTATTTATTTGTGTTTTGTTGTGTTATTTTCTTTCATTTCTATTATTATTTTATTTATTCGTGTTTCTTACTAACTTTAGTAATATTAGTAATATCTTGCTCGTTGAATTATGGAGTTCCACTTTGGCGTGTTTATGGTTCCCGTTGTTGCCCGGACGGCATCCGGTGTAACACCGGAAGTGGGCGTTCCTCTTTCCTTTTGTGAAATAAGTGAATGAATGACTGAATGAGCGCTATTTGTCGCAGCTCGGATTTGCGCGGTGTGGCAGCGGGGTCACCGGCCGAGATTCCACGGTGATCTGGGTCAAGGTTCACAGCGAATTGCGCGCTCATGTCGTCAGAACACCCGGTGCAATGGCAGCTTTCACTGCGAGAGGCTTCCTGCGCTCCCTCAGGTCCTCCATCTCCCAGGCTGGGCTTTGGGCCCCAGGGCCCCCAAGCCGCACCAGTCCGTGCCTGTGCAGGACCTTTCGCCTTTTGGCCACTGTGCCCAGAGTGGCAGTGCTGTGCTGGGGCGCCCATCAGTGCCTGCCGGGTCCGGTGAGATGTCAGGGGCCCGTGGCCCCCCGCCGGTCCGTGGCCCGGGTCCAGGTCCACAAGCTGCTGTTCGGCCTGCGCCTCGCCGGCCGCGCCCTGGTGCTGGTCCTGAAGTTCGGGCCGCTGCTGCTGCTCTGCCCGCTGGGGCTGCTGTCGCGGCGCCTGGCGTCCCGCTGGCTGGACGCCCTCCTGTGGGTCACGGAGACGTCGGGGCCCACCTTCATCAAGCTGGGCCAGTGGGCTAGCACGCGCCGGGACGTCTTCTCCGCGGACTTCTGCGACCGGTTCTCCCGGCTGCATGTGCGGGTGCGCCCTCACCCCTGGGCGCACACCAAGCTCTGCTTGAGCAGGGCGTTCGGGGAGGGCTGGCGGCGCCTCTTTGTGTTTGACAGTAAGGAGCCTGTGGGGTCGGGCTGCGTGGCGCAGGTGTACAGGGCCGGGGCCAGGGTGGCCGCTGTGGAGGACCCAGCTTTCCAGCAGCTGGTTGCGCAGCTGGAGAAGGAGGACCTGTTAGAGGCCTGGGAGATCCCGGGCCTGAGTGGGACGCTAGGTCCTCTGTGGAGGCAGGAGACCGCAGAAGAACGCGGAACCCCGCAGGTGATGGAGGGTGGAGATTCCGAGCGACTGATTCCTGTTGCGGTTAAGGTGCCGTTTCATGGTCTGCAGGCGAGGGATCATCTTGACCGCTGTGTTTTACCGAAGCTCTGTTCCTCTTTCAGGTTCTTCATCCTGGGATCAGGAGGCAGGTGCAGATCGACCTGCTCCTGATGAAGGCTGGAAGCTGGGTGCTTGACTGGCTGCCTGGCCTGAAGTGGCTGAGCCTGCCCGAGATTGTGGGCGAGTTTGAGAAGCTCATGACCAAGCAGGTAATTCATACTAGGAATTGTTGATGAGGGCCATTTTTGGAATTCTTCCTCGTACCTGTTAACCCCCCCCCAAAAAAATTCCAGATAGATCTCAGATTCGAGGCAAGGAACTTCGAGAGGTTCAGGGAGAACTTCAGAGATGTGGACTTTGTGAAGTTCCCCATGCCCCTCAGGCCATTTGTGACCAGCACGGTGTTGGTGGAGACGTTCGAGGTGACTTGGTTTGTTTCTTTCAGCTCAGGGCCAGTGGTCTGTTTAAAAAAAACAAAAAAAAAAACTTCTTCTTCTGTTCCCTCAGGAGAGTGAACCCATATCCACCTTTCTTCACTCAGATGTACCTGCTGAGGTGAAGCAGAGAATAGCCAGGATGGGGGTGGATACCCTGCTGAAGATGGTACGGTGAATACTGTGGAAAGTTTCATTTGTTTTCTTAATTTAATTGGACACGCTAAATCTTTGATTGGTAGATTCTCACTGAAGGCATCAGAACTATGAATGAACACGTGGAGTTATGTACTTAACAAAAAAAGGTGAAATAAGTGAAAACATGTATTTTTATATTCTAGTTTCTTTGCTCTGATTACTGCTTTGTACACTCTTGGCATTCTCTCGATGAGCTTCAAGAGGTCGTCACCTGAAATGCTTTTCCAACAGTCTTGAAGGAGTTCCCAGAGGTGTTTAGCACTTGTTGGCCCCTTTGCCTTCACTCTGCGGTCCAGCTCACCCCAAACCATCTCGACTGGGTTCAGGTCCGGTGACTGTGGGGGTCAGGTCTCCACTTTTTGTTAAGTACATAATTCCACATGTGTTCATTCATAGTTTTGATGCCTTCAGTGAAAATCTACCAACGTAAATGGTCATGAAAATAAAGAAAACACATTGAATGAGAAGGTGGGTCCAAACTTTTGCCCTGTACTGTATTTTGTGGTTATTTTTTTTTTCCATTAACCGCTTCTGTGTGTTGAGTGTTAAGAAAGAACTTTCATTTGATATCTCGGTTTTGCCTGAAATGTGACCTTGAAAACAACTGACCTGGTATTTCAATTGTATGAGCTGCACTTGTACTGAAAAATGATCTTTTCTGTTTTACTTAGTGGTTGTATTAGATTCTACAAAACAGCTTCTGTCACAGTCCCCATAGCCTCCAGTGAGAAGATGTGTCTTAACTTTTAATTTTGTTATAATCCATTTTAACACCCAGTCGTTCCTTTGCAGGTGTTTGTGGATAACTTTGTCCACGGAGACCTGCACCCTGGCAACATACTGGTGCAGAGGACGGGTGGCAGCGCCCCGGAGGAGAAGACCACGCTAACGGACCTGTGCGACACGGTGGTGGTGAGCATGCGGCCCGCTCCTCCCCCGCTGCAGTTGGTCCTGCTGGACGCCGGCATCGTGGCTCACCTCGGCGACGGAGACCTGAGGAACTTCAGCGCCGTCTTCACCGCGGTCGTCCTGCGGCAGGTGAAAGACGCGGCACTTATAGAAGAATTTCATCAATAAACCAAAAACCGTTTTTCAATTTTAGTTGTAGCAATGGCCAGATGAAACGTTAAAGTAATGCACTGCCCCGTAATTGAATCCAAGGTGCCACTGAGGTGCCACTGAGCAAAGCACCGTCCCCACGCACTGCTCCCCGGGTGCCTGTCATGGCTGCCCACTGCTCACACAGGGTGATGGGTTAAATGCAGAGGACAAATTTCACTGTGTGCACCATGTGCTGTGCTGCTGTGTATCACAAGCGACAATCACTTCACTTCATTTATTATTATTACAGGGGGAGCGAGTGGCTGAGCTGATCCTGCACCACGCCCGGGCCAACGAGTGCCAGGACGTGCCCCGGTTCAAACGGGAGATGGCGCAGCTTGTGGACCAGGCCCTCAGTGACACCCTCTCGCTCGGGAAGGTGGCAGAAAGTTTAACTTATTAATTACATTTCACTCTGAAACAGGTCTCAGATTTTTTATTATTTTTTCCTTGTCAAGGTCCAGGCGGCAGAGTTGCTGTCTCAGGTGTTCGGTTTGCTCATCCATCACAAGGTAAGTCACAGGCAGGTTTCTGATCAGGCCACTTATTGGTTTGTGTTTCAGTGGCATGCAGTATTAGCAGTCGGTGATTTTACAAAATCAGTTTCAAAAGCTACAATACAATACAATTCTGTGTTAATAAAAAGTGACGTTTTTTTTTTTTTTTTAATTCATAATTGAGTTGTGTTATTGGTCTACAAGTGAAGGTTATGATAAGTATGTGACCGTGGGTTTAGGACTCGATTTGAGCTGCATGCCCCTATGTTCTTTTTGTATTTCTTTGCATGGCAGGTGAAGCTGGAAAGTAACTTTGCCTCCATTGTGTTCGCCATCATGGTTCTGGAGGGGCTGGGCCGCTCCCTGGATCCCAACCTGGACATTCTGC
Source organism: Denticeps clupeoides (assembly GCF_900700375.1). Taxonomy (NCBI): domain Eukaryota; kingdom Metazoa; phylum Chordata; class Actinopteri; order Clupeiformes; family Denticipitidae; genus Denticeps; species Denticeps clupeoides. The sequence continues at coordinate 4,494,187 of NC_041723.1, read as the reverse complement.
AGATAGCCAAGCCTCTGCTACTGAAGAACTGTGCCTCGCTGCTGTAAGGTGGAGAGCGAGGAAAAAAACATGCATGATGACATTTATTTTTGAAAACATTCAACCCAATAATAATTGTATAAATTAACATGCTTTTCATATGCTCTATTGTAACTTTATGAATATAGCATTGAATATATGAATATGTTTTCAATCAAACTTTTTTTTTTTTTTACCTTTTTCATGTGCACTGTCACACACAAGTGAACTAATAATCAATTTATCAGAAACAAAATTTCTTTTATACTCTGTTAAATTTTAGTGAAATATTTGTCTGGAACATACAGTAATTTCTATTTAATAGCACATCATACATTGTAGAGCATTCAGCATGCAGAATTCAATGCTGTCTGATCAGAAAATGGACTGTAAGCTACCTTTTCATTTTTTGCATATTTTTCTGCAAACATAATAAATATGTCAAGTAAAGATGTATGGTGGTGTATTTGTGTCATTGTCAAACATTTGGTTTATTGCTTAAAGCTTTACATTTTCAAAAGCCTTTAGGATTAATAAAGTGTCATATTAATGACACTCACTCACTATCCATTACTGCTTTTTCCTAATCAGGGTCATGGAACATTCGCACCAAGGCGAATTTCGAGTAGCAAATCAACCGAGAATAGATTAGGCTGGTAGTAGCCTAGCTTGTAACACATTCACCTATGAACGAGAAGTCTGCAAAGTCCCAGGTTCAAACCCAACCTTTGTGGCCCTGAGCAAGACACTTAACCCTGAGTGTACCTGTAACTACTGACTGTAAGTTGCTCTGGATAAGGGCGTCTGATAAGTGCTGTAAATGTAGAATTCAGGCCTTTAGGCGTAGAGAGGAAACGGGAAAACCAAGCAAACCAAAGACATCCAAACACCACACATACAAATCTGGAACCAGGAATCGAACCCACAACCTCTGAATCACTGTGTGGCCCTACTCATTATACACATGATATAATTTTTGCTGCTAGTTCATAAAAGTCAGAAATCCAGTATCTAAAAAATATCTGAATATTAGCTATAGTCGTGGCCAAAAGTTTTGAGAATGACAAATACTGTTTTTCACAAGGCTTGCTGCTTCAGAGTTTTTAGATCTTTTTCTCAGTTGTTTCTGTGGTGTACTGAAGTATAATTACAAGCATTTTATAAGTTTCAAAGGCTTTTATTGACAATTACATTAGGTTTATGCAAAGAATTAATATTTGCACTGCTGGCCCTTTTTTAAGACCTCTGCAATTCGCCGACATGCCGTCAACCAACTTCCTGACTGATGGTGACCCATTCCTTCATAATCAGTGATTGGAGTTTGTCAGAATTTGTGGGCTTTTGTTTGTCTCCCGCCTCTTGAGGATTGAACACAAGTTCTCAGTTGGATTAAGTGGGGAGTTTCCTGGCCATGGACCCAATGTTCTGTTCCCCAAGCCTTTAGAAGACAGTCCTGGTGCTTGCTGGACTTTCTTGAGCACCTGAAGCCTTCTTCACAACTCTCGAACTTCTCTCCTTTACGTTTTTGATGATCTGATCACATTAACCAAATATCCTCACATTTTACAGGCTTATTCAGGGTGATGCCTTGGTCACAGCCATGTAAAATATTGGCAGTTTTGTATAGCGCTACCCATTGTTCGCTGAAAGTGTGAGCATTGAGTTCTCCATTTTGTGCTCGGACATGGTTCATGAAAAAAATTGTGAAATTTGGGCAGGATGTTGTCAAGAAGTTCCATTTGAAGCACTGATCCGGACTTGATCATATGCTGACCAATGACTTAATGGCGACATTTCAGACACGGCTTAGGTGTTTTTTTTTCTGTGGAAAGACGGTTTAACCTACATGCACCAAACCTGGTACACACGTGTGTCATCTTAGGACAAACACATTTATAACTGACACCCCTGCGCTGAGATGCATAGATAAAAATTGGTTTATTTTTTCTAAGTGTTTTCTCACATCCCAAAGCTTTATAGCCCAGCTCTTCACCACAACATCCCATAAACACCAAAATTGCTTGCGTCAAAAACTTTATTTCTACCTTGGAAGGTGTGGCTGTGAGGATGCTTCAAATTGACATCTTATTTTCACCTTTGAGGGGTCAGAGTTTGGTGAGGCTTTACTTCTGTTTTTTATTTCCTGTTCACCTGATCACTATCCATGACATTCTGGAGTATGTGCAAAATTGTCATAATAAAAACAGAAGCAGCTAACTTAGTGAAAACCAGTATTTGTGTCTTTCTCAAAACTGTACGACTGTACAATCAAAGTATCTTAATTCATACAGTCATTACTTACATTTACATTTAAGGCATTTGGCAACCACCTTTATCCAGAGCGACTTACAGCGTGCTTCCATGTTACAATCAGTGAAGTGATCAGTTCTGGTTCACTAGGACCCCCAACTATGAATACAATATTTTTATTAACTCCGTTGTAGTTTCTATACATAAGTAAGACAATAAGAAGGTTACAAGTTAATCTACATATTCTCTACTTAGGGTTGGGGGCTTGGGGTTGACTGTTTATCGTTTTTAAATTAAATTATGAGAACAAATAACATTGACATTTTTCAGATTCACATTTCTCCTCTGGGACCTATAGGTTAGACACAGAATAATAAATATTTTCTCAGTGCTACATATGACATGCTGCTGTTCACTAATGTCACACGAGTTTGCCAGTCAGAACATTTGAATTGTTGAATGTTCCACTGAAATACCCTACACATGAGGGGTATTGTAGAAAACTAAGGGGAATGGACGAGGGAGACTCTTTAAATGATGAAGTAGGCTGCGTGAGAGCTGTCAACAATCCTCAGTCCCTCCCCAAAATTACTCTCTTTTTAAACCTTTTATCTCTTTATTTCTGTAAATAAATGACAAAGGCTGTAACATCAGCTTGTAAACTGGTAAACTTGGGCCTTTCGAGGTGAAAGACAAGACAAAGGGACAGAGGGCTCCATTAATTTACAATTTTATTAGATCTGTCAATGAAAACACAAAGAAGAGACGCAATTCTGTCAATGTCAGGAAGAACAGTCAGCATGGCTGATGGTGAAACCGGGAGCTTTTGGTGCAAAAATTCATCATTACTATTATTGCAAAATGTTTGATCAATTTCATCACCACCACACAATTCCAAACAGAGCAGCACTGTTGATATGGAGGGGGTAGAGGTGACAAGCAAGTAAAAAATAACTAATAATTATAATAGTTCAGATTATAATAATGATAATAATAATAATAATAATAATTACAAAGGAAATAAAAACATCTCTAACAGACAAAAACACAATCACCTCAATAGGACAAGATTCGGTCACTGTCACAACACCAGAGAAATTTGCTTTTTTTTTCTTTTTTTTGTTTAAATGACTTAAATATTGTTTTTTAAAAAATATTTCACCATCTAGTTATACTCATTTATTTATTGCGAAAAATAGGCAACTGGACTAATAGTGATGATGAGGTGTGTGGTGGAGCAGTGGAAGAGTGGCTGATGTCGGTTGGCACTGAGAGCTGCAGTGTGTGCGGCGCAGTACCCTCAATGGCCACAGGAGGGCAGAGTTACGCGCCCCCACGACCTCCCGTGGCATGGGCCAGAGGCGGGTGGCTGTACCGCCACCATCGCGGGATTTCAGAGAGTTCACAGAGGTTCTAAATCCCTGAAGGGAACGGAAATCTCCCCCCGCCCCGCTTCCAAGAGTTCTGGAGCGGAGGGAGCAGCGGTGGTCCGATAAGACTGCCACGGGGGGTTGGAGGTGGGCGCGGCCCAACTGCCCTCAGACAGGGCGCTGAGTAGCATGTGGGGTTTCCTCTCCTGTTGAGGACCAGAAACGAACAAACGGAGAAAAAAATATATATATACAAACTAACAAAAGAAAGGAAACCCAAACAAACGAGAATTGCACATCTCAATATGCCACGCCCATCTTCATGTCCATCCATGCTTTCGCGTCATGACAGAAAAACGCTTTTGAGCAAAATCAGTCTTGCTTTTTTTGTTTGTGTAGACTCTGTATCTGTTCAGGACCCACTGAACCCCGGGTCTGGAGGACCCCAAAGTCTCTGCAGGGGCCGTGGGGGTGGCATGCAGCTCAGGGTGGGCCGGGGTGTCTCTTGGAGAAGCGGGTGGGGCTGCTGGGTGGGTGGGTCTGGGGATGTAAACAGTTCAGCGGTTTCGCTCTGGCATCCCGCGCAGGCCGAGACGGAGGGAGCGGGCGGGGTTTCGGGACGCGGGTATCGGTGGGCCAACACAACACACACACCCAAACACACTCGCTCGCACGCCGCCGAGAGCCTCTTCCCGGCACCAGACTCCCAAATACGAACTCCAGTGCAACGTCAGAGGGTTTTTTTTACTCTTGAAAGGCAGTCAGCTACATCACAAAGAGAGGAGACGAACGGAGAAAAGAAAAACATTCAAATGAGCTCAGCCAAAGGCACGGAATGATGCCTGAAGAGGAAAACCCGGATTTAGTGTCTCCTTGTTACAGTAAAGAAAGTCAAGCTGTGTGTGTGTGTACCAGATCATCTCCGTTCGGGTTCAATTCACGACTGACGTTCATCGTAGCGCAGGACAAAAGGTGTCTGATAAAAACCCCACCGCTGCTCAGACAGGAATGTTTTTGAATGTAATACAGTGTGTGTGTGTGTGTGTGTGTGTGTGTGAGTGGCAGAAACTAAAGCTTCAGTACACTTGGATTTCGTTCACTCTTTTTGCTCTGGGTGTGTTGGCCCACCGTCACTCTCCCATTCCACCCGTCCCCTCTGTCGCGACAGCGCCCTCCGTCCCCAGGCTGAACTCGGACAGCGGTTCCGGAGGCGGCGCTACGAGCTGAGCCAGGCGTGGCCGAGACACTCGCCCGCCGACGCCCTCTTCTCCGGCACCATCTCCAGCATGGGCAGCAGGAACTGGGTGAAGCTGCTGGCGTCCTCTGCCGACCAGCCGTACTTCTCCACCAGCACGTCGAACAGGGACCAGGGCTTCAGTTTGGTTATGTGCCTCAGCTCACCTGCAGGGGGCAGCCGAGAACATAACACGGCGTTTAGAATCCCAACGTGGTGCAATTTACTGACATTTTCTCTAAGTAAATTCAACAAAAACGAAAGAAACAAAAGTTTGGTTGCCATCGATCTTCAACTTGCACAAAAAAAAATTTCGAATAGAAAATACAGCTAATAGACAAAATGTCAATTTTTACACTCTCACTAGGCCATGATGTGGTGGGAACTGGCACCCATTGGCATGGTGTAAAAAAGGCTGTACGGAGATACATTTATGTCAAAAGTTACCGTAGTACCGTAGTTATCGCCCAAGTGCATGGTTATCGGCCTTTTCACAAGTGCAATCTTTGTTTTTGAAATAAAAATGTAACCTACATCTTTACTGTTTTCATATTACAATTGCGCTTAATGCAGTTTATGCATTTACGATTCCAGTGCTGCATTTACAAATCATAGGTTACAGTATGTTGCGGAAGTTGTGTTGTTAGTAGCCTACGGGTTTTGACAACAAAATTTCAGCAGTTAAGATAAGATTACATCTAATGAAGAACCCCTGTGACATGGAAATTAAAATACAAAATAAGAGTCTCAACCCATCCTGAAACTGGTGATGGGTGATGGTGGAGGAAGATCCCCTCCCACCTGTTAACAAGTCCCAGTTTAGTTAATTTAATTTATTTAATATCTATGTTTATAATTTTAAAAATGCACATACATTTAAAACCTTCTGGATGTATGTTAGAGAGTAATAAATTATGCAGGAAAATCTGATTCTAAGGTTTACTGATAAAAACAATAATGCATTCTTGCAAAAATCTTCGCATATGGGGCAACTTATAGATGCACAAATTACACTTAAGATTTGCGATTTGTTTATTACATATGATTACTTTTGACATAAAATTATCTCCATATAGGTGCTAGTGAATTGAATAGCTAGTCTTAAGTTGAGCAGACCACTGTGGCCTCTGCAGTGGGAATAAACCTTTCGAAATCTCGACGGACACCCCTCGCCATGATGTGCAGATTAATTTATCGCCAACAGGAGGTGAATGACAGTCATTTTCCAATTGTGGTTTTGAAACACAATTAGCTTTGTGCAAGTCTGTAATGGAAACGCAACTAATGGCAAAGCAGTGCTATTCTTTTTTGGACTTTTCTTGCAGACAAGAGACACCGTTCCCTTCTAGAACCAGATTTTCCCAAAACCCGTTCCAACAATTTTTCAAGACAAATATACCTCCAATAATGACATAATGACAAATCCTAATACAATGAATCATTTTCTAAGGTTACAGGATACTACTGACCTGAATATCATGTAATCTCTGGCTTTTTGTCCAGTCCAAAAGCTACTTCATTTTTTAAGTTCAGTTTTTTTACAGGTCAGTGCAGTACTGCAGATTGGTGTGTACCTGGGATCTCCACAGTCATGCAGAATCACAGCAGTCTATAGAGTTTTATGTATTTATAGAGTTCTCACAGAAGTGTCCCTTATGAAGTCTTTATGCCACACTGACATAACAGCTGTCATTGTAACACGCCCCTAGAACATGCTCTGTTTTTTTAATAATTTTTTTAACATGTCCTTTAACTGGATACAAGCATTAGTGCACATTTGCTGGTCTGTAACGTACAGGGCATTAACGCTTACTTTAAAGGATCAGCATTAAGACTTCATGCAGGTTTTAATGATCCCCCTTTGATCAGGGGACCAGACAAACAACATGGTGAAAGGTGTGTGTGTGTGTGAGAGAGAGAGAGAGAGAGAGAGAGAGAGCAAGAGAGCGAGAGAGAGGGAACAAACATTCATCCTGGTTCCCTTGGTTACCAGAGCCTGATGGAGAAGACATATAGCTGCAGTAGGACAGAAAGTGGTAAAACTTACCGTAGACGCATAAGCACGCACACACATTTACACGGAATTTACACTCAACTGAGCTGACAAATGTTTTTTTGGACAATGAAAGATTTTGATTTATTAAATTAATATTAGCATTAAGGTAATCTGAAAAGGGCGGAATAATAGTTTAAGACGTCCTCTATAAATTAACCAAATTATTCTGATGATGTGACAACATCATATTCGCTATGAAGCAGCTCCATCTATTGGTGCTTCCTTTACATGACACTGATCGCGGATCAGTCGTCACACCAGTTATTTTACCTAGTTTATATCTGATGATGACATTAATTCATCAGAAATATTCTTCTGGTGACCAATGTAGTAAAATCTACAAAGTGAATAAAAACATTTCTGCTTTTAACATAAAGGTGAAGCAGAAAAGAGCAGCAGCCCAACATAAAGAGGAAAATTGGCGCCCATGCAGTGAGTGACTGATTGGCTTTTGCGTGTCTGTGTGTCTGTATGTATATCTGTGCTTCAGCTTCACTCCGCTGTTGAAGCACAGACACAGACACGTTACCTTTCTTGGAGAAGAAGTCGCGGCTGTACCTCCCGGCGCCGATCACCTTACGTGGAACCTTCCCCAGAAGCTCCATTATCAAAGCGATGTGATCTGACCCACGGTTCACACACACACACACAGACGTACAACAGAACAGGTGCACCAACATAAGTACAGCATGCGCACACACATACAGGCGCTGGGGGACTGGTTACTGCCACACTTACACACACACACACACACACACACACAGACACACAGACATACAGACAGACTGCGCCCTGTAAAACTCATCAGACACATCAACACACACCACTGCTTCCAAAACGAGCATGTGTGTTTGAGTGCCATTCATACACTAAGTTTGTTGTCTGCCTGCCCGCCTGAGTGTGTGCGCTTTGTGTGTGTGTGTGTGCGCGTGTGTGTCAGGCCCGCCAGCCCACTCCCAGCTCTAGCTACCTCTTCGGTTGAAGAACTCCCGGGAATATTTTCCGGAGAGTGCAAAGTGTCGTGGGATACAGCCCAGCAGCTCAATGATGTGGGCTATGTGGTCTACAGAGAGGAGGAGAGAAAGACAGAAAGTGGGAACGGAGGGGAGGAACAAAAAATATATTGGAAAAGTAGAAAACAAAGATCAGAGGAGAGGGAGGAATACGGAACAGAGAGAGAAGGAAAAACAAAGAGAGAAGGAAAGCGTTAGTGACTTCAAGGATGGTGTAGAAGAAAAGGAGAGATGGAATCAATAATATATAGCATTTCATTGCTTGCGCTTTATGGGCATCCTGAACACAACAGCTGTGACCAAAATTCTCCATTTCTGATGCCAGCTTTCATCCGAGATGCTGCCCGCTCAGATCTCTCCTTAAAGTCAAAAGAACCGCACAGAACCGTTCTGTGCATCTTCACCATTGAATGCAAAATTGAAAGAATTTCAATTAATAGAAGAAGACTGATGGCATTAATAAGGGTAGACAAGGTTGGGATCCCAGCAACATAGCAATCTGAAATGATATCTAGATATCAAATATCTGCAATTATTACAATTAATAAAGAAAGTAAGTAAGTAAGTAAGTAAGAGAGCTTTATTGTAATCTCAGCAATACACAATATATATACAAGTATGACCTTAAATAATAGTTATAAGCCTACCTACTTCAGTAAAACCAGAAGACCGCAAAGTCACAACCCCACTTACTACCATTGTGTCCCTGAGCAAGACACTTTTCTCCAGGGGGACTGTCCCTGTCACTATTCAGTGTAAGTCGCTCTAGATAAGGGCGTCTGACAAAAGCCATAAATGTTAATATAAAATCTATTGGCCTCTACAGGTCATTTTGATCACCTGACAGCTCATTTACACGTTCACGCAGCGCCACCTAGTGGTGCTTCCTTACATAACTTCACAAGAGTTCAGGGTTCTTTTAACACCTTATACTTTATCTATCAGGAATTCATGAAGATTTTTTTTACAGAAATCAATGTATGAAAACTGCATAGCCAGCATAGTAATTACGATGTCAAAAACCTGCGAAAGAGGATTGGAGAGTGAGTGAAGAGTGACAGGAGTGACAATGAGTGAATGAAGGGAGAAAAGAACCTTGAAGGGTAAGAGGAGTGAAGGATGTAAATTTAGAATCAGTGGATGGGAGGACGTGCTGATGGATAAGGTTGCCACAGACTGGACTTTACTGAGCTAATTGCTCACGTGGATTTGGGGACAGGGAGTGGATTATTTAAGGGGGTCTGAGGACGGATTCAGCAGCAGTGTCAGCACATCCCACTGTTTAATCCCAGCGCAGTTAAATGCCCAGGAATAAAAACAAAACAAAACAAAAATCTGTATTCCATATTCATAATATGGCGGATAAAATTGCATACATTTTTTTTTATGAAATTACTCATGACCCATGACACTGAGCAGAATAATCTGCATTATTTATTCTTAAAATCCATTTGAGTCATTTTCTTGATTAAATGGTTGTTGAGAGAAAATATTTTGTATGAAATCCAATTTATATATAACAGGGAAAATGTGAAGCAGCCTGGATGATTTCAAAGAGCACAGAATTAAAATCATTTACCAAATGAGTAACATGAGTAGGGACAAAATATACACTTTATTCAGCCACATTTATTTGTTATTTTATTTATGCATTTACTTAGTCTCAGTGATCACAATGGTATTTTCTCACTGTACAGTAATTTTATAAATAAACACTGTAATGTATTTTGCTTTACCTGGTTCTAATCTAATAAAAATATCTTTGAGAGATATGAGTAACGTTTAAATGTAGAATATACTCTGCTCAGTGCTGGCATAAGCACTCACCCTCATCACGGGAGTAGTCTTCCCCTGAGTGGGGCTCAAACAGGTAGTCTCCAGTGGCCAGCTCGAACGCCTGCACCATAGAGGGGAGAGATCATGAGCTTGTCGGCCTTTTTTCCGGAACATTCACGACGCAGGGAGGCGTTGGCTGCTCACCATGCAGGCCGTGCTCCAGATGTCTGCAGGGGTGCTGTAGCCCGCCCCAATCAGGACCTCGATGGAGCGGTACTGTCGCGTCTGGATGTCCTCTGTGAAGTGCTTGTGCTTCAAAGGGCAGCATGCAGTACATCAGTGTTGCTCTTTCATCATTGTGATTCACACTCTTTCACAGACACACACAGGACACTAAATCCATGCCTACCAAGTAACAGCCTTTCACTTTTGGACATAACATTATGTAATTAAATGAAAAAGAATGGAATTTTAACAATATTTTTGAGATGTGCTAGTGTGTCTTAATGCTCCAAGTTTAAAAGAAAAGTTGCAGAGTGGAGCAAGAATGGAGCACGCTCCAGCCGATAGAATCCATTTATGCCATTTTTCCAAATACAAGCAGTCAGGTTTATTGCGGGTTATTGCAGGTTAAGCTGCTATGATGTAACAAGAAACAAGGATGCGTAAATTCCGGACTATAGAGCGCACCTATAAAGAGGCCGCACATACACATTTTTATAAGAAAAAATATTGTACATAAATAAGCTGCACATGTTTATAAGCCAGATGAGATATTAACGGGGCAAATTCAGTTCAATTCAGAATCGGAATTGAACAGCCTGAAGGTATTACACACACAGTGTCACACACTTTGTCTGCAAAAATACAGGAAAAGCAAAAGTGTTGTGTTGTTAAATGTGTTGGCAGCAGGACAATTGTAAGACTATAAAAATCCATAAATTAGCCGCATTATTGTAAAAGCCACAGTTCTCAAAGCGTGGGGATAAAGTTGCGTCTTATAGTCCGGGATTTACGGTCCTTCCCTCCACTTATTCTGTACGTACTGTACAACACTTATGCTCTGGAATTTATCTTTACGGTGCATCCAGAAAGTATTCACAGCCTTTCCATATTGTGTAATGTTACAACCTTATTCCAAAATGGATTAAATGCATTTTTTCCCTCAGAATTCTAATGAGAATGTGAAAAAATGTATAAAAAACAAAAACTTTCTGGGTGCGTAGAACTTTTCTTCTTAAATGTAACATCAGTGACTTAAAGTAAATAGCTTGGTCTATACTTTTCCAAATGAATAATATGCACATAAACATAAGCATACGATATAGGACATGATTTTACATCTTGCACACACTGTCTAACACATGCACTTTCAGGCTGCTCTAAGATGAGCAAGTTTAAGGCTGTCAAACAGCAGCACTTGCTTTTTCACACTCTTCTAACACACACACACACACACACACACACACACACACACACACACACACCCCTCATTTCCCCTTTTCATCGGCACCCTCTCTCACCACCCAGCAGGCGTTGCCCAGGTCAGCAATCTTCACCCTCAGGGTGTCCGCGTTGCGCGGGTCCAGAGGATTCACCAGCAGGTCGGCAGCGCGAACTCTCGCTGTGAGGGAGCAGAGCTCGCCGTTATTTCCCATGAGCCACCAGGGCAACTGCACTTTTGATGTAAATTGCGAGGGATCAAATTTGTGAGACGGTGTTGCTGAAAACATCTCAAAATATCAGTCGACAATTTTTGTGACACAGGCTCCCGGGGATCAGTGTGTGGGGACTTGCCCGCTAGGCCACCACTGCCCCCAATGGATGTAAACAAATTCTTAATAATTCGAGAGTAATTAAACACACACAAGCAGTTGATTTGAAAAGGGAATTTGAGACTATTGTTTAAATGAAGACTTTTTTGGAAATAAAATATGAAATATTGCTCACTTCGTGTACTGCCATTCATTCAGCACACGAGGCTGGATCAAAATGCCACTTACAGCACTTTAAGTAAAAATGTATGAAATGAGTTTATTTGCTTTTGAAATGTAACTAAAAAAAGGAAAACCAAAGTACTGACAATATGAATGAAAAGTTTGAATACAGAGAATCTTTTTTCTAGGAGATCATTTGAAAAAAGCCTCCATGCATCTTACTCCTCTAACTGTGAGCTAGTCTGCAAGGGAATGGAAGCGACATTGTCACATTATCCCAGAATTACCCAGCAGCCACCCTGAAGGCTGATCCCACTGTGCTGCGCATTATGCGCCATCTGCAGAGCGCTACCTTTGGGCGTGTCCCCGGTGCTGGATGAAGACACAGTGCGACTGCGGTCCCCGCTGGGGCTGAGCGGGGTCCGTGGGGGCGAGGACCCACGGGGATCTGGGTCCAGAGGCAGCTCGGGGAAGCGGGGCGCGGTGCCACGGTGACGGGCGCCGTTGGTCAGGCCGGCGGCGATGTCACCGTTGAAGAGCTCGTACGACGTGTCGGAGGCGTCCCGGTCGGTGGTGCTGATCTCCGACTCCACCAGTGGGCAGAGCAGGGGGGAGGGGCTTGGCGGCAGGTCCTTCACCCCCAGGATGACGTGGCCATTGGTCTTGGAGGCAACGTTGAGGTCCTGGTTGGTGGTGGTGGTCGTGGAGGTTGAGGTTTTTCTGGGATGGTCCTCCTCTTCCTCTTCATCTTCTTCATAGTCGTCTTCCTCCTCTTCATCATCTTCCTCCTCCTCCTCCTCCTCTTCATCTTCCTCTTCTCCTGCCCGCTCGCTGCCCTGCTCCTCCCCTTCCTCCTGCTCCTCCACCACCTTGATCAAAGCCTTCTCTACTACAGCTGGCTCAGCTTGCTTCTCCACCTCCCCTCCTTCCACTTCATCTCCCTCCCGTTCTTTCCTGTCGTTCTTCTGCTCCTCTCTGTCTCTATCCCCCTCCGTCTCGTCCCTCTCCTTCTCTGTCTGCTTCTCAGGCAGCGGGTCTGTAGGGCAGGGGTTCTCTCTATCTGGGGGTTCCAGGGCTTTTGGGGGGCACTCAATGTTGCCGATACCCTTTGACAAGTGCTGCTCCTGCTCCTCCTCCTCCTCTTCTCCATCCTCTTGCTCCACCTGCTGCTCCACAGCTGCACCTGAGTGAGAAGGGGGAAAAAGTCTGAATCCATAGCAGTTGTGTAGGCAAGAAGCGCCCACCGATGTCAGAAAGCGAAGAAGAAAGATGAAGCGGAACCTCGCGATGGAGAGGAGAAACAAAACAGTAGAGAAGACCGGCCGAGTGAGTGAATGGAAGACGGAGTGGGTGGCAGAACCATTCATGAATCAGCCCTGACCCTCGCTTAAGCATGTGGGCGCGCATGCGGACACCACGGGGGCGAACATGTTGCTGGAGAGCGGCCTGGAGAGGAGAAAATCTCGCCTCATTGATCAGCGGCCCGACTCTGACAGACGCGCTGCAGCCATAAGGAGGTAATATGGAATATGGAATCCTCCGGCCCTGTCTGTACCTCATAGCCGAGAGGCGTGACCGAGACGGACCGACTCGCTCAGTTGAGAGGGATAGTTTTAGTTGTCAAGGATTTTGCAAACCGAAATAATGGTAGTCGTGATGCCCAATAAGAAGCAATTGCAAAACCTTGCAAAATTAAATAAAGAAAAACATTGTTATAGCCAGATACAATGCACGACAATTACATGTCAAAGAAATATGCAAAAAACACTACGTTCATGGATTAAGACTAGTCCTAGAATAAAACTTTTTTTTTTAAATAAAGAACTACACTGCACTAGGCATAAACCGCCAATGGGATATACGAGATCTGGCCTGTAGTGAGATTTCACTCATGTGACAGCCACCACTTCCCTCATCAGGATGGTCGAATGACAGAGCTGATGAACAGTTTGAAAAATACCTCATGACACATTAGCTAGATATATGATATGACGGTGGAAAAAAATTATCCTAAACGTAAAAAAACAGGGCTCTCAAAATAAAAAAAAAACATTCACTTTTGTGTTCCTAGTTGATCATGTTATGCCTGAACATTTGCATCATTAAAATGTATGGTATTAATACATTATTTTGGCAGTAGATTTGTTATTGACAGAAGAATTCTAATTTTATATATTAAGATCCCCTGAAGATTTCATACGTCAGACGAAGGATGAAACACTCACATGTGTGGTTTGTGAGTATTATGGGCCTCTCCTTCTCGCCTTCCTCATCCACAGTATCTTCGTCATCCTCATCATCGTCGCTGTCCTCCAGGGCGATGGCTGGCCCCAGGGTGGGGTTGGGTTTGAGGTTGATATTGGGGCTAGGGTTGGCATTGCTGTTGGTATTAGGATTGAGGTTGGGGTTAGAGTCATCGCTGGCCTTCTGCCTCTCCGCCTCTCGTTCCAGCTCTTCGATTTCCAGCATCCGACGCTCCAGCAGCTCTGCCTGGCGCTTCTGCTTCTTCTTTAGCTTCTTCTTTTTGTTCTTGGAGATCTTGCCAACCTAAGCACAGTGGAGAATCAGACCTTTAACTCCATACAGGAAAATACACATCCCTTAATATTACACATGCACACATGCATGCAGTAATGGTGACAAATGACAATATGAAGTTCTTTAGAATTGTGTTGTGCAACAAGTCTACTGGAGGTAAGAACAACATTGTTCCCATATGGTGTCTTTTGTGGACTTGCAAATGGACCCAAACAGCTCAAGAAACTCATTCAAGTAGCCTTTCCATGATCTATACATGCGTTTATTATGGGAAAACATATGCCATACCACTCACCGGTTTAAGTTGGGGGGCTGTGCTGACTGTTTAGAGAGGGGAAAAAATGACAGGATTAAGATTAGAGGGCAGGCAAATTTTAATGAACATCTTCAGTGCAGCCCTGCTCCATTAAAAAAAACTTGTACCATAAAAAAAGCCCAAAAGGATCTTTTGATCCTTTTCAGCTGCAAAGAACGTTTAATGAAATTAATATGAGACAGTCAGCCCTATTCATCTGTCCTAGATCCATATTAATAGATCTCTTCTATTTCTGATGCCAAGCCCATCCATATCTTCCTCTATAATATATAAGACGGGCCGGCTGCTCTCTATAAGGGCTGCACAGTGATGCGAGATCAGAGCCTGTGGCTAACGCAGCTATAGCTGATTCTGGCTGGAGGTTACGGAACTTTAATGATAGTCTGACATGTTCATAACACCATAGCGACCCAGTGCTATGCTTTAATGATGAGTTCTTACATGAGACAGGAATATAAACCCTTCACTGTGAACATTCCGTATTAATGTTCACTAAACATTCAAGAAACAGAATCCATTGAGCAAAAGTGCTGGCCAATATGCCCTAAAACAGACTTTATGATATTTGAACATGTTAACAGTGTGCACCATTCAGAAGTTATAATATAAGAATTATATTTCCAATTTGTTTTTGCTTATGACTGTTTGTGTGTATACATGTAGAAATCCATATAAGAAAAATCCTGGAGCCACATATTCATGGATATGGAATAAGAAAATATCATGACCTCTGCACAGACACCAAAAAACCAAGCAGCATGTTCATTCAGCATGAAAAAGCTGAATGAACCCACCGCCGGATGGATGGTACATCACCTGCGGAGCCAGACGGAGGTGGGGCGCCGGCCTTCTGCCACTCGGTCGCTTCCACTGCCATCCGGCGCACGAATGCATCGTCCACACACATGAGGATGTTCTCGGGCTTAATGTCCGTGTGGATGATCTTACACTTGCTGTGGAGGTAGTCCAAGCCCTGCAGGACCTGTCCAGTCCAAACAAAACCCTCACTCAACAACATCAACCAGCTCTCTGACCCTAAATAGAAATAAACCAGTCCTCTCTTCAGTACTGATGTTTTTGCCTTGAACACTTAACAGTCTTTATACTGTTACTGTAAAGCTGAAAGTGTGTGCGCCTGTGACTTACCTGTCTAATAATACTCTTAACACAGGGCAGAGGCAGACCCTGGTAGTTGGATTTGATGATCCATTTGAGCAGGTGGTGTCCCAAAACTTCAAACACCATGCACACGTCTGGTCACCCAGGTCAAAGATAAATGGCCAGGATAAATTTAAAATCTCTTTTAATGCAATGTTCTATACTAGCTTACAAATAAATAACACTTCAAACACCATGCACACGTCTGGTCACCCAGGTCAAAGATAAATGGCCAGGATAAATTTAAAATCTCTTTTAATGCAATGTTCTATACTAGCTTACAAATAAATAATACATTAATGAATACACAACTAATGAATAAACATATTCAATGGATATTGGAGTAATGGATATGGAACCAGAAAGCCAAACATAATTCAGCAACATCTTGAGTAGGATACGAATCCCGTTAATTCCAGAGATTTTGAAGTCATCGACGAGCTGCACCACCATGTCCTTATTAGGGTCGCTGGGGTCACTCTCTCGAACCTAGACGACAGACAGGGAGACAAGGAAGATGAGGGAGACCCCACACACCAAAATGCTTCTCTGAGTTAGCCAGGATCACCAGCTAAACACAATCACTGCAAATTGCACACTGATCACAAGTGTCCATTTATTGTCATGCTTTCATGCCAGTGCACACTTCTTAATGTCTATTTTAAAAATATATTTCCACCCTTTCCCATGTAAATATTGAAATATCTCCGTCATTTGCATATACAGTTTTCCTTGTGCACACATCAGCTTCTGTGTCAGTTTTGGACATGAAGGATTCTGGAAAGCGTGCTCATCTCGCAGAAGATGTTCAGGGCACACTGAAAACACACATTTAGGAGATACCCTTGAAGGAATGACCGGGGGCAAATATTTTTGGTGCTGGTGCAAGTCAGATGGGGACGCTGGTGACACTCACACATCGCAGAAGCTTGATCTCATCCAGGGCCGTTTCGGTGTAATGCTGGGCACTTTTCACCACCTTCATGGCCACAAAGCGCTTTCCCCTATGAGGACACACACACACACATAGTGTGAAATCACCCTGGACTGGCACTGACATAAGGACATATGGAGCTTTTGGAAGCAGAGATAAACCACACGGCAAAGACAATACGAGGCCCTTCGACTAAAGCCGCTGCCCACTGAGCTAGACACACCTACAGCATTAAAAACCTCTAGAGCTTGAGCTTAAGGCTGCAGCTTTTTTGCTCAGTATCTTCTAGTTTTTCATCAATGTTTTATGTTCAATGAACACACAGGTTCAGATCCCTTATTATTACCATTGTTTCCCTGAGCAGGACACTAAACCCTGAGTGTCTCCAGAGGGACTGTCATACTGATAATTGCTGTAAATGCAGTGGTGACAACTACAACTCACTGGATATCCCAGCAGAGCCAGACGGTGGAGAAGTGGCCCCATCCCAGCTTGCGGATCACATGGTACCTCCCATTAAACAGGTCACCTATCTTCACCGGGTGGTACCCTCCTGAGAGAGAAGAGAGAGTGTGAGATGTGGAGAGAGCTAGTCAAACACCGAAGGAGGGGGGTAAGACTATTTTTTGGATGGGAAGAGAGAAGATGAAAAGGCAAACCGGAGAGCAGCTCGAGAAGAAAGAACTGAGCAACACAAGCAGGGCGATGATAAATAAAGCAGGAGGAGAGCAGAGACGAGGCGAGGTGAAGACGAGGACGGGGGGGCGGGGGTGGCGTGTCTCACGGCGGAGGAAAAAAAGTGAGGAAATCAGACAGATGAGTCTCACAAATGATCGCCATGACTTTCTGAAACATTATCTGTTATTTAATTAATCAGATCTGAATTATGGATTAAGAAAATAGGTGCTTCTGAGGCATTTCAAAATTCAATTTATTTCATTATTACTAACACAAAAAAAAAAACACAGATCCATGCAAACTAGAGAACGTCTGTTCTGTGCCTGTTTAGCACCCAGTCCCGCAGCTCTAGCTGCAACCTTGAGCAGTGCCGGCAGACCTATAAAGCTGACACCTCCGCAGGATTGAATTAGGAGAGGTGCGGGCAAGAGACGGAAAGGGATCAAACGCGTGAGATCGAGCTAAAGCAACCAGGAGACGTGAGGGTGTACGTAGATCTGAAACGGAGTGACACTGTGGATTGATCTTTGACTTTTAGGGGACACTGTGAGACCCCGAAAGGGCACAGATGAATGAGAGCGATGGACAGACGAAGACCTTTGCAGTAGTCAGCTGGATCCTCCTGCTCCTCATCGTCTGAGCCCAGGATCTCCTCCTCCGGCTCTGGAGGGGCTGCCGGCTCTGGAGGGGGGGGGCGGGGGCGGTGGGGGAGGGGGCGCCGACGTGAGTTTCTGCTGGGTCTCAGGCCTGGGGACAGAGAGAGAGAGAGAGACGGAGATTTTTAAAAAGAAAGTTAGATCCCTAATTGTCCTTGATTCGTGATTCTCAAGGGCAGCTGCTGAATACGATTTCTGAATGCGCCTTCTGCCTTTCCTTCACCGCGTTAACAACGGACCTGGAGGGGAGCAGTCACTACGGGCAACGGAGAAGGAGACACCTATGCCAGCACTCCGGCAAATAACACCACAACTGCAGCCCGTTGTGACAAACCGACAAAGACAGGCATGAAAGTCTCTCGGTGGGGGTTGCCATAGAAACTAGAGTTGAGGACAATCCAGTTGACAAACAGTTAACATCACTCTGCACACAACCCCGCTGGGACCTTGCAGAGGACAACGCCGGTGCTGGGTTAACACTGAGATTCTGCTGTGTTCGTATGCACAGCATTTATACAGTGAACACACACGCACGTAAACAGATAAAGTCACGTACTGATAAAGTCACGTAAACCATACTAAACCAATGTGTGCATGTGGATGTGTGTTTATCATCAAAACTATAGATTCAGACATATAAATAATAATAATAAAAAAATAATAAAAAAGATATAAATAATGTCAGAAGCCAAGGCTCAGAATCCCGGGCGTGCTGCTCTGTATAGGCCCACAACAATAAAATGGACTGTGTGTGTCTGTGTGTGTCCAGCCAATTAGCATTTTCTGTAGTGACACAACTGCTGACAGAATCTGATGTCAGCTGCTATTACTAACTGGATGCCCTGCATCATCTCTTAATAAACTACAATTAGCACGACCTGAAGCAGCCAGAATCCTAACCTCCTGTCGCCTCCATCTTTCAGAAAACGACTCTCGGCGTGAATTGTGATTAGATAAATGCACACATATTGTGATTAACATCCTGGTTAATCCTTGATTAGCTGTCCTGGTTAGGCCAACATGTACCCAGAAGCACCTTCGGGCTTCTTCAAGCTGCTCTAGTCCAAGTTGGTCAGCCAAACAATCCAAACCATCGATGCCGAAGCTCGAGGGCCCATCGGGTTCAAGCAGGCTCGTTCTAGCCTGGCGAGTTCTTCTTGGCTTTAAAAAGTATATGTAGCCATATATGTAGCAGTACTTCTACCTAAGTTATATCTAAATAAATAAGCTTAAGTATTTACTGATCTGATGTGACTTCGGGATACGATAATGGCAGAAAATCTAAGGGAATTCAAATGCAGCTCTAAACCAAACACGATCACAGCCCCGCTCTAACTCCACCACATGGAAGATCTCAAGTCTCAGATCCTCGATATCTTTGAAGTAATACGAACCGAACTACAAAGCGTCCTTGCCGAAGAATTCAGCTGTTTTAAAAAACGAGATCCAAGCAGTGAGAATGGAATTAGCAAACAACATGGACACAATGGATATCGAGCAAAGGAAAACTACCATCAAAGATGTTGTTGGTCGGACAAAACGGTTACTTTACAAACTACAGTGGCTGACTTGAAGACAGAATAAAATGAGATGCAAGATAAACGTGCTATCTGTAGTAGAATGTGTTTGACTTGAAAGGAGGCTTTATACTATTAAAAGAATTATTTTAAGGGCACACTTTGATGACAGACCAAATAAATTTTTTGGATGGAAAGAATACTTTCTAATCTGTTTCTAATCACTATTACTATTATTAATACAAATGTGTGTATATTTGTCTGTTGAATAGGCTGGGAACTAATTTAGTTTAGCTTAATAGAACTCAGAAGACACCCATACAAGCACGTAATGTATGGATCTATGTTGCATATTCAACATTTTCTTAAAACATGGTATAATTGATGTTTGATAATTCCGTAACCCATATTCCCATAGCTAGTCATTCATTTCCCCAGTACACAATTCCTTTTTAGCGCATTGATTATTTTTAGTGGATGGTAGTAGCCTAGTGGGTAACACACTCGCCTATGAACCAAAAGACCCAGGTTCAAATCCCGCTTACTACCATTGTGTCCCTGAGCAAGACACTTAACCCTAAGTTGCTCCAGGGGGGGACAGTCCCTGTAACTACTGATTGTAAGTCGCTCTGGATAAGGGCGTCTGATAAATGCTGTAAATGTAAATGTAAAATGGATAGTTATATCTGACCATAGTCCCCTAACCATGACACTTTCTATAAAGTTACTGCCCGTGGAGACTCAATCCTACTCATCTTTCAGATTAAAACTTTATGAACTTCAACTCAACTGAGATAGAGTTTTTACTAAAAACTAACCTGACGCCTGGTATGGCATCATTAACTGTGTGGGAATTCAATTATCTCCGAAAACAGGTAACAACTTCAGTTATGTCACTTATGTCAAATCTAACAAGTCCATATCTGAAAAAAAAAAATTAAAATGCCATAAATTACACAGATAACGCAGAAATCAACTTATGCTTTCATAATTTTTACCAATCATTATATACTGTTGATTCAGTCACTAACATCAGCTCTAGACGACATTTTAAAATATATAATATTCCAGTCATGGCGCAAACTCTTGTTACTGAACTAAAAGAAGTGATCAAAATGACAGAAATTAGGACTGAAATTAAAAGCATGCAGTTGTAAATCCCCAGGCCCAGACAGGTACCTTTCAGAATTCTTTAAAAAATTCTCCTAACTCCTCTCCCCTCTCTTGTTGCTGTCTGTTTTCAAAGAAGCGTTCAAAAGTCCTTTAGAATGCTGTTCATACCGACCAATTCATTATTAAACACTAATGCCAAAATACAAGCTTTACAATTGGAAAAGGTTATCCCTTCAGTGATTGGATCTGACCAAACAGGCTTTATTAAAAAAACCTATTCTTTTTCCAATATAAGACGTCTCATGAACGTTCTATATAACCCCTACCCATCCACTGTCCTTGAAATAATAATTTCCCTTGACACTAAAAAGGCATTTGATCATGTGAATTTGGATTATCTCAAGAAATTTTGTCTAGGTTCAAAATGTATATGATGGATAGGTATACTATACTCCTCCCCAGAAGCTGCTGTAAGAACAAATGATAATATATCACCTTTCTTTGAGCTGTGATATGAAAAAGGCAGGGTTGCACCTTAAAGGTATTAGTTGAGAATATTTAGAAGATAAAATATCGCTTTATGCAGATAACACACTGCTATATACGTCAAGCCTGCCACTTATGCTTGATTTACTCAACAAATTTGGGAAAAAATACCGGTGCTCTCTACCAAACTCCCTTTAAAATTCTTTTTCATAATAAATTTAAATATTTAAACACTTATCAACCCATACTCTCCTCTTTGAATCAATACTTTGAAAGGTGGAACTCTCAATACTTGGTGGAAGGATCAATGTAATTGAGATGCCTAATCTTGCATACATTTTTATGCTTATTTCATCTTTCTCACTTTTTAAACTGTCATTTGGAACAAGAAACAGCCCTGAATAACTGGGAATATAGTATAGAAACCTCATAAAGCAGGGGGAATGGAACTTCCCAACTTTCTATATTACGAGGAAAGGGGGGGGGGGGGATAAAAAGTAGTAACCAGTAGTAATATATATTACTTATATTGGATTGGTGATATTGATATCCCTAGCTGGGTAAAAATAGGGCATCTATCCACTTCACCCCAATCATGCTACTAAGTGCAAAACTACCACTTTCTCAATCTACATCTACTATTACATCCAATCCTGTTGCAATACACACTGTAAAGATTTGGAATCAGCTTAGACACCATTTTGCCATTAATGAGCTTGTGCTTTCTACATCAGTAACAAAACATATTACATTTCCCCCTTTCAATGATGGATAAACCTTTAGATGTATGGTCTAAAAAGGGCATTCACTCAATATGGGGCCTTTATATTAAAGACAGTTTTGCATCTTTTGAGCAGATGTGAAAAAATATAGTGTTCCTAGATCGCGCATGTAGCCTCCAACTCTAAGCATTTAACTTATCTCCCACCCCAGGCTTTTCTAGAAGTACTACTTACCCCCAGAGGAAATAAGAAATAGTTAATAACTACTGTCTGTAACTTATTCAATAAATTTACAGCATTTACCAGACGCCCTTATCCAGAGCGACTTACAATCAGTAGTTACAGGGACAGCAACGTAGGAGCAACGTAGGGTTAAGTGTCTTGCTAAGGGACACAATGGTAGTAAGTAGGATTTGAACCTGGGTCTTCTGGTTCATAGGCGAGTGTGTTATTACTAGGCTACTACCACCCTATACAGCCAAACTCTTGTTGATGTAAATGGGAAGGGGCTCTAGAAGCAACAATATGACATGATATAATTAAAACAATATAATCTTTATCTATGTGTCTCAGACACACTGTGATTAAATTTAAGGTTTTATTTCAGCGCCATTGGTCCAAAGATAATATACGATACATATGTCACACAGTCTGTCTTGTGTGGCCTTTTGCAACAGATTTTTTTTTTATTTTTGTTTAATTTTATATTTTTTTCTTCCTTTTCTTTCTCATTTTAGCGGATTGGGGTTTGATGTTAATTTGTTCTCATCTGGAATTGCATATGTTTATATTTAAAAAAATACTTTGGATGAAAAAATTTTTAAAGATGCCTTGTTACCATTGAAACATTTTAACATAAACCATAATAATAATGATTAGATTATTTTCTTCAAGGACATGTAATGTATAATGCATGTGACCAAAGGTCCTGACCATGAGTGACTCAGATTTATTTGATGTGTCCAATATCAAGCTATTTTCACTCATTATGGCCTGGGAAGCATCATCCTTTCAACAGGAAATGGAATGATGTGTACATCTTACGTCCTGTCACTCTGAAAACATTTCAGATAATGAACAGATTGCATTCGAGCTCTCTAAACACCCCCAGCACACTCTACTCACTCTGCTGAAAGGGTGTTTTGAGCGCTTTTAAAACATGAATTTATGTGTTAAGCCCTTCTCCAGGGTGGTGTCAGAGATGCCTTGGAGGACATACCTTTGGGAAAAGAAAAGATCATGTGATAAAAGATGTGTGTGTCTCTTGACAGATTCTGACAGGAGTTCAGGGCCACCGCTGTTGACTGCAGCACCCAGCGTCCAGCAGCTGGCACCTCACTGTCCAGACATGTCCAGCATACTGACCTGACACAACTGGCTCACACACTCCCACATGCTCCTGCACTCTCACACCCCACGCAGATATTCAGAGTCCCAACACCACATTCTGAGAGTCCAGTCAAGCCTATAGTCTTAATCTTCAGCATTCTCTTACCATGCAAACACACACAACATTTCGCGAAAGTGAATCTTTAGTCATTGTGATACACGGCACAACCAAATGTGTCCTCTGCTATTCACCATCACTCTTCGTGAGCAGTGGGCAGCCACGACAGGCACCTGGAGAGCAGTGTGTGGGTACGGTACCTTGATCAAAGGGGACCTCAGTGGCACCTTGACTGTTCAAGTCCACTTCCTTACCCACTAGGCTACCACTGCCCGACTACAACATGAATAAGTATACAAAGAATACAAATACGATCAAGTTTGTATTACCTATTAATTATTTAATTAATAATTACTTAGTTACTTCAGATGACTTCATGTTTCAGTTGGCTTTCATGAATACTGTACATTGATTATGGATTGTTATAGTTTGTGATTTGTTTTAATTGTTCAAGTTTGGAACAGCAGTTTTTGGACAACACAAGGGGGCGACATAAAATCTACAGGTCTTATATACCGGTATGACCATAATACCATACTCTTATCTAGAGATGTTAAAACTTTGCTTTAGTTACTCTAATAATTATTTACCATGCTAAAATAATTAAACATCGTTAACACAGCTGCATTTTGTTCACTGCACACTGATGTGCACGCATCAACACTGGGTATGTCTGCCATGCAGGGAGCACATGAGAGGCAACCAAAAGATTTTTTCTCATTTGTGAGAAACCAGCATTTAAAAAATAATTATCGAACAGATTATAATTTTAAAATTGTATTGACGTTTCAGAATTTGATCGGCTGGCATTTTCTTCACTCTTTTTCTTTCCACATTTTTTGACGCAAGCAACACAAAGCAACACACCCACAGTTTGTCAGCACATGACGCAGGGCTTAACTGTGACTGTACACAATGTCGAGTGAAACGTTTTTGGGTTACATTTCGTACACTTTGTATACTGAATCATCATCCAGTGGAATTTGTGATGTACACGTGTCCAAAATAACATCACATAGAGGCACTCAGCTGCGGTGCTTTCTAATTCACCTGAATATTGTAGCCACATATCATGTCTCCAACATCGTAAAACCAGGGAAGCACAGAGCCAACGACATGTACAGTTTCAAAAGGTTCTTGCTCTGAGGCCTGTGGTGCTGCATGAGCATCACTGGTACTGACAGCACTTGTCATCACACCAAGCTCCTCTCAAACAGGATCAGGTACGTACACCGTCTTTTGTAGCGTTCAAATGTTGGACTGTGTACACACACATGCGCACATACACACACGCTTATTGTTGAATATGTTATGAAGTGAGCCACGGAGGCATAAATGCCAAAGATTACCATTCATCACATGCATACAGAGACAGCAGCAGCAGAGTGTGTGTGCGAGTGTCAGGATGTGTTTGCGTGCGAAACGTGAGCAACAAAGAACAATGCAAGAATCCACAATGTGCACTGCTTTCAGGCGATGACACTCGCCTACGGCTAAATCAACACCACGCACGTCAGATTAAAACTGTAGCATCTCCCACAGCCAATCCACACCCAAATCTGATCCATGTATACGGTTCTTCTGCTACATGAGTATTATATGTACAGTAAATAATTTTATGCCTCATAGCTACAACATCGAAAAAAAATTCACAAATCATTGAAGTTTATTAAGTTAAGTTCAGACCTAAAAATGCCTATCCACCAACGTTTACCACCCAACATGCCAGAACTAGAGAGAATCTTAATGACAATTAAGATTTCTGTTTCCCTGGAGCAAACACCACCACAAACAACAAAAAGTCATTAAATATGTTCCAATATTTAATACTGGGCACAGAGACTTTATATTAGTTCTATCATGTGTGCTGGACCATCAGGAGCCAATCAGAGATCATGTGTCCTATCATGCCAGCATCTCTTAAATAAATGTACTGGACTTTCCGGACTGTAATCACAGGGTTCTACTCTTGGACAGGGTCGCCGATCCAGCTGCGGCGGCCGCAGCTGCGGGTCAGCTCTCTCCTCCCCGCCTGTGAATCACGGCGTCGCTTGCGCTTCATCTCGCCCGGAATCTGTCGCTCGCAACGGGGCCCAACTGCGCTGACTCATCCCCTCCCTCCCTCCCTCCCTCCTCAAGTCTGCGTGGGAACCTGAGATCACACGGCTATTTCAGTCTGCCACCTGACTCTCCTGACACACACACACACATATATACACTCTCACAATGCATTCACATGCATTGTGTATCATTTTCATTCTGCAACCTGTCGCTTTATGATATTTTATCATGTCTGAACACACACAAACCACAGCATTTTGACCACTTGTGTTCATTTTAGAAACATTTTGCTTTTCTATAATACAATACAGCACAATTCAATACTAATCAACACATACGGGGAGAGATTTTAGCAGTGCGGAATACAATAAATTGCACAGGGCACGTTCGCTAATGTCAAGAAATAATCCAATGAAAATCAAGAAAGGACTGCATGCCAGGATTCTGTGTTGTGGAGAAGAGAAACACGCTGCCCACCCAGCCCTCTTAGTCGGTATGAAATTACTTCCGTCACCCAGAAAATGAGGCTTAAGATGGGAGGGGCCTGTTGGCATGACTGATGAACCCAGTGCCTTCCACCTTTGGTCCTTTGTTTTAACCCTGTTCTCTACACTTTTCTTCTACACCTTTCCTCTCAGAAATTTGATCAGATTAACAGCACCCAAATTAAAACATTCTGAACTAGGTGAGATAGCAAACGGGGCTGAATATTCTCTACATGCTACACCAAAATTGCATGTTATATTCATGGTTCATTTTTACAAACAAATAGACTTTTCTATGACTTTTCAATTACTCTCATATTATCTTAAATATTATTCTGTGCCTCTATATATATATATATATATATATATATATATATATATATATATATATAGATATATATATATATATATATATATATATATATATATATATATATATATATATATATATATATATATATATATATATATATATATATATAATTTTTTTTTTATTGGCACATATATATTGTTCAACAAAATCTATGACAACCTTGATCCCAACTTTAATGACAGTGTTTCTTCCTGCAATTTTGTGTAAGCCCAAGCCTCAGTAAAACGGACCCAATCAGGTTCGGGTGTAGATAACAAGCTGCAATTAACATGACTTCTAAAAGGAGACACCGGCTGCGGAGGCCAAATTTCACTGTGTGCACCGTGTGCTGCAGTGTTTCACAATGACAATCACATCACTTTCACTTCACGTGGTTCCCTACGTAAAGCCAGCAAAGATACTCCAGACCTGCGCTAGTTTTAAACGTTGAAGTTGTTTCTGGCGCAGTCTTACGGAAACTATGTACTTCATTTTACATTCACGTGTCAGTCAGATTTCAATTACTTTTCCAGAACTTTTGTATATATAGAAAAACTGTCATTAAAGTTGAGATTTTCAAGGTTGTCATAAATTTTGTTGAACAATATTTTGTGTTGTTGTTTTTTTTTATGCACAGAAATTTTAGATAATATATAGTACATATACTGTATATTGTGAGGATTCTAAGGATCGTCCTGCATCCTCATTTTGAGACCTGGAAGTCGCGTCCGACTGACATGGGCGCCCTACACGCCTTTTCATGCGCTAATCACCCTAGTGCAAAATGGAAAGAGATCTCGGACACATTAACAAAACATATCGGCAAAACAGATGGCCGTGTTACATTTCTACTCTTCTGCTCATCGGATGCAAAATTCCAGAGATTCATAGGGCTCACACACACAAACACGTTAATGGATGCTGAGCAGTTTCTCTTTATGCACATAATGCATAAATCGAGATTGTTCTACACAGCTGCAGCCCAGTGCCCAACTCAACACACACCTACACACACACTAAAATACACAAATGAGGGTGTGTCACAACAATGTAGTCCCACATTACTCTCTTCATTTTGAATAAAATTTGCATGGTAGTCGCGGACAATGATCCACCACAGAAACAGCCTGTTCTTCAACACTCAGCCTTCTTAAACACACACACACACACACATGCATGCACACTGCCTGAACATTAAGCATATTGACATGACAGTAAAGTTTTCCACTGGTTGAGGTGCTAGTCACCCCATTCCTCACACACACACACACACACACACACGCACAAAAAAACAAAAGCAACAACACAGTCATGTACATTGGGCAGAGATCTGGACAAAACAAAGGACAGATTCATGCTCGGCACAGTACGTCAGACCGTGTGCATGCACATGTGTGTTTGTGTGTGTGGCAGAGCCATTACAGATGTCCCCTCATGGGAAGAGCGATTCTGCAGCTGCCCAGAAACCCATTTCCTCTCTCTCCGCTCGTCCGACCTCCCTTTCTCTTTCTAGTCGACTCATCCACAGCCAGGCTCCACACAGCAGGGTCCAGATAAACACTCACATCCCTTACTGCTCGTACCCACATACATGAGCGTTATGCAACTGCAGATGCACTTTAAAAAAATGGTTGCCGTCTAAGAAATTCCACACATTCAAAAGTTATTAGACAGACATTCTCTGCCTAATAACACATATGTAGTGATGCCGAAAACACCAAAAGAATCTCATAAGGAGATCCAAAAAAACAATGCTTACTTGCAACAAAGTTGGTGAATTGGGTGATTTACATTTAAGGCATTTGGCAGACACCCTTACCCAGAGCAATTTACAACTTGCTTCCATGTTACAATCAATGAAGTGATCAATTTTGGTTCACTAGGACCCCCAACTATGAATACAATCGTTTTATTCACTCTGCTGTAGTTTCTATACACAAGTAAGACAATAAGAAGGTTACAAGTTAATCTACATATTCTCTAAAGAGGAAGGTCCTGAGCTGCCATTTGAAAGTGCTCAGTGACTGAGCTGTTCTGACCTCGATGGGAAGTTCATTCCACCACCGAGGGGCCAAGACAGAGAAGAGTCTAGATGAGTGTCTTCATTTACATTTACAGCATTTATCAGACACCCTTATCCAGAGCGATTTACATTCAGTATTTACAGGGACAGTCCCCCTGGAGGAACTTAGGGTTAAATGTCTTGCTCAGGGACACAACAATTTGAACCTGGGTCTTCTGGTTCATAGGCGAGTGGGTTACCCACTAGGCGACTACCACCCTGGCATATGAACACTTTTTAATGTGTAATGATATATAACTTTCATTTCTTCCTTTTACCTTCAGAGATGGAGGGACCAGGCGAGCAATTTAAAGAAGACTTTCAGCATAGCTTCATTGCAAAGATAACGATTCAACCGTTATCTATAAAAATGTGGCACATATTTATAACAGTATATATGTTGTTGCAATGTTCAGATTGAACATGACTGGAATGGCAGTGTGTCAACAATACGAATGTAAAGAGCGACCTAAAATTAATATGCACATCATTACGACCGATCTCGTAATGACCCACTTTCCATGTGAAATGACTGTCATGTGATGACTGTCAGTAATACCTTAAAGATGCCTTTTATTCAGCAATGTGCTTCAAAAATGAACCTCTCTGGCTATGTTTTGTCTTTTGCTTTTTTGGTTATGCATCACTAGAACCAATAAAACCTTTTTAATTCCCCAACGGGACAGGAATCGTGTGAAGAGCCTTTTTTCTTTTTAAGTTTGAACCTACAGGCTCTGCTGAAGCTGCACCACAGCGAGGCGGACATGATGCTTACCTTCTTACAATGACATGTCTAATCCACATCACGTCCAACAATAAGTCGATGGCTTTGAAAAGCCAGCGCGGATGATTTGTGTGTTTTCCCTACCTGTGTTGTAAGGCCCTGTGGCGCAGTCGCAGCACGCTGATAGCCAGGCCCAAAGACCGGCTGCGGTCCATACAGACGGACGGGGCTGAAGTTGTCAGATGAAGAAGAAGAGATGGAGCCGTGACACACACAGACACACACACACACCGGCTCTGATGGCGGACGTCTGGGAGGGGTGGGTGAGGAATTTGGGTCACATGACCTCTTCACACTGAGGCGTAAACTTTTCCCAATCCGTCCTCACATGGACGGACTAAACCCGTCTCACTGAGATGGCAATCCCACATACTCAACCAAAATATCAGATGGAATGATGTAGGTTTGTATTCTCATGGTTCTAAATAAGACGGGGCACGTTCACTAACATCGCATCAAGTCAAATACAAAAAAATGTATGCAATGAGCTGTGTTTTGTTTACGTCCTGTGTGGGTTTTGACATATGACACGGATGATAAATTCATACTAGCCAAAAACAATGAAAGCGCATAAAGATGGAGACTGAGACTGAGACTGAAGGAGTTTCAGGGCTGAATCCAGTGACGTCACAAACGAGTTGGGAATGGAAACGATTGACACCGAGGGTAGGGAAAAAGGAGGGAATGGGCAAAAACAAGCCACCACAGTTCTGCCATTCCCGTGTAGAAGTTCTACGCCTTGCACACGGCCACAAGAACCCTCCAGCTCTCCTGCAGGCCAGCAGTCTCGGATACACACATGCGGCGGTACGCTAAACGACAGACGACACAAGGAACGAACCAGGCAGAGGGAGACATGGGGGACGGGGAACGCTCGGGCTGCGTGTTGGAGATCCACTCTGCCCAGGTGAACGTTGCACAGGTTCTAGTCTTAAGAACTGACCATTTACAAAATATACTAGGAAATATACTAGCATGGAAATATGCCAATATATTTATATATTTTTTAAAACTGTAAATGATTGTCAGCCCTATTTTGTTGGCACCCAGAAGATTAACTTTAATGATGTTTTTATAGACAACGTTTAAAACCGGAGGAGCCGGTTGACAGCTCTTATACACCCTGCTTCCTTGTTCTTGCTCTTCTGTCAGGGGTAAGGAAGCGGACACGTAACTGAAGGGCTGCGGCTTCAAATCCCGAACTGCCAAGGTACCACTGAGGTGCCACTGAGCAAGGTGACGTCCCCACACACTGCTCCCCGGGTGCCTTTCATGGCTGCCCACTGCTCACTAAGGGTGACGGGATAAAAGCAGAGGACATGTTTTGCAGTATCACAATGACAAAGATCACTTTCACTTTAAGATGTAGCCCCGCGTCCATCTCCTGCATTTCCCTCCATCGTCTACACTCGTAACACCTCTTGTATACAGAGTATGACATTGCTCTCAAATTCACAGGACTGAAGAAGTGTGGTTGAGGTCAGATTTGCCAGTGATGTTGGTATAGGGACAATGTTAACTATCAACGCAGCTCTGGCATCTGCTGACATGGGAGTAAATGCACAAAACACACAAAGTAGGGAAGAATATTTCACTGTGGTGTTTGCCAGCAAATGAGAAAATCACACAGACACACACACACACACACACACACACACACATTTACAGCAGGCCTCGGATCGGGGCCTCCAGTGGCCAAACAGTATTTCCTGTTGCATTCTTCTCAGATCTGCACATCTGAGCTCCTCGCTCGTTCTCCGCGCTCCATCATGACATCGCCGTCCCAAGACGATCGCTGTGCCACATTCCTGCTCTCCTGACTTCCCCTCCATATTTATTTCTTCCTCTCCTGCCTCCTTTCTGCTCCCTTTTCGGTGCGGCCAGTGCTGTCTGAAGGCGGAATGCTGCTTACCAGGACGCTGCAGAAAGTTCTGGAGCAGACAGCTCTTTCACGTAACCCAGATAAAGTACAGCTGCTGTGCTGGGCAGCAGCAAGAAACCTGCAATGGGTAGGTGTGTGATGTGAGGTTGATATAATTGTGTGTGTGTGTTGCTGACTTTC
Organism: Denticeps clupeoides; assembly: GCF_900700375.1. Lineage (NCBI taxonomy): Eukaryota > Metazoa > Chordata > Actinopteri > Clupeiformes > Denticipitidae > Denticeps > Denticeps clupeoides. The sequence continues at coordinate 4,463,162 of NC_041723.1, read as the reverse complement.
TGCCAATAGAATGAAGCTCTCTCTCTGACTGAGGTTAGATTCCATCAGGAGAAACCAAAAACCCTCCACAGGAAGACAACACGCCTGCTGCTGGTGCGGCTGAAAGATGAGATAAATGATGGGAGAGAGGAGGAGAAAATGAAGATGTGGCAAGATAAAACCAAAAATCAAAAGATAACGATGAGTACAAACAGATGATGACTCCGTGGAAAGAACCAAGGGATGCTGGGTGTGTAAACATGAAATGGACAGTAATCTGAGAACCACAGACACAGAACAGTTTTAATCACTCCTTTGTACCAATGATTCCAACTCTTTGTCAGAAATACAACTTACACTAAACAGCCATAACATTACCACCACCCACCTAATATTTAGCAGGTCTCCCTCTTGATCCATTGAGGTATGGACTCCACTAAACCTCTGATGGTCTGCTGTGGTATCTGGCACCGAGCTGTTAGTTGCAGATCTGTTAAATTCTATAAGTTGAGAGGAGGTGCATGGTTGGACTGAGAAGTCTGGTTCGTACCATGTGTACAAGGGGTTTTATGAGTGTAGAGACCCCAGGGAAACAGGAGAAAGGGAGGAGAAGAACGCTGCACTGAACTTGGGCATGTGATGCATTGACAGGAGGGATTAAAATCGTCCAGAATGAGGAAGCAGGGTGTGTGAGAGCTGTCAGTCAAAACTATGAATGAACACACGTGTACTTAACAAAAAGTGGAGACCTGGCCTCCACAGTCACCGGAACTGAACCCAATCCAGATGGTTTGGGGTGAGCTGGACCAACAAGTGCTAAACACCTCCTTCAAGGATGTTGGAAAAGCATTTCAGGTGACGACCTCTTGAAGCTCATCGAGAGAATGTCAAAAGTGTGCAAAGCAGTAACCTTTTTTTTGTTAAGTACATAACTCCACATGTGTTCATTCATAGTTTTGATGCCTTCAGTGAGAATCTACCAATGTAAATGGTCATGAAAATAAAGAAAACACATTGAATGAGAAGGTGTGTCCAGACTTTTGGCCTGTACTGTATGTGTTAAGTGATTTGTATTTGTATGCAATTTTTTTACAAATGATTTTCAAATACAAAACCCGTAGTGCAAAATATTAAACTGCATAAAGGAATCCAAGCGCGGTTGCAAATACCAAGCTGTGACTGTGAATTCAAACTTGTGCATCCAAATCATTTTGGCACTAATTTGACTTGTGCCTGAGACAAAGATTTGCTTTCATATCCACCAATCAGATTCATTCATTCTTCGAGCCAATTACAAAGCTGCAGGTAAGGTAACGCCCAATCCTGGAACTGAAAATGACGAACGCACCTGAGCACAACATTATGGCAAGATGGCGAGTTGTTTTTTTAATAAAAAAAAATAAAAATAACTTTGCAGTCACAAAACAATGTGTGCGCATACAAATGGAAAAGTATGCATAACATATATGGCATGATTCTGGCTCCATAGCTGTGCTTCTGACACACTGAACACAGTGTAAACACAGTTGGTGTGAAAAAGACACTTATGACTATATTTGTCATTTGAAAATTTAGAGAAAAATTGTTTTTGGATAAATATCATTTACTATGTATGCTGTCATTCATGTGTTTAAAAAAAACCAAACACTCAAAGTAAGACAAAACATTTATGTTTCTATGCTTTAAAGTTTGACAAAGGTCACTTAATTCCATATGGTTCTCACCCCTCGCCTAACCCCCTACCCTAAACATAACCTCGAAAAGCAAAAGCAAAAACATTCTCAGGCATCAGAACTGGTCCTCACTGTCAGAAGGCTTTGATTTAACAGACAAACTGCGCCCGCCGTGGAAATAAAGGCTGTTTAGACGCCCTCTGGGCACATTTTACAGACGTTCAGACTTAAAAGAGCACAACCCTGCCCAGCCCACAAAAACTTCACAAACAAGGCGCGGCTTTAATTGGCACTATACCGACTCACCTTGCATAACCCAGTCCAGACTCCCACCCCGAACCCAACCACAAACATCAAAGCTCTTCACCCGATTCCTATGTGCGATACCCAAACCCGTCGCCTGCTGACTCATGGCCAGCTATCAGGTTCCCGACGGCCACGGGTGGGAGCGGGAAGGCTGACGTGACAAATGCAAATTCCCTTGGGGTCCAATTCCACACCTGCCTCCAGGTGACTCCTGACATTGCGCTCGTCTCCGCTGGCCTACAAACCCCGATACTCGCTCGTGGGTTGACGCTGCGGGGCCACCGCCACAGCTGAGCACTGCAGGCAATCCTACTCCATTCGGCAGAGCTGGTATGGCACGTCCTCGGCTTCGTTCCCCCGGTTACAGATCAGTCAAACCTGGAATGTCTCATCGCTCAGCACTATGGGACCTCTCACCAGCAAACCCCTTCTCATTTTTACAATCGTCTGAATTCTGCTGCTCACCTCATTCGCGTTGTTTGTCTTATTAAAGCTAGATGTGGTGAGACTTCTGAAATTAATGCTTGGATTACGTCCATAACAGCACATGAATAATGCACCTATTAGGTCCTCTATTATGACATCATTGCTTATATATCGGTCTTAATGGTCTGCTAATACTGTATCTGAAGTCTCTTACCGAAAATCAGCCACAGGGCAGAAATACAGACACTTTGATCCGGTCCCACAATGAGATTTCCCAGGACGCGCCGTTTCGGTGTCTGTAGCTTTAAATGCTAATGAGGAGGAGGGTGGCGGGACGAGGAGGAAAGCAGCCTATAGAAGTTGAGTAGGCATTCGCGGAAATGACGTCATCAACGCCGTTCACCAACATCAATGTTTGCTGCAAAAAGGAAGTCGTGTCGGGGGGTTTTCCCCAAAAAAATGGTTAACCCTTCATAAGAAAATACATTTCTACATCCAACCACAGAGCAACTGCAATGCTCCAAACGTTTGGAAGCCATAATGGTCGGTGGAGTTCCTTTTTTAGGGGACGGGTGGGAATTCTCTGGGCAGAAAAAAGCATGAGAAACGGGAGGCAACAACAGAACCCGATCAGTCACTTGCTGAAACAATACGTGTACTGGAAAGCAGAAAAGGTCAAATTAAATGAAATTTTTCCATTCTCTCAAAACACTGCATGGATACTGCCTGACTCGTTCGCCATACCATGATATTAACACTGTTATACTGCTGTTTTACCTTAATTCACCAAAGCCAAGAGTGCCGCAATGGCCTAATTTTTCCACCTCAAACCCCACACTTGTTCCATAAATAGTTTTTAAATAGACCCAGAAAGTAGAGAGTCGCCTCCCTTCAGAGGACTCAGGCCACGCCTCATTTGCTGTAAAGTGTATGTGGCCACGCCCTCTCCCTCCGGCGGGGGGGTTCTCTGTTCATACAGCTGCTGGTGTGTGTGCCATGACACGTCAGCCCGTGCCAGCCGCACCCCCGTTTGATGGTGGGCGGGGCCGCCTGACACAGTTCTGTCCATCACATGGACCACAGCCGAGCAATCCTCCCCTCCTCCCCTCTCTCCATCTCCCCGGCCCTTCTTCTCAGCTCCTCTGGCCAGTCTTCCCTCATCTCTTTTTCACCCCCAGACCAAGTTGTCTGTGCCGACCACTAATCGCACAAACAATAGGGGTTCCATAAGTTCAGCCTTCTTCATTTGATGAAATAAAAAAAAAACACTGAAAAAGCAGTCACAAAATGGAATGGTCTCAGTGTGTTGTCCCCCTCAAGTTATTCTGTAATAAAAAATTAGTTGGTCACTTGCTAACACTTTTCTTCTTGAGAACCCGTGGAAGGTTGTTTCTTGTTCGTCTGCTTTCGTTCTCATAAAGAAGTATGAATAATATAAACATTTTCCCAATTTCCCAATAATCCCAATGTGCCTATTTATCATTGTGTTGTTTTTGCTCTTGAGAAGGCCCGTCCCACAATGCAACTGTGCTGCGGACAGACACTGGACCAAGCGACGTCGCTCTTCCTCTCGTCCTGTTGGTTTATTTTTCAGCACCGGGCCAGACATATTCTGCTGGGCCAGCATGTGCGGCCGACTGCCTCGGCGCTGAGGCTTCCCACAGCAGAGGCTGACTCAGGAAGACATGGAAACACGCACCGACACAAATGCAGCACGCATGGACACACACACATACTTCATTCTGCAGATTCTGTGCCACGTGATCTTACACCACCTCTAACATTATGGGTGCAAAACCAAAAGTTAAAAAAAAGTAATAGGGTGCCCAACGCTGCCAATCCGGTCCCTCATCTCACGCACTGATCTCAGATCAGCTCCCACCGTTTACCTACACCGACTCAAAGGCAGACATGAGGAGAAGCGAATGATCTCGTCAGGCCACGGTGGACACCCGAGCCTGACGGGGAGTTGTGGGTAACGTGTCCACAGCAACATGCTCATATTGACACGCACGGCAGCAGAAATCTGGCAGTGGTGTGGGCTGCACGTCATGTTCACAAAACTGGAGACACGTGTGGAGTGGATCTTCAGAGCGAATGCGCCCAGAGCGAATAGCACATGCATGCATAACGTGCTGATATTTCATTCGAAATGCAGCCAATAGAGCAGATTTCCGCACTCAGTCAGTGGGGTGGTAGTAGCTTAGGGGGTAACACACTCGCCTATGAACCAGGAGACCCAGGTTCAAACCCCACTTACTACCATTGTGTCCCTGAGCAAGACACTTAACCCTAAGTTGCTCCAAGTCGCTCTGGATAAGAGCGTCTGATAAATGCTGCAAATGTAAATGTCATAAACTTCCATTCACAAAGAATAGAAATTGTGTTTTTGCTCTGGAATGGCTGGTGTGGCAATAGTACACCTAACGGGTAATGAAGCGGACTCGTAACAGAAAGGTTGTGTGTTAGAATCCTGAACAGTCAAGGTGCTAATGAGGTCCCCCTGATTAAGGTACCGTCCCTACACACTGCTCCCCGGGCGCCTTTCATGGCTGCCAACTGTTCATTAAGGGTGATGCAGGGATAAATGCAGAGGACACATTTGGTTGTGTCACCGTGTGCTTTGCTCTGCTGTGTATAACAATGACAAAAACAAGCTCTTTAATTTTCAAAAATGTGCCTCCATTTGGCCTGATCAGCACTCATAATTATTGGATTATTATGGTTATTAGGTTGTTAACATGCATCCTCCTGTTGAACCGAGCACCATGATGAATTTACAATATAAATTATGTGCAAGACGTGGAAATCTTCACTTGTTTCACAATTGGATGACAAGTCCAAGCCTAACAAGTCTTTTAACCAATACAACGAATGGTGCCTCCAAATTTGAACCTTTCAGCATTTAAAAAAACGTGAAAATCTATATTTCGAATGTTGTAAGGTTGTGTACGAACAGAGAAACGCGAAAGTATGCAGCAGGTTCTGATTATTTTCATCTCCATTCACGTGCATCTGGAACACAGCGGCTGCAACCACACTTACAGATCAGTTGCAGACGTGCAGATCTCGGCATGCGTCCCCAAGACACACGTCCTTCCTACAGGTGACATTCAAGTGTCTTCCCGCTGCGTCTATAGCTGCAGTCTAGCACTTTGTTACTGAAGTCCATGACACGACATGCATGTTTCAAAAGCCAGAAAACCGAATGATTCGGATAACACGAGGCTCTATCTGGTACCAAACAAATGCTCTCTGTCCCCCGTACTGTAAGCCCGTGTTGGCGAGGAGCGTAGGGATGTCATGTGAAAGCGCCCATGTGTCCTCAAAATGTCATTCTGCACCTCTGTACCTCCACAGGACCTCATTTCCCCCCACAGCGTCCACACCCTATTCAAGCCATAATCGTCCCTTCCCGCTGCGCCCACGGTGGCCCCGCATTGTGCCCCGTTCTGGCTTTTAATGCCAGTCTGCTGCCCGCTGCCGTGTTGGCAGTGACACGCCCGGCCCTGGCGGCTCGGCCCGCTAAAGGCTTGGCGCGGCGTCAGCGGCTTCTGAGTCACGCTGCGTGGCCGACTTCAGCTCCTGTGCCCTTTCTGTCCGCAGATCTCGTCTTCATCTTCATCATTTGCATACATACACAACCACACACTGTAAAGCACGGCAACACAGTTGTCCAGAAATTAGCCGTTAGCATCGTATTGTCCTGACGCTAAACAGGACTTAGCGAATGTGACTGTAAACGTGTGCATGTTTGCATCCAAGAGCCCAAAAAAAAGGATTGTGATGAGATGAAGACGGACGCTGCGTTACACCTTGTCATGTCACATATTTACAGAATGAAGAAGTAGGGTGCATGAGAGCTCCTCCCCTTTTAAACTTTCTTCATTCAAAAACGTCATTAAAGTTCATTTTATAGGTGTCACATGCAATCAAAAGCCAGCAAAATGGGCTCGGTGGCTACTGGTGCAGGAGGCCCGAGGATCTGAAGCTACCGAGGTAAAAGTCCGGGTCCCCGCGTGACGTCCCGTCCTTCAGCCGTGTGTGTTTCTGTAAGTGTCTGTGGTATCATGTAACGTGTTGCCATGGCGACGCCGAGGAACGTATCCCTGGCCGTAGCCGATGTTCTATTCCGAACGGAGTTTGATGCTGGCTTCGCTTCGCCGTGCATTGTGTTGCATGAGGGCCGTTCCCAATATGTGCTGTGATGAGCCAGTTACGGCCAAGTGATACGCACGCCACGAAAACCCCTCCGCACGACTACATCCCCCCGGTCGCCACGGCAATAGTAGACGGCAACCTGCAGGAGACGGAGCAGACGCAGTGAGACGGGGACGGGAGGAAAGGAGATGATGGGGTGGTGGGGGCCGCGCAGACAGAGCAGACAGACAGGCGGAGGGATGGGGTCGGAACGCGAGGCGCGCCGTTACCTTTCAGGGGACGAGGATTTCTCCGAGTTGACGGACATGAGCGGTGCCTGGTCGCCGCTCGCTCCCCGGGGAACGGCACAGAGGCGACGAGGAATGGCCAGTAAAAAAAAAAAAAAAAAAAGAAGCTTCTACTGCCTCTCTGTGCTGTGAGTCTGAGGGAGGGGGGTGTCTCCCCTCCTCCTCTTCCTCAGAGGAAAAGAAAGGATGGGGGACGACGCACGGAAAAAAAAAAAGGGAACGGCGATGTGCGGCGAAACGAGTGGAAGGAGGACTGAAGGCAGGTCCGGAGTGTATAAAATCTCGCTGCGTGAGCCAAGACAGGCGATGCAAGCGCCCCTCCTCAGACCCCTTTCCCTTCCTTCCTTCCTTCCTTCCTTCCTCCCTCCTTCACTCCGTCCTTCTCCCAGCTCTCGCTCCTCTCTCTCGCTCTTCTTTTTCTTCACCCGTGGTCTTTTCTTCTCATCCCTTGGCTTGTCGTTGCTGCTGTTGAATGGTGATGAAGCGACCAGTGGAGTTCCCACACGCTGTCTGTCCGTGCCTGTCCTCCTCCTCCTCCTCCCTCGCTCGCTCTCTCTCTCCCTCCCTCCCTCCCTCGCTCTCTCTCTCTCTCTCTCTGCAGCGCAGTAGCTAGCTCTGTCAGGCCTTCTGCAGCTCTGCACAACAACAGAGCCCCGAGCGCGCCGGTCCAAACCACTGCCCGCACAGGAGAGGGGGGAGGAGCTCTCTCCCTCTCGCTCTCTCTCTCTCCGAGCCACCCAACCCTTCCCTCCCTCCCTCGCCATCGTTACGACATCCTGTATCTCGGGGCAACACTGCACAGAGCTGCTCGCTCGCCCTCTTGCTCTCTCTCCACCCCCTTCACTCCCCGCGTCATCCCTATCGTTCCCCTTCTGTCTGCTTGCGCTGATGCATCTTCCATTTCTGCATCGTCCTCCTCCTCCCCTCATTCTGCATGAGGGAGCAGCGCTGGGCAGCTGGAAGGTGCCACATCTTTTATCTTCTACCGTCCATCCAAAGTGAGCCCCTCCCCATCCACCCACCTCTCTCTCTCTCTCTCTCTTAGTCCCTCCCTCCATCCCTCTTTCCTCATATTGACCTAATTTCCATGAGGAAATTTGAGGGTTGTTGCTGCTGAGTAGCCATACTACTTCTAATTAAGTGGGGCAATAAAGAACCTAAATATGCATGAATTCATGCTCAAAACACACACACATTTTTGGCATTAAGAAAAATGTTAACTATGTAACAATATATATATTTAATTATTTAATTAACATAAATCTAACCTTAACCCAGAACTTTATTTTATTTAACTTGTATTTTTTTGTAGATTCTTATCTAAATTTTCGTATATTTATCTGATATATATATATATATATGTGTGTGTGTGTGTGTGTGTGTGTGTGTGTGTGTGTGTATGTGTGTGTGTGTGTGGGGGTGTGTGTGTAACTAAATCTGTGTAGTAATATTTAATTAACATAAATCTAACCTTAACCCAGAACTTTATTTTATTTAACTTGTATTTTTTTGTAGATTCTTATCTAAATTTTCGTATATTTATCTGATATATATATATATATGTGTGTGTGTGTGTGTGTGTGTGGGTGTGTTTATATATATATATACACTGTTAACAAGTTTTTTTTACACCATTCTCAGAGCCTTCGACGCAACAATATAACAAGCATATTATAAATGTGTAACAAACATTTACTCTAAACTAGAGAGCATCAGTATACATTTTTATACTGATTTCTACTGTCTTCATTTTTTCAGATATTTCATAAGTTCCTGGCTTTATGTGCACATTTTACACTAATACACCACACAGGGAAAACTGTACATGCATGTGAACGGACACAAGCTGTCATGCGTGATGTTGTATAGTCGTCATACAACAAGGGCAGAGAAATGGAATCTCAAGTTCACACAACACTGATCATGAGAACAAACATCTAAAACCGCGTACCAACCAGGGAGGAACAGCCACGTGTCAAGTCAGTTCATTTGGGAACATTGATAATGGGTGGAGTGAACCCCCCTCCGTCGGCAGGCTCGCTTGGTACAGGCCTGATGTCACATCTCCATAGAGAGGACTCCAAACTGAGCATACAGCACTAAATGACAAAGAGCATCACACACACACACACACAGCACAAAATGAAAACCTGACGAGCCAGAAAAACGACCAAATAATGGAAATGGTTTCATTTCCAAAGACACTAAAGCAAATGATCAGCCAATGGAGTATCAGCAAAAAAAAAATATTGATTTTTCTCTTTACAAGTACATGCACACAATGATCTTCACACACAATCATACATAATCCTGCACTTGTTGTGTGTGTGTGTGTGTGTGTGTGTGTGTATGTTTGTGCGGATGCAGGGTGTGTGCGTGTATCAAATGACCCCACCCGCTTTCGCCTCTTTTCTCCCCGCATCCCCGCTCTCCTCCAGACTTGCAGGGAGAAGTAGGCCGTGTAAAGATAGCTCCAGGCAGCCTGAATACTGCCTCCAAAAATATCTGCCAGAAAGAGAGCGAGAGAGAAGAGAGAGGGGGGGGGGGGCGCATAGGAGGAGGGGCGTGGCCTGGGCCTGCCTTGCCACGGTGACGCAGACCACACCTATGGCCACCGTGCACTGTACCTGCACCCTACTAGAGTCTGCACCAAGGTACTGCTCTCCCGTCTCCTAATCACACTGTTGCTTTCTGGGCTTTAGGTCGGTCTGACACAGTTTATGAGTGGGAGAAGGGACTTTGAGGAAATGTCAGGATTTGAATGAGTTCTTCTGTCTTAAAGACGCACAGTTGATTGGAGAACGTGGACGAAGCTGGATGTTCAGCATTGTTTACTTCCTCTTCATTTACTGTCAGTACTGTACAATGAAACAAAGTTACATACTGAGATAAAGTGCACGTGTGCAACACAGACAAACTGGGCTACATAAAGTTCAAACGGGGACACAGACAGCAACATTTAACAAAAAAAAAACATTTAGACAACAATGAGACAGACAGCGCTAAACTAATGAAATGAATAATAAATGTGCAAAGTAAACTAGTGCAAATACTGCTGTGCAAAATGGAACGGTGCATTAATAGACAATATTACTCAATATAACAGTGTGTGTGAGTGTGTCTGTCCAGAGTGTTCAGGTCACTGATGGCCTGTGGCATGAAGCTATCTATGCACAGCTTGGCAGTGAGGGCCTGAATGCTTCGGTACGTTTTTCCGGATGCTAGGAGGATGAAGAGTGCGTGTGAGGGGTGTGTAGAGTCCTTCACAATGCTGGTGGCTTTCCTGATGCATCGTGAGTTGTAAATGTCGGTTATGGAGGGAATAGAGACTCCAATGATCTTCTCCGCTGTCTTCACTATCTGAAGTAGGGTCTTGAGGTCCGATGCGGTGTAGTTCCCAAACCAGACAGTGATACAGCTGGTCAGAATGCTCTCAATAGTCCCTCTATAGGAGGTGGTGAGGATGGATGGTGGGAGATACTGCTGGGATTTCTTGGCTGTTTAGCTGGTGTTGAGAGTCTATGGGAGGTTCTCCTCTATGTGATCTTGACAATCTCCATCGGTGTTCAGTGGGAAGTGGGTCATGTCTGAAGTCAACAATCACCTCTTTCATTTTGTGCGTGTTCAGAAACAGATTGTTGACCTTACCCCAGTCCGTCAGTCATTGCACCTCCTCTCTGTACGCTGAATAAGACCCACCACGGTTGTGTCATTCATGAGCTTGATGATGTGGTTGGAGCTGTGCATCGCTGCACAGTTGTGGGTCAGCAGGGTGAACAGCATTGGACTGAGCACACAGCCCTGAGGAACTCCAGTGTGGAGATGCTGTTCCCAATCCGGACAGACTGAGTTCTCTCAGTCAGGAAGTCATAGATCCAGTTACAGAAGGAGATGTTCAGGCCCATCAGGCTCAGCTTCACGACCAGGTGCTGAGGAATGATGGTGTTGAATGCTGAACTGAAATCTATGAACAGCATTCGTGCGTATGTGTCCGTATTGTCCAGGAAGGTGATGGTCAGATGCAGGGGAGGTGATGGCATCCTCCATGGAGCAGTTCAGACAATAGGCAAATTGTGGGTCCAGGGTGGAGGGCAGCAGGGTCATATGTTTCACCAGGGAAATTAAAACATTAAAATAATTCCCATTTTTCCGGTTTCTAGCGTGCCACAAATACATTTGTTTTGACAGACACATTTATTCAAAGAAATCTGCAGGTCAAATCTGCATGCAACACACACACACACATATACACACACACAAGAAACCTTGCGCAGGATCGGGTATCGGGTGACTTCATTAGTTAAGTGGTGTCTGTTAGAATTGATGGATAACACAGAGTGACCTGCTGTCCCCTGGCAGCTGCCGTATTGACCTGGACGATTGTGCTAAGAACCTCCACTTTATGACGGACCAGCCGGCAACAGCCCTGCAAATCATAACACAACGGAAGCCTCTAGAATTCTGCATACATTCATACAGTGCACCCTGTGAAAGTATTCTGATTAAATCCCTTTTTCCCCTCATAATGACAATGTTAAAAATGTTTACTTGAGGTTTTGGCACATTTAGCATGTGTACATACACAGTATGTAACTGGTCATGTAGGCATTATGTAGGCATTGAGACCACTACTGTCAAAGCTACTGTCCAAATTCTTTCCTTTATTTCATAAAATTTTTAATACACTGCCAATTTAGGAAGAATAGTTATGTTATTCTGACACTATGTGTAACAGCATTGAAAATGCAACTGCACAACGTTAAACTGGCATTTAAACTAAACCGGCCCTTCCCCATCGAAACGTTATTTCATTAGCGTCATCCTTCTGCTCCCTCACCATACGAGCACTTTTCCCCCAGAAGAAAAAGCTCCTTCCTGAGCAACGGGGGCTGCATCATGCAAACCCGCAGCTAATTACCGGCTGCAATTAAGCCAGCCTGCCTTGCATCATTAATGTTCCTGTCAAAGGGCACAAAACTTTGTCCTCTGTACTAAGTTCTATGCGTATATATAACAGCGCATAACACAGCCTCAAAACATTAAAATCTGATGTTGCTAACATGGATGGAAATTTTTATGATTATATGATTTGGTGGAACCTTTTTGCCATTGGCATGTTGACGTCAAGCAAAATTGTTAGGAACGTTCCGGAGCGTTCCAGGCTTTTGCTGTAATTCAGGGCCGCAGGTTAAAGCTTGTCGCTGCCGTCACGAGATCTAACAGACGAACAGACTGACGTAAACACACACAGATCTGAGCACTCGCACAGACACACAGACAGAACGGCGAAAGAGGATGATAAACAACCAGCCATAGTTTTGTGTACAGTATACGACAGTGAGGGGCGCCCCCTACAGAACACTGTGACAACTGCATTCCCAGCCTGCCCACGTAAATAAAATCTTCCAGACCAGAGCAGTAACTGTGAGGGGGGAGAAGGATCTGAGAGCAAAATCATTTCTATCTGTGATTTCACGGTTTAAAAAAGCCTATTCAACCGGCTGTGGCTCCAACCCAGAGAGACTTGCATTAACCAGTTACAGATTCTGCCCCCGGGGGGCATCACAAGGTTACGCGGGCACAAAGGTTGAAGCTGGATTTTTATGAGTGGGGCTTGAAAACATGATTCAACCGGTACCAACCCCCTCCCCACCCACCTGGCCCTCAACATGCTTCTCACAGACAGCAGCGTGTACCTGAGCATGTTCTGGAATGTTCTCTGTATCTGGCCGTACATCTGCTTGTGCATGTGTGTTAAGGTGACAAGCGTGTTTTTTTTTTTTTTGGCTTGTTAGCATGTGCTGCCACCCAGTGGACTGCAATAAAAAACGTATACTACTAAATATACCATTTACATACATACAGTTATTTTATTATGAATAATAAGACTTATAACATTGGGATTGACAGACACTGTGTACACAAAGCATATTAAATGAAGATTCTGCTGGCACAGATCTACAACGTACAAATTACCGGGTACAATTTACAAGGTTGAAGGTTAAAGGTGTTGGTCCACTGACTCGGGCCAAAACAGGTCAAACCTTCACGCTTCCTGTAATTATATTTAGACCAGACATATAGACAGAAACACTGATACAAACTCTGCAAGTGTGCAAACATGTATTCACACATTTCATTTCACTTCTGCTTTCATTTATTCCTGTGCAGTCATCTGCATCCATCGAAAAAAGTGAAACCCCACAAACAGTCCAGCCGTCAGCACCACAAACAGCTCCTCTTTATTAAACAATAACTACATGTTATTAGTGCCAGTGTGAGGGTTCATGAATGTCCAGATCACTGAATATTGCAGAAAATGAGCATCATTCAAGGTTCAAGGTTCAAGATTGGTTTATTTTCAGTACAACAGTATACACAGTATACCGTGTATTGAAATAATGTTTCACACAGACCCCCCTTAGTGAGAAAAATGTATACTGTACAGTATAAAAAGGACCCCAGAACACACAACTGCAAACATGCCTAAGATTCACCCTGAGACTAAAGTGTTGATTATCAAGAGGCTGAAGACCAGATCCACTGCTGATGTGGCAGACCCCTTCAATATGTCTCAGCGTCAAGTACACAGGTTAAAAAAATTATTTCAAGAGACTGGAGACGTTTTTGACAAGCCCAGGTCATGCAGACACCGCAAGACAACTGCTGGAGAGGACTGTTTGTCCAGCAGAGCTGGTCACATGAACATGTTTTCAGTTGTTTTGTTAAGTACATAACTCCACATGTGTTCATTCATAGTTTTGATGCCTTCAGTGAGACTCTACCAATGTAAATGGTCATGAAAATAAAGACAACACGTTGAATGAGAAGGTGTGTCCAAACTTTTGGCCTATACTATACATGCATATTGCAGTCCTGTTTGCTAATTATAAATATGAAGGTGTTAAAATGGAATAAATAAGTCACTAAATAAAAGAGTGACACTGTCCAAGGGGGTCAGTGTAGGTCCAGCGAAAACGAAGCAATCGACCGGCAGACAAGTGTTACTTTGTCAACTCTTACCCAGCAGCCCCCTTTCATCTCAGATGTGTGATAACGCGCCACAGAGCGGCTGCTGTTCTGATTCGGAGACGGACCCCAAAGCCCCTGCTATTTCAAGCTCTTCTCAGAATATCGGTGAAATCCCCAAGGCTCTGAGCCCGGGGACGGGGATGGGTGAAAAGTTGAAAAATGAAAAGAGGGAGAGAGAGAGAGAAACTATTACAGAATCTGTACCAAACACGCTGGGATTAAAAACTGTTAGCAGAATGAAAATGTGTGGAAACTGTAATGCATTTTTTTGAAGGTTCTGTACTTCGAACACACAATCATGTGCATGGCAGGGTTTCCGTGGATCTTTAAAATGTCCTTTATTCGAGTTTCCAAAAAATAAGGCCTTAAATATCCTTAAAAATGACTAGTAATCCTTAAATATAGAGTTTTAAAAGTCTTTATAAATACTGCAGACCCAATAAATAAAATAAAACAAGCCTTGAATCTGTCAGTAATCCGCCGGGCACTGCACACTTCCGGGTTTACTTGCCCGGTTGGGATTGGGTACTGACGGCGCACATGGAAATGACCGGGGGCTGATCCGGGCCTGTTTGGTGCCCTGTGCAAAAAAAATGTCTTTAAAAATCACAAAATAAAATCTTGGGAATCCTGAAGGGACCGCATGATAAAATATGAACAAGCATGGTGTTATTTAAATATTTTCGGACAATATTTTTTTATATAACTCTACAGCTGAAAAACCCTAAAATTTTATATAATCACGTGCGTCATATAAATACCTGGTTTCACGGAATATGGGTGTGACAGAAAGCCCACTTTCAGCAGAATTGTCCAGCTGTTTAATACGGTATACGGTAATGGCATATGTAATCTGTAAGAAGTTTATTATACAACTTCCTGCTGCAGTAGCCTTTCAAAACCATTTACATTTAAATGTACTTACATTTTTTAATATACCAAAATATATACCTTCTATCATCTATGGTTCAATTTAAGTTACATGCCATATTGCACAGCCCTACTCCAAATGTTATGTTGTTTGGCCTAAAATCTAAATTATATGACTGCAGTGTAATGAAACACACCAACAGTAAGAGTACAACTGAAAAGATTACAGAATTATAGAAATTATAGCCTGAACATGGACATTGTACACATAATCTGGGTTGACTGTGTGAGCCGTAATATATTTTCAGATTTTTAGACCTCTATCGCTGATCTTATTTATTTAATAAACAAATGCACTGTGAGATCTCCCTGGTCCATGAAATCAATTCATGCGCATGTACACGTCAATGGAATTACGACCTTAATCGGATTTTTCTGCATATGATGAGATGAGACTGCTTTATGAACAGTAATGTCATATTTAGGCCATATCGCCTGAAAGCAGAAGCTTCCCACGGGAGACTGGTCTCGGCATCCCGCCTCCCTAACGCAGTGCAGTGTGGACCGATGCTGCATGTGTGAAAAACGATGCGCTGCTACGGACTCGTTCCTTCTCCACCCGAGAGCATTGAATGAGGCCGGACTTTTTAAAATGTTTCGAAGGTCGATTTCCCCGTAGCGCTTCCGGAGGGCACTGCGCTTTCACGACAGACAGTCGTTTTTAAATTCGGGACGAGGTCTGGAGAGCCAGAAGGCTCCTCCCAGCGATTCGGTGATGCCAGCCGAAGAAAAGAAAACCGGGATGGAGGTGGGAGGGCGAGAGAGGCTGCGTAGGAGAGAATGAAAGAAACCAAAAAACATCTGCATCTGCCGAGAAAAGCACGGACACAGAGGGCCTATTTAACACAAACAGACACAACGCAACGTGCCCCACAAACACCCAGTTCAGTATGTGTTCATTCGGCCTGTTTCATCACTAGTGATCCATCGCCCAACAGAACCTACAGAAAGTGTAGTCGAATATGAGCGATCACACTGCATTCACACATGTAAATATCCATTCCCAATAGTTAGGCCTTTTAACACACTAATAATCAGAAAACGTCCATGGTTATTATAGACATTTTGCAGACAGAAGCAGGCAAACAGTTGCTTGCAATATTTAGTAAATTGTGTAGAATTAAGTCAGGGTGACCAGATCTCCTCTTCTAACTTGTCTGGGTGATGGAACATTCGTTATGGCTTATTAATGCTAATAATAAAATGGCGTAAAGAAACACACACACACAAAAATAATATATGCAGTGTTATCTTCATTTTACGTGTCCAAAGGTATTTGCGGCTCCCGGTGCTTTCTCTTTTGTGGAGACCGGGTCCGAATGGTTCTTGATTCCCTTAAACTGATATAATGAAAGCTGCAGGCGTAAAATTCGATGACCGTTATGTGTGTGTTTTTTTTTAACATTGCTTAGCAATGCTGCTAGTGGAGATGAAACAGACCTTTGTTTATGGCAGCACAGTTAAACATTACAAGTTCCAGTCCTGCAGGTCTGACTTGTCCAGACACATAATGGCGAGCAAAACAAACACTTCACCACGAGACGGTGGCATGTTGGACTTCCGCACGCGAACATGGCTAGCATGACTGGAGAAAGCGCTGAGCGGGTAAATCCGCGGCCCGACACCCTCCTCCTCGGATCAGTGGGGCCCTTGGCTAGAAACCCTGACGCCTCGTAATAGATCTGTATAGAGAGGCCAGCGCGGAGAACCTCGAGCAGATACCTCGCCCATTCTCGTCCCTTCTGGCGTTCACCATCTCCCCATCCTCACTTTCGCTGCTTTGGGGCATTTTCAGCACACTAACTACCACTGTGTTCGCAAACAATATGGGCCACAGAGCAGACCAGGGCAGAGAAATGCCCCAAATGCTACAGATCATGAGGACTAGCAACTCCAGATAGACCTTTCTATTATTTACTCGGGGTAAACACAAAGTTCAAATGCAGAGAGAGGAGGTTTGGTGAACCCTACTTTTTTGATGGTCTGTTAGTGCGTGTGTCTTCTATTTATTCATGTACATATAAGACGAGGGGATAAGATAAGGGGAGTTAATGAATTTCACTAATCAGAACGCCTGATAACCTACACTACCAGACAAATCTTTCTCATTATGGCTTTTGATTTTTTTTACATAATAGAACAAAACAGAAGACACGAGACTATGAAATAACACACGCGAGGTTGCGTAATAACCAAAAAAAGGCAAAAAGTTGAAGGTCTTAGTCTCTCCAAATCAGGGAGCTTTTGCTGTAGTGGCAGCGATTGGCACCCGGCACCAACCTGCATGACAGCAGGGCGGGTTATAAAGCCCACGTTGAGCCACCCATCAAGGCTGCGACATTTTTAAGTGGACCGTGCAACGTACGAGTAATGTTGTTTTCAGTTCTGCCAATCGCCACACGCCTGTGGGTTTGTTCACATTCTCCCCTTTTGTTTCCCCTGTTTTTTGGCCCTAGAGCCGATTTGTTTGTGTTTGTTTGCGTTTAATAAATCATTGTTTCAAGTATGTCCCGCCTCTGCACTCCGCTCAGAGGCATACTCTGTTTATTAAATTATATTTAAAAAAACTAACATTTTATTACAAATAATAAAACGTAATTCAACCTCTGTAAAATCACCAGTCATGTCTAATCTCCTCTCAATTCTCCAGACTGAACGTTTGGGCCAGTCTTTATAGACCAAAACTCAAGCATTTATAAATCAATTATCTTCAGACAACCATTGAACCAGGTCATAACATTCACATAATACATTAATCATTAAAAAAATGTCATTGAATTTCATTAAATACTTCATTTACAACATTTGCCTTAATTAAATAAAACAGTTTAAAAGTCTCCAACTCAATGCAATTTGGTATGTCCTAGCTCTGCCCCTTCCCCAATACCCTGGAAAACCATCCCCGCAGTCTTTTCCATCAAGCGATATACAATCAATACCATCGGCTGCTTGGAGTGTTTGGTATCAAGGTAAAAAGAGGCGACTCACTTTCTCATACTAAACATTAGAGGTGTGAACCATCACTGGTCTTACGATTCGATTCGATTACGATCATCAATGCCTCGATATCGATGCATTATGATGCATCCCATCAGTTTTCTACATTGTCGCCTGATGTTCTCAAAGAGTTAAGGTTTGATTTGCTACTGTGGGCAGAAAAACTATGAGCGTTCAGTCTGTGCTCACCTTGTAACAGTCATATATACTTGTAGTATTCCTTTAAATATTCACGCAACCCTGCACAGTGGGCGGAGTTAGTCGCCTGCCCCGGTCCTGATGCAGATCGACTCTCCACCAAGCAGAGGAGCCGAGCAGACTGGTCCAAGCTACCATTGTCCCTTAATTATTTAAATCTGTATTTCATAAAAGCATCAACGTTTGGTACGTGTAGCGTCCCCGTCTCATGTATGGACGGTTACCGACATTTACACGGGCATGACGGAACTGAGGTGCCGTAAGCATAATAAATAGAGAGCGTGATGGAAACCCCAACAGCGGCATGAGATTCTCTTTCTTCCCGTTGGACCTCCTTTCTCTGCATGCTCCACCAGAGGTTCCTCCAGTACACACCGACCCAAACCCGTTACAACCCGAAGCCACAAACGCCAGGAAAACGGCTGGTCCGGACGTCTGTAGTGTCAGGTGGGCGCGGACTGAACACAGGCTGTTTTCTGCTTACTGGAGAAAAGCTAAAGCCAAATGCTGTACGTGCTGTGCTAACCACGGGGCTCATCCTCAAAAAGTATGCGCGGTTTTCTAAAGATGATGAAGATGATAAGTTATAGATTTGTTGATCTCCGGAGCTCTACTCAGTCACTACTTTTAAATGAGAATTTATATGCCGCCGTCAGAAAATCAATGTTCTTATTATAAAATCAATTATGTTCTGCACTGCATTGGTGCCGAATTGTCCACGTCTGCATCGCGATGTATCGATTATATGATTAATTTCAACACCCCTACTAAACATAATTTGTTTCTTGCATTGAATTTTATTAAAAATGTCTCCAATAACCACAGTAGTAGGTGTGACTGGTAGTTCACATGTCCCTGGCCCCGATTATGATGTCCACTGACACCTCATTTACATGAGATATTATTTAGGTATAGATATTTGTTACATTTGTGTCATTTTGTATCTCTTACTTCTAAAAGCACACTTTCCAAGCATACTATCTGGAAAAAATTATCATTATGTAATATATCCATACAAATAACTATAAACAAACTGACATGAGGAGGTTTATTAAACCTGTTTGTTCGGCATGGATTACACTAGTCCATTATGCAACGGGATAAAACGCATTTTACATAAACATTATATGTTACACAGTTGCCCTATGTCGTAGGGTGATGTCCAGAACTGCTTTTCCTCTCGTTCTTCCTAATTTAATTTGATTAGGGCCGAGACCAGAGCAGGGGGTTGGAACTCCTCATCCAGGAAAAATAGGTAACCGTAGACGGCCTGTGTGACCAGGCGCGTCCGGTGTGTACAGCACCTACCCCCGCTACCATGGCAAAACAGGCTCCGGGCCGGTCTGCACGGCGTGTCGGGGAAATGTGAGACGGAAACCAATGCCGTTTATTATGCAGAGCGGCGTGTGACCAGCGTGATAATCATGATAACGTACTACGAGCCCCCTGCGCAAGTGTCACGAATTTCATCGATTATGTAATGGGACGAAAATAACTGTCCAGATGGATGGGTCAATTTTGCAAGGACTGATATGAATGTGCTGCACACTGCATATCAGATTAGAATTCATCTATTAATTACATGCATTTGAGTTGATTAATTAAAGCGGGCTAATGTTCTACAAAGCAGTTGATGGGTATCAGCTTCATTTGAGTGACAGCTGCCTGAATCTGTGATATCCAGCAAGGACCCACCACGCGGCGTACTTAAGCACTAAGCTGATTGGCCGACTTGAACGCCAGTCAGATCTCGATCTCTCCATCGCTTCCTGTCCCCGCCCCCTCGCTGCACAAAACCTAAAGACACGTTCACGCGAGTTCGCACGAATGCGAGGCAACGACAACGGCGGCTGTCAGAGCTAGAACGCGATATCTCGGGCGCACGTCCGGGAAGACACATCCACCAAATGCAAAGCAACGCAAAATTAAATAGTCCTCCCACATACAGAAGTTTTAAAATTATCACTAGCATAGAGTGATAAAAGCGGTAGTGGCCTAGTGGGTACGTCACTTGAACCAGAAGACCACAAAGTCACAGGTTCAAAACCCACTTATTGTGTCCCTGAGTAAGACACTTAACCCTGAGTGTCTCCTGGGGGACTGTCCCCGTCACTACTGATTGTATGTCGCTCTGGATAAATGTTGATAAATGTAAATGTAAGACTCTCCTGTACAGGTTACAGGATGTTTAAGTCAAAATATGTAATTTTGCTAAGAAAAAATAAGAAATTCACGCTTTGCTCTTAATCATGTCTACGGTTTTTCACCCGCATATCTAGGTCATGTGACAGCTGTTATAATGTAGATGAAAGACCACGCCCACTTTTGTCTGTTCTTAAAGCCCTAATGAATACCTACAATGGCCTTTCTAATACTTCCTTTAGTGCTTTGTTTAGTTTTTCAGATGACTGGAGTACTGATTTCTTGCTATATGCGCACGCTACACACATTTGTCCTTTCTGAGAATTTCCATTACATCATCAAGCAGATAAAAGTTGGACTATATGGCCTAAAGTTAATATGCCTGTGTCCGTTTGAGTGCTCTTAAAAACGGCCTGGAATGGAAATTTGATGGCCCTGCACTGTTAAAACCCCAAAGGGGCATTTGTTTCGTACTGGACCTCTCCCCAAAAGCCTTATCCATATTATCCTTATAATCCCAACCCAAATTAAAAGCCTCTTCTCACTGCAATTTCCTGACTTTTTCTCCCCTTTCACCAGTGAGAATCTTGCCACGCATTTACAGTGCTGTTTGCGGATCACTCTGACGATCGTATGCCATTGATGGTGCTGCTATGAGGCAGATGAGTATGAGCGCGGGAGTAGGAGTGATTACGCAACTGTCATAGTGACCTCCCGCCTCACCACAGTCAATACTTTAATTCAAGTCAAGATGGCAAGTGACCCAAAACAAGCAGCCGGGGATCAAAGACCCAGTCGGGGCTTAAATAACACTGGATAAGGCCTGATAAACACTGCCTGCCACATGGATATAAATAGGCCGTGAAAATTATTAACACACAAACACACACACAACCACACACAATCCCCAAACACACACTTCCCTCTCAGCTATAAACCACGCCCACTCGTTCCAGCTCTCTAGTGTGCTGGGCTGCCAGGTTCTAGTGAAAAGGTATTTTCAGCTCTGCTCCTGCTCGACTCGGTGAGGGAGCGGCCGGGTCAGATTTAGGTGGGCGGGGAGTTAAAAAACGGACGAGCGTCCCCTTGGGTCACGACCAGAATGTCGGCGTCGGCATGAAAAGGAACACCTTTCACAGTCGCATGAATAGACAACAAAACACAACGTGGTCACAATGTGGCACCAGAAATGCACACTGCCTACAATTTATAGTCATTATGTCATAAAATGGTAAAATCATCTGGGTATGGATCTTAAAGAAGGATGAACAAATACTTTGCTGATATTAGTAGTAAAATATTGCATTTTACGTGGAGTTACAAAGACCGAATTTGTGCAGAATTGATACTGAAAGTTTCACTGCCTTCATTTTAGGAGGGGTTATGATTTTGGAGAGAGGATGGTCTTATAATTATCTAATTAAGGCAGTTAAAAATAAGCTTAATGAGTAAATGTAAATTAATTGTATATGTGTTGCATATTAGATTCATTTCTTACATTTATATATGAGTAATTACATAATTTTGGAGAGGAATAATTTATATCTATAGTTGTGGAATAGAAGTGAGTATCATTGTATTATAATATGATAACAAATGTTATCATATTATAATGCAATGTTTAAGTGCAGTAATACCATGACAACTAATTTGAATAAAAATTGAAAAAAAGAACACTACAACAGTAGTTCATGCACACAACCACTTTCACACAGCGAGGGCAAAACCACTGATGCAGATGCGACGTTAAGAGCCTACCACACTATCCACTTCATCTTTTCAGCAGCAGCGCACACTACAAAACTGACCCGTTTCACACTGGCCTTACTGGTCACATGTGACACATGCAAATCATGTACACCACAGCCAGCAACGATAAAAACACAGATACGACAGGAAGACTGTTAATGCAACATGCGGTGCAAAAAAAGTGGCAAGTTCATATTATCTCCTGGAATGAGTTCTGTGCAACTCCTGTGCCACAGGTCATTGCCACTAGCAACTTGCAACCACACACTTCACAGTGTTGCCAGGACCGCGTATTTGCCTTTGACATTATTATTTTGTAATTATAGTTATAATTACAAAACAATATCCAAGTCCCAAATTGTCACACGCACACATGGTGAAAGTGAAAGTCAAGTGATTGTCACACGTGATACACAGCAGCACAGCACAGTGCACACAGTGAAATTTGTCCTCTGCATTTAACCCATCACCCTGAGTGAGCAGTGGGCAGCCATGACAGGTGCCCGGGGAGCAGTGTGTGGGGACGGTGCTTTGCTCAGTGGCACCTCAGTGGTAACTTGGCAGATCGGGATTCGAACCAGCAACCTTCTGATTACGGGGCCGCTTCCTTAACCACTATGCCACCACTGCCCCAATGGTCTCCCATTAATGGGATGTATTTCAGTTATTTTGGTTTTAATTGGTCAATTGGCTGCGTTGGTTACGCGGACCTGGCAACACAGCAGCGCAAGTGCCCAGAAGAGCTGGATGCGCGGTTGCCAGGTCGATATATTTCAGGCAACACTTTAATCAACGATTGAGGAAACATCGGTGTAAAATGATATTGGAAAAGAATACATAGAAATGAATATATATTTAATGCACACGTATAGCAACGGTCTTTCTTTAGTGCCTTGACAACGCGTAATAAACTGCTCGTAAACATGTCTACGTGTGGGGTAGTGAAAATTTCAAATATTATGAATGAATGTCACTGTACATTAAACGAAGCCCGTCGAGGCTGGTCGGCGCGTCTCGTTCGAAGAGATTTGGGATGGAAATGCCGCCTAAACCTGGCAACGCCGGCTGGGTGGATGCGAGCCCTCCGAAAAGCTGCACCGTCGCCGCCAGTGCGCCTGTGTGACGAGCGGCGACAAACCCGCACGAGCTCGCCGGGCGAGAACAGGTCCCCTCTGTCCCCGACCGCCGCCCCGCTTACCTCCGGTGATGGGCTGTCTTGTCCTTCTTCCCTTTCGGCCTCCGCTTCCGGGCCTGGATGGCCATCACTGCGCGCAAGATCCCGGCCGGAGGGATGGAGAGACGCGGGGGAGGGACCGGGGGTGGGGGGGGGGAAGAAGCGACAGACAGTCATGAGGCGGCCGGTCGGTCTGGCATCGCGCGACAAAAAAAGGTCACACAAACTCCTCTTAGGAGAGCCTACCCTTCCGCGAGCTCATGGCGTTCTCCTGCCGACCCTCGGCGGCGGCGCGAAGCGGCTTCCTCTCGCGCTTGCCTCCAGGCTCTCCGGAGCAGGCGCGCGCCCGGGCGCGCTCCCCCTCCTCCGCCGAGACGGGACGTGCGGGCGGGCGGGCGCGTGCCCGCGCCGACGGACGCGGGGGCGCGCGCGGCCCGTCACGCCGAGCCGAAGGTACGCGGGTGGCGCTCGCTTCCGCGAGGTCCCTGCTGCTGCGTGTCAAAATAAAAGTCGTTTTTACAAAAAGCCTTATTACACACACACATATATGTAAAAAAAAAATAAAAAATTAACTCACAAATGCAGAATTTGCTTGTGACGTGAATAAATGCATGTTTGTGAGTCATTACATTTTTTACATATACATATGCAGTACAGGGTGGTAGTAGCCTAGTGGGTAACACACTCGCCTATGAACCAGAAGACCCAGGTTCAAATCCCACTTACTACCATTGTGTCCCTGAGCAAGACACTTAACCCTGAGTGTCTCCAGGGGTGGGACTGTCCCTGTAACTACTGATTGTAAGTCGCTCTGGATAAGGGCGTCTGATAAATGCTGTAAATGTACAGGCCAAAAGTCTGGACACACCTTCTCATTCAATGTGTTTTCTTTATTTTCATGACCATTTACGTTGGTAGATTCTCACTTAAGGCATCAAAACTATGAATGAACACATGTGGAGTTATGTACTTAACAAAAAAGTGGAGACCTGGCCTCCACAGTCACCGGACCTGAACCCAGTTGAGATGGTTTGCAGAGTGAAGGCAAAGGGGCAAAAAAGTGCTAAACACTTCTGGGAACTCCTTCAAGACTGTTGGAAAAGCATTTCAGGTGACGACCTCTAGGAGCTCATCGAGAGTTTGTATTGTAACTTTTTATATTATACAGTCTACATATTGTCTATACTATTGTTTTTTATCCTGTACTGTCCACTTTCTGCCATGACAATGTGAATTTCCCACTTGTGGGATTTAATTAAGGATTAGTATTATCTTATCATCATGTGTTGATGTAGGAGGGCATTGGGTAAATAAAATAAAGTTATCTGACATAAAAAATAAAGTTATCTGACATGTGATGGCTTGATGGTTTAATCGTTCCAAACTGCGTCACAGGTACGTTTCTTGTCTGCAGTGGTCTGTACCTGCAAAAAATGGACCTGTGTCCATCACCAAAAGCACCTCTTGGTAGTACCGGAACTGAATCAGAGCAATGGAAGAAATGAAAATGATAAATTGACACATGACACCAGTGCACACAGTGAAATTTGCCTGCTTGTCCCTGGACGTATGCTCCCATGTGTTCTGTGTGGCTGGCTGTGTTTTTGTGTCCTGTCTCTTTTAGGCTGACTTCGAGGGAGGAGTTGAAGCCTAACAGCTGCCTATTGGTCACCTCCACCTATAGAACGAGACTTCGGATGGTGTTCGGGAGGTCCCCAGGGTCCACGGAGATCTGCAAGGAGCTCTGTTGGGGATCTCATTCATGTGTCTTGTTGCTTTGCGCGATAGACCCCTTTAGCCTGTACTGATGTTGGTTGGCTTTGCTGAGTCTGCTGTTTTATTGTTCCTGTTAGCTCACTGTAAATTAAAGCACTGTTTGTATGCTTTGTTTGGTTGTGTGTGTAACAGTGGACGTCCTCCTCTCCACATCCTCCTCCGCTCGGGATTCAAACCGGCAACCTTATGATTACTGGTCTGTTTCCTTACTGCCCCATGTGGCGTGATCCGATGAATTACATTGTCTTTCACATCATATCAAGCCAGTGGAGGCGGCGTGATGCTTTTTCCAATGTTCTGCATGTTAACCTGTGCCACCTCCCTAAACACTGTGGCTAACCAAGTACAACTGTCCATGAAAAACGGCATTCCCTGTTGGTAGCACCCTCTTACATGATGCACTTTGTCACGGTGCAAATGTTTCAAGGATATTTTGAGGAACCTGTTTAAGGGGTTGATGTTGTACCTCCAAATTTTACATTTGCATCCACAGAATTTGGCAGACGCTCTTATCAAGAGCAACTTACAGAATTGCTTTAATGCACTTTGTTTGTTTCACTAGGACCCGATCTGCAAATACAGTTGGTTTATTAACTCAGAAACCAGCCCTTCTTAATCTAACTATTTCATATAAAGGGAAGGTTTTTGGCTTTCATTTGAAATCTTTAGTGAGATTTAGTGAATTGTTCTGCTCTCAGTCCAGTTGAGGTTGATAGAGGATGAGACTGATAAAGGTTCCGTTCAACCTTATTTTGAACATGCTAAAGTAGGTCATAGATGGGCAAAAAAAGATTTTTCATCTGTGGGTTTAATTCTGAGGAAAGGAAAAGAGTGAAGATGTAGGGTGAAAGGTTACTTCAAGGTTGTTTCATTATTCATTGAAATTATAGTTTCATAGTGTAGAATTAGTCTTGGAGGATTTTGAACAGTAGGTGGCGTTTTGAGCCACCGTAAATAAAACATAATTTCAGAAACCTGAACACCAATGTTTTCAGTAGATTGAAGTCATATAGTTTAGTGTGTGTGTGTGTGTGTGTGTGTGTGTGTTAGAAAGAGATTGCACAGGAATCTTTTTAGATCTGTTAGAATTTCCCATTCTGTCATTAAAATGCACAGTGGCTTTCTCAGTGCAAATCTGCAGCCTATTTGGAACAGGACGGTCTGAGTGCACTGTCACGGGAAACGTGTCCATATGAGGACTAAAGGGTGCAGTCAGGAGCTCTACAAGTATCAGCATGGTACATTGGCAAATAAGATTTGCAAGGTGATGGTCAGAAGCGCAGTCCTGAGAATCATTTACATTTACAGCATTTATCAGATGCCCGTATCCAGAGCGAATTACAATAAGTAGTTACAGAGACAGTCCCCCCTGGAGCAATTTAGGGTTAAGTGTCTTTCTCAGGGACACAATGGCAGTAAGCGGGATTTGAACCTGGGTCTTCTGGTTCATAGACAAGTGTGTTACCACTAGACTACTACCCACCCCAAATCAAAGCAGTACCGTGTGGTGAACTGGATGCCCTCAACAGTTGGGCACATTTGTAGTGGTCATCTGACACAACCAGAATATCAACCTAAAAACACACTTTTGTGCATCAGTAATTTGCATTTCACCTACATCTTCTCCACTGACTCCATCAGACCATCATGGCATCTCTCAGCACAATGGAAGTTCAGACAGTGGTGGGTCAGGTTCACAATGTGCGGGACTTTCTTCAGCATAATAAATCTTGGGTTGTTTGCCTTTTGGAGCCATTATTTTGCAAAGGTGTGTATACTGAAAACACTGAAATATCCTCAAATTTTCTAATGGTATTCTTACTTCTGACTTGGATGTTCTTCTTTGATATGTTTCTTTTCAATTAAATCTAGCTCAAATTGGATCCTGTGAGTAGGTGAACAGAATTTTGGGATTGAGGGCTTTCAACCGTTTCCTTGATCTGTGGAATTGTGCTGTGGCCTCTTTTCCTTCATAACTATGTTCAAAATGAACAAATCAGTCAGAAGTGCTTTCATGTTCATACATGCATATGTACAATTGTATAGTTGTATGAAACAATTATCATGTATACAGTATAATAATGTGACATGGCATTTTGTATGATTTAGTTTTTTTCAATTGAAGTAGCCCTCCCATTGTCGTGAAGTGACCGTTCCATTCCTCACGACTGTCATAAATAAGCAGAAAATCCCGAGTTGTCACTCATTCGAAATGTATGTAAAGTGAATTTAATGCACTTTCTCCTCATTTATTTATTCTGCAATAAAATATTGTTTTGCTAATGTCTTGTATGAGTGTTGGTGTAAGCTGACACTAATTTAGGGGCAGTGGTGGCCCCTAATTTTGCCGGTTCAAATCCCGATCTGCCAAGGTGCCACTGAGCAAAGCACTGCTCCCACTGCTCCCCGGGCGCCTTTCATGGCTGCCCACTGCTCACAGAGGTTTAAAACAACCCAATAGACCCTATCATGAGCCACGATCACCTGCAACTAAGGAGGATTTTTCATATTTTTCATGACACTGTGCCAGTGTGGATGAGGGTCCAGTGCCAGTCTGAAATGAACCTGGTAGTGAGATCATGCTTTGCCACCTATCATTCCCAACAAGGTCTTACAATTCAATTTAGCAAACTTTTTTGTTACATTTAAAAATTGACAGATGAACAAAGTCAGCGTGCTTACAGAAACCCACAGACAAATCTGGCAGCTACCTGAATGATAAATGGTTGTGTCTCACCAACTCAAGTCGGTTTGCGTGACGAATTGAGGAACCATTGGAAAGTAACGTCTGGGTTACTTACGAACATATTTCTGGGCTGATACTGCTATAAGGGGGCAAATAATAAGGAATAATATAAAATTCTATTAATGCAATTAACAAAAGCTAACATTTGTTTTATTGTTTTTAAGCAGGTCAAATATTGTGAATCATTTAGTGGAATGAAAAAAATGAAACGAAACCACACAGGCTATAAAACGTGTGCCTTTTGAGCATCTGCAGCTCTGGAGGACGTTCTGCGTGACACCTCTGTTCCAATAAACACCATCCATGCCAACGGACGAAGTCATAGAGGCACAACGAGGGCCACAGCCCCTGAAACCCTTTCTTCTTACACCTACTGGGTTTTCTTCAGCACCTGCTGCTGCTGCCAGACGATGGGATCTTTGGCGATCAGGGAACCCAAATAGGTGCATGACCGGCGAGCTGCCGAGGCTTCATGGGGGACCTGGGCGTTAAATGTTTTTCTTCCAGGTGAAGTGCAGCTTGGCCCAAGGCAAGGTCCAGGAAAGCTTCTAACACGTCGCTCAACTACAATCTGGCTGCACTGATCTTCGGGTTTTATTTTGTGGCCTTTGGTTATATATGACTCTTACCTGCAAAATTCAAGACCTTGCCAGTGACACCGGACATCGAGGTCACTGAATTAACACTGCCACTGTGTCTCATGTTATAAATCATTTTTATAATATTATAATTTTTTTTGCCTGTCACGCACTGGCTGTATTATAAATATGCATCAACCTTTGATCTGTATCAGTAGCATGAGCAGAGTAAATCTATGCTTAACAGTGTGGCGAACCTTGAAGCTGAGGCATCTGTATTTCTGTTCAGTTTTTCTTCTCCAGGGGTTGCGAGCAGGTGGCAAAAGTGTCCCTGCTAGATGACTGTTGACTGTGTTCATTCAAAGTTTTACATGAGTGGAAATAAAACTTTTTTTTAATTGTCTGCATGTCATTGTAATTTGCCTGTGCAAAAAAAAACAGATTAATGCTTGAGATTCACCAAGTGTTTCAATGAGGGGAAAAAACACAAACCCACAGTGACATTTCCACACCAGACATTTGGAAGCGAAATTGTGTCATGTCATGTTGTGGTCTGTGGTCTCTCTGGTCATGAGCATTAACTTCTCACTTTCTTATTGTCGAACTTGTGTACAGAATCAACAACAGAGTGAATAAAAAGATTGTATTCATAGTTGGGGGTCCTAGTGAACCCGGAATTGATCTCTTCATCAATGGTAACTTGAAAGCACATTGTAAGTCGCTCTGGATAAGGGCGTCTGCCAAATGCCGTAAATGTAAATGAATGAGCTGGAGCTGCTTTGGAGCTGCTGGCCAGTCAAATGAGATACATTTTCTTAATTTCTGCACAGAGCTGTTTTTGCTTTTTTTTTTTTTGCCTTGATGGACTTTCTCTCCTCTTCCTGAGTGGGCGAGTTGAAATGTCCTGTGCTTGCTGTGTCACCAGCGTGTGGCCATCATCAGGCTTATTGAGTTTTAATTTACATTTACGGCACTTATCCACAGCGACCTAAAATGAGTGGTTACAGGGACAGACCCCCTGGAGACACTCAGGGTTAAGAGTCTTGCTCAGGTAGTAAGTGGGCTTTTGAACCTGGGTCTGGTCTAGATGTAAAAGTGCTTGAAACATCAGTTTTGATACATTATGTTGTTAATATTAACCAACATTTTTTCACCAAATCTTATATTTTATTACTTACCCTTGCTTTGAACAATCATTTGGTCGACCTGTCATAATGTCAATATTTCTCTGTATGACATAATTCAGAGAAATATAATGACTGTCTTGCACTGGTGCTCTTTGAAGATCGCCAGCTCTGTTCGAATGAAAAACACAACCTTAAAAACATTGCAGAGGGCGTTCAACAGACAATCCTGAAGCCCTTAGAAGAAAAAGAACAACAACAATCGTGAAAACACATTGATGATCTTGAGGGGTGATAGAAGGCAGATCTGGTTGCCATACCTCTATCAACATGTGTGTGCCATCATACAACACAGTTCGGGAATTCACTGGAGTTCACAACCTTTAACAGAACTGTTCATATAGATTGACCAGAATCCAAAGCATGGTCACGACCACCAGAGCCCATCCCAGGACGGGCACCGGGATGTTATTTCAATAAAACATACAAAAAATACTTAGTCCTTAGAACATATGAGTACATCATATACCGTTGAGAGAACTAGAAGTAGATGTCTGGATGAACCCATTCATTCGTCCATTGGGGTAATCTCAGCTCCGGCCGCTTCTTCATCCTGCCCAGTAGGTGGCGGTATCAAATCTCGTGAGTCCGTCAACTGACGAAAGCGAGATCGGCGAAGAACGTTTTCATCGGTGACCCGGGCAGAAACGCTACACAACATTAGCTCCTAAATATTAATACGCGAAAAACATTGCGAGTTTTCGGATACATAATGACTCTAAGCGGCGTCGCGTAGCCCGTTCTCCGCACGTCTCCCGCCCGCTTCTTAGATGTAAGTTACAAATGCATGCAGACGAAAGTAAACGTTCCCCCCTATGCTGTTCTTTGTTAGACGCCGCTGTGAATACAATTTTTACGAAATATATATATATATACAGTACAGGCCAAACGTTTGGACACAATGTGTTTTTCATGACCATTTACATTGGTAGATTCTCACTGAAGGCATCAAAACTATGAAAGAACACACGTGGAGTTATGTACTTAACAAAAAAATGTGAAATAACTGAAAACACGTTCTATATTCTAGTTTCATTGCTCTGATTACTGCTTTGCACACTCTTGGCATTCTCTCGATGAGCTTCAAGAGGTCGTCACCTGAAATGCTTCTCCAACAGTCTTGAAGGAGTTCCCAGAGGTGTTTAGCACTTGTTGGTCCAGCTCACCCCAAACCATCTGGATTGGGTTCAGGTCCGGTGACTGTGGAGGTCAGGTCTCCACTTTTTGTTAAGTACATAACTACACATGTGGTCATGAAAATAAAGAAAACACATTGAATATGAAGGTGTGTCCAAACTTTTGGCCTGTACTGTACACACACACACACACACACACACACACACACACACACACACACATATATATATATATATAATTTTTTTTCTGTCCCTGAATAAACAGATGCAAGGTACCTCAGTGGCCAAGTCTCTCTGAGTCAGCATTGGCAGCACCATTTCCAGGACCTAAGACGGGTTTAACAGTTAAGTGATGGTTCATTCTGTTCATTTTCATTTCATTTCGAGCACCTTGTCTCTTCTTTGAGTTGGATCTGTGTGTTGGATTTGGGTGACATCAGGTAGACTTGACAGAATCACGATTTTACTCTTCTCCACGGTTTGTCGACAAAACAGTGTAACTGTATTCAGAGAACCCAGACTTGAATCTAATTGATCATTTCTGGTGAGATCTTAAGAGAGATTTTAAAAAGAGCTTGAGAGGTGCTGCAAAGAGGAACTGGCCAAGGATAGGTGTGCCAAGCTTGTGTCATCATATTCAAAAAGACTTGAGGCATTGACAAAGTACTGAGCAAAATCTTTTACTTAATATATTTTTAATAAATAAAAAAATATTATTATTTTCTAAAGGTCCCCTATCATGAAAATTCCACTTTGTGAGATTATTTATTAATATGAGTTCCCCTAGCCTGTCTATGGTCCTGCTATTTCGGCTTCCACACGTGCAAAGCATTGCAGTTGTATGGTGGAAAATGAGCATGCAAGGAAACAATGGATTATTGTTCTTTTTTTTCTGCGCCAAACGTTGTGTTTGTTGAATGGTGTTGATGACATCATTTGCGCGAATGCCCCCTCAACTATAGGCCGCTCTCCTCCTCGTCCCGCCTCTCTCCTCCTCATTGGCATTTAAAGCTACTCATTGTGGGACTGGATCAAAATGGTTGTAATTCTGCACCAAGGCTGGATTTCGGAAAAAGAGACTTCAGATACAGTATTAGGGGAACAATAAGACCGATATAAAAGCAAAAATCGCATGTCAGGTGACCTTTAATAAATTTGCCACGTTCACGTTCTGAAGAAAAAAGGCATTCAATCGATTTTGGATTTTCCATGTGGAAAAAATGTAATACTTAAAAAAAACTGTTAATACTTTCCAGGTGCTCTCTATATCATATTGTGTGTATCATATTTTTATTTGCTGTTGTGTTGTTTTGTACACTGTTGATATACACAAAATTAGTTAATTACTTCATTTATTAGTTTGTATTGCTTACTTATCCAGTAACCAGTTAAAAGGATTAATTTGTTCAAACAAATGTCTGAAACTCTTAAATGGGCCTTAATTATCTTCTTGTTGAAACAGTGGCCTTCAGGCGGGATTGCAGCATCAGGGAGGCGTATGAGGAGATCTTTTCTGCGAGAGCGGTAAGTGTGGCACCATTAGAATCAGTGCATCAGTCAGCTCCCTTCTGAACATGTGAACTGGGCCTGCTGCAATTGGTCGAAAACCAAGACATCACAGTGTTTTGAGATCCGTCTTGTATTTCAGGTTCCGTATCAGCGAACTGTGAGGTTTGTGGGCAGACGGCCTGCCTTTTCGCAGCCAGAGGAAGACTATGATAGAGAAGGCGAGTACGATGGCCAGCGCTACAGTGGCCCTCGAGGTTACCGTGGGGATGACCAGAGAGCTTTCCATGGTGACGGTGTGCATTTTGAGAACGAGCTGAGAAAAGGCCCTCCTTACAGACGGGTAAACCTCAGCAATCACGCTTCTAGTTTTTTGGGGGGGTTGTATAACGTGCCTTGATGTCGCGTCGAAGTGGAAAGAAAGCTGTTGTTCATAACGACTCATTATACAGTGTCTTGTGCATATGGGACTGTGGTGGCTTAGGAAGGAAGCAGACTCGTAATTGAAAGGTTGCGAGTTTAAATCCCGAACCGCCAAAGTGCCACTGAGGTCCCGTTGGTCAAGGTACCGTCCCCACACACTGCTCCCTGGGCGCCTGTCATGGCTGCCCGCTGCTCACAAAAAAAAAGAGCGATGGGTTAAATGCCGAGCACCGCACGCTGTGTTTGCTGTGCATCACAATGACAAAAACAATCCCTTTCATTTTCATTTACATACTCACAGTTAGCAGGCATGACAGGATTACTGAAAAAGTGAATATTACGCGGTATTATCATGACAATTGGTCTTCCTGTTTCAATCTCCAACTTGATGCCATACATTTCATAATGGTCCTCCACACCGCTGCCTTTCAGGGGTCGTGGTCAGTGTTAGATGAATTTCAGTTTATTTGGATTTGAGCTACAGGTTTGCATGTCCTTGCAGGAGGAGCAGTATCCGTATTACCGGGGACCCAGAGAAGGCTCTCAGTCTACACGTCATGTTGAATTCAGGTAAACGTCCTGTAAAAAAGGCCATCTGTCATACAAGTCATGAATCCCTCTGCCTTCAGTGACCAAGCCAGTAGAACATTTTGGTGCTGTGATTTAAAAAAAAAAAGTGGGCTTGTTCCAGTGGGCAGGCATTCAGATCTCTGCATGGGTCCACTGTTTTGATGCCAGGCCCGGAAAGCTCGGCTCAGACAAGAGCTCCTTCAGCCGACACACAGGGCCTGGGCCCAAGCATAGCACTGCGTGGGTGGGGTAACCCCTGCAAAATCAAGTTTCTGGAAATTACTCTTGGCAGATCTGAGGTGTTTAACTTGTATTTAAAGGTCTTGTTAAGAAATTAACTGCAAACTTTAGTGGAAATGCAGTTAATTCACTTAAATTATGTAATTTTTTTGCATCAAAGCATGGTTATATTTTGTTTTATCGGTCTGAAGTTGCCCAATATTGTTATTATGACAACCATATTGTCTCCAATTTTAATATAATCTGCAATTATCCCAAATTGCACAAAGACCTGAATACCAAACAGTTGCAATCAATCACTGTTATTAGAGAGTTATTACTGTGTTCAGAAATGTTTATTTCTGTTTGACTTTGTTAATATAGAACCTTATGTTCTTTATTGTGCAAGTCTCAAAATAAATAAAATAATTGGCTTAATTAGGGCCTTTGGGCAATTTCTTGTAAATAAGAAATATCTACTTCTATTTGTTTTTATTCATTATTTATTTAGTTTTATTCAATATCATAGTCTTGCCCTCTGGATAATGCTGCATGTGCAGAGGTGGGTAGTAACGAGTTACATTTACTCCGTTACATGTTCTTGCGTAACTTTTTATAAAAAAAAAGTACTTCTAAGAGTAGGTTTACAATGCCATACATTTGACTTTTACTTGACTAAATTTGTGAATAAGAAATTCTACTCTGTAGTGAGGGCCATTTCTCTGCATTGGGCAACACTCAACTCGTTATATTTTTAAACCATTTTTGTGCTCTATTTTTGCCGAGCAAAGCAACGTCCCCACACTCGGCTCCCCGGGTGCCTTTCATGGCACATTAGCATTATTTTTAACTGTTTTATTTAATATATGCTAACATAAATAATTAGCATATATAAGACAGATAGTCCATTAATTACTACCAAATTATTTTTATTCTTATTATTATAAGGAAATTAGCACATTTGAACCTTCTGATTACGGGGCCACATCCTTAATTGTTACTCATACTTGATTAAAAGTTTTGGCTAATCTTCACACCTCTGTTCATGTGGCAGTCTTAGGAGCAGATTGTTGGTTGAGGGGGCATGTAAAATGCAATTCAGATGTGGCCAGCAGGTGGCGATATAGTTCTTTTTACAAGCCTGTGTGTGAATGGGCTTTGAGTCGCCTCCGCTCCGAGGGCACTTTTTTTATTTAATTTTTTTTAACTCTGTGTGTTCTTTTGTGCGCCGCGTTTCTCTGCTTTACAGAAACCATAAATCACCCTCCGCAGGCCTCTGTCCGCCTCCGAGAGTTTCACTCTCCCCTGAAAGAAAGACTTGTCATCATTTTTCAGGTTAACATGCACAAACAGCCCCCCCTAGTGTGTTGCATCTGGAATAAAAACTAATGCTGGCTTTGACTGATGCTTCAGGAGAGATATATTACTCTGCATTGTCATTGGGAATCACAGTCTTTGGACTGGGCCGACATGAATGTTGGACACTCCGCGCCCCCAGCCTTTTCAGCCTGTCCAGCCAGTCTGGGTCCCCCACCGCCGGCCCGGCCATGCCGATCCCCCTCCTCCACCTCCTTTCCTGAGTCCCGACAGCTCGCGCCGGCCAGGCTGCCGGACAAAGGCCACCACTGTCTGCAACGCGCACAGGCCTCAGCAGGCCTGGCCGGCGAGGGGTAGCGCCCACAAACACACCGATTTTCTCTCTACCTTACACATATTCGGGGGGAATAATTAAGCACGGGTGGATAAGGTGTCTCTACTGTAACGAGGCCACGTTTCGGGGCTCAGACTGACCTTTGAAAGCCAGGCCATGTGTAAGGGCAGCTAAGGAAGCGGATTTGTAACCAGAAGGTTGTGACTGAGGTCCCCTTGAGCAAGATCCCCACACACTGCTGCCCACTGCTCACTAAGGGTGATGCTTAATTGCAGAGTGTTTTGTGTCACCGTGTGCTGTGTATGACAGTGACAAACACTTCACTTTATGCTGTGCTGATGCTACACCTGCCTCTTGTTTTTTTATATATATATTTTTTATTGCAGGGACTACCTTCCTGTCAACCAATTATTATTACTATTATCATTTATTAAAGTTATTATTATTGTGATTGTGACTGAGTGACAGGCTGCCTGTGGAGGTGTGTGTGTGTTTTTTTTTTTTTTTTTTATCAGCAGTTTGCATATATATACGCTTTTCTCAGGAAGCGCAGCGGCACCCTTTGGCTGGCGGTGCTGATTTGGATGTGTGGAGCTACACCCCGGTGCCCCTCCTGCCCCTCTACCCCCTTTCTCCTTCCTCCATCCGTCTATGCACACAGATGCCATGTGTGAAGTCTGACCTTCAGGCTGCACACTCACAAGGGCAATTAAAACCGGCGTATTTCAAATCATTTTTTTTATCTTTTTACTTTGGACAATTGACTATTTTGCATGTAAATTCATAATTGTATTTATTAGGAATTAAATTCAGGAGCTCTTTGTGCCTTTTTGTCATATAGACTTTAAAGAAGATTATTTTACTTGCTGGCACTTGCAGTGTCTGGATTCAGATGGCGGTTTGGAGGGAAGTCACGGGCGCGATAATGCCTCTCTGCAGGAGGTGGCGGTGGCTTCTGGGAGAGACAGGCAGCCTGAAATGGGCTGAGCAGCTGCGTTTGTGGGACCCCCCCCTCCCCACCTCTCATGATGAATCGCAGATAATGAGCTTGCTGGGTGCCCCGTTAAGTGGCTGAGGTGCAACTAGTTGGTAGCCGGTCCCTTCCATCTAACCATCAAAGTCACCTCACCAACCCGCTCCTGCTTTAATGGTTTGCTCTGAGGACGGCTGAAGCCATAATTGCTTGTTTAATGAGGAATTGATTAAAGAGGAAAGACAAAAGTGGGCCGTTAGTAGTATCCAATTATAATGATTGATATTTAACATAAAATTTATTTGGCTTATGTGGCATTGTTTAGAACCTTCGAGATCTGGTTCTGGAAAAGCTTTTCTGAAATTAGGCCCAGATTGGTCTCCCCGACGTCCCCCCCACATGAGTTCAGCAGTTGTCCACCATGCTGAGCATGAATGGCTGCTGATGTTTGCGTTGAGCTGGAGCGCGTGTACAGTGTGTGACCCCGCTCGGTGTGCTTCTCTCTTTTGGGACGCCCCTGCGTTTGATCCTCTCAACAGGACGCACATACCTGGCCTGGCAGCACCTGTCTCCAGACGCTGCAAATAACTCGTCACGCCGCCTCCCTCCATGCTAATGCTGTCCAGAACTGGCGTCCTTTCCCTTATATACTACCGTCGGTGACCCGGGACCCCAAGATGAGTGTGGCGAGGGCACATAACTTTCCACGAGCCGATTAAAAATAATTATGAGTAAATATTGAACCCATGTCCAACAAAGAAATAATGAAAATGAGAATATTCCGGAAGCAAAGTCTGTTTCTTTTTCTGCTGCGATGCTGCGATCATTGAAACTGTGTTATTATCTCCAAAATGCATCTTATAGTAGGTGATTTATCCAATTTGAGAATAGAGTCCTTTTAGAAGCACTTTTCATTACATTTACATTTACAGCATTCATCAGACGCCCTTATCCAGAGCGACTTACAATCAGTAGTTACAGGGACAGTCCCCCCTGTAGCAACTTAGGGTTAAGTGTCTTGCTCGGGGACACAATGGTAGTAAGTGGGATTCGAACCCGGGTCTTCTGGTTCATAGGCGAGTGTGTTACCCACTAGGCTACTACCACCTCATTACCACCTACACCTACTACCACCTCATTAACTGTTGCCAACATTTTTTTTTGTCTTGTGGTTCATAATTTGCTAGCGCTAAAGAACTTTTTTAGTTGTCCCCCTAACTTGGTTCATTTGATTTGAGACGGACCCTTTGTCCAAAACCTGTGGTCTGGTGAGAGTAAAGGGTGCAGGGGGTCAGACTGTGCGTGTGTGGGGGGACTCTGTAATTGGCCGACTTTAGTTAACGGCAGCCAGTGGCTGTTCAACTTCAAAACTTCCCAGGAGTCATTAAAGCGCAAAGCCAGAGCTTTGTTTTGGGCTGCGGCTCCAGGTCAGGCAGGGGTCGCTGAAACCAGGTGCCATTTATTCATTTATACCTCTGCTCTGCTCTAAGGCACGTCGTATAGCAGCAGATACTCGGCCAGTCCAAAGCAGGAGGCATTGCCAGCGCGGACAATTGAAGCGCGCTCTATGACAAAAAATAGCCATTTGACCATTATAGTAGAT
Organism: Denticeps clupeoides; assembly: GCF_900700375.1. NCBI lineage: Eukaryota > Metazoa > Chordata > Actinopteri > Clupeiformes > Denticipitidae > Denticeps > Denticeps clupeoides. The sequence goes on along the minus strand of NC_041723.1, from coordinate 4,425,743 downwards.
GGTGTTTTTTTTTTTTCTCCCTTCATTAATCTGAACACTTCAGTCCAATATTCTCTTACATCTGTTACACTTTCTGTAGGAAACCATAGTGAGCTGGAGAATTGGGATCTCCAAGAAAAGAAATTGTGGATTCCCATTCAGTCGGGACTCATGTGGGTGTTCTAAACTTGGCCTAAGAGGGTCACTGAGAAAGGCTTGATCAGTGTCTGTGTCAGGTTGTCCCCCTCCCCCTGCACCACTCGGGGGTCAGGGAGGGCATTTTTGCGTGGCGGCATTCGCCGGGCTGACAGGCTCCACTGTTGACTTTAAAGGCCATGGGAGCGCCATGAAAATAAGCAGGCTAATTAAAACGTATGAGTGAAATGTGGAGGTCTCTTTTCTGTTGGCCCTTAACCAAGCTGTAGGCCATCGATGGCGAGATGATGGCAGCACTATTACAGGCTTGTAATATAGGTCTGCCAACCCAGGAAATATTCATGGGGTTCTTGGTAGTAGCCTAGTGGGTAACACACTCGCCTATGAACCAGAAGACCCGGGTTCGAATCCCACTTACTGCCATCGTGTCCCTGAGCAAGACACTTAACCCTAAGTTGCTCCAGGGAGACTGTCCCTGTAAATACTGATTGTAAGTCGCTCTGGATAAGGGCGTCTGATAAATGCTGTAAATGTAAATGTCATAATGGAGTTTATATTATACTTTTGATTGAAATGGAAGTTGGCTTGGTGTGGGATCCAAAAAAAAATTGCAGTATAATGTAAAACTTTGGTAATAAATTATCAATAACAAACTACTACTTGAATCTTCTACATTGGGGGATTGAGAGATCATTTTTATTTTAGACAACTTTACCAAATTATTACTGTAATCCAATTAGTATTTTTTCCTATGTTGCTTGGCACGCATCTTGCAGCAAATTAACACAGATAATATTTTCTGTAGGAACAGCAACCGACCTGCAACTAGCCAGCCCAATATCCGAGGTCAGAAGTTACCGCCACCCAGGTTGATGTCCAGCACTATGCCCAATGGAGGGGACGACACACTAATGCAGGCCATCCTGAACCTGGATCGAGCGTATGATGCATTCTGCAGTGTAGACTTAGTTTAAATATGTTCATGTTTTTACTATTTGAACACACACTTTAATGCACCTTAACAATGAATCAGTTTTTTTAAATGTGAACATTGCTTGAGAATTGAGAGTAAAGATATTGTTCCTAGAAGCGACATTCAATAAAGTCTAAAATATATTTCCAATAAAACATATCTCCATAATGCAATAATTGAAATTCATCATGCATTATGAGGCATCATGCATAAGGAAGCGGCCCCGTAATCAGAAGGTTGCCGGTTCGAATCACGATCAGCCATGCAAAGCATTGTCTCCCTGGCGCCTGTCATGGCTGCCTGCTGCTCTCTAAGGGTGAGGTTTAAATGCAGAGGACACATTTCGTTGTCTCACCATGTGCTGTGCTGCAGTGCATCACAATGACAATCACTTCACTTTCACTTTTTCATTATATAGTGCATTAATGCAGTTGAAAGAGCTGAGCATACACCCAGACACCTTATGCCGCTGTTCTTTGTCCCCTCCACAAGAGATGAACACGAGGGACTGAGGCGAAAAGGACCTTTAACCCCGATGCGCGAGCGCTCACCAGTGAAGCGGGACGTTGCCGCCTCACGCCACACCCGCTCTGGTTCCAGCACTAGCAGCAGGAGCTACTCGCCTGATCGCAGTAAAAGCTACCCCAACCAGGGTCAGCCCAGGAAGAGTAGGTGCCCAAGCCACAGCAATTGGTGGCGATTACATTTTCACACACACACACATATTATATGACTATAACCACTTCTATATAGTAAAAAATGTAGATCAATGTTAATGTTATTTTACGGGATAGGTATACAAAAAATTCTTTATGACTAATATACATCCCAATAGCACAGTTTTGAATCATAAAGGTAGAGATCTTTTTTTTAATGTACATACTTCAGGCAGGCATTTGAAGAGTGTTTATTTTTTGTTTCAAACTTTAATTTGATTTCTATCTTTTTTTTTTTTTGAGGGTTCGAGGATCCTTACTGTCCAGAAAGAGAGTCTGGTAAGTGCATTAGAAAGAGCCCATTAATGTAAACATAGTGACTTTTACCAGTTCCAGTATACAGAATCTCTCATGTCCTCTATAAAGAGGATGAACTGAGCTCTTCCGTCACTGAAAATAAATGTGTTTCAGCTTTTATCGCCACATTCTCATGCAGCAGCACTTTGTTTGCCTGCACTTATTAGATTTCCTACTGGAGTTATGGCCACAGTTCCATGCTCTGAATTGAACTGAATCCCAGCGTGAGAGGGATTGGTCCTGACGGAGCCTCACCTCGCTCTCCCCCGACTCTTGGGCCGGCTCCGACCGCTTTGAGCCCTGCGGCTCAGCGGGGCCGGTCACGGCCTCGGAAACCCGAGAGACCATGACTAATCGGAGCACTTCGCCGCGACCAGGGCCTGACGAAGGCTCCGTCAGCCTGTTTTTTGAAGGAGGTCAGGCTTTTTGATGGAAACTGTCTGCGTGTGGATAGACAGTCAGAACCTTTTTCTAGTACCCAGCGCTTCCTTTGTTTCTTAAATACAAAAAAAAAACACACTATGACCATTTACCACACATAGAATTGACATCTGTTTCAGATGTCCAGGTGTGAATGAGACCAGGCTACGCTGGAACACGTTTAGATGTTAATTACACACGCCGAGCCGTGGCGGAGTCTCAGCATATGATTCAAGATCTGACCTTTGCTGCAAGTCAGAAATCAGCAGGAGCTGACAGATGCCCTCTTAACGTAGAAAACGTTTTCCTGATGTCAAAACCTGTGAGTTCAGGATGGGCTCATTAAACCCCAGCTCTGATTTTCATTACCAGCTAGATTATTGCCGGCACTATCTTTCATCATGGAAGCTACATTTGAAGTCTCAAAAGTCTCTTTTATCTTCTCACTAAATCTTAAAAACCGTAGTGAATGCCATAGTGAAGTTGAATGGGATTGCATGTAGATAATTTTTTTAAATGAGCTATTTTGATGAAAATAAGCCTGAATTATTCTCAGCTTTTTAGCCATCCTGCACTTTATGTGACTGCAAGGGGGTTCCTCTCCTCCTCTCATCTCCCCCACCTCACGTTTGGGCTGCCGGTTCCACCTTCGTTTGAAGCCTCAATAAAACTGCCAGCAAACAGACGCCGTTTTTTTTTCCTTGCTCGGCTGTTGTGCTAATTAACCTCTACATCAAAGCATACAAAGAGCATCCCGGGCCATAAGGAATGCATGGATATGTATGTTCTGGCATTCTGGGTAATCTCTCTCTCTGCCTCCTTGACTTTCTTTCCTCTGGCATTTCATAAAGGAAGACAGACCCAGATTAGGAGGTCTGGACATCTTGTTATTATTATTTTTTATTATTATTATTTTCCCAGGCGTCGTAAAATATTAGTATTCATGTGGACAAATTCACTCTGATTATGTAAGGCAGGAATTGTTGCAGCAGAAATGCCCCAATTTCCAGATGTTTTTTTGGTGGTACAGTGGTAATCCTGATCCATGTGTCCTGCTCTTTTGTTTTCCGTGAAGGGGGGTGCATATGGCCCTTTAAGGCTGCCTGTAGGGCATCACGGTTTTTGGCTCCAACATGACAGACCTGGCACACTGGGTGTGAGAACACCACCTCCACACGTGCACAAACACATGGCACCACACACCAGCTGCTATGTATCTGCACAAGACCAGTGTATGACAAGACTTCATAAGGCACAGCAAAGGGGATCATTAAAGTGACGTTTATTCTGGAACTTATTTGTTCATAATAGGGCTGGGAATAACAAAGTATCACAAGATACAATAATATATCCATACATTATTGTGAGCTTGATATCATAGTAACTGGAAAACATCTAGTGAAAAAGTTATTGTCATTGTGATACACTTAAGCAGAGTACACAGTAACACAATGAAATGTGTTCTTTGCTTATAACCATTAGTGATGAAGGGTATCCTAGTGGGTAACAGGTTCAAATCCCACTTACTTCTGACCTCTGACAGTTAACCCTAAATTGCTCCAGGGGGGGACTGTCTCTGTAACTACTGATTGTAAGTCGCTCTGGATAAGTGTAAATGTAAATGTTGTGAGCAGTGGGCAGCCATGACAGGTGCCTGAGGAGCAGTATGTGGGGACTGTGCTTTACTCAGTGGTACCTCAGTGGCACCTTGGCGGATCGGGATTCTTGCAATACAAATCTTGCAATACAGCCTCTCCTTTGTACGATGCAGTTGTCTTGTCTCCTTGACAGAAAAGCAGCCCCACAGCATGGTGTTTCTTTTCCCATGCTTCACAGTTGGGATGGTGTGTAGTAGCCTGTGGGGTGGTAGTAGCCTAGTGGGTAACACACTCGCCTATGAACCAGAAGACCCAGGTTCAAATCCCACTTTCTACCATTGTGTCCCTGAGCAAGACACTTAACCCTAAGTTTCTCCAGGGGGGGGGACTGTCCCTGTAACTACTGACTGTAAGTCGCTCTGGTTAAGGGTGTCTGATAAATGCTCTAAATTAAATGTAAATGTGTTCATACCAAAAAATTCTATTTTAGTTTCATCTGACCACATGACCATCTCCCATGCCTCCTCTTGATCTTCCAGATTGTCTTTGGTTAACTCCGGGCAGGCCTGGACATTTGTCGTCTTGAGCAGGGTGACCTGCAGGATTTTAGTCCATGACGGCGTAGTGTGTAACTAATTTGACAAATTTGAGACTGTGGCCTCAGCTCTCTTCAGGTCATTGACCAGGTCGTCCTGTGTTGTTCTGGGCTGAATCCTCACTGTTCTTGTGATCATTGACACCCCACCAGGCGCATGGATTGACAGTCATCTTGAGTTTCTTCCTTTTCTTAAAAATTGCGCGAAACAGTTGTTGCTTTTCATGAAACTGTTTACCTTGTGCAGGTTTACAGTTTACAATTAATACAGATAATCAGTGGAGAATAGGAGGGCTTTTAAAGATGAACTAACAGCTCTGTGAGAGCCATTATTCAAAAACGTATTTTATGCAATACAATGCAACGTCATTATTTTGTGATTTTATGGATTTTGAGTTGTGGTGTTGAGGTGTATCTATGATGAAACTTACATACATTCTTTGTAAGTGAGAACAATAGACAAGATGGAAAATAGTTTTCCACACTGTATATATGGATTTTCCCCCCCAGCCCTAGTACATAATAAAAACTACAATTTCTAATACAGTATTTTAGTAGTGTATTAGACATGTTTGGGTAACTTCCTTCAGTCATCTCCAATCATTTATTCATTTTCACATGAAATCTACAACTCATGACCATATCCTGCTGTGCATCTGTCTGCATTATTTGCATTATTTATTTCTGTTTAGCTATCCAGCCTCCAGTGTTCCTCAAGGCTGTCAGCATTGGTATTAAACATGCACACACACACAAACAAACTTATGTACAGATGTGGGCACCAATACCATGAAAGCTGCTCACCCTTAGCAGATCGGAGCTCCTAGTCCCCAAATATCCCCTAAACATTTAACAAATGGACATAACAAGACAAAGAGTATCCACATAGCTCTGTTTTTTCCCTCTCTTCATCTGGTTAGTATCCAAATTCAACTTCCATGGTCAGATTTGATCTTGCTTGTTTTTCAGCCATTGTCTGCTGAAGATGGAAATTAAGGGCGAGTCTCTGTTCTAGAACAGTTCGGAACCCCTGTCATCTAAAATAGTGATGCTCGGCGCTAAATCAAGGACTTTCTCTCCTGGAATGTCCCTGTCGGCGACTGACTGTTTTTAGCCATGGAAGTGTGTCACGTTTTTGTGCTGCAACAGGGTTTGTTAAAGTGAAAGATGAACATGCCTTGATAGTTATTGCAGGTTTTAAAGTTTTTTTTACTTTAATGTCGCCAAAAAATACAGTTAGGCTCTTATTAAACTCTATACACAGGAGTGTTGGAGTGCATTATTAGTTATAGGACAGTTATAAGTCAGAAAATAAATGTTACAACAATGCAAAGCTAGCTAATATTAAGTAATACAACAAGAACACTAACTTTTCATTTAAAAGCACAGTAGTGGTTTTCAAGCCATTCCTTGTTTGGTGAGATTTGGTTGATCTGGTCAGCAGCTCAAAAATTTGAAAAAGGTGCATTGATGTTCCGTTCCGCAAATAATGGACATGGAATGGCTGCCATAGGAATAGAAAGAGCTTTATGTATGTTTGGCCATATCGTTGGTTATAAAACACCAACAATCCATCAACCCAGAACATGATCAAGGATCACAAAGTAGTACTGATGTAAATGCTGTCCTCCTTCACCCTGCTGTGAAGGGGATCTGTTTTCGTGTCAAATTGCAGATGACAGAGTGGTGGAGGGGACATTGGCCGCGGTGGTTGCCTGTTTGTCTGTTATTGCAGGAAAACCGTCGCTTTGCCAGCAGCATGACTGATTTTGTTTGTGTTGTCTCAGCAGTCTGCAGTCCATCTTTGGGGTAACTTAAGGCAGCGTGTCAATGCTGAAAGATTTGAATTGGCGATGACTGGTTGGTGGAGTTCTTCTAAAACACACATTTTTGGGACTTCCTCTCATTCGTTTTTTAACTACAAAGCCTTTCTTTGAGTTTCGGATGTTCAGCTCCAGCTTCCACACCGCAAAAAGCGAAATCTATGCTGAAATATCTTAAATAAGGGCATGCATATGCTTATTAGGTTTGTAAAAAGCCAGAACAAAAATATAACTCCATGTTGATGCTGAATTGAAAAATTCTTAAATTCTTAGATACAAGTCCCATTGCCTACATACAAGTCCCATTGAGATTCTGTCCATTTAAGGAAATGTTTTTGTGTTTTTTTTTTAACAAATGAGTACATGGCTTTTGGGCAGAGTGTGTTTTTCATTTAATTTTGGTTTGAATCTCCCACCATGGGAGTTTTCCAGTTTGGCTTGTTGTGTTTTCTAGAGAAATTTGGCCCTGCAGAGATTTTAATATTTAATCCAACATTAGCAACAGCATAACAATTCCTCTTCCCGGAGGGCCATATGAAAACAGTTACGTGTCTTCTTTCTGCTCACATAACACTTTTTATGGGATCTCAATCCATCCAGCCAATAGTACGTGCCTGTCAAAATGTCTCAGTGCTCTCTGTGCAGCCGGTAAAATCCTGGTTATTATTTTCAATATCTATGTTTATAGTGGTTTGTTGTAAATATGTGTCATTTTGCATTATGTGTGTGTGATTTCTCTGTTTTCCTCTTGTTGATCTTGGAAGACATGGAGAGACCTTCTTCTTATAAAGCAAGTGCGTCTTGTGACTCTTCACCACACAGCTCAGTCTCAGCCTCCAAGGTGAGATACTGTTCAGCCTCTTCAGTTTTTACTTCTACCTCTCGCACATTAAAAATCACCTTAAAAATTCTCTGTCCTTTCTCAAACCTTTTAATGTGGCACTGTGAACAGTGGAAATTGTTCGTTTTTAATAGTCACAATAAAAATATACTCACATACTATTTATTTATTAATAAATAAATAGATTAAAAATGAACAAAACAATTTAAGTAATGTATTTTAATGTTTCTGAGCCTAACTCAAAAAAGCACTCCTCACTTCTCAGAAGTCAAAATTATATGCACATTGTGCAATTAGATAATTATAAAAACAGAGAGCGAAACAAAGACCCAGCCATTCTTATAGTTCACTACTTCAACATAATTGTTTGACAGTGGCAATTAAAATATTCATATTACGTTTGAACAACTTTACTCCCCTCTCATAAAAATTCAGAAAAAAAACTACTTTATAATTGAATAATTCGAGCTGAACGAACTTCTTTTGCCTGAGCCCTAGATTGGATGGGTGCAAACTGATTCCAGACTATAAAAATATGGTGCTACCATCTCAAGCAATGATTCTAATTCTCAGGCTGGAGAACAAAATATTATAAAAAGAGATCAAAGGAACATGGAATAAAATGTTCCAGTACAGGATCATTCTGAAGAATGCTTCAATCTGCACAATCAGCATTGGAGCAGCCTGAAGCAGTGAGTGGGCAGCGAGAGATGAGCCAGAGCCACAGTTCAGATAAACCGAAATAGCAATTTCTTCGTTTCCAGGAAGATTTAGAAAGCCTTTTGAATTTGTGGGTGGAGCACATTGCAACAAAGTAGTCATGGCCACTGCACCGACCCACAGGTTTCTGTTGTTGTACGTTCTAATTGCACTACTGGCAGTATGCACTTCAAATTGTAATATATAAGTCTTTATATTAAACATGTCAATGTACATTTTTAACAGGAGGATCAGGACAGCATCGCTAAGGAACGTCCCAGCAAGGTCTTGGATGACTACCCAGAACGACGAGCTCAAGCTATCGCTGCCAAAGCCCTGGAGATTGAGAAGGTTCGGAGAGTTGCCGCCATCCCAGCGTATACTAATGCGTCTCTCCATCAGCTCGCTGTGCGGTCGGCGTGTGGGAACGAACGGCAGGAAGTGGTGTAATGCCTGCCGCCTTATCGCTCTCTGGTTACAGTGTTGGACCGCTGCCCTGAAGAAACTCATAAGCACCTCTCTAATGGAGTGGCCAGATGGGCCGGGGTTCCGAGACGGCTGCTGGATCAGTGGCGCGGGCGTGTTTCTGCTTACTGCGCCTACTGGGTTCAAGTGGGAGCACTTTTCAATGAGTCCGTCCTCCGCTCCTGTTAAACTGGAGTAAGAATTTGCCTGAAGGCCTCTGCCAGGCCACCCATGCTCTGGCACACCCTCACACACAACCACACGCACAGACACAGCAAGTTAAATGCTGGCTCTGGTTATACCCTTTGTGTGGCCCTATTTGACGTGGATCATTTAAATGAGGGGAAGGCGAACTCTTTACACCCCGATCCCACAGGCCGTGTTCTCATATCATATCCAGGACACACTCTGCTCTCAGAACAGTCAGTCGTGGGGAATTATGGGGGGTCAGATTCTTTTCCAGTGCACAAAGTCACCTGCAAAACCAACCCATGAGTAGAATAGTCTGGCAAATAATGACTACGGGTACACAGGTTTCTATGGGAGTAGTGAGAGGTGGAAACCAAACTACAACATTGTTCATTGTTCTGCCTCCTGTGACGGAGTGGTCTGAGGGCATGAGGGCACACGGCAGATTCTGACATCTGCCCCACCTCTGCCCTGGCGGCGCGAGGTGTCCGCACTTGGCACGTCGGTTACAGCTCATTTAGTGCCCGTAAAGCCCTGCCAGACGGCAACCAGCCAGGAAATGTAAGGGCTGGACGCGGCAGCTGAGCGGTGCTGAGGTCCAGACATCTCTGTCCCTCTTCAGCCAGTCTCTTCTTGGGTGCTCATGTTTGAGCCCCACCCTTCACGCAGTTGCTCTACTGTGGCCATTAGGAGGTGCAGTTAATGGTCCGGCAGGCAGCTGTGGTAATTTCAGAACTCCACATTTACATTTTCAGCATTTATCAGACGCCATTATCAAGACTTACAATTGGTAGTTACAGGGACAGTCCCCCTGGAGACACTCAGGGTTAAGTGTCTTGCCTAGGGACACAATGGTAGTAAGTGGGGTTTGAACCTGGGACTTTGTGGTGTTGATCCTGCAGCGCTTTAATGTGGCGCCCTGAACAATGGAAACGTAAAATGTACTGAATTCGGCAGAATGCCATAGAACCCCTCCCTGCTCTGAGACTCGGCGTCGACCTCAAATCCCATCAAGTGCGTAGAACAATCGAGACCGGCCTGTAAATGTCACGTGAAGAATGCATTAGACTGTTTTTTTTTCCCTGAAGTTTGAAGTTTATCATGTTCTTTAAAGGTGACCTGAAGGATTCTGGTGACGTATTCATGTCTCTGTGATGTTCCACTCTCTATTACAGCTCTAGATTTCAGGAAGTGCCTGATTGTCAGACATCTCGCCTATTTCCTCTTTCCATGGTTGACATGAGTTAATTCCTATTGAGGCCTCATATGAGCGAGCACACAGACACACACACACACACAGTCCTCCATGCAGCCACAAAGATAAGTGCATGGTCTACAGACTTCTGGATGCTTTTGTTTACCCCCCTGCACCTTTAAATGCGATGGTGTTGAGGACTGGCCTAAATGCTGCTGTTTGTGAATGGAAATAAATAATCTGGTGACGCGAGTTGCTGGGAGTGATTACCGACGTCCCCCATTCATCATTTCAATCAGCCTGGCCACAACGCAGGCGCTCTGGCTATTAGCCCTGCTATTGAGAGGTCCGCTTTGCAGCTCGAGTGATTAAATGCCCCTTTTAATACCTCCTAATGTGTCCCAGCTTCGTACTAATCACCCCTACTTCCCCTGCTACCACAGCACCCCGCGCTGACTGTTAGCCGTATTTATAATCCTTTACAGACCATTTATTCTCCACGTATGCCCGTGGTCCCCTGTCTGTACCGGTGTGGGCCCGTCACGCCTGCCCCTCCTTGTGTGGCCCTCTGCTATTGGGCCCAGAAATCAGTCCCCAGCTCCCTTGGCTGGGGAGCCGACCGGGCGCAGGGCCCCGCCTTGCAAAACAAAGAGCGCACACGGGTCAAACGCAGCCTTCCTGTTTTGGTGAGCGCAGCCAGAGCCGCTCCGACAGCCCGTCGCTCGTTCGATGGAGGACCTTCGCAGGACTTTTGTAAATGCCGCATCTATAAATAGGCACAGTCGAGGGCGAGGCACTTCCCATTCTCCCATTTTCTTTTCTTTTTTGTGGGGCCGGTGACATGCAGTTTGCGGGGACATCAGGTACTGAGGTTTGCTGTTGGCCGGTCTGCCCCCACTGGCCTGTCGCTTTACGAACAACAAAGTTCGGAGTGGCCAGAGTCAAGCTTCCACCACGTAACGGCGTCGAGCCGAACGGTCGGTGGCAGAAAGGTGTTACGTGGCCAGTTTGGCCGAGTAGACGTTAGCATCGTTTGGAATTTGAGACAGCGAGATCTGGTCTTTGTAAGCCATTTAAGAAAGAAAGAAAGTGAAGTGATTGTCACTTGTGATACACAGCAGCACAGCACACGGTGCACACAGTGAAACTTGTCCTCTGCATTTAACCCATCACCCTGAGTGAGCAGTGGGCAGCCATGACAGGCGCAAGGGGAGCAGTGTAGTGGGACTTAACCGCTTAACTGCTAGGCCACTACTGCCCCTATTTACTCCTTACTGTTATATACGGTGTGAAAGTAATGAATTGTCTTTGCTGCAGCTTATAAGGGTGTGGGGTGCATCTGCATTCTGAACTGATCCTTTTTTTTTTTTTTTTTTTTACATTTTTAAAAATTAAATCTTCCAAATGTTAGTCGACAGCCCTCTGAAGTGCAGAAGTGTGGTGGCCAGGCGCTCTGTGGCTGTGCAGCAAGTCCGACCGTGTTACAGAGCACCAGCCGTTGTTTTTGGCTGAGAGCTGCTGTTACAGAATTCTATATTTTGGTATGAAAGCTGTTTTTAATTTCAGTTCAGCAAATTGTTTTGCATTTTGGTCTGAATTATGACATTGTTTATTGCACATTAACTGCTGGCTAGAATTTCCTGAATGTTCTGTATTATATTACTGCAAATATGCTGATACAGGCATATATGCCACGATTATGCCGTTTCTACTATTTGTTGTACATGTGGTCGTAGAAAAAGAAAAAAAAAAGCCCCTAAAATAATAATTTTATTGTGGCATTGCATGAGGTGCCAAGAGATTCCCACACCTACCGCATAAGGCTTGTACGAAGCCTTTCATGAAGCTTTGGATCGATGCAGTTTGCATGCGTCAACAATCTGAATAACATACGCATGCATAACGCAGCTTCCAAGTAAGAGCGCTGTTTATAACATTTTAAAAACTGCAATTGTATTGACATGACCTGGGGCAGTGGGGTGGTAGTAGCAGAGTGGGTAACACACTCGCCTATGAACCAGAAGACCCAGGTTCCATTCCTACTAACTACCATTGTGTCCCTGAGCAAGACACTTAACCCTAAGTTGTTCCAGGGGTGGGACTGTCCCTGTAACTACTGATTGTAAGTCGCTCTGGATAAGGGCGTCTGGTAAATGCTGTTAATGTAAATGTACATTAGAAGGTTGCCAGTTCCAATCCCAAAACGCTGAGGTGCCACTGATCAAAGCACCGTCCCCACATACTGCTCCCCGGGCGCCTGTCATGGCCGCCCACTGCTCACCAAGGGTGAGGATAAAAAGCAGAGGACACATTTCGTTGTGTCACCGTGTGCTGTGCTGCAGTGTTTCACAATGACAACCACTTTGCTTTCACGTTTCTGTATATAAATGTTTAGGTGCCGGTTCCTGGGCAAATTCAGAATGTGTCCTGCTGGCGGACGGCGCAAGAGCTGCCTTCTCCGGACGTTGTAGGAGGGGAGCTCCCAAAACGTCCGTTTTTACCAGAAGTCATGCGCCCGCGTCTCTCGCTTGTTTATCTGAACATAGCAACCGCACCAGAAAAGGCCGACGGCTGTTTATTGTGTCAGTCGTCTGTGCAATTTCACTTACCTTGTGTTCCCGCCCGCTGTCCTCCAGCAGCTCCGCTATTTAGGCGGGTGACAGCTGAGGGAGGAGCAGGATAAGAGCTGAAGCTGGAGTCGAGACAGGGCAGGGCAGCGAAAAGAAAAAACACGTTCGATTTGGGGAACCGTTTTACTGCTTGAAATTTTTTTTTTTTTTTTTTTTTTTTTTTTACATCTTTGTCACACAGCCTCTGCTTGTCTTGCCATTGTTCGTAGCGGACTCCGCTGTTGCCTCTCCGCCTCCTTTTCCCCTGACCTTTTCTGGGTATTGAATTACTTGGCCGTTCCCAAAGATCCCCTCAGAGGTTTAACAGCGTGTGCGGCGGCGGAGGACCCCGTCCCCTGGTGAAGCGGCGTCTCATCTGCCCATCTGTCCGAGGGAGACTGCAGCCGCTTCATGCTGAGCCCCCTTCCTGAACCCCGTGCAGGGTGTGATGGGACCTGGCCCCTGCTCTGCTTCCTGTTCCTCTGCGAGCGCGTGGGTGATCTGACGGGCCTCGCGCTCGTGAGGAATTGTTATTGTCGTGCATTTTTGCCTGACACTTGCTGTTTCTTTTGTCCTGATTTGTGTACGGAGCTCCAAGATAAATGCTGAGCTCGCCCCAAGATAAGCAACGCAAGTTGTCTGAATTGGCCCCCCCCCACATCACTCGCCAGGGGAATATTGGATAAAGCTCTGAATTTAGACTTTTCCGCCTATGGAGATAAAAAAAGAGCACAGCCCAGATTCCAAAAATGGCTCCAGGGTCTTAACATGACACACTTCTACCTGCCAGGAAGCCAGGAGCGATTAAACTGCTGCATTGGAGAAGTGGGTCTCCGGCTATAAAAAGACCTTTTCGCGCACAGAAAAGTGCATTCTTCTCATCTTGATGATTTTTATATCAGGACTTGTTAGGATTGTCCTCAGCATGAATTGTCATTGTGAAGCACAGCAAGCACAGCACACAGTGCACACAACAAATTGTATCCTCTTCTTTTAACATATCACCCTTAGTGAACAGTGGGCTGCCATGACAGGCGCCCGCGCAGCAGTGTGTGAGGACGAAAGTCGTAGGCAGTCGGAGGCCCTTGAATTTGAACCCACAAACCCTTTGGTTAGGAGCACGCTTCCTTACTCATTAGGCCACCAATGCCTAGCATTGTAATTTAAAATAAAATTAATTTATGAATGAATTAAAAAAAATGTGCTGCTGTGTTTTAAAATGACAATCACTTCACTTTCACTTTCTTATATATCGATATAGTGGCGTGATGCATAATGTAGCTTCCAAGTAAGAGCCCTGTTTATAAAAGTGCAGTTCTTGTGGATTTAGTAGTGTAAGTTCATTTAAAAAAAATTATTGACATGACCTCTGTGTATATAAATGTGTAGGTATTTAGGTGTGCACTGATTGGATTAGTCAAATATTGCCAATATATAGTAAATCTGGGTAAAAATATGAAGTGTCAGGCTGTTGTGTATTGTGCAGTAATTCAAGCACCTTGAACCTCTGTTTGGCTCCCATCAGCTCTGTGTGCTTCATTAAGTACAGCGGCCCATTCGGGTTTGATCCCTGATGTTCATGAGCCTGTGTGAACTCCAGGCCAGGCCAGGCCTACAGCAAGGATCAAATAGAGGGCCACCTCGCCCTCAGGTGACAGAGTGGCCCCTGGGTTTACACCTGGGAAAGTCTCGCAGAGACTTTCAAAAGGCCCTTTAACGTTCAGGTTTTGTGTGCAGCAGTAAAACAGCAGAGCTGTGTGTGCAGGACTTTAAAGGCATGGTGTGAAATGGTCCAGCCGCTCTGTAACTGGGCTTGGCCCAACACCTTCTCTGTCTTTTATTTATCACCCCCACACACCTGTTGCATGCTGCGCACTCTTTGTTCAAACTGTGGGCTCATTAAATTTACTGCCGAGCACCGGGCGCAGTGGAGGTCAGTGTCACCGGGGGGAGAATGTTTTTTTTTCGCATCCGTCTGAAACATTCCAGTGAAAGGATTTGTGGATGGAGAATGTCACACGTTCAACCAGTGTATCGTCTCAGCCCTCTTTGTTTAATACTTTGCTCAATGATGTTCCTGGTTTTGTGTGAAGTATGCATGATTTTATTGGACATTTTTGTAATTTCGTGGTCAGACTGAGGCTTGATTTTGGCCTTCTGTGTCTGTCCTTTATAGCTATACCGCCAGGATTGTGAGACGTTTGGAATGGTGGTAAAGATGCTGGTCTCCAAGGACCCTGGACTGGAGAAGCAGCTCCAGGCCCCACTAAAGGAGAATCTGAATGAGCTTCGGGAGCGTTGCCTGGAGGGCCTGCGCCAGTTTGTCACAGAGCTGGATGACATGATGCTGCGGCCTGAATCTTCAACCTGATCTTCATCACAGACACACGAAGCATGGCCTCAGTGGTCAGAAGATCATTTCTACGGGTCAATTTGCCATTGACTAAAGGCGTTTTTTGAATGAAGAACTTAATTAAAATTCTTTATTAGTCCAGGACTAATCCATGAATCCATTAATCCATGAATCTTAAATGCGAGGCATGACTCATTATGACAGTCGCTGCCATATCATAGGGTTTTTTCTAGGTGCAGATAACAGTATTGCAAGGTTTACAGTCTTTCTACAGTGTAAATATGATGCATTTTGTCAATGTTTAATACTACGGTAGATGGTTTTGTATAGTTTTTGTTTACATTCTCCTCTTAAATTGAATAAATACTTGAACAGTTTCAGTAATGTCCATTGTCAACTGTTAATTCTTTCCAACTATTTTTGTTATTCTTTTCTAGAGATATTGCATATAGTCTTTCAGCACTGTAACATTTCTCTAATTTTATTTTTGCATATACACAAAAGCCATTTTGAGTGTCACAATATAATTTTATTATCAGGTTCCAGTTTTTTTTTTTTTTAATTTTTAACACATTTATACAGATTAGTATGGATTGTTTTTCTTTTAACAATATACCAATATACTATGCCCCTTAAATAACCCATTTCAGGCCTTTGGATAAAAACATTCAATTTAAAAGAAGCTAATACATGGAAATTGCCTTGGTGCAAAATGATAAGGTTCGGTCAAAATGTTTAATTTTTAATACCCTGATTAACAAAAGCGGAGTTTCTCATGATTGTAGCCAAAACATATAAAAAGCATCTCTTGAAACTCAGGGATATAAAAATATCACTTTTACATCTTAATTTTACATTATGTACACTTAATATTTGCAATGTTAAATAAGTATCACAGTTATTTAAATGCTATTTCATAAATATTTTGTCCTTATCCTCGTACTTGTGTGTTCCTGACGGTACTTCTTTCATGTGGTGCAAACACTGAGGTTTGAAATGTATTTTTAATCTACTGCAATGGTCACTGTAAACATGAATGTCCCAACAAAAGTACATCTGAAAGTCCAAGTTCAACTTCACAACAAGTAATGCAAGTATTAAGAAGCAGGCATTATGATAGTGAAGCAGATAAAATGCTGAGCAATAATAAAATGTGTTTGATAGAAGATTCCTCTGATTCTCCATATCCTAGTTCTATGAAATGATGCAGTTTTTCCCCTTGTGACCCTTCTTCTTTTTGGATTTTGTCCGTTGTCCAAATGCAGGCGGACCTGGGCTGGGTAGCTCATCGCTATAGTAATTGTACCGGGGTTGCCTGGGCTGGGGAATAGGCTGGCCAAGGAAAAAGCCCTCCTCCTCTGACTCGGAGGATGAAGAAGAACAGGTGGAACACCAGTCGTCATCCTCTTCTCCGTAAAGACCCAGGAAGCGCTCCACCGCGGGATTCTGCAGACCGTAGTCCGAAGCGGCATGGCCGTGTGATCGTTGTCCGTATTGCTGAGGATTGGGGACGTGCTTATGACGGTCCTCTCTGAAGTACACACGGGGTCTCTCCTTAGGAGCCAGGTTCAGGGCGTTGTCCGAGCGGGACTTTTGACTCCTGCGTCTGCGGTGCCGGTGGTGACGATGGTGTTGGTGCTGCTCCTGCTCGTCAAAGTGATACGCCCGTCTTCGAGTCCGTTCACTCATTGGGGGCTGACGTACTTTCAGGTCGTTATAGCGCCCGTTGTCGACCACGTCATCTGAGAACTTGACCTGCTGAGGGCGAGATTGGGATCTGGTCCTCCTCAGCACAGGGCAGGTGTGGAGGCTTCGGCCGCTCCTCTGGAAGTGGCACCACCTCCTCCCCTTCTTGCACCTCCTCCCCTGGCCCCTCCTGTTCCAGCTCCAGGCTTTTGAGGGAGTTGGCGCTCCTGTGTAGCATGGATGAATTCAGAGTCCCCATGTTGCTGTTTTTTTCACAGTCCTCCGCCTCCAGCCCCGGGAAGTTTTGCAATGTGTACAGCAGAGGCCGATCTTTACAGTCGCCGTCTACTGATGCGCCTGTAATGTTCAAGGGATTAGAATTAGTTTGAGTTAGCAGGAGTAAGTTGATACCATTACGTAAGGTTGTAGTAAACGGTGAAGATCATCATACCTGTGATATTGGACAGTGCCAAAGAATCCATGGAGTCTCTGACGCTCAGATCGTTCTGCTTCAGTTCGTCAGTAATGCACTCCAGAGAGTCGTCATACCACTGCTTGTCACCACATTTAAAGCCACTGGCGCCGTGCTCCAGGTCCAGCTCCTGGATCTTTCTGCTGCTGGCAGGGCCAGGGTGGCTGCCATAGGCTGAGTCTCCCAACCCATCTTGGGACTGGGCCCAGTACATGTCCACTTGGTACTTTTTACTGGCCAGACTCTGGCTGCCACTGCAGCTACTTGTCTTTGGCTCGTTCTTCATTTTGACTTCTGGCTCAGTCGGCCAGTGCTCTGTTGCTCTGCTCTCTTCTTGATGTCGGAACACTCCATGCTCACCAAACTTCAGCAGTAGCTGTGTCATGTAGTCCTCATGCTCCGCCCATTCCTCGTGGTCCTCAGGTGCCTCCTGCTCCTCCCTGTTTCTCCAAAAGCGGTCATCAGGAATGCTCAACTGGGAAAGCTTGAGAGAAAGTGTGTCCTCTGCGTTGCCTGAGAACCCAGGGAACTTGTAGTTGCTGGCTGGAGAAAACAGCAGTGACTGGCGGCACTGGTCGGCCGAGCGGCTGCTCTTGCCCATCCTCACACTGCGCCGTGACTCACGGGACCTGGCTGACTGGAAGGCGGAGTCAGAGGAGTCCGAAGCGTGAACGTCTTCGCCCAGGCTACAAGCCTTTGAGCAGTAGATCCGGCCCTGCCTTGGAAGGAAGGGGCAGCCTAAAAGTGAGCTCTTACACTGGGCACAGCTGAAGCATGTCTCAGTGGCATGCCAGTGGAGGCCATCATATGTCATCTGGGCATGGTCCACACCTGGAGGACATCAGACAAATGGGTCAAGTGAAAAAGTGATACACAGCAAGCATGGTGCACACAACGAAACATAATCATATAACCAATTTTAAATACACAACCTTTCGGTCCGCTTCATTACCCACTAGGCCACCACCTAAGAAACCCTTAGACACTGATAAGAATAAACCGAGCCTAAGTCTTACCAATATGTTCTCCACATGCCTCGCAGTACTCTGCATAGAGAGACTCGAAGCAGCCGCAGCAGTAGGGTCGGCCGTCCTTCATGATGTACCGCTGCCCTCCCAGAACCGTCTCGCACTCAAAGCAGGAGAAGTGCTTCATGTGCCAGTGTCGGCCCTCTGCCTCCGTGCACTCATCAGCGAAGATGATCTGTGGAAGTGCAGGAAAAGTTATTTGCTGCCTTCAATTTGGCCGAACGTGGGGAAAACAATCGAGAGGTGGCGTCCGCTCACTTCATCACACGCAGAACACCGGGGCTTCAGCAGCTCAGCGTGGTGCCGCCCGCAGTGGATCTTCCCGTCCTGGTAGAAGTAGATGAGATCCACCAGCAGCTCGTGGCAGGTTGAGCATGCAAAGCACGCTGGGTGCCAGCAAATTCCTGGCCCAGCCCTCGAGGCGAACACTGCCATCTCGCCTCCACCGATACCGTCCCCACACTGTAAAAACAGTCGTCACAGAACCACTTCAGAACTGGAATAACCATAACAAGCCGCTACAAATGGTGCCTGCGTGTTTTTGGTCCGTGATCCAGTTTGGTTTGAGAAAATCCCTGACTGCCTACGACTTTCAGGAGCAAAGAAGGAGTTGTCCTTCTGCGGCCTGACAGAATGGCATGCTCCGGATCTTTATGTGACCACGACTGTTGCGAGATGGCATCCACAGCTGCCAGAGGCAGCGCTCGATAATGGGGTGTCGTGTGGCCGCCAAGAAGTGGCCCCAATCCATTCCATGTGTGTAGAACCAATGCAGTGTGTGCGTCATCTACTGTCAGGGGGAGTACTTATTGGTGGCCCCATGTTTCTGGTGTGGTCTGCCCTGTGTGCCACGTGGGGACATGAGAGCTAGAGAAGCAAACTGGCTATCAGACGAAAGGGAAAACACCAAGGCTAGTCAGGACTGGGGGAAGGGTGATGTTTTGACAGGGTTTAATGGCTTCCCCCCAGGCAGTTTGTGAGGACCGAGTGGCACTTCACACAAAGCACAGAGCCAACACTGTGCTGTACTGGGGTTGTGGGATTTCGGGGGGAAAGTTACGCAAATAAGACATGCAAATATACACCGATCTTCAGCGTATAAATGCGACTCAGTCTTATTCCCAAACTTGACTTTCCGGTTCAAATTCCCATGAGGACTGACTGTGAGAGGTACACCTACATGTTCACAGATGGCATGGAGCAGAGTCCTAGGCAGTAGTTTCAGGGTTCCCCTCCCTAGTGCCTCCTTCTTCCTCTGCACGCTGAACATGTGGAGCTCCTTCTTCTCCTCCTCGGTCAATGACTGGCAGTACCGCACCTGAGAGTGGAAAGAAAGGACCCAAATGTAACCAAAAGTGTTTGGACCAATGGACCAAGCGCCACTTTGCGTGATAGGGTAGCAGGGTTTCCAGTGCGGTCGAGGTACATTTTGATGATTTACATTTACCCTTGTTAACTGTCTCAGAGCCTTCACAAAGACAGGACATAATGTTTATACCAGGCAGTTTAGAGTGAAATCAAGATGTGAACAATCCCCAAAAAAATAAAGACACCCCAGTGCTGGCACAGATAAACACTGCATGCTGTGTTCTCTTCTAAACCACAGTAACGCCAGGAATCTTCACACCACATGGCAAGCAGAGTCCATCCTAACAAACATCATAAAAGCATTGAGTCAAAAGGCCCTCGGTCTTATACACCCACCCCCACTGAGAGTCTCAGGGATGCTCACTTATGAGGGCACAATGGGGGTTTACGCAGCACAAAACCAAGCTCTTTATAGAGCTCCTTTCAGTTTGACTGCTTGGAAGGGAGCATCCCAAGGTTACACGATTATGTGTCTTTTACCTCATTGTCATGAGGTGGAAGTTGGTACAGGAGCTGCTTGATACGAAATTTCTCTCCTGGGCTGTTGACGTAGGGCACTTTATCCTCCGGCAGACAGGAGAAATATAGCTGGACCTGCAAGAGAAAGAGAAGGTGGGCTTTAAAAATGGTCTCAAGTTATGCATCATGGCTATTTGAGAAGGTTAAGCCAGTGACTAGCAAATGTCTAAGGTCACTGGCAAAATTAAGAAAGTTGATGAATATAGAAAAGACACTCAAAATCTCCAGTGGAGAATTAGTGAAGGTTTTCATTGAAACCAACAATATGTAAAATCCGATGACCACCTAAAGTCTGTTTGGTTCCCAGTGCTCCCATTCTTGGATTTCAACCCATGTGCAGGAGTTTTTTAGGAGTTCAAGTGGACTGGCGTCAATGAGGATGTCGCATCCTTACTTCTGTTGTGTCCACTTCAATGGTCATTAAGTCCCTAACAGTCAGCCCTGGCCATAAATTATGTACATTTTCATGCTGCTATTATCGCTACCCTCCGCCCTCAGGCCGGTCATCTTGAGCCCTGAGCCTGGGCCTCACCCTGCAATGATCACCCATAATGTGAAGGGGCAATCCAGCCAATGGCCGCTATAAAGACATTACAGTTTGTTCCCCCGCTTTTTTACACAAAGCCTGCATGTTTGGACTTTAGGGATCTCCTGTTGCTCTGGCCCTTTTTCTCACCCATCACAACCCCCAGGCCCTTTGCGAGCTTCACTGCTGTTCAGTAAGGGGAAGGGGGAAGGGGCAGAGGGAAAAGTGCCACATCACCGTGTCTCCAGACATAAGCAGAGCACAGTCACAAACTTGCGTAGCTTCACTTGCCAGTCACTGGTACCGGTCACTGGTTGCCTTTCAAGTCACGGTGTCTGCCAGCTTACGATAAGTCACTAGCAGACCTTCAGCGAAAAAAACGTAAATAAAATGCACACGTCCGGTTTCTAAGTGGGCTGGGCTGGGAAGAGGGGGCTATGAAGCTTGTTGAAAGTGCTTAACAGACGATGTTAAACTAGGCCAACGTTGTTCTGATGTCCTAAATTGTGTGCAAGCATGCAAAACATGCCGGACAACGATGAGCAGGCTTTGGTGTACATTGTATACTGTAACCTCTCTCAGAAGAGGAATATTTATGTAAACTTCTGATGTAAAAACAAAGTCTGAAGTCACCTGCTCAGGCCGCAGGCCCGGTGGCACCCAGGCGTACTCCTCCAGAGCGCAGCCCGAGTCGTCGTCAGACGTGGAGCTCCGCTGGAAGCCGAACGTCAGCTTGCTGACTTTTTGCTCCATGTCCAGAGGCCTGATGGCACTGTGGTAACCAGCGCTGTTTTCCAGGTTCATTAGTCTGACCCCCTGACAGAAAAAAAATAAAAGAAAACACACATTACTCATCTGGTCACGGAACAATAAAGTGAGCCACATGTGAGACGTGTCACAGTAACGGCAGAGAAAGCCCCAAATGCAACCGACTCGTCACAAGAGCTCCCAGTTGCCCACAAAAATCTGGCGGAACTGCGGACAGCCTCATAAAGAAAGAATGGCTTTTCAGAAGACAGTGTGCCCATGCAGGTCAGGCCTGATGTAGTTTGGTGTCACTCCCATGTCCCGGCACATTTAACCAGGGACATACAGTCGACTTTAGGGGCTTTTTTTCATAGCTATGATGGGCTTTGCACTTACTTTTACGTGTTTATCGCATATTTGAAATATTTTTCAAATCTAAATTGGACGGAGAGCAGTGCGGTCAAGTGGATTATTATCAGTGCATATTGTTAAAGTAGAGGCACAAGACAACAAAGGCCGTCACTGAAAGTGCAGCCTGGGTAGAAATCTAAACATGGACATGTGGAAAATATCTCCGTGGCCGCGCTCTGTCCTCCCGGGCTCTTTTATGTTGTTCAACCTGCCAGTAAGCATCACCACTGGGTGAGGGAGGACACGTGGGGACCCTTTCATCTGCGGACACGGGCTTCGCAGGAGGCTGGGGGCCAACAGGTGAAGGAGGGACAGCGAGAACCCAAAGAGATCAAAGCGAGGCACACACTCAGACGTGTACACACAGCAGCAAGGCCACACTGAAGATCAGTGACAAATCACAGAAGGTAACGGATGTCCCACAGCGACTAGCCCAAACATATGGAAATTCCGTCGACTGCTTACACTGAGCTTTTGTGAAAACAACCACGACCTCTGAAAACCATTAAAGCCCTTTTTTTAAAAGCCCCAGTGTTTTTTATTTGTACAGTGCTGATAAATTGAACATCGCTGAGCTAATATTACTCAGACATTTCCATTAACGGCATTAAGTGCAGTTGTGCTAGTTTCTCAAGAGTGCAGCCTGTGAGACCTGAGCGGAAAACGGGCAGAGGCCTACCGTCCGTCATGTCCCCCCTATGGCTCGGCAGACAGCTGAAAAAACCAGCCACGCTCAACTGTGGGCCTGAAAAACGCAGACACGATGGTCACGACTTGACAGTAGCGCTGCATCTGAATGCCAGGGACACGCATCCGACCAGTTCCGAACCCCCCCCCCAACTCGGACGCGTTTAAATGTCAGCGGTGCGCCGCGTCCCCTTCTTCCCATCCAGTGATGACTGTTTGTCAGGAGAGACGCCGCATGCCTTTGGTCCCCCCAGCGAATGATTAACTGCCCCCCGCCAGGCGGCTACCGGCTATTCATAAACCAGCCACTCAAGGACAGGCGGCAGATTGAAGCCGGACCTCATACCAACGCCGGCAGTCTTATCCGCCACCAGGCACCAGCGAGAGTGGCTGTTCAGGGCACGCTTAATCTCCCCTGCCTGTTTAACCGGCAAGATGGGCTCCGTTGGCTCCACATGTGTGAGACTTTGAGATGTAGGATTCCTCCCCCAACCCCCCTCGGTTAACCCCAGATAACCTCAGTCTGGGTACTTAAGAAGACCATCTTGTTGCATAACTGGCTGTTGACTTGCTAATGAAGCCACAAAGGTGCCCTTGCTTGGTGGTGAAGATTTCAGCACACAGGAATGTCAAATATGAAAGCGTGGGGGTTACAAGCAGGTGACGTCACATGGCTTATTGGCTCATTTGGTTCTAGTAAAACATCTACCATCACACCGAACATGCAATCTAGACCCTTTGCTTCCGAAAGGTAATCAGACCCACCAAGTTGACTAGCAAGATAAAGGGCAGTAGGGCAACTCCCTTCCCTTCAACCACATCCTTATGTATGCTAATTTCAGTTCAGAAGCCTACATCATTTCCCCAACATCCTCGTTCAATCAACGTTCTGGTAGATGGTCGGGGGAGATTAGGACAGAGACTCCCTACTTACTGTCAGCAACTGTCCCGGATGAAAATAAATAGATGAATAAACATATTTAATGATCTGTTGGCTCTGAGGACAGCGAGGTGGCCTGCAGGAAGGGAGTAAGAGACTGGAGGTTGGTTCCACCCACGCTGCCCAAACCCCCCACAGTATTAAGTGTTTAACAGGCCCTGTCTTTTGTAGGGCCACTTGTTAACATGGCTTTCGGGAGTCCGAGATGCATATCTGTTCAGATCCGCCCACAGTGGGCCTGTAGCCCCCAGCTGATTGTAGAGGTAGGGGAGGACAGCGGTTGGTTGTTGGTCAAAGGGCCCTGGAGGGGGTAACAGGGTGACCGGAGTTGGGGTGTTACCCTGACTCGTATGGTAATGGGTCCAGTTAACAATGGGAAGTGTTTTAACAATGATTTGGCAAAATTACACATCGGTCATCTGATCGTGTTACACTGTGCTATCTTCTGTTCTGACACGACCTTTAGAGATAAATCTGTTACAACCTTATGCTTTTGTGTTTTATTTTTTATTTCCCATATTGCAATGCTGCAAAATTTCTTTTTTATATGGTTCATGTCCACATACGGATTTTTATAAAATGAATGATATATGCATATGGTCATCAAAGCACAATCATGCTTTATACATCATTAGCCATATTTTACATGCCCAAGAGTGCTTCTAGGGTCTTTATGATTTGCATATCAACAATTCCAGATGGACCCAGCCTGAGAACGAGATCAGATGTGTCTAGAACACAAAATTACCTAGTTATACCATATATTGGTGTGGGATTTGGCAAGCTGATTTAACATCCTTTTTCCATTCCATTTAAAAAAGTACAAAGCCCTAATGAGCTATAAAACTAAGCTGGTTTCTCCCAAATGGTTACAAGACCTCATGCAAAGGTTAAAAAATAGAATTGCTGACTAACAGCTCAAGACAATTTTAAAACTCGTAAGCCCTTCCCCACGTGTAAATTCGATGTGACGTCAGAGGCCAACGCTCCTCAGAACAGATTAAACAAGAAAAGGAACGGCACTAATGACTCATTTCAGATGGATGGTGTTGTCCCAGCGTTGAAAGGCAGGAGGTTACATTTGGGCTGACCTTTCAAGGCTTCATCCATCACACGGAGTATTATTTCAAGGCCAAATGGTTTGGGGTGGGGGGTGTCTCGTCCCTGAGGAGCAGGGCAGTTTGAGAGGGGACCACCTGCACACACGTGCTCAGAAGCACACACGCTGTCAGCGGACAGCTGACGAACCCCCCCTTTACTTCCAACTGGAAGCCCGACAAGGTCCAGATACACCTTGTTAACCTCACTATATTCACAGACACATAAAGGTGAGCTGACACTGACCCAGAATGACATTAAAAATGAGTTAGGGTTAAAGACCTTTTAAAGTTTTGGAACTGTGCACTGCACAATCTACTCCAACCTCTTTGTTTTTAAAAAGTTTTATAAAGTAAGACAATTTAAGCTCTTACCTCAGCACACACAATACTCCTTTGCCTTATTTCGGGGTCTTTCAACTTCAGTTTGTTGAGTAAATGTCCAATGTTTGGCCTTTACCTGGGCTTCATGTCTCAGAATTAGCCAGAAGTATCCTGTTTTTTTAAATCCAGTACACAGAGATGATCCTTCACTCCCGGAGCTGTCAGCCCATATCAGACGTCGGATACACACCGGGATCGCATGTCTGAGAGCTCTACGGAGGAAGAGGACAATCCAGCCCGCTCTGCTACTCCCACCAAGCGGCCACACCCACTCATCCCAGGCTCGGCCAGTCAGGATGGGGCGTTCGCCCCTTTGGGACCCCCCCATCACACTTCAAACAGCACCACCCTCACCCCCCAACCAAAGCCCCTGCTGAAGGAGCTCACGTTTCACTTTTAACCACTCTTTAGCCTGGACTTCCATCCTCCGGGGTGGGCAGTTACTTCACAGGCCGTGCAAAGTCCACACTGACCTGCACGTGCCACTACAGTCCACCGAGGCTAAAGATTGACTTGGCAGTTTATTCCACACCGTGCCATCCAGCTGCTTTTGAGGCAGATGTTCCTGCCACGTCTGAACAGATCTCATCTAAAGTCCACCCCTTTCTCACCAAGTCAGCAGTCCTACCAGCGGGTTCCATGACTTACAGAAAACTCTTTAATATATGAATAAGGGACACTTTGCTTCCGCTCTCAGGTTCTGCCATTAGGAGTCATTTTTCATACTTTCACAGTACAATTTGGTAAAATCATTTATTTTGCACACACCAATGAGTTCACACACAGAAGACCAAGTCCATCAGTCATTATGAAGGCTTCACTTTGCCATCCCGGGTTCATTTAAGGCGAAATGACTAATGTGAGCGTGACAAAAGGGGCCTGCACTCAACCGGCCGGTCTTGGAACAAAACCAGCCTTTCTCTCCGTCTGCAAATTACCTATGAAAAATCACAGGGGCCCATCCGAAATGGAAGAGCTCTGGGAAGCGTCTGGCGGCCCGGAGTTTAATTTAGCTTGAAAATAGAGGCCATCCTTCCTGCAAGGTTTCATGCAGCGATGGGACGCGGCTATCAGACCTAATTGCAGAGTTGAGACTCAAGAAAAGCGGGAGGACAGTTGACCTCAGCCTCTCATCCTCGTTTCCTGTGGAATGTGAAAAAAGGTGAAGGCCTTCCTGTTGTTTCAATAAACAAAGCGGTGGGTTTGGGCTCAGGTTGGGCTCTGGAGCCGGGCTGTCCTAAACAAAGGAAGACGTTATGAAACCCAATCCTTGTGTCCTCAGGGTGGTCTTTTTGGTGACACCCCCCCTCCCCCCCAAACAATTCACCTTTACCTACACAACCAGTTCTATCAGGAAAAGATAACCACATGCACGTGGCTCAATGTGCAACTAGCACATTATTCTAACAAACTCCACTAAGAAGCATCTTTGTCCCATCACTTGCATGTTCATCCGTAGTTCTGCTAATGAAACCAATTCACTGCTCTCCAGGCTCTCTGAAATCCCACTGTGGAGAGTATGTAGCGTGGGCTGTGGTTCTGCAGGTTTTTTTTTTTTTTTTTTTTGGTTGGGGGCCAGAGGGATAAAGCCATTGTTGCAGTCAAGGCCACAGAAGGCCATTCACAGCAGGTTCCAGACTGAGCCTCGGCCCTTTCTGGAGAGTTTTTACCCGGCATCATTAGCAAGTCTTTGGAGGAGGAACAATGCCATGGCCTGCTTGGATAAAAAGGGATGCGTCAGCCACATTCTAACCTCCAAAATCGCAAAGGTTAAACTGCCCATTAGTGGCTAATAAATAGCCATAAAATGTAAAATTCAATTTTAAATGTATAAACAGCAGCTAATAGTATTTAGACAATGCTACACAATGCAATTCAACTGAAAATCTTTGAAATCCATCACAACTCAATTCTGCTACATTAAATCAAAGTTTGAACTCATTACATTCATGAACATATTATAAACGACTAAATTGTGTTTTACATTTACAGCATTTATCAGACGCCCTTATCCAGAATGAGTTACAATCAGTAGTTACAGGGACAGTCCCCCCTGTAGCAACTTAGGGTTAAGTGTCTCGCTCAGGGACACAATGGTAGTAAGTGGGATTTGAACCTTGGTCTTCTGGTTCATAGGCAAGTGTGTTACCCACTAGGCTACTACTACTAGGCTACTAACACCCTGTGTTTCACTACAGTAGATTACTTCATAAAATTAGCAGTAATGAAAGTCCATTTCTAAGTACAACTCTACTAGTCAGTAGGTTGAAAAAATAAACCCAAAAGAAAAATACTGAACATAATGCATTGAGCAATCCCGTTCATTTACATGAAATTGAAGTGACAACCACATAGTTTTGGGCATTACACAACCATCAAAGTGGAAATTTCCAAACCTATAGAAGTGTGTTTCACTCTGAATACACCAAGGACGTGTTTACCAGAAGTGGTGACTGAATGCATGGCACTTTTCACGCATCCCTTTGAAGCCATTATCTAAATTCGCATCCACACACGAAATGGGCTCCGCTGCTCAGCTCCCTCTCAGGGCCGAGCACTATTGTTAGAGGGGGCTCTTATTTCACAGTTCAGGGTTCACAGGAGATACTTGTGAAATATAAAACAAGACAAGCCACGCATCCCTGACCCCTGACCCTTCCGAGCACCACGAGAACCGTAAATCTCCCCCCCACACCCTGCATGCTTTACGGCCCTCTGCCATCATGTTTGTGGTGACCCCCCCCAACAGCATCTCACACCTGGCCCTCACCTCCAACTGTAAAAGGAAGAACTGGAGGGAAAAAACCCAACCCAACATGCCATTTACATTTACTGCATTCATCAGACGGCCTTATCCAGAGCGACTTACGATCAGAAGTTACAGGGACAGTCCCCCCCTGGAGACACTCGGGGTTAAGTGTCTTGCTCAGGGACACAATGGTAGTAAGTGGGATTTGAACCTGTGACTGTGGTCTTCTGATTCATAAGTGAGTGACTTACCCTCTAGGCCACTACCAGTCCTGGTGGCCGGTTCTTTATCCCTCCTTCTGGCAGTATTACAGTTCCCCTCCCCCAAGTATTACATTCAACAGGGTCAAGTTCTATAATGCAGGTCAATTACACAGAAGGTAGTTTTATCAATTTAGAGCATTGTCACTCACTAATTTTCTACAAAGTGGGCACTTTTCTTACTTGAAAATATTGCAGAATAATTTTATCTGATCAGGTCGGGATTGCACTCGACTTGTATCCCGGCATTCTTCTGCAATTACGCAGTCCCATCTACTCTGGGTGTTTCAAAATGGACCAATATCATCACCCCTGGACTAGTTGAAACCTGCTCTGCACAAAGATGGACAAATACAGCCTCCAATCCTCCGTGTTGAACTATTTAATACAACCCTGCTCTGACACCTATTGCAGGCTCCCTCCCTGGAAGGGACTCCCTCTCTGTTTCACTCCTTCCCAGGGTTTCTTTTTTTGTTTTTCCATGTGTTCAGAAAGGGTCTGGGTTTGGGGGTGTCAACTGTAAGGGTCAGTTGAAGTCCACTGAGACATACTGCATGTGCTTTTGGGCTAAACAAGAAAAAAAGGCTGTTGTTTATAGAGTGCTTAATGCCATGTCTTTAATTCTGAGCTCCCGTATTTAATTTTTTATCAAATTGCATTACAAATTTCATTAATGTCACTATAAAGACATTAAATGCAAAACATTTTTCTAAAATAAAAAATCCTATGAGTGTGTTGAGTTAATTCGGCCCTGTTTAGAAATAACCTGGACAACACGTCCCACAGTTAAGAAGAGCGATGCAGAGCATTCCACAGAGCCATCCCCTGCATTCTGTAGTTATTTACTGCTCCTCTCAGCTATTGTAGGGTATAGTACCCGGTAATGTGTGAATTATCTTATCATAAAAGTAGGACTGTCTCAAGACCTAAATGACTTGCCAGTGGCCATTATCAGGCTACCACCACAACAAAAGAGAGTCATAAAGGCCAATAAACCTCTATCACTACTGTAATAACAGCCCTTTTTATGCACGACAGAGGGGGGGAGAGGTCAAGCGGTGGAGCAGTGTCTGCACTGATATTGACTTTTAGGGAGACGTGGAGCGGCCAGGTCAGACTGTCGCACAGCCCCGAAACAACCCCACTTTTTAATATAAGGCAAATAAGGCAGGAGTGAATAGGGGACGTGTACAGCACCCTTGACTAATAGCTAAACGCTCAGCTATTCGCCGGAGGGGTAATGAAAGTGCAGAAAACCACACAGAAAACCTTGTCATGCTTCAGTATCCAGAAATCAGCTGAGAAGATGAAAGGGGGTTTATGTTACAACCACATCAAACTGTAATTCATTTCACTGTTTTTGACTACTTTTAATTATCTATGCTATGTATTGCTTTTTAAGCTAAAGGTTTTGAGGTCTTGGGTCTAATACATTATACCTGATCATTTTGAAACCTCTTTCACACATGAAATATGTTCCAATATAATTCACATAAAGCACTTATTGAGACATTAGCTAGTTAGTTAGCATTCCCTTCTTCCTTCTTAATGTTTGGTTTGTACATTTAATAACTTTTTTACGTGATATAAAGGAGTTTGCATAAAGAACTAAAGGTCTTAAATGAGCTATGACGCAGGGAAAAAACACCGGTAGTTCAGTGGCCTCCACCTTCCACTGCAGATTAAGGATTAAATGGTTTTACAATCATGGTTTTCAGTGTGAAGAGGAACAGGCCATCAACAGCAAAAAAAAAAAACCTATCCTATCTAAACTATCATTCTATCCCTTGAAGAGGGCTAAGAGTTTAACACTGTTTTAGTTAGAATATAAAGTAACAAAATTCCTGACTGTGGAAAACCCTGTAAATGCATATATAGAGAAGTAACTTCTTACTTCTAATCCAGCGTGAGGTTAACACCACCCTAAAAAAAGTTTTTGCACCCTCCTACTTAACCCTGTATTCAACACCCACTTGGCTGGTTGTAAAATGCAGACCTCATTGAGGACAATGGGAAGTGGGGCATTAGAACTCCTACGGCAATTAAGGGGAGGAAGCTCTTTTATTGGTGGATACTATAACTGCACAAAGAGACCATGGCAAGCTGTACTCATAGACTGGACTAGGTGAACGAGGTCTTTCGTTGGTGCATGCACGTGCACACACACACACACACACACACACACAGTAAAGAGACTGATTCATCATATAGCTGTAGATGTAATCATGAGATATTAATGAAGTCAGACTTCCAAAGGAACCCAATTTTGCTTATGCTAAGAAGGCGCTGCAGCATTTGGAGCAGTAACTGAAGCAGAGGTAGACCTTGTAAAATTCTGAATTCTGAATCTAAACATGGGAACCCTAAATTACTGAGCAACATCTGGAACCCCACCTTTCCCCTGAGCCCTGCTCTGTGTTAATACTACAGATTTACATGCAGAGGAGACCATTTCCTGATTTTTTTTTTGTTGCCCAAAGCAACACAGGCTCAGGACTGTGTCTAAAGGTGGGAAAGGCGAAATGGCTACTCCATTTCAGCTTCAGAACAAAAAAAAAAAAGAAGGCAATTTGGTGCTTTCGGTCGGCCCTATGAAACAGTTAAATGATCCCCAGATTGGTGTCCCCCCTAATGATTAACATCCCTGGTGAATCACAACACTGCGGTCTTTTATAAGGGGCTAATTCCACACATGCTCGAATGGCACCACACACAGAGGGAAGACTCCGTGGACGGCGTAGGGACGCTTTATCGTGCCCCGGCTTCATGGTGCAGCTATTTCTGTCCTAGACCCCGACCACTGATGAAAAGCCCTTGAGCTCATAACAGGCAGCACATCGCTGCTACACCCACCAGCGGTACCTGTCTTCAAGGCTTTGACCCTGATGAGTGGGTGGGGTATGATTAGCTTGCCTTGACAGACAGTCGGGTTGACCATGGCAGCGGTCCATGGTGACCCCGCTTGTCGTCAGCCAACCTCCAGCTGAGGCAGCCATTGTGCGCGCATAAAAGCCGGTTTCATTAGAGCCTACGGACCCCGTGCTGTCTCCGTGACCCCCGTCTCATGCACTATTGCAACTGATATATTCCACTTTATTGGGGTGCAAAAGGTCAAACTTGCCACCACTCAATTTCTGCAGTAAAGAAAATGAATCCCTTTTATTGACCTAATAACTCTGTGTCAAACAAGTGGTTTAGCCACTTAAGCTCACCCCGCTATTGCATTTTTGCATTTGAAGGTTGGGTGTAGCTGGACCTTTGTGCTTTATGCTCTTTTAGCTGTGGAATGTGAGAACTATTATTATGGAAGACACATTCGTAACATGAAGTATGGCATTATCTAGGCAAATGAAAACGCAATGAAAACTCTCTACAACTAAATAATATGACCGGTTAATTGCGAATCCAAATTTTTATTGATTGATTTAAATAATAGTCTGTTCAAACCTGTCGTCTGAATCATTCTGCTCATTTTCTCCATAGCAGATAAATCCAAAGACAGATAAAGAACATGGTTGTGATTACAATTAACTGCGAGCTAGAGTTTACATTTAAAGCGTTTTATCCGACAGTCCCCCCCTGGAGGGACACGGTGATGACTTTGTGGTCTTCTGGTTCATAGGTGAGTAGTAGTAGTAGGTGGTAGTAGCCTAGCGGGTAACACACTCGCCTATGAACCAGAAGACCCAGGTTCAAATCCCACTTACTACCATTGTGTCCCTGAGCAAGACACTTAACCCTAAGTTGCTCCGGGGGGGACTGTCCCTGTAACTACTGATTGTAAGTTGCTCTGGATAAGGGTGTCTGGTAAATGCTGTAAATGTAAATGTGAGTGTTTTACACACTAGGCTACTGCCACCTCTGCAAAATTTCATGGCTGTCACTGCCCTAGCTGCCAGCACAGCACACACAACCCCCTACAGTTCCCCGATATTTTTGGGAGTTGTACTGTTATAACAGGGTGATGGAGAACCCAGGCCAGAGCCTGAATGGAAATTTCTGAATGGAAAACATCTTATTGAACCGCAGATTACGGATGCCATTCTGCCTGCATCAGACTGCCACGGCTTCCTCTGTTAAAATCCGTGTGTGGTTATGTGACTGTGTATGTGTTTGTGACAGAGAGAGCGAGAGAGGGATGGATGGCACATCTGGTTGTCTGCTGCTCCACCACTGTTTTCTTTCAACCCTGGCCTTCAACAGGAAGACACCGCGAGCATTCCAAACAAAAAGCGTCACTCTTTGAACTTCTCGCTCGGTCTCGGGGGACTGGCATGTGGGCAGCGGGCAAACAAACCGCTCTTTGTCATTCCTCGCTGCAGCACTGTGGGTTTGCATTGTGAGGGACGTCCTCAGCCAGACTCGGTCAATATTGACCCACCTGTACTGTCAGGCCTGTAGCCCACCTTCTCTTCCACCGGATCCAATAATAAAAAAATAAAGCAGGGTTTCCACAACTGGACTGAGAGACTGGACCGGCGCAGATGAACCCTCGCGTTCGTCGGAATTCACTTTGGCGAAATTGTACAGCACCAATCCAGATGTTGTGCCTCGCGGAGACGGTGAAGAATGCACAGACGCAGGCCGCCACACGTCCCCTTTCGGTGGAACACTGCCGGTAAAATAAGAAGGTCTGATCTGACACAAATCTCCATTGTGTCTCGGCTGGAGAGAAAATGAAGTGGAAGACGGCGGCAGGATAGGGAAGGGGGGGAAATGCTGGGAAATCGGTTAGCGCTTTGCTCGGATTATCAAAGCCTCGCTTGGCGGAGCCCTTAGGGACGCGGCTATTGTTATTTATTTAATTTTCTTTACATTTCCTGTACCATCAATTTGCCCCCCCCCGCACAGGACCCCCACTGACAATCACAACAGGCTGGATGGAATGAGAAACACAGGAAAGGAGGGGTACTGTAAACCAGGGCTCGCTTTGGGGAGTGACATTGTTGTGAATTTTTATGTCTCCCTGGAGATCACGTGTGTGTGTTTTTTTTTTTTTTGTCAGCACCAGATCCTGTTTGATCACTGGTGACACGCTGTGCATGCATGGCCAGATACAACCCGTGGCTTTCAGTCCACTCAGTACCACAAATTCACTAAAACTATATTAGGTCTATCTGTCCTTTTTCCAGACTGAGTTGTCCTACAATACACAGCACGTATGGCCGTGTGAAATTAACACTGCGGAGTGTTTAGCAGAGTCAGTTTTTTACCCTGAATGTAAAAAAAAAAGATTGTCATACACTGCAACACAGCACACAGTGACACAATGAAATGTGTCCTTTGCTTTTAACCCATCACCCTTGGTGAGCAGTGGGCAGCCATGACAGGCGCCTGGGGAGCAGTGTGTGGGGACGGTGCTTTGCTCAGTGGCACCTTGGCAACCTTACGTTACGTCTGGGGCCGCTCCCTTAACCTCTAGGCCACCACTGCCCTGCTGATAGGTGTTCATTTCCAGCAATTTTCTTCACAATTAATTCTATAAAGCCATTTTAAATTAATGGAAATGTGGGAAAAGGCTGTATTGGCCACATGTGAGCCAAAAAAAACCCTCAAAACTTGCAGAAATGAGTGTTTTGCTTCCAATCATCATTGGTGCATATGGACGGTATAACCGTGTTGCTGAATTCCAATGCTGATGGTGTGTTGGTGTATGGCGCTAGCCGCCTCGTGCATCATGTGTGTAGCGCTGATATACACGGTGGTCTGGTGTTACATACATGTACCCTGCACAACATCACTACTCGCCGCCAAGGCCGCGTTCAGCCACAAAACACTCGTAAACAAAAACGCAGATGGCATGTGCTCCCAACATGGCAGACTCTCCCAACCGCCACCCTCCAGACGTTCCCGTTCCCGCGCAACGACGGCGTCCGAACGTCAGTAGCTTCGCCACCGGTGATTACACATCCAGCGTGCGGCATTCGGTTTATTTTCCCGCCGGTCCAGTGACCACAGTGCCAGGCCACGCCCGGCGGGGGGTGGGGTGGGGAAGGCCGAGTCTGGGAGCCGACATGTGGAGAGTGACCGAGCGCACATGGACCACCGGCGTTTCTCCGCAGGACGCGGATTACGGGCTCTCCTCGGGCCCCTGCTCCCCACCCCCCCCCGACGTTCCACGCACAGGCCCGTCTGGATAAAAGGCTGCCGGAGTGTTTGGGTTTAGGCCGCGAGGTGATGCATTCCGACATCTCGGAACACACACGCCTCTGTACGCGTCTTGCTGTGGTGGAGCTTTAAATCAACAGCACGGCATATACACACACTGGCACAGAGCTTTCTCTCTCGTCTCACACACACACACACACACACACACACACACACTCGCAAACAGACAGACATTATGGCTGCATGCCCCAGCAGCCCTCGCCCGACGGGTCCCTCTGTTTACGTTTGCCGCCAGGACTAACTTTCTATAATCTCAGTCCAACGCCACACCTCCTCCTCCACCTCCTGGCGGCACGCTGACGCACCCGTGCATTACGGCTGTCGAGTTGCTGGGCTAATGGGTGCAAAACGTCAAAGAAAAAAACGGCGTGACTGATAATCCCCCCCCCCCCCCCCCCCCCTCGTTTCAGCAACGAACCGCCGTGCTGCACCGCAATGCAGGTCTACTGAGTAATGCATATACAATAAAGAGCATTCTCGTGCACATCTGGGGACGTTCCAGGGAGTTATTAGCACATCGTGTTAAACTGGACAGTATCATCAGAAATAAGCGTGGGTGGTCTGTAATAAATTTACCCACCTCAATTACAGGACACAGCAATGTAAGAAGTATTAATGTGTTACATTACAGATAAATGTAGGAGAGTTTGCCAAAGAGTATACTATTATCTATTCGTTTTTTTTTTTTACACATATTTAGGTAATTTTAACATAGTAATGTAGAGATCGTGAAATTAATTGAATACATTAAAAGTAGATTTATATTCTATTGACCCTCCTTATTTCATACTAGAATGCACAGTATACTGTTTTTTTTTCATAAGAGTTTTGTTGCTTTAATATCGTAATAAAGATGATGATAATGATGAATATTTTCTACACGTACTTTATGGTTTGTCTTGGAAACCCGCAACTGCCCAGAGGGGCAGGTTTTAAGCAGGGCCCCATCCATTTTCTCCGCCGGGCCACAGAACATTTCTGCACTGTCTGTGAATAATGATGAATTGCCTGAGGGGCTTTCGACAAAAACGCCGAACCCTTTAACACGAGAAGTAAATAGTTCATGACATCGAGTGCTCTAGAATGCCCGCTGAGCGATGCTGGAAAGTTCCACTAGAGGGCGCCACAGCACCTCCAAAACCGAGCTCTACGCACTTGGCGCTTATTTCGTTACTAACTCACTTTACGACCAGACGTGTCGTGGAAATGCAGAAGCCCACCGCTCAGCAGAACCTGCCGATTGTATGGCCGTAAAAACAGACACGTTCCACGCTGTGCACGAGATTTGATGCTGAGCCGTGAGGGGCAAACAAGCCGATCGGTGTTGCGCAAACGGAACCGGGTTTATTAACCTACCATTAACCATCAGGCAACGCGTCACCGGGGTGCGAAGCCCAGAACGGTTTAAGAAAACCCAAGTTTAGTTTTTTTTTTCATGGGTCGTGTGGGGTCCCCCGGCTTTTTACTTTTATTTTCGAGGCGCGGGGGGGGGGGGGGGGGGGGGTGTCTTTGGAGACGCCGCCGCGCACAGCAGCTGTCACCTCAGTGACAGGCAACAGCTGAGCTGCTGCATCTGGAGCCCCGCCGAGCCACCAACCTGCGGCCCTTCACCCCGACACCCGATCAGATCCAACATGTACCCCCAGGTGATCGATTTGGGGAAAGAGTGAACAGTAAAGCGGTTACATCAAAATAAATGACATATTAACTTGTGTCGGTCACTTTACGCGCGAAGGCTCGATTTGGGGTCCGGGAGGAAAATGAACAGTGGTGAAACTTCGGTAAAACTTGTGCGTAACCGCGTCGACGGTCGCCGGTTCGGTTGGTAAAACGCGCGTTCACCTCTGCGTTCTGACGCGCAGCAGCACTCACCTTAAACGAGCCCAGCGGAACGGAGTCTCCCGGAGCAGATATTCCTTTTAATCGGGTCTCATCGGCTCGCGTAATTGTCCCGTGGAAAAAAAAACGGGTCACCGGGAAGGACGCATGGCGGAGACGCGGAGAGACGCGGCTGCAGATGCTGGTCCGGCGGCGGGAGGTCTGCCGTGCTGGAGCCACGCTGGAGTGACACGGAGTTTCGGTCTCAGCCTATTGCGTTGGAGCAGCGACCCCCATCGCGGCTGCGCTTTTACGCGCTCGCCACATACCTGGGTGTGCGTTATGCGCGCCGTGCAACGTGCTTTTACGCATCCTGCATTTCGCCTCTAAAGTCTTTCATGACACGATATTATTATCTCGTTATCACTTTCAGGTTAAATTACAGTATTAAAGAGTATTTTTTCTGTGGTTGTGGCTGGCATTGGTATGGCACAAATGACACAGATGTACACATTACTGACCCTACACAAGGCAATCCCAGTCTAAGCTGTTCTTCTCAGAGGTTCCCACATGACGAAACGAGCTTCCACCCCACCACAGAACAGTTGATTCACTCCAAATGTTTTCAAAACTTGTGACGATTCAGATATTTCCTGCAACAGAAACATCTATTCCCTTAAACTTTAACCTCATACCATTTTCTCCAAATAAATTTTTTTTTACGCATCCTTTCAAATTGAACAATATCTCTAAGTTGCTTTGGATAAAAGCATCAGCCAAATGAACGTAATTTAATGTAATGTAAGACGAACACACACACAAAACCACGCACAGCTGCAGGCACGAACTGAAACCCGATCGTCCTCGCGAGCCCGGTCGGTGTTCCTCAACGGCTCAGACACTTCTTAACACAGGCTCAGCTGTGCGAAATGCTCTTTATTCCCCCTATCTCACACCGTAACACAACCGTGTGCAGGGTAACATCTGGAAGCCCTTCATAATCCGACGTCCAATAACACTGTCTGTGATATTAAAAGTTCCAAATTCAAGAAAGATTCACAGTTTCCATGGAAATGGACATGTAACAAGTTCCTTTTGCAGGCTGGATTGTGGAATCAGTATCTTGGATGTCATTTTGATCATGGACGTTTTAATCAAAGTACGTCTGACGACTCAATCATTTCAGTTGTGTGACCTTTGACCTTGCTTCACACTGGCACAGACTTTGTGCCGGGGGTTGACTGGGGTCATGACCCAGTGACCATCTCAGTCTCGCTTGTGCAAAAACATCGTAAGTGGGACCAGGCTCACAAGCTGAAACCTGTCAATCATCTGCCAAGTCCGAGTGTGCTGCTCAGAGGCGGAGTAGCACAACACACACACACACACACTTTGTGATGGACTTCATGGAGAACAGATGGGCGTGTGCTCTGTTTCTTGCCGCTTTGCTCCAAATGTGTGTTTCTTCTCGTTTCCAGCCATCTGAACGTCCACAGAAAAACAACAGCGAGCCAAGGAGCCGAGAGCTGCACCCTTCCACCATCACCGAGAGGCTTTGTTGAGTAGCAGGGCTGTGATGTGGCCAAGATGGCATAAAAGCACTGGTCAGATGGTTTCTCTCAGGAATGACACAGGCAGAAATGTTCGCGTCTGTCAAACCTCGACATGCAAAGTGGCCCACGCCCTCCAGGACACATTAAACCATTAGATAGGCACAAGTCTCATCCATTGGCCCTTATCTCCTTCTTTCGATGGTTTATCTAGACATGATCTTGCTTCATATTTATGGCCGCTGCATCGTAAAAAGGCTTTCAGCGACATAGCTGAGCCATAAAGCGCGGGCAAGTCGGCGTTCCTTGCTCTTCAATTACGTTTCCATGTAATTGCTGAGAATCCCGCAATTTAATGGCTGCTTCAAAAATGACAACACTCCTGCAAAATAAGGGCCCATACTGAGGAAGACTAACCTCTGATTTACATCCGTAGGGTTGCGTCATGTCACTGTTAATCAAGTTGGTAAGGACATGTGCAAGGAGTGAAATTTCTAAGGACAAATCAGTAATGTGACAATATATCACATTGACACAAGTGTTCTTTCAAACACTCCTTCACATGCATCAATCAGTCTGAGCTGCAACAAAGCATCCTTCTATTTGATGCTCATATGAATTCGTTGACGAATGAATGGATGGCATGCCAACATTGATGCCATTTCTTAGAAGTCCATTCCCCCTTAAAACCACTTTAAAACTGCATCATGATAATAAAAAAATTATAAACCAAATATACATGACTGAACAAATAAAAAAAAGTTTTGACCTTAATTAACGGCAATACATTTATCATTATCCATCTATTCTGATTGAGTATTTACAGTCTATATCTCTTTTAATTAAAAATGACATTATTAAAAAAGCTGACCTGTCACACCATCACTAAACACAATGAGAAACAATGCACATTTCTGTCATTTGCACATTGTACTGTGTATAATAAGTGTATTGTCTGTAAATAAGATTTGAATTTTATTGATTGTTGTATTTTTTTCTTTTGCTTTATATGGTGTATTGTGCTGCTTGAGAGACACCAATGTCTGGAACTGAATTCCTCGATTGTGTTACATACTTGCCTGACAAAACTCATCCTGATTCAGAATTTCACAAAAATCACACATGCACACAGAACTTTACCCTTGAGGATGTCCGAGAGGATTCTACAAACCAAGTGTGACATTCGTTGTACACGCAGACGACACACTTTTTGGTTTAAAGTGTGTGCTGCAAGTTTCTGGGCCCAGATTCAAGAGCAGAGCGAATGAATGCCGGTCTAAATCTTTAATCCCTTTAACAAGATTTGGAGCTCAGGGCGGCCCCTGTGGTGATGGTACCCCGACCAACCTGCCAACCCACCTCTAATTAGGAGCGGGATGCCATTTCCACGTTAAACACTTACTAACTTCCTTTCAGAGGCAACAATTTTGGTCTCCTCGTTGGCCCCTCCCTGTCTCGGGGTGAGCTTTTTGGGCTTCCTTCAGCTTTTTACATCCTTAATTGAATGAAGGTTTCCGGTGTGAGATTCCTACAGACACAAAGGCGTAGCGTGACCAAGTCAAGCCTTGCAGAATGAATCTCTGCCCCAGTTCCGAGCCTGTGGGAGCTGTCAGCCGCACAGGAAGCAGAGGTTCATGCGTATTTCAAGGGAAATATTCTTGGCAGGGACATAAAATGTGTAGAAACTGTAAAATCAACAAATGTTCCAGACTGTCTTGTACAGGAAACACAATGGCAGTGACCTGGAAATGCATGTTCTGATATTTAATATCAGTATGTTTCGGTACACACCATATGTCACACTGGTTTAAACCTGTTTACCTGAGTCTAGTAAAAAGTCTAGTAAAGTTTAGTAGAATATAATTTATTTTAACTTGGACTAGATGTGGTGAGGACGTTACCTAGAACTAAACATAATGAGGCCTTTAACTAGAGCTAGACATAGCGAAGTTTTTTTACTAGAACTAGACATGGTGCAGTTTTTTACTAGAACTAAACATAATGAGGCCTTTAACTAGAGCTAGACATAGCGAAGTTTTTTTACTAGAACTAGACATGGTGCAGTTTTTTACTAGAACTAAACATAATGAGGCCTTTAACTAGAAGTAAACATGGTGCAGTTTTTTACTAGAACTAGACATGGTGATAAATCAGTGGAATCAACTTCTGTCTGATCTCATATCTGCTCAAACCCGAACAATTTTCATAACCAGGCTGTTTCAATGATGCCCATGTATAAAAAAACCCACTTATATATTTTTTCCCCCTAATATCTGAATGAAATGTGCTATATAAACCAACTTGCCCTGCCTCATAGTTACCATGCATTTTAAATTATAGCAAGTAATGATAATTAGTCCTTTAATGGCTGCAATGAATGTTTTGTCTGGTTCCGGAGGACCATATCAGTGCTGCAGTATCTGGTTATGCTGCCAGCTGTATAATGGAAACTGTAAATCACATTACTCAGAAACACATTTCACTGTTAGTTATGGTTACAACATTCAGCCAGAGCCCCTCTTTTTTTTTTTTTTTTTTAGACCTCCTCTGATACTGAATCATCCTTACCGAGTGTTAAGAGAGGGATTAAAAAACATTTCTGAAGAGCCCCTCCCCCAACCTCCAAAACTTTAAATGGAGGACCCCAGCAGATACGGCCAGTTTAACTGACGGAGCCGTTTGGCAAAGACGTGGATCTTGTTGTGCTGAGTTTGCACAGGAAATCTCCAGGACAAACAAAAGCAGGAAAGGCAAACAAACAGAGGCGGGGGGGCGGAGGAGGGGTCTGGGACACCCCCACACCCCACAGACAGCTGCTCCCACACACCAGTCACCTGGCGCCGCCTCACGCTCAAACGCTGCCCAATTAAGAGTGACTGTGGGCCACGAGCAGAGCCTTTCGGTGCGTTTGCGAGATGTGTCAGCTCAGGGCCTGTCACCGGATGACAAATGGGCTCGCATTACCAAAACAAATGCACTAATGCGGCTGTTTAACAACTGGCCTCGCGCCTTCTGTGGGAGCATTTGGAAAAAACTCATCACAAATATGCATTACCGTTTTTTAATCTTGATATCTCTCCTCCAGCATCCCGTGTTCACGTGAAATTACAGATGTTGTTAAAAAGTGAAAAATTATTATTGACTCTTAAGACAGGCTAAACACCTAAATGATATATTAGTAATGGTGGAAGGGTTCTGTTAAAGCATATTGAGCAACTGATTTTTGTCAGCTTAAAATGTTAGCCCTAAAACCTCCACTGTACCATGAGCGATATGCAGTGATACATTTTTTTTAATGTTAAAAGAGACTCTGGACAAAACTGAAATAATGACTCTGAATAGCCCTGCAAGGGACAATTTTAGGCAAAACTAAATGTCATCTCATGTCACATTGCAACAAATGTAAATGTAATCATGATGAATGTATTCAGTGTGATTAAACGGCACACAGAGGATCGAGAAGTACAGAAAAATCAAATGGAAGTGCCTGTTTCTGCTCATTTTATATCCGTCTCCATCTCATCTTTTCAAAGTGTTCATATGTGTTTCTATGCCTTATCCAATTAGACTGAAAACTGTAAAAACTGTAAAACTGAGACCAAAAATAAAGTCATGTAAAGATACATCAGAGCTCTGGGACTTCGTTCCCATCACTGTAGATTTACGTAGTTGCGTCCCTGAATTGCGCAACGCTTATTGAAAACTTAGGCCGTCGCCATTTCAGAGATGCTTTGCATTCCTTTGTAAGAGCAGTCCAGGTTTGAATTTATGCATAGTCAACACACACAGCTCAGATTTATGGGCAGTCAAACAATCTTCAAAAATCCACACAAGTATGATACTCATATCAGTGTGTTCAAATATGCCCTTTTTATCGATGTAAATGTAATGTAAATAATAGCGTCTTAATGGGACATCTCAGTAGAACACTGTATAGAGGACATAGGAAACAATGACATGACTCACTAACGTACTGCATACAGTTGTTATGTATTAGTTATATATACCATAGAAAAGCTGTTTTTGTAATGGATCACTTTATTACACATTAATTAAACATTTTTTACAGCGCCACTCCTAAATAAAGACTGATGACTTTTTACGCCCTCTCAACTAATGCATGCTCTCCATCTGCAGCCATTTCCCTCTTCCAACTCTGAACAAGCAAATCAGTGCTTTTGTGATAAGTGATACATCCCATTGGATTTCAGCTTGACATCATGGACATTTTCCACCTCGTCAAGCCAGGCTGGGCTTGAACCTGCATGAACCTGCGTCAGTAAAAACATTTGAAACATTTTCCCGGTTTTGAGACAGAGGGAGTACACTGTCCAGCGCATAAAAGTCGCCGTTTCTCCAGGCGGCTGCTTTGATCATCCGCCCTGCTCTCTCTCGCCAATATTCTGACTCCCGGCCCGCTGCTCTCCAACTCCAACTCTCCACGCTGCATGCATTTGCACGGAGGACGGGGGCTCTTCAGGCCCAAGGTTGCACAATGCTCCCCCTATACCTGGCGGCCCTCAGTCCGGAGAGCAGGGGAGGTGTGGGGGGAAGATAAATACACCACGCGCTGCCTAAAAACAGACTGCTACGTTGTGTTTTTTTTAGATGAAGGAATCTCCATTTCCTTTTTGAGGGTTTGTAGGGGGACTAAATAAATCAGCGGTTCAGCATGGTAAAGGGTTTATGTTTGGCCTAAAATATTAACTATAACTGTACAATACATCATTTCACTCTTACAAATAGTCATCAGTAAATCTTGTGACAAGTGACATAGGCCATTAACATTACAATAAATCAGCATAAGCAACACAAAATATCAGACTTTTCACCTGGAAGTCAAGGAAGGGACCTTACAAGGACCAAACTGACAGATTTCAAGGATGCCGACTTCATCAAATCCCAATGAAGGATGGTTTCAATGTCTAGAATTTCAGAGAATTCTGAGAATCCCTCAAGGATACACCAGGGCATCCTTGGCATCCTGATAAACCCACAATCATTTTAAATCACATCCAGCTGTTCCTTGTTCTCTGCACACTTGCCTCGCCTCTGGAGGACCTGACTTGTACTTAAAAAAAAAATTGTTATACTTTATTAATCCTGAAGGAAATTGCTTCGCTGTATTTAGTGGGCAGCCATGACAGGCGCCCGGGGAGCAGTTTGTGGGGACGGTGCTTTTGCTCACTGGCACTTTTTTTGGTATGAACCTGTTCCACCCAGGAAGGACACTTGACCTTGAGAAACGGCAATTGTTTTGTAATCAGAAGACTCATTAGTGTCAGGATGTTTGGGGCTGGAATATATAAAGGAATGTGGAATTTTGAAATTTAGATTACATCATTACTCAAATTGCGATGTTGCTGGGATTGCATATTTGCAGGTTTTTGGAATGACCTCTCATTCAGCCAATAAAAGTTAATCCACAGCTCTCCATGAATCAGACTTCCCAGCCATGATCTTCCTCACCAAGACAAATGAGACAAAAAGACTCCTATAACATGGCCTTCTAAAGCAAGACCATAGAAAACAAAATAATTATTACTACCTATGTGCCTCCTGACTTCCCAGACTCCCAATATCTCTGGGTCTCATATCTCCCCAGTCCCAGACTGCACAACTTTTTTATCTGGGCTATTAGTCCCAAGCGATGGGCTGGGGCTGCCCTACCTGATTCAAGCCCTCTGTTGCCTGTGAGATAGTCCAAGAGAAAACCTGCCAGACAATTAAGATTCCTTATGTTACATGAGATAAGTCAGTTGTTTTCTAAGGCCCTTTACCCCCTGCTCCTCCTGTTCTCTCCACTTACACTCACTGTCTGAGGTCTGAGCAAACAAATACCTCCTTCTGGGTTTGTGTTCAGACCCGTTGTTGAGTCCTAATG
Organism: Denticeps clupeoides; assembly: GCF_900700375.1. Classification (NCBI taxonomy): domain Eukaryota; kingdom Metazoa; phylum Chordata; class Actinopteri; order Clupeiformes; family Denticipitidae; genus Denticeps; species Denticeps clupeoides. Next base: position 4,382,541 of record NC_041723.1, on the reverse strand, counting down.
CTTCATTGTTCCCTGTGGAGTCTGGCCAAAGTTCCAAAGAGTTTAAATGACAATAAACCAATAAAATAATCTCATTCTGAATTAATGTTAAGGTGGGAGGGGTTTACAATGTTAAAAAGGACCAAAAATGTGGTGAGGTGACAAGTTGTTTTAGAATTTTTAGTACCATAAAGGAAATGTTCATACTGGGAGTGTCCATAGTTATTCCACTAATTTAATCAGAACCAAGTGGAGCTAAGTGAGATCAAAATAATGTTTATGCGCTAACATGTTGAATGTAATTGAATATTTGGCCCAGGCACTTGAAAAAAGCTGATAAATCAGGCCCGCAGAACCCAATATGCACATGAATGATCTTCCCAGGCGCTGGTGGAAGGAACTCAATTCAAACAATTTTTTCCTGCCCTGACATAAAGAAATAAACATCCTCTGGTTTCACATGCTACGCCAGGCCCCATTTTGTGCTCCGGCCACGAAGCGGCATGTATATCAGCGGCTGGGATCGAGTAAAGCTTTCAGCGGCACGGCAGCAGTGTCTCTGATTTAAACTGTGCCCCGCGGAATGCGGCGCCTGTTCACACCGCCGCAGAAGGCACCAGCAGAGGCTTCGTTCCGCCACGGAAAAACATTTCAGAGCATCAGGCGACCCTTTGTGCTGGGCGTATATTATATTTTGCAGGCCTGTGATGGTGGCGGGGCACATGTAACTGGATTTGGATCAGGCCTCGGCTGTATCAGCACGAGCAGAAGGCTGCTTTTTCTTTTTTTTTTTTTTTTTGGTGTTTGCAATAGCTCCACTGTGCTTGTGGAATGTGTCTTTCCACACTGAACATTTTGCTGTTCCTGTCCACGGCTGTCCTGAGGTACATCAGTCTGGAACCAGTCCAGGGAACCTCTGTCTGCGCCCCTCGTATCGGAGAAAAGAGACTGGAGCACGGCAGGGAGGAGGCGGCGGAAATATAACTAACCGTTCCCCGGAGGAACCATCCCCTTCACAACGTTCCTGGCCGGCCCAGAACATGTGTTCTGCTGAAGGGAGTCTTCCTCTCACCAGCCCTCCAGCCCCCTCCCCCAACACTGGAAATGGCCAAAAGGTCAGAGAAAGTGTACATGTACGAGTGAGGGAGGGGCCATCGATGGCCTCCCATGATGCACAGCATTAGCAGATCTCTATCAAACCCGGTCTCCCTGCACAGACTCGCCTCCCCCCATTGTTTTATTTCACATACCTGTGCCTCCTGTAACACAAACCGCCCACTCCATTTCCCATGCACTGATTTTTTTTTTTTAGGAGACTTTCAACATGACCACAGTGAAAGAGAGAGAAAAGAGGGTCTCCCATGGTCTCGCCTGCCATGACCTGTTCCCAGCAGCGCTGAATGGAAAGTATGTCACAGATATATGAAACACAGACCCCACTCTGGACTGGCTGGGCTGGCAGTGGGCCCTACTGGCCCTGGGTGTGGGGGCCACAGTCCCTCACAGGAGCCATTAAAGCAAACCCAACATAACAATGTTACAGTACAGGCCCGCCCATGGCTATATTCAGAGGTGTGTGTCCATTCTGCCACACCCGACCATAGAAAATTTGTTCTCCTTTCTTCCTTTGTGTTCATACAAAAAAGGGCAGAAAAATATTGTAGATCTCTAATGCAGTCGCACAACTTCTAGACAGAAACAGGGGATTTATTATGGAGCACAGTCCACAGTAATCACCGGTTCTCACTCCATAGCACCCTGCAATGCCAGTGAGTCTGGTGCTGCTATGGTACTTATAATACAGGGAGTGCAGAATTATTAGGCAAGTTGTATTTTTGAGGAATAATTTTATTATTGAACAACAACCATGTTCTCAATGAACCCAAAAAACTCATTAATATCAAAGCTGAATGTTTTTGGAAGTAGTTTTTATTTTTAGTAGTTATTTTAGTAGTTTTTATCTGTGTGTGCAGGTGACTATTACTGTGCATAATTATTAGGCAACTTAACAAAAAACAAATATATACCCATTTCAATTATTTATTTTTACCAGTGAAACCAATATAACATCTCCACATTCACAAATATACATTTCTGACATTCAAAAACAAAACAAAAACAAATCAGCGACCAATATAGCCACCTTTCTTTGCAAGGACACTCAAAAGCCATCCATGGATTCTTTCAGTGTTTTGATCTGTTCACCATCAACATTGCGTGCAGCAGCAACCACAGCCTCCCAGACACTGTTCAGAGAGGTGTACTGTTTTCCCTCCTTGTAAATCTCACATTTGATGATGGACCAAAGTTTCTCAATGGGGTTCAGATCAGGTGAACAAGGCCATGTCATTAGTTTTTCTTCTTTTATTCCCTTTCTTGCCAGCCACGCTGTGGAGTACTTGGACGCTTGTGATGGAGCATTGTCCTGCATGAAAATCATGTTTTTCTTGAAGGATGCAGACGTCTTCCTGTACCACTGATTGAAGAAGGTGTCTTCCAGAAACTGGCAGTAGAACTGGGAGTTGAGCTTGACTCCATCCTCAACCCGAAAAGGCCCCACAAGGTCATCTTTGATGATACCAGCCCAAACCAGTACTCCACCTCCACCTTGCTGGTGTCTGAGTCGGACTGGAGCTCTCTGCCCTTTACCAATCCAGCCACGGGCCCATCCATCTGGCCCATCAAGACTCACTCTCATTTCATCAGTCCATAAAACCTTAGAAAAATCAGTCTTGAGATATTTCTTGGCCCAGTCTTGACATTTCAGCTTGTGTGTCTTGTTCAGTGGTGGTCGTCTTTCAGCCTTTCTTACCTTGGCCATGTCTCTGAGTATTGCACACCTTGTGCTTTTGGGCACTCCAGTGATGTTGAAGCTCTGAAATATGGCCAAACTGGTGGCAAGTGGCATCTTGGCAGCTGCACGCTTGACTTTTCTCAGTTCATGGGCAGTTATTTTGCGCCTTGGTTTTTCCACACGCTTCTTGCGACCCTGTTGACTATTTTGAATGAAACGCTTGATTGTTCGATGATCACGCTTCAGAAGCTTTGCAATTTTAAGAGTGCTGCATCCCTCTGCAAGATATCTCACTATTTTTGACTCTGAGCCTGTCAAGTCCTTCTTTTGACCCATTTTGCCAAAGGAAAGGAAGTTGCCTAATAATTATGCACACCTGATATAGGGTGTTGATGTCATTAGACCACACCCCATCTCATTACAGAGATGCACATCACCTAATATGCTTAATTGGTAGTAGGCTTTCGAGTCTATACAGATTGGAGTAAGACAACATGCATGAAGAGGATGATGTGGACACAATACTCATTTGCCTAATAATTCTGCACTCCCTGTAGACTTAGTCATTATAATAGCATTAATAATAACCATTTGCACATCAATAGTAAAGTCTGTACTACCGCTCACATTCAACAAATAAATACCATTATTGTGGGAAAAATGGATTAACACTTCATAAGAAATTCATAATGCATTATAAGCATGCTTATGGCAAAATATTGTTCAGAAATATAAAATATTTCATAACTGCAAATAATTTGAATGCATATTGTCATCTCATGAAAGATTATAATGTCTTCAGTGTTTAATGCAGGCTGTAAGACATCAGTTTAGCTGTCAGAACCATGCTGTGCACCCGTATCTGCCACCTCAGCACTAATGAACACCGTTGGCCCTCTGAGCACCCGGTGCCACAGCCATGAGCAGGTGGCACAAACCACGGCACCCATCCCACGGTGCCACCAGCTACAAAGAGCAGACAGCAGCCCTGGCACCACCCATAATCCCCCACTGGACCATACATGTCCCGCCCAATCCAGTTACTGAAGCATGAAGATGTTTCTATCCCATCACACCTGAGGTCCTTCATAAAATATTTAAAGCTGGGTGAGAAGCCCATATGTTTAATCATGATATTGCTCTGTTATAACCTTATTTTATGTACTGAACACTATTGGCACCCATTAATTTGCGTACTGTGAAGTGAGCAGAAACTGTGGATTTAAAATGAGCAGTGACGGAAAAAATTGGGCCAAGAAACATTTTTGAATCTATGAAATTCCCCAAAAGAACCAAAGACTGTTGTTGTAGTTTTACTAAGTACTGGGCTGGTCTGGTATCTTTAACTTTATTACTTCTGCTGACGAGTTCATCTTCTGCTCACTTAACTAATCACACTGACAGAATTTCAAGGCATGCACCTGTATATACAACATAGTGCAATAAATGTACACAGACCAACACACAACAAAGAGAAAGTAAGTGAAGGAGAGGAGAACTTCGGCTGAAGAGCATCTGCTTTTGCCATCAGTAGGACAACAGCTACTTTTTTACTCTGCAGACAACCTCTATGGCCCCCCTGCGGATAAATCTATGGACAGTATATATGCTAGTATGCAAACAGAAAAGGCATTAATGGTTTTGTCCCACAAACTAAAAGACAGATGTGCTGATGTTGAACTGCTCATCATCTGAACCAGATACTGGTACCTTTCGAGAGCCAAAAGGAGCTCATGCTCCTGAGGGTCTACAAATACATGAAACATTACTCCTATGATCCTTTTTAAATATTTGTGGGCCAAGACCTCATTGTTCTTTGGAGAAAAGTTCGTTTGTCCCAGCTTTTCCTTAGTCCTGCTTTTATCCCATTAGACTGGTATTTTCCAGTTTTTAAGACTGATGGTAAAACCATAGCACCTTCTGTAATCGTCTCTGACATGTCTCCCAAATGAGCCTTGTAATGCATTAAGATGCTAATGTGCAGCTCTGCACTGCCATGCCTGACTTGTCTCATTGTCCAGAGGACATGCAGCGGGGTGGAGATGGCCCTCATCCAGCCTGTCTGCAGCGTCCAGTCATTATCATATTTATAAATCATTCAGGGGAGCTGACTGGCAGATATGGTGACTTGCTGGGGCAACAAAACAATCATATTTCATATTCTGAATGTAATTTCCAGACCACTCCAGGAAAGTCTCCTTTCTTTTTGTTAAACAGATGTAGAGACTTGTGGAAGATTTCCTGGTGGTTTTAGTGGTCGGGATAGGTGCTTCACCTGGGCTAAAGAAGCATGGTTTGCAGTTTACACCATGCACACTTGAGCTGTTGGAGAATATTTCCCCAAATATTAATGCTTACTTTTGAATAATTGTGTTCTGAAACGCAGCTGGATAGAGGGTTTCAAGAGACGGTAGAGGGGAACTTTACACTGTCCATAAAAAATATTAAACAGGACACCTCTGAATGGGTGATTAGTGTGCTTCCAGAATATAGCAATTTAAAAATCAGATATGGTGAGAACAATGGCCGTTGTCTCTTAGGTGGTGTAGCATGACCCCGGTGTACACAAGCCCATCAAAAGACATGTCTCTCCACTAAAGGTGTCCATCAATCACGCAACGGTGGCCCACCCCACTCCCATTTCAAGGCCTCCACCTGGCGCTGCATGGATGAATCTGAACCTGCTGTGATAGATGGAGCTCTGACGGAGGGGCCAAAGGCCTGGTGGCTGCAAGTAGTGAATCCGTCCACCCCAGACAGCCCCCCCCAGGCCTGAATGCGTAATGCATTCTAGCCTGCCCTCAAAGGCTTTCTGGGGTGTCCATCATCCAGAATATGGGGCTGTCAGATACATAATGGGTATAGAAACTGTGTCTGTAGACGATTGTAAATAAATCCAAGCCATATACTCTGCATTGGTCTTTCAAATTGTATTTTCACATAGCACAAAAAAGCTAGACTACTTAGCAGAGGACAGTACATGAAACGCATTTCCGATCTTATCCAGCTCTATATCTGGATACAGAATATTCAAGGCTGAGGTCTCAAAAACTAAAGCCATCTTGAGCTCATAGCCACGTCTCCAGAGGGATTCGCTGAAACTTTGTAAAATGGGGGCATGTAAGAACAAAAAAAAGAATTTTTAATGATTACATGAGCCATATTAATTGTCCTTCAAGTCAAGAGCTTATTCTACTTATAGAAGGGACTAAAGGAGAAGGTTTCCTTAAAATAAAAAGATGATACGCACAGATACACAAACTGTCAAACGTCACAGCTAATTGTGTGTGATCCTCCAAAGAGTAAATTTGGTTGTTCATTTCCTTTTCGGATATACTACATTTGTTGAGAATGCCCTGATTCCCTGCACTGTTACTCAGTGTTGTGCCACTGAGAGCCAACATGCGAATGCAGGCCAGTAGCAGTCTGGATGCAGCCGAATTGGGTCAACGATTGTATTATTACATGATTGTATGCTGCCGCATATCGCAGCCTGCTCAAGAATCCTGGCTGCCCGGAGCATGCAGAGCTTTATTGTCATCTCAGCTACATACATGTTAGACGGTGCATAGTGAAACAAAACCAGGTTTCACCAGAACCTGGTGCTGCATGTAACAATGAAACAAAGTTACATACTGAGATAAAGTGCATGTGTGCAACACAGACAAACTGGGCAAACAGGGGACATAGGCAGTGCAAGAGTAACATTTAACGAAAAACATGTAGACAGATAGCGTTAAACTAATGAAATATATAATAAATGTGCAAAGTAAAATTGTGCAAATATTGCTGTGCAAAATGAAACATAATAAAACACAATATTACTCAATATATCAGAGATTGTGTGTGTGTGTGTGTGTGTATGTGTGTGTGTGTGTGTGAGTGTCAGTCCAAAGTGGAAAGTCCCTGAGAGTTCAGGTGTCTGATGGCCTGTGAAAAGAAGCTTTTGCATAGTCTGGCAGTGAGGGCCCGAATGCTTTGCTACCTTTTTCCAGATGGTAGGAGGGTGGAGAGTGCGCGTTAGGGGTGTGTATTGTTCTTCACAATGCTGGTGGCTTTCCTGATGTGTGTTGTAAATGTCCGTTATGGAGGGAAGAGAGAGTCCAATGATCTTCTCAGCTGTCCTCACTATCTGCTGTAACGTCTTGCGGTCCGATGCAGTTCCCAAACCAGACAGTGATGCAGCTGGTCAGAATGCTCTCAATGGTCCCGCTATTGAAGGTGGTGAGCATTGGGAGATGGGCTTTCCTCAGCATCCACAGGATCTTGGCTGTTGAGATGGTGTTGAGAGTCCAGGAGAGGTTCAGTGGGCCCTCCGTTCTCGTCTGAAGTCAACAATAATCTCTTTGTTTTTTAAAAACAGATTGTTAACCTTACACCAGTCTGTCAGTCATTGTACCTCCTCTCTGTACACTAATTCAGTGGTGGCCAAGTGGTTAAGGAAGTGACCCCGTAATGAGAAGGTGGCCGGATCGAATCCCGTTCTGCCAAGGTGTTTTCCGTATCCCTATTTCCTTATCCAACCAGTGAAGCATTCATGGATGGAATGGATGGATGTGCGATGGGAACAGGGGAGGAAGAACAGAAGATAAATCATAATCTTCCTATCCGCAGTCCAATTGAAAACAATACAAATGTCTTATTATGATAAATGCTGCATTGTAAAAATTTTAAAGTAGAGTTTTGGAACAGTAATTAGACACAAATGAGAAAGAAGCTACTTTAGAGAATAGATATGTTTGAAATTATGCATTAATAAATATGAAACTAAAGAACCACAATGTGAGCAACCTGCCAAACAACCTCATTAACACCAACATTAGTTGCACTGACAGGAAACCCCTTTTGTTAGGCACGCTGAGTCCAAGCGAACCTAATTCTTATGAGAACCCATTATGGTGGCAGCACGACTGCAGCAGCCATCAAAGACTCTTGGCCCAGCACTAAGTCTACTCCCCAGCTGTGGCTCCACGTCTCCTCTTTATTTGTCCTCCATGCAAATGCTGCCAGCTGGGCCGTGCAGGGCTCGTCATGCTGCAGCAACTTCCACTGTTGACATCTGCAAGACACCCTGCCATCTTGTCCATTGTCTCTGACAGCGGGACTCTGCAACTGCTGCCTCACAGTTTCAGAAGTAATTAGAGGATTTTATACTGACTTGACTGGGCCTTACTGGTCAACTGAGTACATTAGGAAGGCTAATTAAGATGCATTGCGTGCCTTGGCTGCAGAAACCAGAGGATCCTCACATTTCCTTGGGCAGGATGGAAAGAAAACATGGCGGGTAAACAGAAGAGCAGCGATGAGTAAATGGCTTATCTGGGCTCCTAGGAAGTGGTTAAGGGGGAGCAACGCTTCCCCCAGTTTAAACATCAACAAGCCTCCCCCACCCAGAGGGCTTCTACAGCATCTGGACGGAGGTGGATCTGGATATTATTACATGACTTGTTAATTGACAAATTGAATGTCACCAGTGAACAAAGTGAGAGCCCATTTTCTGCACAAACTGTAATGCAAACTGGATACTGACGTGGTCTCCGACGAATTTCCCTGAACACAAACTGAAATTAAAATACAAAAGGCTGTCATGATCCATGGAAAAATGCACTATTTAATGGATTAGTTTAATACTAGTAACTAAGTTACTAATACTTTAATTAAACAAAACTTGAAAAATACAAAGGTCATGATTTTGGTGTTCTCACTTGCAGCTACGGGCATGTAATAGGCCTTAAAACTCCATAGCATTATGGCAATATACAGAAAAATCTCATTAATCTAATAAAACCTACCTACTGGCTCCACCTACTGCACTGGATGTAAAATGACATTTGCCAGTTAACAATTGTAAGATGACCTTTTTTTCTAGATTCATGGCATTTATCAGATGCCCTTATCCAGAGCGACTTACAATCAGTAGTTACAGGGACAGTCCCCCTGGAGACACTCAGGGTTAAGTGTCTTGCTCAGGGACACAGTGCTAGTAGGTGGGACTTAAACCTGGGTCTTCTGGTTCATAGGTGAGTGTGTTAACCACTAGGCTAATACCATCACAATATACGACCAATTCTTTTTTGTCTTGCTCATTAAAATGGACATGAAACACTAACTGCTACACTGTTTTTAATATCATTTTCAATTACATCAATCCCTACCTTGTGCATTCAGGGTATACATAACAAGATACCGATAATACGAGGTATCTCGTATACATGTATATATTTTTTGCCACATTATACTATGGTTTGGTATAATGATGAGCAGGATATGCACATAACTGAACTAGCGTCAGGCATTTTGGATCTGTACATAGACCCCTAGGGCACACAAAAGTCAAACCAAGCCATCAACTTCAGATTTCCATCTTTTGACGGCAATCTGTCAGCGTGCCCACAACTATGTAAACTGCACAGCTGCCGGCAGCATGCGCCGAGAAAACCATTCACTTCAAAACACCACAAAAAGCAGCAGATGCGTGTAATTCCAAACGAGTGAAAGTCATAACACAGCCACCCCGTGGGAGTGAGCCAAACGGTGGGCTCCAGGTCGAGAGTTTCCTTCACACTTTCAGTGACTTTTGTTTAGCATGTTTCCTTTCCATGAGTTCCTCGTAAATCCCATTTCTGCTCTCCTTGGTGAGTTTTGTTATTTAGGTTGGTGACGGATTTTTATGAACTGCATGGAGGCCGCAATGAGCCGTGTCAGCTTACATTTACTTTATGACACGACACGAGTGCCTCCTGAAGTGAACTGGCTCAAAACGTTGGGGAAATAAAGCAGCATTTTAAGCACAATGGATCCTCATTTGCCTGCAAACAGCTAATATTTCAGTTTTCATTTAAATGCTTGATTATGGTAGCTGGACGTGGAGACATTCACCATGTGGTGCCTATTCCCAGACGTGCTGGTGCTGTCTGAAAAACCGAGAAGGCTGCTCGTGTGGGACTGGATGTCACTGCTGAATCCCCAATCCCTCTGGCCGCATTTTCACAACTCTGCCTGTTTGTTTGAATCAGTTTGAATCAGTGTCACGTCCATGCCGGCTCCGCCCCCCTGGCACGCTCACCTTCCCCGGAGTACTAGACTGTGTGTCGGCGTGCCGCGTCGTATGAAGCCTCGGTCGCCCTGGTAAGGCCCAATCCCCAAGTGTGCACTTGCCGCGTCTGCTGTCACATTTCCGGGTAGTGGGTTCCTCGACGCGTTCCCTCCCCAGGGTCCCTCGGCACAGATTGTGATCCTCACGGTATAACGAGCTCCCCCATAAAAGACCCGCGTGATCCGGAGCCTGCAGAGCGATTCTCCAACACGAATCCTGGGGTCTTCCCCCACGTGTCCGTGTTTGTGAGCGTCTGTGAGCGTCTGTGAGCGTGTGGACGCACCAGCCCCAGGACCGAAGCCGAGCCCCGACCATGTTTTCAGCGCAAGGCGTGGTGGCTGGTTTCTCTGTGTTTTTTTGTTGCACAATAAACTGTGTTCTTCCTTGCACCTTCACCGTCCATCGTCTTCCTTAGACATCAGGCGTGACAGCCGGGTAACTGTGGCTGCACACCAATCATCTGTAGCGCCTGAAACCAAAAGTAGGGATGAGGGCTGCAGCCACTTCCTGGTACACATTTTGGTAGCATCTGTTTCACCCAGACTCTAATTTAGGGCTGCAACTAATGATTATTTTAATAATAGATTAATCTGTCAATTAATTAATCTTTTTAGCATACGTTTTTCTATTAATTTGATAAAAAACAAACATTTCATTTATTCAAAAACAGAACTAAAATCTTCAAAACATGTTGCCCCTTGAGCTGTTATAATAATAATAAAATAAAGTAATAATGGACTAACACAAAAATCACACACACATATTCTTACAATGTATAAAAAGAACAATACAAATCAGAACATTTAACAGGATCTGTTTGTATGTCACAACTTGTTTTCTACACTATACTGCAGATGCACACACACACACACACACACACACACACACACACACACACACACACACACACACACTCATACTCTCTCTCACTCCCTTTGTTCAAACTCTTTGCATTGCAATGCAAAAATGTGAGCATGTTCACATGCTCTTGGCTCAGGCTCCCTATTTTCTTCAAGGCCATGTTGCCTGCTGCAGAAAACAGCCGCTCAGATGGTGTTGATGTGGCAGGGATGCAGAGGTAAGAAGTGAAGTGATTGTCATTGTGAAACACTGCGGCACAGCACACGGTGACACAACAAAATGTGTCCTCTGCTTTTAACCATCACCCTTGGTGAGCAGTTGGCAAGACAGGCACCCAGAGAGTAGTGTGTGGGGACGGTGCTTTGGGGCAGTGGTGGCCTCAAGGGGCAGTGGTGACCTAGCGGTTAAGGAAGCAGCCCCGTAATCAGAAGGTTGCTGGTTCGAATCCTGATCCGCCAAGGTGCCACTGAGGCACCATAGTTTGGACCGGCAACCTTCTGATTATCGGTCTGCTTCCTTACCAGCTAGGCCGCCACTGCCCCACTTGGCTAGCCTGGCATCAGTGAGGGTGACAAAAATGTCACCCTCACTGACAAGAATGTCACAGCTGACATTCTAAATGGTGCTCAAAGAGGCGCTTCTTTCTTAAAAACATGGGTTTTTGCATAAAATGCATGTGAGTTATGGACCATATGGCCTAGTATGTTTCCTCTACCTCCGCTTTTTTTTTTAGTTTTGCTCCGTCCTGTCTATGAGGCGCCGAACACACGGCCGAGATTTTTTTAATAATCAAATGTCTCAGCAACACAACGAATCGATTATGAAATTCAATGCCAACTCTTTTTAGTAATTGAATCAATTTAATCGATTCATTGTTGCCCTTGTCCTACTCTAGGTGCCCTGAATTGGCTCCTACTCCATTGCTATAACTATTGCGACATGACTAACATGCACAATTATTTAAGTTCACGTCACTTGAAATGATCCTTTGCACTGGTCTCCCTCAAGCCCATGACTTTGTCCCTTCTGTACATCAGTGCACTCTCCAAATTTTGCCATCTTATTGTCGGATGCTGTTGTGTTACATGGATATGCCTGAATTTATTAAATATGCTCTAATGTTAAGTGTCTTACTTTTTCTATGCTTTATGCATTTCTGTTATGCTTTAGCCTGATCTAAAAAGAGGAAGAAAGCCTTTGTGCGTCGGCCGTGTGGATAGTACGAAGTCTCTGTCTTGGACTGAGGAAGGAAGAGTATGTAAATAGTACCGTATAAGGAGATTTTGCCCATCTTCCTCTGAGGTATAATTGGATAGTCTCGGCCAGCTCTTGTTTGGACGCCTGGAGGCCGGGGGCTCGGCAGTGTGTGGTTTGTGTGCTGCGGGCTGGCGGAGTGAGCCCAGGTTTCTGGCACACGTCAGCCCACACCAGACGTGCCACTCTGAGGCTTGCCATTCATTCCCTTATGTTTTCCATTCGCCTCCTCTGGCGAAAAAAAAAAAAAAAAAGTGTTTTCTCAAGCACTGACATTCCAGAAAAACGCAAGAGGGACGTGTGTGCGGGTGATAGACTGACACACACCTGGATCACTGCTGGTCATTTTATACCCAACAATTAAGATATTAGGCATTTCACATGCTCCACAAGATTCAAGCGAGGAACCAAACCTACAGCGGCATGGAAATAGGTGGAAATAAAACAGACAGCATTAGTTCACAGGAAAAGAAGAAGCGTGTCAGGAAGAAGGCAGACCTCTGAGTGGCACGCATGCTATCTGCCCCAGCCAAGTTTATACAGTACACGCTGATTATGAGTATAAAGCCAAAAACAGCTGACCAGTTCTTGGCATAAGAAGAGTGAAATCAGTCAGTGAATTAGAGTGAAAGGTAGTATGGAAGGAATAAAAAATTTAAAGCAGGACCAGATGAGAAAAAAGAGGTACTCTTGCTTAATGCTGAAGGCTGAAAGAAAGATAACATTTTTGGTGGGGTGCCCATCCAATGAGGATACAAAGGTTTTTAATAGTTTTCTGCACCTGTTACCTGACAAACAACAAAATATTCACATTTCAATTGGGAAGAAACCATCAAAAACATCCACATACTTTTGCTGATTAGTTGTCATTCATTCCAAATATATTTGTTTTTGGCAGCCTGACTTAATTTTAGTCTATTAGTCTAGTCTCTGCATCCATACTCATTTTAGTCTAGCCAAATTTCAGTCAACTAAAAGTATGAGCATTTTAGTCATATTTTAGTCAAGACTATTGTAGTCTAGATACAAGGAAAACGGATGACATTTTAGTTTAGTTTAAGTCGAGGCAATCTGATGACATTTTAGTGTAGTTTTGTCAATGAAAATTGTATTGCACTTTTTTTTAGTAATGCATTTTAATTTAACCAGTCAATATAGCACAAGTACTGAGTAGAACCGATAAAAACAAAATGTTCTATTAGTCTAACCCATTTCATAAATGTTATTTTTGTATTATTGTTACCTCATAGACTCAAGAATACACTACATACATCCCAGCCATATGCTACACCCATCACAAATATCCTTAAAAGTTATGCCACAATCAGGTATTGTAGAAGTGATGTCATCTGCATGACTGGATGGGAGACACAGGAAAACAGAAAGGAAATTCTGAGAGAAAACGAGAGGAAATAATATCTTGTTTTGTGTCACATGACCATTTCGTCTCATTTCTTCATTATGACAAAAACAACATTGATTCCAAACCATTTGGAAATATTTACTTAAATAAAAATGCACCGGATTAGAGCTTCTTACAGAACGTTTTGTTCCTATAAGGTAATTCATAATTTGAACAAAAGATTGGGGTTACCATATTAAACTCAACCATATTTGTGGAGCTGTTTTGGTTGGATAAGGTTCATTAACAGTTGATGTGACAGTGTACTCAGTGTACTCAGATTGTACTGTAGTCTGATTTTCCTGCTGTCGGCCTCATTCTCTTGAAATGAGCTGTTAAGGTTCCGAATCGTTTTCCCATCACTTAGCATGTGGAACATGGCAGTCCAGTCGTGCCATTAGAATGCTAGACGGCATAAATCTGCAGCAAATGAAAGGCTAACAATTGAAATAGTGTTTGCTAACCATCAGATGAGTTCTCGTTTTAGTTCCCCACACACAGAGTAATTACTTTTCTTCCTGGAAACTGCTGGCAGAACGTGCAGGGCACTGGCGAGGCTCGCCTACGCTGCCATGTACAGCTGCCTGTCATGTCAATGATGTTACAATGGCCTCGCGGCCATCCTTGCTACTGCTTCATCATCTGCCTGACCTCAGCAGACTCACTCAACACCTCTCCGCCCCACAGCTCACCCACAAAAGGTCTGACATGGTTTACTGCTCTTGTCTGGCACTGTCTGGCAACGTTCAAGTTCTTCCATCAATGCCCTGTGAAGCTGAAAGTGCTTTCCACCATGCTGGTAGTCCTCAGCCAACGTCGATCAAATAGATGCATCAGTTGGACAAATGAGGACAGTTGTCATTCCACTTGACCCGCTTAATTCTTTTTTTGAACTAAGCAGGAATGAGGACCTGCCTGCCGATGAGCACCGGGCCAGACCACAGGTCGCCCAGGCCGTGATCATCCATGACCAGTGGTGTCAAGCGCTAAGGGTCTCCCCTATGGAGGAGCAGTCAAGAAGACAGTTTTAATGAAAGACTTGTACATGTACATGCATGCATCTGCCCGTGCCGGCTGTCTGCCAGTAAGCATCCTCCGTGGATGGCAACGATTACAGCCATTGGTTCGTCTGCTCTTTTGCTTTCCTACAAGACTCACTTTGTGTGCCAAGTACCTCTGAAATATCAGGGGCAAAAGAAGGGGAAAAAAAGTCAACTTTGGAATATATTCTCAGAGCAGAAGCTGGATAGGCTTCACAGCTCCTTTTCCAGCGGAAGCCTGCCTAGCTGTTAGTTGGTGTGTAGGGGGAGCAACATCTCGCTCCTCAGAATGCCCAACAAGAGTGGCTTTGATCAAACAGGAATCTGTGCCATTGCATTTCCGGCACCTTCACAGGCGGGAAAGTGATCCCATCGTCTTATCGCCGCTATTCGTCAGCCCACATTTTTCCAACTCTCAAATATTTACAGATGCAGGCTGAGTCACTCATGAGGGAGAAAGGTTTATGACCTCATGGTGAGGAGCTGTTCTACAGAAAACAGCCATTCATCAGCAGGCCTGGGTGTGCCTGACTGGTCTGTTGTTAACCGCAAGAAGCCATAGTCAGCACTCGCTCTTTGTGTGATCATGACAAAGTGATAAAACAGCTGCCATGATGAAAAAAGAACCCCGGCCAGTGGTGTCCAACATTTGTAGAGCTGATATCCTCACCGGGCGCCAAACTGATGTGACTCTGCCAATAAAGGCCAGACTTTGGGTTAGACATTGCGCTAAGGGAATCCAGTCAGTCAGAGAGACGCGATCATTTTAACACTCAACAGATTTGTGCTTCTTCTAGACTACCAGAATGTTTCCAATTTCCAGACATTTGGCTTTAGAAAAAAACCTCATACATGTAATTAATGATTTTCACAGTGATTATGGCATTTTACGATCAAGAACACCAGCTGTTTGACTGCCATGCACGTTTCACCCCACTCATGCTTCTTCAGTCATTTTTGCAGATTTTAGCTTTGTTACAACTATATGACTAGAATATAATTATTATCTAACTAATACAACTATATAACTAATCTTAATTAAATGGAGCCAAAAGACACTAGTCAGCCCTCTTAACCCTCCCGAAACCCAGGCAAGGCTACTTATGCACTCTCAGGCCCTGACAGCCACAACCGGCTTCGTGGCCCTGGGTTCAACAGCAACCAAACCCAAGGTCTCTGGGTCAAAGGTTACCATCCCTACGGCAACACAGGGCCACCCTCTGAAGAGTGAAATGAGCAGAAAATGTTTGGGTTAAATGCTGCACATCTCCTTCACAAGTTACGGTGTATGGTATTGGGTGGTCACAGAATAAAGAATGTTTGGGACGTCTTTGGGAAAGTTTTGACCCCCCGACACACACACATTTCTACATGGTTCAGTGACATCAGCCCTCAGCAAGAGCGAAGACTGGAAAGGTTTTACAGGATCTTCCCTCTGCAAATGGATTAAGGTAAAAGGCAGGTCGCATATTTCAGGCACAGCCAAACCAGAGTGGAGCCAGTGCAAATCTTGTTGAAATCTTGAGAGCGTGTCCATAACGCCGGTGACCCTAGGGTAGCGTAAACATTCCATTTGCCCTTTATGACTCGCACATAATTACCCGAGCTCCCCCTGGGGCGCCGCCACATTCATTTACTATAGCTACAAACACACAAAGACACAAGCTTTTGCTTCTGCTCTGCACTACTGGGCACCGGTGGGGGAACCGTAAAAAAGCGGTTTACTGCGGCAAACTCTCAGCAGTCTCTCCAACGGACGGACGCCGGGCTGTATTTACGCAAAATTTATTTCCCCAGGTTGCTTTTTTTATTGGACAGTAATAATAATGTTATAAAAAGCATTGCATTGGTACCAGTCCAAGGAAAAAGTATTTTTAAGTAATGTTCATTGGCATGACGACTGAATGATGGTTTGAATTGTGAACTTTAATTCTACCTTTAAGAACTGTGCTGCCACTTTGCTGCGGTGACTTAGTAGAGGTGTGTGGGGTCCGTTGGATTCTGCTTGTCTCGTTGGCCGTGGCGACCTGGCTGACGGCGCATGACTCCTTCTCACAGCCCCCTGTGCTCACGTCTGTTCACTAATGTGATTGTGCGTGGCCTGTCTCCGCTCTCATTACGCGCAGCACCACCCCTGTCTGCACCGCCCATACAGCTGCTGCCATGGCTGACTGCCACGTCTGGAAATGTCTTCTGGTGGAAGCCAAATTCCACAGATACACTTCATGTCCAGATCTGCTGTAAGAATAGGTTGAAAATCCAATTTGAGGACGTCAGCAGTGACGCTTTGGCGAGAGTGAGGACATTCAGGATGTGATTTTCACTTCCCATTAGTCCCCTGAGAAGTTGGGTTCCTCCTCTAGCTCATTATGGCCCGGAACAGAATCCTCAAGAAGCTGTAGAAGCAGGGCAGTGACCGACATGGATTCACATAAAGATTTTTATTGCTGTTTGCCTCATGCTATAACCTCAGATGGACCTCGAGAGAAGTCATACACTGATGCAGTGTCAAATCACACATATGCAGCATCATGAGTTATATTATAAAAAAATATCCTATCATAATATCAAAACATTTTGTAAACGCAATCCAGAGAATTCTTAAATTCCCTTTTGCTGAATGCCTTGCATGTTTGGAGTATTGGGGAATGTAATCAATGTATTCAACTTTTTCGTTTGAGATTGTCATTGTGAAACACTGCAGCACAGCACACAACGAAATGCATCCTCTGTATTTAACCATCACCCTTGGTGAGCAGCAGACAGCCATGACAGGCGCCCGGAGAGCAGTGTGTGGGGGACGGTGCTTTGCTCAGTGGCACCTTGACGGCTCAGGACTCGAACCGGCAACCTTCTGATCACTTCCTTAACCACTAGGTTAAAAAAAAAATCCCCATGTTTGATCCCCAAGTATGGCTATTTAGCTTGTATACAATATCTCTTTTACTTTTGGTTTGCAAATAAAAAATGCAATTATGTTAGCATCTTGCTCCGTATGAAAGGAGCTGTTTAGAGGTGGGTTTTATGTGGGAGAAAAATAAGCATGTAAATGCACTTTATTCCAGAGGCATGTGCTCCAGGTCTGTTTCCAGCACTTCCCGCTCTGTCCTGGGACCTGGTGTCAGCCAGTCCAGCTGAGCAGCTCCTAAGTGTTTTGTCAAGAGCTTAATGGACAGGCTGTTACCTTGATGGATGAGTGTTTCCTGAGCAATGACTCTCATTTCGGCATAAAACCATACATCATTTTAATTGACTCGGGTTTGACTCTGGCCCGAGACAATTAAACACCTAAAAGCCAGATCTGCCACTGAGCAACAGCAACGCAATCTCGCCACCTCACTTGGAAGTGCAATTAGCGCCGTGCTTTTACTGCATTAATCCACCAAGTTACACGCTGGAGCAGGAGAAACAGGAACCTGGGGCGGAGTGAGCCGTGCGGCACCGGCACGGGCCTGAATAAGGTTACTGTTCCCGCAGGTTCGACTCTGGCTAAATATTTATTCAGGAGGTCACATGGCTATTTAAAAAAAAAACTTTTTCTAGGCCAATTGACCCTAAAATGCTGATTAATGGCTCTAAATCTGAGACGATTTTGCTTCTTAGAGAGAGGAAAGACGTGTGTGAGGCCTGTAAAGGTAATGCATGTTCATAATCTGCATTTACGTAAAGCAGAACCCCGTCTTGATAGTATGAATAAGTCAACGCTGGAACCATCAGAGCATCGTTTCTAACCGCGTGCGCCATATGGGCAACGGAAACTGCATTTGAGATAGTGAGACATGTTTTTGCCCCAGATGGGGTGAAAACTGCACAGGAACAGTTCTGTTGAAAACACACGTGCGCAAGCACACACACCTAGTCTTCATGTAAATAAATAGAAGGGTTCAGATGGGCTCTGCCAGGCTTGTGCACCCTCAGCTTTACCCTTATAAGGAGGCTGGGTGATTCTCCGGAGCAGAGCCTGAAAGTCTGACACACAGAAAACAATACTAGTGCTGCCTCAGCCGAGTGGGAGAAGGGGTGTTTGAGATTTTTTTATTTTTTGACAGCTTCAACTTTAATGGTCAAATGGTTGAGGAAACTTCATTCGAAAAGTTGTCATGGTGCTCATTGAAATTTTCATGCATTTCTCCTGGTGCAGACCGAACATGGCCTGGGGCGGAAAGATGCCTGGAAGAATGTGGGAGATCTGTTTTGAGTAAGCCTCGCTGATGCCATCACTCACTCCCATCATGGGCTGCAGGGCCACATCAGAGCGCTGGTGCTGGTGGGAATGCCGAGTGATAGCTTCCCACAGTCGTAATTCCAGGATGAAAGGGTGGAATCCGTTCACTTACTGGAGCTGCTGACAGCAGGTCTCACATCCACAGCGGCATGAAGCGCTGATTTCAGCAGGGCCAAAGTCTGTGCAGGTTCAAGAGGGCCAACAGGTGTCTTCTTGCCCCAGTCTCCGAAAACTCTGCCAAGAAAGGATTGTTGTGGACATGGGGTCCGTGATATGGACTGTTAAACCTGAGTGCTCAGTAGAAGTACTTAATAGAGGAACAGCAGTAACCCTTCAGACTCACGCAACTCCAATTACATCAATTACAACAAGAGCGACAGCCTTAATGGAACAACTTGAACCATGCGAAGGCAACCGGCCAACAACATCTTCTTGCATTTTAGCCAATTGTGTGCACATACACAAACACATGTGGAAGGTCCCACTCAAGTCAAGAGCAGCTCATTGGGGTGTATATCCCACCCCCAGGCCATGATGGAGAGCTGTAGTGTGACTGGAAAACGATTTCATTTTGCATTCCAGCTGACCTCAATGCATGAAAGAGGTCTGGTTTTTCGTATGTTGACTTGCAAAAGTTTGTGCATCCTTGTTTAAAAGGTCTATTACTCACCATAGGGGTAGGGTGGGTGTGGGTGTAGGCCACCTAAGGCATTTAGCATGTTTACTATTCACTGGTTCAAGTTCACTATTTCTCAAATTACATCTGTGTTTGGTAGCAGGCGTGGTCCCGAGATGATAGTCCCTTGCATGTTCAAGGAGTAATGTCAATCAATCATGAGCAAATATGAGCAATGATCATCTCTCTCTGTCTTTTGAGTGGGTAGTTGTTTCCTCCTCTCAACAATAAGAACAGTCCTTTCCTTGTATCTGCTATGGCCCATAAAGTTAAATACATCAAATTGATGCCAGATTTGTGTTTATTTATGTGTGTTGTGTGAGCCCAGTGTGTTGGGGGAAAGGCGGATGAATAATCTGTGCATAAATCTGTGACGCCTAGGTGCCCATGGCACTGAATAACCGCGTGAACCCTTCATAAGCAAGACTGTCGGCAGCAGAAGCTGTCTTGCTTTGTGGATAGAGAAGTGTCCTGTTTTGCTGCTGTTATGTTTTCTTTAGTTTATGTTTTGGGTCTTCGGTTCTTTTCTGTTAATTAAAATAAAAATCTTTTTTTCCGCAATATCGAGCATGTCCGTCTCACTCCTTCACCCACAAGGCATTTCAAAATTCACTGTGTCCCGCTGGATGCAAGTGGTACCCATTTGTTAGATGCAAGTCTATAATCTCATCAATACCTACATAATATTAATTTTGAATATTAATCACTTGCAATGGATTCACCTAGAATTTTGCGCTAGCTAAGTACAAGTACTAGTCTGTCAAATGAATCTGTTCATCTGACCTTTCTGAGAACCGGAATCAGACTGGTTGATGTTCAGAAGCCTCATGCTGCATTTCATATGTCTCTACAATCCATACATACATAAAAGCTCTACATCTTGGTAGTTACATGTTCTTGCGGAAATTCAAATTGACATTCAAATAGACATTCTAACAGCACCCACGGTTGCTGTTGGTTCATGTGAGGGTCCCTATGGAAGCTCAGGCATCAGTGCAGCTTTGAAGCTCCATCCCCTTGGGCGACAGATCTCTGAGGAATGTTTTAAGTCCAGGTCCGGCCTTGCCAAGAGGCAGGTTTTTGTCAATTTGACAGTGACATAAGATGAGCGGAATCAGAATGCCGTTGTTATGAAAGCTTGCCAATGGTTGATCCCGTAACTGTCACACAAGCCTTATGTAGCCTGTATATACACACACACACACACACACACACACACACACATATATTTATATATATACACACACACACACACACACACACACACATATATATATATATATGTGTGTGTGTGTGTGTGTGTGTGTGTGTGGCCCAAGTCTCGCGAAAGCCTCTTCATGCACTTTTCATTAACTCACCACTGTGGGCACAGGCAGGTGTCAGGACCACACGGCTTTGTCCTTCAGCCGCTTGATCTCATGATGGTGCAGGTGTATGCGGGCAGGGTGGGGTGGCGACCAAGCTGGATACAAGCCAGACATCTTCAGTGACTGGGCGTCTGCCAAAAATGATTAAAAATAAAGAAAAAATAAAGAAAGCCCATTTGTCCCTGTAATTCATAGGGGGATTATTCAGTCCGAACAAGACATTCAAACCTCCGCTCTGAAGTGCTGTGTTTCGCCGGATCAGCTTGCTGACAACAGTTTACCTGGCGGCTCAGGGATGAGATAACATTTCAGCCTTGTGTTCATCTGAGGCCCGCTGAATAGCTGACTGTCACAGAGTGAAAAAAAAATCCCCCCTTGCTCATTCACACGGCAAAATCCCACTAGCCGCTGTTCAGTGCGTTTTGTCACTACAAAGTGCATGTTTGAAAGACAAAAGACCGCCTCCAAAATGTCTAAATATCAGCATAATTCTAAATGAAAGCTCTACAGATTATACATGTTATGCCCAAATATAATGCAGTTTGAAATATATCTGCACAGAGCAGGTTGGGAAGACAGGCTTTATGTCTGTTACCTGATAATAGCATTATAATAGCATAATAGCATTAGCGATGTTGTATCGCTATAATGCAAAATCTGAGAGCAAATGATGCACACTCAGTCAATTTAACAGTGTTCCAGTATTCAAGGAGGGGAGGGGACTCAATTTCTGACCAATGTAGGTCTTATTCCACTAATTCCTTTCCACTTATTCCTTTTCCTAGCTGATCTATCACATCAGTGATCAAAGCAATAGACAAAGCTTAATAGCTGTGGAGTTCTAGAAGACATCAATTACAAAAATAATTTGCCTTGTTGTTCTTAGCAATTTTGTTAATTCATTCCGAATGTACCATCCTTGGGTCACTAAGGACACAAGGATGTAGTGCATCAGATCAATGAAAAGGAGAGTGAGAGGAAGACCCCTTTTGCTTTGCCATGACTGCACCAACTACAAATAAATGTTAATAAGCAATATAGTGGGCTGTAGGTTATTCGTTCAATAATATAATATGTATGCCAGTTTTCTCCAAACAGAAATTATGGCGATATGAGGGCCACAAGCAGTGTTAGAAGATACATATGGCCGTGACATAATGGCAGGGTCTTTCACCCACTTCTGGTATCCCATGGCGTACACAGGGAGGGGACTCTCCGTAAACAGAGGCAGCAGACGCCGCCCTGAATGGGTTCATGTTCTGGCTTTGCCCCCAACAGCTGGTCCTCGAACGGGACACAAAGTGATCAGGCGGGACCCAGCCGAGATGGGCCAGGCTGCTCACTTCCATGGCCTTCCCAAAGGGACTAGTTCAATGTTGAAGCCTCCTTGGCAGGGAGCCACGGGTTAAACTCTTAATCCCCATTGAACTCTCAATGGCAACGGGATTAGCCTCGGCAGCACTCACACTTTCGGGTTAAAGCGGAATCCCCAGTGCCACCCGGGCCGGTCGCAGTTCGGGCTGGGCTTTATTTGTGCACCATAAGGGCCCCCCTTTCAACTCCGGATCCTGACCCCAGAGTAAGACACAAATTACGGCCCAAGGCAAGGGCTCTTTGATCAAAGATACACTCATCACTGCATAACACATTTATGGGCGGCCCTGTTGACCCCTAAATCAGCTTTGTTTGCCTCTTAAGCTTATAAATATTTGATTGTCTGTTAGCCACAATAATGTTCACACTTCGAGCCAACATGTTGGTGAGCAGCTGGGTGATCTTAACAAGACAAATTCTACCCAAATATGCTCAATAAGTTCACTAAACCGGATTATACAATATTTGCATGTAAAAAAGGAACATGACCCAGACCTTCATCATCAGCATGATGCACTGATCAAATACCTGTATGTTATGTATAACACACACACACACACACACACACACACACACACACACACACACACACACACACACTCCTTCTGTCTACTCCTTCTTACATGCATATATGCTTAATATGTTATTAATATGAATAACATCACATTTTAAGATTCTTAGTTTATATCATAGAGATGGGAAAACTATCACTAAAAATGATTAAATCAATCACTATAATGTTTCTGGATAAATTGACAACTTTTTACTATATTTTGAGATGCACTAGAATTTTGTGCTGGTTTAGGAAAATCTCTACTTCAATATGCCTCACTCTACTCTGCACAGTGGAAAACTGCACACTGGCATACTTTTTCTTGGAAAATGTTTTACATGTATTTCTGTATGTAACTAGGTTTAAAGTATTTATTGGCTTAAATGAGAAGTCCACCATGCTGTTTAAATGAAAACAGGTGTACATGTTTATGTGAAATTTTAAAGGCGTGCACGGTACTTTTCTTTAAGTATTACTCTGTTTCGCACCATAGATTGGCACAATAACCATTTTTGAGCAGGAAGCACATCATCTGGTCTACATTTTGGCTCAAAGAGAGTCAAGGGCAAGAAATTATTTAGCAAAATACACAACCTCAAAAACATGTGAGGTGACATGTCAATGGCCATGAAGGACTGCGCTGTAATGACATGAATCCACAGCATAAACAAGAACAAGAAATCGAAAGCCTAAAGCTGTGCATCTCAAGCTTCTGGATTTATTGACATTAAAAAACATCAATTGATGTCATGAACTAAAGCTTGAAGTGTAATTAATGAACAAGGCATAATGCCCGATGAGTGCAAACAGTCACCCAGAGCGAAGCTTTAACGCACCATGTGGGATGGATTATAGTCCACAGTCACTTGCCACAATTATAAAAACTGCATGCAGGTTGTTATAATAAAATAGGCAACAAGCCCTGACCTTACAGGTCAAATATTCACCACGGTGTATATCTATGGATGAAATTATAAATAAAATCATTTTTTATAAATTCAGTAAATTAAAATCCAGTATTTCCAGGAAAATCTAACTTTGCTGGACATAAACACTGAATCATACTCTATAATAAACTGGGGGAATGGTCCAAAAGAACTGGAGCTGCTCACTGAAACCAGACGAACGTCTGTCCCTGCAGACTGTTTATTTGCTGAGAGGATTAAGGTACCGGCAGGTTAAGAACATCTTTGATCACGCTGGATTGCTGGAAGGCAGGGGCATAGGCCCAAAGTCTTAATTAGTGGCTCATTAAAGGCAGGATTGGCGCAGGCTGGTGTCTTGGACCCAACCTCCGCCCCCTTCCCAACCTCATCTGATATGAGCTGACCCATAGTTACAGCACAAGGACGTATTCCCGTGAAGGGAACGAAATACTCAGTTGGATGTGGTGAGGGTGGACCTGAGTGAGACCGCTTAAAAATTCTGGGTGGCTCTCTGACCTGATCTTATCTGCGGTGCTCCCTATGGCCTCTATTTTCTGCACATTCCTGTGTAGACTGTCTGGAGACTCAATTGCAGCAAGACTGACATTTTTAGCACAGCAGCTTTCTGTTAAATTTGAGAAAGACATTTAACATAATTTTGAATACATGTACAAAATGAACTATTACTCTTCCATAGTGGTAAAATAACAAGTGCAAGTATGTACTGAACATGGTTGCTATGACGGCGTGTGGAATAACCAGAATAACCATTTGGATGAAAAAACATTCTCCACTGGAACCTTGTTGATAGATGAATAACAATGATACTAAGATGGCAAAATTAATGGGCTGACTTCCTACACAACACCACTGTGGTAAAATAGAGGTAAATGTATATCTTTCAGTGTGTACGAGAATGGATGAATTGTGTCAGAATCTGGTGAATATGTTTTCATGCCCTATAATTTCCAGTTTTGTTAATAAATAAAAATAAATAGTAAATGATATAGTGAAACCCAGAATTGCTAAGGCCAGTTGTGTTGCTTATGAAAATGAGTGCACTATATTAAGTTATTAAAAAGCCTTTTCTAATGAAGACCTGAACACAACATCATTCCATTGGCACTCAACACTAGTTGTTGCTGATAACACGACTCTTGACATTTATGAGAATATTCCATTTATTTACAGTTACCACAGTCATTTACATGGTAGTGTGCCTGTAAATTTTTCTTTCTTGTTTGTATTGTAATAGATCTGGTATCACACAAGATAAAGTAGTTTATAATGGAGCTTGCACTAAACATCTCCCTCTTCACATACAATAAATAACCTTTGGAGGCCCATTGTGCTGGAGTTGTCATTTTTCCATTTTAGCAGACACAGCCAGTATGGACTTGGTAGGTGGACCTTTGCATTTCAATGAAACGTACAGCCTGCGTGCAGAATAAATAAACTGCATTTCCCCTCCCCTCTCTCCTATCTGGATTTGGCAGTCATGTGTGTTTTATTAGGAGCGCTGCTGGATGGCCTGTAAATTCCCGACTCCGTTATTCCTCCGAAAATGGGCTCCCAGAGGAGACGGAGTGGAGGACCCTCCTTCAGTTCTGGGAATAAGCTGCAGAAGTTGTGTTCTTCTGGTTACATGCTGACGTTCTCTTGAACCCTTTGTGGCGCTTATCAATGCTGCATTATTAAAACGGTATTTTTCATATTCTGTATATTATTGTTAAAAATAGTCTTTAATATAAGAAAAACAATAATACAATTATCATATAAATCTTTTCATATGTGAAAGACATTAAGAGGATTTATGAAGTTTGTATTATATGTTTTACCCACAAAGTGGTGGCAGTCTTCATTGCTCGCCTTGGCTTTGAATTACGATCTGTTCCGTGAAAGCTTGCCAAATCCGTGACAGACTCAGGATGCAGAATACAATCTTTTGTGAGGCTGGATTTTTTGTTTCGGAAGAACATGCGTCAACATACACGTCATTTTTAAATATTGTGTGTGTTTGTGCAGTGGTTGTTTCTAGATTTACTTTAAGTAACTTACCCTAATCCATTCTGGACGGTTACAATAAGCACATGTTGTCTAGAGGCTTGACCTCAGCCTTCACCAACTGGGTGCCTTGTCTCGGTCTAGACTGAGACTCGATGACCCAAATGCCTTGAGGTCGTGAGAACATCATTGTACCTGAGGAGGGGGAAGCTGAGTCGAATGCAGAGCGGACTGCTGGCTGATGGCGAGGTAATGCGTTGGCTGGTATAGGTTGGGGTCAGGTGAGGTCATTATCCAGGGCAATTAGCCAGCCACAGTTGTGGTCCTTTGAAGACTAACAAGCACAATTATTTGGAGCCAAATTCCATTAAAGGGGCGAGTCTGGTTTGTGTACCCAGCACCACCATCACAGTGCCACTTTTCCCGAAAGGTAGTTTTCTGTGTTTCTGTATTTCACTGTCCGATCCAGGCCACTGGTCTATTTTTCCAGCTCAACACCTCACTGCTTTCGACAGTGTGAGCAGTAAATAAAGAAAGCACTCTGACAGACGAATACTGGAGGCACTTGGGAGTGTTGTCACGTCAATGAAAGGGGAACGTCTGGGGGATGTTTTTGTTTCATTTCACTTTATGTCAGTAGAATGGAAGCCTGAAACTCTCAGCACAATTCTGGATTGGTTTTTATTGAGCTACACCGCCATAAGATAATGCAGCCCTATGTTAAACACATTCACATAAACACACTAACATCAAACCAGCGGAGTGCGATTATCTGTCTAAGAAAGAGGGGAGCTAATTATCTAATTGCTGGTGGTCATGACATTTGAATTCCCATGGGAATGCCGGGATATGAAAGAAATCTATGACCAGGTCTGCTGCAGGCATATTTTGTTCAGGTTGTAACAATCAACGCGGAAAACTGTTGTTGATGGCTTAGATGTGTTAAGCAACCTAATTGCATGATCGCTTGGCCGCATGTTTCTCTGCGTTCTCAATGAGACAGGGCCATCTAGTGAGGCTTCTTTAAAAGAATGCCAACTCCACTACTTGGTGGTTTGGTAGCACAAATGGTCCTCAAATGACAACAAATTGAAGTGCTGTTCACTGGAAAGTGAATTGTCTAGTGCTACGTCCGTAGAATGGCTTGGGGTGCTGTGTTGTGCGTGTTCTCTGCTGGGAGGAGATTTGGATTACGGTTCCGCCCACCAATTCCCTCGTCAACTGGCAGCCAATCAACGCACAGGACAGAGAACCACTTAAGGACCATTCCAGCCACCATTCAAGGCTTGTTGTTGTGGAGCCGGAGGAGGAGGAAGTGAGAGGAGAGAGTTTGGAGTTTTGGATTGTGTTAGAGTTACAGATAAGCCTTTGTTGTGTGTTAGTGATTAGCGTGGTTAGTTGTGGCCTTGTTGTGTATTTGTATTGTCTCTCCTTTCATGGTGTGTTGTCCTCCTGTGAATTTTTGTGTAGATGTTATATATATATATATAGCACTTTTGGTTTGGTTTGTTGTTCACTGCTCACTGTAAATAAAAGCACAATATTTCACTTGGGCTTGGTATCTTTGTCTTCCCACTGCACACATTCCCCTCGTTTGTTGTCATATTTCCTGACCCCTAGACAGGGACGTGACACTAGCAAAGACAACTGAGGGAAGGGGAAAGGGAGGAATGGAGATACATTGTAAGACACATGCATGTGTAATGTATTGATAGGAGGGGATATCAGGATGTAGGGGACATTAGAGCGGTCAATCTTCACTATGGCTTTCCTCCCACATTGATTATGAAAACACCACAGTTTCACAATATAAGGCCTATTGTAGAAAAAGAGAACACTGCAGACCAAATTATACAGTTGGCAGCCTGTAATTGCTGTGTGGTGACATTACGTCAGACTCTGTCACTAAAACTGGATGTGGTTCTGGTCAAACAAAGGGGGAAAAAATCTTTAGAAGACACATAGACATGATCTACAGCACGCTACAAATGCTCTGTGATGTGTATACCATGGGAATACCACCCCACTCAACCCAAATCAATTCTGGAAGAAGTACACCCATCCAAGCAATTCCAACTGCATATGTATAAAAAAGATACCTTTTTACTGTTCTGGTCACTTGAATCGTACAGTACAGGTCAAAAGTTTGAACACACCTTCTCGTGTGTTTTCTTTATTTTCATGATCATGACCACAGTGGTGGCTTTAGGGCAGTGGTGGCCTAGCGGTTAAGGAAACGGTCCTGTAATCAGAAGGTTGCAGGTTCGATTCCCGATCCGCCAAGGTGCCACTGAGGTGCCACTGAGCAAAGCACCGTCCCCACACACTGCTCCCCGGGCGCTTGTCATGGCTGCCCACTGCTCACTCAGGGTGATGGGTTAAATGCAGAGGACAAATTTCACTGTGTGCATCATGTGCTGTGCTGCTGTGTATCACATGTGACAATCACTTCACTTTCTTCTTCTTATTTCTTCACAATCATGACCATGATTCTCACTGAAGGCATCAAAACTATGAATGAACACATGTGGAGTTTTTAACAAAAAGTGGAGACCTGGCCTCCACAGTCACCGGACCTGAACCCAATCGAGATGGTTTGGGGTGAGATGGACCGGGAACTCCTTCAAGACTGTTGGAAAAGCATTTCAGGTGACGACCTCTTGAAGCTCATCGAGAGAATGCCAGGAGTGTGCAAAGCAGTAAGCTCCTTGTCAATATTTCTTGTAATAGAAAACAATGACAATTCATAGTTCTTGTAAAAATTAAAAGCATGAGTGGGATTACATTACAACACGATAAACTAAACTAGCCAAACAAGATATTGAGACCACCACCATGACAGGGTCCCAAATATCTAAAATCACATTCCACCTCCCCATTTGGCAATGCTGGAGAAAATGAAGATATCTTCAGAGCAGAACTGTTTCCAGGCCCTGCGCCCCTCACGCTACCAACTCTTATCAGGGTTGGTAGCACATTCCACACCAGGGCAGGCAGATGTAATCACCAAGCATGTCTGCCAGATTCACTAATATGTCCACTTTATCCATCATTTGAAGATAGAGCCTGCTTTGATACATCCCACATTTTTGACTACCACCCACACATGCACAATGTAGCTTTTCCTGCCAATCAGTAGGGTCCAAAGGGGTTGTAGGGGCCATTTACAAACCTTAAATATTCACTCTAGTTCAGTAAACAATTGAGGAAGTCACATTCAGGGCACTATTTTTAAAGAAGCAATGTGCAATAAGCATGGGGGCATATTGCTAGTGTAAGTTCAGATGCGTCCTCGGGATTTAGATAATTAAGTACTTAAATACAGTATCACATTTCTGAGGTACTCCGGATCTGCACTCTGGGTTCCGTGTGTATGTACCTAATTTCCTGTTGTGTTCAACTTTTATATTTAGTACAAATGCATATTTTTTTTGTCCTGTCATTGTCATTATCATGTCTTGTGTACTTATGAAAATGACAGGCGCCCAGGGAGCCGTGTGGGGGGACGGTGCTTTGCTCAGTGGCACCTCAGTAGATCCTTGGCAGATTGGGATTCGAACCGGCAACCTTCTGATGAAAGGATTCCTTACCAACTAGACCACCACTGCCCCTATGTTAGTGATTACTGTTCCCAATTTATTGAAAGTAAATCCCTGTTTTTATTAGTCATGCAATTCTGTCCATTTCCTCCTAACCTGCACTGGGCCCTGACAAAAGCAAGAAAGGGACATGATCTTCTTCAAGAGACAAAAAAACTATCAAGTGGTTCTCTCTTGTTTTATCTACTTGTGTAACACCTTTCATCTTACACTAGCAAACAAGAGCCTTGCTTAGTGTGCAGTGCGGCACCATAATGAAAAAAACAAGCAAATCCCCCCAGCAGACATCATTACTTATCCTCTTTTCTTTCTCTATGAAAGGAAGCACTGGGCTTGCACCCTTAATTGTGACGTGCAGCTTGTTTTAATTTATAGTTCATATTGCTCACAATAACCCACACTGGGGATGATGTGACAGTTTATTTCTTGGTGTCGGTCTCAAGCCCGGGTAAACGGGGAGGGTTGCGTCAGGAACCGAAACCTTTTTGCGGACAACCAGACCAGTTTGTCTGCTGTGGCGAGCCCTAAGGGGAGCAGGCGTAGGGAGACAATGACATATTGCTGACAATAAAGGAAATTACACAAGAGGCTGGTTTTAATGAGAGAGTTGGGGACAGGCTTTGCCCCAGGACAAGATCTCACCGTCGCCAGGGCCAATCGGTCTAAGAGAGAATTTATTTTTGGCATAGATAAACAATGTACGGTGTAGAAGACCCTTGCTGAAAAATGTCATTTAAACACAAAGTGCCACCAGTGTCACCATGGTACCTCACTGATGCTTCAAGAGATGCAGGGTTAAAGGGTGAAGATTTTTCTTTTTATAAACATTTTTAATTCTGTGTAATTGGTATGGGCCCACACCCCAAGTGAGTTTGAATCACAGCTTGAACCTTGTGTTGGCAGAGCTTTCATGCTACTTGAGCAAGATACCTTCACCACACACTGCTCCCGGGTGCCTTTCATGGCTGCGCACTGCTCATTAAAAGTTCAGCGTAGAGGATGCATTTTGTTGTGCTGTGCTTGCTGTGGATCACAATGACAAAAACAGCCACTATCACTTCCAGAGTCCCAGAGAAGAAGGTTGTGTGAGATAGTCAAACTTTTGTTTTTCAGTATTTTTTCTTGATGCTTTGGTAAGGTGCGTCTGAATTTTTTTATTATTTTTTTTTTTTTACAACAGAGGTGGCAGATTTCTGATGAAATAAATCAGAGGTCAAAATCTAATGATAACCATAATGTACACCATACATCTGTAACAAAGTAGCTACAAGATTATGCGGTGCATGCTTTTATTGTTCATAGCATGGGAAATCTTATACAGCTTTCACTGGCAGTGTATTACAGAACCCAAACACCCATGTGACGTGGTTTTGTCGAGGGTATAAAAACGACCCTGCAGCCACAATTTACTGCTCGTGCATGCTCGAGATAAGCAGGCCAACAGATTGTTTACTACGTTGTTTATTAGTGCAGCCCTCTGGGCTTTGGTGACTTTTTGCAGCCTTCACCTCACCCTCACATGGTTTTCTAGCTGCCAAAGAAGACAATTTACACCCCTCACACTTCCATTTATCAAAGTGAATAATGCCGGAAAGGTCTTGGTTTCAACTGTCACATAACTACAGGGGAACATCTCCCACATGTTGGACCACCATGGTGCCCCATACAGGACTATCAGTTACTGTACACTGTCTAGGCATCTTCATGAGCACGTAGATTTCACAAAATAATCCACCAATGGGGGATGTATGGACCTAGTTCCTCGCTAATCCACTTTCCTGGCTTTGATACAGATGCTTACATCGGCGGTGTTTTGATCTTCCTGCATAAGGTGAGATTTAAACCAAGAAGTAAAAAAAAAGTAATAAAAATCCACACATCCGCCTTTCTACTCCTTCGCCTCTGATTTAGTTCCCTGCCAGTGACTCCAACTCCTTCATGCCACTTTTACTCCCTACAACATATTTACAGCTCATATATCAGAGAGCCCCAGAGATGGTCTGAAAAAAATGATTTTCCAAGCAGAACATTACAACCCTCTCACATAGACATACGTCTAAGCATGTTTTTTATAAACTTTAGTTTTATAAGATTAGTTTTATAAAAGGCCAGTTGGTTTCAAGGTGCCTATCCCCTTTTGTAAAAGCCATAATGATAGGGGTGGTAGTAGCCTAGCGGGTAGCACACTCACCTATGAACCAGAAGACCCAGGTTCAAATCCCACTTACTACCATTGTGTCCCTGAGCAAGACACTTAACCCTAAATTGCTCCAGGGGGGGACTGTCCCTGTAACTACTGATTGTAAGTCGCTCTGGATCAGGGCGTCTGATAAATGCTGTAAATGTATAATGAAGTCACTGCAGATTGCATCGTTTTTACTTTATTTTTGTGCCTTTCGTAAAACATTGTGAAGCACGTTGCATTCCGCAGATTATTGAAGGACGATGCAGTTTCTTCCACAATCATATGTTCACCCACCCCCTGATTTACACACGCCGCTCAGGACTTAAAAGAGCGTAAATCACACTGAAGGATCTGCAGAGCCATCTCGGAGATGTCTGCAGCGTTTCCCTTTGAAATTAGGTGGCGTAATCGCAAGATTGCAGTGGGTCTGATGGACGCTCAGGTGCATGCATTGTTCCTCGTTCAAAGAACCACACAGCACCTCAGGAGACCTGGTGGCAGTCCAGTCTGTCCACGTTTAACGGGTTTTAAGCTTGCATTTCTCTTGTTCTCCTTGCTAATAGGATTTGGGCAATCAGAATTTCGCATATAAACAATCCAACGGGCCAAAATACTGGCAAAAAAGATGGAAGGAATAACAAAGAGTTTGTGTAAAATTTCTGGTCTTTCTGCCTCTCCTTCTGGCCGATCATTTTAAGAGCTTTCCACTCTCCAAAAAGCAATCGTGTCCCGGCCTGCTGAAGTCATTGGTGAATCCTAATAAGGCCGTGAGCCACGCGCGGCTTAACTGTAAAATAGTAATGGACATAATTAAGCGGTTATGGCAAGTATTTTAAACAAATAGTGTCCTATTTTTAGAAGAGGAGGAGACTTTACTATTTTTTTTTTTTTTTTACTAAAAAGCGAGTTAGAACTGACCACCCCTCCAGGTGAAGAAAAAAAAAAAAGAAATAAAAGGAAATGAAAGATTTATACATGCCTGGGGCGAATACGTGGGCTGAAAGAAACAGCGGGCCGTTTTTAAACTTGCACAACGACCTAAATCAGCCTGACAGTTCATCACGTGTGTATCTGCATGCGTGCCCTCGGAGTGTAGTGTGCGGGTGTCGGCCGGGATCGCTTGAGTAAACAGTGTTTCGGCTGTGTGCGCTTCAGCTGTGTAACGTATAGGTTTTTACGATAATGTTGACATTGCCGCAGCGCCAGCCGGGCCTACGTAAAGCCCCGCCACCATATTGCTTTGACAGCTTGCTTTCTGGAGTTTTGTCATCAGGATAAGAAAAAAAAAATTCGATCTTCATCTTCAATCTTCAGATGATTCATGATCTCAGATCATAATTGCACAGGGTATCAAGCTGAAACGTAAATATCGTCAAAAGGTAGCAAAAAGTTATTTATCTGTTTTTACTGTAGAAACATATGAAATATACGCCTGGCGAGGTGACAAAGAAAATTGGTCAACCGAACACTGAGCTCATATGGTGTTTACATCTGTACCAATGTTTGCATTTCACAATCCCTCCTGATCCACATAAATCTATTTTATATATATATATATATATTTTCTGTGTGTTTAAGGTACCGGTTATTAATGCCGACAGACGGGCCAATATAAAGCAGTTAAAAGTGACAGTGTTATTTATGTCAGGTGCAGATGTCATAATGAAAAGCCCAGACGGGTTTCGGGAAGGCCGCGCAGAACCGGAGCGGCGGTTTACCACCAAGAATCCCGAGTGCAAGGAAATAAAGACGAGGGGGAACAATGGCACAGTCTTTTATGTATTTCTTTGTTTATTTTTTGTGGAATAAAAAGTGCTCATTGTCATGTCAAAAGCTTGGCTTTCTGTGGATCGAGAGAGAGAGAGAGAGAGAGAGAGAGAGAGAGAGAGAGAGAGAGAGAGAAAAGACAAGAAAAACAACAACACTAGAACAACTGAAAGTCTTCATCTGTTCAGCATTAAGGAGACGTTAGTCATAAAGGCAAAAGCCGAGACCACCGGATAACCCTCAGGCAAGGCCTGATGACATAATCGTTTCTGAAACCTCAAAAAGCAAGTGCTCGCTCATTTTCCCCGGCAGTCGGAGATTCCGTGAGGTTTAACAGCATCTGGTCGTCGCCAATCTCCCCAAACCCCAAAAAGTCCCCAAAACACGTTTTCTTTCTTGCGTTTTTTGACAATTCAGGCCGATTTTCAACAGCAAACCCAGCGAGTAAGATGGTTCCCCCCGAGCAATACGGGCGCGGGGCTGCTGGAAAGCAGCTCACGTAGAAGCAGCAACTGTGAGGAAAAGGGCAGCCGGGTGGTGATGATTCAAGATGCCTGCGCAGCGGTGGCGGCAGCGAGGCCAAAACCTACCACGAGGACCTGGCCGACGGGGGTCACCGAAGAGGGAGGGGACAGAAACATGAATAAAGATGCAGAACGAGAAAGCGAGCAATTCTACCGCACCCCCACCCCCCTCACTGTAATGCACTTTTGTCCCTCATTCAGCAGGGGGGTGGTCCATGAATTACAGAGTGAGCCAAGATGCTTTATGGGCCGGCAATGTTTCTCTCTATCGGTAAACAGCGATGGCGGAAAAAAAAAACTATGGCAGCGAACCAGGGACTGTCATACATCTTGTCTGCATCTGTAATGATGGTGAACACAGTAAGGACGAGGGAGGGGGGGGGGTTGTTATTTCCTCACGCCTCTGTGCGCTTTGGAGCGTCTCCATCGGCTGAAGCGAGATCAGTGGTCGGGACGGCCTCCCTGCCGTGTTCTGGGGAGTGTGCGCGCCGAGATACGGCGGTAATCCTCTCCACCGCCACACACTTCTGCCTCCTGTGCCGCTCGGACACACACCTCTACACACACCACAAACTGGGGTACTGAGCTCTCGCAACGGACCACTTCCCCAAGACTCTCTCTAATTCTCACGTATTCTGGAGTTTCAGAAAAAACAATCAAATTCATAAGAATAGTAGATATATGCATTATGCATATTATATGTTATGTCTAATTGTTGTGCAATTATTATTGTTTGATGCAACATTACACCAGTGTAATGGACTAGTAGCCTAGTGGCTAAAAGTACCAAGAGTCCCAGGTTCAAATCCCACTCACTATCATTGTGTCCCTGAGCAAGACACTTAACCCTGAGTGTCTCCAGGGGGACTGTCCCTGTAACTACTGATTATAAGTCGTTCCGGATAAGGGCGTCTGGTAAATGCTGAAAATGTAAAGTGATTTTTGTTGCATTGGTTCTCAATTACTAAAAGTAATATATTAACTTTGAATCAGTCATCAAAATATTTCTTACTTTTAAATATATTAAACATATTAAATGCATGAATGACAATTTGTAAAAGAGCAATAATACATATAATTATGCAATAATTATGCAAACATCAGTTAACGATAAATAGAAGCAACCCAGAGCACTTTAAAGGCACAAAAATGTCTAAAGATATCTGTTTCTCGAGCACAGACACAATGAGGGACCCACAGCCCTCAATCTCCTCCCCTCAGCATGCGAGTTAAAAGTCCTCGGGGACGTCCTCACAGACAGTCCTCTCCAAAACCTTCAGGGTAGGGCTGCTCAGCCAAATGCACAATCTGGGCAAGTTTTCCATTAAAAGGTTCACGCACGCGTTATTTGACATACGCTTACGTTTTACAATATCACAGCCACCCACAAACGTTTGGATGTGATTTATGGTCCACATAATTATTAATTCCACAACACAGCATAAACCACACTGTAAAGGTAACTGGGGAATTTAGGCTGGAACAGCATGTGTCTACCGTACTCAGGCATGTAAAAAGATGCCATATTGTCTTTAGGAACCTTTCATTCCATTTTGCAACTGGTGCTTGAGGCCCTTTAAGAGACTTAACTAAATGCAATTAAAGCAATGTAATTAACATAAATTACAATGTTGATTTTTAGTAATGCCTTTGTTTCAGTTCTCTTTTGCTGTAATTATAAAGGTCAGAAAACGTAGGAACGCCATATATATGTTGTTATTACACCGTTTTAATAAATGTTAATAACCCTGACCTAAATCTTTGACACTGAGCATTGTTGCTTGTGCCTAAAAACACTTGCAATTTTTACGATAAATGCACTGAAAACATTGTGGAGTAGCTGCTAAAAGCCTGTAATGTGCCTATTGGGTACATCTTAATGGAGACGCTGAGTAGATTTCATCTCGTAAAAATGACCGGGAAGGAGGCGTTTGGCTTGAAGAGGCGGTGTTGGATGACGGACAGAGAGCCTGTTTGTTCTGCCGTGTTTAAGGGCTTAACTCGCCTCACCCCGGGACCTCCGCTGGGCCACAGACACACAGGCCGAACGGGGTGACATCACCAATTTGGTAGACAAGCCAGCCAAGCACATACCCACACGCCTCCAGGCCCCACTGCCCTGGGACAGCTCTGGAGACAGAGAGACAGGGATTATGTCCTCGGAGAGCTGGCCTAGAACATTTCCACCTGGAGATCCGCATTAATCCTTGGGTGTAAACAAGGTGCCTTGTTTACAAGGCGACACTCGCCATCGGCTTGAATGCGAAATCGCAACGCTAACGTTAAATCGAGTGAATAAGCAGAGACCTGTAGAGGTTTGGCATTAAACGGGGGGGAATATGCTGAATCAGCTATAGATTGTATCTGTTAGTCAGGCATGCAAGGTGAACCCGCGGAAGCCCATGAGGGTGCCACAGAATTACAGACATTAGGTTACAGAATACAGAATACGGATAAATCCATAATCCATTTTACCTATGGCCATGCTCTGCAGGGGAAAACACGTTTTGTAACAACAGATATGTTTTATACCAGCGTTGTACTATGCTTCACTGTACTAATTACAGCACAACATTCTGCTAACAAATTTATGATTTATGTCACGATGAATCCTGTGAGAACCTGACGAGGGTTCCCGGAGCACTTATTGCAGGCCACGCCCCTCTTGATTCCCTGCATCGTAAGTCTCCACCCACTCTGTGGCAGTTATGGAGACTAAGATGGAGAATTCAATTAATAAAACATATTTATTACTTTATTGTAGTATGTATCTGTTTTTTTACAGTCGCCTCTTTTTACCTTCATGGCTGCTTTGTTCACTGGTGTCATCATCAAAAGCCGCTTGATGAGATGCTCATTAACATGAGTGAAGGATAATAAAAGTGTTCAGCATAAACCTTCAGTACTGTTGGAAACCAACCCTGTTGTGTAACTTAAGGTGGTGGAGAGAAGCCAAGAGTGTGAAATGCTGCCATCACAGCAAAAGCTCCCGATTCGGAGATTTGCAAAGGTGTTTTGTTGTTTTTTTATTACATAACCTCATGCGTGTTATTTCATAGTCCTGTTTCTTCAATTTTGTTCTACAGGGTGGGCCATTTATATGGATACACCTTAATAAAATGGGAATGGTTGGTGACATTGAACACATTTTATAAGTGGTCAGAAACTTGTAAATAACTCATGAAAGAATAAAGTTACATTAAAACCAAGCACACCATTGTTTTTCTTGTGATTTGATGTGTCACATGACCCTCTTCCTATTGAAAAATCAAAAGTTGGATGCAATAGGTGACTTCAAAATGGCCACTATGGTCACCACCCATCTTGAAATGTTTGCCCCCTCACATATGCTAATGTGCCACAAACAGGACGTTAATATGACCAACCATTCCCATTTTATTAAGGTATCCATAAAAATGGCCCACCCTGTATAATGATATGCAAGACCCATGAATGAGTAGATCTGTCCAAACTTTTGACATGTATTGCATATTAAGAGTACAATATATTATTGTATATTATGTGGTGTTATTATTTGGCTAACCCTAGCCTAAGATTTACATTTACATTTTACATTTACAGCATTTATCAGACGCCCTTATCCAGAGCGACTTACAATCAGTAGTTACAGGGACAGTCTCCCTGGAGCAATTTAGGGTTAAGTGTCTTGCTCAGGGACACAATGGTAGTAAGTGGGATTCGAACCTGGGTCTTCTGGTTCATAGGCGAGTGTGTTACCCACTAGGCTACTACCATTGTATAATGTTGTTGTTTTATACAGTTGTGCATGAGAGACAATGATCGCTTGTTCAGATACTTGGCTAATAAACGCCATTCTAAGTGGCTATTGTTCTAATCTAACTGCCCATTGTGTTACCACTGCTCTAACTCACTAGCACCTCTAGTGGTACACAGTGGCATGAAAGTCAGGCTATCTGGTTTGTGAACTAACATTAGATTTCACTGCAACACAATACATATACATTTTTACAATAACATACATTTCTTCAGGTTCTTTATACAATTGTAATGAATCTTACACATTGCTCATTTCATGGAATATTTGCATCTGTATAATTGAATATGATTTTAATGAACATGAGTTAATAGCTGTAACCTGATAAGCATGGCAGTCATGAAACCACGGCAAATGAATTTAATAATGAAGCCGCTGGCAGAAAACTTTGCCTAATTCACTGCAAGCATCTTCCTGTCCTCTATAAAACAAGCCCATTCTTCAGAGCTCTCAGGTGTTCACTTGTCCCCGCTGAACCCGCTGAAGACCGTGAAAATTCCCTCTCAGGCTTTAAACGCTCGTTGCCTCTCTCCCCCACACACATAGATATAATCTTTACTGCATTCTTTTTAATGGACAGCTCATTGCATACAGCTGTCAAATAGACCCTGCTTTAAATAGCGATCATTCTGCAGTCGCTGAGGCCCTGGAGGCTTATATTTGCGAATCCTATGGAAGCAGGTGTCGGTCTGGCTGTAATCATGCACCAGCACTAATGGCATGTGATTACACACCAGCCTTGAGATAGGGGATACCTGCATTTTCAAACCTGTGTTGTATCTGGTCATTTATAATGTATCATTATTAATAATCTACAAGCAGGTCACAATATTAAAAGTCAGGATCAATGTCATTTTGCAACATCACATAATTAACTGTATGACTGAGCATAATAGAACCTTTCCATGAACCTTCATGAAACGTATAAATTAATTATAGACCAGGAAGAAATGTCAGAAATCAGATTGCTGAATGCTTTCGTCTATACTTGATGTCCCATTAATTTAATGAACCATGTACATTTAACACATGGAAGAGACAAATCACTGCCATAAGAAAAAAAATCACTTGTGCCATGAGGTTACTAAAGTCAATTGGCTATGTGAACAATGGACGAGCCAACAGGGAGACATCTTTGTTCGATATAAAGTGCTTAAACTGGATTGGAGCTATTTCAGAAACGTAATACGTTTCATCTCCCATGGCGCACTCTAATTACGCTGCTCATAACACTGCCCCAGTTCTCTAATAAATGAATAACAAAATGGGCTACTGCCAAGCAGCAAGTCAAGCAGCACAACAGAAAGGCAGGCAGAGCGGGCCTGGAACCGTATCTCCCACCGCCGTACACCGCATTACTTCAGCCGTAGTTCATTTTCCTTGGGAAAACTTGGAAATAAGCACTTTCTTATGTGATTTCCTCTCCGTGATAACATCATTTCAGGATCAAGCAGCAGCGCTGTGACCCGGTGGGTTAAAACAACGCAACGTAGGGGAGATCTCATCCTCACATCTGCCACATCAGCTGGAGGGGGAAGGGGGACAAAGCCGTTTTTGAAGACCATCCCCTGGCGTCTGATGCCATTGCAGTGCGGCCAAGAGCAAAAGTGGAAACACGCAGTAACGTGGAGGAAGTGGCTGCTGAGAAAAAAGGCCGTGCTTTTTATTAGCTGGCATGAGTAACACATGCCAGAGGATGGCTTCGGTCAAAGCGCGGGTTTACTCATGTACCCTCATTCATCTCGACACATGGCCCACATCTAGTTGAAATTCCGGACGTGACTGACTGACCAATGTGGTCCCGTGGCATTGGGTATAAAAGAAACTTCTTTAATCAATTCACCGGTTTTGGTTCTTTTACGCCACAAAATCTCCTGAACTCACCAGTGAGTTAAGTTATGAAGTCTCTGAGCGTAATACTCATTACATATGTGTGACCTTTGATGACCTTTCCAAAAGGAGAATTTTTATCATGAATCATATTTTTTAAACAATAAAGGAAAACATTTTTAATACAATTAAAAAAAACAAAAAAAACAGTAGATTTACAATTTAAACAATATGTCGATTTTGGATAAAGTATCACTAAAGAAAGCACCAGAATATGTTGTTATATCAGGTTTTTGTGCCATGTCCAAGTCATGCATTGCATGTGCAGTCTGGCAATAGACCTATAATGCATGCAAACCATGCCATAATACCATTAAAGAGTTGGGTCAAAATAATCATAATTTGAATATTCGAAGATAACTATCTCTGTCCTAGTTTCTTTGATGTCAGCATTCCTGTCTCTGATTGCGATTTGCTTACTTGCACAAAGTTATGAAAGGCCAAAATCAATGGAGGGGACGGATTAGAGGTGACAATGATCTATTATCTGCATCGGGGAAACATTAATCCGCACACGAAAGTGCTTGGTGTCTCGTTTAATGCTGTGTGACAGCCTCATAATGGCGTTCCCCGAGCGTCATCGCCCCCAAACTTACAAACCAATGTCATCTTTTGTCGGCTCCTGCTTCACTCCCGTTCTCTGTACGTGGCTAAAATTTCACTGCATGCCATGGGGATTTGAGAGCAAAGCTGGTCGCTCGCTCTTGGAACAATGCCTTGGTAGGCCAAGATTTGCCTGGCACTGCCCACCCGTCACTTCCCTGAACGCCGCGTGCCTCTTTGCGGCTCGTAATGAATCTAGACTGGCATTCTTCAGACACGCCCTGGCTCCATAAACCAGTTTAAATCTGACCATTTGGTAGTCTTGAAGATGTGTACATTTGATCTTGTGGTGCATGTGCTCAGGAAGGGGGTCAGTTACCCACAGAAGCTTAATTCTTTCTATTTTTGCCAGGCATACTGTGCTGCCAAGGTTATGATAAGGCAAAAAAAAAACCAAAAACGTGAATCCGTATCTGCATCTATGGGTTGCAGCAATAATTCCTGCATGCAGACCACATGGCTGCACATACTTTACTTTGATGTACGATTATACAGACAAATTCGAAATTAATAAACTTCAAAAGATGTTTATAGCAGGGGCCCAAGTTCGGAAAATGAAGGTTCTGTGAGTGGCAAATGACTTTAGCAGTCATACACTGGTATTATTGTGGATGCTTATATACAAAGAAGAAATCTATGCCAGAACCATAGTACATACTTTCAAACCACAAAGTCTGGACAAGAGCCTCCATCATGCGGCAGTCATGGCTGCTTGATGTCGAATGGCTAAATCCCTGTTTATAATAGGATTGCCTTTCCTTTGGCTCCCCTTCTCCATGCTTCCAGCCTCTGTGTCTCATTCATTCCCAACGAACTAACACAGAGGGCTGCCAAAACTGACACAATACAGATGCTCCCAATACACACACACACACACACACACACTAACACACATTTAAATATCCAAGCATCTTTCATACCTCTAGCATTATGCTTCATGTCACCGAGTTATTAAATGTGACTGCATACAGTGTGACGTGTCACTGAGTACAGTGTTTAATGGATCTGCCATCATTTCCTGTGTTTCAGTGCTGGGGACTGCCAGACGAGGCACATTCGGTAGTAACTAGCCGTCAGAGATCAAACAGGGCTGAATTTAGCTTGGAGAAACAAACGGGGAGCAGGGACCTTGACACCTTCTCAACTTTTTTGGAAAACTGGGTATGAAATGAAAAGAATGGTGGCAAACGTTAAAGCTTGTTTGAGCCTCAGGGTGAGGGGTTCAAATCTGGCCAATGCCACAGCCTGGAATGCATGCATAAAGCACTTTGATAGCGTATCGCGTGGCCAGGAAATTAAGGTTAGAAGCTGAGCAGGCAAGGGGATTGGTCCGAAACAATGCTGCGAGTTGACTGAGAAGACAGAGCAAATATTCCCATAACTTCCTTTTAATTCCGCGGCAGCTGCTCTAAGGCCTGGATTTGGCTTGTGCAAAGACAGAAGTTGGGGAAAACAATGCAGCTCTTTGTCAAAGATGAAAGTGCAAGTGGTGCAATTTTTCAAGGAAGCAAAAAAATGAAGATGACAGCAGCCCTGTCTTCTGAAGATGTGGTTTGAGCAATCTTGAATTCTGAGGTCAGAATTCATCTTTATGATTCCACATGCAGGTTTTGTAAGGCGGTTCCAGCTGTAAACACAAATTCAAATCAACAACAACATTTTTGTACAGTACCTGTCAACAATTTGAACACACCTACTTTGTGGGGGTTATGAAGCCTAAGATGGAGCCATTTTGAACAACTCAGTGAAAGAAACATTTTTATTTTTGACTCTTATTACCTTCATGGCGGAAGGTAATGATGATATTCTCGGAACCCCAGCGCTTGCACAAAGGGTTCATATGCACCTGTATCAGTACACGTGAGGACATGAGGCAGCCTGAGGGTGGCAGGGAGCTTGGTCAGGGCTGTGGCTTCGCTCGGTGGGGCGAGCGAGACGGGCAAAAGAAGTAAAGAATGCAGCACCAACCTCGGTGTACTGTTAGAGGAAGGAGGAGGGCGTGGGTCATCTCCGGGGCGGATAGCTTAGTCAATTCGTAGTCGATTCGCCATTTTACGCTGTTTGTTGTCCTCAGGGCCAGCCCCTTCTGGTTCAGCGAGGGTGAACCCATAATCAGAAGGTTGCTGGTTCAAATCCCAAACCGCCAATGTGACACTGAGGTCCCCTTGATCAAAGCTGATCACACACTGCTCCTCAGGCGACTTTCATCGGTGCCCACTGCTCACCAAGGGTGGTGGTTAAAAGCAGAGGACACATTTCCTTGTAACTGTGTGCTGTGCTGCAGTGTATCACAATGACAATCACTTCACTTTCGCATTTGTATTATTTTGTGGTTCTGTGTCTTCAGTTTTGTTGTATGACATTACAAATGGGGCAGTGATTAGCCTAGCGGTTAAGGAATCAGAAGGTTGACGGTTCGAATCCCGATCTGCCAAGGTGCCACTGAGGTGCCACTGAGCAAAGGACCGTCCCCACACACTGTTCCCCGGACACCTGTCATGGCTGCCCACTGCTCACTAAGGGTGAAGGTTACATTTCGGAGGACACATTTCGTTGTGTCACCGTGTACAGTGTGTGTGTATCACAATCACTTCACTTTCAAATGCAAGACCCATGAATGAGTAGGTGTGTCCAAACTTTTGTCCTGTTAGTGTATGTTTAACTCACCCTTTACTACACCTTGCCTCCATCCCGGTTGCAGCTGTTAAATTTTCCCAACATGGTGTAAGTC
Source organism: Denticeps clupeoides (assembly GCF_900700375.1). Taxonomy (NCBI): domain Eukaryota; kingdom Metazoa; phylum Chordata; class Actinopteri; order Clupeiformes; family Denticipitidae; genus Denticeps; species Denticeps clupeoides. The sequence continues at coordinate 4,339,895 of NC_041723.1, read as the reverse complement.
CAGGAAAACAAACGGATGGAGGCTGCTGGAAAGGTCCATGGTTTTCCTATCAAAGGAAAACTAATTGCCATATTGTGCCAATAAATGTGTAATACCAGTATTCACAGGGACACTAGTGTTTAGACACAGCATGTTAAGTTATTAAAGATAGTTAGCTACGGAGAAAGACATTGTCCTAAAATAGAACTACTAACGTGACACTCAGTGTCAAAAATTTATTGAATTCATTTTGACACTTTTTCAACATTGACAGTCTTGTGTTTTTGAAGCATAGAACATCAAAATCTTTAGAACATCTGCTTTTTGTTAGAAGTGCTGAGTACAACCATTTGAAAGCAAAATGTTAAATTGTGACTTCCTGAAGTGCTCTTCACCTCATTGGATCCTCAACCGGAAATGGTTTGACAGTAGACAAGTGCACCAGCTTCCTCGTGTTCCTTCACACAAGGCAACCGATGGCAAACAGGGTGCGCATGACACGGCAACCTTAGCAATGATTCCAAGAGCCGCCTTAAAATACTTAATGCCCAATTTGTTTCAGCTCCACAAAGACTTGCTTGTTGCCAGAAAAAACGTCCATTCACCCCTCAGGTTATTTTACTGGATAAACCAAGCAGCCAAATTCCCGGCCTACCCTCGTTCTGCTTTCTTCCTCCTCTTGGTCATGCATACCATTGCAATTTTCACTGTTTTCATTGTCTGTGTTACTGTTTCTGTATGAGAAGGGACAGGAAAGAAGAAAACAGTCAGAAAAATGATAAATGATGAACACTTCAGTACACAATTTGATGGGAATTGGTAAAATCTGTGTAATGCAAGGTATACTGTAGTGGTACAGTATATTGCAGGGTTAATATGGGGCTTAATAACTTATCATGACAGTTTTTTTTTTAATAATTGTTATGTGTTAATTAATTGTGGCTTTTATGGTCCAGCTTTATTTTACATGTCCATTTGTCTTCTATGGTGAAAGGGCGATAGAGCCCTGCTGAAACCATCTGAACTGAATTATTTAGTTGTAGTAATTTTACTTGTTCAAATTATGGTGTTAGGAATAAGTGAAGTGGGAATTTTAATTAATACGTGTGTGTTAATAATCCAGTATGGTGTGGGAATGTGGAGCCATTTTGGCCTAGAAAAAGAGGAAGAGGCCAGATGATTCCTGCTTTCCTCTGTGATCACTCCCCAGGTGCACCTCCATGGGTGCGGTAATTTCAGGTCCCGATTGAAATTCCAGGTGAAATTCCCAAAATGCCTGAATAAACACTCCCCTACAGAACGGTCCGACGGCCCTCAGTAAACAAATAAGCAGGGCTGTCATTTTTGCGGGAGCCACTCTCTTTAATGAAAACTCCTCGGCCTTTAAAACAACCCATTCAGAGTCGTGCACCTGATATAAATCAGATGGTAGAAAAATTCCAAAGCCGCACTATAATAACCACTCTCCGCTCACTTCAACGCAGAGATCAAACATGAATCTTACATTCCAGCCAAGAGTCGTGTGCGTGCCAACGCCAAATTAGATTCCTCCGTGCAGGCCAAAGTGACGCCCTCAATTCTACTCACAGCTCCATTCTGCCTTCATGAACGGGCCTTTTAGTACCAAACCCATTTGAGATAACTGCCCGGATAGCTCCGTGGCCTTTTTAAGAACCCCCCGCTAGAGATAATTTGGAGAGTTCAGGACCATTGTGAGAGACTAAAGACCCAACTCCTATTGAAGTCACATTGTCCGCTGCAAGTCACAGAAGCATTACACAGAAGCATGGCTGACAATGCTGGCTGACAATAGCAGCAGATGAGAGAGGTGAGACATTTGGGGAAAACAGAACGCGCTGCTATGGCTATGGAGGGGATATCTGAGCATACATCAAGGGAGCTTTCACATGGCTCTCTGTGTGGCCTCAGGTTTCTTCAAGCAGGAAGCTTATTTGTGCTCACCTCTAATGTCTATATATCCAGTACTGGAGACCCTTCATTAGCATGAATAGTCTCATTGCCATTTACAGTAAGAATGGGTTATAATTATCTTTATGATTGCAAAAAACGTAAGTAAAAGCTATGCAAAGATTACATTTGAAATAGTATTTTGTATTATTCTGATTATACCCGGTTTATTAAATGTGGAAATAAAAAGTATTTAGCACATATATATGATTTTATATGCAACTATTAACATAATGTATACATCCATTTCTATTTTTAGTCTAGTAAAATAAGCTAATTTAGCTAAATCATTTGTAATATATGGAATCATTTATTACATGAAATCATGCACCATTCAGCACCGAATGAAGTAAAGTGAAGTGATTGTCACATGTGATACACAGCAGCACAGCACATGGTGCACACAGTGAAATTTGTCCTCTGCATTTAACCCATCACCCTGAGTGAGCAGTGGGCAGCCATGACAGGCGCCGGGGGAGCAGTGTGTGGGGATGGTACTTTGCTCAGTTGCACCTCAGTGGCACCTTGACGGATTGGGATTCAAAAAGGCAACCTTCTGATTATGGGGCCGCTTCATTAACCGCTAGGCCACCACTGCCCCACAAAAAAAAGTAAGTAATGCACGCTAACCGATTACGCCACTGGAACTGCACATTGAATGAAGTCAATTAAGTCACTTTGAATTGCAGTCACGGTAAATTGTGGGTAAATTGCTTTGTGTTGCTTGCGGCAAAATATGTTTGCACGCTCAGAGCATGCGCGAGCCATTCAAACCCATCTATGCAATTTTCTCAACATGAGAACGTTGGTCAATCAGTCAGGTCTCTTGCGTGTTATGTCAGATATGTTGATATCAAATGAATCTCTGACACCCTGTGTCATGCTCACAAATGCAGTCTGTCATATCAGCCTATATAAAATGGGGCTCTTAAACAACTACATTATCATTACATCACTCATTTAAAGACCGAACTAGTTTTTATCTTCAGTCTGATTAAAGTGAAACTATTGTCATTGTGATACACTGCAGCACAGCACACGGTGACACAACGAGATGTTTAATCCATCACCCTTGGTGAGCAGGGGGCAGCCATGAGCCCGGGGAGCAGTGTGTGGGGACGGTGTTTTGATCAATCGCACCTCAGTGGCACCTTGGTGGATTCGATTACAAGGCTGCTTCCTTAACTGCTAGGCCACCACTGCCCTGATTCCCTGATGCCTCCTGGTCTTGTTCCTATTCCTATTTTTTTCTTATCATGAAAAGGTAAAATTTATCTGGAAAACTGTTCATCACACACACACACACACACACACACACACACACACAAAATAAAGAAATAAAACCAATGAAATGTCCAGACTCCACTTTCCAGGAACAGCACTTACTACAGAGTCTCTTATGAATCATAACGTCCAGAGCATATTTCCAAGTTAAACATGGCAGATTACTGATGAATGCCTTGCTCAGCACCGCCCTTGGCAAAGAGTGGAAAATGGTGCCAATTAGATTTTTGACAGCAGCTGTCTGGAGTTCTTTTGGATTTCTGTGCCATGCGGAGCGGCAAATAAGAAAAAAGGGACTTTGTTTTATGAGAACGTCTTAATAAAGAGTATGAGAGCAGTTACAGTGGCCCTGAAATGTGCAACTCAAATGAAAAGTTTTTAAAAAACTATGGTTTGTAACATACTCAAATTCTCGTTTACTTGGCTGCCGATTAAGTGGAGCAGGATGCAAAAGCAGCTTGTAGTGCAGAAGTCGAAAATGCGGAACCCACTGTATCACCTCCCACCACTACAGTTGTTCTAGAAAAATGCAGTGCAAAGCAATCAGGTCTGCAAAACAAAAGCCCTCAGTGAATCCGAATAAAAAGAGATTTCATCCCCCCACCAAAAACATAAAAAAAAGAGAGAGATTATGAATGAATCCTTTTTTCCTCCTCTCCTGAAATGTAGGAGGCAATAAAATTCAAAAATGCATTCCAGCATTTTAAGGGGAGCCACCCCCAGGGGGGGGAAAGAGCTGCAGCCTCTGCATGTGAACCCACAATCGGTATCTATGTCCCCAGACAATGCCTTAACTCAGGCGACATCACAGAGGTAGCTGGCACCGTACGAAGGGGCTCAGGCGCACGGCACGGCCTCTGAGGTGGCTCTAGCTGAGGCCGAGGTTGGCCCGGGACCGGCCCGTGGGCCACAATGAGCCTGATGTGAGAAGACTGGGCTCGCCGCCATGCAGATATGCACGGCCAGCCCCCGTCCCGCCCGAGGAAGCCAGGCAGCGTATGGCTCTGAAACGTGGGGCCTGGCGGCTCTGATGGAGGAAATGGATGTCTGCTGCCTGGGCAGTTACTCTATATTAGGGTGTGATATGCTGTCTGGATTTCGTGGTTATTTAATCGCGTGGGAATGTTTCTCTGCCGTGCCAGAGACCAGAGCACTGATTACTGAACACTGAACACGAATCGCACACAAAAAAAAAATGCAGAAAGAGAAACAAGAAATTCCCCTTTCTTATTTTGGGTGGTGTCCACTTGATCCCAGTCACTCTGTCTCTTCATGGAACCAATGGTTATCGGAATTTTTGCTTTTCCTCTCATTCGTCATCCGTTCATTGCCTCCGGCTCTTTGTTCTACAGTCAGCCTCACAGCTGTTTTCACCCCGACCGACACCAACAGTTGTAGAGGAGGAGCTGAAGTGTAGACTCCTTCGGGCCGGTGATTGATGACACTTCACCTTGTCAGAGACACGGCTATGGATCACCGCAAACAGACAAAAATTATTTCCTCCTGCTTCCAATTTCAGACATGGGCGGTCAGCAGAAAATACTTTTTATTTTCCACCAACTTGGTGGTTGAGGCTCATGTATTTCTTCATTCTAAATCCATTGTTGACAATAGTGCCCTCCATATGATGTGATATTTTCAACACAGTCCCAAAACAGCTGTAATTAGTTGCAATAAATAACCATACTCACAAGTAAACAAATCGTTTTAGAGTTTGGTTCCTGAGACATCTCAAAAGACTCATATGGTGTCCAAAACGTCACCAAACATGGCCAAATGAATGGGTTGGCGTATCTATTTGGAAATGTGTCTACTAATGCTCCCTGTTCTCTTTTATAGCAAAATGTATGATGCAGGTTTACTACTAGAATTTAGTACAATGGATTACTTGAGGAGAATTGCTTCTCCAGCCTCTGTCCAATGGCCAAATCACTGTAAAAGTGCACCTTTTTTTCTGTTCCCTCTTCATTTTCTCAGATCCAGTTGACATATATGCTGATTCCTACACTGTGGAGTAATTTCATTGGAGCTATACAGACTACAGCTGTAAATCTTGGAGGCTATTCTCTTTGCTTTATGCCAATGCCTTAAAAAAAAAACACATTTTATAAAACACTTTTACCAATCACCAATTTTTTTTACAAGCAGCCAATTGCAACTTATTAAATTTTAACAGTGTGGGTTGTTCAAAAACACAATGTACATAATTCCATAATTCCCTATGGGCTGATATTTGTGCCAGTAGGAACTGAATTTGAACTGAGTACATTTTAATTGCACAAACTGAATTTGAATTGTTCAAACGGAATCTGAATGTATTCATTTTAAACTGAATTCCAATGAAATTGAAACTGCATTTTAATATACGTAAAAATGTAACACAAGTTTGCTTCTCCAATTTCAATTTTAGTTCTCACAATTCAATTCGAATTCAGTATGTGCAAATCAGATGCAAATATATTCATTTCAAATTCAGTTTCTACTTGGCACTAATATCATGCAATAAAATGCATTTGTATTTTTAATAGCGAGCTTTCAGTCACACTGTCTGCACTGCTCAGACTGTCAGTCCATCAGTGTTTTCACTACCTGAGCTGCACTGACAGCCAACACCCCCCCCCCGTTCCATGATGGGGGAGGCACTTGCATGCTTGGATGCTTGGAAATGTTTGCAAAGGCTAATCTTTCGAGCAAATATGTCAGGAGAATAGAATGTTTTCTTTGAGTAGATCCTCGCCAGAGACTGGATATGTGGAGAGGCAGAGGAGTGTGGGCAGGAGAGTGGGAGGTGGGGGGGTGGTTCGGCGAAAGAGGAAGCAAAAGAGAAAAGGCGGCATTTTGGTTCGGGTGCTTTGTCCAACGCACGTGTCATCATTTGGGTCGTGGGCGTGCGATTAACAGCAGGGGCGTATCGTGCTCAACAACAGGCGTCTCGTAAGCCCCATAGACAAAGAACAAAGATATGGTTCTGCTTTAGTGTGCGGCCATTACATGAGGTCAACTCCGCACGCCGGAGTGTTCAGATAACTGGAACTTTAACAGGAGTGTGGAGCCATTAAAAATAATGAGCATTTTGTATCTGAAAAACACCCCCCCTGTTGTCGACCTGCCCATTTTACTGACGCTGGCTTGTTTCTGTTCTGGCGACAAAAAAAAAAAAAGAAAACTCATATGGACGCATATTTTCTGCTTCACGTGACCTTACTTTTTACAACTTGCAGTGCGTCATATTTTTCCAAGCTAATTTCACAACAGTGGAGTGTTTCTCTTTTCTTTCTTTACCCCCCCCCACACACTCGACTGTGAGAATATTTTCCATGGAACATGGCCACTGCTCGCTGTGTAAACACACCCCAAAAGGGGCATCATCGATTGTTAGTTTTTGCCAAACACTTACGGTTCTTCATGTTAGGCTCAATTACGTACTTGTTTTTGCTTGCAACCTTTTTAAGCCCTGCAAGTCGTGACCAATTTCCCTTCTAACAACGTTGCTCGTCAGCCTTTTATCCATTTAGGCTGTTTTTCTTTGCATGCGGAACAGATACGAAATGCCTCATGACAGTGTGGATACAGGTCTCGTTCATACGTGGAATTAAACTGGACATCTGGACGTCCGAACTGTGTGAACGCGACCGCCCTGTAAACAGATAAATCGGATATCCCCACAAAATGCATTTCGTGTGCATGAAAGTGCCACATTTGATGACAGGTGTCATACAGGTTCATGCAGAGACTTCTTTTGCTCCCAAACATCTCCATGAATCATTGTAGAGGCAACAATTGCAATGTACACAAGCGGAAACCTGATGTATATGTGTGATGTGTATATCAGAAGAAATTCCTAGCCTATGTGACTCTAGTAGATGAATGGATGGAGAACCTTCCGCCAAAAGACTACATTTTGTTTGCTGGAAGTGATTTTGACATTTGGGTTGACATCATCATACTCATCATTCTCATTTTACGATGTGGGTGGTGTCCACAGTGGACTTCATTAAAGGATCAAAGGACAATTCCATATTATCAGCGATATCTGGTTGATTTATACTTGAAAGTTTCCCATTACAGTCATTTTATACGCGTCTCCCTCAGAGTCTCATTGGACTTCTCAGCATTGGAGATCCAGCTCATTGAACAAGGGCATGTCGGTGCTCCACCAACGCGAAGAGAAACAGATCCGCTGTTTCTTTTGAATATGCGATTCGCACCTCCTGCCTGTTTATTTGCACGCCTTTCACAACAGGCTCTTGAATCGTTTGTCTGGAAGCCCATCGCAATTCCTCCCACACATCTCTCCCTTTGGTCTCGAGCTCTGGTTTGGTCAGAGGCCGACTGCAACCCCTCGCGTCGCATGCAGCTGTTGCTAATGGGAGATTTTGAACGCGTAACGCCATACCAAAACATGACCCCATTCCTCGTCCCTTCGCCACGCTCAACAGTTGGCTCTGTTCCTGTTGCGAGCACGGGAGGAGCGGCAGCAGATTGGCACGGCCGGTCTGAAAAAAGCCTTGTCTGGGTTACCCGAACCATCTGTAGCTGGGACGACTGAAACACGCTCCCAGTCAGCCCTGTCGTGTCGGCGTTCGGGGCTGATCGCTGCGATGCGAGGCCGGGCACGGAGGTGGAACGTAAAACAATCCTCAGAGAGAGTTGGCAGTGGCAGGCGGAAATTCGAAACGCAAGGTCTCTTTTCTCTGCACTGCGGTCACTTTGCAAAATGCTTATGAGCATATTAGCATAGCATAGCTATTTGCATTCTATAACTGGAGTTGCCACACGTCCCTTAAATTACGGAATCATCCATATTTGATGCTGAAATTGTGCATCCTGGTTTTATTCAGTTTGACCAGTTGTGTTGAATGTATCTTTTTTATGAAAAAATAGTTTTTTGGAGACAAGTTATTGGGTTAGCGTGCAGGATCTGAGACAATTGGAAGTGGAGAGTCATTAGGAAAAGAAAAGTCAAAGTTAGTTAGGAGAAGTCTAGTAATTAAAGCTTCTGATCAAGGGAAAAAGTCAATAAATAGTCAATGTAAATGTGGGGGTGTCATCACATAATATAGTGCACCTTACTCTTTCGTCCTTAGGGTGTATAAATCCCCTGCACCCACAAATTAGCAGGATAACGAAGGCCAATAGATGTGGCTCCAACGACCGGTGGCGATGACCTTGCGTGGCCTCACATGAGGAATGTCACCAGGGCTTACACAAATACCCGCTAATGCTTGATTTGAAAATCGGCGAAATGAAGCAGGGGCCGAATTAACTGCGCCCACCGGCATGTGACGGATTAGTCAGTCAATTGGCCCTCGGCATACGCCGGCAGGCCGCCGGGGCACGAGGGGGGCAAATTTAATGGACGCCAGCGACCGGCGCGGCCCGGGCCATTGGGTAAACACGCGTATCTGACATAGATTGGAGACGCGGCGCAACACGTGCAAGCTATTCGCCTCGCGCGCTGCCAAGATGCCGCTGAGTACATTTTAGCGCCGAAACGGACGCTGGCGGGACAACAGAGCAGTGAAGCATGCCACTTGTCGAACTGTTCCAGGCATCCTTGACACGCATTTCTCAGTGTCAGGCCCGATGAGTTATCTTTCAGCCCCTGCAAACGTGCGAGTGCTGAGACCCGTGCGGCCTCGGCTCCATTTTTGTGCGGCATGCGCTTACAGTCTATTTACGTTCGACAGACGACTGTAAAAATAGGCTTTAAGCATTCATCAGCAGCAAGGAGCGCAAACTCTTTTATATAGGCATCTGTTTTCCCCCTCCAGCAACTTATAGGCAAGGCCAAATTACCAGTCCTCCATCTTAACAGGCATTAAAAAAGACATTGTTGCGGACATTGAAACACTCGGTTTCTGCTGGAGAAGCGGCAGGGTGCAGGAGCCACTGCAGCTCCCCGATGGCCACAGAGCAGGACTTTTTATTAGTGTTCCACATCACACCAAAGGTTTTTTTGTGAGGCGCAAGAAGGGTGTTAGATGCCAACTGCCTGCATTCTACCGGTAATGGTTTCTAAATAAGGATGTTTGTGTGCACATGGAAACGTGGAGATTTAATTTCCTTATCATGTAAAAACATCTGTGGACATTCTGGTACAATGTACCTTCTTTCTCTGCACGTTCCCTGATGTGCCAACTCCACCTAGTGGTCCACTATAGACAGATGCACGCTGAGAGGATTAGGATAGCACCAGAAACTACTTAATTTTTTGCTGATTAAAGTGATGTAAAAAGACACTGAGCACTGTGACCTAATTAGTAATATCAGTGTGTGTGTGTGTGTGTGTGTGTATATATATATATATATATACTGAAGTCCAAACTATCTTTCAGTCAGACCTATGAAGGGTAGTATAAACATTTAGAAATCGATTATATGGACTGAACATTATACTCCAGGACACAGAGTACGTAAAAATGAAAGAATTAAAGATTATCATATTTATTTAATATATACCATCCATAAAGAAGTCAACTATATTGCATTTACTAATTTAAGGATCTCTTCATTCATTTCAATGGATTTAACATTTTAAACTCATCATTTATTAGGTGCGGTCTGTGATCCAGTCCTGATGCTTGGCATTAAGAGTTAGGGTTTCTTTTCTTTCAATCTTCAATATATCTCTTTTTTGTTATTAAGACAATAAGGCATGCATAAATCCACTGGAGCGGATTATTTGTGTGAGCAGATGCTCTGTTAATAGGCGTTAAAAAGGTTTTCATGAATAAATTGTCCATTAAAGCTTTCAAGATCATTTTTTTCAGACATTAAAGCTGAACACTTTTAATGGAAGTGAAATACTTTTTTCTGGAAAGGGTATTTCAATTGTTATATACCATTTTACATGCCCTGGGAGTGACAATTGTTTTCCGGCAAAGAAATTATTATTAAGTTCATTTTAATAAATGTAATGTAATACTGCTGGAGTCATCTCATCAGCTTGTCAACTGGCTTCCCATAGTGGTTTCAGGGCAATAACAGCTAAAAAAAAATAGTTTTCTCCTTCAAAGTTTAATTAGGTGCACTGATCATCAGAAATTCCAAAACCGCGTCCCATTCACAGATGAAAAAAATGCAGACTCAGAGTGAACTCAGATCGACTTTCAATCAGTAGTTACAGGGACAAGTGTCTTGCTCAGGGACTCAATGGTAGTAAGTGGGTCTTAAACCTACATATGAACTTTGGACATATGGTCATTCCACCCAGCAGGGAGCAGTGTTCATCTCTCGGTTCCATCTATTGAATGCGTTTTCAACTCAACTTTTACAAACGTACAGAGCTAAAAAAAAAAAACAGTTTAGGACGAGCTAATTTGAAATCTCTTCAGGTTTGTATTCATGCTGGTCATACCAACTAATACTAGTATTGATAAGTGGCTTCAATTTGGTGGCAGTGGTTGGCCTAGCGGGTAAGTAAATGGACCCGTAATTGGAGGGTTTCCAGCACACTCACTGCTCCCTCGGTAGATGGGTTGCCAATCTTAACTTCATCGTAATTGGATAATTAGGGACCAATCAATGGCCAAGCAGAGAAATCACAATAGAGAAATCACACATTTTTATTGGTTGTAAAAATAAAAAAAAAAACATAAAAAAAGAAGTTCCATTCCAGAAGAAGCAGGGTATGAAATGGGGTTCAGGGGCACATCTCCTATTCTACCTCGTGGTTTTGTATCATATGATTTTCATCTGATTCTCTTCCCAGTCATTCATCTTTAACCATACCACGACTGAAAAATGGATCGGTGATTTCACATAAAAATATTGTTTCTCTTCGTGACCTCACCCATAATTGCTGGGCTCATTTGGTCACCGGGAGTTATGCTGTCACGTTCTGGCTCTGCATCACAGAGACCAGAGTTCCTATCATCCACGAACGGCCCACCATTCAAAGTGGCCCACACCAGAGACTTCCACCTCCGTCGATCACCAGTTTTAGGGCCGCGATGTGTGGCAATGCAAATACAACATCATATGGCTTTAGCGTGAACTCCCTCAAAAGTTCTTGTTGCGCGCCCAAGTCGCAGCAAACATGACAGCGGCAGCTGTGGGCCAGCGGTGTTGCAGGGCATGTGGAAATATTCACCCGCTCACATCTCACACGAGTGCACAGTGCGTTCGGAGATGGAAACACAACCTGGAGCAGTAACTAGACCCACATGGACCAGCCAGCCTGTTTGCCTCTGTGTCTGCCCCACCCCGTTCACAAAGCACCACGTGCCAGTGAGAAATGGGGGATACGTCATTTATGGCAGAAAAATCCACTACATTTGAAATTCAACCTCACAGGTGCAAATCAGCCAAACATGTGAAAGAAATACCAAAAAAATGTTCATTTTGCTTTATTATTGCTTTACAACCATTGTTAGTACAGTAGCAAGTATTGATAACATCCTCTCAGGGTTTCTTTTACTTTAGCACCATAATATTTATTAAGTCGACATATTGTACAAAAGAGGAAATTTGATTATTAAAACATCTTTGGATAATATGTGGCAAACAAGCACCTTGTGTCATTCCACCACAATGTCCCCTTTAATTTTAACACACCGTTTGCACTTCAAGTACAAATATAAAAAAAAAAAAAACAGAATTCAGGAAAGTTAAATGCTAATGATTCAGTAAAGTAGAAAATAAGAGAAACCATTCTACTTTTCTACACGATTTATGGCACATAGTGCATCAAGTATTCTTTCGTTTCTGATACAGACCTCCCATATCAACTGCTTATCAAAAATAATGATAGCCAAAAGTATTTAGCTGCTCAGTGAGTTTTAACATACCCTGCAGCATGGTCAGCTTTTCCAGCGAGCTTCTGAAGCCACACTGAAAAGCTGCACTCCACCTTGTATGTGCACAACAGGCAAGAGGCACCATGGATTTAAGGAGATTGTCTCAACTCACGAAATGCTGCACATTGTGGACAAACATCTCACTTCCTCAAAAATATTAAGGAGAGAGATACAAAAAAAGATACCATTACATGTCTCAAAGATCGACCGTGTGCAATGCTTCTGGGACCGTAAATGTGTATTAAAAAAAACGGTCCAACCAGGCAACCTCTCTGCTAAGGCGCATTAGAAAGACATTCACAAGATTCAACGGGTTTTACGTGTCTGACCCTGCGAGTGAGGCTCTGCATTGGCTGATTTCTGAATCCAATATCAGTAACAAACTAGGTTAAATTTCAGAAGATGATCCCCGTGCAGGTTAATGTTTTACACACATGCTGCAGAACAACAACAACAAAAAAACGCATAATACAATCACTTCTGCCATTAACAGTAGTAGTCATAGTGGCTGGACATTGAAGACATCTACAGATTTATCATTACAGAATAAATATGATCGGACATAAATAGCTTACAATACATTTAAAATACATTTCATAGACATCCATGGTTGTGAGAGGTAGGGTTGCATGCACCTGGGACCACAAGCTGCAAAATATGCATTCTGGAAATATCTGATGAGGTCAACATTTGACTTTCTTCCTGTCTTGAGGCTCAACCTACAAACAGAAACTGAAATAATATATGATGAAGTAATATCATGATGTAGAGCTTCCTTTTTTTTTTTTTAATAACCTTTTGCAATCCCCTTGTGATTGAAACTCCTGTATATTTTGTAAATGATGCTGAATAAACTTGTCCTTTGAGGTACATGCAGAGCAGACATAAATTTCAGACTTTACGATCAAGTTCTTCTCATTTTTGTAGCCCTCTTTCTCAAGTAACATTGACCCCATTTAAAAACATGCAATGAGAACCTTAATGAAGTCTTTCATTCCTTTGTTTAATCTATGATTTATGAAACTGAACTAGAATGAGGCTGTAGCACCATGTTCTATAGTTTTTTTAACCAGAGCCTATGTTATTTCTTGACTTTGTTGAACCTTTTCATATGACACTGTTATGGTAAAAAAAAACATGTTAAAAATAATCTTCAAAATGACTGTTGTAATGTGCGTTTGTGTTAAATTAAAAAACGTCATACTGAAAACGGTTTGGTTGTAAATGAGACAGCTTGTCATTGGCTCCTTCTGATATAAACTTCACAGTACAGCACCAGGATAAACGGAGAGCTCCGCTTTTGAGTTTTGAGATTCGCACCGTGTCTTGACGTCCAAACATCAACATGCATTAATATGAGTTCCAGCTTGGGGAACCCAGGGCGCACCACCACGTCTGCTTTTCATAGTCTCGCTCACGGATGCATTTGGTAACCATTAGATACATGAGAGAGGCCCGTCTTCGAGGGGAAGTTGGCCCATCTTCAGAGTGAGCCACGTTTGCCGACGGAGGTGCCCTTGGTCCCGATCGTTTATGGATCCAGAGCTGTCGGAAGGACGGGATGCCAGGACGGACCCCCTGCGGAGCCATGCTGCCGGCTCCCGCTGACCTCTGGGCTCAGGGTCGTGCCTGGTGTCTCACAGGACTTGGACTAGGAGGCCGGATTGTGGGTGAGGAGTGCACTTCCCACAGAAGCCGCCGCACCGGCCGTAGATTCTTGTCCCGTCCTACACAAGGTGAGGAAACAACACACAAAGACGACCTTCATTCCTCGTGTACTGTTGAGCATTCACTAGAAACTAGACGGCAGGAACAATGAAGACCTTCAGAGCGCCACCATAAGACTCTCCGTTGCACAGTACTGACATTCTTTTAAGAAAAACATGACTGTCCTCGCACAAATGAATTCACTTTCAGGGTTCAACGTTCCGCTCTTAAATACGACCACTTTGCAGCACCCCCATCTCCAGTTTAGGCAAGAATACAGTAAATGGATGCGCCAGGGTGCTTACCTCTGACCTGTGCACTTTAACCGTAACGTAGTTGCCCTGGGACACCCATTTGGTGGATTCGGCCACTTTCAGTCCAGTTCCTGTGAGGTTTATGCTGAACTGGCCCTGTGAAGTCGAGTGAAGACACAGTTCTTACATCACTGTTAGAAATTGCTGCCAGAGACCTTCAACTTCATTTGAATTTATAACTGTGTTCACATGTCACTATTACCAAGACGAGAGACAATAATAAATCATTATAAAATAGATCAATAAACAAGATACAAGTCACATTATGATATTTGAGTATTCTGGTGATTATACCCCATTTTGCCATATCATTTTTATTCAGTACTGTTGCAACAATTATTTACAGTGATTGGAACAATTAATCCAGAATCTACAATCCATTAAACAGCAGCTTACAAAAACACATTCATTTTAAAGGAGACACGTCAGATGTGGCAGGCAATCAGGGTGACGCAGTGATGCACAAGAAGGAGCGCTACAGCATTCAATACCACTAATGTTTAGGACAAATATGTGAATTGTTAAATTGCAACATCACCGACGGAGGAGTCAGAAGCATGTGAATATCACACATGCTTTAAATTTGTCCATATAGCTCTTTCCACCACTCAAGGTGCTGGGGTGTTGAGTGGAGGAGAATTGACCGTGACAGATAATGTCATAATCTCCGATGTAGATTTCTGCGCAGTGTTCTGTAGAACACACGAGGTGGCATGAGGATCTTATAAAACTGTGGTCACATTTACTGTTTGTTGCACAAGACTCGTCCGCACGGCAGCGCAGGCGCTGGTGCTTATTGGAACAGGAGACCGCATGGGAAGATTAGGGAGGCTTTACCTGCGGGCATTTGGCTGCGCTGTAACAGTCACCCGCTGTGGCAAAGGGCACTGGCTGGCCGAGCAGGGTCTGGGTAAACTGCAGGTCAGTGGCTGCAAAAGAGTGGGTTTCATGTGACATTCATAAACATCTTATAACTAAAGCAGATATTCACACCTCAAAATAGCGACACAGATCTAAAAATGCAAGAGCACGTAAGGACTGTTATAGACCTATTTGTGGATGGTGTGTGACTCCTTTTCTAATTTGTCAATTTGTGTCAAATTGTTTTACATACTTCCAAACCCATATTTTTCCTGTCCTCCCCCTTGGGAAGACTAGCTCTCACTTAACCCCAACGCTAAAGGAGTAATCTCAAAACTTTTACGACTTATTTTATCCTTGAACTCACTCCCTAAAGTGGAATTATTATGCGGACGTGAATTAGGTCTGCAATTTCCAGAGGAAATATGGACTGCGGCTGTTGATTGTATTAGATCGGCCACTTTTTGTTTACGTCTTGGACTGATCCAATGCGAAACCTGTCAAATTCACATCTCCTCCATTTATGTGAAGGGTGGTAGTAGCCTAGTGGGTAACACACTCGGTACTCGACACTACCATTGTGTCCCTGAGCAAGACACTTAACCCTAAGTTGCTCCTGGGGGGGACTGTCCCTGTAACTACTGATTGTAAGTTGCTCTGGATAAGGGCGTCTGATAAATGCCATAAATGTAAATGTGGATGTGGCTGATGAGTGTGACAGATTTCCGTGACGCCTGACCCACATGTTTTTTCTGTGCCCATATTTAGTTTAGATTTATGGTTTGACATCCTCCTCCACCGACCACGATTTTTGGCATAACTGATGCTCCCCTCTGTAACAGCGTTTGCATCTTTAACAGCTAGACCAACTATATTGCATCACTTGAAGTCCACTAATGGTCCCACTACTTCACAGTGGTTTAGAGAAACCATGTTTTTATAAAGGTGGAAAAACTTGGAAATACACCCAGAGAGGGTCAACCAAAATGATTTTTTTTTATCACAAATGCAAACCGTTCATTTGTTATGTTAATGATCTGCAGGTGATGCATGATTAATATGTTTGTGTGTGTATATATGTGTATGAATATTATCCTAAGATGTCTTATCACTCACTCTATTTATGTTTATCCTATGGCGGATAGTATTGATCAGATTATGGGCTGTCAGCTGTTATGTTTGCATATTATTATTAATCCAGTAAAACAACAAAGAGGTTTCAACTTGTAACTAGGAGTGCAAGAAAAATTTTAATTGATGATTTTCAGGCTAAAACAGGATACTTAAATTCACACATTCTATAATGGCTGTTTGGCTGTACAATTAGATTGAAACATATACATTTATGTCTTGAATACTGAATATAAAAATATACATAACCCCTGTTCTTTAGTCTAGTCTAGTCAAGTCTAGTGGTATTAAGCAGCAAGGCAGAGAGGTGCGGCGTGGTCTCGACACCAGTCAGCTCCATGACGCTAATTACTTACTTATGATCCGCATGGAGCTCACGTCCAGCCGGACCCTGTGAAAGACGGTGTAGCCGAGTGCCGAGTAGTCGTTGCTGCAGGCGCAGTCCTGCCTCCTGCTGCCATTGAAGGGGCATTCGAATGGGTTGTGCAGCCTTTTTCATTTGATCAAACCAACATTGGAGGGTGGAAACAGTTAAGCACAGAGGCAATGAATCAGTTATGAATTACTCCCTGTAAAAGTTACAACATGAGGGAAAAGTTGAATGAGAAAACAAGACACACCTGTATCCATACACTTCAGAGTAGTTGTCTGTGTGGCCGCTCCGCAGGGTTACATACTCCTTGGGGAATCTAGTGTGCATTTCAGCACAATAAATCTGAAAGAGACACATAGAATCTGGACATTTCAAAATGCATCCATTCCCATCACCTAGAGTGATAAGACACAACAGCAGTGGGTGTGCCGGTCAAACCTGAACAATCCTGGATTTTATTTTGAGGTACTGTTCCCCGTCAGTCCTCAGGCCTGCCTTGAGCTGAACGTCTCTGCATGTTGAGGACGGTTCACCTGAGATGCAGAGATAACATGAGCCTTGTGCACCTTTGCAAACGCAAACATGTACCCGACATGCTAAACATCCCTGCCTGTCTAGAGGATTAGCAGATATCTCCACAAGAGGCAAGTTGCGGCCACTACGGTTCTTCGGAAAAAAACCAAAAAACAATGAACACAGCCATGTTTTACCTTATTTTACCAGATATATTCATGTCCTTCTACAAACAGGTTCTCAGCACTTTAATTCAAAGGCTTTAAATCAGCATTCTGATTGGAGAACTAGTGAATGCAAAGTGAACATTCCCTATCCATATCCCATGTAATGCTGTGTCCCAAGGACATGCAACCACCAGAGAAAAGTTGGAAATGTACGTTTTAGCACAGGGACATGTTCCACAACATCACCCTGTACATCGTCTGTGTCAAATGACATCAACGCAGGTGACAAGGAAAGTCCTGTTTGGGTAATTAGAGGTTGTTTCATTGCTTTGCTTGAACTGGGGCAGTGGTTGGCCTAGCAAGTAAGGAAGCGGACCCAAAATTGGAAGGTTGAGGGTTCGAATCCCGAACCGCCAAGGTGCCACCGAGACCCCATTGATAAAGGTACCGTCCCCACACACCGCTCCCCCGGGCGCCTTTCACAGCGGCCCGCTGCTCACTAAGTGTGACGGGTTAAAAGCAGAGGACACATTTTGTTGTGTGCTGCGCTGTGCAACGGCAATCACTTCACCGTCATTCGTTTCTCGAAACACGACTGTTCCGTCTCTAAAGCGCTTTGTAAACAGCCCTGGGTCATTTCATGGACAAGATCACCCATGTCTTCGTGTGTGGCTGCACTGATCTGGTATTTGTACAGACATGTTTATGCCCCCCCACGCCCCGAGTACTAAGCAAAGATTCGACTCTTTATTTATTTTCCCCCACACGCTGTTTTGTTGCACGGTTCAGAGAGCGATTGCTCCAGTCCCCCGATCGGTATTAATACTCGACCGCAGAGCCGCCATAGTCCAAGCGTATCATTTTAATTTGGCCAGTGCCTGACTTGGCGGGGGAAACAACAATAGAGCGCTCCAGTGGAATCCTCCGACCGTGTCTAAACATCTCAAGCGTTCTGAGGCAACCTGCGAGCCTTGGCCCTCTGCCCTCTCTTTCCGGGCTGGGGTCAAAAGCGAGGGCTGTTTATACCGATCCCAGTCAAAGTGGGCCACGCTCATCTCGCTCTTACCACTCTGCTGACAGCATAAACAAGGGATATTTACGCCTAAAACACACACACCAATAACACACAGTAGTGTGATTTAAGAAATCATGTTATTGGCCTCAGTTCAATTCAATTCCATCAGAAAAGGCATCCCCTCACGCCCACGGGGGAGCAAGGGGCGTCGAAACTCACATTCTCTCTGCCGACAGGCGGCTCTGGACTCCGGCCGCTCGGACGGGGGGCAGCTCTCCGCAGGGAGGCCTTTGAAGGTGAGACACTCCACCCGTCGCTCCATCACACCAGCGCCGCACGTCTGGGAGCACTGAAAAACGACACACAATCGGGAGGAGGGCGTGCATGCAAGACAACAATTACACATTTTATCGAGGGCTGTTTATATCTCTGGTAGTTTTGGCCGGATACTAGGCTGCAGTGATAGGCTGCTGTCAAATTCTCCAATAACTAAATCAACAACAACCTGTACATTTATTCAATGAAATATTTAGCATTTAATGGTTTAAAATACGACAATCCCATAATATAATTGTGAATAGAAGATGAAAACCATTATTGTGATTAAAGTATATGCTCTCTGTATTTTAAGAGTGTTTTAAATGAACACTTATTAGTGAGCATAAACATATATTTGAACAAGCACATTTAGTGATCATTCATTTCAACAGACACTCCTTGATTTGGTATAAGCCAGGTCACAATATGCTGCAAGATACACATCCAGCATGTAAAACTACTGTATAATTAACATATTTGCCCACCTGCACAACTGATATAATATATCTGCTCGCAAACTTTGTCGCATGTAACTTACTTTGCTCCAGTTGCCGACTTTCCACTGAGCGGTGGGTGGGCACTCTCGAACCTGGCACTGCTGGGTGTTGGGGGGTCGTGCATTGGGGCACTGGCTGTGGGCAGCATGAGGGGGCAGACGTGATTGCATGGGCACTGCAGAGCAGGACACCATCCTCCGCTGATAGCCTGCACCACAGCTGACGGAACACTGTCACAAATATACGTGGTCCTTACTTTTAAAATGAAGATGGATGATTTATGCATTCGCACGCACACACACACACACACACACACATGCTCACACACAAAGCTTATTTATGCAGACAGTTAACGGCTAACCTGAGTCCATGCTCCAGTCATCCATACATATTGGCAGGCATCTCCGTTGCAGGGCTGATGAAGGGAGGGTTGTGAATCGGGGTCACATAAGCCGTCCGAGACAGGGTTCATTCCGGTGTCCACGCAGAGCACCGGCCTGCTCCTCATCCCCGCCCCGCATGTAACATTACACTAAACCAAAAGCACCATAAAAGCACACAGTGAAGATCGCGGACAAAAACAGCATCCATATTAGGCCTAAATTTACAGTCTTTAAACTGAAGGGAAAATGTCCCGCAGTGAACACACAGGGCCAGAGAGGGCAGTGTTGCACTGCTAGAAAATCCTCACGCGGAGGGAAACGTCACAGTAAATCGAAGGAAAAATGCTGATGACTTTAACATGGTAATGTTTCCGCTATACGTATATTTGGCCTGATAAATGATCTAAGTGATACAGAGATGTTGCAGCAGCACATGTGCTCGATGACCTACGTCATGGTTTACCTCATATGGTGAGATTTTATACTGAGTGCTTTTCAATGTAGATGTAGATTTCTTGTCCAAAATAAGTGTCACCACCAGCCATCGGTCCCTGTAGGGTCCAATCTCTGTCATCATGGAGACGTGATAAGAGCCAGACGGGGCCAGGAAAGGCTTCCTGTGACTGCTGATGTCTCTGCAGATTACCATCGCTGCCTTGAGAGCTATTCTTTTTCCGATGATCCTATCGCATCAAGTCTCCTCTAAAGCAGCTGTCTGACACGGACGCTTTTTAAACAGCTGCTCTCTGTTTTGCCCTGTCTCTGGAAACACTGACAATAATGTCATATAACTGAAGAATTAAAGATCTAGCAGAGACACAGTGCCTGACGTTAATTAGAGGTCTACAGTGGGCCTGCAGATCATTGGACAAACCAAATCCCGACACAAAAAAAGTTGAGACGAACTCTAATGCACTGATACTTTTTGGGAAACCTTGGCCTTTCGCTATCATGTGTATCAAATTAGCACAAATGTCACTCAGCAAGCTGATGTAGCGTGTCTTCAAGAGCTGGACATGAAAGCGAACAGAAAGTGTGGCACGTCTGACGTTGGCTGCGGTTGAAGCCCACACAGACAAGACAAGACAGAGCGCGGGCGTCGCCGAGACCCCTTTGATGTGTGGTTGGACGGTCCCCAAACCGAGGATCTGCTGCGGCCGCACCCACCTCCTGCCACTCTCCGGCCGCCCACATGTGACGGCTGCAGTCCGGGGACAGACACGGCTGCACGCCGGCGGGGCGCAGGCGCGCGTCACACAGCCCCTCAGCCACGCGACCAGTGGCCTTCAGTCGACAGAAGACCTCCCTGTGCTGAACACCCATCCCACATGTGACGGAGCACTGAGCGCGAGAGAGAGAGATAGAGCAAGATTAAACAGATTTAAACCTTTTTGTTTCTCTTCCCATGCACGACCTCCTATTGGAGAGCAAAGGGATAAAAAACATTTTTATTCAAAGGAATTGAAAAACTCTAACATCATGGGTGGTAGTAGCCTAGTGGGTAACACACTCGCCTATGAACCAGAAGACCCAGGTTCAAATCCTGCTTACTACCATTGTGTCCCTGAGCAAGACACTTAACCCTAAGATGCTCCAGGGGGGGACTGTCCCTGTAACTACTGGTTGTAAGTCGCTCTGGATAAGACCGTCTGATAAATGCCATAAACGTAAATGTAAAATATTGTTTACAGTTACAGTAAACAGTTTAGTGGACCCAAAAAAAGAAAATTACTTGTAGTAATAAACAACAATAATACCATTGTTATTATTATTTTACATATTAAATTGTTATTGCAATATATGATTAGTGTGAATTTGAAGAAAGAACAGTTAACAACTAAAGGAGTGTTATATGGCACAAAAACATAAAAAACAATTCAATTATTTTACTCATTCATTTGCTCTCTAGACCCTTGCTGAAGAGTCCAGTGTAACATCAGATTGTTATGTTTTTCTAATACTTCTTACAGCCCAGAAAAATTAATAGTCTGACCGGAGACAACATCGTATTCTTATCTCACTTTGTAATGTCTACCTTCAAAAAGGCGTCTATCGCAACGCTAATCTCTTTGAAGCCTTTTTTATTCGTAATTGTAGCTGCATCCACCGGACCGGCCCGGAGCTGCACTGGGCTTGGAGCACGGACCCCGTCCCCCAGAACATATGGAACCCTTAGCTGCATACATATTCTTGGCACCGGCGCGGTAATTACACTCAGATGTTTTATTTATCTAATTATTTGACATCTTGGGCACTTCCCTGTACTTTGTGTTGTGGTTGGGTTGGAATTTAAGTTTGGAAACGGCACAAAGGGGGTGGGCGACGCGGAGGAAAAAATTCAGCTTTGGGCTCAAGGTCAAAATTTGAAAGGGAGCAACGTTACAGTGACATTAAACACCATGTAGTAATGAAGAAAGTTTAAGCACAGACGAATGCATTTATAGGGATTTCTATAAAAATGAATTATTCGGACTGGATTTGAACAGTATGACATTTGATCACCTCGGTCATTGTATGTTGTTGAAAAGCTCTGCATTCCTGTCCAGTTCTGTAATCGAATGTGTGTATTATGCATTTTCAATCTCAAAGTTTGTTTACTCGTTGTTTGAATTTTCTGGCTGTACAGATTGCTGAACTTGTCAGAAACCTCCACACAGTGCCACTCTGCTGGCAGATGTGCCCCGCTCCATCAACCCCACCCTTCCCTACCATCTGCTGGGGTGTTGGCGGCTGAGATGGCTGAACGGTGGGTGCTGAGGTTTTCCGAGAGTTGTCACAGGCATGAATGTTAAGATATAAAACATGTCTTTATGCTCTGCTTGTGGATTTCACGGTTTACAGTGGTATGCGGAGGGAGATGATTGCTTCCAGACGAGGGGGTGAGGGAAGGAGGCCCTGACTTATAGGGATGTGCAGTGGTGACCTCAGGAAGATAATGGTGAGGGGAAGCTTCAACACGCCCCGAAAGGATTTCACAGTCATGCTTCAAACGCAGGTATGACTATAGCATGGGTGTGTAGTATTTTTTTTTTTTACCAGGATCACGTGGTGGCTCAGTTGGCAGCGCCGTGATCTCACATCTCCAAGGTTGGGGGTTTGAAACTGTGTGTGTCGAGTTTGCATGCTCTCCTCACACTGGTATGGGTTTCCTTCGGGCACTTTATTTATCCCATATGCCATAAGTACCATGGTGATACTTCACTGGCCAGAGTGAGAGTGTGAGTGAATCGTGTGGGACAGGCATGAAACCTGGATTAAGTAGTTAGTGAGTGAGCGAGAAATGGACACCATATATATCAGCCACGATGCTCAAAGTGTTTGGTTGTCTCCACTGCAGCCAGTTAAGCAGAAAACATTCAGCTCAGGGACAAACAAGTAGGGGTCCTGTTTTGGCAACCAAATGCAAAGCAAAAAATCTTCACTTTGCGACTAACACTGTTTTATCTAATTATAACAGAGAACAGTTTACATTAGTTATGAATGTAACTAATATAAATTAGGATATAAAATTATGAAAAACATCTAGGTTGTTACCAGCGTCCGACTGAAATGCTGCACGTGTGCTCAAAATATTTGTTCTCGGGCATAAACTATTGACAACGGTAACGTAAACTTTTCGTTCGCTGTTTACTTCTGTAGCAGGGCAGCGATCTGATCCGTATTTAACGTGGCGGCGACGTGCAGTAAATACACACACCTCTCTCCACCTGTTGGCTTTCCAGGTGGGGCAGGCCCCGGTCCTGCAGGCCTTCTGCGTCCGAGGTTTCGACAGATGGCTGCAGTGCCCTTCCTCCGTTTGGGTTTGGTTGTGGTAAGCGCAGATTACGTCTCTCTGCTTGGTTCCCCTCCCACAGGTAACTGAGCACTGGAATAAGGAGAAGAAGGAAGTCAGCCAGTTTTCCACCGTGGTTACCTACTAGCCTATGACCCAGAAGACCAAAAAGTCACATGTTAAAACCCTGAGCAAGACACTTAACCCTGAGTCTCTGAATAAGGCGTGTGATAAGTGCTGGAAATGTAAGAAGTAATGCATCTGGAGAAAGCAGGCAAACACACAAGGATTTTTTATCAAAAATTGGGTCATTAGGCACATGGCAACAATGCCACTGTAATGCTGCACACAGATTAAAAAAAGAACCAGTCGTTAAATATTGTCCTGGCACGAAAGGAGAACTGGCGATATCAGCAACTCTCTGGACAGCTCCGTAAAAGACCAAAGCACGGATCTGCAAGCACAGAACCGTATATGACAGCGAGATTCATAGCCCATCATCTGGTTTCAGTGGGAGGCTACACAAACGTTAAAAAAAACTGCAAGCTCTACGGAAAGACCTTTCTATCCAGACGGCAATTAGAGCATGGCTATTCTCAGCTCCAACACAAAGGCACATCAAACACAAGCAACGTGGAGTATGGAAGACGTGCACGGCGGACATATTTTCCAGCCCAGATAATAAACATAATATTGCTTTGTTTTCTCAATTACGACCTCGGAAAAATTACATAAAACTAAACACATGCACTTTCTTGGCTTTCTGTAAGGTGTGGGCGGAGCTAGCCTCAACAAAACGCTCTCAGGTACAGAAACAAGTCTGTCTCTCTCTCCGATGTACAAATTGAAGCCTTTATCCCCCCCCCCTCCAGCAGGACAGAAGCCTGTGGTTCACGCCACACAAATCCACCGCGCACACTGTAATTACCCGGGCACGTTAAACACAGGGCCGGCGCTCGCACCACACTGCTCCCTGACACGTCACGCACTCTCGTACGCCCACAAATGACAGACCGTCGGTTCGCCTTCACCTCGCGCAGACGTGCCGGCAGATAAGTTGATGGGGGTGAGGGGGTGGGGGTAAGTCCCTCCTTGCTGCTGTTAAAAAGGAAAAAAATGGGGGGGATGGCAGAGAGAGGGAGAGAAAGAGAGGGAAGCAGGAGGAAGGGGGTGGGTGGGTGGGAGAGGCGAAAAGGAAATCGCAGCCATACGGGGCAGCTTTCAGCGACAGAGGCGCGTCTCCTGTTTAGCGGTGGGTGAGGACGTCCTCCCTCTGGACAGAGAGGCCATCTGTCAGCCATTAGTTCATCAGGGCTGGTAGGCTGGTGCGCAGGAAAGCAGGGCTGGCACAACGCGTGGGACACAGGGACGGCCTCACCTCCGACAACCCGGCAAAATTCGGACATCTCAAGGTAGTACAGACATTTAAATGTGAATTATTTTGCATTTACTAATATCTATAAATAAAGCAGGATGCAAAAGTGAGATTTTTTTAAAATCCAGTCTAAGCTCATGAAAGTTGTGATATTTTATAATTCAGAAACGTATTTTTCAAGGGTCAGAATTTTAGCTGTGCAGTGTTCAAAATTAAACCCACATGTACAAACTTGCATGACCTGGTACGTGGAGCTTAGTGTGACTTTGGGTGTGAGTGGTGCAGGTTGTAGCGCAGACTGTCCTCCCTTTTGACAATTTAGTTTGATTTAGAGTGACATTCTGAATGTTATGTGCCCTTTATTATAGTAAATGCGCCGTAACATGAAACCCCGGGCTGATGCACGGCCCGGGCTCCCATGCAGCTGGGCTTGAGGTTTTGTCTAGCAGCGCACAACAGCCCAGTTGGCAGATCCAGAGTTTAGCAGCATTCAGATAAGCATAATGGCCTGCCGGTGCACGTTCAAACCTCAAACAGCCTTCTCTTAAACCCTCTAAACTTTGCACCACTCTGTAACAGAGCACCAAGCTTAACCTACTAACCATTTAATGACCGCAAGAATAGAAAAGAACTTAACTCTTCTGAGAGGGCGGATTGTTGCTTTTTGTCAAGAAATCTTTAAGATGAGTAAGCTGCCCGTACGCTGTTAAGACCGCAGGACTGTACACACGCTGTTAACATGAACTCATAATGCATTTGTGGTGTAAAATGTACATAATTGTTGCAATTTTCCCCCAATTCTCTGCAGGAGAGGCATCACAACATGTCTGAAGGTCACCAGGTTTACAGAACACGTCAGGGCATATTTGAGTGAACTTTTATACACCAAAAAAAAAACAGCTGACCACAACCTCCTGTTCTGAGTGCAAATATTTGCAGAAGCAACTTAGTCTCCTCTCCACTTGGTTAATGCAGTTCATAACAAGGTATGAAATGCTCCATAGCTCAGCAGAACAAAAAAGGAAGACTAAGCCTGTGTTGTAATGTCAGTTCCAGTCTGGGTGAATACTCAATTCTGACTGGCTGTTCGATTTCAGTCCAATTTGATCACGCTGTAGCTCTACTGAGAGTATAAGGAGCAACACTGTTCATAATTCGAATTGTTCTGGCAAGTGAGCATTATTTTTGTATGGATAAGTTATCCATTGATCTCTAGATTACGATCATGATATTTGCCTTATTGTATTCTAGATAACTCACACAAACTTAAACTGTGCATAACAATACATTGCCCTAATATACATTTTCATAAATGCTTTTAAATGATTTTAAACAATAAGCTCTTGCTAATGTTCCTGCTCTGGCAAAGACTCTCTATGGAAGGGCCATTGCTGACCTGGAACAAGTGCAAACCCACAAGTCCAGAGACGAGTGAAGAGCTGCCAGAAAAACGATATCTATCAACTGAGCACGTATGTATCTCAGAGCAACCATTTCTGGCAAGCTTATCTTCCCGGCATGCTGAGGTCTCTCCAGCAAAGCTGTTTTCAGTGTTCATCGTTTCACACATGGTCAGACAGCGCACGTCTGACCACGATGCTTTGAAGATGACTCCGCTAGACTCAGGCTCGATGTCAAAATGTGCTCTGCTTTAAAACAACGAGACAGTGTTTACAGGAGCGGTGCAGATAAAGTGCGGAGAACCCTTTTATGTATTTCAAGGTCCCTTTTCGGTGGGAGGTGAAAGCAAAACAGGACATGCTGCCGACGTGGGAACAGCTGGAAAGAGCGCAGGGTCCGGACGGAGGAATGCTGGAGGCATTCAGAACCTCGCTCGCCTGAGCACTACTGGAAAGCCCATTCATACGGTTCCCCGTTCTTTCATGTGCAGTCCAGTTCCGGAGAGTCTCAAGTCATTTGACTTCACAATTAGCAACAGTCCTACTGACACTGTCTGTCTCAGCCATGCTCAACGAGTACAACGGAGTCCTGTATCAATAATCAAAAAAGGTTTGAAGATTGTTTAATGTGGTATCAGTCTAGTCAACAAGGCCATTAAAATTGTGTCTTTTTATGTTTTATTCACCATTTATTCATCATTTCAGGACGCTCTTTTAACCAATCAGACCTCTATATTGGGTGAAAGAAGAAGGAACTAAGTGAAATCAGAAGGTTTGGAATTAAAGGAATTATATTTGTCTTTCAGGAATTATCAATCTGCTCCAGACAAAAGCTTTGTCACACCCTACTCATATACATGTCTTATTTTTCCGGTCTTTTATAATATGAAGACTCAAAGCTGTGAAACTGTGAATCTCAGGTTATGCATTAAACAAAGATTTTTTTTTACTGCAATGACACTCTTGGCTTCTCGTAGGGATGGTTCTCCAGCAGTCCCGAAAGTCCTGAAAGTTCTGATGTTGAATACCTGTTGCTGCATTTATCATCAAATGAAGCTGATTATGATAACACTACTGTGCAGAGCAGACCAAAAGGTTAAGAGAAGCTTTTGAGAATGTGAATGTCAGATAGCATAAATTCGGGTCAATACAGTATATGTTGGCAATGGTGTATACGTGCAGGAATGCCACACAGCGGCCTCACCGCAGCCATTTTTCCAGGAAACCAAGACAGTCAAATAAACACTGCACAGACGTATTCTCGAGGTTCTCCAGCGGCACGCTCGCTGCGAGCCAACGGCACTCAGCAAAGATAAACTGCGCGCCCATACGTCAACGTCGGGCGGCGGCTGTTTCTCCTCACCTCTCCACTGCTCTCAGCTGGATCCCATTTCCACTTGCCAAGAAGGCTGACCTGACCAACAGCCATCGGTGGCCTCGAGTGAGCGAGCTAGGCCCGAGTCATGCCGATAGCGGAGCTGTAAAAGGCGAGCACGGGCGCTTGGCTTTGCACCTCGTCCAGAGAACGCTAGCTGACAAAAGGCAAAACGTTCTCCGGAGCTGCCAGAAATACGGGCCTGGCTAAGATCAGCGCAGGCGGGCGGCTAAGCTGACATAGCATAGGACGGTCCCGGGTTCGGCCTTTATAAAGTGTTGCATGCTGACAGTCAACACCTGCTCCGCATGTCTCTCATTAGCAAATTCCTCCAGGCTGAGAACTTTTTGGTGCGCACCGCTGTTTTATGAGGACATTAGGGATTGATATTGCCGAGATGCTGTGTTTGGGTGATGTCACAGCCCTTCACCGAGGCATGGTGCAGAATGGCATTGATCACATTATGTCCCTTGGGTCTGTAAGAGCAGCATTTGAAGGATTACAGTAAAAGGCCGAGCCACAGACTAAGCTGCATGTATCAGAGGTGACGTGTTGGTATTTCCTGTCCATCTGTGCTCAAGTGGTCCAACAGTTCAATTCAACAAGAAACAGGTCTGATAGGTAACTTGGAAGACACAGAAGACAAAGAAGCAGGATGGAAGACAAAATGGCGTTGTAAGTATGCAAAAGTAAGTTGACTGCAAATGAGCTATAAAGGTGTTTTTTTTTTTTTATGCTAACTAGCTACTAACTTCTTTTTTACAAAATATACCAACAGAAATATTTTGCACTTTAATTCATCTGACAATTCTACAACATAAAAACATAAAAGTGGTAGCGCTGCCAGATTTCTAAACAAGATGAAACCAGAACAATGATTGCCTAATCATCATCGGAAAAGGGAATAAAATGAGTCGTAGAGCCAGTAAAACAAAATATTCATCCTGAGTCTATTGACAATAAAGATGTTACAGCTTTCAAATACACAGTAGAAAAGAAAGTGGTTGATTAGGGTTCTGATTATGTGAAGAACCAGGGTAGTCCCAGTGTACATGTGTACAGATTGCCGACAGAAGGGTCTAACAGATGGATTAGTTGTTCAAACGGGAAATTAAGTCTCGCTGTATGGCCTCCCTAAATGGCAGGGTTGTTCTGAGGCCATCACTTAGGTCCAGGTACGTCAACAGCCACAAAAAGTATATTGTATTTACATGAAGGACACAGACACCATTTTTCAACCTTTCAACGCTAATGTCACATCAAGTCTGTAAAATCAGAGAAGTCTTCATTTTAACATGAAAGACTGTCTACGTCTAGATGTAAGACACGGTGTTATGTTTAAAAGTTACACTTTTATTAAGAGTATGAAACATTGTGCTTCCTATTTTAAAGGGTATTTGATCATTATGAACTGAAAAAAAAAAAACATCCTCTGCTGGAACTGAAAACTCCTTCTAAGAGATTCCATGTGTTCAGCCAGAACCTGGTGATAAAAAAGCGCTTTCAATTAAAACTTTAAGAGTACAGAGCTGATGATGAGTTCATATCAGCATTTACTATGTGTTTGCAATTAACTGATTGCAGTAAAAGGTGAACGCAGTGCAAATGTTGGCCTCTAGGCTGAGATGTGAGCTGGGAGAGGGCTGCTGCTAATAATAATAATGCTTCTCTGGCATATGGGCACAATCAGGAAACACAGCCGCAGTGATGTCAGGCCCATGTGACCTGGTGGTGACAGGTTGGGGAATTGGGCTCAGAGTGCCCTCAGGGCTCCTGAGCATGGTGAGTGTCTACATATGGACTTCATTTGAGCCAGAGAATTAAGTTCAGGGCCAACTGAGGGAACAACACCATTTGACCCTACATACAAGGGAAATTGCTAGTTTTTCCAACTAGCCCTAAATACTTAAATCAAAACTCAATTAAGAGGTCCAAAGTAGTGTTTACAGAGCATTTGGGTTAATTAGGCTCAATTAAATTGAAGTATTAATCCATGTGCGAAAAGCTACAAAACAGTGGGGCAGTAAGTCAAAACTAAAAGATGTGAACTATATAGAACTCATGAATGCCTAAGAAGCTCGTCTAGAGTTGAAATACAAATCCTGGAGAGTTTAGACACTTCTTTCAACTATTAATTGCAACAATTATTAACAAACAATTCACTTATTCAGGATACAGAAAATAGGCTTATTTGAATGTTCAGTTCCATTCTGAAAATGATTCTGATTTAATTTTCACTGTTGACAAATTCTACCGTAATTCTACCAAATCAGTAGTTATTACAGTTGTGGATGCTGAAGTAAAGCTTGATTGTACGATTTAAGGAACATCCCAGATTCCGAGAATTGCCTTTTCATCAGCTGAAGCTCTCTGTCTCCCTCTCTTAAAATCATCATCTAGTCTACTTAGATGAAGAGACCATGCATGGTTCCCATTACTCCAGAACTGCAGAACTGACTAGGATGGACCACCACCAATCCACAATGAAACCAATCAAATCTGGAGAACTATTATAGTTACAATGTTGATTGTCTTTGTCTTTGAAATTCTTTGAATAAAAATGTAGACTAATCTAGACTCTCGTTCATTAATACTAATCACTTGGCTTGTGTTTTATACGTTAAATATTTTATAGGTGCATGAGTCTACAGCGAATTACATTAAACACTTAAAATTATGTGCTCATAATTAAAGACCAAATTTAACAGCCATGCCTAAAAACCACAATGTAATCCCATACTGAAAAACAACACAAAAATGACATATTTATGTATCTTTAATATATACATATATATAGAGAGAATTTTTTTTACAGTGGAAAAAAATTATGTGGGTTTTCATTACTGTGAGCACCTTAAATAATGTAGAAAACAAAACATGAAACAAATTCTGATGCTGTGAGCATTTTAGGACAGTCGGAAATGAACAGATAAGTCACGTAGAAAGAAGTAAACGTGTACTTCACACAAGAGCCTGGTATTATCACAGATTAAAGCAAAAAATAAAAAAATAAGACATTTCAGCTGCGGTTGCATGTCAACTACTGTAAACAAATAAATAAGTCTCATTCAAAATGAATCCTTCAGTTATGAAAAAAACTGGTCAAACAGAGAGGTATTTCTGAGTAAGGTGTGAATATGTGCGTGCCAATTCGCCATCAACTTACTGCAGAGGACTGTGACCCAACTCTGTACAGTAAACACAAGTAAAATCACAGTTCACATTGCAGGCTTTGGCCTGGGCCAGGCGTTACCCAGTCAAAGACAGAAGTGGCCCCACTGTCCTGGCACAGCTCTAACACAGTCGTTCTCAGATTTGTACAGTTTGAGTGCAAAGTGCAGATTCAGACAGCAGTGGGACGTGCCGCCACACTGGAACTATTTAACAAACGAAACCGCGGTCACGTGATGTGCAGCGGTGACAAGCGTCTTCACACTAGCCACGCGTGTTTCATCTTATAACATCAAACATTTAATACTATTACACTGTACTTAAAGACTGCATTGTGCTTTTCCTTGTTAATCAGTTCATATTACAGTTCATATTACCAAATCTAATTTATACCAAGATATGACAGCCACATTGTCACAAAGTGATGAATACTTTGAGATCTTCTGAGTAGTGAGATACTAATCTCAAAAAATAAAATAACACTTGAGATGAATAACCCCTTCATAATGCATTTTGCAATGCATAATGCAATACAACAACTAATTGTACTGATTAGAATGTGCATCCTTGATTCTTACAATGACTTGAATGCATATGGATCAAACTACTTAAATGTTGAATGGTAATTATATTACTATATGCATCAAAAGTATATCTTATAATTACCATACTGACTAAAATAGCATACTATTTCCCCCAAAATACATCTGAAATACATCTCATTGAATATACAATAAACTAAACATTGGTGGTGATGGTGCCTAATGGTGCCTAATGTTTATTTAAATGTTTTTCTTTATATATTTAAAATATATTAATTAGTATAGAATTTGGGTCAATATGGTGTCCTATGGATATAAATTTAATATGCAAGTCATTGTAAGGTTCTGTTTATTATGCACAGTACATAATTATAGATTTTCTTTTGATAATTTTTGAAGGGGATTCAAGATGTGTTACCCTCTGCACAACAATTCATTTTAAGTAGGAGGTCTTAAAATAGCACCTTTTTTCAGTAATGCAACAATTCAGATAATAGTTAAATAGCCATGAAATTGCATACCAAAAAATAAAATAAAACCATACTGTACAAAGATACCTAAACAATGTACACGAGCCACCATTTGCTGTTGTTCCAATGCTCATAATAATAGAACCTCTTATGCACAAATGTACACTTGTGTACTTGGATTACGAGGGAGAGGCATAGGAATTGTTCACAACCAAAAAACTTCACGTGTCCAAGATGAAAATAAATAAAAAACGGAAATAGCCATCTGTCTCTGGAACTCTGTGGGCCGCTGGAGAACGCTGTCCGGCTAATTTATAGCTTTCTTGTGGAGCCCTCACTGCAGATTGGCCACATCTGTTTTCAGCGATTCCCATTGGAAAGCAAAGTTTTGCTTCTTTTTGTTTTTGCCGGGTCGGTCTTCTAATTAGCACCATGTCAGTGTTAAGGCTGCCTGGGTGGGCAGAGGCCTCAGCTAATGCTCACAAAACATGCTAATAGTACACACACTCACACACACATTCTCAGCAGACAGGCCATAGGTACACTCCCTGTAATTAAGCACAACTCAACAGGGCACTCCACAGTGCAAGGGGAACATGGGAAAGAAGAGGAATGCTATCGTACCGGGTTCCACGGGCGCCTATGCCAAGAAGTGCTGCCCGGGCATGGGTGAGTGCTGCATGGCTCCACATCAGAAGGCTTGTCCAGCACATCACAGCTGTGGTCACTAAGCTGCTGGCCACTTGGACGCTGACACACCACCAAGCGTGTCCTTCGGCCTCCCCCACACGTCTGAGTGCACTGAATGAAATTAAGAATGTTACACAACAATGATCTTTCCCTTTACATTTACATTTACGGCATTTATCAGACAGACACCGTTATCCAGAGCGGCTTACGATCAGTAGTTACAGGAACTCGGGTTCTTGTGTCTTGCTCAGGGACATAATAGTAGTGAGTGGGGTTTGAACCTGTGTCTTTGTGATCTGGTTCATAGGCTAGTGTGTTACCCACTAGGGTACTACCACCGTCTTAATCACTGTGTGCTCAAAGTTTCAAAGTAACTTGCATCAAGTATGTTGCCAGATATGCAAACGTTTCTCACTATTGGCCCAAAACTGTCAAAAAGACAGAAACGACCATATTATTTAACTTGTACAATGACCTGGATCAACATCCAGCCTTTCGAATGTGATATTTTCCTAAAATATCATATTCAAATCTGCCTAGTCTGGCAACACTGAGCACAAGGTCCTGTCTCCTCTTTTCCTCCTGTGTTATGAACAACATGTTCAGTGGACATCTCGGGACCACACATCTAATCATTAAAGGTTTTCTGTTTTATAAATGTTACAAAGGTATTATTAAATGAAACAAATCATTGGGAAACTAACTTGACAACTTGAAAAAAAGATTCCTTTTTTAATTAACTGAATGGTTCTGCAGCAATGGACAGTGAGAAGGCTCAATTTAATCAGCCTATGGGGTCAGCAAGGGTTAAAAACCAGGAACGTAAATCGGCATTGGATCAATGACTTAGAAAACAAATGGATTTTATTTTCAATGAAGAGAAACAAATCACTTAAGAAAAGCACTTTCAAACCAGGCTGTCCAGGGCTGGGCTCACTGGGCTTCCTTTCAAAATCGGCATTGGGAAACAATTGGTGCTGGAGAGGAGCCCAGTTAAATTACATAAAACAAACGGCGTCTGCGGTCTCATAAGGGCTTGTTTTACGAAGCGGGAGACAGTCTATCCCTTAGGGGCTACGGTGCTTACCTCTCCCCAGATGCCATAGTTCCAGTGCGGGCAGGGCCCTGAGTCGCAGCGCTTCGACTCGTCCGGCTTCACCCGCTCGTCACAGTAACTGGTGCTGCGTCCCTCGGCGTCCTGGCAGACCACCACTCGCCTCTGGAAGCCCCCCTCACATGTGCTGGAGCACTGCAGGCCCATATAAAGGGGTTATCATTACTTGACCGTCTCTGTCAGGCTTCCAATTTGCATTTTGCATTTGTGTAAATGCTTTTTCATAATGATGTACATTAACAGCACAAATATTTGTGTGGAAAGCAGAAATTTGCAAAAGCAGTAGTATTTGCTTTGATCCCTTTACAGACAGCACACGCTTAAAAAAATAAATAAATAAATTATATATATATATATACACACACACACACACACACACACACACACACACACACACACATACATACACACACGCATGCACGCACACACACACACACACACACACACACACACACACACACACACACACATATATATATATATATATATATGTTTGTTTTTTTTTTTTTAAGCGTGTGCTGTCTGTGAATTGTGAATACGGGGTGGTAGTGGCCTAGTGGGTAAGACACTCGCCTGTGAACCTGAAGACCCAGGTTCAAATCCCACTTACTACCATTGTGTCCCTGAGCAAGACACTTAACCCTAAGTTGCTCCAGGGGGACTGTCCCTGTAACTACTGATTGTAAGTCGCTCTGGATAAGGGCGTCTGATAAATGCCATAAATGTAAATGTAAATGAATTGTGAAATGTAAATTGTGATTCCTAATCTTTTCACATTGGAACCTTGTTTACATGATTCAGAGCCTCACACACAAGCCTGCAAGGTCATAAGCTCACAGATCAAAGCCACTATGCACACTGTCTCTACTCCACCCAGCAATCAACAGGCCAGCTTAGGAGCAGATGAACAAACAGCACTGATGGAGGGGAAAACAGGGAAACGTGATGCAACACGAGCAAACAGAAACAAGCACTGACGAAGGAATGAGAGATTAAGAGGATGTGTGTGTGTGTGTGTGTGTGTGTGTGTGTGTCTGTAGGTGACATACTGCTCCCCACGGTCCTGTCCTCCACTGGTGGGCAGCAGAGGGCACATTCCAGGCGCTGTGTCCCGGGTGACTGCGTGGATCATGGGGAGTGTATGGCGGGTTGTTGGCGCGTGGGTGGTAGACAGAGGGGCAGGGCGCTGCCACACACTCCTGCTCTCCACTGGGCTTCCCGTCCGGGTGACACAAAGACTCGTCCACCTGCTGATGGTAGACACTGCACCCCACCTGCCTGGTGGAGCGTCCGAGCCCACATGTCACTGAGCACTGTGGAATACAATGGAATAGAAGACATGCGTTCAAAACACTGTATGCAGCGATATGTCACTGGCTAATGTCACATCAAGTCTGTCCTCAGGATGACCAAAATGAACAGACAGGAACGTGGGGCAGTGGTGGCCTAGTGGATCAGGAAGTGGACCCATAATCAAAAGGTTACAGGTTCAAATCCAGAACCGCCAAAGTGCCTCTGAGGTGCCACTGAGCAAAGCACCGTCCTCCACTGCTCACCACGGGTGATGGGTTAAAACCAGAGGACACATTTCATTGCGTGCATCGTGTGCTGTGCTGTGTGTCACAATGATATTCACTTCACTTAAATCACTTCACTTGAATGGACAGCTTGCTAGTAGCTGGGAGAGGAGAAATGAACTAATAACCCTTAAGGATGGTATTATAAAACTCTGACACACCCAGTTTCTTTATAACACGGCTAACAGCAATGTTGCCAGATATAGCCTAAAATCCTCCAAAAACACAGCAAATAAAAAAAGTTCTTGAAAACACTGCGGCTATCGGGTCTCTCTATACCTATTCTCAAAAAACAATATTTCCCAAAATGTCAACGTCAAATCCAAGTGCTCGCTCTCATCACTACCTTCTGATTTCTAAGTAGTAATGCCACTTCCATCAGAGGGCAAGCACAGTCTACTACCAAACTAAACATGATGACATGCATTGTATTTGTACATGTTATCTTTGCACATGTTTATTTGTTGATATGAAACAGGTTCATGAGAATGAAAGCAGTCAATACATACAGGAGACCATTCCCCAGCACTCCACTGGCCGCACAGGCTGAAGCACTCCGATGTCTCTGCGGGCCTGGGTAGGTGGGCACAGTAGGATTCATCCGCTACTCCGCCATGAGTGTCCCGGCAACTCACATAGCGAGCTCGTTTCCCCTTTCCACAGGAGGCGGAGCACTGTCAAACACACAGACAATGGACAGTCCCTCCAGGATTTTGCGATAAACTTTTGTGATTGGTGGGGTCTAAAATGCCTGAATTTGCGGCTACTTTAGAGAAAAGTTTCTGTGTTTTTGTATGGGCAAGGTTGCTGTGAAACTGCAGAAATAAGTCAGACTCCATTGGGGTGATTTGCCTTGGCTGGTCGCGCATGTCTGCAACTCTCTGTGTGTGGAAAAGAAAAATGTTTTTCAATTGACAGGTGTAACGAGAGTGTGAGAGCGATGTTGGCGTCAGATATTGGAGCTAGGCTGCCTGTATTCTGCATCATGCGATTTGCAGGTAAAGGCCCGAGTCGAACAGCACTCCTGTCTTGTGGTACCTCTCTACACCAACACAGCAGTGCCAGTAGGCCCTTACCACTGAACGGTAAGCCGAGTGAATATCGCCCTGGCCGGCGGGCAGCCATTATAAGGAAAAGGGACAAATCAACAATAGTTTACTCCCTCTTTCGTGCAGAACACTTGGAAACTGTTGGGCATAATCCTTGGGGAAAATTTTTGAGGCTGAATGAGAAAAATACTGCAGCCAGAAAAACTACAACCCCAGGCACTTTTGATGGTGTGTAATTATTTACATTTACGGCATTTATCAGACGTCCTTATCCAGAGCGACTTACAATCAGTATTTACAGGGACAGTCCCCCTGGAGCAACTGCTCAGGGACACAATGGTAGTAAGTGGGATTCAAA
Source organism: Denticeps clupeoides (assembly GCF_900700375.1). Classification (NCBI taxonomy): domain Eukaryota; kingdom Metazoa; phylum Chordata; class Actinopteri; order Clupeiformes; family Denticipitidae; genus Denticeps; species Denticeps clupeoides. Next base: position 4,303,691 of record NC_041723.1, on the reverse strand, counting down.
CTGGGGTCTTCTGATTTATAGGCGACTGTGTTACCCACTAGGCTACTACCACCCTATTAACGACACCCAGAAGAAAAAAAAAAGTTTTTTAATTTTTAACATCATCAAATGATGTTTTTATAAAGTAAGTTTTACAAATTTGTAATAGATTCTGCTTCCTCATTCTGGACTATTTGAGCCCCTGACGTAACACTTCTATTACTAGCACAGTGTCCATCAGTGTACATAACATTGAAATATACAGTCTTCTCAATGTCAAGACATTTACATTTACATTTACAGCATTTATCAGACGCCCTTATCCAGAGCAACTAACAATCAGTAGTTACAGGGACAGTCCCCCTGGAGCAACTTAGGGTTAAGTGTCTTACTCAGGGACACACTGACATGAGACATGAGCAGTGAACCACTTTGTTAAGCATAGATGTGTATCGATTCTTCAGGAACGCCATGCCAGACTGAATAATACCCTTAAATGACAGAAACAAGATTGTTACCCTTTAGTGGACTTTGATATCGGAAGAAAGAGGGGAAACTGAGCAAGGCTGCGTTTCTTGGCAGACTCGAAGGTGCTCGGTTTGGGTTTGGGGAGGTGATCTACATAATGTTCCCGCCCTCACCTGAAAAACAGCTGGTTTTCAGAAACCTCATGGTTGCTAAGGAGCTGCATAGCTAATGCAATCAACAGAGCTACAGTGCGAACACAAGAGAGGGATCGATGACAGCCTCCATTTCCATAACATCACATATGGGGAAGGAAGAAAAAAAAAATCGTACTTTTTCACCTTCCTTTGCCGGCCTTGTCTTTCTGAGCTCAACTTGCGGCCACGCCATTGTTTCTGACGTGCAAGAGAGCGTGTGGAAACCCAAAACGTCTGTCTCGACCTGATCTGCTTCTCATTTAAAGCCAGGAACAATGAAAGCCAGAAAGACACCCCCAACCGTTCAGACTATGTGTGTGTGTTTATGTGTGTGTGTCGCCTCATAGAACAGAAGGTGCAGCAACACCTCTGGACATTATCAAGAAAAAGAGCGATTTGCTACATTATCGCGAGCCCAAGAGATCATGATGCCAGCGCATTTGATGGAGCAGGTGTCCAGGATAGGATGAGGAGAAGGTGTGAGAAGAAATAGACACTCACGGTGGTCCAGGACCCGTATCTCCACTGGGTGTGCATCTGGCTGGGGACGGGCAGCTGTGCTGTGATGAGTACCGGCGAAGAACGTGGACAGTCGGGCAGCTCGCACTCCTACCAAACACAAAACGTGTGACAGTAGATCAACTCTGTGTGTTCTTGCATAGGAGCACATTACATTTTATTGAGTTATAGTAAATAAGTAAGTAAGAAGGGCTTTATTCTCATCTCATTGAGAATATCGAAATCTCATTCTCCAGGACCACATGTGCAAGTTAGGACACAACGCCCTTTACAAACAGTTGAATAATAATATGTGTGTGTGTGTGTTGGAAGTACCTGACTGTCTCGGGGTCTGGCAGCTGCATTGCACTCTCTGTCATCTACAGTGTTGCTGTAGGGCCCGGACACACAACGTACAGCGCGCATCTGGTAACCGTGGCCACAGGTTACAGTGCACTGCAATAATACACACAGATCAGAGCCAGACATGGATCAAAGTGCGTCATACACACACACGTATCCCTCTTAAACATCACCCCACATTAGTCCAACCTACTTGGATTTTTCTTTTGCTTAGAAGCAGAAAGAGCCAAGAGCATCTCTGGTCAAACATGATACTCATTTTTCTGACATCCTGCTATTGTTCATTTTATCGAGACAGCATGTGCACTTTAGGCTTTTTTCATCCCTCGCACTGTTTTATTTGCTCTTAATAGTGGTGTGAATAACAGAAATGTACAAGACTAGATAAAAAAAATGTTGTTACAGTGTTGTTACAATTATTTATTTACTGATATTTGTTTACTGTGATTTACAAAATAGAACGATAAGCAATTGTTAATAAATGTACTAACCCGTCATCTAAATTCAACAGCACAGGTACAATTGCATATATTTCACAATGTTCATGCACTTTGCTTATACAGCACAAGATATGCTTCACACAGTGGTGTGTCCTCACTGGACACCAGCTATAAGGACGGGTCAAGGTTACGGTGAATGGGCAACTGTTAGTGCCATAGAAGCCTCTTATCAAAAAGACACCCAGGAAACACTTTATGAGCCCCTGAAGCTGGGACCTCTGCAGGACGTCATCTTACTGGGATCCTCCCAGTTCACAGGCAGATCACCACCTCTTCCAGCACAACCCAAACACTCCAAGAAGTGTCCGAAAACAAAGTGCTTCTGAGTTGTTCTTCTGTAGTTGACACTACCTAATCTTTCAATGCAAATGCAATATAGAGTCTGGGTCTATTTTTCCATCAGAAACATTTTTGTCCAATGTAATTTGTTGACGAAATTTCACTTTGATTGATCCTGAGACATTTTCCCCCCAAAGAAAGGCTGGTTGGATCATATGACGGGGGAGTTATAGAGGTACAGTACAGTCACCTCACCTTTAAGTGAATGTACACAGTCGCAGAAGTCACAGAAGTCGCTGTACTCACTGCGCTCCAGACTCCGACCTGCCAGGAGGCGCACTCAGGCCTCTCACAGCTGCCCACCGGTGAGGGCTTTGTGATAGGCTCGCACCTCTCGTCGGCCAGCCTCTCCTCACCCAGAACACACAGCACCTGCCTGTGCCGGTGGCCCTTGCCGCACGACACCATACACTACAGGGAGGGGGAGGACGAAGTTTACCCGAATCAGTCAAGAAGGAATACAAAATACACATCTGATTCTGTGTCTCACAAGAACGCACACTGCATACATCAGACTCTGTGTGTGTGGCATGATATACCAAGGAATAATTACACCCCACTGGGCTCTTGTTGGGGCAGTGGTCGCCATGCAGGTAAGGAAGTGGACCCATAACCGGAAGGCCCAAACCGCCAAGGTGCCACTGAGGTCCCCTTAATTACACACTGTTCCCCATGCACTTCTGGGCTGCCCACAGCTCACTTAGGGTGATGAGTTAAATGCAGAGGACACATTTCAACGTGTCACCATGTGCTGTACTCTGTTGTGCATCACAATGACAAAAACAATCACTTTAAATTCTGATGAGCCCAAAGTTACACAAAAAATGTAACAAATTATGATTTACTTAGAGATCATCATTGTGTCAGTATCTATGACAATGCATTATAAAACAATGAATAGACATTTTATATGGAATGCCCTTGTTGGGTGTGCCAGTGCTGTCACCTCGCTCCACTCGCTGCTGCTCCAGCTGGGGCAGGTCATTTGATTGCAGGTCTCCACGACGACCCTCTGGCGTTCGCTGCACTCTCGGTCCTCGAGCCTGTGACCCAGGTTGTTCATGCAGTAGGCCTCCCGCGTCCGTCTGCCTCCACCACAGCTCTTAGAGCACTGCACAAGTGCACACACGCACACGAAAATAACTTATAACTATGTAATAAATTATGCCAATCTCTTTGTAACAAGATGTCTGTTTTAAATGTATTTGTTATATTAAATAATTGATAATATTAATTGTTTTGCAAGGACTAGTAGCCCAGTGGCCAATAAAAGATCAGACAGCTGACCAGTGGTGCTACAACCGCCGTGTCTCTCACCTGAGACCATGCGCTGTACTGCCAGGACTTGAGCCGGCAGTCCCCATGACATGGCTCTCTGGTGTGCGGTTTGGGCAGCTCAGCACAAGCTCTGCTCTCCACACGTTCACTCTGTCTCTTGGTCAGGCTGTACTTCATGCACTGTACATCCAGCGTGCGATGGCCTGGCCCGCACTTGCTGGAGCACTCGCTCTTACCGGCCATGTGCCACCTGAAAGACATGGCTTTTACTGGCACTCCTCAAGACATGGTGTAATGTACTGATCTTAACTCACACACATACTCAAATATCTACATTCAATTTGTGATGGCATGCATGCATTGTATGCATGTGCATGAATAATTGCTTGGAAAACCACAAGCATGACTATACATCCACATTTTTCCTTTTGTGTTTTTCAGAACTAGTTGTGCAATCCCCTTAAAGATGAAACCCTATTAAATAAGCAATAAAACCATACAGTATCTGGAGCATCATGCATTTTTTTTGTAAAACTTTGTCAATGCATGATCCATTTACATCTCATTTGCAATCTAATCCAAAAATGTATATCTTCATACACACCCAAAAATATCCAACCTATGAAAAGTATCTTAATTTATAGTCGATACCTGGTTGGGTTGAAGGTTTGAAGTTGAAACTTCTGTGAATTTTTCAGTGCACCCGTAAGTGCTGTTGCTGTGTTTCTGGTTGTGCGTAACCCGCTCACCTGAATTCGCAGTCCATGTTGCAGGGCTCTGTGGTGCTCCCGGGCCTGGGCAGCTGCTCACAGCGCTGATCTGAAACTACCAGGCGGTCGCTCTTCCGGAGACACACTGCTTTGCGCCTTCGCTCGCCTGCATGCAACATGAATAATGCATTCAGATTTAAAATAAAGCTTAAATCTGTTAAAAAAAAAAAAACTATGGAAACCACAATACCATAAAATTTGTAAAAACACACACAGGTCAGGTTTGAATTAAAAGACCTTATGGCTAATCATGCCTATCCCGGTGCTCTTCCCATAATTATCGGCCTTCAGTCTCCATCAAACGTGCCTGAGGGCTACAGTGCTTTTCAAAGCCAGGGGGATTAAAGGGTCGATCACTTCCCACTGATGATGCCTCTATCCTGGCTGTGTTTTGGGTTTGCACCAGAGGGAACCCACCTGCAGGGGCTCTCCCTTGGTGAAGAACCGACTGGCCAGATTGTGCACTGAAACCGTTTCTGTTTCTGTTTGGCTGCAGGAATGCATATATACACAGGGACATCTGGTGAGTTCTAAGAACACAAGACTGTATGTGGATGCCTTTTTTTTCTGCCTGGACTGTCCAAAGCAGTTGATTTGATGTGCAAAGTCAGAACATGTCTGTCTGCCCCTGTGTTTTTAAGGTGCCCGCATTTTCCCAATAGAGAAGTGCAGATTGTGTGAATCTGGTGTTAATCTGCACAAGTGAGGGCTCACCCTGACACACGCGGCTGCACTCCTGCCAAGAGCCGGAGGGGTCCCACACAAACTGCTCCCGGTGCTCCTCGATGGGGATGTTAAAAGAATAACGCACATTTGGGTTGTATAGGTTCCCCACACACAGGACCTGGGTCATGGAGGAAAACAAGAGTGTCCAGTGGATAATTCCAATACCACAGTTTACCATCAAATGCGAGGTATTCTTTGTTGATGTATTCAGAACTAATTCTACCATTTTAAAGGTATTGTCACAGCAGATGACAATGACGTTTGCACACCTAATGAAAGTTCCCAAAACGGAGGCCATGGACCTGTAGCCTGATTTCCTGCACCAGTGATCTAGTATTACACTGAAACCACACCAAGTGAAGGGAGATGCAACTTGCACTCAGCCACTCTTGTCTTCTTGTATAAGTCAAGGTCACGTGTGAGCACTTGTAATAAGTCGTGTTCTTGTGATTCAGGACCTTTTTATCCCATTTCTCTTGCGTCGTCACAGGTATGATTATGATCAATCATGAATAATCTTAGATTAATGCAATGAACTTGACTGATTTAAATAAAATACATTAAATTATATTATATGATACATTGACCGTTGATTATATGATCACATAATATACTCGGAACTTGGATAAATTATATTAAATGATGACTATCTGGGGGTATCTGACTAGATTATAACATGAAGGTTCAAATCATGATTACAGTATACTGGACTGTATGGTAGGATGAGGGATTCTACAGATGTGGAAATCAATACCTGCAGCACGAGTTCCCCCTCAATGCGCTCGGTGCAGTTAATGCGCTCCTCTGTTGCGTTGGAACCGCTGTATTCAATGGTTGCTCCCTTGAAGGCAACTTCCCGCTTGAACATAGCCACAACAAAATTCCCATTCAGTAGGAAGTTGGACTGGCTGTCAGAAAGGGCTTGGCAGAGAGAGGCAAACAAAGAAAAGGGACAAATTCAGACAAATGGGGAAAAAGAGGACAAGCAAATGTTTACTTCTGCTGATGGATGAGGTTTTTAGGGTCGTTTTCATTTTAAAAGCAGGATTACAGTGTTTGCACTGAGCCGCACATTCCTGGCTGCCTAAAAACCAGGGGTATGTAAACATCTGTTGACTTTGGAGATCAGTATGAAGAATGGTGGAAATTCAGATTAATTTGGTCAAGTTTCTGAGCCATGTTGATGCATATAATGCATACAAATATAACTACATTTAATAAAAAAAATACGAACCATAAAACCAAACAATCAGATACAATAAATACAAATAATTACAGTGGTGGGATGCATGCTGAAAAATGGGTCTATAGGTGAACATATAACCGAGCGTACATGTCTCTATGCCAGCAAACTGATCTCCACCCCCCTTCACTCCAGTGATTGATCGTCAAGGCGAGGCCCGAGGTGTCAGTTAGCACAGTGCGGAGGGTTAGCTCGCACTTTCAGACCCCTGCGCTGCCCAGCACATGGGTCAAATTAGCACATCTCCCAGCCATTCATCTTCCTGCGGCCTGACAGCCGGTCACTGTTTTTCATCTCTCACTATTAGTTTGGATGAACAAGTGGAATATTACATGGATCAAGGCAGAGGTAGTTGGACTGGGAAATCTGGCTGTAAAAAATAGCCCAACTACTGTAAACAGGCCTTTTACCCAAAATTGAAAAAAATTACTGTAAACAGGCCAGCTCTGCTCACCGGATTCTGTACAACATATTTGTTGTGAACACTCACCCAGGTAGTTGTCATCTTCCGGCGTCCCAGAGTGACTAACTTGTTTTATGTCGATATTAGTGGCGCCGGCAGGAATTCGGACCACAACATTATATCCTGCATGTGGAAAAGAGATATGAAAAACGAGAAGAAAGAAAAAGACACATGACAGCAAGCGGTCACATGCTTCAGCAGTCACACCTTTGACTAATTGCTTCATTATGCTCCTGCACTCCAAAAAAATGAGGCCTAACCTTTGGGTTTAGAGTGTCACACAGTGAGGGAAAAAAAATCAAAGATGGGAAAATGACAGAAAAAAAAACAGAGAAAAAGGAGCGCTCTGCTCTCACATAACCTCATTTCACTCTCAGGGGCCACCCATGTGGGAAAAAAAGAGAGGTAATTACTCCCCAGCACTCAGGGGTTGCCCTATAATTTCCTCCAGGGCTTCGCTCTGAATCTCAGGATAGGGAGCGGCGAGGCAATGGGCTGGCCTGAAAGGGAAGGGCCACTCGGGGGCAGCACTTGACTTGGATCTGCCTCTGGCGTCCAGAATTTGCTCCTGTTGGTTCACATTGGGCCACTTTTAGATCAGATGAGGTGAAATGCCATCACTCTGTGGCCAGATCTTGAGCGCAGATGTCGGCAGTGCTGAGCTCGCTATCTCGGCACACTCAACAAATAATGCAGAATTACAATAGGCTCCGAAGCCTGGAGTAACTGGACAGGTATCAGATGATTAATCACACTTGACAGCTTAAGAAGCCAATCCACAGACAGCCCATACAGTCCATATGCTTCTTATAATATCTAAGGTTAATAAAGTACTAATCTGCCTGCTTGTTGGTACTGTATGTGCTATATACCATGTTTGTGTGTGTCTGGGGCATGTGTTTCATGTCAAAACTCTACCAGCTGATTTATTGGCACGTCTGGCAATGGTCTGCGAGGTGAAATGAAAGACCCACAAATGCTTTTCGGAGGCAGAACTCTTAGTTCTCCATGCAGGTCACCATTCGATGACTGGCTACTGCTGAGCCATGTCCATAGGTGAAAAAACCTGGATGTGGCACAAAGACATTGTACGTCTATTCTACGATCTAATTCTGGTGCAACAAAAAAAAAGAATGAAAAATCTGGAGCTTGTAGGCAGACAGTAAAGTCCAAGGTCGGACCAGAAATTGGCAGCTCCCTCTATCGTTCAATTCAAAGATGGTCATATTTGCGCACATGTCAAGGATGCGTTTTTAAGTGCAGCACATTCATTCACAGGAGCTCAAACTCAGAGTCATCTCATAGTAGCTACGGTGGTGAGACGAGTGGAAAACAACACGTGACCGCGTCCACTGATTCTCACACGCATCGAGCACTCAACTCCCTAAGCGGCGAGGACAGCCGAAGCCTGTGAACACACCGAACAAGGCTCCTATGTAAACTGTTGCAGATGTCACCACTCACGCAAAAGCCACAAGGAAACTTCAGAAAGATCCGGAACGACAATCCGGACCTGTGAGTACACACACACGCACAATGGCCATCGACCACAGGGTGACCACGGAATACAAACACAGAGCTTCGGGGAGGGGGATATAAACCCCTACTCAAAACTTCAAATTGAGTCCGGGGTCGAGACAAGCACTCTGGGATTTTTTTTGTGGTTTACCTCAGGGGGGTAGCCCAACTGGTCTGTAGTTAGGCGGCGAGGGGGAAAAAAAAGACCCCAGAGTGTTGAAACAGAGTCCCGGTGGGCTGAGAGAGAGCGACAGTTCAAGGGCTTTGTCATGCTTTATGGCTTTGGCTAAATGCTTACTCTTCCAATATTTACTTTGATGCAGATATGATCTCTCAATATTTATTATATGCAATTCAGTTGTAGCAAAAGTAAAATAAAAACTTTTTTGACTGTCTGACAAATTATATGCAAATTTGAAACTGAACTATCTCCATATTAGCATTAAACAGTCATCCTGTGATGGGCTTCCTACACACATATTTGTCCAAGTAATGGAACTGCATAGCCCCCCCCAAGAAAAAACCACACCCCTGTCAGTACGTACCATACTGGGCATTGTTGAAAGTGCCGGCGAGGGTTTTGCAGGAGGAGTTGTCCCCTCCGCATACTCCACATTTGTCGTTTCGGGCCTTGGAGTTGAGGATGTGGTCACAGCCTGCTTGCTGGGGGACAAAATGACAACATTGGAGAGAAGATGTTTTGGTCATTGTTGATATTTCCAAACTGCCAATATAATGTGAACATTTCACTAATTTATGAGGACAACGTGCCTGTATTCTCAAAAGGTGAAAGTGTTTATTTTTTTGTCATTGTAAGTGACTGACAGAGCCCGGGGAGCAATGCAGGGAGCATTGGGGAGCACCCAATTATCTCCATAATTAGCACTGGCATTCGTTTACATTCAAATTCAATTTTAAACCAGCCAAATAATGCATGAAAAGCGATAAAAGTCAGTACCCTGCACAGGCCTTGGACGCAGATGTCGTAAGTGTCTGGCCCACAAGGTGTTCCGTCAGTAACCCGGTCCCTCAGCTGGTAGTAGGCCATTGTCCCAGCAACACGGCAGAACAGCTTACAGCGATCCTTCATAAGAACTAAAAAAAAACCCACAAAAAAGGGAAGACAAATAAGGCCATGGTAAAACTAGCATAACTGAAAAGGGCCAGGACATCTGGATCAATCAAAAAAAAAAATAAATGCCGGGGTTTCCTTCCAATTATCTGGATCGACTGTTCTGCCCTGCAAAGCATGACAAAGCGGACGCTTTTCAGAAAATTGCGCTTTTCTTCGATAGCTGCTTGGCCGCGCCAACCCGTCACTTTGCTAGTATAACGTGTTTATTATGATTTCTCGCCGTTGTTTCTTCTCCATCTCCCATTTGCTGTGCCAGACGGCAATTTTGTCCAGCTGTGTGAGCTGTTACCCCCACGAGGCAGAGTCTGTTCGTCAGCAGGCCTGCTCAAGGTGGCAACGCTGCTATGTGTAAGCTGCAGGCATCATTTCGGGCCGAGTCCTTGGCAGGTTCCCCTGTGGCATGACCCTCCAATGTCAGCATGTCATGAGCACATCGTTCTCAAAATAAAAGAGCCAAAGGGCATTTCAGTGAGGACCATTTACATAAACAGAGTGGTATGAGGGAGACCAGTCGTCTGGCAAAAAGTCTCCAGGATGGGGATACTGGACCCCCCTCCCCTTTGAGTTTCTTGTTTCCAAAACATACAGGCAGTGAATACAATTGCATTACATCACTTAAGGATGATAAAGTGGGCTGATCACATCAGAAATACTTTTTGTATAGACAGAAAAACCAAAACCCGTAGAGCTTAGAGCTTCTTCTTTTGTACAATGAAAGCCCCTTTAATTACTGTAGCTACTCCAGGCGAGCTTTGACAAGGTCTACGATGTTCACTGTGAAATCTCTTCAGTTTCAGAAGCCTTGTTCTATTCTCAAAAAAATTAAATAAAATGATGCATGCAATTTCTTTTTGATAGAAGAAAAAGTTTGATGAATCACCTCTCTTTACCTTCATGACTGCCCTGGCACACTATTATTATCATCCTAAGCCCATTCACGAGATGATCATGAACATGAGCGAAGGAAAAAAAATGCTAGTAGTGTCGTGTATATTTAGCCAACGGCTAGCAAAGCCTGCGTATCAGTCATCTGAATGGCTGACATGCACTGGACGGTGGCCGTTTGTGGGGTGATTGTGCTGCTGGACTTACTGCCGCTGTACTTGGGCACCCAGCGGACAGTAGGAGGAAGGCCGTTGATGTTGAAGTGCCTGCCGTCGAAATGAGAGCACTGCTCCTCTCGGAAGTCCTTCCGGCCCCGGGGACACGGCTCAGTGTTGCAGGAGCGAAACTTCATTCTTCGGCCCACGCAGAACCTCCCACCGTTTCTGGGCCTGTAAGAGAGTCCAAAACAAGTATAGGTTTTTTAGTTTTTTTGTGAAAAGTGACACTGACAGTGCAGAGGTAACCTCAATCTAACTAACCGCAAACATCCAGCTTACCCACACTTGTGGTCGAGCGAGTCGCCAAAAGCAAGATTGTGAAGATGAACACGAGAGTCTGTCAGCCTAACAACAGTCAAGAGAAAGCGGCGGGTGTCTCGACTTACTCAGGCTTGTTGCAGTCTCTCGACGTGCTGCGCGTCCCTCCTCCGCACGTCCTGGAGCAGACACTGTACGGCCCCCAAGGGCCCCACTCCCCATGCACCGGCCTCAAGTCCAGCTCCCGATTCACACACATGCCATGCCTGCAGTGCTGCACCAAGAGACACACCCACGGGTCAGTTTAAGCGGTTCATCTTTAACGGCCGAGGCGGGGACCTGACACAGATACTTTGGCTGTACTTACGCGGTGCGTCTCAACATAAACAAGCTCCGCTTGGCAGGTCTAACGCAAACAGAGCCGACAAAGTTGTTCCACCGTCCGTCCTAATCCCCTGTTTATGCGTAAGACTATATCCTCAAAGACAAGCCGGCTTGGGGGGGGGGGGGGGGGGGGGGGGGGGGGGGGTCTAAGCCGCTATCACTTACACGGGAGGGGGGGGGTATGCACTGGTCGGGGTGGCGGGCGAGACCGCCGGTGTCAGTGAGACGAACCAGAGCACGTCCACGCTGTCAGCCTGCATTACATCACAGAGTGGCCGAGTCTCGCTGAGTCTTCGCGCCGGCCTCGCTGAGCCTAGCCAGGTCCGCCGTTACATTCGGGCGCCGGCGGGATCACATGACCTGCGTTCACGTAGGCCCCGGTTGTCAAACTGTATGGGTGTGTGGGTGGACGGCCGCGTGACGCGCAGCGTGACGCTTCTTTTGCGATGAATGGAGACCCACGCTGCCGGAAACAGGCAAAAAAAACGTTTCTTCCTCCTTTTCTGTAACCGAATCTCTCGGCCCTCCGGCTCAACGATAGCACCGCGGCACGGGGGTCCTTTCATTGGAGGAATGCGGGACAAACTGGCGTCTGTGTCAGGGTATACCCCATCACCCTGGCACACAGAGGCGGAGATTGGCGGGGGGCAGGGGGACGAGAGCGGCGGCGCGGCGATAAGGAAACCCAAGAGTGCAGATAAGAGCGGCAACGAGCCTCATTACAGAGCCCACAGAAGTCTCTCCTTCCTCCCGGGATCGGGTAATCGGCAACCGGGGGAGGGGGGTATAGGCAAGACGACCCGTCCGCCGACAGGCCCGCGACTGCACATGCCCAGTCCGGGTAACGTGTCACCGCCGCTGTCAGGCCTGGCTCCGCAGACACAGGAAACGGTGGCTGAGGGCGGGTAATCATAACAGGTAACAGAAGCTCGCCCCGCCGCAGACAGGTAGCGGCCGCCGCACCGCCGTTTGAATGATCCGGGAGCTGCCTGCGCTATCTCCGGGAACATCGGTTAAGAGAACAATTGGCCTTGTGTGAGCCTTTCAGGGAGGGGGTGGGAAAGGATAATAGGAGAAAGAGAGAGAAATAAGAGAGAAACGACAGGCCTTGGCAGGGCAGATCGCCCTCCGTGTGTAAGGGAGCGTGTTCAAAGTGCAAAAAAGGCCAAACGGCCACGCTGCGCTATCTGTAATCGCAGCACGGCTTACGTACCGTGGGCCCGAACGTTCGAATTATGCACGTCCATGTGCCGGGCCACCGGCGGCACCGACCTCGGGGTTCAACTGGTTCACGCTCTCCCGTTGCAGCGCGGTGCCAAACACCCACTCGCGGTGTTACGGGCTCATTAAGATCGCAAGAGCATGTGCTGTGGCGTGAGCTCTGGACGCGGATTTTCGTAATGACGTTAATAAGCCAGGGGATATCCATCAAAGCCCTTTCCCTGGGGAGCGTGGTGGTTGGCTGCTCTATGATGGCGCAGTGGAGCGCAACTTTAAAAAAAAAGAGAGAGATCGAGAGAGCGAGAGAGAGAGAGAACAGACCCGGCTTGGGGCGAACACCTGCGAAAAGCTCCCATGCGGAGGTGCTGCGGTGCTGCAGTCGGGGTAATGATGGACTGCGGGGCGCGTCTGCAGTGACAGGCAGGTGCTAATCGCTCTAGGCTTTAACTAAACAAACGTAAAACGCAGCCACCTTTTCTTTTTTTTTTTGGGTTTCCTAGCCGTTGTTGTCGTGCCACCCTTCAATTTCACGCCATTCTGAGCACAAAGTGCGGATGTGTTGCTTTAAGCTGTTATTAGGCTCAGCAGATACTTTTTGTTTTTCTGTGACTATATTTTTATGTGTAACAATAGCAAATTTTTGTTCCACATAAATGAATCAGTTACGAGTGACTTTGAAAAAAACAACAAAGTGATGTTGGATCCCTCATGCGGTTCTTACTTAAGATATTATCATCATCATCAGTATCACCATTATTATTACATTGCCCTGAAACAAGCTATTGTAATTGGAACTTATTACTAATCTTCTCACACCCTTTATATCATGTTTATCCTGCCTATTAGTAAGTGTGGGAGTGTGGGTTATCGCTAGGACCACCAGTGTTCAGCTCTTGAAGACGTGGGGACCTGTCAAATACAAGGCACCGGGTGTCAGGCAGGACCAAAGCCTTTATAAGCCTTTAAGGCATTCTACTCCCTGCTGGCATTTCATGTTTACAACCTCTTTGTTTAGCTTAAAAAGGTGATGTGGATAAAAAAAAAGTGAAAAGAGAAAAAAGGGGCACACACACACACACACACACACACACACATCTGCAGTGTATGGTGTGTTTGTTTCCGAGCATGTGGGGCTTCACTCCAGTCCAATTAACCCTCTCAAAGGCACACAAATAAAGCCTCGGCAAAGACTGGTGTGAAAATGCCTGGGCCGCTCTAACAGTCATTTAAGGCTCAGTGGGATCTCTATTCTAATAAGGCAGCCAAGATTTAACCTTAATTGAGAGCGCTATGAGACATTTGAAGGCCTCGTGAGACGAATGTGATCAGCTGTAGCCACAATGTGTTTTAAATTAAGCCGTTCACACAAGTATACACAATATGGAGAACACCCACACTGAGAAGAATTAAACTACACTTTAGTAAAAAAAAAAAAAAAGTATATTAAACAAGTATACAGATTTAAACACACTACCTGAACAATGTCTTGGGACTAGGTGTGTAAGTGGACCACTTTTAGTAAGTTGAAGTATGCATCTCATTTTAACAACCACACAGTTATAGATATACAATTAATTTACTTGCTAATACTGTGTCAAAAGATTATGCACAACAGTGTGTTAATTAAACGTTGTATGTCTAGCTCGTATTTGTCATCAGTATGATGAGTAGTCAGTGGGTTAATGAGCAACATTTAACACACAGCCAAATAAATGAAGGAACTAATGAATAAACAAATGAGCCGTTTTAGTGGTTGTCAAGGTAAGGTGAGCTGACTTAGCTCTGCGAATGTGAGGGCACCCTTTTCCATGTACAGTACAGTCATGCATCCTCAGAAGAATGAGAGGGCCGTCGGACAAACTGGAGCCCCCAGCCTTTCATTTTAACACGGCCGTTTCCGGAAAGGCTTGGAGCTTTCATCCGAATCTTGCCTACAGCTCCGGGCCCAAGTTCACTGTGTCAACGACAGTGACCGCTCAATTGTGTGGCGTCCCTTGCAGCCAGAGCACTAGATCCATCTCCCTCTCGCTGTATATTCCCTTCATCCTGTCGTTACGGCGCCACGTACACGGACCTGACCGCGCCAGCCAGCATGTGCTTTTCATTTGCTGGGAAAATGCACGAAGTCGTATACAGAGCCTGTGCTGCGGTAGCTTCGGGTGTGAAAATAGTAACAAAAAGAAAAAGAAATTTCCTCTTTTCTTTTGCAATGAGGCGGCAAATGACAGACCAACAGTAAAGTGCAGGTGAATGGAACAGCTGATATCCTAAAAGCAGTCATTTCAGCCTAATAACTGCCCTGTGCTCAAACAGGCCGGGCAACAGGCGCAGTCAGCTGGTTGTGCGTTATCCTCTCCGCTACACTAAGACACACATGAGATAAAATAATCATCCTGTGTTATAAACTGTTATTAAATGCAGAGCAAGCTGTCAAGACAGGGTGCAAGACAAAGGAGTCATTTGATAAATCAAACCCAAAAAGGCCTGTTACTAGGCGGGCCGCTGGAGACAGGGCGAGATTAGCCGAGGAGGTGACACCGACACAAGTCGGCGAGGGGCAGCGCCGCAGCGCACCGCGCAGCACGCCCGGCGGGAGGAGCTGCCAGGAACCGGGGCCAAGGCGGGCAAGGCAGCGGCCAGGGAATTCTAATCCGCCAGAGTGTTCAAGGCCTCACTATCTCTCTCTAATTGTCTGAGACGAGGGCAGGTTGCGCTGATTAAGAAGGTTCCGCTGCGCCGGGGCCCCGGCGCACCACAATGCCCGGCTTTCATGCGCTTGCTCCTGGCCAACGCTCTCCTTTGTATTTTTACAGCAAGAAGTCACAGGACAATAAAAAAAAAAAAAAGAAAACTCTTTGGTGGCAATTTTAAGTTATGCAGTAAAGAGCATCGTTCTTGTTGAAAGCTTTTACAGTTCAGTTCACACTCTGGCAGCATCACCAGTGCACTGCCAGATAAAAGGATTTTCCAGTTTTAAGCAAACAATCAGTGATATGAAATCCATGCAGTGAGACAAAGATTTCTATCGAAGATTTACTCCTAATATTAGTAAAGTTAAAGGCATTTCTGATCTTATTTCTGTTGTGTGTTTCCCAAGAAGTTTTGTCTGAATTACAACGTTGTAACCCCCTTACAAAAGTGGTACTCTGGAAAAAAAACGTTTGGGAACCACTGAATTAGCTCCCCTGTCGGGCTCACAACAAGCAAAAAAAACCAGCCTATAAAATAGAAGGACCCATGTCCCGCAGCAAGGACCCATTCAGGCCAATGAGGTGCGGTCTTGAAAGGGGCCGCTGGCCGCTGGGGCGGCACGGAAGGTTTTGAGGACGGCCGGGCCCGGGTTGAGCGGGCTCTGAGGACGCGGCTTTTGGAGAGGAAGGAGGAGGTGATGGAGGGTGGTGGCGGTATTTATAGGCAGCAAGTGATGGGATGGCCTTGTTAGTGCACGGCCCACTGGGCCAGATGACAGACAGACCGCTAGGGTCATGTCACGGCATTACTCACTCCAGTGCCCCAAACAAAGGGAGAGAGGGGAGCAAGGGGGGGAGGTAGAGGAAGAGAATCAGAACAAGGATGAGACAAAAGTTGCAATCAAGTTCATATTTAAAAAAAAAAAAAAATCACATTTATAGCAAAATGACAATAATCGCGCCTCCTGGCATGGCTCCACATTGTTTTTTTTTTTTTGTTTTTTTTTTAATAAAGCTCGTCTAATTTATACATGCACTCCTCAGATCTGCTTAAAACAAGATCAAACAGAAGGAGAAAAGTTGACAGATCTTCTCCGGGGCTTTCTTGGAACACGTTGGGGGAAATATTTACAAGAGATGATGTTTTCATTTAATGACTGAAATTACACAGCAGTCTCCGGGGGGCTAATGATAGGCTTGCAAGAGCCTCTACAGTCCCTAAAACAATACCTGCTGCAGTCCCACAACCAAAAGGATGCTAATCAGCCTCTGCTAATGCCAGAGACCAAAGCCCCACACCGCCCTCGCTCACATTCCACTCACATGTCAACCTCAAAGGGACAGGGCCATCACCTATGGGAAAATCAGGTAATAATCGCTGCAATTAAGACAACACATTTTTAAATGGGAAGGGTGACAAATAGTAGGATGAAAGTGGCCTCAATGTCAATCAGAACGACAGTCTTGGGAAAAAACTGAATTATTTTGGGGGTGGTGGTGGGGGGGGGGGGGGTTCTGCAGGCATCTCCATATTAAAGTGGCCCTCTCGTGGAAGCCTTCCCCACATAAAAGAGCCCTCCGCTGGCAGGTGAGCGGCGGCTGTGTGCCCCCCTCTCTTTCAACTCGCGGCACTTCAAAGAAAGCCAAGTGGAGATGACACCAAACCCAAAAACACAGGCACACGGGTCGGGAAGAAAACAAAATCCTTTGTGTTGGGACGCAGAGGCAGAGCACGCCATCTTCTGCATCTACTCACGTCGAAGGCTCAAAAGAAGTGAGCCATGTACAAAACGACTAAACTGCCCAACCTAAAGAACGTCCAAGAAACAAATACAAAAAACAAAACAAAATCCCAATTCATGCTTCTGTGCTCCTTCTGTGCCAGAGGCCCAAACCGACATTCCCACAATAAAACCCGGTTTCATGGTTAATAAGATAATGAGGTCTGCACAAACCCCACCAGGGTGACCTTGCGGTTGTTGTGGTTGGATTAAGGTGCAATCTCGACCAGTTAATGTCTTTCTCCAGTCAAGTGTGGTAATCCCAGGTCAGCCCGCTTTGGCCAGCATTGGTCTTACATTAGCGCCCACTGTGTGTTTTTGAAGTTCCCTCGATTGCCTCTTATGAAGAAAGGGTTAAGTCCACAGAAAGATTGGGGGCAGTGTGAGAATTCGGCTCTCAGCTTTGGACTCCATTACTCGCTGACCAGTGACCCACTCGCACTCCGTTTTAAGAGGTTTGGGGGTCGCGGGTTCAAAACAAGGTGACTCGACTGTGAGCGGCGGCGTCCCCTTTCAAAGAGACCGATCCCTCACCTCCACCCTCAATCGAACCCCCCCTTGCCTCTCACAGTGCAATACACTACACTACGCTAATTAGCATAGCATCCCAAAGGTGAACTGAAGAACCGAACGGACTGGCTTTAGAGCGCCACTGCGGTACTAATGTTACCGGACGGGCCATTCAGATGCAACGACTTGTTGTCCTTTATTTGGTTTCATTGCTGAACTGCCTTCTTTTAAGCAAATAGCTTCTCTGCCCGCTGAATACGTTAGGGTAAGGCGATGTCAGAAGGGTTGGTTTCCTGTACTGAACAGGGTTATCGAAACCACAACATGAATAGCACACTATCATCATTGTCTGTGCCGTCCTACCATTCCGTGGCCACATTCAGTCCCGTCAGCTAGGGGCATGTGTTGCGTTCGGCATCCTTTATGGTCCCCTTCAGCGCTTGTGCACCAGAGCCGTTTGCAGGGTTTCTGTAGAGCAATTCAACAAAATCTGTAGCATGTATTCAATCAGGCAAAACCACATTTAAAATGGAAACCAATATTTTTTTTATATGTATATTTTCAGATGATTCAGTGATTTCCTGACCATAACTACCCAACGTTTGGGCTTCTAAAAGCCGTTATATTTGGTCATTTCAATGCTTCAGATTAGTGCGCTGCTGAGAGTAGCCCATTGCCTGGTCAACAGACTGACAAAAGAAAAACCGGGACGAGGTTAAAGGCATAAATGAGCTCCCAGAAGAAGCCGATAGTTCACAATCTGAATGGTCTCACTTGGGTGGGCATCAATAAGCCAAGACAATGGAGGCCAAAGGACCTGTCAGTCAGAGTGGGGTCATTAACTAAAAGCGGGATTTTCTATGACATCATTACAAGCCAGAGCATTTGGGAAACATCTTAGAACCACATGTGCCATTTTAATTCTGGAATTACCATGCATACAAATCTGACAATTAATAATTAGTGTCAATGCTGATTAATCTGAATTGGACAAATTTAATTAACACTTAAAATTTCCCAATAAATTGTTCTTACTGGCATTTACACCTTAGAAATTGGAGTCATCTTTACACACTCAACAACTTTCTTCTTTCTATCTTTAAATGTAATAAATCTGTTTTTTATATACACATAATGATTATTGAGTCAGAATTATTACTACATCTTTGCTCTACACCACAGGGGGATTCTTCGCTAAGAATTCGTTTTTTTATTAGTTCATGTCCTGCATCGATTTATGTGCTATTTTTAAGGCAGCTGAGAAATGTTAATTATTGCATTCAAGGTTTTATGACCGACTCAATGACTGAATCCAGTTGTTTCCATAAACAAAAGTATATTGCCACAGACCCTCTGTTATGGCTTGTGATAAACATGCTTGTATGAACAACTTACCATGAAAGGACAGACCCGGGACCCCGGTCCAAACATGAGCTCACACTGCTGGTTCGCATCATAAAGGTGCCCCGGAAACTGAGTAGGAAGGTCATAAGCTCTTCCCGTGGGCTCGTCCAACAGACACTCGCCATATCCCGTGCTTCAGAAGTAGAAAGAAAAATCAAATAAGTGGCAAATCAGCATTATAGTTGAGAATATAATGAGTATTTAAACTAAAATGTCAATGTTCTCTTTCTAGAGAGCAAAAGCTTCATTATAAAAGTGAAGTGATTTTCATTGTGAAGCACAGCACATGGTGACACAACAAAAAGTGTCCTCTGCATCACCCTTGGTGAGCAGTGGGGAGCAGTGTGTAGGGATGGCCCTTTGCTCAGTGGCACCTTGGCAGTTCGGGATTCATTCGGGACTTCCTTACCCGCTTGGCCACCACTGCCCGGGTGCACATTATATCCAGTGTGGAACTTTAGTTGTGGGTGTAGTCTGATGATTAACGAAGTCAGGTCAGTTGCTCAGCGATGCTTCAAGCTCCACTCAGAGGACTAAATGTCAGACGAAGGTCAAGCTCAAAAATAAATCATCTTCTTTAATGGCAGAGCGCCTGTCTACTACACCCCAGTCACATCTTCTTGGGTTCAACATGAATGGAATGTAATTTGGACCAACCTTCACCTTCATAAATTTGCCACCACCGCACAGTTGATTCTGCCACAGAAAACGAAGAAACCAGTCACACAGTGGTGATTTGTAACTGTGCAATACACTGCTTTGCTGGCCCTTTTTGACGAACCCCTTGTTTTATCTGATTTTGTGAGCCCACTAGTGACGCCAGCTTAGACTTGTTTACGGCACAACGCAAAACCTTTTGTCTCCCATGCAAGCACAGCAACAAACAAACAGTAAAATGTAACGGCTCGCGTGCAGAGAAAGCGGAAGAGAAGCAATGTGATGCACCCATGCATTCATCAGCTCATCAAGTTCGTGAAACTTCGGACCATGTATTAAAAGGCAGAATTGGCTGGGACATTAAAATGCAGATAACTGCCTCTCCTGTAAGAATAACAGAGAAGTCCAACTCTGGCACGGGGAACATGACCCGCACCTGGCAGCAATTGGTAAAATTCTTTAGGTTTATTTGAAAATGACTTGCACTTATCACCGGGTGCTGGTCCTAACCTGCTATAGTGTGATTAATCTCAGAATACATTCATGGTACATTTCAAATTCAGACCAAAGGTGCTTCCAAGAGAAAAAAATAATGCACAAATGGAAAGCTGCGGTGCCGTGAAAGAGCTTAATTGCTCTGGACGCTTGTGCGGTTAGGGTAAATCTCGGTGCATGCTCCAGCTGCAGAGAAGGTATTACAGTGGAAAATTACAGACTTGGCCAGAAATGATTATGTGGTTTCAATACAAGAGCATACATCAATTAGCGAGTGGCAACACTCAAGGGTATGAATGTTATCTTTCAACTTTGGCTCAACTTTGCCAAGAAAATGCCCAGAAAGGGACATACTGTAGGTAATTGCATTATGTTGCAAAACTAATTGAATGACAAAGGTAAGGATAGTTTGCATGTGTGAGGCTCTTTTTATTTGGATACAAGAGGGGGACTTGAGATTGAATGGCCTGGCAACACACTGATGCACTTGGATCATCAATGCCACTGCTGTTCCCACCATACCATCATTATTAGAGAAATCAGTCCTTCAATATTCCGCCATTATCCTCGTTCTGATGGCCCATATGGAAATTAAACTGTTTAACATTTTAAATGATTTTTACTTTTTTTTCTTTTCTCCACTGCTGGTGGAAAAGTTTGCCTCACTACTGGGCAACCATGAAGCCAGGACGAGGCGTTTGGAAGCGAGCGCTACCCAAGATGCAACTCATCAACAAGGCGGCCTTTTGTGAAGCCTCACAATCGACAAAAGCG
The DNA here is from genome assembly GCF_900700375.1 of Denticeps clupeoides. NCBI lineage: Eukaryota > Metazoa > Chordata > Actinopteri > Clupeiformes > Denticipitidae > Denticeps > Denticeps clupeoides. The sequence continues at coordinate 4,282,940 of NC_041723.1, read as the reverse complement.
GGAGGGGGGAAAGATCAAAGGGTCATGTCCAGAAAAAAAAAATCTAATTATAACTGACATTTCCCATCTTAAAGGGAAGCCCTTCAGAGAGAGGGCCGGTGGTCAGCGCTCCACTCTGGAAGGGGCGGGAGGGGTGACTCTGAATGAGCCGTTGCCCTCAGTTACCGTTTCCACAGGGGAAAGAACGCCAGCGACAAAATGACTGTTTGTCCAGCATCTCCAGAGTCACTCCGGGCTGAGAGTGGAGACAGCCGAGGAGCAGGAGGAAGATCAATCGCTCGGGTCATAAGTGGGAGAGACCCCCCCCCCCCTCCTCTTTTCAAACAGGAAACACCATTTAAAACCGGTCACAATAACAAGCCCAGGCTCTTTACGCTGAATTACTAGGCCCGCCAGGGCTCTTCTGACCTCCAGAGAGCGAGAGAGAAGCGGAGTGAGAAAGGTAGCAAGCTCAATTTAAGCCCATATACCTACAAAAAGCGTGCATTTGGCCAAACACTTCAAACAGCTTAAGTTACATGTGTAGCGCTGAATGTTTTGTCTCTGGAGAACAGGAATGTGGAGGCTGACAATGACGCCTGCTGTGCAACGCGGTTGCGTCTGCGGCTAAAATGGAGCCATTGTGCATCTGCCGTCTGGGCACTAGCAAATGGGGTTTCAGTAAACAGGTACGGATGTAGTAAACACAGTTTACAAAGTCTTCCAGGAGGACCCAGAGAGTGCAGACCTCCGCCGAGGACATCAATCAAGTAAACTACAAAGAATGAACGTTGACCAAGTTTGAGAATTCTTACTGCTCAATAGTATGGATTGTGACATGGAGTCATCAATGGCCAGGTCAAGGTGAAATGCTGTGCACCATAAAAGCAAAAAAGAAATCATTCGTGCCCTTCCTGGAGTCAGAATATAATAAACAATGAGTCTGTGAACGGCTTTCCCATTTACACGCACAAAATGTGACAGGATTGTGCCATGAAATTAATATGAAAAAAAAACTTTATTACTGGTCTCATAGTTCATGCTAGATCAACTTGGTTGATGTGTAAGTGTAAGTAAAGTGTTTTGCCCAAGCAGACAGTATCAGAATGACCAGTTTTCTTTCTATTTGAGGCTTGGTCAAGTTTCAATATGATTACAGGACTGATTATAGGCCCAGAGTTGTTTGAAGACCGTACTTGCTTCCAAGGTCTTAACATAGATTATCCATACATTTACATCATATCTAGCTGCCTTTGATCTCTGAGTGTGAAAAACACGGTACGCGTGGTGTGTAGCTCCAAAAGCCCCTGTTAGGCCCACAGTGCTGAATGAAGCCAGGCGGTACCTACTCCAGAAACTCCGTGATGTACTTTCGGCTGCACTTGGACCAGGTCCACGGGCTGGTGTCGTAGTTCAGTATGGGGGCCATGACGTGGTACTGGTGCTTTATCCCCGCCTCCCGACACTTGGGGAAGTCATCGTGAGGCATGTTGAAGCTGCAAAGAGAAAAAAAGCACAGGTATTAGGGTTGAGGCTGCAAAGAGAAAAATGCACAGGTATTAGGGTGAACTACCGCTGCTCACCAGAACATCAGGTGATTTATGGTGGGCCATGCCAGACGGCAGTCACCTGTACACAAAACCCCACTTCCAGTAAGTGTGACCTCACTCTCTCGAGTGTCAATGGTTCCGTAGCTCTCAATGAAGTAGGTGGAAAGTAGTGCGCAAAGCCTTTTTAAATCTAAGAGGCTTCTCCATTCCTCGGTGACAGGCCACACGGGCTCAATGTTATTTCGGGGCAGCGGGCCTTGGCAGCGAAGAGTCAACTGGCAGGATAGCAAAAGCTTTTAAAGGCAGCTGCCGTAAATATATTCCCAAACTCACCCATATGGACCTCGACACACTCCAAGCGCAAGGGTCTGACCAACGTTACGTTGTTTTTCACAAAACACCCTGTCATGGCTGCAGTCATTTTTTTTGGGTGTAACGTGGGGAATAAATTATTACCAGTTCTTCTTGACAGTCTGGCTACCCTGTCTACAAATCTAGGTAACTGGCTGTATAACATTTACTGACAAATGCAGCTTTCACACATACACAGAGGCAAAGTGAACCTAACTGTGTGGACCAACAAGGGTTTACAACGCAGGTGGGCTGGAGAAGGGCCTTCACAGGACATGTCAGAGTGGATATTGTGTCGATACGTGCTTTTTAACAGACTGCACTGTGTTAGTTAAAAAAACAGAACACGGTGCACTGAGCCAATCAGTTAACGGAGATGCGGTCATGCTCACTTTAGGGTGGAGACAGCCTAACGAAACATACAACAAGCAAACATACTCATGTACCGGTAGAATGAAGCCTTGTTTCAAAAGTGGAGAGAATTATGTTGGTCCCAGGGTGGCTTGAGGGCCATGCTTGCTTCTAGGTCCAACACAGATACTGTATACATACACACAGATATGCTGCATGTGTGGCTGCCTTGGATCTCGTTCTGCTACTCACTGCAGATCTTGTTTTTCTGCATCTGGGTGTCTGTAGCCATTTATGTTTTTCCAGATAAATTGGCTTGTTACTTTGTGAAAATTTTATTCTGTTGGATCACAGTCGAACAATTCACGGAATAACGTAAAGATTTTTCCATAAACATTATCTATCTGCCATTAATCAACTCTTAAGATTAATGCGATTGACTACACGTAGGATGAAAATGTGCATTGGCTGAAGAAATTTAGAGTACTTCAATACCAGGATTTCATGACCGCATATGAAGGTATCAACCTACTGCAGGAGCTCAATGACTAGCATATGCCACAACATCTGAGATACTTTAACAGAGGGGGGAAAATGCTTTTCTATAGCGTGTAATGGCCATAAATAATTTTTTAGCAAGTATCCTTTTTTCAAATGTTCATATTACCGGGAGATGTCCTGGTGTCATGCCCTGGCACTCCTCCCACTCGCCCCATCAAGAGCGAACCATAAATAATGCTTTGTCAGCAAAAAAAAAAAAAAAAGTTCCAGGCCATCAACGTGGAGCCACCACACAGAGGAACCAGATGATGTGCTTCAGACAGCACTTGGACAGACGCACGGGAGACCATGATGGATGTAAACATCGCTGCGGATTTACCAGGCCCAAAGCTCCGATTTATCACCCCTGCAAATCAAAACCATCTTTCACCTCTACATGACTTCATCTGTTTGCAAGTCTTCGTGGGCCATGTGCGTCGAGGGGAACATTAAATTCCCTAATGACTCTAATCAACGTGTCAGATTGGGTTTGGACGGTCCGAGGGATCAAGCGGATCACACCAGTGGCATCGATAAAATGATCTCATCAGAGAGTGAAATAAACATGCCCCGACTGACGTCTACGCAATTCCGGTAAATCCGTTATGCCCCTAAACATGCATACATTGCACCCTGGTGGGCAAGGGGTCCTAGCCACGTGTGTTAGGGCCCTGAGGGGAGGGTCCGAGAATAGCCGCCATTCTTCCTCCGCGGCCAACACTGCTCCCATTTATGGCAGGGGACAACTGGACACAAATGTAAAGCTGCCACCGCCATGCTGGGCCCGAACAAGAGAGAGAGGGAGAGAGAACGCGCTCACGTCGTGTTTGGATTGCTGGAGTTACTGTTTGGCATACACGGGGGCTCGTGAAAGACTGGGCCGTATGTTAAGAGCCCACAAAGCAGCCATTCACGAAGGAGGCCGCCTGTACGTTCACACACCCGGTGACTCTAGCATGTTGTGGAAACAGCCATAAATGGAGGACAGTGTTGTTATGCTGTAATTATATACCGTAGCATGATGGGACTCTGCACGCGCCCCCCCCACCCCGCCCCACGCTACTCCTGACAGCCAAGCTGAGCGTGAGCGAAATGTCAGCGCTTGTGGGTGATTTAGCTGCAACGGCAGAACTAAAGGAAAGGTTACACCGTGATGCTGTCAGCACTTAGCCGTGACTCTTCTCGGCGCATATTAAAGATGCTATCAAGCCCAAGCGCAGCTGCTTTACTTCTGCCAAGATTATGACTTGTGGCTAACTTAACATCCAGCTCTGCACAGAGCGTGCGTTTTAACCAAATATCTGCCGATTTCTTGTTCTCTATTTGTCCTATTTGACTGTCACACCTGAGAAAAGATAAAAACCTGTCTCATTGGTCCACCTTTTTCTTCTGGAGAAATGTTTCTGCGTCGGGGAATATTCAGGGACAGTCTCAGAAGGACAAGCATGTCCTTACCAGAGCACGTCGTGGTAATTCCATTCGCTTTCATTCTACTGCATTCGAGATGTTGTAAGAATAAACTCCATGCAGCCCACACTCCTGTTGGGTTAAATGAGTTTGAGCCATACAGTGCAAGCATTAATCCCGGCATGTTATTAAAACCCTCTTTGCCTTTATTATGGTTTGCACCTGCATGTGCCTACTGGATAAGAGGGCCTTTTGTTGCATGTTCAGGTCCCGCTCGGCGGGGCCACGGGAGGCCAAAGGGGGCCGTGGCGCACTTACACATGGCCCAGCTCGTGCGCGATGGTGAAGGAGGCGCTCAGGCCGTTCTCCTCGCTGATGGAGCAGCTCCGGTACGGGTCACACATGGTCCCCAGCTCGGCCAGCCCTGCAAGGTCACCAACACACAGCTGCTGGTTCAGAAGAACATTAATCCCATCCAGTAACGGAGATCACTGCCCTCGACTCTGATTAAGCTGACTGCCAGTGAAGAGGTGGACAGGTTCTCATGAACTCCCAAGTGACCTAAGCACGACTGAGTGATTATCATTGCCTGCAGCCTGGTAATGAAGAAGACAGGAAGAGTGACTTTACCCAGCGTGTCACACTTGTCTTTAGCCCGGCAGATGTCCTCCCTGGGTAAAAACACAGTATTAGACACACACAAACTGCGATAACTGACCGACATGCTTTTTCATAATGGCACAACCTGGTAATAAGGAGTGCTGTGTCATGATGGGATGGGTGGTTGTCATCAGGGACATTATGGCCCTGCTGCCAGACGCAAAAGTTGTGCAGGGTAGTAGCAGCATTGAAATTAATGGACGGCCCCTCCTGTAATTTAAAAACAGATAAAAGTGTGTGTAGCCCCTCCCTGGAGAATTGATTTTAAACACGTCCCTACGGTCCAGACAGTCTGACCACTGTCAGGGGGCTAGTTTGGATTTGCTAGCTTGCCGTGATAAAGTTAGCAGCTTGCTAACTGTTCAGCTAGAATAAAACTTGGGAGCTAACTTGAACCCACCGTCTCTTTATCTATCTAGCCCGGTGACCGGGACTTTCGCTGTGCATATGAGCTGGAACATTTGTTTTTTCTTACCTGCTCATTGTGAACAATAATTAACTTCACTACTAATATGTTGATGAGGTTTCCTACGCTGGGATCACGGTAAATGGCTGCCACCTGCAAAGAGAAGAACACAGAGACAAGAAGGGCGAACTAACACTCCACCACACTTTCGTACGGGTACTGTCATTTAACAGCAACGGAGACTAACCTCCGTGTACACACACCATGCATTCACTAAAACCCTGTAGACTCTGGACGGTAAAAAAACAGCCCACCACGACCCGTCCCCGCCGTAAAACACTCCTCCATCAGACTGCTGCTCCAGTGCACCCTCTCTCAGACTAATGGCTTCGTGCCACATAGCTGAATAGTCTGGTTGGCAGAACGGGACTTTCAGGTTCCTGATGAGGAGCTCCTTTTGCAAGAACTCGTGCATCTGAACCGTGATTTTACCGAGCTGCATTTCAGCTGTTTACTTACTACAAACAGAAATTGGACTGACTGGACTGATTACACACAGCAAATGCAACTAGTAACTGTTTTAAACATTGTGTGCCACTCTAGCCAGGGTCTCTTGAGATTGTGGCTTAACTGCATGCCTACTCTAACTTCACAAGAACTTACACTTCTCAATATCTAAGTGCACTGACAAATGAATGAGAAATGGTGTGAAAAGGTAAAACCCTACATCTTGAATGGTGAATAGGTAAACAAGGTGCAGGAACACGGTTTTGGAGAAGAGGTGAAAAGCGATGCTTTACTTACTACTGACAAGATTGTTAGAATGTAGTGCTCTAAGTTCGTCCCGTGGTGCCGGACCATTTTGGCGTCTGCGGTCACCATCAGCTCCACGAAGCGGGGATAGGACAGGAACCTCTTCCGCCGCGAGAGAGTGGCAGCTCGGCTGCCGTTGGAGTGCGAGGACGGATTCGGATGGAGAAGGGCCACCGTTTCCCGCACGGAATGAACTTCCTCTTCAATACTCCCGTTGCTTTGGAGGGACACGTGTTTGCTGAGGTGGTTGTCTGTTAAAAAAAATGACAAAATTCCTCTCGTAACGCCCCATTCTTCACCCCATTATCTGCAGTCTACAGTGCAGTACCATGAGAACATGAACAATTTCATTATCCTCACTAATGTATTCTAGCATAAAGAAAAGTGAGTCACGGTAGCAAAGAAGAACAAATTGGTACAGATTTAAAACACATACACCTGAACACCTTTCGGACCCTATTTTGCCTGCACCATGTTTTCACTCCAAGAGACAGTTACCATCTCATTTTGTGATTTATTTTTTTTAATGCACGTTGCTAATCTTCTCACCAAGCAAAATGTGCAGGGGCTTTCCTCTTAACATTATGCATTAGATCCCCAAAATAGGGCCCAAAGGGCACACCCAAAAAAGTGAGAGATTTGCTATGCCAAGTTGTCACCTAGTTGGATATTATTCATAAACAAAAACAAATAATCCACCAATGCTTCTAAAATCTAGTATAAAACACATGGCTTTAAGTGCCTCCCTTTCAGCTGCACTGTAAAGATAGGTTCTTGGAATTTGTGCTAAACTGGGCCTGTGCCCGCGATGCCACTGCCAGCTTTTCCAACACTCCGTGCACGTCAGCGGCCAGGAGAGATCAGCCACACATGGAGCGCAGAACACAAAACGGGATTCTTTGGCCATGACAGGCAGTAAAAGGAGTTGGAGGAGCAGCAAAGGAATGAGACAGTAAGAGGAATAAGACCAGCTTCTGATGCAAGCGAGCGATAGCCTCAATAACGCCCTGCAGTCGTACAGGCAGCGGAACATGGTGAGATGCAATGGGTCTGTCACCTAAAAAAAAGAGGGTAATCACCGATTTTGCCTCTGGACCTAAGATTCGTCTTAAAATTATCCAAATAGTGTCAAGGGGAGAGGTGGAGGGCACGTGGGCCCGGTCACATGGCAGCAGGGCAATTAATGTCGTGGGAGGGTGTTTGGCGTCTCACCCACTTTGCAGAAGAGGGAGCGGCGTTTGTGCCAGGGCGAAGAGCAGCATTTGGTGGCGGGGGAAGCACACGGATACAGAGGATTGGATGTCTTTACCATGGCTGGGCGAAAGAGGAAGGTTCTTTAGGTCAATAGATGTACTAAATGGGCAATCCAAACTAGGCAGTCAACCAGGCGAAAAGGTTCTGAGAGTTCAGACAATGTCATGCTGCAGCACTGGGTTTTAACCACAAATGATGAGAAATTATCAGCACACAGTAGTTACAGGGACAGTCCCCCTGGAGCAAATTAGGTTTTAGTGTCTTGCCGAGGGACACCATGGTAGTGAGGGGGATTTGAACCTGGGACTTCCAGTTCATAGGTGAGCTGTTACTCCACCCTACCACCCTATATACCACCCTGAAGACCACGGCATCTGCTTCCAGGTGGCCATCCGCACAACTGTCCAATTGCTGCCTGTGGGCGGGGAGGTGAGCCCAGGACTGTCTGTATTTGAGTAACGTTTCATCCTGAATAGCTAATAGTCTGCCAAATGCCGTAAATGTAAATGTAAAATATAAATCAATAAGATGCTCCAGATTTTTTTTTTGTTGAACGTAAGTAAGGTTTTACAATCTGAATGACATTTAACATTTAATGAAAACCAAAAAGTCAGATATCATCTCAGCGACAGAATTAAATTAAATTTGTTTCTGCTGAGAGGGGCCAACTGGTTTTGCTTAAAACCTCTTGTGCAATATTAGCAGTACATCATTTTGAGAAAAGTGCACGCACATAATGAATCACGCGAAATGCAACAATAACCACCCCTGGTTATGAGCTAATAAACTGCGAGGCTCAGTTGAAGGGAACATAACAAATGTGGGATTTCTGCGAGTGTGAAACCCGGCCCCACAGCTCACCACAGAACACAGGCTAAGTAAACACAAGTAATTCCTGCTTTTAGTCTGGAGGCTCATTATCTTAATTACTACCTGTGTTCGCCCCATTTGGGGAAGGCCGCCGCTGAAAAGCGGGTGACGGGAACGTAAGGGACAGGATGCAGCGAGAGGCCTTTGCAGGAGACGGAGCGTGGAGCCTCGGAACAAAGGCCCGCACTATGGCCCCTGTCGCCAGGCGAAACTGCCCCACTCAGCAGCGGGCACCGGTGCACCACAGTGTGCAACATCCAAAGAATCCAGGAGGATCTGGTGTTTAAAAAAACAGCACGAAAGAGCGCCACCTTCTCTGGTGTGTCGGTCAGAATTCTATAACTAAATTGAGAAGCTCTGAGCTGGTAAGTTAACCGAAGGGTTGTAAGTTCAAATTCTAAACTGCCAAGGTGCCACTGAGGTCCCCTTGATCAAGGCACCGTCCCACACACAGGTCCCCAGCACCTTTCATGGCTGCCCACTGCTAACTAATGGTGATGGGTTAAATGCAGGAGACACGTTTCATTGTGTCACCGTGTGCTCTGCTGTGCATCACACTGACAGCAACAAATCACATGTGCATATTATAGCGGCACAATGATCAGGGCCGACAGTCGTCTGAACTAGACCCTCTCATCGCACTTGAAATGTCTTCTGCTTGTTCTCTATGACCTCACCAACCTCTTAGTAAGGAAAAGTTTAAATGTTCTGGCATCACACTCATAAAAGTGAAACTCGTGTGAAATAAATTTTACCCAGAAGGCAACTTTAGCATCGCCACTGACTCAGGCAAGGCTACTGGAATCAAGAGAAATTATAAAAAAATGAATTTAGTCATTGGCTATGAAGAGAAGACAGAGCATATATGGGGATGAATGTGTAAGTAAATGCATCTAAGTGAATAAAAAAAAAATAAGTACAATGGGAAATGCCTTTTTTTCTAAGTTTAAATAAAAAAGTTAACCCATCATATATGCAATATTTGTGAAATGATTATGTCTGAAAATGTACATATATATATATAAAAGCAAAAAAAATGCTATATTAAAGCAAAAAAAGAATACAGAACTTGTGAAAAATGTCTTCATGTATACAATCTGTTCCGTGTTGAAGCTGAAGGGTTGAACTGCAGCAGCCTTTTTTTTTCTTACATTAATGCTTACACTCCACTGTCCACTGGGTTCCTCCATGGAATGTTGGCTGGCACTGCTGACTCCGCCCACAATGCAATCCCTGTCTAGGCTGTTCTAATCTGTGTTGTTTCCGGATTGGTGAAATGAACTTCTAACCACCATCAGAACAGTTCCTTCGCTCTCTGTCTTCACATAACTACCGAAGACCATTCTCCAAAACTCATCGTTATCTCCTCTCTTATTGGATTCCACACGTGAATTGAGAAGCATTATGTTTGCCATGTGTAATGTACGGTAAAACAGACCATATGCATCTCGGTTTTAATTGGTCTAACTTCTTTCTAAGGAGGAGGACAGTAGGAGAGGGCCCACGACCGTGAGAAAGTGCTTCGAGTCGAAGCTCGAAGGGCACGACAGGTTAATCTCGGCCCCGCATAAACCGCCAGAGCTGTGAGATGAGACGGAACAAGCGTTTGTCAAAACACTCCGGACGGCCAGCTGCACTTGTGTTTAGCAGCCGGCGCGCAAGGTTTTACGCACTTTTCACGTCAACGCGGTGTGTGCTGCGGACACTTCGGAGAAAAACTGTATTCACGGGTAAACAACGTCCGCGGACCCTCTAAAACCAGATGCGTGGGTCACACTAGCCATGTGGCGGTTTAATAAACCAAATATTTAAATGAGGCCTTTTTTCTCGTGACACTAACTGCATTTTGCCACAAAGAGGACGAATGCAGACCGCCACACCCCCAAATCCCTCCATGTTGGCCTGTCGTGCCACTTTAATCAACAGCAAAACTCGTCAGGGTAGAGAATCAACAGGCCTGCAATTAAGTGCAATCTACGGCTAGACAGAGAAAAACGCTGCGCCTGAGTGTGCGGAGAGGCACGACCTTACACCCCTGGGGAGGTCGGTTGCACACACACACACACACAGAAACACCCACACACTGTTGTTACCTAGACATGCAATGTGTCAGAGAGCGCCAGTTGTGAGCTTTACATTTTGAAACGCACACACACACACACACACACACACACAGACCAAATATAAACAGATGCCAGTCACACACTTTCCCAAACACCCTGACAGACACTTGACGCCTGAAAGCAATATTGCAAGTAAACTGTGGCCCTTCCAGCTGTCCCCTTTTAAACACACACATTCATTCCATTGCTCGTGCGCACTCATTAAACACAATGCTTCATTTACGACTCCCTGGAGCGAAGGATCAGACATCTACAGTAAAAAAATATATATAGAATAATATACTGAGACATGAAAGTGCGGCGATGGATGAATTAAAGCAGCATCTGGAAGCCCCTGTTCCCTTCAGTTTAATGAGGACGGGTGCACCGAGAGCACCACGTATTGCTTCCATTTCACTTTAGGATGCTGCAAAAGAACGATGGGTCACAGACATTGACCGAGTAACCTATAGAACTCAAATTATCTTAAAGGAACTGAGCCAAGAAGTTGATTTCAATCAACTGAAGTGCTTTCTGAAGTGCAACAGTGCTGATGCCTGCAGCTTGGAGAAATGTGTCTAAACTGTATAAATGTGTATTCAGCTCTTCATAATGAAGTGAAGTGGCAGCATAAATCACGGATTTCTACAATCACTTCACTTTAACTTTAACTTTTTTGAACAAGACGCTTAACCCTAAGTTGCTCCACGGGGGCTGTCCCTGTAACTATTGATTGTAAGTCACTCTGGATAAGGGCGTCTGATAAATACTGTAAATGATATTTTCTGAGCACTTCACAATTCCAAAAGATTCCAAACTTCACATGCAGAAAACCTAAAACTAGGACTGGTGCCATAGGCTGACATAATAATGTGATGCGATAATAATACAATAGGTGACATCGTTTTACGTGTACCTGCATACACACACATTCCCACACAAGAACCGTGACAAGGTCAGAGCAGGCCCATTGAGTATCAGGTGTTCCTCACCCGTCAGCACCTGTCACTGCTCTGGAGAGTCTGGTCTGGAGAGATCCAGCCATACATGTTTTTGGAAAATACGCAGACTGCAGACCCAAACAGTCTGCAGAAAAACTAGGAAAAACACATCGAATCATTTACATTTACAGCATTTATCAAACGCCCTTATCCAGAGCGACTTACAATCAGTAGTAAAAGGGACAGTCCCCCCCTGGAGTAAGTGTCTTGCTCAGGGACACAATGGTATTAAGTGGTTCATAGGCGAGTGTGTTACCCACTAGGCTGCTACCACCCTATCGATAAAGAGTTCATCGGGTTCGTTTGTCCAACTGGGCAACACGTAAACCTGAAGTCATTTCAATATTATCTTATAATTTGCATTTCTATCTCATTAGTATAACTATGGAGGGTATGAATAATCCATTACTCCATAATCCCTTACCTGGAGTTAACTTGTATAACAGGTTGATAAATGAACCTGTTCTAATGTTGATATTGATCTGTGGCAAGTGACGTGACACAAAATGTGTCCTCTGCAATTCACCCATCACCTTAGTGAGCAGTGGGCAGCCATGAAAGGCGCCCGGGGAGCAGTGTGTGGGGACAGTGCCTTGATCAAGTGGCACCGTGGGATTCAAAGCTCAGTGGTGGCTCGGGATTCGAACTGGCAACCCTCTGATCACAGGTCTGTTTCCTTACCTGCTTGGCCAACCACTGCTCTTTAAGGGGAAATGAGCTAAAAGGTGCAGGGTATTTAGAGGGAAGTTGTTCATAAGTCACATGACCCAGGTTTAACATCAGCACAAGGGAAAGTTGGAAGCGTGGATGGGTATGGGCCTCATTTCCAGCCAAGCAAGAAGGGAGCCCTGCGGTGTGAAATGATGAAGTGGGGATAATGGTGAAAGATGGTGGTAAAATAATCCAGGCGTGAGATTTATTTGAGTTTTTTTCTTATTTTTTTGGTGGGGGTGGCTGGGAGAAGCTGAGTTAAGGGTATGTTGAAAAGATTAGAACCCCCATGCCTGTCACCCCCTGGGATTCGTCTGGCATTGGGGGTCCTCGCAGGGGACTGCTGGCCCACAGCACCTCTCAGGGTCCCGATGAGTTCCACTGCATATCTCTCTATTTGCTCTCTATTAGAAAATGGAGTTCGCCATGACACTAAGATGGCAATGACACTAAATAGCAGAATCGTTAAATACTGCCAAAATATGAGCTAGGTGGTCGCTAGAAACTGGCATTCTAACCAGTGAGTGATCTCTGCGACAAAAGAAATCGCCATCAACGTGCCCTCCTACTGAGCAACACGACAGCTGGCAGCGGCAGTACATGGCGAATTTCGCAGAGAGGGCGCGTTCTCGGGCCGGGCGGCGCTGAGGAACGAAGCGCGTCAGACCCAGCAGAGGACAGTAAAACATCTGGTCTCACCTCCAGCCTCCTGTCCCGCTCGGCATTGTCTGACACATTTCAACACGTACGAGAGATAGCGGACGGGAACTCGGCAGCCTCTCATTAACGTCGCACACACACACACACACACACACATTCATAACCTGGAGACGTGATGAGCAGAGGGAAGAAGCCGCCCGTATCCTCGACTGCCCTCATCGTTTTCATTATCTCCGTTGTGGTATGACACCGAGATCCGATCCCCCCCCCCCGGGCGGGCTTCATTAGGAGGGAGAGCAGCGCATTCGGCAGGGTGGGCCCATTTACCGCAGAGGCTTTTAAAAGCCAACGCTGGCACAATGAGCGTTCCCGCTCTTAAAACTTAATCAGCCGCTCAAGAGCTCCTGAATGGTCCAATCAAAAAAAAAAAAAAAAAAAATCATCATGCACAGCTAGACGTCCGCTGCTAATGAAATATATCAGGCAGGAATGGTAGCAACGTCAAGCCCTTAGTGCTTCATACCACAGCGTTATTAATACGATTCAATAACATTACTTATTACTTTTACGTGCGCAGCATTTTGCAGACGCTAAAGTCAAACGTTTGGATGTACCTACTCTGTGTTGTGGAGCCATTTTGAAGAACCTAATGCAAGAAACCTATTTATAAGTGAAGAATGTTTGCTGAATCGTTTTTTTCAGCCACCTCTTTTTACCTTTGTTCACTGTTGTCGTCGCTTCATGAGATGCTCATTAACATGAGGGAATGATAAGAGAGTGTTCGGGACCGCTGGAAACTGACATGTGGCAGGTTCGCTCTCAAGTGCACCTATGGTGGTGCAGGCCTGAGATTTAGACGCTTCTTTCCGACCAATTAAGTCCTGTAGTTGAAACGCAATAAAATATAAAGAAAGAGAGAACGATACTGAATAAAAGCAAAAAAAACTATCTCTTGAATGAAAAATAGAGAAGTTGTCAATGATGTAGAAGACTATGAGCAATCTTAAAAGATATGCTAGGCCACAGACAAAGTCCCCAACAAGCCGGATGACAAGGGTGCTAATATGAAATGATGTTAATTGAAATGGTACTTGTCCACAACAAGCCCACGGGAAGCGAGAGAAGCGTACATAACTCCCGTCGAACATCTTACTTTTATTATCCCGTAATGACAGATAGCGCACTAAAGCCCTGTCGTAGCGAGGGGCCGGGGGTGAGGTGAGGCATTCTCTGTAAAAGCCCTTATTAGAGCGCAGCCTCTTTCAACACCGCTGCTCCAGATGACAGCATCTGCGACGCAACGTCGGGAGGTTTTTGGACCGAGAGGCCCGGCCGGGACACCGCGAGACAAAGGGACCCTTAGATTACAGCCCTGTAGAGAGGAGGTAAAACAGATTCTTCAGGGATTACTCCGGCTACCGTGCTCAGGTGTCAACGTCTCCGGAACGTGTGCAGGGGATGAGACCCGACTTATGTAGGTCACGCGAAAGTTGTCCTCAACGCAGGCTTTATGTCATGAATCTATTGCGTTCACACGTCATGAATGGGTTTAGGAAGAGGGGCTTCCCCTTGGCCCATTAGCAGCAGGTTCCCCCTAATTTAACCCCCAAAATTCAAAAGGCCCTGCCCTTCTCACAGTTGGACGTTCAGTGGGCCGTTGTTTTCCCGGTTGATCCCCTGGAGAACTTCCACTGCCAGATTAATTAACAACTTCTGAATGCACAGGATCTTCTTAAAGGCACCGGATTTCTGTCCCTTTTGAAATTGAAAGTGAAGTGATTTTCATTGTAAACCACAGCAAGCAGCGACACAACAAAACGTGTCCTTTTTAACCCATTTAACCCATCAGTGGGCGGCCGTGAACGGCGCCCGGGGAGCAGTGTGTGGGGACGGTGCCTTGCACCTTGGCGGCTCGGGATTCGAACCTGATTACTGGTCCGCTTCCTCTTCCTGCGTCACAGAGTGGCGATGGCCCCATCAACAGGAAACGCTGTTAAGTTCGCCGGTTCTCAAACACACCGTTCAGACTAAACAAAGTTCAGAGTTCACGCTACACAACTCTCTGACAAGTAATCGGGTGACGGGGTGGCCATGACCCAGGACTCTCTTTGCCACCCGTATGAAACGTTCTCGTCGCGTTGCAAGAAGGGACTAAAAACGCTTCTGAATACAGCCACAACGTACGCCGACTAGAGCTGGCTGGCATTTCCGTGCCATTCTGACCAAGTGGGACGGTTGGCAGGTTTCGGACTCGACCCCCCAAGCCACCCTGCCCCAACACACACACCACAAACACCAAACACCCCCCCCCTTCCAAACTGAACCCCTGCAATCGGCAACTTTGGCATGCAACCTGGAGTTAAGACAAGAGTCCCTTTTCAAGGAGAGGGGCGGGGCGGGAACACGTAGAGTACAGAGAAGGGACCATGAGATCACAGGCCCTCACAATGGGGGCTTTCATGCTACTAATGTGGCCACTGATCAGCACCTGGGTTGTGGCCAGAGGTGAGGCCAGTTTGCCCACTTTCAGACCGTCCGTCCCCATGCCCGGCGACCGATGGCACGCAGCGGAATTCCCTGCGAAGGGGACCGCATGTAAATCAGCCCGTCTCATCTCCTCGGGTGGTCCGGCGACAGACAAAAGAAAAACTAAAATGCCGCGGTCTCTCCCTCTTTCTTCTCGCACATGGGAACGGAGCCTTCCGCCGAGTCCCAGATGGAGCCGGTGCAGGTTATTCGGGTCGGCGCGCCGCGCCTGGCACTTGCCGCGGCGCAGGGTGAGGCGGGCGGAGTTAATGAACTTCGATCTCGAGCGCGTAAGCTGCATTCCTCCCGCCCCTCGGCAATTAAGGGCCGCGCTAAGCGGTTCCGCGTCCAGGCCAGGCTCAGTTTCGCAGGGGCACGCCGGCCCGTGCCCGGCACGGCTCCTGAGCGCCGTCCACGCCAACGCTGCCAACACTCCTCGACTTTAGTACCGCGGCGAAAAAAAAAAAAAACCAGCAGAGACGGATGGAGGACACGCCCCGACAATCTCGCCACCCTTCAAAGCGAGGCCTTATCGGCACCGTCGCCATTCCTCGTCCCATCTGATAAAAGACACCTACCGATGCTCCCAACCAGCCGCCTTTTAATCCTCCACCATTGTGCCAGCGAGGCTCTTTTGATGAGGCTGCAGGTGTCTCCCCTGCACCCCACATCACAGTCAAGTTCGAGTTCAAGGGGCCGTCGCCCCAGTTCCGACCCGACGCCGATTCTATCTCGACCCAAGTCCGCGTGCAAGGCTCGCGAGCGAAAGCCCGCTCGAGGCCACACAGACAGACGGAACAAAGGCCGAACCCGTGAGGGGGGGGGGGGGTTCCGGCAACCAGCCGGTCGAGCGCCCGCTCCGTGCCAGATTTACAGCCTCTGCAACAAAGGCCGCCGCCCACAGGGGTCATGGCGAGCGTTCCTTTAGGGACAACTCTACACCTCTTTTGTAGCGTGAGCTATAAAAAAAAAAATTCATTACATCTCGGGGTTCAAATACCAGAGTTAATGCGGGGCAAACTTTATAGAGTCATTATAGAGTTTTTTGGGGGTTTTTTTTAATTCGGGGGCTTAAAGTTTCAGAAACGCGGTTGTAAAATGCCAAAGATTCTGCATCTGATTTTCTTTTATTGAAGAAGGAATTTCAATAATATTTCATAATAGGGTCTCAAATTTTCTCCCTACTCAGCACACGGAGGATTTGGAAGTTTTTGGCAAGTTCTATGACTGTTTTCCAGCTTAATGCCAGTTGTAGAGCTTTAAGCAGCTCAGTGAATTACTGCTCCCCGCCGTTACCTGAAGCTGCACATGGACGAGACGCCTCAGTGGACGGACTGTGGACGTCCGGGGACCGACTCCCCCTCGTCCTCTCGTGTCTGTACACAAGGTGAGGTTTGCTGTGTTCCTCCTCATACTCCTCGCCATCCTCCTGCATCAACGGCTCCAGGAAATATTCCCCACTGTGGGTCGTAAACGTTCCGATCTGCAAAAGAGAACGTCCAGGTTGGTTCGTGTGCAGATCAGGTGCCTTTGGACAGAATCTCATGCAACCTTGTCCACTGTGTGGAGAATGATGTGATTGCCATGTGCCCATAAATACATGCGCACTGGACACTGACATCAACCTCTGGCCTAATGGATAAGGCATCAGCCTCCGGAGCTGGAGATTCATCTTTATCATAATTTCTTGTAGTTATTTACCTACTAGGGTGGAAGTAGCCTAGTGGGTAACACCCTCGCCAGAAGACCCAGGTTCAAATCCCACTTACTATCATTGTGTCCCTGAGCAAGACACTTAAAGTTAAGTTGCTTGGGGGGGACTGTCCCTGTTATTAGTGATTGTAAGTCGCTCTGGATAAGGGCGTCCGATAAATGCTGTAAATGTAAATGTAAACCTCTGGCCTGCTGTTTCATAAAACATAGCAAAATCTCACACTTTTAGCATGAAAGACTGTGGGGAGAAAAAATCTTCCAAAAAATGAATCAAATAGCCTCCATATCATACTGTATGTACTAAACCGAAAAACATATAAATCAGTCAAGCGATTTAAATACTGGTAGAATTCACTCTATTTAATTGTAATGAAGTATTCGTGACTTTGTTTTAAGGCCACGGGACCCAGACGGGACCCAGCTCTGATGCGGTTTGGGTCTTTCAGCCCCGTTGCGTCGAGTGAGCGACGACACACAGTAAGTCCTGGTTCAGGAGTAACACGAGACTGGAAAATTAACATCATAGCAGGACGTGTCGCTCATCAGAGGAATGCAAATATTGCTCCGCTGCCACAGAATCCATGAGCTCACTACTGTGCCGCACAATAGTGCATGCACACACGCTCTTGGACAGGATATTGCACACTGGAATGTTATCTGTTTGAAGCTCTCTCTCCCTTTTTTTTTTTTTTTTTTTCCACGATCACTTGAGGAACGGACGCGGACTGTCGGAAGAACAAATCCCCCACGAACTCCCCCGGGGGTGGAAAAATGACTCGAGTTTGTGCAAATATTCGGGGTTTTTTTTGCCCCCTGTTACACGGCTGAGTCGGTGATTGACGGGTAGACGGAGGTGGAAACTTCGGGCTTAGAAAGCAAGAGATCCTTCCAGCCTGGCGGACTTGCTCATTAGCTCAACCCCTCAGTCGGAAGGTTGAACTAATTAGTGAGATCAGCTGGCCCAGGGCGAGGATCGCCATAAAAACACGCCAATCACAACGCCGCGACTGCTTATTACACGGTACTCGACTCTTCATATTCCAAAAGAATAAACACTTGGCCTTGAAAATGTTGGAGGGTGCCGGTTGTAAACGCCGCGGTTACACTGTATCGGCCGGAGTCGGTGAGCGTCCGTGCGCAAGGCCATCCGCAAACATCTCGTAGGGCAGGATTAATGTCAAGGTGCAGACAGGGCCTGTCAGGCCAGTTACAACCGGGGAGCCCGGCCTCCGACAAAGACTGATGATCGTGGAGATTTATGGAACTTCGGACGCGAGCGGCTACGTGCCGTACCCCGCGAGTCATGAACGCCACGAAAGTAGGTCCACCCCCGAGCCTGTTTTTTTACGTTGGACGGTGGACCCTTTTCAGCTGTAAAATGCTCAAATGAGGTTCGACACCTTTAATGCGCCAATACAAATTTGGCAGCTCGGAGGCTGCTGTTCAGCTTTGGGTGCTGAATCCCACGTTCGGCTGCAGCGCCCGGCCGGCACGGCACCATGCGAGTCCACCATGGGCAGAGGATCAAAAAAAAACGAAAAAAAAAACTGGCACCCTGCTTCCTGCACAGCCGGCCTGCGCTGCGGTTGGCCGCTCTGACCGGCCCTGCCCGAGAAAAACAGGCCGCCGGCGTGCCCCACTTCCATCCGATCGGAATGGTAGAGACTCGATTGGCTCCTCGCGCCCCTCCGCCTCGGAGCCTCGTCGCTGCTTAATGACCTCATCCCACTGAAATGAGCGTGATCATTAGGGCTTAGCGTTTCGGAGAGGCACATGTTAACCGCCCGCGGCGAGGGGAGGACACACTGTTTCCATTGTGCCGCCAGTTCAACATGACTGATCACAGGGGTAAAATAACTAATTAACTAATGGATAAACCCGCATGCACGATGGGATGGAAGCATCCTGAGGCATGAAACGGGGTAAGAGGCAAACCGCGGTGAGGTCTGTGCATTAGGCAGATGTCCTTCACAACACTAATTACAGAAAGGCAAGTCTAATCTTCCTCTACGCACGGGACGAAAAACAACCTTTCAACCGGCACCGTACAAGCCATGCGTCCACTAGAGGGCAGTTCCGAGGCCAAACCATCTGACAGGGTTCCCACTCTAAGTCAGAATTCCTTGACTTTCCCTCAACCAAAAGCAGAATTTGCATGACGTCCCGTATAAAGAAATGGCCAACATGAGCAGAAAGGGGCATTTAAAGAGGTTACAGGATTTCAAAGCTGCATTTACGTCAATTGTTGTTGAGTTTCGGCAGCTTGGCGTGTAGAATGGCATCCTCTACGTGCATCTTTCATTTGATTAATCTGGGCGAGCCGGTCATTTTACACTTGCCGGGCATGTGTGGTAAGTTAGGAAGACGCCGACTTCGCAAAGGTTCTGCGTTCTAGCAAGTTGCACGTTTTTAGAGCTGTAGAGGAAAACAAAAACACTCACTGAGAACAAACAAGCGTAAATATGCATCCGGTTTTGGCTACTGCACTGTATGCAATTAACAAAATTCCCAGATAATTCCCTGATATTCCAGAAATTCGCCACCCATGGAAACCCTGTTCTGACCGTCTGACCATAACAAAAGTGGCGATGGAGGCAGATGAAGTGAAAGCGAAGTGATTGTCATTGTGACACTCTGCAGCACAGCACACGGTGCACACAGTGAGTTTTGTCCTCTGCTTTTAACCATCACCCTTGGTGAGCAGTGGACAGCCATGACAGGCGCCCGGGGACAGTGTGTGGGGACGGCGCTTTGCTCAGTGGCACCTCAGTGGCACCTTGGCGGCTCGGGATTCGAACCGGCAACCTTCTGATTACGGGGCTGCTACCTCAACCGCTAGGCCACCACTGCCCCTTTCACATCCTATAGCCTCTCTATTAGCCATACTGACCCCACAATGGTCAGTGGCGCTGTGCCATTGAACACAGAATACTTTTTAGCCTTTACACGTCGTTGAGTGTCCTACTCCGTCGAACAGTTAGATTAGATTTGCAGGACACAGGACTACTCACCTAGAACACCACACCCCGTCTGAGCGTAGAGCATAGAGTAATAACCTCACACGGGTCTGTCAGCGGCCGTCAATCGGAGAGTGCACCGGATTATTTTCTGGGCGCGATGTGAGCGTCCTCTTTGCTGCATCTGATCCCGGCGCAAAGCACGGCAACTGCATCTAAATTAAGTGGAGCTCGCCGGACCCAACGGTGGGGATCGTATAAAAAGCCCAGCGAAATGCGGGGACCAATAAACCGGCTTGGGCTGATATATTGGTCTGCCACTGTCTGCAAATGCGGTGTAAATGTAACCCCATCCAGAGAAATTGCACGAATAACGATGATGTCACGGGCCGGATCGCTCGGGGCTTTTATAGGAGCAATCATGTGTCTCCTCATTCTTCCCTGCAGGAGCAATTCCCTTTAATTAACATCCCGAATTTCCGGTGCCTTGACAGCCCGGAGTTATTCCGGAGGGCCCACACTCACCAGGCCGGCGCACAGGCTGAAGACGGCTGAGGAGCCCGGCCGGGAGTTGACGTGTCCCCTGAAGAAGCAGTGGCGCACGTCGCCGGGCTCGGGGCGCGCCTCCGCCCCCAGGTGCGACACGGCGTAGGACGGGCCGATGAATCCCGAGTCGGCGGTCAGGTTGAGCTGGAAGCGGCGTCCGAACGCGTCGACCCTGTAGTGCGCCCGCGGGCCGCCGGGGTCGCCGTCGGCGCTTCTGCGCCTGCGCCGGTAGTGCAGGTCGTGGGGGAACGACTCCCCGAAGTCATTAATCCGGAGAGGCGTGACGATCTCGTACGAGGACAGCTGTTTCACGAAGCTTTCTGCGAGAGGGATGAGATGAGGGGGAGAAAAGTCTAATATTAAAATCGGCTTCAGCAATCACACACATTTTTACGTAAAACAGACCCGACGTCCACGTGACTGTCCAGAATGATTAACCCCACCGACTCCATAAAATGACGTTCTAATCATTTTTTGCATGCTTTTGGGGATTGTGGTGCCAGTGCGTGTTCATGCGATTCTTTTCAGTCACCATTTACAATGCACGAGAATGTTCTAAACTTTAAACCAAATGCACGAGCGCCGCGCAACTTTTTCACACGCGTGAAGTGCACGTTTTTGTCTATGTAAATGAAGTCATACCTTGTTTCGGATGCAGTCGATAAGCCGCTGACAGATGACACACCAGTCCCACCAGCCAGACCGCAAGCTGCATGGTTCCCTGCGTGGAAGACCGGCTCCGCTCGACCTGCTCGAAGCCGCTCTCGTCCCCCCTCCTTCTCCCGGCTTGTCAGCAGCAGGAGCCGCCGCGCCGCACCACAACTCCCGCGAAGCGCGACTCGCTCATCGCTGTCGCCGAGCCCCCCCACCCACCCCGCCACGCAAGACCCACGGGCTCGTCGCGACCTCGGGCCATCCACAAGACACCCCGTCCTCACAACGCCCACCCATCCGCCCCCCGATCTCCCGTCCGAACCCCCGCCGGCTCCGGACGGGCCACGCCCCCGGACGCGCCGAGCCAATCGCAGGAGCGACGGGGAGGTGAGGCTGCGATCAAACTTCTTCTTCCTCCCGATGCAGCTCTCGAACGGCCCTTCATTCATTCATTCATTCATTCGAACCCCCCACGAACAGAAATATCATCCCGAATGCACAGATCCAGACAACGTCGGGGACACTTGCGTCTGTTTTGCCAGTTGAGGACTCTCAAGAGAAAATACATTTTACTGAAGAATTATTCACATTTTGCTGTTTCGACGAGCTGTTTCAGAAAGTTGATTCAGTCATTACCAACACAAATGGATGTAAAAGACATCATAAAATTGTAATTACATTTACATTTTTTACAGCATTTATCAGACGTTACAGGGACAGTCCCACCCCCGGAGACACTCAGGGTTAAGTGTCTTGCTCAGGAACACAATGGTAGTAAGTGGGGTTTGAACCTGGGTCTTCTGGTTCATAGGCGAGTGTGTTACCCACTAGGCTACTACCACCCATTCAATTATCCAATCCAATTAAATATTATTGTTGCTGTTAATTGCATCATGTTGAATGCCTGGGTGAGATTGACCATTAAGCACTTTTAAAGCTGACCTTTTTGGTACAAACCCCACATTCTGACATACATTATCTTTAGGAAATGGTGGTCCGTCACATTTGTGGCCACTAATGAACCACTATACTGCTGGCAGTAAAGCAATTACGGCCCAATCGGTTAAGAGCTGTTTACACTCTGCCTTCCTTATCGCCTCTCCGCTCCGTAACATTTCTTCCCAAGCGAGACGACTGGCCCAGCTGGGGCGCCACATCCTGTACCAGGCCGAGAGTGCAGGGGTAACTGGACCCACAGGCAGCTGCTGGTGGCATCTACCCCTACTTTAAGTGAGTGCTGTGAGTCGACTGCTGGCTTACGCTTGTGTGTGCATCGCTCCCACACAAGGGGAGGTTTTTCTTAAAAAACGCCAACTGGCTTTTCCCAGTCCCAGCCCTCGCCAGAAGGGGTAGGAGTTCCGACATAATTAACCAGCATCATTCATAATCTACGGCATTGATGTTTAGTCATCTTAAGCCCTATGGAATTGTCTGGGTCTGAGTCAGTCTTGGCTGTCTACCTGCACAGGGCACGCACACACACATACACAGCAGCATCCCGAATTCACCAAACGCACACGTCTGGTGACCCCAGTGACACAGGAAGGCCCGGCGAGATCTTAGGAGAGATGAGCTGCATGTTGTGTCTCTTTCTCCAGTTCCTGGAAGAGCAGCAGACTTTTCAGTGGATCATAAAACTTAATAACACCGTTTCCAGTGTTTAGCCTGTGGGTGCACGCATCCATTTATGCTAAAAGCAGCAAAGGTTTTTTTTTTTACCGCTCTACTTCCTTCTTACATTTGATATTTGGCTAAAGTTCATCATTAACCAAGCCTAAAACATTTATCTTGATTTATGGCGTAATATTCATGAGGGTTAGAACAACGTGGACATGTCCTGGATTGTGAAAAACCAGCAGACAATTAGACCAGGTCAACCTCATTATTAATCATCTAAAGCCCTGCTGATTCCATCAGCGGTGCAGGTCTAGCAGAAGAGGTGGCTGGACCGGGGCAGGATTGATAGTCGAGCCGTAGATGCAAACATGAAGCATGAAGGCCTGTTCGCTCGCTCCTACTGTACAGCATGACGAAATGCAGCCGCGGGAGTCTGTGATTTATCCCACAACGGGGCGACCCCCACTCACTTCTCACAGACCGTGCTGGGCCCTTTCTTTCCCTGGGTGAGGTTACTGGTCAGTACAAACATGAACATAACAAGCCCATGGTTTGGTCTCATGAAGCTCCGGATTTTGGTCGTTGTCCGTTGTACCCAGATTTCGCACGGCATAGCTGTCCACAGCCACATGCCAGAAATTGTGTGAGAAATGACCAAACTGGCAGGACGATAGGGAAAAAACAAGCAATGCTGAGGGCCCCGCCCCTTTCCATCATCCTGCAGGCTCATTGGCTGTTGCTTGTCCCTGACCATGTTCATTTTTACATTTACAGCGTTGTATCCAGAGCAACTTTCAATCAGTGGTGACAGGGACAGTACCCCCTGGAGACCTTCGGGGTTAAGCGTCTTGCTCAGGGACGCAATGGTAGTAAGCAGGGTTTGAACCTGGTGAGTTCTACTGGTGTACGACCACCCTGTTTGATTTTTAACCTGCTATGTGTCCAGGGTGGATTTTGGCCAACAAACTCCGAATAAGGTTTAAAATGTCATGGTCTGAACAAGGCTGAACACGCTAATTACAATCTTGAGAGCAAAAATAATAAGTACTATTATTAAAATTTCTCAAGTACCTACAACTTCATGCCCATGTAGTTGTGGCATATGCGTTAAGATGAGAGAATTTAAAAGTGCTTCACTGCCGGTTGCCTTAAAATAATTTTTTTTTTTTACAGTGTATGTTACGTATGTTTCGGCAACAGGACAGAAGCTCCTCAGAAGTCAGGGACCACCGGCACCTCCGGACTCAGGTGCCCGCTTCTCATGGTCCATGATCAAGGCGCTCAGCCACCTGAAACCTGTTGCCGGCTTGCGCTCCGCATTAAGGGTCCCGCAAAAGCTTCCGGCCGGCAGGTTCCGGGGGCATCTGAGAGCGCAGCGGCCAGTCAGCACCCTTCCTGCTCACCGAGGGGCACATGGTTGCCCTCGGCCACACCGTCACATAACTGACATCAAAACTGACTTCTTTTCCGAGCTCTCGCCGCAGGCTGTGCCCTGACTCACCATGCTTGGGTCGGACAGGATGAAAAAAGTAGCCGGACGTACAGCATGTAGGGAAGAGGGGCGGTCACCTGCATGAAATCACTGCCTGGCGATTCGTCTTCCTCTGCGGTCTCGACGCTTGAAACGGTAATTGCCTCACAAACTCTGCACAGGCACATCCCAGATGTACGAAAAAGGGAATTAATCTCATATTTTCAGAGCCCCGCGTCTTTTCACAGGCCGTGTTTACCCTTTCACTGCGCTGAATGGCGTGGGGAGATGGCTGAAAAGGCTCTTTTTCACAATTGTGCCGAAGGACCAATAGCATGACGGGAAGTGACTTCTTGACAGAGTTGTCGGCATAAAGACCTTCACAAGAACTATTGTTCTCTTCAAAGGAACAGTTGAAGCGAATGCTAATAGATGGGGAAAAAATGCCTGTTTGCTTTACAGACTTCATCATTTTGGAAAGGTATTTGAACATCCACTACAGAACGCCCACAACCATCCCTCTAATCTGTTCGGTTTTATATAAACAGAAAGGATGAATGCAGAACGGGTATCAACCATTCCGTCTCCATTTTTCTAATCCGCGGGAAGAGTTCCTTGCTGAGATCGTTTAAATAAACCCTTTCCTCTCTGAAGAGGTTACGTTACAAAAAGGGTCTGCAGGTCGCAACATCTCCACTCTGTTGTGGAGATGTTCCTACGCCTTGTCCACGCCACGTCCAATCTTTCCCAGAGAGAACAAGAAGCTCCCTTAAAAATATGGTGGACTTTCAGGGTATTAGGTCTCAAGGTGTTAAGAGGAAGACCTGAGGAAGACCACATTTTTGAAAGGTGCCTTGATCCTAAGCCTAGTAAACGTCACTGGGCTCTTTAGGCAGGAGCTTTTTGTTCTTCTGAGTGACGTTCCACCAGCTCTCACCAGAACTTGATCTGGCCGTGAGCTTCAGTCCTTAATAATAAACTTTTATGTGCCATGACTGACAGCGTGCAGCTGCATGTGAAGAGAGAGGAGAACCATACATTTCTGTTTCATTATAACACTTTGAATGGGAGCTATCCGCTTTTTTATTTGGTTGTCAGGAGTCACGTAAGGCTTAGAAACTCGACAGAACTGAGAAAAAAACAATGTTACCAAAAGAGTGCCTACAGAGATGAGGTCACACACAACTTCACAGGAGAAGATGGACAACAGGGAGCTTTACACAACTACAGATGAAGACGATGACTGCATGGCGATAACTGAAAGGTTTCAAGGTGGGGATCCTCTTGTCATTTTGTTGCTTGCTATGTGTTTTAATTTAATTAAAAACTGTAATTGCAAATATCTATCGCTACACGTTCTTACAGATTATTGCTGAAATGTTTTCCTCTGTTCACGGATACCCCTCTGAATCTCCATGCCCCCTCAACAATTCAGTGCTGCTTATCCACGTCACGGTCATCTCAGACCTGGACTCTAGCACTGAAAGCAGGTAAAGAGCTGCCACCATGGCACCCCGAACTTCACACTTGTATACATTTTCCAGCACTGGGGGCTTTGGTCAAAGTATCTCAACACTGACATGCAATCATTTCCAATAAGGATCGGCTTCAAATGAAAAAACAAATATAGAGGCCCTCGGGCTTCTCAGTTACAGTAACATGAACTGCGACTCGTTACTTTCCATGTTCTCCGCTGCTACGTCCCTCCACGGGGGATTGGCGTGATGGAGGACATGCGTCCAGCACATTGCTGGCCATGCTAAAACGATCGGCGCGAGTCTACAGCAGTCTCAACTGGTCCCAGACATGCTGCTTGGGTGCAGCATGGGACCAACACCAGCCTCTCCACCTTATTGGGTTTCAGCGGGTAGCACAAGGATTTCCGAAGCAGCTGTCTGATTCTGCCGCAATTACCCAGGCAATCTTGGAAATGTACACCCAGTCTTCTCAAACGGGCTTCTAATGACATCTTACCATCACCTCGGACACCGTTCAAATGGCACTATGTAGTCCCTATATTCAGATTTGGTCAAAGTCTGGCTGAATCATTTTCATCCGTAGAGTATTTTGGGGGACATTTCGACGGTGAGTCTAACGTTGAGAGAAGAGCAAGGTCTGTCTGTAATGGCCCAAAAGCGCAGAAGTGCCATGGCCCCGTGCCCGAGACAGCTGGCGAGTATTTGGGTTATTAACAGCTGCGAACTTTTAGCCGCAGTGACTCATGAGAATCTGATGACAGTGAGTAGGGGGTCCTCTGTCTCTGTCCCGGCCGTTTTAGGTGCACGCCAGACGCGGGGAGTGAGCTCATGGGTAAAGACAGCCCTCATCTGCCCCCCTGCTCTTCTGTACTCCATGGGGGGGTACCAGCCTGACATGCCCTCAAGTCATCTGGGTGATGAGGAATCAACCGACTGCGATGGCCAACACGTGCGGACTTTTATTATATGTGTCCGATCCATTCAAGTTCTTTTTCAAGTCTATTTTTTTTTCAATTGGTGCTAAAAATTCTAATGTTTGCCATGTGTTTTCCTCCCTGCATTCAGGTACAGTTTTTCACTTCACCGCACCACTCCCCCGTCGAGCAGTAGGACGGGGTCAGCAGGTGATGTTTAGATGTCCACGACCTCGGGGGGAAATGTATTTCCTCTGTTTACAGCATGCTGAATCAGACTCATGTAAACCACACTGTCGTCTGATGTCTGACAGCTTGCAGATTTTACAGCGTTTACCGGGCGTTGCTCGCAGCCCTGTTTACCCTCAAAAACAGCTTTAAAAAGTGAAGAGCGGTTCTATGGGAGGCAATAGTGTAAATGTATGTATTCACATTCATCATGATCATAAGCACTTACACGCCTTACCGGTTTGTACAGACCTTAGAACAGAGGGTGCTTATGAATGCTACACCAGGTCGGAAATATTCCAAATGGCAATGTCTGCATTTTGAGTATGGGAGAGGGGAAAGCGGCTGAATTCCTCTTAATACCCTGAACCCCACTGGCGAGACAACTGTTGCACTATTTGTGAACTGCAACAAAAATAACAAGCTGGCTTATTGGCCAGGGTAGGACAGTGGTGTCCAATGAGAGTCTAGACTAAAGCTTCTCATCCATTAAGGGGCCAAGTATATAACCAGTTTTGGGAAAGCGAAAAGCCTCGGGGCCCAACGTCTGGAAAGTAGAGCACTATTGCTCGTTTATTAGTCTTGATTGGATAGAGAAAGCATGGCTGAGACAAATTCATCTTGTCTGAAGCCACAGGAAAATTCTAAAAAAAAAAAAATCTATTAAGAAAGAAATAGAAGACTAATATAGCCAAAATGTCATGCACAGATAACAATGAAACTGAATGCAACTCCAAATTGGTTGCAAGGGTGAGGCATTTTATTTGTGCATGTAACGTACGATACAAAAAAGAAACAAAGACACATCATGAAACATCACAGAAACAGATCATTGCACATACTGTCTTGTCTGTTTCTTTTTTTCTGTGTGTGTGTGACAATTTATCCTCCTTCATTCAGCTTCTTTACAAATGAAGAAATAAAGTAGGATGTCAAAGTGCACATGAAATGTATGTAAATGTATGTGTATACATTATATAATATGTGCATTTATATTGATATATTAGTGATTTGGATATTGTCAGATTCAATCAGTCCCGAAAACTGTTATTGATGTACCTTTGTTTCCCACTCCTAAATAAATTAGGGCAAACATGGGCTTCAGCCACAAAAAGCCGACCCATTACCCTTCCACACCCCAGACAAACAAAGCAGCAGGCCCAACCTACCCTTCACTCAATGTTAGGATTATTTTGCTAATCCCACTAAGAGGTGTTGGGCATTCCTCCATCAACCCACCCTCCTCCCTCCTGTTAGGGTAGCCAGGGTGTCCCTTGATGGAGACCTGGGACCTGGGGGCGTAATGGTTCCCAGAACCTCAGCACAGATAACCCTGCAGAGTCGATAAAATCATGCTAAAATTAGCTGAGTAACACTTCATATGTTAAGACACTGACGGATTCACACATATCATTGAAGATATTTTAGGATTGTGCCTGTTTACTGCCACTTTTATGAGAGACAATAAGCTTGTTTTCCTGGTGATTTATGAGACATACTGCATGGAGGGGGTATTTGCTAAAACTAGCATTCATCTTGAGCCACAACTCATTTACATATATTGTATAAAAATTGGCCAAATGGATACGGCGATGTCTTGAAACATACTTACGAACATTCGTCAGTACAGTACAGCACAAAAATTGGATTTGCATGGTGGAGCAGAATCTGATGCTACTTCGGTTTTGACTAGATGTGGTGCACGACTGGGTGAAATGCAGCCCCAATTCACCACAGAGGCTCCAGCATGTCTTATAGATGACCGTAGATGGTCATGGTTGTAGCTGATTTTCCAATAAGACATGCATGATACAGATTTCCAGTATAAATTCAGGTCTGCCAGCATTTTTCTTCATTTCCTCTCTTGTTTCTATCTGCTTATTTCTGGGATACATAAATGCTGTGACATCACGTCTTGCATAGCGCAACAAATGTACAACCCTGCTATGTTCACCCCCCCCCCCCCCCCCCCCACCTGTAAAGGGCTCCCCATGGAATATTTGATCAGGTGTGTTTATATTGTGCGAGCCTGAGGAATATTGGATGCTATCAGCGTTGTTGAGGTTGGGGTATCTTGACTATCTCACAAGCACAGCTTCAAAAGCTGCTTTATGGGGACGACTGATCTGGACTGAATCATGACTTTCTGCATCAGCATTTCAAAGAGTGCCTGACATGGTCCATGTTCCAATGTCTTCTCTGTGGTGATAGCTGTGATACAGACTAGCAGATGAATGCGCTTTGGGTCTCTCCCTGCGGTTGGGTGACGTTGTGTGCGGGTAACTGTAGCCTTCCTGGGTTCACGACACCAGAGCCATTGCACTCCTCTCTTCTGAAGACGAGAAAAAAACCCCAAAAAACACAATTCCCAGGTCTGTTTCAAATCCCAAACTGTGTCCAAAGTCCAATGGCATGAATCCAAGAGCTGTCTTAGGGAACAGTGTGTGTGGGGATTAGCCTCAGCCCAGGTGGTCTTCATTTGCACCCCCATCTGCAGCATACGTGCCGCGCGTCGCTCGGAGACCCTTCCCCCACCGCCGCAGCCGCCACACCTTGGCTTCGTTCGCTTACGGAGGGTGGCGGTCTCCACCTGAGCTCCCGGCTCGTAAAAACGTGTTGAATCTCTATTACTCTGGCTGTAGCCTGTGATGGATTAGGACCCATCACCAGAGGATTACCTCTCCTCTCCAGCGGCTGCAGGATCCGGGCCTTCTGCAGACTGAATGGCAAAAAAAAAAAAAAAATGCCCCAAAGATAAGGCGGAGAAATTGATACATATTTGGCTTCTCGCATTTCAGCGTTGCTGAGTTATTCGAGAAATCTTTATCTTGTTGGTCATATTGTGCAGTTAGTTACTTAGTGACAGGTTGTGCCTCGCTCCCATCCAGCCAAGCGGCCAATTAAACTCGCGAAACTCTTTTTGCGGGAGGCACTGAAAGGCACATTCGTCGAATTACAATTAACCGAACCCTCTGTACAGAATCAGGGCTGAACGTTATTTCATTGCCAGTTTCGCTCTCATATGCAACTGGAACTGATACTGTGGTATCAGCCACTCTAACCGAAATTCCAGATTCTGTTGATATAAAGAATCAAAGCAAATCAAGTCAGTTTTTATTAAAATGGGTTGAAGTGAAGGATACTGTGTCCCTAAGCGTATAAAGTGTGCCTGTTTTGGATTAATGAGCTATAATGCACTGTAATTCAAGCAGCTCTACAAGGTAATGTTTTTAGCTGGGAACTGAATGATGTTTATAATTTGGCTCACTTGAAGGTTTCTTGCTCAAATAATGCTGAAATAGCATTTTTTTTAATGAATTCCTTCTACTCATTCAATTGGTCTGTTGCTGCTTAGTAAACAGATGCATACAGTGGATATAAAAAGTAAACCCACACCTTTAAAAATGCTCAACTTTATTTGGGGTTCTTCCGAGTCTCTTTAACTGATGGTACAAGTGAACCCAAGAAGTCTTAACGCTGTAATTAAATCAAAAGGTGCGTCAACAAAGTATTAGCTTGAGGGTGTGCACGCTAATGCAACCAAGTGTACAGAGTTTTGATTGATTTGATTATTACCTGCCACGGTAAAGCTTTGCTGTTTCATTGTTTAGGTTAAAACATCATTTTAACAGGGGCGTGCAAATTTTTCCCTGCTGTGCATTCAAATATGTCTATCTATGCCTGTCAGATGTGTATTATGACTGTATGACCAAATAAAAACTAGGAGAGGACCATTAGTGATGCTCTTAAAACACATCATGTAAAGATATGGGGAGGTGGGGTACAACTAATCTCACTAAAGATTTGTAACAATGTGTGACAATTTGGCAGAGGCTGCCTAGGACACAGATCCATAAGCTTTTTACATTTACATTTACATTTACATTTAAGGCTTTTGGCAGACGCCCGACTTCCATGTTACCATCAATGAAGTGATCAATTCTGGTTCACTAGGACCCCCAACTATGAATACAATCTTATTATTCACTCTGTTGTAGTTTCTATACATAAGTCAAAAGGTTACAAGTTAATCTAAATGTTCTCTAAAGAGGAAGGTCTTGAGCTGCCGTTTGAAAATACTCAGTGACTGAGCTGTTCTGACCTCGAGGGGAAGTTCATTCCACCACCGAGGAGCCAAGACAGAGAGGAGTCTAGATGTGTGTCTTCCTTTTACCTTCAGAGATGGAGGGACCAGGCGAGCAGTACTGGAGGTTCGGAGTATATGAGGTGCAGTGTGAGGTGTAATAAGGGCTGTGAGGTAGGATGGTGCTACTCCATGTTTGGCTTTGTAGGTCAGCATCAGTATTTTGAATCTGATGCGTGCAGCTTCTGGGAGCCAGTGGAGGGAGCGTAGCAGAGGGGCGGTGTGGGAGAATTTGGGAAGGTTGCAAAAAAGGTCACCAAGGTAGCACTGAGGTGCCACTGAGCAAAAGCACCGTCCCAACACACTGCTCCCCGATCGCCTTTCGTGGCTGCCAACTGCTCACCAAGGGTGATGGTTAAATGAAGAGGACACATTTCGTCATGCTTCACAATGACAATCACTTTCACTAAAACAAAATACATTTTTCCAAAACTGATGACGAAAAGCTACTGGAACAGGGTAGAGAGAGGCCAATATGAAACTGAAAAGAGCTCCAGTTGACCGCTTCAAATGACCCACGGGGTCCAGCATTTACTGTATTGTATGTCTGAGCTATGAACTTTGATGACAGATCAGGCTACAGAAAATCAAAAAGAAAAAACTCTAACTAATCTGCTGCCTGCTGTCTAAAGTCAAAGTAGAATAGGCAGTGATCTAATGCACTCAGGAAGGTGTGGACTACCCCAAAGATACATCACAAGATTCCCCTCACACCCTGTCTGAGGGGGAGACGCTACGCAGAAAAAAAAAGTGTTTTAACTCTGGGGAGCGAAGAGGAGCTGCGGGTGGATCTGATCAAAGCACCAGTTACCAGCAGACAGTGTCAGGCCCTGAGCACGATGAAAGGGACGGGACCCTCCACTGTCACATCTCCCGTTGACCGCCTGTGTTGGCATAACAAAAGCAGAGGAGAAGCGTCCACACACAGGTGGCCCCTCGCTCCAGACGATCTGTGGAGGATTAGTGCTGCTCTGCTCTGCTGTCACTAGCGGCTTCTCAAGGCAAAGTTGGGTTGACTGACATGATACTTTTAAGGGACTAAGTACAGCGCTATGTGCTAAGAGTGGGGCGTGTTTGCTAGTGTCAAGGTCAAAGGTGTCCTCAGGATTTACATTACAGTACAGGCCAAAAGTTTGGACACACCTTCTCATTCAATGTGTTTTCTTTATTTTCATGACCATTTACGTTGGTAGATTCTCACTGATGGCATCAAAACTATGAATGAACACATGGGGAGTTATGTACTTGATAATTATTACAGTTATGTACACTTCATAATTATTAGTGTGAAACTCGTACCCGGAACCGCACTGTACTCAGGCCGCCACAGTCACTACCAGCACTACTTTTTAACAAGAAAATGACCTAGCAACCCCATTATAATATAATTGATTATGTTGTGCACTGCATCGATGCAATATCGTCCACATCTGCACAGCGATGCATCGATTATAAGATTAAATTCAACACCCCTAGTCAGTAGTTACAGGGACAGCCCCCCCCCCTGGAGCAACTTAGGGTTAAGTGTCTTGCTCAGGGACACAATGGTAGTAAGTGGGATTTGAACCTGGGTCTTCTGGTTCATAGGCGAGTGTGTTACTCCTAGGCTACTACCATCATTAACAAACTATAAAATGTGAGTAGCCCAATGACCGGCAGCTCTCACGCATCCTACTTCCTCATTACGTTAATACGTTTACCTATCAATACGTTAAGTGAACAAGCCTCATTAAAGACCTCATTGAAAACCTCATTAAGTGTCTTGTAGTTCCTAGGCTAGGGTGTTATCCTCTAGGCTACTAGGCCAGGCTGCCACCATCACTGAAAAATGACAAAATGCATGCTTGGAAAGCCACAATGATGCCCAATAACTGGTCCAAAATAATTAAGGTGAATCAACATCAGATGGTGACGAAACATCCTTGATAAATTGATGGTATTTCAACCGATCATTAGTAAACGTTGATTTAACGGCTCAACATATAAATTGTCATTGCTCACAAATCCCACTTACTACCATTGTGTCCCTGAGCAGTTAATCCTAAGTCGCTCTGGATAAGGGCGTCTGATAAATGCTGTAAATGTAAATGTAAATTTAATATGGTCAGCTTTTTAAGGGGCGTTGTGGACCCTGGTCTGAAGCCTTTACAATATTAGGAGATGAGGGGAAAGAGCTGCTCTGATTCCTAGATGTAATCAGACATGGACACAGGCAGAGGAAGGCATTTGGGAGGGCAGGGACGCCTGACGCCAGAGCGCTTGAAAGGTGTTTGTAGGAAGTTTAAACAGCGGGGGGTTACCACTCCCCAGGTTTTTTGTTCCGGGTGACAGAGTGGACCGAGTACTTCTTTGGCCGTGCTCAGCCCAGGCGATTCAGGCCTGACACACTGGGGACCACCCAACAGTCTATCTGACGGGGACGCCCATTCAGGCTTCACGCCTATTCACCCACCACCAGCAGCAGCTTTGTGTGCAGGTTCGCTGGGGGAATGAGTGGTGTCTGCTGTGGGCAGCCCTTTCTCTCTCGCATCAAGTGGAAGACCCCCACAGCGAGGGGGAGAGCAGTGCCCTGGACCACAGCAGCACGGCCCGCCCCCGTCCAGGGGCGGAGCCCCCCACCACTCCCCTGGGGCGGCGCAGTGGCAGGCCTGTTGTGAGTGGTGAGTACGGTGAGGTGTGGGTGATCCGGAGATAAGTCAGGGCCTCTGGCCCAGGTTGCTGTGGCCTCTTCAGAAGGGACCACGGGGTCCAGCAAGCCCACCTGAGTGGAGCTTGGTGTGTCTGCTTCACATTACCACGCCGCATGTTAGAGCAAAATGTGGCTCAGATTAGGAGAAGCCATGGTGCAGCAAGATCGGAAATTGATTCAGATAGTGTGCATTGAGGGGAATGACCTAATTACTTGGCAATTCATCTGTTTCCACCTCCTCCATTACACACACAAATACAGAAAAACGCCAACAAATCTTTTTCAAACAAAGTACATTTACATAAAATAAAAAAAAAAGTAATGTGAGGGAGCGTTTTTGCTCCAGATTGCTAGAAAGTGACCTTATTGTTGTGATGAAACATCCTAATGGGAGTGCTGTGTTTCGCAACGAGGATGCTCCCATCCACAGGACAGTGAATTCAAAGTCATTAATATTATTGTAATTAACATTAATATATTAACATGTTTAAAGGCCATCTTATTGTATTACATTATGAAACCAGTGAGCATTCATTCTAGTATCTATATCTAATTTCTTGAGATGCTCGGTATGACGCCAGACCTGCATCTGTACTCTGGTGTCCATTATGTGTTTTGGGGTAGGTTGTCGCTCATTGCCGGTTGTTACTATAGTTCATACTAAATTAAAATCTACAGGTTAAATTTTGCCTTAAGAGAGGGTAAGGAGTCCTGATATTCAGGAAAAAACACATCAGTATCTATCCTACAACCCGCAGCAGATCAGTAAGTAAAGAAGTGGCTAAAGGGCCATCATCTTGAAACAAAGGCCTTTACTGCTGAGCTGTGGCTAATTTCTAATCCTGCCTTTGAGCTGCATCCAAAAAGCAGTCAAAGAGAGCGGTTGCTCACCGACATCACGCTAAAGAAATCAATTACATGTATACTGTAAATCTCTTGAGGCTCAATGCGTGTCCCAGTGACATGGAGGGAGATCGAATCGCATTTTATCGGGCGCATTTAATGAGAGAAGTTGATACTAAGACCTGTATCCTTTCCCTGAGGAAATGTTTAACAAATAAAAAGCTCCCCTTTCCTGCGAGCATACGGACCCAGGGTGCAACGGGTGACCAAGATCTTATCTGCAATAACCCACAGGAAGGAACAAAGACTTGCCCAACTGCCTTGAACACACACATACGCACACACACCTTACTATGACACACGAATGCCTCGTTTTATGAAAGGCAAAACTCTAATGCTTTTTGAAACACTCCGGGACTTTACCGGATCAGAAGCATCACGGCTTTTAGCCATTTCATGCGCGCTTGAGCCGCGCCTGAAAGCACGCTGTGGCTGAGAAGCACCGTCTCTCCGAGGGAGAGACCCCAGCCTTCCTGTGTTCACCTTGGGCCTCCAGAGCTGCAACTCCAGAATGCCGATAAGTCCGCCATTCACCCCCCGGTTCATATTTTTTTTGTGGAGGTCCATTGACTTTCTCCTTTTCAGGCCCTCTCTAATCCCCCCCGCCTGCGTCTGCGCTGGGGCTCTCCACAGAAGAGGCATTATTCCGGCCTTATTACGCTGCTCCTCGCGGCTTATCTCCTTCCTGGTGACAGTCTTTTCAAGCCTTCGCTTAATGACTTGGGGAAGCTCACATGCTCAACTTCCCAGGCTGCGAGGGTCCACTGATGTCAGAGCCGGATGGAGGGGAACAGAAAGGGGCGAGATGCGGCGGTCCCGTCCCATCGTGTCCCCCCCCACATTCCTGCCGGCGGTGGCCCGGATGACAGAAGCCACTTCCCCCTCGGGAACCCGGGCATGCGGACTCGTGTGCACCTCAGGCTTGATGTGTTCAATACCGACATAAATCGTGGCGTCTTGGAGCAACCCAATTATGTAGGGGGCTGCACAGCAATCCCAGGAAATCGGGAACAGAGCAAGCGCTGCACCTTTACGTCTCTGAATCGTAAAAGTTCTTAAGAGCTTGGGAAAACATGCTGAATTGCTCCAATTAAGCGGGTAATGACTTTAGTGAAGCTATTTACCGAGCGGAGGACAGGAGACGTGTACACCCTGGAGGACTGGGCCCCAGCGGAGCTCCGTCCAACTCCACCCATCTGGTTCTCCTTTAGTGGCGGAGGAAATTTGCGTTAGACCACAGACGACTGAAAGGCGATGGAAAGCAGCGATGGTTATCCGGCGAATCTGGAGTACGGGTCTTTTGACGCTACTTTTCATCACATTCCTCCTGTCCTGGCTACAAATGGCCAGCAAATCTGTGCTGTGCATTTACATTAACACCCAGAAGACATACTTGATGTGGCATTAGAGAACATTCCCCATGTCTTAGCACCATGAAAAACAGCCCTGTGCTTTCGCAGGTAATAAATGTCACAGGTATAACTATGAAATATGGTAGGATTTGTGGTCTGCCCATTTCACTGAAGGACCGTGTGCTCATCGGTCAGCCTCTGGTAATCACCCCACAAAACCAACCCAATAAACCCTCCAGTTAAAAGAAGAACATACAAGAGCTGGACTCTTCAGCCAAACAAACACAAATGGATTGTGTTAGTTTATAAAACCTGATGTAGACAGGAAAGAAATATGTAATTTGCTCACTCATTAACCTTCAATAACCATTTAGTCCTACTCTGCACTGTCCAGTACATGCAATCTGCAATGCGCCCAATTAATGCCGACCTTGCTCTTACGCCTACTGCACGCTCACTCAACACTTAATACCTTCCCAAGGTTTCTCTCGTTTTTAGCTCCATGAGTTTTTCCATGTGGCAGAAAGGGTCAAAGTGTGAGTGGTGTCAATGATAGAGCCTGTCAAAGCCCAATGAGACATACTGTATGTGGATTATGGCCTAATAAGAAATATTTCTTGTTGTTAATACATAAAAGTGTTACAGGTACCAAAGCCCAACTCAGGACATTTGAACAAAGCACAAATTCTTTTTCTTGTTTGGAATACTTGAATATTTATTTACATGCCAGCATACATACATTTTAATATTAATATCTGTACTTTTGTTCATTTGAATGGCATTACTGATGATTAGGGTGTTTTTAGCCATCCAGGCTTCAGTGTCACAGAAAAGACCTTCTATAATGAGAGAAAAAAAAATTCCTGAAGTGACGACCCAACACAAGATTTGTGTTTATTATATCACAGAGTAGAACAAATGCAAAATAACATAAACACGGAGATCGGAACCCAAAAGACACATAATACAAAAATAAAGAGCGCTGGGCATGAAACTACTAACACTCCATATGGCTCGAGAGGAGCACGAGAATTGGCACTGGCACATGCCGATTATAGTCCTTTCTTTGTGAACGTTTTTAATTTTTTTTACACTTGGTAAAAAAAAAAAAAGCATCTATAATATTAATTGAGTGAAGAATGCATGGACTTGCCAATGCACCAATATATACCATTTATGGTAGATGTGCTTCTCATGAATTGGGAGTGTTCCATTGTCCAGTCAAGAATCGCCTAAATTACAGACCGCATTTCTGCTGCATTTCCTGTTTCACAGACCTATTTCACAAGCTAAATTAGGATATTCTGCATCCGTCCTGCAGACAGTTGTCAAATTCCCTTGTCCGGGAATTCTCTGTCATCCAGGTGAAATTATCTGAAAGTTGAGTAATGGCAACTGGACTTTCTTTCTTTCTGCATTCTTTCTTTCTTTCTACATTAAAGAAAGAAAGTCCAGTTGCCATGACTCAACTTTCAGACATTTAAATTCCCTTCTGGTGTGACTATCACTCCAGACTGAAATTCTTCTGCAAAAAAAAAAAAAAAATTACAGTGGTGACCTTTAACTCAGCGGTGACCTCTAACCTCCAGTTTTAAGTCTCTGTGTGTCCTTTTCTTTTCGCCACCTAAACCCGCGTTTAATTATCCCTCTACACAGTGACTTGTCAGAGAGCAAGTCTTCGAACTTAAGGGAACAAAAGAACCCCTGGCCTCCGGGCTTATACACCGCATGAGACGGTCCTACAACAGAAACGGGTCGCCATTTGAAATCTTACACGTCTTTCTCAAAGCACATTCACAATGCGCTTTTAACGCACCCTAAAAGGGGGAGATTATGGCAGGGTACTAATTGCCATCCCAACTGCTGGCTTTCCACTCAGCCCATCATTTTCTGGTTTCTGAACGCTACCTTGAGAGCCATTTTCTGCATCACACATCACAGATTTTGTGCTAAATAGTTGTAGATATACCGATTTACCGAGTTTGTTGCATTTCGGCAAGCACTGTTGGTGGAAAAATAAGAAGAAGGCCCAAAGGCAAATATCAGTAGAACAAGAGAGCATGCATTATTTGGGTCGCGTCCACATTCTCTTTATTGCTGGATTACGTATCTGAATCCAGAAGTGCACGGAAGCCCCTGGAGGGGAATAAAGCTCGGCAGTTATGAAGTTTCACGAGTCGGGTGAACCTGGCCTACATGTAGTCATTTCCTTCAAAGGAGTAAAGAGCGGTGAGAATGGAAACCTTTTGGCATACAAGAAAAGTAATTACTGGATTAAATAAGAAGGGGAATTCCTGCAGAAAGGTACAAACCCTGTATAGTCCAGGACTACTGTGCAGTACAGCACAACAAACATTTAAACTTTATGGTCCATTTATGGGTCTTTCTTTTTCTGACAATTTTGTAGGCGGTAGAGCCAAACAAAGTCAAATGTTTCCTATTTTAGGAACTAACTTGGTTTCATGGGTATGTACATTGTGCAAAACCTTCAAAATTCTTCAAAATCCCCTTCTTTGACTGGTGATCTAGAAATATAGAAAATGATGAGCGTTGCTGTTCACTAGCGCATCTGTTTAGGATCAAAATCCCCATTCAAATCCCCATTCATGCAAAGTGTAGATATTCCATAGCGGAATTTGTCTATATATAAGCAAAAACAAAAACGAGGTAGCTCCATTTTTCACAGGTTCTCCAGCACTAATGGGCATGTCTAACAACATGGGAAGCTCCTAATCCTCAACACCATCACCCGTCCTACAGAAGATGGACCTCAGCAAGCAGTCCCAGCCGTGTCCAAACCTCCTGTCTCTCTCAATCACTTGGAACTTTAGGCACACCGCCCTTGTTGCTACTCACAAGTTCCTCCCGTCGCTCCGTACGCATGGCGCTAAAGCATTGCAACAACCATCCCCCAGTGTCTGGAGAGAATTTTATTATGCTCTGAACAAAGTTTATCATCACCTAAACATGGCCCTTTGTGAATGCAGCCTGTTTAAAGCACCTGTGCAATAACGAAAAAAAAAAATGCCCAGTCCGTTTAAAAAGAAATGAATAGAACTATTGAGTAAAACTCCAGCAGGAACAAACATGCTCAGTCGTAGCGCGGTATTATTGTGTTCACCATGAATATGAGAGAGTCAAATGCAACCGCTGAGTCAATGTGTGAGAAAGACTGAGTTGGCTGGATATATACGTTAGCCTCATTCCATGTCCGTCTCACTTCCCCTCTGGCGCTATTTTCCCATGAGGCCCGGGGAACAGCGAGAGACGTGAGAAGAGCGCTCTCCAGTCCCAAGCCCCGGTGACCCCTGAAGCGAGCCTCTGAGTGACAGCTGCAAGGGAAAACTCCAATTAGCTTATCAGACGGCGAAACTTCAGCAGCAACCGGACCTGAGGGAAGGAACCTGCGCTCTGTCGGTCGGCACCGGGAGCCTCGGTCAAAGACAAAGGCCGGCTATGTCTGTTATCAGGTCAGGCCGCCACCAGGGCCCATTGCACCTGCACAGGCCAAGAAAGCTTATGTCTGGTGCCTCGACCTTGGTGTGAGATAGCGGAACTGAAAGTAAACAGGGCAAAGAACAAAGTTGCACGTAATTATTAAACATGTCGGCAGACTTTTTTCACATCAGAGGGCAAATGAACTTTCCAATGACATCCCATAATTCCATTGTATGCAGATGTATAAGAAATGTTGACTGTTGACTTCACAAACAGTGTACTGGACATTTTGACACTTTGTGGAACTTTAGCACTCAGGCCCTTAAGCCTGAAAGGGGCCTTGGGGTAAAATTTCACCCTTATCACCAGAGTGGATCTGGCTGCCGGCCTTGAGTGGCAGCCTGTGTAATGACCAGAAGAGGCGTCCGCAGACAGCAAATAGAAGGCCGGCGCGCTCGCACTGCAGCGCCTGATAGTATCTGCACAATTCGGCTGGAACAATGACAAATGGGGCAAGTCCTGAGGGTAAGGATGTGGAGAAGAAATAGAGGTGGGAGATGAAAGCGAGAGAGATACTCCAGCTAATCTCCAGATAAAGTAGTTGACCTTCCCATTGCATATTTATCAGCAGCAATGTGTATACATGCACTTCCCTTTGAAGTTAAAGTTCTATGAGATTACTTGTATAGGTTTTGACACCCGGCCGAACAAGTGCATAAGTGCAGGACCTGGTTTGGATATGCAAAGTAATGAAACTTGCTTATTGTATTTGTCAGATGCTATCCATGTGATCAAAGGTATAAAAATGTATATATGATATGAAGCACATTTTATAGTTATGTAGCATTGTGTTATAAAACCCAAACCAGTCATTTTTGTATTTTTCATTAAATTCTGGATATATATATGGTGAAATGAACTGTATATATATATATTTAAAAATCTGATTCTAAAGATCTAATTTTGTTCTCATCCTTAACTAAAAGCTATTAGTCTTACAACAGTAATGTCAAATAAAAAATATAAATATAATCTGATTATAATCCCAGCCTTCCCAGAAGTCTTGCCCCTCGCATTTTCCGTACTGTCTGCGTCTCGGTCTGACACCTCTGGGTCCACTACTGACATCTCTCTGAAGTACTCTTCAATTATGCTGGCCAGCAATCATTCCTCCATTCCATAGATGGCAGCTGCACTTGAAAGCATTCAGCCTGATAATTAAGACGCACTCAACTATTCACATGGAAACTTTAGGAGAGGCAACTGGGAAGGTTTATTTTCCTATAAATGAGACAAAATGACGTGCAATTTGATTCACGGAGCAACAATGGAGTGATATTGTACACCACTGCCACTCTCTGCTCGATGAAGAGGGTTGAAAAAGAGGGTTTCGTTCAGTAAGATATTCTTTCTTTATTCATGCATGCATGCCTTTTACACTCAAAAATGATTCACTTGAGTGCTACAGCTTTATTCTTGTAATGTTGATTATGTATTATTTTTTAGAATTTAATCATTTTTCCATCCATTTCAATTAAAAGCCACCGATTCCCACTAAAGCCATGTTGGTTAATGATTATAGGCTGAAGGTGGATTGATTAATGGATAAATAGATAGTTCATCTTCCATGATGCTAAAATTGTGCTTTTCACTGGGTGAAACAACGCTTGGCTGGATCCCCTGCAACGATCCAGAGGAGCAACGACTGGAACTCGACTATCCTGATGCATGCAAAGTCAGCTGACTGATTCTTTTCAGCTAAAGCATCTCAAGTGTTGCCCGTGGAATGTGGCACATTGGAGCCCAAGAAAAAACGTCAGGCACCCCACCGAGGGCAGGAGTCACCATAACAATGACGGGGGATTTTGGCCATTCCTTCGTGGCCAGAGAGCAGACAATTGCATTCCTCAGGTTTCCGGGACAGAAAAGAAGGCCGGCTCGGGATTTGAACCTGTGATTAAAGCTGTGTAATGCATCACATTTCCACTCCACCGTCACCAAGAATTAACGCGGCATGAAGGAAGGGCAGTCCGGATTAGGATGACTCAGCCGTCGCTCCCAGTGCCACACACGGCGCACTTGCCGGGGGATTCCAGGCCAATTCGGTAGGAAAAGCCGCACCACAAAAACACGCTGGTAATTTATGACCCAGAGACTAACTAACCACTGTGCCTAATTACTCCTGAAAGGGTCACGGCCAAACAATCTTGTCAGGCTGCCTTGCCAAAGAACGGCCGCCATTATAAGGTGCAGACTGATGAATGACTTCGGTTCATTCATTTTATTAAGCGAGATTAGTGGTCCTGAGCTTTTAATGGTCCTGAGCTGCACTTGTCAGTAGAGGCAGGTGCAAGGTGGCAAACTCTAAGAATAAATTATGTCTGCGCGTCCTCAATAGCTCTCGCTCGCCGTTTGTCATGGAGATCTACTGTATTTGTAATGGAAATGCATTCTCGCGCTGCACCTCTCCTGACGGGCCCGCGGTCGGCCCACTCCCGGCTCTGCCTTCACCCATGGCTTGGCCTTTTCCACAAGGTGCAGCACAAAGAATGTAAAAAAGAAAAAACGACCATCCTTTTACATGTCTCTGCAGGTTTTTTTTTTTTTTTTTAAAGGAAAGCGAGGCACCAGTTGCATTGTTAGTGGAAGAGAAAGCCCCGCATCCCCCTTTTTGTTATCTGTCTATTTGGGGTTCATCGCACTGTATTCTTGAGACTATAGAGCTGTCCATGAGCTTTGATGTATTCCACAAAACCTGCCTAAACGTAACCAGTGCCATTCTTCTCCTGTAGGAAATGTATCATTTTGAAAGTCGGGTTAAAAGCGACACAAATTGCATTAATGCATTGCGGTTTTTAATGGGACATAAAGAGGCGAAAAAGGTAATGCATTCTACATGCTTCGTGGGGTCTTTGATTTAAAAACGCCTGTAATTGCTGTCATTGCATTATTAACAGGGGGGGGTTTCACAGAAAATGTTATGCAGTAAACAAGCTCCAGACCCGGAGCGGAGCAAACGAGGCCCGACAGCTCAAAATCTGGAAAATACGGATGCAAATAAACCTCGGGGCTGTCAGCATCGGACAACTTAAAAGGTACGCGCCATTTAATCATGAAACGCCGACGTAAACCCTGGGCCTGCGGAGACAGTTTCGTCTCTAAACAAACGTGCGCTATGTCCTGTATGCAGCGGGACGCTGTGTCAAGGGTTTCTGGACGCCTTAGACATTTGTTTATCTACAACAAATTCAATGTTTAAAATTTCTATTAATCTCTTTTGACATCTTTGGACCCTCTCTTA
Organism: Denticeps clupeoides; assembly: GCF_900700375.1. NCBI lineage: Eukaryota > Metazoa > Chordata > Actinopteri > Clupeiformes > Denticipitidae > Denticeps > Denticeps clupeoides. The sequence continues at coordinate 4,240,354 of NC_041723.1, read as the reverse complement.
TAATATACAGTAAAAGCAATCCATTGCGAGACCAGGGGGGTGGGGTCTGTGTGAAACGGTATTTTAATACACAGTATACTATGTATGCTGTTGTGCTGACAATAAATCTCTCTTGGATCTTGAATCTTTAGTCTTATAGACATCAGTTCAATGCAACATGACCGCGTGGTTTGGTGAGGGAAAGCCACGCGTTGTAACCCACTGATGACTACGTTTGGGTGTTTTTCTAGGGTTTTTTCGCACAGCGGTGTGGAACCTCTGGAAACCTGGATTAATCTGGTGGATTGTAGGAACCCTACTCTGACATCAAAGGGCCACGCTGGCCCCTGGTTCACCTCCGAACCTGGTGGAGAGAGGCGTCACTCGCAGCTCTTGCAGACTACTGGCCTTTTGCTTAAGGAGATCAGGAGACCTTGATCGGGGTCACTGCTGACCCATGCCCCCCCAGATTCTTTTGGATTATGGCTGTCCTCGTATCCTGTCACGTCCACGCTGGGGACCTTTGTGAGGGCCCGGTCTGGTGAAAATGACCTCTTATTGTGCTCTTCCCACGATGCACTTGCTGAGAACGTTGCACAAGTGGCTCTTTAACCTGTACCGCACTGCTCAATTCTCAGCTGCAACTGGTGAAGTAATGAACGACGTTTGTGAAGCATAATCAAGATGCAGATTTATATGTTTATGCGTTATGAGAACACTCCTGTCACCCGAAAGACCTTCTCAAGCCAAAACAGGCAGTGAACAGCAGAGCCTGCTCCTCTCCGTGCAGGTCAGTGATCATCCAGCCCCCGATGAGCTCATTCTGTTTCGCCCTACACACAGACAAGGTGAACTGGGGGGTGCTGGAGAAGACCAACATCTGTTCCTCACGCCGAACAGTCTGGCCACACGTACGCTACGGCAGCCCAACAGCAGCGGCAGGTTCTGCATCTGGCGGATCCAGACATGAGGAAGAGCCAACTAGAACCACTGTGTGAGCTGCCTTCCGAGATGGGAGCCGTCACTGATCGCTGATGTGGAGAAAATGGGCTTTTAACGTGAAATGAAGTGCTTCTACACACGCTTTACTGCAGAGACCCTGAGGAAAACAAACGGAAACGAATGGAAGTGCTAGAACCGCAGCGCTCGTCTGATGGAGCGGCGTTACAGAACAGCAAGGAAACACAAACACATCTAATGAAGATTTACTACACATTCGTCTGAGCTTTGCTTGCATAATAGGATGAATTCAAATCTATATCAGTGGGGTTTAGTGATAAATCTTCTATTCTAATGGATGGTGAATGTTGTGCGTCAGGCCTGCCCTAATAGAGCACCAAGTAAAATGCTGAGATGTGGGCGACAATGGAGGTTCTGTCCTTCACATACAAAAAGACACTGCTGCCCTCTGTGTTTTGTCATGGAAACTGCCGGAACATGCAGAAAAAAAGGCTTGATTTTCTTTCCTTTCCTTTCCTTTTTTTTTTTTTTTGTTGCATGCAATACCTCATTAGAACAGCAAATGGCACATTATTTCTGCTGCTTTGGGGCCTTTGGAATCATCTTGTTTTGAGTGTTTTGAGTACTTTGTCATTCTGTATTCTGTTTGGTGTAAAATCGATATATATATATATATATTTCTTTATTTATTCCTAAAAACACTGCAGAGAATGGCCTTGGCGGAAGGAAAAACAGATGTTTAAGAAATCACGACACGTCGCACTCTTTAAATCACCGAGACGTTGCAGGAACATTGCCGCGCGAACCGCTGTGTAAACACATCTGAATCCCAAAGACAACGGCGCTGCAGAACACTGGTGACCCTTCTTCTCGAACCGGGTTATGTGCACATAGTACCGCATTCTGGCGCCGTGAAAGGCTTTCCTGCAGGGGTCCTCCTTGTCTGTTGAGTGCGGGGTGAAAGTGGCTGGCATGGGCCTTGTGTCGGCTCATAATAGGCTCTGGAGAGAAAACGGCGAACCAGGCCGGCCCTGATGGTTCCCACTGGGCTCCATTACTTCTGAGTCTCGCCCCCTTTCATGAGTGACTCCTATTCAGACAGCTCGTTTGAATTCAAACACTGACTCGAGCGAGCCAGTGGACCGTTCCCTCGACCGGAAGGGCCGCCGATGCCTAGCAACATGAGACGGCAGCCCAAATGCATAAAAACCCGCGTACACCTTTATGCTTGCACGCCGCACGTATGGAGAGAAAATAATCTACGTCATAAGGTCGGAGAATGGGACGAGAGAGTTTCTTAGCAACACCACCCCCCCCAGGGCTCTGACATCCTGCTTGCGTTCCCCATTGAGGTTCACCCATCACATGACTTGTTTTGACCATTTTCTGTGCAGACTGAATTTTTAAGGGGGGGGGGGGTTGTGATGATTTAACCTGTTCTGGCACCTTTCTCCTCGTCTCTTATTCCACAACAGCAGGGTGCTTCCTTCCGACTCTCTCTCTCTCTCTCTGTGTGTCTGTCAATGTTTCACTTTCCCACTTCTACATTTATATGTAGTTCTATCGCTGTTGTTGTGTGTGTGTGTGTGTGTGTGTGTGTGTGTGTGTGTGTTTGTGCATATGCATATAAAAGCTGCACTGCATTAGAGCACTGTTAGACAGGAAGTAAGGTGTACTCATCTCATCTGAAGTTCAAAGGGACCAATAAGCAGGTTTAAGGCAGCGTTAATCTAGGGACTGTATGTCAGCTGCACATGTTGCTTGAACATGGTGTGTCTTTGAAGATTTTCCCATCGCGATATAATTTCAGTTCTGCAAACATTACAGCAATACACTGCTGGTAAAAAAAAAACAATCACACTTTTTATTACAATAAACACACACACATACAGTACAGGCCAAAAGTTTGGACACATCTTCTCATTCAATGTGTTTTCTTTATTTTCATGACCATTTACATTGGTAGATTCTCACTGAAGGCATCAAAACTATGAATGAACACATGGTCATGAAAATAAAGAAAACACATTTAATGAGAAGCTGTGTCCAAACTTTTGGCCTGTACTGTATCTATAGTATGAAAAATAAAGTTGGTTGATTCCAGGCGTATCTGCAATGCATTAACATGAATTAATGAATGAAAAATGACTTCATATCAACGTTTATATTTATAATAATCAGAGGGATATATTAGCATTAGAGATTAGTATAATCTTAAACATTTGGTATTAGTTGATATTATTTTCACTGTGTGATTGGGAAAGGGATGAAAGTGTTAATCTTGGCAAGGTCACAAGGTCACAGGTTCAAGCAACGCACTTTAACCTGCAGGGGTAATGGGCCCTGTAATTAAAAAAAAAAAAAAGTGAAGTGATTGTCACTTGTGATACACAGCAGCACAACACACAGTGAAATATGTCCTCTGCATTTAACCCATCACCCTGAGTGAGCAGTGGGCAGCCATGACAGGCGCCTGGTGAGCAGTGTGTGGGGACGGTGCTTTGCTCAGTGGCACCTCAGTGGCACCTTGGCGGATCGGGATTCAAACCGGCCGCTTCCTTAACCGCTAGGCCACCACTGCCCCACTAGTGAGTAGAAACCGCTCTGGATAAGACTCTTGGCTAAATGCAGACACCTAAGTGTTCTCTGGGGAAATCCTGGGGCCAATACCCGGCACCAGGACACAGTGTGCCCCATTCATCCAATAAGTACCGATTCACACGCTGCGCTTTCTGTCCCATGCCCTGGCCACCCAAACTCTCCATGTGGAACCACTCAAGCCCCACCCACCCCCCAAAATCTTCCCTCTTACCCTGTCATAGACCCGTCACAAACAAAACGATCTGGCTCTAAACACGTCAGGTACACCCAATAAAACAAGAACTTGATTAATTAGCTTTGCTTGCTTCCAAGAAAGCAATTAGACCGAGGCAGCCAAGGAACATTCTGCATTTCTGCCTTGGTTATTATTTAAATAGTGCTGCTGAGCAAAGTTTCTGCAATGTTTCTGCTTCCTTTTGAATCAGACTTCGACTATAAATGCACTTTCTTGTCTTTGTGTGGCTATGAGGGCAAATTTTTATTTTTACTTTATATAAGGCTCTACAGATTTAAACCACAAGAGGACACTATTTCATGTGATGTGTTTGTGGCGACACCGTACTCATAAGCACACCTCATAACATGTTCCCTGAAAGCAAAATCATCCTTCTTAATTTAATCCATCATTTATAGTCTTATTATATCTTACAGTCTCAGATTAGCACGATAAAGAAAAGTAAATGTCCCAATGTAATTTAGCTGGATTTCATTTTGCACTCACCGGTGTAGGAAGCGAAATGTTGTTAAGATAAACAAAGTCGAATTAAGATAGAACGATTAGAATTTACCGTCCAGAAAATTAAAAAACTGGAGGAGTCTCCAGCTCAGTTGCAGGTTCCCGTGTTTGGACAGGCGGGCGCATTTACAGTCGTCGGGCGCCCCCTGCCGTCCACTAAACCCTAACACACCGCAAACCACCTACTTCCGGGTTGTAGTTCCTTAAGCGGCATTTAAAGGAAACATTGTAGTCCGTTTGTTTTATTTTATGCCGACGGGAAAATGAAATGGGAAGTTGCAAAATAGCGGAGAGTTCGCGGTACTGAACGTTTCAGTTCACGTGAGTTTTACACCATGTCTTCGCCTCTTGTCGCGCTGTAGTTTCGCACGGGTCCCGAGCAAAAAAAAAAATGAGCAGCAATGGGACAATAACCTCGGAAACGTTTGTCCGCCACCTGAGCCACGGCGTCCTGCGCACCCTGGCGGACTTCCTGGACCCGTATGACGCGTGGAAGAAAGTCCTGATGGACATACCCAACGGGGCCACCGGGCAGCCCAGGTTCTCCCAGCTGCACCTGAGGTACCGCTCGCCGACCGTGGTGACAGCGACAGGCCCCGAGGCGACGTCTGAACACGCCTTCGTCCCTTTCTGTCCACAGGAGGTTCGAGGGCCTGCTCTCCAGGGGGGGAAGTCCGACGGTGGAGCTGCTGCACGACTGGGGAACCACCAACTGCACCGTGGGCGAGCTGGTGGAGATCTTGCTGAGACACCGGCTGTACGCGCCGGCCGGCGTCCTCCTTCCAGGTGTGAGGCCAGCTCAGGTACAGCCGGCCCTGCGCAGTGTCCTGCCGCTTTCCCCTCAACCCGGTCATGTTGGGTTAGATGCTGTTCGAAGGCCAGCCCAGCAAGAAAGCCGACCACCGCCCGCATGCCAGGAGACGGCCGTCCTGGTGGGACCGACATCAGGAACCGATGACACAGGTGACACACGCCTGTCCCCACACGCCGTGGCATTCTGTCACACGCTTAAGGCATTGGCACCAGTACTTTCACACTAAGCAACAAAATAATCACAGACAACTATTACGGCATTAACTTGCAATTTGTAATGAAGCAGCAGAGATCTGGAGCAAGCTTTAAAAAAACCCACTTACTACCACTGTGTCCCCGAGCAAGACACTTAACCCGGGGGGACAGTCCCTGTAACTACTGATTGTAAGGCGCTCTGGATAAAGGCGTCCTAGACCTAGTGAAGGCACATATCTGCTTCCGGAGATAATAATGCGTTAATAACACTGTAATAACACAGAAAAATGTCACTGTTGTGTGCTTTGCAACGATTTGAAATTCTCAGGCTTCTGCAACTTTTCCTACCACGATCTGATGAGGATGACGGGGAACTGGGACGACCGCTCCGTGTCGGTGGGTGGGAACAGGCTAGGAGAGGGGGGCTTTGGCATCGTCTACAGAGGTCTCCTGAACAGCACGCACGTTGCAGTCAAGAAACTCAGCTCAGTGGGTACCGCTGCACCAGTTAACATGTGCATGCATAATCTCTATGTGCAATACGTGTATATGTCTCCACTCTGTACATACAGTAGCTACACTAACATAAATATACAGAGGTATTTTTAATATTATTCGTATAGTGAACATTTTATATTATATACAGTCTGCATGTTATATTATATACAGTTTGCAATGTAAGTTTCCCACTTGTGGGACTAATAAGGTCCATCTTATCTTATGTCCTCATCGCTTTATTTTGGTCCATGTCATCTTTAGGTGGATGACATCTGTGCAGAGGAGCTGAGGATCCAGTTTGACCAGGAGGTTCAGGCTCTGAAGACGTGAGATTCCTTCACAGGAGGCTTCCTTATGATAAGTGCATGGCTGGATAATTGGCTGTGGGGTTTGTGTTTCCTCCCTAGGCTGAAGCATGAGAACCTGGTTAACATGGTTGGTTTCTCGAGTGATGGAAATCATCCATGTCTGGTCTATGCTTATATGCCAAACGGCTCGTTGCTGGATCGACTGGCCTGCCTGGTGAGGAAGTGGCACAGGACTCTCTGAGCTGCTCTTTTTTCCATTTAATGCATCCGCTTGCTGTGTGCTAGAACAGTGGGAAGTGAATTTTTAAATGCAAACCTTCATGTACAATCAAAAATTAATCAAAAACCTATCGTAGGCCAATACATTTCCAAATTTTCAGACTTTGTTGTAATTCTTTTTATTATTGTGCTTGGTTCAAAGGACAATACGCCTCCTCTATCTTGGCATAGGAGGTGTCTGATTTCCACAGGAACAGCAAAAGGGCTGGAGTACTTGCACAGCAACCACCATGTGCACCGTGATGTAAAAAGGTTCCCGCTAAACATTTACAATAAATTTACTGTAACGCATGTTGTGCAGTTCATAAAAAGTTTTACGTGATCATGTTCTCACCACATCAACAAAACTGATCGATTGGCTCCTATATATTCATTGATTGATTGACCTGTGTATTTATTTGCTGGCAGTGCAAACATCCTGCTGGATGAGAAGTTCATCCCGAAGGTTTCAGACTTTGGGTTAACGCGGGCTTCAGCGAAGCGATCGTCCTCTACCGTGATGACTGAGAAGATAGTCGGCACCACGGCCTACATGGCCCCCGAGGCCCTGAGAGGGGAGATCACCCCCAAATCCGACGTCTTCAGTTTCGGAGTGGTACTTCTCGAGACGTTTCTGAGACATTTTAGACGATTGCTAACGCATTGTCAAGTAAGACCTGCTGGATTCTGACACTTGCAGGTGTTGCTGGAAATTTTGTCAGGTCTCCCGCCGGTTGATGAGAGCCGTGAGACAAAGTTTATTGTAAGTCGTGAAACAATGTGCAACTCTGACCAACCGCCGTGCCCATAATGGGAGTCAACGAAAGAGGCGATGTGTTAAGATCAGATTTGTGAAAATTGTGGTCTGCAGATGGATCTGAGGGACGAGGTGGAAGAGGAAGAGATGGACCTGGACGAGTTTGTGGATAAGAAAATGGAGGACCGGGACCTGACTGCAGCAGAGAAGGTCTTCTCTCTGGCCAGCCAGTGCCTGAGCGATCGGAAGAACAGGCGGCCGCCCATGAAGGGGGTAATCATGTGTTCTGCTCTGTGTGAGCTTCATGATGTAACAGATATTTGAAATGCATTATGTAAAAAATCTGAAATTTTCTTAAGTAATACTTAATAAAATGTTTGGAATTGCAAAAAAAATAAAAGAAAGTGAATTTCATGTGGTCAAAGAAGCATATTTAGCTAAACTGCAATGCAAACATTTGAAATACTGGGATGTCCGGACCAATGATTTTTCACTAGAGGCAAGAATATGTCTTAAAACATCTCTAAATGTGTTTTTATTGACATTGAATCTATTGACAAGTGAAATTAAAATGCTGTTAATTTATTGGTGTTTTTTTCTAGGTTCTTACAGATCTACAGGATGCTGTGAAGACTGACTGAAAAGACCTGAATAAAAAACAAAGTCTTGATATTATTCATTTTATGTTGTGTTTAGTATTTGCAGTAGAGCCAATCGTTTTATTGAATGGATTTCACTGCATATGTATTTTTAAGTATTTTAATTTTCCTTAAAAAAAAAGGTTACAAATAAAAGCACATTTAAGAGGGAATTTTTGATTTGATCCATACAGTTCCACCCCCCACATTATCTGACCTCTGACCTTTTGCTACAGTAGGCATGCTGTGCACCCTGGTTTTGTAAAAAGCTGACAGTAGCTGCTGCTGCGTGACTCAGTGGTGCTGAGTGGGATTTTCCATTTCTACGGTATGCAGTGAGCACCGACATCATGGTTCCAGAAAGACGGGACTTTTTACACACACACACACACACACACACACACAAACACTTTTATGTACAGCGCTTGCATAGAAAAATAAATTTCTTGGCAGATGGGTGCATGTGTAAACCAGTTATATCAAAAAACAGTGGAGAATCTGGCTAAATCGCAGCTTCCCAGACACATTTTCTATTTTGAACGCAGTGCTGGATGTGATTTGTTCATAACAGAGGGCTTGAATGTAATAAAAGAACAGATCAACAACATTAAGGTGAAATGGAATGGTAAAATGCAGGACAAATCATTGTAAGACTGGTCACGATGGCACACGCGTCACATTTGCCTTCTGAAATTACGGGATTTACGGCTTTTTTTTTGTTGTTGAAGCAGCAGAAGAGAAGTCCTTTCTTGGTTCGTAACATCTAAAACATCTTGCATTCTCAGCGTAATGTGGAGTTGCGTTTACAGACAGAAGTGTTGGTTTTTCCTTTTGTGTGCATAGTTCAGCAGAGAGAGTGTGTCGGTTGCAATTTATGGTGAACGGGCGATGGTCTCCATCGTATGGAATTCTCCATGGTGGAGTTCCGGGTATCAGCTTCTGCCTAGTCGTCAGCGTCCTCCTCCCCTGGCGGCCTGGTGATTCTGCGTCCGCCCCTCTTGCCAGCGGGGCCTTTGGGTTTGGCGAATGCCTGTTTGTGGGCATGCTGCTTGGGATGGACCTCGTTGTACAGGAAGTCGGTGGTCAGCTCATCTCCATTGTCGATCTCCAGCTACGAATAAAATTTAAAACAGACTGGTCAGTAGACATCAATCTATTGCCAGCAGCATCATGTCTTGTAATAATTTCACAAAAGACATTTTTATTTATTTCTAAAATTATTTTGACTGATAATTGATTACAAAAAGTAATTTCTATCTTTCTTTAAAATGAGTGTGGCATGTGTTCATAGTCGCTTGCTGCCGCTGAACTCACGTCACTTCCTTACCTTCTTCTCGATCTCCATCTTCAGGTTGTTTTCCACCATGTCCACCAGAGGGTTTTTGCAGCTGGAGTACAGCATTCTCTCTTTGATAGTGCAGTTGTAACCGGGCATGGAGTAGATGAACACTGCAGGAGGCAACATGGCAACGTGAGAATCGCCATGAGGGGTTCTCACATGCGATATTCTTTTGGGGAATTGTTTCATTAATATAATAAACCACAGTCGGTTGCGATTACGACTGGCTACGTGGACTGTTTCATCAGGTTAAATGGAAGGATTCTCCGTTGCGAAATAAATATGAGCGTGTAAACTGCGATATAACCTATTGCTAGAAGAGATTCCTGAGCAGCTACCTGTGGATTCGAGGTAGTCGCCCTCGTGCGAATGCTTGTACAGGAAGAAGTGGTACCGGGCAGCGTCTTTTGGGATCCTTTTCGGCAAATCTTTAACCTCTGTTGGGTCCGTGTTAGCGAGGATGATGAGCTCCTTTTCAAAATCTATCCTCTGTTCGAACACAAAGAGAGGATCAAGTCCTGAATCTCGTTTTTAATCTATTTTATATATTCTGTGTTTGTCCAACGGCACACTCACGAGCTGAACGTAGTTCAGCATCTTGTCCCTGAACTTCTCCAGGGCCTGCATCGCATCCCCGTGCATGGGGAAGGCCACGCCCTGTAGAGTCTGCTGCTTGGTGTCCACACTGATATCCGTCTTCACCTGCAGATACCAGGAAATTCAGAAAAATGACGCAACATCAACATTATAAAATACTTGAACTGAAATATTGATCATTTCCATCCTGACTCAGTCTCATTACATGACTAAGGCTGCGAACGTCTGAGCCGACCTCTTCTTCCCTTTCTGTATTAATAGTCAATGGCGTGCCCTCAGCGCTCAGTAATGTGGAAGTAGTCTGACCCTGACTTCTTGTTTGTAGTCTCCGAGCACTCTCATTGGCCGGGTCCTTGTCTTCAGGGCAATTCCTTCTATGGCGCGTAAAGCTAAAGCCGATCTTGATAATGGGGGCGGGGGGAAACCTAGACAGTGATGGGCCGGCGTCCAAAAAGCACCATCCGCTTCAAATCACAATACACCCAAAAAAAGATCATATTTACACCATAAAGGTCTCTGCATTTACCGCGTCAGCACCTGCGCGCTCTCCGCGGTCAGCATATCCGCAGTTTTGCCCTCGCGGATTTGCGCTCTCCGGTGTGCCGTATTGAATGATCATTCATCATCAGCTTTTCAAAGTGTCCCTGAGATATAAAAGCTGTTCAACATGCTCCTTTCGGGCCGTTTTTGTACATTTGCTGCCTCTACCCTTTTTTTTAATCTCGACGCAGCTTACTGACACTGAAACACCATGACATCACGTTGTTTTGACCTTTTTGTGCACCAGACACAAAATACAGTCAGAATGCGTTCTATAGTGCATTATATTAAACTGTATTTTATTGTGTGTTGTGTGATTGTGTGCTGTGCACTGCCCTGTGTGTGTAGGTGTGTGCCGCGCACCTCGCTGAGTTTGATTTGCCTCAGTTCCTCCTCGGCTGCAGTCAGGGGTAAGGGCGCGGCCTGGGACGTCAGGTACTTCCTGTATCCGCTCAGTGACACGTCCTCCTGCGGGGAGACATTTCACAGACGCCTAAACATTTTTTTTTCTGCTGAAAAAAAAAGAATACGAATTCGTCCTTATTAAACAACAACTGCTGCACGCAGGAGGAGTAGTATTTGTTTTATTAAAATGAAAATCAAAAGTTGGGTCAAAATATGTTCACTTTTTTTGATTTTGCTCTCCTGTTAAAGCTGCCAAAACGCATTACGAGATTAAATAGTCAAAAATGAAAATGAAGAATGAGAAAATTCATAGAATATGACATCAGTTTTATTGGCCATGCATGTGACAAACCTTGGTGGTCCCAAATATTTCGTCCTTTATGTGGCCGCCACCAAATTCCTTCTTCAGCGTGGCCCTGGTGGCCGCATACAGCATTTTATGCCGCACCTGTTCCATAAAGATAAAAAATGAAACGTGTTGAGCAAAAACAAACATTTACACGCACGTTGCACACAGGGAACTCCTTCATTAAGTTGAACGCTTCGGTCACATGGCCGAATCGGGGCTTATCGTTCACCTCGTAACCAGATCAGCGTGTCAGGGTTTTTACTCTTTAAACTACTTGGAACTTCCATCCCCTTAAATTGGCTCTGGTGACGGGCATCGCTGCCTTCACGCACGCCGACATTAACACGCAGCCGTGCCGAGATCCAACATGCCCTGACGTGTGCCTGAGAGCAGAGGAATTTTTAGTCTGTGCCACAATTTTCTTTTTTTTTTTTTTGGTGCCTGTATGAACAGCAGGTCAGGCAATAAGCGCTGGTTGACTCAGAAGATCACCCATAATCCAATTCAATTCTGCTCATTCCAAAACATGCAATCATTAACCACAGAATAGAAAAGGAACATTTTCATACAGGTGTGTGTGTGTGTGTATATATATAGATATAGATATATATATAGATATAGATATATAGATATAGTTGTACAGATATTCTCCCCTCCTAGTACCCTACTGTGACATGTCCCAAGTGTTGTGTTGTATGTTGCACCTTGCACCTTCTCACTATGTGCTGTCAAGCTCTACTCTCTCTATTATAGTAAAAAAGGAATAGTTTTTGTGATATAATCATTTTTCCCCCCTTTAAATTATGTATATGTTGCTTTCATCTTTACATGAATTCTCGAACATGAACCGACAATTCATTGTTTCCTTTAGAACCATGTGTAGGTTACTGTGGAGATCCACACAGGAAGTGACAATGTGCCGCACCGCGCCCCACACACACACACACAAAGAGAAAAAAAAAAGAACAGAATAAACCCCACAATGCACTGACGCATAAGAGACAGACAGCTAGCGAAAACGATGACCACGCACGGGCACTAAGGGAGGGTCAAAAGGTCAAACTAGGGCCACATTAAAACCTGCTGAACACACAGTGCCCGGTATATTATTAATGTGCATTTACACATTATTCATTACCTGAACAGACATTCAATAAACCAGTAACTCTCACCGGCGAGTGGTCAGGTGACCAGGCGATGAAGACCCACTCGTAGCCCTGGTTGTTGGAGGAGTCCAGTCTGTAGAGGATGTAGGAGGGCATGTCGTGGTCCAGCATGGGTAAGATGCAGGAGTCGTAGTCTTGCTCCCAGCCTCTGGCTGCTGGCTTGGTGCTGCCCAGCACTAACTGCTCTGCAAGACAGTCAGAAAAGGACGATTAACCCAAAACCGGGCTGGCGTGGACCAGAACCAATGAGGACAAGAGTGGCTCAACGTGGACCAGCGTGGCCTAACGTGGACCAGCGTGGACAGGTATACATGCACCCAGCGAGCCTCACCATTCTCGATCACGATCTTCAGCAGCCGGTAGTCTCCGTTCCTCGCATTGGCAAAGACGTCTTTCACTTCGTCAGCAGCTGCACAAACAAGACATGTTCAGTGTCACAAACACACAGGACACAAAACTAGATGTTCCACTCAAATGACCAAAGGAACGGGCGGTGACACTTTAACCCTGGCCAGATGTTAATGTTCAAGGTCGGCCAATTCCTGAAATGGAACGGCTCTGGTTCTAATTATCCCTCATACATGATGGTTCTGAAAAAAAACCCTCTGCACCCAACTGCTGATCTGAAGGCTTCCTGGATCTGTGAAGGAATCGCACTGATGATTATATTTGGCCTATGCACCAATCCGATTTTGCGCTGGTGGTTTTGATGATCCGTAATTTTGTACATGTGCTGATCCTTTTTTTTGTATTATTATTAAACCAGCTGTGCGCCGTGCAGGAAGGCGTCGCCCCGGCCAACATTGTTATTCTCCTGCCAGCACCGACTCACACACGATCCTTCGCAAAGATCCGCACGCCGATCGACCGTAAATATGTCTTATAACCGAGGGAAATTCAACAGCCCCCGGTTACAAAGTGTCCACGGGCGGAGTTTTAATGGATCGCCAGCCATCAATGAGAAGCGGTCAGGTTGGGCTGGAGCGCCGGCAGGTCTCTCCGCCCGCCAACACGCGTAAAAAGCACGGCGGCCCGCACGAAGCGCAACATCGCGTTTACCTTGAATGCCCGTTTGGTGAGACATTGTTTCCCTGTTGGTCGTCGGGCTGCAGCAGACGCGAGAGAGTCAGGAAGAAGGAAATGGGACTACAGTAACACGACCGGTCTCGTCTGACGTCATCATTCTGCAGCCCCTCGTCACGTCAGCGTTGAGAGCCACGTTGCCAGGCAGAAGCATTTTTACACCGACCCCCCCACGCTTTTAATCGCTTTTAAACATTTTGAGTGGGTTTTTTTTTTATATCTCTTTATACATGTATATCACTTTGATTGTCTCTTGTTAGCAATGTAATGTACGAACGACCGCCCCGCATCAATAAACTTTTTGCAGGATCTGGCAACGTGAGTGTTGAAACGGGGCGCGTTCAGCAACACCAGCAACCAAAAGGAAGACAGAACTATTTGTGTTTACTTTTGTGTGTTGCAACTCCTCTTTTTATTCTGCTGTGTTTCTCTTTGCGTCTGCGTGTACAGTTGACTGTATAGTAGAAAAGATGAATTTCGGAGTCCATTTACTAACATCAGAATGGTGTTTATGCTGAACATGCCCCGTACGGCCTAACACCCATTCCACATTTGTAAACCACAACATACTGAGCTTAAGTGTGTTTTGTTGTTTCACCATGAGTGGTAAGCAACCACTGTTGATTGTGCTGTTTTTCATTACAAAATCATTACTACTGTCTTACATTATTTGCTCAAGCTGACAACTTATTTGCTCAAGCTGACAACTCGCACACTTAAACTAATATTACTGCAATTTATATTTATAACCTTCCTCACATCTGTTTGCACAGTCCGGTTTTGTGTAGTTCTGTCCATCTACACACTGTTAATACTCGCACCTTACCACTGATGCCACCCTACCCCCACCAGCAACTGTAGCACAAGAATGCCACGATTAAAAAAATGTTCTGCCAAGATGGAGCACTCTATAGAGAGTAGAGAAGAATCTCAGCATAGAATCTTTATTCTCATTTAAACAGATAATAATGCATCTTTAACAATGCACATAAAGACCACTTAAGTACGATGAATACAAAAATCCGTAGTTTTATTTAAAATGTTGTATCTGTTTATTTATTATATGGGGTTGCAATGGAAGAAATTTAAATATGTTCTATATGCATTCCTCAGTAATGTACTGTAAACATTTGAAATTCCAGATGTCATCGATCTGCTCGTCTGATCAGCAGCTCATCCTCTCTCGGAACAGAAAAGGAAAGAGCCGTTCGCGATCCGGCTCTTCGGAGCGAAGTGAGCCGAGCGAACCGGACCAGCGAGCCGAGTCGCGGCTCTGCTGACGCGGCGGCGGCGTCGCGCTGCTGCCCGCCCGGCCCTGGCAGCACAATGGCAGGAGGATTTCGGGGGACGCCCCTGCCCCCGCGCCGACAGGAATAACAGGTTCCTCCCCTCCCCACCCCGGCGCTCCGCTCCGGCTCCGTGGGGCGGATGTAGCCGGAGAGAGGGGCTCCCGGTCCGGGCGCGGTGAGACGCGCGGCCGCGCAAGGAAAGGTGGGGACGTGTGTGCGTGATCGGGGCTTTTATCTTTATATGCGTGTATATATTTAATGCTCATATTGTAATGCGCAGCCGGGCCTGTTCGCTGCATCAGATACTGAAGTTCTGTTGCGCGTAACCGAATCGGAATAAATCGGCGATGAAATCTGAGACGGAATTCGGAAGCGCTATTTAAAGACCAACGCTGAATAACATTACGTCGCGCTCCGATTTTTTTTTATTAATCTCTCATTTATTTTATTTGATTTGATTTTTGTGCCTCTGGGAATGACTAGAAATAGAAGAGCGCGCTGGAATAACGGTCCTGCTCCGGCATGGTTCCCTCCTTGGACACTGTGGGGACAAGAGGAACTTTTAAGGCGGTCCAGAGGTAAACGGCCGTCCATGCGTCGATGCTTGTGAGGTCACCGCATGCCATAATGCATATTTATATCACGTCACCCAATTTCCCACGGGAGGTGTTCGGAGGAGGTGGTGGTGATGGGTGGGGGGACTCTGGAATAGCAGTGGTCAGAGGCTATAAACAGACACACACACACACACACACACACACACCAGTGGTTGGAAATGAACCGAGAGAAGCCATGCTGACGTCCTCAGTCTTGGGGATGACTTTTTTTCAATGAATTATTAATGAACATGAATATTGAAGGTTTTTTTAATCCCAGTCTGCAGGAGGGAATTGCACAGTCGCTGTGTTTATGTTACGTAATCCGCTGCCACCCTGCTCATGTCGTTGCTGATCTGCCTTTTCTCTCCCTCTTTTTACCCCGGTATTTGCTGCTGTGATCTGTGACCTGTAATCACCCCCCCCCCCCCCCCCCCCCCCCCCCGCCTCCCAGGTGAACTGTGGCCGGGGGGGCTGGTCAGCATGGAAATTGGTGCCCACTTCCGCTACTACTTCCAGCACCCGTGGTCCCGCCTGGTCGTGGCCTACCTCGTCACCTTCTTCAACTTCCTCATCTTCGCCGAGGACCCCGTGTCACACAGCCAGACGGAGGCGCACATGATCGTGGTGGGCAACTGCTTCTCCTTCGTAGTGAACAAGTACCCTGGTGGCGGGTGGAACGTCCTCAAGGTGCTGCTGTGGCTGCTGGCCATCGTCACCGGCCTGTTCGCCGGGAAGTTCGTCTTCCACAGACGCCTTTTCGGTACGTCACACGCGCCTGGGGAATGTCCATCTGAAACACACCACACCACACGCGCCCTTTTACTTGAATGAGGACTGTCAATCAGCGTGTTCTAGAAGAATCTGACAGAAGGAGGTCAGGGATGGTGAGGGAAGGAGGGGCCACAGCCACCCGGCGCTGCAGTAGCCCCACCCACACGCGAACCTCCGCTGCATATTCCTCGGAATCCATTTAGAATCCAATAGAATTTAGAATCGAGTTCCTGTTCCGCCATGAACCTTCGAAAATTTCTGTGTTTGCGAATCCGTTTTTGATTGATGATGGGTAATACTATAATAATGCAAGATATGGGAAATTAAAAACGAATATAGCATGCATGAAGGTTTACCTTTTTGAATTAAATTACGGGCTTTTTTTTCCCCAATATTCACATTTGCGAGGTGCAGAACTGATTGTAAATTGACAGTTTTATTTTCGTGAATTATGAACTCCCCAAAATGACTTTAGAGTGTGATTATTTTCCTCCAAAATGCTGCCCCGCCAATCGATTATGAACTGCTAATTCAACACTGTATTAAACAGTAATTATGCTAATTATGCTGACACTTTATTACTTGGGAGGAGTTCGTGTGTCCATTTTGGGGCGTCCTTGCTGTCACCGTGCACATTATTCATTATTCACCCTGCCAGACTGCAGCTGCAGTCTTCACACAGCGGGGTTAGGTTTGGTGCACACAAACAGATGGTGTGTGTGTGTGTGTGTGTTATATAACCCTAAAACGAAGTACGCAGGAGAGGGCCAGGCTTCGCCCGACAGGAGCCGGCACGTGGCGAGACGTCACCCATAATGCATCATGGCTTTCGGGGTGTCCATTAGTCAAGCCGAGTGCGGCCCGCACAGCTGCCCCATCCCATTCGCCTGGCCTACTTTACCAAGCTGCGATGGCGGGATAATTAGGAGGATCGGCAGCCCTACACTCACGCCCAACATTTCCTACGTTCTACCTTGTCCATCGTGTCGGTTTGGTAAAAATCTCTTCGCCTCGTGGCGATGTCGTTGTTTTTTTTTATTTAGACTTTTTTTAAAAGATTTTGTTTCGCGCTCGGCTACGCGGCAAATCGTAAATAAATTAGCCAATTTAGGGTGCGTCTGCCTGACACGACGCCTGCGTGGCTCGAGATGACCCAGAAGAGCACGATGCTGGCGAGCGTGGGGTTTTTCACGGTGAATTACGCCATCCCGCCCACCTCTGAATCGTCCTCTCGGCGTTGCCTCCGCCTGCAGGCTTTTAGCAGGTGGGAGGCGCGGAATTGGGGAGACATTTGAGGCCGAGCGCGGAGATCGGAGGTCACGGTGCCGCGCGCCACTCCGAGACCACGGCGTGACTGACAGGTGATGTGGGGTAAGAAGCCCCTTCCTGGAAGGGTGGGGGGGGTGTAACTTCGCCCACCTGTCACTCACGGCTGAAAACGACTCGCGGTCGAATGTCGGCATCTTTTCTTGAAGGACGGTGGTGTTGAAGAGCAGTGGTGCGGACTTGTGTGCCAGTTGTCGTCATTGTCGTTCTTCTTGTTGGGTGACCAGTGAGTCTGGGCTCTACAGGTTTTTTGTTTTTTTTGTAATGCTTATTGTCGTGGCCTTCCATGTTCATTTACGGCATTTATCAGACGGCCTAATTCAGAGCGACTTACAGTCAGTAGTGACAGGGACAGTCCCCTTGGGTTAAGTGCTAAGATAGAATATGGGGTTTGAACCTGGGTCTTCTGGCTCATGGGTGAGGCCAAGAGCCCAACCATGCAAAACCATGCAATTTAACGAAAGACCCCCTTAACCGGACCGACCTACAGTCAGTAGTGACAGGGACAGTCCCCCTGGAGACACTTAGGGTTAAGTGCTGAGACACGATGGTAGAATGTGGGGTTTGAACCTGGGTCTTCTGGCTCATGGGTGAGGCCAAGAGCCCAACCATGCAAAACCATGCAATTTAACCAAAGACCCCCTTAACCAGAGCAATCTACAGTCAGTAGTGACAGGGACAGTCCCCCTGGAGACACACAGGGTTAAGTGCTCAGAGACACGATGGTAGAATGTGGGGTTTGAACCTGGGTCTTCTGGCTCATGGGTGAGGCCAATAGGTTCCTACCAACCACTAGCAACCATGCAGCTCAACCCCCTTAACCAGAGCGATTTACAATCAGTAGTTACAGGGACAGTCTGGAACAACTCTCACTCAGTGGTAGTAATTTGAACCTGTGACCTGTGATGTTGGGGATGCCGCATGGTGGCCTGGCAGTTAGGAGTTTGGGAGATGGGAGTTTGAATCCGGCCTCGGACCTGGTGTGTGCTGAGTTTACGTGCTCTGGGCTTTTCCGGTTTCTTCAGGCTGTCCAGTAGCATGCACAGTAAGTGGTGACTCTGAATCGTATCCGAGTCCCCAGTGTTCCTTTCAGCCATTGTTAAATACGATCCCCGTATTTAAGACAGGCAGAATGAAGGGCAGTGACACGATGCATCCGGCGTCTGTCGGGTCCCCTCTGTCCTCTTCTGTTCTGATCTTCAAGTACGCTCCTGTTCCTTCCTGCTTGTCTTGGTACCGGCCTCAGGCGTCCGCCATCTGGGTTCTCTCACATGGGCTTCAGCGGGGTGGACCCTGTCTGTTGGGCTCTTGTGGACTTCTTGCTTACTGGTCTGGTAAAATTAAAAGAAAAAAAAAGTGAAGTGATTGTCACAAGTGACACAACAGCACACAGTGCACACAGTGAAATTTGTCCTCTGCATTTAACCCATCACCCTGAGTGAACAGTGGGCAGCCATGACAGGCGCCCTGTGTCGCCCAGGCGACAGTGTGTGGGGACGGTGCTTTGCTCAGTGGCACCTTGGCGGATCGGGATTTGAACCGGCAACCTACTGATTACAGGGCCACTTCATAGGCCACCACTGCCCCATAAAACAGGATTTTCTGTCAGAAGTGGGATTAAATTAATTAAATTAAATTAATAAAGGAATAATAATAAAATAATTAAGGCATAATAGATGTAATAAGTCAGTTTAGGAGGACAGAAACACCAGTGTCCCGACCTCTGAGTGGGACTAAGCGGTTAAGGACAGTGAGACTGACTGACTAAGTGACTGTAGCCTAGGGTGGTAGTAGCCTAGTGGGTAAAACACTCGCCTATGAACCAGAAGACCCGGGTTCGAATCCCACTTACTACCACTGTGTCCCTGAGCAAGACACTTAACCCTGAGTTGCTCCAGGGGGACTGTCTCTGTAAATACTGATTGCAAGTCGCTCTGGATAAGGGCGTCTGATAAATGCTGTAAATGTAAATGTAAATGTAAATGACTGACCCTGACCAGATTTTTGAGAAAGTGCACGTTACATGTACAGTCAGTAGGTGGCAGCACTTCTGCATGTTCTCAACATCTCAAGGTGGCCCACGAAACATTTTTAGTTTGCATGAATTCCTGTTTCTTTTGCTCAAATTGTTTAAATTGTGCAGTTGTAGCGCCCTGTATACTACTCTCTCTAAGGCACAACACAATGTCACTCTTTCACATCACTTATCTAATTAATGTCACAGTTTTTTCTATTTACTACTGTTCTGTTCTTGTTTTCTCTTGATGCTTTGAATTTCCCTCGGGATTAAAAAATATCAAGTACAGACAGAATACTTAATTCTACTTAGTTGGTAGTAGTCGGCATTTGACACAGGGAAAAATGTGCATGGCCCGGCTTTACTTTGCTGCCTGCTTTGAGATTCTGCTCTGTTATCCATCAGTGACAGAGCCGGAAGGGAATCCGGTATTCATCCGTAAAGCGGATGGATGGAAATGTCACTTGCTTGTGAGCGAAGACAAAGCCTCGCACGCATTTGCGTGGGACGGGGAGGAAGGCAAACAGATTGTCCGTGGAATCTGGCCCTCGGTTGATGAATACGGCACCGGCGCGGTGACTCGCCTCATTTGTGTCATAAGCAGCCACGTGACCGTGATCTCATGCGGGGCTCCCTCATGTCACACCCGCCTCCGATTTATCTCCGCGGCGGCCACCCTCTCTGGAGGGCCGACCCCGCCGCTCCGGCTGCTGTCTGGTGACGGCAGATGACTGATGGGAGACCAAGGGGGCCGGATCCGACTCGGCCCACGGCACTCGTGGGAGCATGGCGTGCATTCGATGTTGCACTTTTCAATGAGCCACATGTTTATGCACCAGCGTAGATGCCGCTTATGAATGTAGGACAAGATCTAGTACTGATCCCATGTGACTTAAGAAAAGGGCACTGTACAGGTTTAAAAAAAAAAAAAAAAAAACACGCTTCCTTAACATCTTTCTCGCTCTGTCACGAATTTAATTAGGCTGCACTGCAAACATTTCATGCAAGTTTGGAAAGTTTTGGATGGTTTGGGACTAATTAGAACATGCAAGTAGGATACGGTGGAAAAGGTCATTGGAATTTAACTCAAAAAGTATAGTATACAGTACAATATAAATAAGACACGTTTCAGATGTTAATTTTTGATTGACGGTAGGTAACATTGCCATAAGTAATTTATTGTTTTAACAGATATGGTGAAAATGGAGGTTTTGCTTTTTGAATTAAATGATGTAATCACATTACTAGAATGTCCATAAGTGTTGCCATAGTAACAGGTTTTTATTTGTAACGTTTTTCTTGCTGATCCTCCACAGCAGAATATTTAGACACGTTTAGTGGCTCTACCGTCCGCATGTCATTTTATTCAACCTCATTACCGGGCTGGATGTGCTTCTATGGCAACCAGAGTTGAGACCAGTGATTCATCCTGTTCTGTCCATAAAATCATTTATCTCTGGACCCCGATGACCACCACATTTCCGGCTTTAATCCCTCTTGGATCAGTTGTGTTTTTAGCGAATGTGACGTTAGAAAAACTGTGAGTCACATCAGAGTCATGAGTCTCTCTCTCCACCCAACGGTGGACGGTGGTCCCTCTGTCCCCCTGTTTGCGTCCCCTCAGGCTCTGCAGCCTCTTGTAGAAGTGCTCAGTGGCCAGGTTGTAGAAGAGCGGGTGCAGGGAACCCGTAGGTGGCATATAGGCTGGCAAAGTTGCTGCGGGTCACCCAGGTCACCCGGCTCAGGAAGGCGAGTGCGATGATCATGGCGTGGCACGGCGCAAAAGGACGCCACGAACACAATAGAAGTGTGGCTGGGATCTGCCAGCTGTCAGCATGTACACAAACGGTCCATGCAGACTGTGGCGTTTTGGGGTGATGCAAGCCAATCGTGACAAACGTGTCGTTTGTCATCACAGCCCAGATGTCCTCCATTCCAGCCTCGTCCCACCAGCAAGCCAATTGGAAGCACCACGCCGGCATAGCGGTCAATGCGTGTGGGAGAAGGTGATGCCGTAGACATTGACTGTGAAGCAGACCTTTACAGCTTGCGGGTACCAGGTACTGCCGTGCTGGTGCCACGTCACTTTGTCTCACAGGGCCAAGTAGGTTTGCCTTTATAATAAAATCCTTCACTTAAAAACTCATTAGGTGTTTACATGTGTTGTGTTCGACTAATATTTTTCATGATCTGCAAGTAATTCCTTATTGGCTGCTTTCTGTCCCGACTTTTAAGGACCTTTTACCAAAAATACACTGAAATACTGTAAAAGGATTAAGTATAGAAACCCCCGTTAAATGAATTGCTAACATGAAATAGAAATGGAATCGGATGCGTTTGTGTTGATGAGGTTTCTTTTCTCCGGTCTGGGTGTGAATGCATGAGTGTGAGTTTGTATATAAGGGACGTTATTCTGCTGGTAAAACCTTTTACTTCTGCTTTTGGCTTTAATTGCCTAAAAAAGGAAATAGTTTAAAAAACGGTGAATATAGAGCGAGCAATAAAAGTGTGAGTTTGTGTGTGCGTGCTTGAAGGATCTTACCTGAATTATAGGCCGTGTTATTGATAAACGGTTGGACAGTGATGACAGTCTCCTGCTCCCCTATTTCTCCCTGTATGCCAGCCACGGCAGGGTTTCACCACGCTGTCCACGACTCCGTGTGTGTGTGTGTGTGTGTGTGTGTGTGCCCTGTTTGGCAGGCACTGTCTGTGCCATCTGCAGAAAATGACCTGATTGAGATTTTAAACAGGATAAATGATTACCGCAGAGTGCGACTTGCTCCTTATGTTCTGTGGCCAGCAGCACATTCACATTCCAGAAACTCGAGCCAGTGAGAAACAAAATGCTGGATTCTAAACAAAATCATACTCATCATATATATATATATGCAGTTATTAATCTCTTCCTTATCACAGCCTGGTGTGGCTCATTTTACAGACATTTATACATTGGAACTATTTTTCCTGTAACCTCCACCTTAAATTGAAAAATACAATGTTGTCATTTTAAAACTGTTTCCTTCTTCTGACATTAGTCCATAAAATGTTATTATGTCCACCAGGGTGGAAATGGATCTTGGTCCTTCAGCAATCAGCAAAAGCACTAAACCCTTCACTGCTCCGTCGCTTGGACTGCAGTGGCTAGGTGTCACTTTGCACCACCAGGGGGCGACGTTTCCTCACCTTTTAAAAGTGTCCTAAATGGAGGCGTAAAAAACACTTTCATACTCTTTATTTATAAAAAAATACCGCTTAAAAATAAAACTATTCACAGAACAGGTTTACCATATGCAGAGATAGTTGGAATCAATGTTTTTTTTTATGTTATTTCCCCCTGATGTAATTGAAAAGGCACAAAGGCCTTTACATGGATTCATCCTTTTAAATATTGTCAAGAACGTCCTTGTCTCATAAGTGTTGACACTGACACAGTGTCAGATCTCTGCAAACACATGAAAGAGAACAACTTAAAAAGATTTATTTAATACAGCCGAGTTGTTTGTGTGCATTATTTTTCATTCTGCAAGCTGCAGTCCTGTCTGCCGCCACCATTTATCACACATGAGTAGATGAAATTTGACAACCCGACCTCACCCGCTTAATAATGCATGCATTTTTCCTTTTGTTGCGTTTCTCCCCCCCTAAACGCTTTACTGAAATGTTTCGTTGTGGCTCCTTTTTTTTCTTGTCTTTCATCTTGACTTGAGATGTGTTGTACAAAAGCTGATAACAGCATGAATTTATGTTTCTGCTCCTTCTGAACGTGTGACCCGGCAGGGGAGGTGAGGTGAACCTGACAGGTTTCTGAATCATTTTTCACGTCCGAGGTGTGCCACGGATGCCACCCCGACTGCGTCCCAGCTCAGTTTCTGGCAGCTCCGGCCTGCCGGCAGACGCCACGGACTCGTATCTGATGATCGGCCGCCCCCCCTCCAGCCAATTACGTCCAGCCATGCAAATAAGTCCAATTATGCAACTGAGTTGGACCACGAAATTACACAGGGCCACCGGGTTTACAGGGCGCAGACGATAAATACACGTGGCGACCCGTAATCACAGACCTGATCACCGCGCATGCATCAAAAAGCACACCTGTACCGACAGCCAGTAGCAAGAGCCTCCTCTCCCCTCCCCGGCCTGCAGAGGTTTGAGCGTTTGTGCCGGCGTGACGTTAATTGGGAGCTGCAGCCAGCCCGGCGGTGCAGGTGCAGATGCTCCGCTGCGGCGGAATGCCAATGAGGGGACGCTGGGGAGGGGCGGGGCGCTGGGGTGTGACGGAGTAATCCTTCACTCATCGCCCCGGATCCACCTGTCCTCCTGCACCGGCTCCGGTGTACGGGAGTTTCGGCCGTTCCGAGGAGATCTTGCTGGTTTATTGTGTGGTCCTCCATGGTGCTTTTAGTGCGTTGTTATACTTCAAAACCTTGTAATACAAATAAATACATGCAATAAATGATATATAATGGTCAGTTTTTAGAGTGGGTCGGTAGTGGTGTCACACCTCCAGGGTCAGGGGTTTGAATCCGGTCTCCGGATTTATACTGTCCCCATGCAGGGTCTCTGGATTCCTCTGATAATCTATCTCCATGTGTATCTTGGTGGTGGGTGTGGTCCAGAATGGTCTGGAGCAGAGGCGTCACCTGACGTGCCCTGTGTAGAAGTGCGGAGAACAGAGGGAAACGGAGGAGGTAGAGGCGGAGGCTGCGCTGTGTGGCGTGTTGACAGGAGGGTGTTCAAATCGTCCAGGAAGCAGGGTTTCTGAGAGCTGTCAGTCATGCCCACAGGCTCCACCTTTCTTCAGAACATCATCAAAAGTCCTCTTCTGGGCATCATAAGTAAAAATGGATTTGTGGATAGTTAGCTCCTCCTCGCCAGTGTACAGATAAGCGTTTCTGTAAATCCTGGAGACATAAGATATAACACTCCCCATGCCACGTCTCAAAATGTGCTGGCAAAATGCGGCCCTAAAAGACTTTATTTCCTGGAAATTGAAGCGAGCCTCCATCATCCTCCCCGTAATGCAGAAATAAATTGGACCGTCGCACGTTATCAGCAGGCATGTTGTCTGCGGTGAGGTAGCCGAGGCGCAGAAAACGGCACTCCATCACTTCCCTGTAGGTAGCGGCCGCTTGTTCTCCATCTTCTGAACCTGTGATGCGCCACGCTGGCCTGAATACATATTTTGTATAATGTATTCGGCCCCAAAAATACAGTACGTTGCGTTGAATTGTGGCCAATATGGTAATCTTGGGATACGGGATGTGAACAATGGACTGGAGAGGTGGAGATGGGGTATAAAAAAAGGACGATTGGGATCTATTTTTGTTGTTCGTCAGTGTAGCTCCTCCTCTTCGTCTCCACCCACTCGTGCGTTTAGGCGAAACGAGTGCATGTTCCAATGAAACGTTCTGCAGCCGCTGAATTAATGAGCACTTCGTGCATGCAGCATGGACCCAGTCCTTGCCAAGCGGTCTTCACAACGCCTTGTCTTGTGGGGAGCGGGTAATTGTCCCGATTACACCAACACTGAACCCAAGCATGAAATGAACCTCCGTGCCTGTGTCCTGCACTGCACAAGGCCGTAGAACTTTGCATGTCCACCGTAGACACGCCGCTGCTCGCGGACAGACGTCAGTGAGGCCTCCTGGAGGCGAACGTCTCTCTCTCTGTATTCAGCGCTCGCAGCCTCGTAGCGTCGGGGGGACGGAGAATTATACATTCAGGGCAGGCCACCCCGAATATCTGAATCAATCTCATGCTCGGTTACGGTGATATTTCCCCCTAATTTGATTGCAAAGCAGTGACACAAAGACAAGCACCACGGGTCGTGAATGTCAAAGCAATTTCTAATAACGTTCCACCGTTTTTGGTGAGACAGAAGCGCATGATGGACTTGCCCGCTGCGCGTGATGCCGTCAGACAGGAGGCAATAAGCTGAATATTAGCTGGTCTTCACGGGAGCTTGATCTCCTTCTGCCACTCGCAGATGAACGTGGAGTGAGTTATGCACAAATCGGGGTGCTGAGCAGCCTAAAAGCTCCCGGACGGGACATGTCTGATGCAGCCACGAAGTTGAAAGGCTTATATTAAAAAAAAAAAAAAAAATCCTTTTCTGTTTACTGCATGCTTTAACCAGAGGCTTTATTAATGATGCCACCGCGTTGTGCCTTTTATCCTCTGGAGCAGTATCGACTTGCCTAATGGCTCTCTCCTTCACGGCCCAGGTCGATTCCTGCGTCTGAAAATGTTCCGCGAGGACCACGGCTCCTGGATGACCATGTTCTTCAGCACCATACTCTTCCTCTTCATCTTCTCGCACATCTACAACCTCTTCCTGCTGATGACGGGGGGCATGGGGTAAGGCCTGCCTTTCATTGGCCAACGAAGTGGAGGAGATATTAAAGCACTACGACATCGATCACGCTGCTAGTGCTGTTAATGAACGTTGGAGTACTATCGTTTGTCCAGTTGCTTCTGACGGCCGCTTTGCTCTATTTACTGTTTTTATGACAAAAGTTTTGAGGAAGTGCAGTATTGTACAGGCAAGCATAAAATGCAGCCTGGTAGTCTGAACTTCCAGCTGACCTATAATCCATAATTCACAACCCCGCAATATATATTGGCTCTTGTGGAATCCCAGTTCCCCTTTTTTCATCGCCCTGATGGCAATCGATCTGTTTTTTTTTTTCCTATCTTTTGCCTCTGAGCTTGTGATGTGTAATGCAATACGCGTAACCAATGTTGTGCTGCTACGCTGCAAAAAATATGGAAATGACTAGTATTTATCCAAAATGAATATAGCAGGCTTTCAAGGACTTGTGCCAAGTGCCAAGCAATGAACGGCCAAGTGGACTCATTTTGAGTCTGATTCATTCCGAACATGGAACTCTGACTCGATCCTTTGGTACTAGATTAGAAAACAAATGGCTGCCTCTGTATTTTATGTGTAAGCCATAGTTCCCTGGGAAGGCCGCTTGGACGAAGACTATGAGGCGATGTTCTCAAAGTACGCGGAACTGGTCAGCAAATGTCAGCGGGCATGATGGAGAACCATATGTCGGGTGCAAGGGAATTGGGGCTCGTTCTGTGGCCCGAGCCTTCAACAGTTCAACATGGCTGTGGTTTTAAAGGAAGGGACACATGGGTTTTGACGTGTCCAGACAAGCATCTGCAGATGTGTATATTTAAACTCAGTTAAATGAATCCATAAATCAATTTTCTTATATATGTAAAATAAACACAAGAGTTTATTACTTGCACCATATCTTACATTTGCATCATGGCAAAAACAAAAAACGGTTCTTGTCCTTTCGACAAGAACCGCTTCTCCAGGCATCTATCTGGCTGATATACGCATTAGTCTAGGTAACCATTATCACAAAGGTGGGAGGGTCATTTTTACAGGGACGGCAGGGACATGCTTGTACGACCAGACTATTCCTCATGCTGGTCCGAACGCAGGCAGCAGCATCCATCATGTCCCCCGCCGCCTGGCTGGTTAAGGTGTAGGAAATGGATGACTGGGTGACATAGATTAGATTGCCTGGGACTTCTGCTAAGGAATGGTGTGGCTGGATAATGTTAATTCCCACCCAAGCTACACGAGGCCGGCACGTAACGGTGAAATGGCGGTAAAGACACTTGGTGTTTGGCAACCATTTTAATGGAACCTGGTGGGACATAATGAGAATTTAACCTGGAAATCAAGATAAGCAGCATGTTTTATTCCTGTTATTATTACTATTTGTTTTTAATCCGAGCCAGGAGAGCCCTATAGGTGGCGCTGTGGTACAGCAGGTGATGGCGGCACAGCATCCTCCACTCCAACTGGGCTTTATTCATTAGGTTCTTTTTCCGGGCCGCTTCTCTCAGTCTCTCCCCCCCCCCCCGAAGACTCCGGCTCCGCCACCGACGATTAGTGTTTACATCTGTGTTGACAGCGGACGTGCGAGGCCTCCTCGCGCCCGTCTGCGATGCGCGGGGCCCCTCACCCGCCAGCCAGGGAGGGACCGGGAGAGCGGAGGACAGTGGACGACGGAGGGCGGTTCTCGGTGGGTGGAGAGAAGGAGAGGATTCTGGCTGGGAGCTTTCAGGAAGGAGAAAGGGAGAGAGAGAGAGGGGGGGGCAATGGCTCCAGCTCTAATAATGCAGGAAGAAGCTTTTGATCCCCCTCCAAGTTCTGCATTTCTCCATTTCCTAGCGTCTGAGATCACTCTCGTCCCTGCCAAGGCTCTGCAACAAAGAGAGCCTTATTAAAAAGCGAGCTTTATTGGTTTGTTTAATCAACCCCCCCCCCTTCCTCTCTCTGTACGGGGGGGCGTCTCTCACCTGCTGTCTCCCTCCTCAGACTCCATCTGTTGCCTCTGCGTCTCATTGATATTCTTTTATTTCCTGTGACCTTTCGGTCCGCGGGGGGCTGTATTCACCACACATGGGCTCGTCCTGCCGAGGACCCTCAAAATGAGGCAAGTAGCGGGAATAATCGGTAATCCACGATCAGGCCTTACATTTCATCAGGGGATTCCGTGCGCAATTCTGCACATGATTTAGCAATTACGTGAGAAATTCCCTCGCACGTTTAAAACAGATCCTGATAACGTTCCATCTGTTAACGAACAGAGCGATGGCAACCAGGGCGAATTGGAACTATGCAATTTGCAAAATTGCAAAAGCGATTCTTGCACAGAAAATAGCTTTTCGTTAATGCTGCGAGCTAATTAAAGTCTGAGGGGAAATCATGGACAATATACTACACCAGTGGTCCTCGTACTAAACCTCAAAATACTTGTTTGCGTGGATTTTATTCCAAACGTCACGAGTAATTATTCTAAAAAAAAAATGTTTTTGCTCTTTACCGTACCTCGTCTCTGGCATCTACTGGGCCGACTATGTGGCATTAAAGGCCTTAGCCGGCCGACAGTTGCCTAGCGATCCAGGTACACTTGCTGATGCTAATCACAAACACGCTGGCGCGCGCACTTGTTAGTGGGTCGCATATCGGCAACATTTGCATTTCAATGCAGCTGTCAGATTAGGGCTCCGTTGCCGTGGAGGCCGACGCCACTCACCGGCGTCTCGCCGACCTCCGAGCCGCCATCTTCCAATGGCATTATGAGCATAAATCAGCCTGTAATTAAGCAGTGTTATTTAATTACGGCTGCCCCCCCCCTCCCCTCGCGCAGGCTCATTAATCACGCCCAATTTACAAGGCAGTGCTTGGACGGGTAGGGTTGTGTGTGTGTGTGTGTGTGTGTGTGTGTGTGTGTGTGTGAAAGTAGGGGTCTTCTGGGACGCTCTGTCACAGCTGCAGAGAGATGGAGGGGGGGATGGTGCTCTGGGCTGGGCTGCTTTTGTCTCTGTGCTAAAGTGGGGGAGAAGCCCCCCGCCCCCCCCATCAGCCACGCCTTCAACGTACGTGCAGACCGCTGGTTTATGAATCGGGCAGGTAGCGCAGAAGACTCGGCACCACGGGGTCCTGTCCAGGCGGTTCTCCCTCCAAGCTGCCCTAATTAGACTCGGGTGAAGAATGTTCCGGCGCCTCGGAGGAGGGACGGTTCCAGGTGGTGCCGCTCCAGGCGTAGAGAACGCGGCGAAACGGGCCAAACGGGTGGGCGTTCTGTCCCTGGCCCACTTTCCCGTTCTAACTCCTGTAAACAGACCTGCACACACACACATGCACCAGGGTATTATTTTGGCTTGATGACTTGTAAAGATTCATATACACACACACACACACACACACACACACACACACACAGAGGAGAGCCCTGTAAATGAATGCTTAAGTGATTGCAGCAAAGGTGCAGCGCAGATGGTCTTCTGCTGGTTGAGGAACAGTGGATCAATACTTTTAATACGTGTTACATGGCAAACAGCATCTGTCGACGGCGCTCTCGTCGGTGAGGTCAAAGGTCATAAATCCAGTCAGGAGACGAAAAAAAAAAAAAAAACGGCGAAGGAATACCGAGAGAGGGCGGGGCCACCACAAGTTCCTCCCATGGGAGGAGACCCAGACACCGAGTCAACAGCCCACACCGTTACCGTGACAACTGCGGGGAACTTTTGGAATTGCAGATTGAAACTGTTTGAGGCTGGTGTGGCTTCGACGCCGAGTAGGTGTGTGCGTTCCTCATAATGCTTCACCTCAGGCCCCCCAAGTCTTTAATAACGTCACGGTATTATTTCCACAGCGTGTGGCTGTATCGGCGCTGCGCGGCAAATTACAATGTTTTTGCTCCACGGCTGTTAGATTTACATAATATGCGACTCGTAAAAGTGGACTTGACATTTCTAAATACCACACGGAGAGTTGGGCCTTGCCCGTCCTCTCTCGAGATCCGGCAACGGCCACCCTCCAGCCGGGGAGAAAATTCCGGTTTATTCAGCACGCCTCCCCTCCGATGCACTTCCAGCGTAATTTCGCCGCCATTGGCCGTAATTTGGAGTAATGCCGGCGCCGCCGCGCAGAGCGCCTGCGAGAATCGTGTGCGATTGCCGAGGCGCGGCCCGCGTCCACTCGGGCAGTCGATCTGATTGAGGGGACGCGGCCGCAGCGGAGCAGGCGCCTGATGGATATTCACTTCCACCATTAGAGGCCGAGGAGGGCTTGATGGAGTGATGTGACCTGCAGGCATTTTGATAGGAAACAGAGTGGGCCGATATTGCCGGGCGGGCGGAGCTGGATATTGAGGGCCCTCTGCTTTCACATCTTTAAAAAAAAATGAATAAATGTAAAAACCCACTGCTTTTGTGTTCAAATTGAAAACACCAGGGCTGTGTGATAGAATAAAAGCGCCGGTCGCAACGAGCCAAAGTGGTGCGGCCCAGCGTCTGCAGGGAAGGCTGCCAGTTTCCTGAATACATATTTTTGGCCAAGGCCTCGAACCCAGAGGGCTCCCGCGGTGTCGGCATCGGCGGCTGAGTGTACACCAGCCATGGGGTCGATCGAAGCATTACGCAGGACGCGTGTCAGGACCGCCGCACTTCGGGCAAAACGAACTGTAACTGGCACAGATTATTCAACGGCTGCTCATTTTTTTTTAGATTTTAAATGTTTTGTTTGAGGCTTTTTTTGTGCTCGAATGTAAGAGCTTTTAACCTGATTTCTCTAAGCGCGCTGACACGTCAGGCCGATGTTTGTGAGCAGGAGTTTGATGAATTAACCTCTAGACTGTGGGGATTTGGAGATGTGCAGCTCAATCGTCCAGGGTCACTTTCAACATTATGGACAGTGCAAAAGTGACTTTTGAGCAACCAGAATCCCAAAAGGCCTGTGAAAGGTCTGATGTTTGCTTGTGGTGTTTAATTATCTTATCATTTCATTATTAACAACCCTAACTTTCTAGTAATGAATGAAGCTTAAAAAGTGACAGACTTGGCTTCACCAAAGCAGAATTCCACAGGAACTTAAGACTAATTGTTGCTGATAAAGTATGCATATGTATGCATATGTTCCATCATTAACAGACATTTCCAGCCACCAACAATGTCTGGTCTTGAGTTCTGGCCCAGTTGTTTTCATGCCACAAACAATCATTTCCTATACAAAAAAGAACCCAAAACTTTTGAATATGTTTTTTGGCTTTGATTTTAATTTGGAAACTGCTCTATTACCATACATGACATGATGAAATCATACACACTGAACTTTTAATTCAAGTAAAGAAGCACGTCAGGAGCAAAACGCTGTGTCTTGCATTTTGTGGGTTTTATTTGCCAGATGAACCTAAGAGCAGCGTTGCCAGACGTACAATAATTATAATTATATAGTACGATAATTTTACTGTCTGTACGATCAATCATTTCAAAAACCCACAATGTACGGCAATTTTACCCCTTATTTTTTGCAGACATTCTTGGCTTGTTGATGCGCAGTCGTCTTGGCAAGGTTACTTTTAAAATGTATTCCATTACAGATTACAGAATCCATGTCCCAAAATTTAGTTTGTAATGTATTCCGTTAAATTACTCAATGTGAGTAACGTATTCTGAATACTTTGGAATATATTGTCATGCTTTTTACAACTACATGAATGTAGCAATCACAGATAATAAAAAACCCTGTTTTTCCTTAACCCTTTCTTTATTTATAAAGCTGAAAAGTGGAAGAATATTAGACAAACATAAAATATGCCATTGAAAAGTATTTACTGTTATGGTCACGAACATATTCAATCACTTAGTTAAAATAAAAAGTAGCCTTGCACAATGAAAAAAATCAGTATTTTCAATGACCCAAAAAAGGGAAAATTTTTTTTTAAAGAACTTACTTCCAGATGTTTCTTTAGGTTACACGTGGAGTCTTTTGAAGCTGAGAGCAGCTTGGTTGCTGGCAAACAGAGTTTGCATTGCATGGTCAGATTTCCCTTTAAATGTGAAGTGGTGTCGGAATTTCCAAGTAAGAAATGCATTCCTTCCCGGCCACTCCTGGCTCTGTTGTGCTGGCTCCGGGTCCACCAACGTTAACAGGACGCTTACATTAGAGCCGCTTGTTGCGTGTTTTGTTTGGGTTTCCGGTGTTCTGACGATTTATGCTGCTTTGTCGGCGCTACCGTATAGGGTTCCATTTAAATTTGTGCATTTCCGATAACGGTACAAATAGCTTTAAATGGCACCAATACTCAGTCCATATGCACTGTAAGAGTATAAAGATCATGGCGTAATAGTGAATTAAATCATATTTATTTACAATTTCAGGGGTAGCATGGATTTATGGGCGGTGTGATTGCGCATGCGCAGATCCGCTAGGTAGCACAACTCGATAGGCAGCATGTTTGGACAGAACACCTGTGTTATGCGTGGTCCGCGCAGTGTGGAATTACCAAAAGTAGAGAGGAGATAGAGAGGGGATAGCATAACATATGAAACAGGAAAAACCCGCCGTGTATTCCATTTATTTCAACAAAGTAACTGTATTCTGATTATCACTCATTTAAACGGTAACTGTAACGAAATACAGTTACTCATATTTTGTATTCTAAATATGTAACGCCGTTACATGTATTGTTACTCCCCATCATTGATTATGCACTATAATATCCACGGCCTGACATAATATGTGTTATTGAAGCAGATTTTTCTATGCAGCGTCAGAATGGAAATTGCGTGTGCACGATCATACAGGTACCACACTTTCAACATTTAGTTCATTGGGATTTTTTTCTTCGTGTTTTTATTTTTTTGCGACCTCCGTTTGAGCTTTCGGAGCCAATTTTGTTCTGATTATTCATGGCGCCTACTGTACTGATGTTCCAGCACGCTGAACTCGCTCATTAGGTCATGCGCCGTGTAGGCCATTAAATTTTTAGCGGTCATGAATAAGTCAGGAAGCTCTGCCTTTAATCACGCCGACGAGAAAAAAGGTCCCCAAATCCTTCCTGTGCGTGACGCCGGCGACTAGAAGGGTCGGTCCCCCGTCCCCCACATTATACGGGCGACATTTGCCCAGCTAGATGTCGAAAATGAGTGTTTTCTCAGATATGAGAACCGATGCGAGTTTCCCCCCGCGGGGCCTGGAGAACGTCCAAGTCGCCGGGCGTCTTAAGCGACTTAATGTGGGTATAAATCCCCATTGCGATCAAGGCGAGTTGAAGACTCGTTGGCCATGCGGCCAGTCACTGGGGGCGCGGTATCGACGAAGAGAGATTTATAACCACATCGGGGTTGCCAGATCAGGGCCAAGTTACACCGAACAGAAGCAGAAATGGCAACTCTGTAAACAACAACACCTTCTCGTTGCACCTGGCAACCCTGATAACAAACAAGCAGTGGAATTACATGCGACTTTTAAGATATCGCGATGGCATAAAGATCCAAGATCATTTATAGGAGACCATTTATTTAAAACTACGAATTTGTTTTGTTATTATTATACCATTAAAGACTTTATACTTATTGATGCGGATCAAACTGCAATGGGCAAGGCAGACTAATAAGTTACTTTTTACGTTTTTAAAGAGCAATAACAATGCTTTATTATTATTTAGTTACATCCTTATTCGTAATATTATTCTGTTGATCCACATCTTGTTGATTAATTGTTCAACTTTGATTTTAAAAGGGAGATTCATTTGTGTTTTCTTATTTCATTTCTGCTTATTTTCATAAGCACATTTTTTTAATTGATCCAAAAGTGTGTGTGTTTTTTGGCAATCCACTCTGGCCACATAAGTTCTGTGTACATTCTAGTGAATTTCCACCCACAGCAACAATTCTAAATTAGCCAGGGGAAAAAAAAACCTAGACCTGGAAAAGCTGGCACACAGTCTGGCCCGTAAAACAGTTGAGATCTATTGCCTCTGTTTTGCATGAATAATAAGAGCATCCTTACATCTTTGTCTTACTTTTATGTCTTTATTATATTACAGTTTTAAATCAGTGTGCATACGTGGCTGCAGGAGAGGAGGAGCAGTTTGGCTTCATTAAAATGAAAGCTGGTTAAACCTGTCTCTGTTCTCTTATGGGATAATGAGATTACCGCACCATAAGTAATGAGATTGTTGAACCCGGTCTTTATACAGTGCTTTCTAGAATCCAGAGAAGAATTCATTCTTTAACGGCTGTTTTGAGGACGTAAGTCATACTTAGAGTCGCCACATCCGTTGCACAACCTGTTTTTCGAAAAAAGGAGAGGAATTATAGCAACAGCCCACTCCATCAGCTGTCAGAGTGTCAATCAAATGACGTTCCACGGTTCCTGAATGAACTAGACCATTTCAGAGAGGGTCTAGCTTCCGAAGCTGATGACGCCCAGAGGGAGAAAGAGCAATCTTAATTTCGCGTGATCTTGAATAAAAGGCTTAACTCATCAAAGCACATCTATTTTCAACAGTATCTCCAGTTGGTACCGGTGTAGAAATGTATCTAGGCAAACTTGATGAGACATTTTCAGAGGTTAAGTAGCTGTTCTTCTTGTTTCTTTTTTTTTTGCTGCAGGTTTTATTTCTCAGACATTTCTTTTACGACTCTGTTAAACCCTTGTTTGATCAGGCTGCTGAGTGATTTAACCATGCCAGCGGCAAGTGGGTGAAACCCGTTTAATGCGTTTACTTTCCTCCTTAATTAAATTATTGCTATGTAAACACTGCATTTATGATTTTAGGATGCAAATTCGATGGGGGTATGGCTATGGTAGATCCTCATAGGTACAGGTGAACACAGTCTGGATCTCTGGCCTGACAGCTACTGCAACAGCCACTGTGTGTGTGGCATGAGTAATGGGCAATTGTTTGTATCGGGGCTCTGAGGGAGGAAGAGAATCCGAATTCTGCTCTCTATATGAATTTTTACATCAACACTGTGCCAACCAACGGAAACACACAAGTCTAAAATGAGTCTCTTCAGTCATTTACATTTAATAAATGTACATGTAAATGTACAGAGCGACTTACAATGTGCTTCCATGTTACGATGCATTTGCTAATGCAAGAAAGATAATGTTTAGTTTGTGTTGTGTGAAAATTGTAGGGTGATTTTTAGGGTGAAAATCGAAATATTCTATGTTATATTAGGGGCAAATTTTAAGAATGGAAACGATACCAACTGCTTCTGCAGTTTCCTCATGCTGCGCTCTCACGCTTGCGTCCTGGGCCGGATTGAAATGGATTTGTTGTGACAGCCAACATCATGACTGCTCTTCCCCCCACTACTCACCTCCCTTCTTCCTCTTTACAGACCCCACCTGGTGACGGAGTACATGGGCATCAGGAATGAGAGTTTTATGAAGATCGCTGCGGTGGGCACATGGATGGGGGACTTTGTCACCGCGTGGATGGTGAGAAAAACTGACATCCTCGTGTCCAGTCATGCGAACAAAGCACTCACAAACCATCTCAGTCGGCCGAGAAAATTCTACTTTCTGAAGAGCGATTGGCTTTCAAGTCACTGAGAACCTGCTGCTTGCGAGTGGAGAGGCGCGGTGCTCTCTGCCGTTCCTTTAAAAAAAAAAAGGGCCTTTATTCTTTAACAGTGGAGCGGTAACGGTGGAAAGGTCGCCCGAGGTGAGCGGCGAGGTTCATTCGTAGGTCATTCCGATATGTCGCCCGTGCGGCCTGAGCACGCTGTCTGTTCATTAGTCAGCTCTCATGTGGCAGATGGCGAGTGATCCGGCGGGACTGAGTGGTCCCACGTCACAATTGTAGTCCTGCCAGCGCACGGGAGGGCCCAACTTAACCTTCCACCGGTCGTGCATTAATATTCCAGCGGACGCGAGGAGGAGAGGGCGAGCGGACAGCGGAAAATGCTGAATCCGGACATTGCTGAGGGATTGTCGTTTTTTTTTTTTTTTTTCTTGCATTCCATTAATCCAACAAAGTACTTTCAAGATGACCTCAGCATCGAACAAGCGGACAGGAAGTGCCAGTTTTGCATCCCAGGATCAAACTGCAGAGAACCTTGCTGACAGGGTGCGGGCCGCTTTATCGTCAGGGTAACCTTGTCTCCGATGCCTTATCCAGAGTGCGGATGTGCGTAGATGGGCGTCGTAACCAGACACGCATCGGAGAGGACGGGCGCCGTTTAATTACCCTTAATGATCGGCGGCAGCCCCGATTTCTCCCCAAACGTAGCGTGGCTGTCAAAGCATGCAGCGACTGCTAATCCGGCTCCTTCGCTGCCGCTTATTTCTGACCTTGTAGCAACAGCCCATTTCCGTCCGAGCTGTGAGCTGGGTTTTCTCAGTCTTCATGATTAAACTGTTTCTGGGAGGGCTGTGCATAAATTTGTTTCCCAGGGCTCTGTTCCTTCCATTTTGCTTGTATAGCGCTTTTTAAAAAGCACCTTTATAGATTTCTGGGCCCAAGACAAAAAAAAAAACAAAAAACTTGTGAGGAGCCAAGAATCAAAGGGGGAAACGACCCTCAAGTTTAATCAAGCCGCCAGGCAAGCATAAACTAACATTAACGCTGAAGGATTCCTCTATCAGAAATTATACAAAAATGTTTTCAAGAAATGTTCCAAAAACTGTCATTTGCACTCATGTGCACTTTTTTTCTTTACATTTACATCATTTATCAGACGCCGTTATTCAGAGCGACTTACAATCAGTAGGTACAGGGACAGTCCCCCCCTGGAGCAACTTAGTGTTTAGTGTCTTGCTCAGGGACACAATGGTGGTAAGTGGGATTTGAACCTGGGTCTTCTGGTTCATAGGCGAGTGTGTTACCCACTAGGCTACTAACACCCACTTTAATGTAACATGCAACACCAGGTTCCAGAGACACTTTGTTTCGTTTCACTATGCACCGATTAACATGCATGCAGCTGAACTGAAATGGTAATAAAGCTCAGAGTGAAGCTCACTTCAGCAGGAGTGCTGGAGGACCAGCCACAACATTATGACCACTGACGGATGAAGGCAGTGTTATTTATTATCTTGTTAAAATGGCACCTCACACTCTCATGTGTTGGAATCAGGGAAAAAAAAGTCATTTTACAAGGACTAACAGCATGAGGTCCAGACCTCACTGCGTCAGGGCAGTTTCGGGCGCAGATATATTACGGCTAATCATTGTAGGCAAGGTTAAGAAAGTTACCTAAATATCCTGAAGCACGATGTTTGTTGAGATCTGTAAGTGAGCATCAGTACCTCTGTCCCTCTTCAAACTCAGGTTACTGATATGATGCTGCAAGATCAGCACTATCCAGACTGGGGTAAAGCAGCGAGAAGATTCTGGAAGAGAGGGAACAACCGAATAGTCCTTTTCTGGTATGTCCATACGCGCCTCTGTACTGTTTTCGCCGCGAATGCCGCGGGCAGCCATGCTGTTTTATGCATGTGGGTTGGCACCTGCACCTGGCGCCTATGTCGTGCATTTTGAAGTGTGGGTGGGTATGCTTTTTCAGCCGCTACCACGTTCCCCCTTGAAGCCGTACTGCTCTCTGCCCGGCGAGGCTGCGCAAAGTCAATAGCGCTGTTAATCTCCTACGACTCCGAGTCAACACCTTTAATTAGCGGCAGGGAATCAATCAGCGCCACAAGGTCACCATGCCAACCTGACCCATGCATTCGGCCTACAACTCAAGGTCTTTAACCCCTTGCAAGCGGAAAACAGCCGTGACATTGAAGTCATTAAAATGGCGAGATTGTACGCAGCGAGCTGGAGCAGCAATGCGGGGCGGCGTGCCACAGCTCCGAGCTGCCCTCAACTCTTTAAGGCTTTTAAACGAGGCGTCTATAATCATTCTGGTACTTGTTTACTTCATTGAATTTGGGGTGTAGTGTTAATAATACTATAAAGATAAATTAAATGATTCAAATTCATATACAATTTTAACATCGTATTATACCGATTGTAGTAGGCTGTTTATAATCTGAATGATTAAACATTATCTTTAATATTAACCATCAACATAACTGCATCCATGGCTTAATCAAAACACCAGAAACATATCATTTTAAGAGTTATCAGCTAGAATGGCTGAGTAAAAAGCCCACTCGTCCATCCAAAAACAGACTCTAACTCGGCGGTGAAGTTTGGACATCAGAGATTGCATTGACTTTGTTAATCTTACTTCATTAATTATTAACAATGTATTTGAACTATTCTGATGTTACTTGGACATACAGAGACATGGCACAATAGATGTTACAGGAATGAACAATTTATTAACACAGATAGATTATCACAGCAGTTTTGATTGTATGTAAAATGGAAAACCCAAATTAGTGAAAAGGAGGAAGAGGTGGACCGTAGGCGAAGAGAGGAACCTCCTGAATAAGATCTGAACTCTTCCTTCATACTGGACATTTGGCTCCCAAAAAGGTTGCCACAGACCAATCAAATTGTCCTTAGATGTTTTTGCTTTGTCCAGAGATAACCCACTGATACAGGAGTACAATGGTCGTCCACCCCCACAAAACTCTCCTGCCTTGGCACTTCAGGCCATTTGTTGCTCTTTTGGCCACCTGGTGACAGTCCTTGTTTCTGAGGGGAAGGCCACAGTCTTCATTAACGCATGGAAAATGACCTGGAATGTCCCATCTTAGAGCTAGAATGGCCCTTGTCCATTTGCCACACATGGTCAGTGGTGTAAAACATAATTTTGTGCTAATTATCTTTGGTGCCCTGCTCACAGTCAACCTCAGAGTCATCTGAGGTCCCAAAGCTCTTGGTCAGTCAGAGTCTTAATTCTCAATTAACTGTGTCTTATCAAGATCTGAGTATCTCAGCCCCAGAGAACTGCTCAGTCCCATAGTCGTTCTGTGTTGGTTCTCTACTCGTCTGTCTGATGTACTCTGGTTAGAGCGTTTTCCCAGCTGGTGGACCCTTGGTTGGAGAAACCTGGTTGCGTTCATTATCCTTCATTTGTGCACTGAAAGGCTCGCAGATCTGCCTCAGATCACCTTGACTCTTTAAATATTCATTTGAAAGAAAAGCTCCGATCTACTTTGTGCTGATTTTCTTTTATGACATTTTTTGAACAGATTGGACAATAATCCGGGAGAAGTGGCATTGTAGTTAAAGAGGAAAAAAATTTAAGTGTGAGCCAAGCTGAGTTATAAAACAGACCATTTGTTTCCAAATTGTATTCTCAAGGCTCATTGTAATTGCAAATGGTATGAAATGCTTCCGAAA
The DNA here is from genome assembly GCF_900700375.1 of Denticeps clupeoides. NCBI lineage: Eukaryota > Metazoa > Chordata > Actinopteri > Clupeiformes > Denticipitidae > Denticeps > Denticeps clupeoides. Next base: position 4,201,556 of record NC_041723.1, on the reverse strand, counting down.
GACTAGACTGCTGGGACTCCCTCTTGCAAGTGTTCACGTTCTCCAACTAAGAGTTTTACCAAGACGTTAAAGCACCGCCCTGAGTGGCCAGTTAAACCCAGCTAGTGCTAGGGCCATACAGGCCAGGCAGTGTTGGGGAGTAACGGAATACATGTAACAGCGTTACGTATTTAGAATACAAAATATGAGTAACTGTATTTTTTCCTGTTTCAAATGTTAGGCTATCCCCTCTCTATCTCCTCTATAATTTTGGTAATTCCACGCAGCGTGGACCACGCATAACACAGGTGTTCTGTCCAAACATGCTGCCTATCGAATTATGCTCGCGCATGCGCAGTCCCTCAAGTTTGTGCTCTGTTTCAGCGCACAAGTGCAAGGCTACTTTTTATTTTAACTAAGTGATGGAATATGTTGGTGACCATAACAGTAATTCCTTTTCAATGGCATATCTAATGTTTGTCTAATACTCTTCCACTTTTCATCTTTATAATTAAAGAAATGGTTAAGGAAAAACAGGACATTTTATTATCTGTGATTGCTACATTCATGTAGTTTTAAAAATCATGACAATATATTAACTAATCCAAAGTATTCAGAATACGTTACTCACATTGAGTAAGTTACAAACTACATTTTGGGGCATGTATTCTGTAATCTGTAACAGAATACATTTTAAAAGTAACCTTCCCAACACTAGGGCCAGGCAGGTTCTTTTCATTTGTGAATTTCTTATCTTACCTCCAGCATGAGGAGTACTAAAGTGAATTTGTGCACAATAGATGTTTTATTTGTGCATTTGTCCATGTGGCCACCAGGAGAGCATGTTAATGTTCACATGCGTTCCTTTGTGGCATTCCAGAGAATTGACTGTGACTGCTCTAAGATTTGCTTTGTTAGTTTTGACGCCATGGAAATCCGCTGTAGGCTCTCTGGGTCCATTTTGTCCCAAATAATCAAAAGTTCAGCTTCATAAACGATGTTCCCAGCACTCCAGTGTCCTCCCCGGTGTTCCTTGAGGATAATTTAAAACTTAATATGCTCCTCTTCGGCTACATTACTTACAGTCACAGTGAACATGGGTCTTCTGGTTCATAGACGAGTGTGTTACCCTCTAGGCTACTTATTAAATATTATTCATTCTTATGGTCCCGGTTATAAATTGTGTTGAAGCTACTATCTACATACATGCCCAAATCCAGGTACCACCTCGGCACCGAATAGCACTCAATAAACTGAACACAGTAAAATGTCTCTGAGTAATAACAGAGGCTACATTTTTGGCTCAATGTCGCACACACTGACAACCCGAATTACCTCTGTCAATGCTGATGACACTAAAGTCACAGCCTGCCCTCATGTCAGATACCTCGGTGTCAGGGTGTCTGGACCCCTACCGCCCTTTCATTTCATCATTCTGTCAATAAGACACAACTATCTTTCTTCTGCCTCAAGTATCACCCAGACCAACTTGCTGTTGAGAGGCGAGCAAGTCACAGATTGAATGATGAATTAAACCTTCATATTCATATAAGTATGTTATGAAGAATACAGAATTACAGAAGTTGGCATAAGTACAGTATATTTAGCAAGTATGTTAATTTGACCTCTTCAACAGTGCGCATATGACGAAGATAACTGTTGGGTTGGGTTGTGCTTTTGCCACTGAACAGTTGTCCTATCCATTCACATTCACACAAACAACTCAGAAGAACAACTCTTTTATTTTTTTAATAAATGTGTGTAAACCCTAACGAAACAAACGTATATTGCTATATACTAGAATTTATATTGCAATACATATATATCAATATAGGAGAAACTTCCCCATATATTCACAATGCCTTTTTCAATATATAATCTCATTTAATGTAGAACATTTTTTCAGTATATATAATAATATATTACATAGAATAACAATGTATTTATTCAATATATGAAAATGGAAATAATTGCAGCATTTTCATATATTGTCAAATATCCTATTTCATATATTTATATATTGCTTACATATAAAATATATTGTTATAGAATATATCAACTGTAATATACATATATTACTATGTACAATTCACAATATATGAATACACAGGATATATATTCTCATAATATATTGAGAAATATATTTTAGTTGTGTGTGGGAATGTGCATCTATTTCCTACAAAGGAAGGTTTTTAGCTTGCGCTTGAAGATTTTTAATGACTCTGCTGTTCTAATGTCTAGTCTACGTTTATTCCTATTATCAAACTAAGTTTAGTCTAAGGATCGGAGAGATGGAGCTTCAGAGTGAGGAGTGATGACATTTTACATTTTTACATTTACAGCATTTACCAGATGCCCCTATCCATAGCGAATTACAATCAGTAGTGACAGGGACAGTCCCCCCTTAAGCAATTTAGGGTTTAGTGTCTTGCTCAGGGACACAATGGTAGTAAGTGGGGTTTGAACCTGGGTCTTCTGGTTCATAGGCGAGTGTGTTACCCACTAGGCTACTACCAGAGAGAGAGAGAGATCAGAGTTAGGAGGGCATGACCCTTCCTTGGCTTTGTAGGGCAGCATCAGTATTTTAAATTGAATTCAGGCAGCTCCAGAAAGCCAGTAGAGGGAACGTGGCAGTGGACTGGTGTGGGAGAATTTGGGTTGTTCAAAATAAGTCATGCTGCAACATGCTGAGTAGCGCGATGAGGAAGACCAGCCTGGAGTGAGTTACAGTAGTCTAGTTTGGAGATGAGCAGCATATGGATAATTTTGGATGTGCCTACAGGACGGTGCTGATCTCCTTGACGTCAGTGGTGGTGCTGGTCATCAGCACGGACTGGATCAGCTGGGACAACCTGAACCGCGGTTTCTTGCCCAGCGATGAAGTCTCCCGCGCCTTCCTGGCTTCCTTCATCCTGGTCTTTGACCTCCTCATTGTCATGCAGGTAGGGTTCTGTTTGTCCCCCGATAGCCAATTAAAACATGCCCCCCGCCCGTCCCCTTTTCCCTCTCCTGCTCATTCTCTCCACCGCTCCCTTTTCTCCTCGGCCCCTGTCCCTTCCTGCCGGCCACACGGGCACCGCAGCGCTCATCTCACGCTGGGGTTTTGATCTTCGTGCCGCAGAAAAAAAAAAAAATCTTGTCCTATAGCCAAAGCTCTCAGCAGCGCTAACCGCCGAGCGTTTGTACTCGCTGTCCCTGGATCTCGGTGCGAGCGCCTGACTCCCCTTTCAATTTACTCCACCCTATGGCAGCGCACGCAGCTCAGGGTGTGTCAGACTCATGAATATGCAGAGTGTGTTTCTTGAGAGCTCAGCCACTTTAGGATTAAAATTATTTGTGCAATATTAGACTGTTTATGCCAAGCCCGTGTTCTGGTTTATCAATGATTTACTTGTTAGTCCATCTCAAATATTTAGAATATCATGGGAGATTTGTACATCCATCTGTAACCAATTTAAATGATAAATGCACTTGTTTATGGCTCATCTTTAATATTTGGCACAATTTCTTTGGAAAGTGCTGACCTCATTAGTCACGTACGCCTGCATGCCATGGCCATCATTAGTATTAGCTGTTCTATGAGTAATTATTTAAGTTATTAAGCACTTTTTAAATTAGCGTCGCCTGATTGCAATAAATGGCCCTGCTGCGAATCCCATTCAGTTCGAGGAGGAGGAGGAGGAGGAGGAGGAGGGGACTGTTTATTTTCCTGTAATTAATGGGGAAAAAAATCAATTGTCTCTCAAAAAGGCCTGTTCCATTAACTGTGAATTTATTTAAGGCACCTGTCAGACGTCACGCCGTTAATTCCGGTAATTTATCAATAGTACGGGTTTGGTGAAACACACATTTCAACTTTACCGCTGGTGAAAGAGCCCGTCCCCGCATCTTTTTCCCTTGGAGGTTTTCGGAAGGCTACACCCGATCGCCCTACCGTCACTCCCAATCCACGCACCAACTCCGTAAAAGACATTTATTCCCGTTATTTATGATTTCAATTAGTCCGGGGCTCTTTACGGCCGTAACAGGTCCCCCACCGAGCGCAGTCCATAAAACACACCCCGGGTCCCGCCATCCAGAATGGCCCCATTCACCTTCATTTGTGCTCGCCTCCGTGTGACGGTTAATCTCCCGGTCCCCGTGTCGGCGCCGCTGATGTTTTATTCAGGGGATCAATTAAAGTCGCCGGCGAGCCACCCGGCCGTGCTGGGCCCTCCAGCTGTTGCCACGCGCCGGGATTTTCGGCCTTCGCTTCTTTTCTTGAGCCCGTGTGGCCCTGTGTACCTCGTGGTGCTATTTCCTCTCTTTGTCAGCGGAGAGACTAATAAGCTGGACGCCGCCCGGCCTCTCGCCCGTAATAAGCATCTCGGGGCTCCTACTTACGCTCCGAAAGCCAAAAATGCGATTTATTATTCATATAGCCGCGGCAGGCCCGGGAAACCGCCGCAGTGCGGCCCGGCGGAGGCAGGGGAAGTGCTCATTGCCGCATTTGGCTTGTGTAAGTGGAGGGCGCTCTATAAACGCCTCGGCTAACAAGGCTGTGGCGCGCCCCGGAGATGCTTTCTTTATCGGCTGCCCACTTAGAAGTTATCCTTCCGTTTGTATTCCGCTCCATGTCCTTTCCACACGCTGCATATTGGGGCTGCATGATAATAACATCCCCTGTTCACACTATAAAACATTGATCCGTCTCCAGCGTCTTTGCTCAGTATGATGAATTGGAAGAAAAATGTCCAAAATCATCAAACACACCCAACAGTGGACCCATAGATTCATAGGGTACAAGTATGACAAATGAATTTTATTTATGGAGGAAGAAAAAATGTGACAATGTGAATGTTTTTTTGGATTTGGTTGCCCAGGCCAATTGAAAATGTAATATTTATCCAGGCACAGCTTGACTGATGGCTCTTTACTCAGCTTCATGGCAATTTAACCCTCTGATCATTGAAACTCGACAGTATTTATAGTATTACCAATTTAATGTTACGGTGCTTTTTTGCCGGTTTTAGCTGATTTATGTGACCACTGCTGTTCTGAGTTCTCTTTTTGACACTTAGTACAGTGAACCTGTGTAAAAGTGCACCGCCGCCTTTTGGCCATCAGGAGAATGTCCTGGTGTTCATGGCAACCGAGCATATGGTTCTGGGGGAGTAGAATAAAACCCTACTGGGTACAACGTATAGAGAAGACGAGAGGAAAAAAACCCGTCAGGAGCATCCGAGAAGCTGCTTGTTGAGCAGTGGAAATCTGAACACCGGCTGCGCCTCATGCCGCATGAAAGGTCCATGTACATGACTGTGTTGCTTCCGTCCCAGCGAGTGTGTGAGATTTTCCTCTGCACGCCAGCCATCTGACCGGCTCGGGTCCCGCATCAGCCATTCGTTAAAGCTGCACCGACGTTTTTTACTTCATTTGAACTATTCAGGAGAGTCCGGGGCAGCATCCAGTGGCTCCTGATGTTTTTACGACACAAAGAAAGCTCCGTCCACACGGCACCGCAGCCTCTATACTGTAAACAACTGCCTTTGAGGCCTTTAGGCCTTTGATCTTCAGAATGCCAAGCACAATGGCGTCGTGAGGGACGTCAGCATCAGCCCATTAAAAAAAAAAACGAGGAAAAAGATTGAGTCCTCGCGTGGGTGGAGCAGCTAATCAACAATATCTAGAATCATTGCTTCATCTGTTATCATGGTTATCTGGTGAGAAAAAAAATACAAGCAAGTCGATCATGAATTCTTCATCCTGTGCACTATTAATTATGAATAAAAAAAAAAAAGATCAGTGATCAGCCCACGGCTCCACAAATATTATGACAATATTATTTTGTGCTTCTGCAACATGAAACGCTGCTGCAGCACCACCCTGCAATTCAGACTCGGCTTGAAGACACTCAAACGGCTCCAGATCAAAGGTAAGCCGGCGCTGTGCGCTGGCACAGCTCACGATGAAAATGGGACTAAAAATAGCCGCGCCTCTTCCTCTGTCTCCAGGACTGGGAGTTCCCACACTTCATGGGGGACCTGGACCTGAATTTGCCCGGCCTGTCCACCACCCAGGTCAAGGTGAAGCTTCCCGTCTGCAAGAGGATCTTCAAGGAGGAGTACCACATACACATCACGGGTAACCGGAGGACCACCGGCACGCTTTTCATGGCCATTTCCACATTAATGACCGTAGAGGATCTGTACATTTACGGCGTTTATCAGACGCCCTTATCCAGAGCGAATTACAATCAGTAGTGACAGGGACAGTCCCCCTCTGGAGACACTTAGGGTTAAGTGTCTTGCTCAGGGACACGATGGTAGTACCATTGTTGATTTGAACCTGGGTCTTCTGGTTCATAGGCGAGTGTGTTACCCACTAGGCTACTACCACCCCTGTATTCACGTATCCCAACTTTGAGATGCTACGCAGTTCCACGAATGGCATACCTCGATTTTTAGGTGGTTCCTTTCTAATAGAGGCCGTGAATGATTATTTCCAGCAAAACGTAAGGATGACTTGCTCAACTTTCTTTTACGACTCGTAGCTCCGGGGATGTCGCATGACTTCTTTTTGTGTTCCCTTTGACCTGTACATGTTTGCTTTGTGGAAGTGTACATTTCAATTTGCACACTTTGAAGGATCTCAGAAATGCTGTTGGCATCATGCCCATTTTTACATGCGGTAGTTCCAGCATATTTTAAACACAGATTAGCGGATGCAAGATCGTGAAGCTTGGTTTTACCCCAGCCATAGCAGAGAGTGTAAACATGGTCCTGCCGAGACTTTATCAGTTCCTTCTACGGACTTTTATTGTACTTTCAGTTCATTCAGGAGTCAGTTCTTCTCTTGCCGGGTTTTTTTTTTTTCACATTTATTCCCCTCCCAGTGGATTTTGACAAATTATCCATTTCCAGAGGGAGGAAGGGACACATTCCATTCGCTTGCTACTGGTCTTGCACCCATGGGTTCCGCTAGGGAGAAAATTGGCATGCCCCCTCCCCCATTAAAGAGAATAAAGAATCAGTTTATATAAATGGATTTATTTCACCCGTGCTTCTGTTGCCAGTGGCTTTCATTTGTGGCGTGTGGAAGTTCCTTTATGCTCATCGTTCAATTTCATTTCCAGCTACAAGAGTCATCTTGGGGAAAGTGGCGGTATTCCCGCGTGAGGCGTTAAACCACTCGCACGTTAAGCGATTTGTGTCGGGCTGTTAACCCTAATGCCTCGCACAGACACTTAGCATTATGGGAGTAGTCACAGGCGAGTGCTTTAACTAAGGCGGCCGTTAAAAGATCGTCCCTGAGACAAAATGCAATCATTTTCCATTTGCAAATGCACTCGCCTGGTTTAATATCAGAACTTTTTTCCTGTGCGTGTGCATTCACAACAGCCTTGGGAAACGTTGACTCTGTTTGCATTATTTTCTACAGGCAAGTGGTTCAACTACGGCATCATCTTCCTGGTTCTTATTTTGGACCTGAACATGTGGAAGAACCAGATCTTCTATAAACCCTACGAGTACGGCCAGTACGTTGGGCCCGGGCAGAAAATTTACACTGTGGAGGAGCCAGACACGTTGGTCCAGTTCAACCACAGCACACTGACCTGGGAGTGGCGCTCCACCAACGTCGACCCGCAGACCAACCACACCTACGTCCAGAGTGACATGTTCCTGCACAGCCGCTACGTGGGCTCCAGCCTGGACGTCAAGTGCCTGGCCTTCATCCCCAGCCTGGCTGCCTTTGTGCTCTTCGGCTTCTTCATCTGGCTGCTGGGACGCTTCCAGGACAGCGAGACGTTCCCCGAGAACCAGGAACAGACGTACGAGCGAATCAAGAGGAAGTCGCCCTCCGACCTGGGCGTCACGCCGGAGGAGGTGCGCATGTCCATGGGCGACTCGCTGAAGCGCAGCCGCACACCCACGCTGCTCTTGGTCGACGCCCCTCATCTCGTCTCCACCAACTCCATCTCTCCAGGCTCCTCAGAGACACAGGAGACGCAGCCGAGCAGCGCGGTGGACGGCGTCGACGGCTCCGCGTCCACACAGGAGCTCGTCGTGTCGTTCGATGTCAGCAAACCCTCACCGTGACCTTATGACCGACGCCCCACCGTGTGGACGCCAAACACCCGAGCCTCGTTGCCTTGGCACGGCCTGTTGGCCTGAGCAGTACCTCAAGTGACCCGCATTGAAGGGTTCGTCCCTTCTTCTCCTCTTTCTACAACTATTTTTACTGGTTTGATAACAAAACACTTTTCATTTGGCTCTTGCGTATTTCCAGTCCAAAAATCTACCTTGGTTTCAAAGGTGCTTTACACTTAATTCTTTTTTTTTTTTTGTATTCTTATTGAACTATTTTGGTGCCTACGTGGAAACGTATTTATACAGACAGTGCATGGCAATTGGTCTATCTTCTTGTACACTGTTTCTTCGGCTGAAGCTGTGCCTTGTACGTCCCGGTAATTTCCAATATTGTGTGACACCTGAGGCTTTTCGGCTCCTTTTTGGGCTCCTCTGTGCTCTGTGCTGCATTCATTACAATTTTTTTTTTTTAAATATGAATATTGTAGAGAAGGATAATAATGTCTACCATGAGCATGAACAAAATGGATCTTCTGAACTAGCATATAACTTCAGACCATCGACGGTAAAAAAAAAACCCAAAAAGTAGATGTGAACTCTGGACACGTATATGCCCCTGCTGTCTGGTGGCAGTACAGCACAGGCAACTGCCTATGTATGGCAACGAGAATATTCTACTATATCATATGAAAGGGGGGTTACTGTTGGGAGTGAAGCGGTTGACGTGTTTGTTTTGAGACCTGCTGTATCACCTGCATCACCGGGCAGAACTACCAAATGTAGATGTTTCGTTTCATTTCTAAGGATCAGGGGGCAATATCATCCATGTAACAGATCCTAATCTAAACACGCTGTACAGCCTACCCGAGTGGCATGTACCTTTTAAAAAACATCCAAATAAATTAGTGGAGAAAAAGCTTATTGGGGTAATTTTGCTGATATGGTTTGACACCCCCACGCACTTCCAAGTGGGCTTCAATCTCCAGATATCAACACAACAGAACATCATCATAGTTCATCATAGATGAACCTTTGGACCAAATGAATCAAATGGAAGAATGTGGAATGTATTCCAAAGTATGTTTTATGACTTATGGAGGATTAGATAAAAATATAAAATAATTTAGTAGCATTCATAGCTGAGTACTACACCTATTAACCCGCAGCAGCTATTCATGAGAGCAGTTACTCTTCACTGGCATTTATTCATTAGGGAGAAACCAACCACATCTAGTCATTATGGCTTTTTTTTTTTCTTCGCTCAAGCTCATTACTTCTTCATTACCAGCCTGGAACATGAAGTCATTTGAAGAGTTATATATTTATATGTTCAGATTTGTAATAACCTTACAGGTACATTTTATTATAGATGGGAAATCATTAACATAAGCAATCACTGGAATATGTCTGCAGTCGTATTTTATTTAAAAGTTATGACCAAGTTGCTTTTGGAAATATATTTATTTAAATATGTATGTATTTATTATTTTAAAATTCAAAATTGTTTTATGGTCTGTGTAAACCATGGTGAGGAGCATTACACAATAATCATTCTTCAGGTCAGTGTGATGACCCCCCCCAAACTGTAATGCATTTGGAAGAAGGAGGTGATCTTGTAATGTTGAGTAATGTTGGGGGTGATGGGTGGTGGGAGTTCACGTGTTTTCTTTGTTGCATTTCTTATGTCCATGTTTCAGCTATCATGTCCGAATAAAACAGTGGAACAAATAAATAACACTTTGCTACATGCACAAACGTTTTCAAATAATTCTATATATATATATATGTGTGTGTGTGTGTGTGTGTGTGTGTGTGTGTGTGTGTGACCTTATATTGAGTTAGAGAGTTTAATAAATTAAAGTTACACTCTGAATATCACATTTGTGATCAAAGCACAGATGCTAGATCTACAGTGTTGGACTAGTGGCCAAAGATTGATGGGACTGGGTGCAACATACCTCTGACCCTGACATGGTAATTGCTTTAGAAAATGGATGGGTGGATAATACACCACCACTACATCAAGTATTATTTGATCCTGTAGCTGAACCCTGTTGAACCTTTTTGGATTTGACCCAAATCAAATATTATTTTTCAAACAATCACACCCACAAATGGCTACACTGACACATCTCCTCTGAATCCTCAGCTGTAGTTGTGTGCAAATATGTGTAAGTACACTGTTCATGTTTCTGTATGTTTTGGAGGAGCGAAATCAGATATTGATTTATGATTTGTGCACAGCTTGTGAGGGAAAAGTATCAAAGCAACATTTAGGGCAAATAGAGTTTAAGGTTGGAGGGTTATGGGGCAATCAGAGCCAGAACCCCCCCCCGGCATTGTGAGCAGACCCATCAAGAGCACAAGACAAATGGAAATGATTATATTTGTCCTGTCTTCTGTCTGTCTTCAGGAAGGTTAAATTATATATACATACCCATGACTGATATGAGTAGTTTTTAATTATTTGTCTCAATACCTACATTTATTCAGATTCAGACATGTATTAAAAAGCTTTTTGCAATTCCTAAAACAGAATAATAAAAAATTATACATACAAACAAATATATAAACTGTACAAACAGTATACCTGAAGGGACAAAGTGCAGGTGCATTACCATCAAGACATACATGAATGTGTGATAAAGATATAAGAACTATACGGGGTGGAGTATTATTTGGATATGAGAGCAGTTTTGTCACGACTACGGACTTACGAGGGAAGGAAGCGCAGAGGTCTGACATGCTGGGAAAGGGGTTTTTATTATTAAATAAACAATAAACACAAATAAAGACGGGCGCGGTGGCCGAAAACGATTTAACTTAAACAAAGAACACAAACTAACCCGTAGGCGTGTGGCGATTGCCAGAACTGAAAATACTAACACACAGTTACAAAGTCAAGTTCACGAAAATGCCGGAGACCTAGAAGGGGCGGAAACTTCCGTCATTTATGGGGCGTCAGGATTGGAGTCAGGTGTGGAGCCCAGCTGCAGGCAATCCTGACAAGTTTAGATAGAGTCACGGTTGTGGGTATTAAGGCACAGTGCTTATTTATATCAGCAAAACTGATATATCCAGATCAGCGAAACAGTATATACACTAAACGTAAAGCTTAGGTGCATTACCAACAAGACATACATATAAGAGCTATATGGGTGGATTATTAATGGGGATATGAATGTGTCACGGGTGGGCTGGACATGGCGTGAAGGAGGACGCATTCGCACGATTTCACACGACAGGGGTTTAATGCAAACTTCACGAGACAGGGGAACATCTACACGCACAATGACCCGATGGCAAACAGACACGAACAGGATAGTTTTATACAATTATATAAATATACACCAGGTGAACACGATCAAGGAACATTACACGAGACTGACATGAAACTCCGGTCCGAACTCCAGATCCGGAGTAACCCCTGCCGGTCCGGATCATGACAGAATGTGATATGGATAGTGTCACAGTTGCAGATGTTAAAGTGCAACGCATAATTATACTGGGTGTAATTACGGAGACAGAGATCGGATCTTTACCTGATTCAGGGCCTGAACAGCCTGAGGGAAGAAGCTCTTCCCCGTTCTCTCTGTTTTGCCTTTAAGGGAGCAGAAGCGCTTCCCTGACCTCAAAAGAGAGAAGAGTCCGTCGTCGGGATGGCAGAGCGAATGATGCATTGGACAGAGAGCAGTGCTCCTGGAAGAGCTCGTCTGTCCTGCTTGGTGCTAAACCTGGTGCAGATGTTTCCCATCAGATGGAATAGGTGTAAAAGTTCTTCGGCACCCTCTAAGGCAGGAGAAAGTCCCTGAGACATCGCAGAAAGAAAAATTCGAAGTCTAAATCGACTTAGAATTGTAATTAAATTGTAATTTTCAGTTGTAAAAAAAAAAAATCTATCCTCAAGAAAATAGAATGTGATCCATGACTTTCTGATTAGTTGGGGTACGTTTAGGAGGAGGCCAGATTCCCTCAGACATCCATCAAAATGTGAAAAATAAGAAGATAGTACTAGAAAGTGCACACTTGTGCCCCATGTGAAAACAAGGAGATTATTGCCCCTTCTAGCAATAATTAGAGGCTCTGAATACATGTATTCACTATCTGAATACATCGTGGAAGACGTGCATATATTCATATTCAGAATTAATCTTCTAGCACGGCAACAACAGAACAAGATAAATTGTTCAGCATCAGTCAGTTTTGATTCGCTTCTTATTCACTTTTGTTTAGTTGGTCAAGCGAGCTGGTATCGTGTTTGACCTCTGCACATTTGACGTTTCTTATTCATGTTCCGTGTGTTGTTCGCTGGCCCGTTCACGCATCAGGGCGACGCGACTCTCTTTTTTCCCTTGTCTGAAGGATCAGAGAGTTATCTGATGCTTTTTGTTCATCACCGCGCTGACAGCGTCTAAAGCGATGGCCCTTTGAATCCATCAGGCAGTGTGTCTGGACTCGTCCTCGGGGGGGGACTCGGCGGTTTTGGCAGCTCGGAGCACTAAGGGTGATGTGACGTGTGCAGCGTTCCCTCTCTGACACTGATGGCTTGGACAAATCCCACGGCGCAGCCAGTCAGCCGGACGAAAGAGAAATGTCTAATGTGACTCTTCTCGCTCGGTGTACCACCTTGCCATCCATTCCAGCCGCCAGTTTACCGGGAAGTCGCCGTGTCCTCGGAAGCACTCCACTCCTAAAAGGACACATTTGCTCAGGCTTTGTGCTTCTGGGGTGTCTGATGGTGGGAAGATTGGCACCCAGATGCATGATCTCCGACTTATTGAAACTGTAAGAATGGACATTGCGGGAGCCTGTTTTTGCATTGCATAACAGATGTCTGCAGGGGGAAGTGTGACATTCCTGTGTCGATGGTTGTGGGTGAAGATTCGACACCCCGGTTTTTACATGCCTTTGTCCGACATCAACGTGCGAAGTATCAGCCGTCAGGACCGCCCACCCTCTTTGTCTTCACCAAATGGGAGGCACCGGGGGCGTGACATCAGAAACAACAGGTTCTGATTGGTCAGTGACAACTTCCTGTAGGCCAGTGACAACTTCCTGTAGGCCAGTGACAACTTCCTGTAGGCCAGGGGTATAAAAGTCTGCGCACATGTGGAAAAGGAGGCCTCTGAGCTATCTTGCTCGGGGGGGTTTCCCTCAGAAGCCGGAAGGCTTCTGGGACTTTTATCTTCCCTTCTCTTTCTCTTCTCCCTCTTTACTCTTTCTTCTCATGTTTACTTTCTCTATAACCTTGGTACCTTTTTACATTCAATATTCACATGTAACCACAATAATTATTTACCGGTGTTAATAAATTAGAAACTGTTCATTTTTAACCTCTATTGTGCCATGCCTCTTTCTGCCAGGTAACATCAAATTGGAGTGGTTGAATACAGTGCTTTGTGTGGAGGGAGAAAGAGTTTTTTCTACACACTCTATTCTCTTCTCCCACACCACATGGTCTTCATGGTGCTTTTTACAAAACCGATTTGTTGAAAGAAAGAATTGTTGGCTACATGTGCGCTTGTGCATTTTACTCATAATATGTTAATAATACTGCAATTTCAGTCCACCGGCGCAATGTTGATTGGTCTGTGTCGTGGAGGGGCGCCACTTTGAATCGATCTTACGATCAAACAATACATCTGAAAAAAAATCCAGATCCAGACGGTAATAACAACAGCCGGTTTATTAAAAAAAGGAACTTACTTCAAAAATACACAGGATTCCTGCCCCACAAGCCTACAGTGAGCTTAGCCAGCTGCACTAAAGTTCACAAATGAACGCTGTTTTTGGTTTAGTTAATATGGTGCTGTCCCTCTACGGACCATGACTGAGCGTCTGTAATAACCCGGGCACCAGGTTGGCACCAGTGTTCCAGGTCCGGCCTGGTTGTACTGTCACTGTCACGGTGTGTGTAAGATATTAGTTGTAAGTCGTGGTCCGAGTTGGTGTAACTCGGGGTTCCTGGTCTTGTATTAATGCTCTTGGTAGTCCTGTATTTCAGATGTGGTCGTGAGTGGAGTGACCCTTCCCTTTGCCGTCTCCACTTCCTGTATCACAATAAATATTTTCGTATCACCACCTGCGCCTGGGTTCTCCCCTTTCCTTTGTGTCTTGATACCGTCACTCTCCACAATGTAAGAGGTCTGCGTCCAGCCACATTTGGTGCCTGACAGAGGCCGAAAAACACAATTAAAAACATCCACAAGCATAGAACGGATACGAGTTTGGCAGCAGACCTCAGCCGGGCCCAGACAATGAAGCAGGGGTCTTTATTCATTTAAAGGAAGCCTCTGTGTTGGGACTCCCCGTAGGTCATGACATCTGTTGCCTCAGGGTCATCTCTCCGATCGAAAATTGGACATTTAAGTGCCAGCTGGAAAAGCCGCGGAGCCGGCGGAACAGTCCTTCGGTGCCTCTGGCAGAAAGCCACTGCTGTCTGGGAGTCATTAGACCAAGCAGTGCCAGATGCCCCTGCCAAATATGCCAAATTCAGCCATTGAGAGTGGTTTCCCATAGTTCTTCTGGATTTGTTGTTACTATTAGTGTTAAAAGGCACCGGGAAATGCCGGGATTTCTTTGCGTTTTAAACCGTTGTAATTCCATTTGCTAAGCACTGAGTTATGTTTTCCTTGTAATCATTATCATTGGCAGCAGAGGCTGATGGGAACAGAGGCCCATCATACAGCAATCCTGGATCAATCACTAAAGCCAAGGGACTCCGAAAATCCATAAATGAATTCTTGATCAAATGCTGGCACTGTGGATTTCTGCTTCTTTTTTTGGTGTCTAGTTGATAATCTTCAGAATCAGTCTCATCAGCACATCCAGAGCCTGGGAACAGAGATGGTGGGAGGAGCTGAGATCTGAACTCTGCCGTTCGTGTTGCTTTCCTTCACAAATGAATCGGTACACACACAGAGTATGTAATGTGTCACCCCAAAATACTGTTTCCCAGCTGTGCACCTAAAGTTAAAATGCACATTTTTTTGGAGGAAAAGCTCACACGGCAGTTCGGCTGTCGGTACGATGGCATCAAAAGGTGCTTAATATCCATGTAATATTCATGTACATAAAAGCAGAGTGAGGTTGGGGGGTCCATTAGTGGGAAATGTCAGCGTCGTTTTGAGGTCCGGCGTGAGGTGAATTGAAAAATGAACACTAATCAACTGATTTATTGATAAAGACACCCTTTCCTGTCGATACGTAAAGCAACGGATAGGAAGGTCAGCTACTAAAGGAGCTGTGCTACTAAATACACTGCGGTAGCTCGGATGGAAATCTCACCCTCTGTCACGCATGTGTTGTGACGGTGACCTCACACTCACCTCCGTGCACCACACAAACCAGACCCGGCAGTTCATACAGCGAAATGGAGCAAAGTGACAAAACAACGGGAAATTGGAAACAAATACTTTATTTCACTGTTACACATTGACAAGCCATGTAGGTCAAAACAATAAACTTCAACAAAATCAACCGAAAAAGATTATAATAAACCCAAATATTGCTACAGAACCACAAATATAAGGAGGCTTCCAAGTGGCAAATGAGAATCACTTTAATGGTCTATCTATCTAGGACGTCTATATCCTCGTGGATGTTGAAAGAATTCAAATAGAAATGTTTTAAACACTGAGTACAGTCATGCCGTTATATAATATTTTACAGGATCACGTTGTCTGATGAAGTCGCGTTCCCCCTGGTACAGGGTCCCCCTCGCTCTGCAGGGATGAGCAGATCAGGCCGTCCGTTTGGTATAATACACATTTGCATTTGGTATAAAGAAATCGTTTGGGTTGGTGGGGGGCGGGGCATAAGGTGAAAGATGAACAAGACTGTACAATGCCTTCAGAGCCGTCCGTCCAGGCGGCAACTAAAGGCACATGGGGTCCACTGAGCAGCAAATGTGTCCATTCTGGAGGCGAAAGAAAAATGGCGGTTTTACAAAAATTATGAATTGCGAAACCCATGTTGAATAATTTTGTGAGTTTGGTGACTCTGGCTCAGTGTTTTGCAATAGTGAAAGTCAAAATAATTTTCTTTTTATTGGTCAAATTTCATGCCCATGACACAGCTTAGCATTCATAATGCTAAATAAATAAAGGGTGGCATTACCTTGCACTGGCAGAGAGTGCATTCAGTGCCATGCTTGATCCAGGAGGAACCCGTGAAGCGAGTGATGCCATGCTCATCCAGGCAGGTCTTGGTGATGTCGTTGCGGATGGTGTCCGCCTGGCATGGGTCAGTGATGCAGCGGGGGCAGCACTCGCCCTCGGGCACCAGAGTAAATTCGCAGTCCACCGAAGGGCAGGAGAGTGGCCAGCAGTCCACCTCACCTTGCTGGAAGAAAGAAGAGCCACAGCATGAAGGAATAAACTAGGCCTGTCCAAATTAACATGTTAATAGGCACAATTAATCCAAAATATTTACAATTAATTCACACCATTAATGCAGCTGTGTTTTGTTGTGCGTTAATTGTACATGTAAAATGAATGCCATTGGATTGGACACACAATTCAAAGTGAACGGTAAGCGCCTCCATCGATGCCTTGTATGCAATTAAATAGTTACTACAAAATGTGCAAATAATTGGTTATTATTTTGACAGCGCTAGAAAGAACACATGCATGAGAGCAGATACTGAAACCATGAATTTTAAATTCATGACACCAATAATGTTCTATATACCACAGCATCCACGCACAGGTTAGGACGTTTGGAGCCACCCTATAATTAAAACCTAGAAATCTCTTTCAAAATGCTATCTAGTTATTTCTTAAACAGGAAAGCATTAGCGATACTTAAAACAAAATGCAAGATGATACACTGTAAGATGATACACCGACGCCATGCTCAACAACCAACAGTTTGAGTGGCTAAATGAAGCGTAAAGTGTTTAGAGTATCTCTAATGTCTCCGTGGAAATAAAAAAAAAGACGTGTGTCTTTTCTTGTTTTTACAAACCCAGAGGGTGAGCAAAAATGTCTGGCCACAAAACGTCGGTTTTATTTATTGTTCGTGTGTTTCATTCAAACACATTTTTTTGGTATTTTGGTGCCTTTTTGTGAACTTCCAGACACCATCAGAGCCCCACGCTCAATGTCATTATAAAGCCATGAGACCCACTGTTTGCAAGCAGTAAAGCCCTCCACATTCCCCAGATGAATCCTGCACTCCACCTTTTCCATTAATCATGGAAAACTTTCTGCGGTGGAAGCCTTATTGGATTCCTGCAGCTATTCCAATAAGCCTGGCAAATACAGGTCATACATTTTGGCCAACTGTTTAGATCTTGGCTAAGCCGTGATTTAGTTCAGCATGACCTACTTCTGCTCACAATTTCATTTTGCCGGCTTTATTGGTTTACACCTCTCCTGCATGCGGAAAGCCACGCATATCCACAACCGCACAGCCTGGAATGGCCCTAAGCAGTAAACAATAGCCGTGTAGCTATTTTTGTGGCTGACTTTGAAGTGCTTATTAATACCCACACCGATTGTTAACACGAAGCATTCGAAGTGTCTAGAACGGCAGGTCCCTGGCTCCACCAGGCACGCCTTTTTGAAAAATGATGCCTGAGGACTGCTCCATTGTGCAGATGTGGGCCAGCCTGAGACAAGAGTGTCATCCATTAATATATATATATAGCCACACCCACATAGTCAGTGTGTACAGCGGTGCAACATTACCGTGCTCTCCTAATCAAACTGAGCGACTGGACCCCACGATCAGCAGCTATTTTGTGTGCGTGTGTGTGTTTGAACTGCCATCTTGAATCCTCCTATTCAGTTGGCAAAAATAAAAATGTCTCTGGCGGGAGACGCTCTCTTCCACTGCTCCGTTTTGATGCCCATTGTAGGAGCTGTTGGTAGTGGGCACAGGTCAGCATTGGCGCCATATACACACATATTGAATGTACAATGGCAATACACTATGTTTTAGCGCATTTATATCAGAACCAACAGTGTTTCAGCAATTTGTGCTATTGCATATTACAGGTGAACTGTCTGAGGGGCTGAATAACTGGGTTAAAGGCACAGAATGCGCGATTAATGATCATTATGCACCATTCAGTGTGACTGGGAAATGTGGAGGACTGGCATCCTGATATCCACCACAAAGCGATTTCCCACAGTCCAGCAGGACAAAGCTTCCCAGACTCTACCGACGCAGAAACGTCCTACATTTTTAATAACGAAAACCTCCCAGAATTAGCAGCAGCCCTCGTGCTTTATCACATAACACCATTTATCCAGTGCTCTAATGAGTTGTTTACAGGAACCGTGGCACTGAGCAAGAAGAAAAGGCTCAGAGAAAATCCCCAGACCACAACTGAGGTTCTCCGAGCTTTTTCACGCTGAGGCTGGTGATCTCATTCACACACACACACACACACACACACACACACAAAAACAGCAGGGGAAAATGCTGGAGAAAAAAAAAGAAGAGCACAAAGTAGCTTGTTCGTGATTAATCCTGATTAATTCTTTAGACTACAGCTTGCTGCGATGCATATTTACAATTGCAACATTAATAATTTCTAGGGGTGATACCCAATTATTATTTGGAATGCACTGGTTGTTTGGCAAGGGATCAGACATATCGACCGGTCAGTGATGTTTTTCTGATTCCCGAGCGATCCGACACGAAGACCCACATGACAGGTGAACGTGCACACAGATACAATCTAATTTTGAGGTCAGAAGCTGTGTGAAGATTGTGGGAAACGATGAATCCCAGTTCCTGTGCGAGAAATTTTGAACCACAATTTAGCGTGTAGGAGGACTAGCGCGAGTGGGAATCGAGTGAGGACGGTTTGAGACAGAAAGGAGTTCTTCTGCTTTTAGACCAGTAAAATCAGACATCCAGTGAAGGCACCATTCTTGCTGCAGGATTACGATCAAAAAGTAGGCGTGGTTAATGCTGTCACTGTCCCTCACAATCCCACCACACCGAAACGTTGGACTATAAGTATCATATGCTACACTGCCAACAAGAAGCAACGTCAAAACACAAATCAGAGTTAAATCTCTGTAATTTACTTATAATCACTGCTATCACTTTGTTCACTCTCCTCCATCTTGATTTCAGAACCTGCTTCAATACTTTGTTTCTATTGCCTGTGCGTCAATACCCCACAATGTATACACAAAAAATCACAGAGGCTGAGAGGAGGTTCGCTCTGCAGGCACTCACACTATAGAAATGAGTTTCAGAGCGCAGCACCAACCGTGCCACATATATGTACATGTATATGTGTTTTTTAGTACTAAGCAAGTAACTACAATCATCAGGTTATGTGCAAGATTCGCACCCAATGCAAGCATTTACCAGAGGACAGTGCCAACCAGGATGCCAACTAGGACACTAGAAAAGTTTTATTATTCCTTATTGTAGTTTAGTACGACTGTTGGTTCAGATTATTTTGTGTGAGGACAAATTGTTTCATTAAAAGGAGTGGATGTACAGAAGAAGTAATAATGCAGTAACATAACAAAACATTTAAGAACAATATCACATAAATAGCCATTTAGGCACTAGATTAAAGAAGCCATGTTTTCAGACATGCTGTAAAGGCATTTTATCTGGATAAAGGGCCCTATTCTTAAAGGGTCCTGAAAATGTCACTGGGTAGGAAAACAAATCAAGTTAATTTGGCTAGGGAACCAAACCTAACTTATATACCAACTAGTGATGATAAGGTAACTGGAGACAATTTTAATGTACTTTGGAATGATTATCCTTCAGCGTGGGCAGCGTTGAAATGTGTGAAAGAAGGTGTGAATATGATCTTCTTAGACCCAAGCCTACTTCCACACGCCACAGCGTTACAATCTCTGTGTTTCTTGTGCACTTACAGTATTAAACCTATTGCGCGTTTACTCATCACCTCCCGTGTGTTACGATTGAAACTACGATTCAAATTTCTCGTACAGAAACTGGGTCTCTCACATTTTTCATAGCGACTCCACCTTTACGGAAGTGCTTTATTTATTTGTACATTTATTTTTCTTTTAAATTTGTATAAAAATATATATATATATTTCATAGTATTGGCCAATAACACTCATGAAAAATCGGAAAATTGGAATTTGGTCAAGAAAATTTAAATCAGCGCATTCCTAATTACTATTAACATTTTACAATGAATTCCTGCTATAATGCATATTTAACTGTGGGGAAGTGGCTCATACCTTTTCTCAATAGTTTTGTATTTCTGCTGATTCAGAAAATGAACCCCCAAACCCTGTGGACTCCTTGTATATGCTCCTTATATATTAATTCATATACATTAATCACACTTATTAACACACTCTGTCAGCTCTAATATAAATACATGAGAGGGTCTTCAAGGTGGGCATTAGCACACCAGCTTTTCGCCTTACACCAGGTATCATTTCCCATGTGGCTTTCACTGTGGCTTCAATGTGTGACCCTATAAAAGCAGTTCATGAAAATGACTAGTTTATTTGATGATATGTGGAATTTATGTATTTAAAAAAAGTACAAGGTGTTTGTAGACGGGCTTTGGGTGCGCTGGGAGGCGGGTGTTATTTATTTAATGCCAGTGATGTCGCATTAACCCTTGTGTCAGAGCGAAGCTCTGCCTTTATCTGTGCACATCGAGGTGTTAAATGTGGCTCCACAGAGAGTATTTAGTGTAATGCCCCATAAATCCAAACGGAAGAAGGTGATGGGTTATTATTCTGAATGGCAACAAACACCTTTAACTCCGTCAACGTCTGGATTTGCAAAGCCTGATCCAAAGCAGAATTTCATCATCCTCTGAAATCATATGGCAGGCCAGACGTCTTTTTGTGTGTATAATTTATATTAAAACCTCATTGCACAAATGAAAGGTTGCTGAAAGATGATTAGTGTTTTTTTAATATGTGACATTTAGTTTATTCTGGTGTGCCAGGGGAAAACTGTGATCTTGTCGGTGAGTCTCCACTGGGCCACATCAGCAGGGAGGATTAACTGTTTTGCGATCGAGACATGAGATCATATTGCTCTGTGCATGATATTCATGTCGGACAGGAGCTTAGATGATATTAGCGACTGCACATCACTGTAATTACATACCACACGTACAGGTGTTGCTCTTATGTTGCTTTTTATGTACCGTTGCTAGGAAACCACAATCAGAATTGTGCTTGTTGGTTAACATCCTTAATAGACAAATATGCATTGAACTGAACTGTAATGATAAAAATCATGAAACATTTTTGACATTTTTATCTGTAAATAAATACAATTATTCAAACAGCCCTGGTATCTATAACAAGCACTTATGCCAACAGATGGTATTATAATTACGAAATTGCGGTGAACATATTGCAAAACATTTGCTGATTTAGCAAAATATCGTTGCTACGTATTTGCCAAAAACAAGACCTGCAAACCACCGTCTCTGGTGAAGGGAATATGCCTGAATAGGCACACTGAAGATGCCGAGTAGATCTGTGTCAGGAAGAGTCATTCCTCATCTGAAACTAGAGCAACTTCAGTCCGACGGAGAGCGTCTTAAGGGACTGAGCTTATCTGGGTCTTACATCTCAACTGGAATCAGAACCCAAACGCTGGCCAGGGAGCCGGAAGGAGGCGCCGAAGTCCACTTCCATGACCCCGACCCCGTTCCTGTCGGCCATGTGCGCCCCAATCCTCCCCCCTCGCCCTCTATTCCTTGCCTCCATCTTGACCTCCCACCTCTCCCATCTTCTTAATCCCTCTTCCCCTTTCAACTCCATTCCCCTCGGCCTGCTTCTTTCTTCCCCTCTTCCTTCTCTCTCACTCTTTCATGTTCCATGTCCTTTGATTTAATTGCAGTGGCCAGTGTCTGAAGTCAGGGTTCCTCTCGCTCTCTCTCTCTCTATGGTTTTCTGAATGTTTACAGCCAGAACATAATCCATATTGTTCTAAAGTGATGCACTGGCGTGTTCCAGCACAGTGTGCCCATCTGCATTCGTATGCTAATACCCTCTCCAGAAGGTGGTCCGGGTGTCGCAACGGCGCTCCGGATGTGTGCTCTGTGGACACGCCCTCCTCACGCAGTGCGGAATTCGTCTGGCAGTTGGCGTTAAAACATGATTTGTGAGGAAGAGGACGGGGAGGCAGGAGATAAAAGCGGTAAAGCGTCCCTTTTCGCGCGCCGAGAGAATGCCGAGCACGACATTAGCATTTAATAAAACGTGAGCTCGGCACAGGAGTGTGTCCCTGGGCTGTGCCGGAGGAGGAGGAGGAGGTCCGGAGTGTCAGAATGAAGGGGCCTGCGGGAACCCGGCGAGGGGAGAAGATGTAGGAAGTCAAAAGCCTTTGGGTTCCCTCTGTCCCCTTCAATCTGGTTCAAGAGCGCTTCAAGCAGCAAACTGTTCCTCCAAAAGAACAACAATGACAGCAGGGTGTGTACGCAGTATGTGTGTTGTGCTGTGACACTCACCAGGCACTGGCACTGCTGGCAGTTCTCCACCCAGGAGTCCCCGCTGCTGTAGGTCAGCAGGCCGTTCTGGTGGAGGCACTGGCTGCTCAGGCGAGAGTCGCACTCGGGGCAGCAGAACAGGTCCACCGTGGGGTTTTCACAGTCGCACACCATCCGCCGACACATAACCAGACCGGTCTGCAGACAATTTAAGTTCAAAATGTGGTTTTTCTTTCCGATTGCTTGGCTTTAAATGCAGTGCAAGCTTTGCTAAGAGACAGAATACTGAGTTGGACCACACGACAAAGGGTCAAAATATTAACTTTAAAGCATGCACTGTTATAAAATGTCCACTTTAATTAGACACGCTGTTAATAGTTTGTGAGTGCTGCAGGCTATCCAAATTTGGCTAAAAAATGAACAAGAGACATTTTCTTCAGCCCAAGTTGAACATTTCCTACATATTTCATGTTTTTGGTTCGTAACATATGCAGTCTCAGTGGGACACTCAATGACTAAGACTTGTTGGGGGCTTTTCCTTCACTCATCGTAATGATCGCCTCATGAAGCTGCTTAAGATGATGAGGCAATTAGGCAATTCTGAAGAACCTGAATCACTAAACACTTTCTTCTGTTAATAGTCACACCAAATTAAATGTGATTCATTTGAGTAAAGCTGGTTTTTTTACATTATAACAGAGACAAGTGTGCTGAAGGCTTCAATGGAGGAGCTTCCCATTCACTTTGAATGGAGTGACTTCATGAATCGTGACTGACAGTAAAAAAATTTTCTAACTTTTCGAGCTCGGTGCAATCAATTGCATTTATGCATATTTGAACGTGAACACATTTATGCATTCATTTTGACAGTCCTAATGAATATAAAAAGATTCCTCAAAATAGCCTTTGTCATAGTCTCCATCGTCTCTATTGGGCAGGTGATATCAAAATGCTAGTGTAAATAATCATAAAAACAGAGCAAGACTTTGAAATGGAGAAAGAAAGTGGTGCTTTAATGTCAGTGCCACTGGAATTCTGCTTCTAAAGGTTTCTCACAGCCCAGAGCCTCCTTACCTCCCTCCCTCCTTCACTGACCCTGGTTTTAAGCGTTCCGGGTGCCTATCACTCCATCATCTATGATGGTTATTTGCCCCTGAGCAGCATACACAGAGCCCACCCTTGTAGGCGACAAGGCTGTTGTCCACCTTGACCACCGAACCTCTTGCGGGCATGGCGCCTGTTCCGGACAGTGTCCCAGATCAGCAACGACCGATTTAACGTTCACACCTCTATTCTATCAAGCGCTCAATGTAACTAACTCTGAGTGGCAGCTTCCTTCAGTTCAGAATCAATTAAAACGACAAACCTAATTGGAAATGAGTTTCTCTGTCTGTCTTCAGTAATCAAATGAATAATTGGATGGGTGATGATTTAATACCTGCAACTCTCCTTTTAGGCCTCATTTTACAGTAATTAAATATTTGATTGCTAAACGTGATCTGCTTCTACAATGCTTCTACAATGCCACCCTCTCAGGATATTTACAAGCATCCCTGTCGTTCCACACATTATCATGTAATTGTTACGCTCAGTGTCATTAAACAGACTTGAACAACACTTCCAAAACTCAGCGGCGATTATATCTGCAAAAGTTGAAATAATTATTTCTATAAAAGCAAGACACGTTTCATTTACACAGCACATTTCCAATCCAGGTGCATAGAGATATGCCTGGTATATCAATTTTATCAAGATGTAACACTTCAATTAGACATCTAAATTAGACACTGAATTCTTATAATACTTTGCAAGTGACATAATTAAGGGTTTTTCAGCTAATTCTAATGCTAGTTCTGTTGAGTGCTCAAGACATAAATACCCATAAGCCTTAGCTTGCTCACCTGACAGGAGCAGACAGAGCATCTGTCATTTTCCAGCACCCAGATCTGGCTGTTGTGTTTGACCTTGTTGTCATGGATGCAGTCACCAGTGCAGTTATGACCATGTGGGCACCTGCAGTCGTACCCACCATCCAGGTTAAAGCAGACGGTGTCGTTAGCACAGCCATTCTTCCCCGATTTACACTCATCCACATCTTTGAAAAGGAAAGAAGAAAAGAAAATTCGCATTTGGCAATTTACTTTGATAAGCAACCATTGAAACATATAATGCCAAAAAATAAGATTCCATGGTACATTTTAAAAGAATTGGTTATGTGCTACAACCAGATTAAAACCCTTTAAGGACCAATTCTAAGACATCCAGTGATCCTGGTGTTGATGAAAATATGGCTGCAATTACACCAGACACCCCATACCACTTGTCCCAATGTTACTCCCATTGCACTCCAGTCTAATCAGAAAGCATGGTTATTTAAATGAGCTTTTTCTGTGCCTAATGCAATCCAACAAGAAATTATATCAAAATATTGATGGTTATGAGAATATGTATATTTTATGTAGCATAGGGCGTTAGTGTGACATCTGAGTCTGAAAACGATGCTGTTCCAGTATATCCGTCTCACTGACCTTCACAGGAGCCTCCGTTGGCAGTAAACCTCCCATTGTCATGGTACCCGTCACGGCACTCGCAGTGGTACCACCCCGGCAGGTTCACGCATGTGGCGCGACTGTCGCACTCCACAAGCCCGTTGGTGCATTCATCGATGTCTGCCAGAGACAGAAACAAAGTTTGATTTCCTTGCTAATCAACGACTTGGGGCGGGGTCAAGAAAAAACTAAATAATATATTCAGACTATGAACTGTGTTCATAGGGGTAAAAAAAAAGATGCGTAGTGATTTTCTCTGACAAGAACTGCACCAGAAATGTCCTCCTGGAAATAGTCACACTGATGGGACTGAAAGTTAATATGAATTTATGAGAAATAAACAGAGGGCCAACAAGAACAAGGGGGCACTGATGTAATCGGCACAAATGTGACTCAAGCTCCCATGAAGGGGCCATCAGCATTTGCTGCACCCTCATTGCTTAGAGGAGACACAAAATGTACCAACTGCACGGTTGGAGCACAGCCATTACTTCAACCACTTCCCGTCAACTCGAAGGCATTTGCACTAAACGTCAGGGAAATAGGGGGTAGTTAAACCAAATACAGGTGAAATGGGGCTTCGTGGACCAGGACCGAAAAATGCTATTATGTTGATTCTGCAAAGCCACATGGCCATAAGGCAACAAGGACCTCCATGGTTCATATATAACGTTGCCTCACTAAACTGGTGACAAAACCAAAGTAATTCGGACAAAATATTTTATTTCCATTTTGTTTCCATTTTATTTTACAAGGATTCTTAATCCACGTGACAGTGTTATTCAGTTTCCTTAGTGTCCTGTTTTGAATGCATCAGTTTCATAATTTCAAGTGAAATCCCTCTTTTGTTGGCATTTATTCAGTTTTCCCCAACAGCCAGTAAGACCTCTACAAGTCAAGGTTAGCCGTGTTGCACTCTTTGTGCCTGACTGAAAGGCGAGCTGAATATTCAGCAGATCCGTGAAGAGATGACTTCAGGGCAGGCAAATCATTTAATCGTGCAGGGAAAGAAAAAAAAATCACCTTCAGACCCTCAAACATCTCTGACAATCAAGCATCCTCTGCAAACCTCCACACTGCAGCAAAGCCTCCAACAGCAGTCAAGGTAAATTCAATATTATCCCAAATAAATGGATTATTCAATGGAAGCAGACAAAGAAAGCGTGTATTAAGAGCGATATTTAATTAGATGGGTTCATGGCTGCAGTGGACTGGTTTTCATGGTGATTAAATGCCCCCGTAAAGGCAGAAGCGATGGCTTCTTCGTGATTGGCCATGATGCATTATCTAGCCCACTCGTTATTCAAATGGCTCCATCCGACCTCCCATCTGCCCAAAAATAGAATCTCAACGAAGCAAGAACTAGCTCCATCCGGCCAGAGGAGTAATTGGATTAAATGGCGATGGCTAATGAGGCTGTGGGCGTTTATAGAAACTTCACCGGGATTATCTGCATCGATCACGTCACAGATTCCACCGAGGAGCTGGAGCTCGTTTTTGGCTCGACCCTCTACTACCTGGAGGGTGCACAAATGTGGCGGATGATCAAGGAAAATAAAACTCAAAAAGTCTGCCATTAACCAGAACCACTTCATCCAAATCCAGATATTTAGCCTAAACCCATAAGATCATGTAAGCACTAGGCAGAAAGTTCTTCAGGGGGTGGGTATATTTTAGGCACAAAGTGAAAGATCTCTGCACTTGAAAGTACCCTGGCACTTTAATAAGGTGAAATATATCATGCTCTTTGTAGTGAAGTTTGGTTGACAGAGCACACTGGCTTTGAAATTGAATAGCTGTCTGCACCACGCGCCCTTCCACCAGAATTCAGCCGGCTGCACGCTACAAAAGGGGAAGAGTGTGTCCTGTTCTACTACTAGTATAGAAAAAAGTACTCTAAATATACACAACAAAGCTGCTTTCAGACGTGGTATTCATGAAAAATGCCTGTAATCACAAAATCAGACTGCTAAGGAAGCGCGGAAAACGGATGGTTATGCAGCAGGAAGGCTCAGCATGCTATAAGCGGGTGCTTGGAGGGGTCAACAACTCTGTGTTGGTGGTTCGCTGCACATTCTGAATATAAAGCATTTACTCCACATCGCAGCCATTAGTGCAGCGGACTCACAACACACACTGTAGCACCCTTCTGTTTACTCGTCATGCCAGTAGGATTTAAATTGGAAATATCACAGTCTGTGCAGAGAGACACCACTTCATGCCAGTTATGGAACATACTGTATTAGACACATGGGATGGTTTAGGGACTGAAAAGTGTAACTGAAATTCATGGGGAAGACATAGCCAAAATCTGTACCCTGCCCAGCCAGCAGGGGCACTAGACTTGTCACCACAGCTCAAAGCCAGAGAAACATGTCCGAACTCTTTAAATTATTCACGTTTTTCTTTTTGTTGTATTTGAAGATGAAATGCCTCATGCATTCGGAGGATGTAAATTTGTGGAATTTGAATCCATTGTGCCGAACGCACCCAACGCCTCACGGTGCTCATTTACAAAACAAGAATGGTTGCTTTGTTGTTTTAAAAGCAGAGGGTGATTTTACTGCCTTCGCATTTTGAGGATGTAGGCATACAATGATCAAATGAGCACTGCACCTCTAGAAATGTGTCAGACAGCACAAAGCAAGGACAGTACTAAAAAAGTTCCTTAGATCTCCATAAAAGGGCCCTTCAACTGTCTTGCACTTGTCGCAGATGCGTTTGTGTCAGTTGCTGTTCATAACTTTTACATGCACACATATGGATGCAAATCATAAATATTTTAATACACACTATCAATAATAATAATGACAGAGGCATTTCATAATTTTCCTTGTTAGGGAAAGAACTTTTTAGTCCCAGATGCATCCTAATGAAACTTGCTCTACCTCGACTACAAAAAAACAAAAAAAATCATGAGTCAGCGTTCTACACAGAGCTTTCAAGTCCTTCGAATAATCGAAGCCTTCCGTGGTGTTTCAGAGATCCGTTCAGCTGCAGATGTTTCCCCCCTTCGACAGCGGTCGTCATCAGGAGACTCGCGGGATGAACTGCTGTTTACATAAAAGCTGCACAAATCATGTCTGTCAGGTCGATGAAGAAAAGAGCCGCTTTCAAACGTCCTGCCAAAAGTCCGGTGAGAAATGAGGAGCTAAAGTGTCTTTGCCAATGCACTTTCATCATGAGGTAGAACCATTAATAGCTCTTAAGGTCCTAGTAACCTGAATTAATTGTTGAATACATCAGCAGCTCTCACTTCTGCTGTGTCAAGGATGTCAGAGCGACTTAAACACCAACAAATCCATCTCCTCTCTGCCCCGCTTATGCAACGCTTATGTGTCCCCCGATTTCCCAGGATGTGTCTTCGTCTAACCCTAAGGGTTTGGCGCCAGCTCAGTTTGGGAGGTTTCTGGATTTGGATTCGAGTCGAAGGAACCCTGGAATGTTACAGAGACGCCGTTAAAGACAGCGGGAAGATGGGAGGTGGAGACGGAGAGATGGACGCGAGCCTTCCCCTCATTATCTTGAGTGACAAAGGCTCTATTAAAGCGGCTCTTCAAGGACGCCGCGGGAGTACCGCCTCCTTCCTCGCTCGTTACCGCAACGCTCCTTTGGCAGGGCCGGACTGAAGGGCCTGAGCCCCGGGGCCAGTTCCCTGCAGCACCGCAACAGGCGCCACTCCTCGCTGAGAAAACCGACAAGCTAATTAAAACAGTCGTTTGGGAACCTGGAATTGTCCGAGCAGAGCAGGTTGCGCCATTTGTCATCGCGCTTATTCCCGCCCCGAATGGATCTGGGGCTAAATTACCCGGGCTGGGGGTGTTTAGAGGAGGGGAGCTTTTAGAGTAAGGCGTGTTGGGAAGGCGCGCTGGCGACGCTCCAACCCAACGCGGCACGCCGATGAATCAAGCTAAAACGGCGAGTTGAGTGCATCAAGCCGCAGCAGATGCAGAGTCATGCACGTCACGTTTGGGGGCACGTAACCGCACAGGCAGCGATTGCACAGCGTGTCGGAGAACTGCGGGAACGCACGTCGAGAAGTGTCATTTACATCGAAGGTGTGACTGAAGGCCGCGTGCCAGCAGCAGCAGCGTAGAAGCGCCGGTCCCCTTTCCAGACTTCCCATGTGTGCATTAACAAGGCGCTCCGGAGCAACAGAGAGCCATTACGAGCCCTAATTAAGGGCCATTAATTAGGCATGATCGCATGACGCACAATCCTAAATAAATCATGAAAGTATAATCACTGCGGTGGAAAGGACCGGTGTGGGTTCAGAAAGCGTGAAGCCCCGGGGTCGAGACAACGCTCCCAGACGAGCCACAAGCCGCTGTTTATCATGACGATGTTAATAAGGGGAGATCGGTGCGTCGCTAAACACAGCCCAGCCGCGGCACGAGTCCAACGCAGAGGTCTCCTCACCTCACCCTTCATACATCCTCCTGTTTGTTTCAGGCGCATGCTATGCACCTGGTTGCACACAATTCTGATTCAAAACAGACGTAATTTAATTCAAACAATTAAAGTTCTCCAAAAAATTAAGGTTTAATTTAGAATAAGCTGTTTAAGGTAAACTCTGGTGTAGGGCCGGAACTTTGGCTCCAGCGTTCTGCGGACCAAGAAAGCCGCAGTGTTGCAGATGATTAAATCCAAAAATGTCCATAAACACACCCAGAATTTATATGTTTATATATCGTCCAGAATTTATAAAAGCATAGTTCATATCATACTACCACATTCAAAAGATTTTCATTTTACAATCTTTGATATGACATAATTTTTTATTATTATTAATTGCGCTTCATTGTTATTCTCATTACCCTTCGAATTGATGTCAAAACCAAATTCTGAAATATGAATATGCTCTAGTAAATAATAATGTGCCCTGTCAAACTGTTTTAACCCATACTCTATCTTATACTCCATCTGTTTTCTTAATTCCCTTGAGAAGGTGCCTGACTCTTTCCCGGTGAGATAAGAGCGAGGGATGAGACGCGTCCCTTTCTCTCAGGTCCATTCCTCCATCTCCCCTGTCTTTTTATAACCACGGTGAAACCATTGATCATCATTAGCTGCCGGTGCACAGGCAGAGACGAAGCGGGCGGGGTGAGCCAGTTAAAGCAGAAATAAAGAAATATAAACACATAAAAATTTTTTTATGAATATGATGAACCCATGCACAGCCCTTTGAAGACAAGATAATGCTATTTTGACCAAAAAAAGTGGCTTGTGGCTGTGCAACCTGGCCAGTTTAATGATTGCACCTTCCGCCTCCTCCCTGCAGTCTTCCGAGGGCACAGGAGTGTGTCAGCATGAAAAGTTTTTCGCTAATAAGCTGCATTTCAAGCAGGCCGCACAGCCGTTCTTTTATGTCTTAACTGCTCCTCTCGGTGAGGCCGCACGCTGAATTATTCATGGTGTCATTCGGTGTTATGCTGCAGGTGGGTCCGGGAGCAGGCAGCACTTGGCCTTTACACACCCTGCTGCCAGGGACGTTTTAACGCGCACGTCGGGCACAGAGGCCGGCTGGCACAAAGGAACATTCCTGGTGTTGTGCCAGTCTCTTCTTCGCTTGAAAGTGAAAGTGAAGTGATTGTCGTTGTGAAACAGTGCAGCACAGCACACGGTGACACAACGAAATGTGTCCTCTGCTTTTAACCATCACCCTTGGTGAGCAGTTGGCAGCCATGGAGCAGTGTGTGGGGACGGTACCTTGCTCAGTGGTAACTTCCGGGTCTGCTTCCTTACCCGCTAGGCCAACCACTGCCCAACTCCTCTTTATCCCACGTTAGTTTTCCTCTCACAGTTTCCTCCCCTGAACTAGTCTCGCTCCGTCCCTCATCTGCTCAACTGTCATCGGACCGGAGGTCGGTCTCCAGGGAAACAAGGCCTAAAAGCCAGGTCTGGCTGGAAGATGGGAGCGTGAAAGCTTTTCCGTGTTCAGTCGCCGTGCCCGACTCGACCCGACGTTCTGTCTCCAGCCCTGGTCTCCTTCTCCTTCTCTCTCATAGTCACAAACCCACACTTGCCTTTGAACTGCGGCGGCCTGTGCTGCTGACGGCATGAGGGAGGCACATGAAAGACGGCGTCTGTCTCCGCCACACCGATTGGCAGTGGCTCCCCCAGGACGCCGGCTCCAGAAACACCACGGCACCTCTCCACCGTCTAGGCGCACGGTCTTTCAAAGAACACTTCCAAGATTAAAAATTTACTTTCTAAAGCCAGTCCCTTCAGGACTTCACAGGCATTTGGGGGGATTTTTTGCAAGAAATGCAATGACTTTTTTGGCGCATTTTTTTTTATACAGAAAACAAATCAGCAGTAAATTGTCCAAACAGACCCACAGATCAGTTCAGTGGCGCATGACATCATGCCATAATTGTTTTAAATCACGCTTCTCTCTTAAGAATTAATCATGATTAATTACAATCAACTTGTTGCTAAAATGTACATTTGATTTTGCTGTTCATCTGTGGGCTTCTTCCAAATGACATCTCAATGACAATAAAGGGATCTTGTACATTGTATTACCCCTTAAACATGCTCTTATTTCAATTAAATTATGAAACAATAACGATCATTATATGTAGGGGTTAAGTTCTGGATTTACATTTACATTTAAGGCATTTGGCAGACGCCCTTAACCAGAGCGACTTTCAACGTGGGTATTCTCAAAATCACCACATGTAGCTCTACACAGAGCCATAAAAAGTTATTGGACATCAGAAGAGGTTCTCCAGCTGCTGTTTGAGGGGCCACTACAGTCCTCTGCAGACAGCAGGATAGGTAATGTGTGCAGAGAGGCAGTGAAACCTCCTGCACCGGTTATTTTTATATCATTAAATTGTGTAAAATGTTTTTCTTCTTGTATTATTCTGCCAACTAACAAATACCCGGGGAAATCAAGTTCTGCTTTCCCTGACTGGAGTCCTTCTGAGACCACACCATTTAAGCAGCAACACATGAAAACAAGGTACAACATTAGACTCTGGGCATAATTACAAAGAAAAGGGCAGGAGGGAACAAGAGCTGTCGGAAGGCAGGCAGCTGCTCAGACGCTGCGATCACAGTGGATATTAGACAGAAGTCGAGTGTGTTGCCATTTGTATTTGTAGCTGCTGGAGGTGCGCTGCAAATGTTCTTGCCGTGCGCCCACGTCTTCAAAGTAACATATGATTTTTGACATCGTAGAAGAGGTGTGATTCTCACTATTGGTGTGTTGCTATTGTACAGCAGTGCAAAGACCAAAAAAAAAACAGAGGTGCATATTTAAACAACACTTTAGCATCACATACTTTTTCCGAAATGTGCAGGACAAAAAAGGTATTTATTTGAGGTTGCAAGTTTATATGTGCAGTGTTGGTGCGGGTTTCCTCTGGATTCTCCAGTTTCCTCCTGCAGTCCAGACATGTACACTATATGGATCAGAAACTCTAAATTGACTGTAGATGTGAGTGAATTGTGTGTGTGTGTGTGATGGCACCCTTCTGTGGGTGAGTCCCCGCCCTGCACTCTGCACCCTAAACATTGTGATTGAGATAACGAGAGTAAAATATACTAATTTGTATAGGTATTTAATTTATTTTTATTGTAAATATTAATTTAAAATAAACCCTTAAAAGATACCAGACTATTATATACAAATTTCATTTACAAATTTCATTTACATTAATTACATGCATGTTATAGTGAGGGGAAACAGTGGTATTTTGTGAATGATGTGCTTGTGTATTTTCATGCCATCTGAAAAATGATCTGGTTTACCAGGTAAATATGGCATCTCAACAGCAATGCGCCCCTGCCTTGTAAATTTGAGGTGACAGGCCATGCCAGTTGCTTTATTACATGTTAATCTATATGTTAGATGATGAAAAACAGAGCCCTTTGTGTTTGCATGTAATATGTCGATGTGCACGGGCAAGTGAGATGGTGAGAGGGAGGAAGGGAAGGATGAGCGATACGGATAGAGAAAGCACTGGGAGGGCGGGGGGGGGTGTTTTGTGTTGGCGTGTATTTGTGTGCATTTCTCCTCAATGCTCTGGTACTCATATCATCATCAACAGTGACGAGTGACTTCAGCGAGAGGGAGCCCGAAAATAGATTCTCCTGCCGGCAGCAGCATACGATGACAGCTCTCCTACACTCACTCATTACAGGGAGGAACAGCAGGTAGCGCCGCGGCGCATCTGATTGTCTGTTTATCTGCACTCAACTAGGCCGAGTCTGGGGCCAAAAGCGAGCGAAAACTCTCACGAGACAAAGGACGCATTCACATCTGTCAGTATGAAAGCCTTCGACAGAAAAGTGGCATTCCGGCACGTTCATTCGAGCCAAAAGGACCCCAATCAATATCCTCGCCAGAGCCAACACCACGGCCACGGCGGTGGCCGCATAAAGAAAAGCAATTGGGTTTCAATCAGCCGGTGTGCAGGGACGCTCCGTAAAGGGCTTTTTATGTGTAATCAGTAGATGCGGAGATGAGCAGGATGTTGTGTCTGGGCCACGCTGCACTGTGCAAGTAAGAAAAAAAGAAAAGATGTCGAGCATCCCTATGGTGACTAGTCAAAAAAGAGAGCGAGACTTCATCCGCAGCCTCGGTGAATATCAGCCTGATTCTCAGTGAGAGGAATGGGAACGAATGTGTGAGGGGTAGACAGGTTTATGCTTCTCTCTGGAATTCATTAATCTCATGCTCTTCTCATCCACTAAGTACAGGTTAACCCGCTCCAGAGGTTTAGTGCACAGTGGTGAGATTTGTAACACTTCTGATGTTGCGGGTCAGCCAGTAAACCTGTGAATTGAATGAAAAAGAATACAACACACACACACAACTCTTCCATTCTGCTTTGATTAAGGTTATGTTGAATTGACGCAATGAAGAAGGCACCATTAGAGAAGGAAATGTGTATAATATAAACTTCTGGAATAAAAGAGCCCCTAAACCCCAATAAAATCTGTCTATTGTTTTTTAAGGATACAAGTACATTTAGGGTATTCCAGCATTATATAAGAGCATGGGACATGATCAGTTGTGTCACTGAATACAGATAAAAGATAAACAGACACTTTATTGGTCCCAATGAAACGTTAAGTCTCCAAAAGCTTTTACAGACAAAAGCAAACAGTGTTTACCTGGATATATACACAATAAAGACACATAAATGGAGCAAAGGAGAAGTGAAAGTGCAACAAAGTGATTGAAGTGATTGTGCAGCACAGCACACAGTGACACAACGAAATGTGTCCTCTGCCTTTAACCATCACCCTTGGTGAGCAGTGGGCAGCCATGATAGGAGCCCGGGGAGCAGTGTGTGGGGATGGTGCTTTGCTTATTGGCACCTCAGTGGCACCTTGGCGGATCGGGATTCGAACCGGCAACCTTATGATTATGGGGCCGCTTCCTTAACCACCACGAGGCCACCACCGCCCACTGTGATCAGACCACCACTGAGATCCCAGTGCAAGTATAAAATGCTAAATAACTACAACAGAATATAAATAGAATATAGAATATATGTACACAGCTCTCAATATAAGTGTAGTTGACAAAAACATACAATACAAAAACAAGAAAAACATAGAAGTCAACAGAAAAAAAACTTTTGGGGTATTTAAAGGAGAAATGAGAAACTAACTTTCGGTGTGTGTAGTTATTTATGAAACACATAGGTTAAATGTTGACTGAAAACTCTCATAATTCCTCATTTCTGGATGATGGGTGAACGAGTGATTGTAATATTAGAAAGGGTCGCCTATAAAAGGGTCATTTAGCAGGCGTCTTACCTGTCTCGCACCGCTTCCCGGTGAAGCCCTGCTGACAGACGCAGGAGTTGGGGGAGACGCAGGTCCCTCCGTTCTGGCACATGCCGTCGCACAGCGCTACAGGTCACACAGAGAAACAGCTGTTCAATCCGCCGCTCACCCGCCTCGCTGCTAAAGCCTCGGCTTAATTCCCGACATAAATCAACTGAGTGCCCGGCCGCCGTTTTTTAGGGGGAAAAGTCAATATTTCATCAGACTTGTGTGTGCAGGCGAGAGCAAGTGAGTGCATTAACACACAGCCCTCTATAAAACATTCTCCCGGCTTTTTCTCGGTGAAATTGAAAGGAAGACTGAGACCGGGAATGAGGGAACGCGCACAACACATCCACAATGTTTTTTTTTTTCCTCACAGGGTTTGGTGCTCATCCTTCCATTCTAAGCTGCCCAGTATTCAGTATTAAACCTGAAAACCTGATTGTGGAAAATCACTATCTCAGTGGCATAGAAACCAATCCTGAATGATCGGAGATTAGTTAAATGTTTGGTAGAAATGGACGGTTGAGTTTACTTTCTACTTCACACACACACACACACACACACACACACACACACACACACACACAATGCATCAATAAATTAAGAAGAGTGGGACTAAAAAAGCTGCGAGGTCATAAGAAATCCATTAATCGAAAGCCACTAAATAAAAAAAAAAAAAAGGTTTACACTCTGGAACACTGGAAAAGGCTCATGAGGTCTCCTGGGTCCAGAGTGACCCTGTTCTAGAGTGCTGGTTGTATCAGGGGTAAAAATAAAACTGCACAAGCCTGTGGAGGCAGTGGAAATCAGCAATTACACATGAAAAGCTTATTAATTAACGTAGAGTCATTTAGAGATTAAGAACACTTATTCAGGTCAAGCCCAGGGTCATTTTTTTGTTTTGGTCCACTTGCAAAGTTTAGCGAAGTTTAGCAAAGGTCACGTGAGCCCGTGATTGATTAATTGATTAGTCATAGTTACACAGCAAATAGAAACTGGTGGGGGAAAGAAAGGGACAAGATGAGAAACCATCACCCACCTCTGCAGACGGTGCCGTTGCCGGTGTAGCCGGGTTTGCAGGAGCAGCTGTGGCCCCCCACCGTGTTGAAGCAGAGCGCGTTCTCGTCACAGCTGTGCTGACCCGTCACGCATTCATCATGCTCTGGGGGACGGACAGGAGAGAAGGTTCACGCACTGCACTTCCGAGCCCGAATAAAAAAGCTTTTAACATATCGCTGACCTGGCAACGCACACTTAGCTTCGCAAATAAAATCGATAGCAGCTCAAAATGGCACCTGCGCAGAGACTGTTGCTATTTTATAAACTTTCATCACAATGAGGAGAACAGAGTCATTGCCTGTTGCACAAATTCAACAAACAGCATGACAATTTCCTACTTGTGGTACTAATAAAGGATCTTAAGCAATACCAATCAGGATTTTCACCACATTTTAAATACGGTAACCAGCATAATGAAATGCGGAGCGTGAAACTTTACACGCACTGCTGTGTTTACTCACGCACACACATACACTCATTTCTGCATCAGGAAAGCTGAAGTCACAATTTATTGCCCTCCAACTGACCACAGTCACCCTGGGAGATCTTTATCAACCCACAAATCAGTGGATAAAACCATTATCCCTGCAATATACGCCCACACACACACACACACACACAAACACACACACACACACACACACACAGAAACACAATTCTCTCTCTCTCTCTCTCTCTCTCTCTCTCTATATATATATATATATATATATATATATATATATATATATATAGACACACACACACACACACACACACACACACACACACACGCACACACACACATATACATAAAGAGAAAGATAATTGTGTTTCTGTGTATGTGTGTGTGTTTTATGAATATTTCACCTGGCAAAATAGCAGGTAAAAATAAAGCCCATAAACAGTCATAGACAACAAATCAGAGCAGTTTGTAATTGATTTAATTGGCACTTTTAAACACAAGCTACAAGAGCTGACGTGCTTATCTTCCTGCAACTGTAGCCTGGCGAGGAATACAGGAAGACGCGAGTGGTGTACACAATTCATCTATCCCGCTGACATAAATAAACATTTCTCACTTTTCGAAAAAGTACAAGAAAAACTATTCTGATGTCCTTGTCTGACTCTCGAGATGAATTTTAAGAGGTGCGCTCGTCTAACAAGAAATGACAGCTACGCTGTTTCCAGTGACAACACACATAATGAAAAGTAGTTCGCAAGTCATGCAGGTTATAAAAGCTGGGAAGCGATCAAATACCAACACACAGATGCACACACACACACACACACACACACACACACAAACGCACGCCCACCCAGCCAATGAAAAGCCGGTTTCAAGGTGGCTCCTGTACAGAACTTCATTGTTTTGTAACTTCACTTGAGCTATTTTGGTACAAATGCATTTTGAAGAGGAGTGAGCCAGACACAGGGGAGGGTGACATGATGATAAACCCACAGAGTATGAATCACCACATCCCAAACGTTCTCAGAGTCTCCTCAGATGTGCAAGCACGAACACATGGAAGCGCCCGGTCTGGAGCAGCAGGGGGATAAAAGTAAATTTCACTCATTTCATTTTTCTCCCATGTTATGGCCATGTAGGTTGAATGGTAATCTTCGCGTTTCACTTTCACTTTATCTCTTATTTTCTTCTCATTAACTTATCCAAGCTAGAGACATTCATCTACATCAAGCCACGAGCTACCCTACTCTGAAATGAAACTGTTTCGGATGAATCCAGCAATGACTATTTAGGTGCTCAGACCAAACCAGCCCTTCTTTATCATATTCAAGTTGATGATGCGTTCCATCAAATTTTCAACATCACTTCACATTATCTTTTCAAATACACCAGTGAGATTAAAGGCACAAATATACTTGCTGTGAGCTACGTATGCATATTCGTGATATTCTTTGCTGATGTACTTGTATTCTATAGTGGTTAATACTTACCACCATTATTTAAATTTTTTCACTTTATTAATCTTAAAGGAAATTGCTTCTCTGCTTTTAACCATCACCCTTGGTGAGCAGTGGGCAGCCATGACAGGCGCAAGGGGAGCAGTGTGTGAGGATGGTATTTTTGCTCACTGGCACCTTGGCGGATCGGGATTCGAAATGGCAACCTTCTGATTACGGGGCCGCTTCCTTAACCGCTAGGCCACCACTGCCCCGAATAAATACCTGCATCTTAAAACATCTTGACCGTTGAGCGCAGATCTCACAACACTGCCCCTATCAAATTACACAGGTATTGCATCTCCATATGCATTCTGTTCATTTTTGAGTACCTGCAGAAAAAACGACGCAAAGAACGCAGGATACGGACTGAGGCTGTATATACGTACACAAGAACGTAGTTAAGGCCCCACATGGACTTTCAGCAATCGCATTCAGTCAGCTTCACATTCGAATGCCGTCAAAGAAACACTACAAGTCCCGACAACAGCTTCAAGTGAACGCTAGAGAAATGCTAATCGAATGCAGCGACAAAGTGCAAAAAAAATGCGTATGGCGTTTCCAAGGGTCTTTAGTGGGCATTCATTTCGAACATCCATGTGGATGAGGCCTTGCTCCTACCTGGAGCGGCGCTGTACTCAGATCAGGCTGCCACAGTCACTACTGGCACTACTTTTTAACAAGAATTTTTGGTTTACCGCCAGAATATGACCAAGCATGCCATTATGATATAACCGATTATGTTCTGAACTGCATCGATGCAGAATCGTCCACTTCATGATAAAATAATTCAATATCACCTCTTGGGGTACACAATGGAGGACTTGCTAATGCTAGCTATTTAGCAAGCTCATTTCTGTAAACATCTCATCAAGTCAATACACAGATGACCTTCATAGATTATCAGAGTTTTTACACTGTTCTTTTTATTCACATTTTTCATTAAGGGGACGAAATTTTAAGGACTTCCTCCAGATAAATTTCACATCATAGCAACAATATATTCAGTAGTTGGCAAATTAGGAGTGACACTTTAATGATCTGTGCAGAAGAGCCTTCAAATGAAGAGCAGCCACCAGAATCCTGATCCATCATGATCTTTTCAATCACACAGACCCAATAATGGAAAAGCAATGACATGTCACAGAAGGAAAAAAAGAGATTAGCCCAAGGTCACATCTGCTCACGCCTGTTGGGACCTGAACCTAGCGTACCGTCGCTCAGAACCCGTCGACAGCCTGGCAGAGTCTTGTCTCTGCAACGCGGTTTCCTCCTGCCACTCACGCGGGCGCCTGTGCTGCGCCCGTTCGCCTGCTGTCGTTCATGCTCCATACAGATAAACAATCAATTATGTACGGGCAGTCACCAGGGACGCCTCAGTTCCTTGCACTCGCCTGCAAAAGTGCCAAGGAACTTCTGACTGCATTCAGAGCGGCACGGCGCCTCTTGTTCATACAGGAGCGCGTGTGCTAATGAGACCACAAGGCACAATAAAAAGCCATGAAATGTACATCACAACAATGGAATGCCTGATGGGTTCCCTCGATGTCGGATTGAGGCGACTTTTCCAAAGTGCTTAAAGTGGTCTTTACTATTGAAACACTTTCACAGGAGACTGAGGGTGACGCAAATGCCCCCTCTCCAAGTCTGGCGACCGGTAAAGCTGAGCCTCTCACGGCCACGCCGCATCTGTTATCTCGGGATTAAGCAATTCAAAGGGCCCATGAGGCTGGCCCTCTACCTTTTAGGGATTAAAGCCTATATTACAGAGTGGCGGGCAGAGACCCTCGCTTTCTGTTTGTTCTCCGATGGGTTTCCTCCAAATGTCCAACGACATAAAGGGTAGATGGATTAATGACCCTAAATTGGCCTTGGATTGGCCCTGGTAGGTGTCACCTTTCACCTTTGCTCGACAATGTTCTTGACTCCAGAACATTGCTGGGAGAGGCAACAGATCTCTAAAACACTGACCATAAAAGATGCCTGTGGAGCTTCTTTAAACACCATTAGTGGGTTCAGAAAAAACGAGAGCCCATGTCTTACAGGACACTCCCCAATCAAGTCATCTGCAATTTGTAGACCACATGCAACTCATGGGGGCAGGCAAAATGGCGCTTAATGCTTAATTTGTTAATTTTCTCCTTCTGTGTGCTCTCTACTTGCTAATAGTGGGCAAGTGAAAGGCGTTATCAGTACAACTGTATTATCTCTGTCACACGGGGCTGAGGAACCGCAGCGCTGTGCAACCTGCAATTAATTGCTTTCGTCCCGAAGGAAGTGGGTAGAAAAAAGGGAACTCCGGCACTTCATCTGAAAGTGCCGTTATTATAGAGACGGACAGATAATGTATGGCGGGTTTTATGCTTTATAGCCTCTCCCCGGCTTGTGCTTGGGGAAATCATCTGTTCCTTTGGGTGCCACCCAAAAACAAACACATGTCCGTTGGCCATTAATTACTTTACCTGCAGCACGAGTCTTTTACTTCAGCTGAATGCTGTTCTGAATGCTCTTTTACTGCGACTGAATGCTGTTCTGCGCGTCTCTTTTAGCGAGGTACAAGCCGCGACACTTTCACAAAAGAGTTTCTAAATAGACCGAAGATCCCCCCGTGTACCGACTCCATCTCATTAAAAGTTGGCAGGGGCCTGAATTTCTGCAGCCACACGAGGACATTGTTTGATTTAGCTGTCCCGTCTTGGCAGACAATGTGACTTCAAGGACTTTTTCTTTTTTTCCCCCCTTTACCCCGTTTGTGAAGCCTGATTAAAAAAGTCGAGAGACAAAAATGACCCCGCCCTGCCGGTGTGATGCAACACAAACAATGCATGGATGATGCCACAGTGGAAAGAAGATGAGACAGTGAGCTTAAAAGCAACTGTCCAATTAAAACAATAAGCATATGGAAATACTTTAATGTAGTGCTGGCTAAATACTGAGTACAAATAAATTATAGCTGTCAAAATTAATATGTTAATCCCTGTGATTAACTGTTAACTCAGTTGTGCTTCGTTTACAGTGCCATGGGCATGAAGGGTTCAACAATGTTTTACATTGTGCCCCGAGCACTGGCAACAACATGATTAGTTAGGATTTTTAAATCAATTGACAGCCCGAAAATAAATATATTCAATGACATATTCTGCTACAGTACAGAAAAAGGTATCCTGAATACTTTTAGTATTACTTTCAGAATTATTCTACACTGTGAATTAATACATTATTGTTTGCATGTCAGCATCAAGATGAATATAATTTTTCATTGATTGTCATACAAATCTGCACCTGAGTGTACAAGGCACATACATTTTGTATTTTTGTATTCTGTTAAGTTTTCCGCCTTATAAAATCTACAGTGGACTGAATACAGATTGATTTGTATTCTGAATACATATTGCCATATCTGCTGCCTTTTTAGCAATTCCCAGTCAAAGCAAAATAAGCCTGGCATAAGTATGTTTGCATACATAGTTTTCCTTTTTGTCTACAAAAATATTATACATTATTAACCGAGCTCCGGCAAATATATGCAGAGGTTTTAATATTTCATTGCTTTGCATCAGGCTCGAAGAGACGCTCATTTTTATCCCACAATGAGCCTCCTTTGCTCCAAAACGAATGGGCAGGCAAATAATTAATGGCCTGCATGGTCATCAGCAATATTAGCTATGATAGCATCCGAGAAGGTTTTTCATTTCGAGACAGTCCACCGGGCAATGCTTCATACGGTTGCCGCATTGGAAGGGAGCTCTGCTACAGGCAGCATCCTCATCGTATGCCGGGACAACAGCGTCACTTGTTCAGCAGCGCTTCAGTAACTCAGAGTGAAGATGACAGTCATTTGACTTTGCAGGAGAAGCCGCCTACGGAAAAGCCATTATATCAGGCCCCGAGAAAGCATACTTTAATCACGTAAATTGACGTTTATAGGGAGGCACATAACCGAGTCCGGTATTGCTGCAGCTCACAGCCATTTTAATCGTGATGTATGTAAAATTACTGCAGCCCGATTACATCTGCCAGGCCCTAGTATTCATCTTTCCAGCGTATCAGCGAAATGAAAAACTGTTTGTCTCTGCCGAAGCCCACCAAGATATAAACATTTGGCAGCATTTCCAAGTAGATGAACACACATTTACAGTACGCTCCTGAAAATGCATGTGAACGCTCCACGAGGGAGAATTTACATTCAGATAGGTTCTCTAGCTCTGCTGAAGGAGGATCAACATGCAAACACTCGGAAATATATGGCTCCTGACCTCATGAATTTAAGATTACAGTAGGACTGACATTCCTGACGTCAATATGTGAAATGCACATACTGACACAATCTGTAATATTTTTGCGGTACTACGGTTTTAGACCATGTTTAAAATTGGCAGCACCATCTAGTGGTGCTTCCTTATAGGACACTGAATCCTGATGAGCCTTCACATATTAATTTACGCATGATAATGTTTTTCTGATTATGTATGCATGAAAAATGCACTGGTCCCAAGCCTTATAATAAATCACAGTCTGTGTTGTGGTTAAAAATGGTGTGTGCGGCAGAGCCCAGTAGGAAGTACACAAGGAAAATTCACTCGCACATAGTAACTGGCAGGCACTATATACTGCATCTAGCACGACAGGGTGCATAAGTGGGAATTGCTTTTTTAATTACAGAATGGGAGGAAATGCATTGTGCCGTCACCTCCACCGGGACACAGCATACAGGGATTTGCCTCCTATTTCATACTGTAATCGCCGAAAAATGCCTGCATGCAGGACATTGTTAGTCTATTCTTTAGGTAAGCATGTTTTAAGTTGTACTGCCCCCCACCCCCAACCCTAATTAATTAAATCCCCCCAAAGACTAGAATTAGGATTAAGATTAATGAGGAATGATTAATAAGCATGCAAAGTGCAACAGCTAAGACTGTTACTGATGTACCGCAGCAGCCAAAATGAATAATGATGTGATAGAAACATCAGTGTTAAAAAGTGTGCAAACCTTTATTATTCGTCAATTATTATTTTTCTTCAATAATTCAGTCACCGAGACAAGATGAGGGCACATTGCTCCACCCTCCCCACAAGTGCAAGGACACCGTCCAAATTCAATTTCATTAAAACCTCTCCTTCAAAAGACCAGGACAGACAAAACAACTCAACACAAAACCTACAACGCCAACGGTGTGAGAGCAGCCCTACCATTTTCTGAGATGGGAAAAATTAAACGCTCAAAGGAGACCACGTCTGACCCAGAGCTACAGCAAGTCCACGTTCAGAAGAGAACAAAGCGAGGGGGGAAACCACTGTGTGTTCTCCCTCGTTTTAGGTCGAATCATAACTGTCATTCATTTGCACCTTTGATCAATGTACCCTGAGGCAACATGAACTAAAACGAACAAGTGAATATTTTACACACACATACACACACATACACACACACACATTTAACACATCATGCACGATCAAAGCTTCACTTTGCAAAAATATTAGATAACATCAGCCGTTATCTTCATTGCGTGAAATGAAAGCAGCTCTAAAGCCGGCTCAGCTCATGTCCCAGTCATTACTGAAGGTGTCAGTGTGGCCTTCGGGTTTGCAAGTGAACAGATACATTACATATCTGAATGAAAAATAATAATAACACATGCTCCCGCGTCATATTCAAACTGCAAATTGAGGCAATCGTTGCAAATTTGAAATCTTTAGGTGCCGTGGGAGGGAATCAGGACGGAGCGACCAGACGGCGGGCGGAGTGAAGGGGGCTCACCAGTGCAGGAGTAGTCGTCGATCCGGATGTAGCCGCTGTGGCAGATGCACATGAAGGAGCCGGGTGTGTTCACACACATGGTGTTCTCCCTGCAGTAGTGCTTCCCTTCCGCGCACTCATCGATATCTGCCAAACAGAGGGGACAACGACAGAGGCGGTCAGGAACTGATGATTCGTAAACAAACCTATTTACTACAGACACAGACGTGTCACTGTTTACTGTTTAAAGTCAT
The DNA here is from genome assembly GCF_900700375.1 of Denticeps clupeoides. NCBI lineage: Eukaryota > Metazoa > Chordata > Actinopteri > Clupeiformes > Denticipitidae > Denticeps > Denticeps clupeoides. The sequence goes on along the minus strand of NC_041723.1, from coordinate 4,157,751 downwards.
TTTTGTCCAGATCCATATGATGTGTTTTGAAGAGTTGAATATTTATAATAATATTATAATTTGTTTTTTTAGTAGCAGTCATCAGCAAAACCAACTTGTGTTTGTGTGGATTCACCCAACAGGCAATGTTTTGGGGGCCACCATTAGTGAGTGATGACCTTTCACAGCCAGGTTATATTAATTTGAACCTGTGGCTGTTATCCATATGTGGACTTTTGGTTTCAGTGGATTAAAACATTGACGATTTGACATAATCCCAGATCTGTCAATTACTCAAAACTCTTGTTGTGTTTATTGTAATGGCAAAAAATCCTAAACCTCAAACCTGCTGGTGTCTATGTTTGAAAATCACGGTAGTGCCATGGATCTCAAATATCTTATGTATCTATATAGTATTTATTTTTTACTCTGTTTCCCGATGTACCATTCAGTTGTGAGGAAATAAGATATCATTAATCATTACTTTTAGCAACCAATGAGAGTCGTAGCCATCGTATTTAATGTATAAAATCTTTTCATGCAATATGATGGGTTTAAATTCACTCCTAGTCAATCCCCAAGTTTCTTCTTTGGTGAGTTTATTCAGTCATGTGACACTGGATTACTGACCACTGCTAATTAGAACTAGTAAGGGGGCACTATGTTCATACAAAGCGTTCATTTTATTAATTGTGGGTTTTGCACTGATGCGTGTGGACAGTGTGGAAGTTTGCTAAGTGGGTCTGAAGGATTAAGGAGGGCTGCATTGAGAGGCATCAGCTGTTGATATGGGTTCTGTTCAGGCAGGAGCTTTATGACGAGGGTATTAAACAAAGTCCTTGGCGCTACCCCTTTGGTCAACCCCTTCAATTCAAGAACAAATTCTATTCACGTCTCACTTTCACTTCATCCATAACATATCACCAAAGACCCAGCCGCCTGGATGCAAAGCTGGCGAGTTACAAAGAGGCATGTGGAGGAACATTTGTCCTTCAGACACCTGGACGAATTCAACAAAAAGCCATGTGACGGAAGAAGCACGTACAGCGGAGGTAACCTTGAGGCGAGCCTGAAGAGGCTCTTATGGATGTAGATGGAGGAGTGGGCGCAGGGTCGCTCTGCAGCGTGCACTAAATCCGCTGGGTCAGGGTGGCCATCTCCAGCTTGAGCACCATTAGCCCACCCAAATTACAGGCTGCATAATGATGCACCTCCAAAAAAATTTATTTTTGTAATTTGCTTTTGTAATTCCATTCTAAAAGGTCAACCTTCAACTCTTCTGTCATGACAGAAAAATGGATCCAGGCGCAGATTAACTAAAAAAACATGTAGAATTAGTGTTTATAGGGATTTGGGGACTTGGAAAGTCAGACAAACACGTAACTGCAGACCGACATCCATGCCAGGGGAGAAACAGGGACCTGGAGGACAAATATAAATATAAACTAGAGCACACCATTCAGAACGTTCAGACTGGGGATGCAAGCGGTTTTGGAACAAACCACTGGTACAATACCGGACCCGGAAAACACTTGTGCAGGCAACCTATAATCGTGAAGGAAACAGCTGCGGGGAGTAGGGAGCGGGCGTGGCCACAACTCAGTTACACCTTCCACCACAACCAATTGTTGATTGTATAAATGTCCACCCTTTTCAGGAGTTGATTGATTATGGGTAGTATTCTGATCATTTGCAGCACATCTTATGTTCAGATATTTTTTTTAATATTGGCATTTTTGAGGTGTAACAGTGCATTGCTCAATGGGCATTTTAATCCCAAATCAATCCGTTAGTTCAGCCAGGATTAATTAATGGAAGGTGTCCGTAGCCTCCCGCCCTCCACTCCTCTCGAGGAGGCAAAAGCAATCCAAGCCGCACCGCCACGAATCATCAGAGGCTCCAGCGTGCTCTGCTCAAGGGCAACCCGCCTGGCACCGTCCAATTAAACAAAACCCTTCTGCATGTGTCTGAAAAGCAACAGAGCACAACGCGGCATCATACCCGGCAATGGTGAACGCACGAAGCAGCAAGGAAGCAATCAGATGTCGGTTCAAGCATGTTATTCAGCAAGATTTAATAATAAAAAAAGGAAACAATATGCATGTAACAGTTGCTGATGTACGATCAAAGATGCACCGCTATCGATATGGACCAACGGCTGCGTTAGGTATCAGCGACATCACACGGGCGGAGCACAGAGGCCACTATTGTGATTCCCCTGCTCCCTTCTGCTGTCTGGGAAGGAAGAGATAACACACCCTGTCTGGAAAGCGCCGGATCCACCTGATACATGACACCTGCTGCTGTGGCTAATTCTCTGAAACAAATGATTTATGGCACAGGTCGTATGGCACACAAGGGCAGGTCTAACTCCACATTTGATGCACTGATGCACCTTCAGTCTCTCCGTGATGTTAAGCAGGAGGAGGATTTTACTAGTAAAAGTGTATACTAGTGCACTAATTATAGCCAAGATTCTTTGCAATTCTTGGTTTGGTAATTTAATTAAAAAAGGTATACATTCCACCCCAACCAAGTATCACAGTATACGGGTATTATGGGGCAGTGGTGGCCTAGTCATAAGGTTGCCGGTTCAAATCCCAATCCGCCAAGGTGCCACTGAGGTGCCACCAAGCAAAGCACCGTCCCCACACACTGCTCCCCGGGCGCCTGTCATGGCTGCCTACTGCTCACCAAGGGTGATGGTTAAAAGCAGAGGATGCATTTCATTGTGTCGCCGTGTGCTGTGCTGCAGTGTTTCACAATGACAATCACTTTCACTTTCAAGTCAAAATAAAAGAAAAGTATCTTTTTTCATGACATTCAAATTCTGATATTCATGATATTCAACTTACTGAAACGTGCAGAAAAAAAATGCTATATAAAATGCACGTCACACATTAGATGGTTAGAAATTGCATCCCTACATTTACATTTACATTTACATTTACAGCATTTATCAGACGCCCTTATCCAGAGCGACTTACAATCAGTAGTTACAGGGACAGTCTCCCTGGAGCAATTTAGGGTTAAGTGTCTTGCTCAGGGACACAATGGTAGTAAGTGGGATTCAAACCCGGGTCTTCTGGTTCATAGGCGAGTGTGTTACCCACTACGCTACTACCCACCCTGTGAGAACAGTCCAGTGTGACTGACAGACGCATTTATATCAGTTAAGTTCTGATGCCGCTATTAATAACACTGTTCATGCAAACGTGGCAGAGAGAAAACCCAGACATCAAAGAGACAATAAGACTGTGAGTGTGAGTCAGACAGACAGACAGACAGAAAAAGACCTGGACCGGCCGAGAATGAGATGTAGCCGCCCCCACATCGAGCTAGCCAGCCGCTGCATTTACCCAGCAGGCATGTGGGCAGCCCGATGAAGCCTCCAGCCAGCCAGTGACCCGTGCAACAGTAATCATCACTGCTAGCCGTCAGCTATTAGCAACGTGGGCTGTTGAGGGGGCAACGGTGGGGAATACCAAATGAGCGTTTTAATTTCGCTCCCCCCCCCCCATCCCACAGGCAGGAGTAATTTGGTGTTATTTGCAATGTATCCGGTTAGGAAATGCAGACCGCAAACAGAAAATACGCTATGTAAATATCAAATCTTTACAATACAAGTCTCCACTAGAGGAGTGAACCGTCACTGGTCTCACAGTTTGATTACGATCATCAAGTGCATCCCACCAAATCTTTCTACATTACTCCACATTATGTTTTTTAATATGTCAGCACCAGGCACCAACGTCCTTATCATATAATCGATTATGTTCTGCACTGTATCGATCCACGTCTGCATCTCAATGCATCAATTATGAAATGAATTTCAACAGTATTAGTCACCACCAGGGGAAAGGCTTGTAATTTAAAATACATTTTTCACTAGAGATGGAGTTACGAAAGCAAACACAAAACAGAGCTGTTAATGACTTCCCTTCACACGTGCACACGTTGATGGGATCCCCCTCACTGAATAGGCCCTGAATGCAGGATGCAGGGGGCATTCTAATGCTCTTCATTTACACACCTAGAAATTCAGCCTTAATTTCAAGCTATTTCTGCAACACTGTCCTGATAAAAACCTTAGTCTTGGCTTTACAGACCGTTTTATATCTGGCATACCAAAGAGAGGGGCATGAAAGCGCAGTTGGTTGTAGTTTGATGTGCATTGCACAGGAGCTTGAAAGTGCTTTACTAGTCCAAATGAAGTTCAACGGAGCTGTCAAGTGGTAAAAAAAATATAGGATAAGTTACATTAGGTATGCTAGCGAATATTGATTTATCAGTTACACTGATCGGAAGGCTTTTGATCAACCCCTGAATGTCTATGTCTCCATTACTATATAAAATGTATGTTGCCATGGCATTTGAAAGCTGAGAATGGTCCTTTGGGATTGCGTTTCAGGCATAGTATGAAGACAAATCAATAAGACCATATGTTGTGAGCCTGGAATACATGTAAATGTAGACAGATCTCCCAAACATGCAAACATACAAACGCTTGGCAGCTCCATCGATCATGTAGGTTCTCGGAGTTAAGAGCGAAATGTCTCGAAAGAACCTTGAATAATTGACAAGATCTAGTAAACAAGGCGACAACAAAAGGAAAGGGGAATGAAGAGGCAGAAAGGGAGACGGCGCTGCCTCGTTAAGTAACACACAGGCGATAAATCACTTTGTGTTATACGATTTCATAAGTGGCAGACCTCCACAGAACTCGACGGACAATCAGAATCCCAGCCGATGCTGACAAGCCTGATTAATGCTGATGAATTTTGTTGTGGCGCCGAAAAAAGAGCTCAGGGGGACCGACGGTGGGAGCAGCAGCCTTGTGGTTGTGGGAAGTGGCTCCGCAATTCATTTAGCAGCCGTCAGAGAATTACAGTAAGTTAAATGGGCTAAATGACAGGAAGTGATGAGGCAGCTCGTGCTGAGGTGCGGAAGAATGCACAGCTGGGTAGGGACGGTTTGAGGAGGGGACAAAATTCAGTAAGCTTTTGGCTCTATCATCGTAGCCTGAGTTGCCATTTGAGATCACAAACGACTGATTTTCATAATCTGACGTAAAGATATGCACTGTGAGGGCGGAAGTTGGTCTCAGTGGCCAATTAATTGTCCAAATGACATGACTCTGCTGTCATTCAGTTGGATGACACTTATCCCCACCTGTCTACTAGATAGCATCAAATGTCTTCACACATTGCTAGCAGGTCATCTTTCATGTCTCTATAAAACTGCACAATGCCTATTTCATCCATTTCTATCAGGAATTACCAGATTACATCAAAGATATCAAAGACCTGGCAACACAGTCTCAAGAATGGATGGTGGATGTTTTTGAAAAATAATAAAAACCAGACAAACAGCACTGAATTGAATATAAATATGGTGTGCTTGTCCCCGCAGGTATCGTATGGGTGGGATGAGTTCATCACAGTCTCAGCTCACACCATCCAACGGAGACATTTTACAACCACTGCAGTGCCTGGTGTCCTGAAAACTCCAGCATCAACCTGACTGGATTTTTATTTTTTATTTTTTTGCAGAGAAACGGGGCCCGGCTACTTTTCTATCTGACAGAGCTGAGCTCTGGCAGAACCGAGTATCCCCCTGAGCCACGCATAACACAGCGTGGATGAAAAATTTACAGGAGGGTGATTTCATAGTCTATTTTCAGCTCCGCAATGACCTAGGACTGCTTTAAAGAGCCAGTACCTGGTTTCCACCGGCAGCAATGGAGTTGTCTGGAGTCGGGTGTGCTACCCGACAGGACAAGAAGGGTTTTAATGTAAATGTAGATGTTCTAAATAGCTACAATCTTGACATCCCATAGGTGTTTCAGATGAGCCTAATTCTGCAGAATTAAGTGATTTTCTCAGAGGAAAAAAATATTTCCACAAACAGAAGTGACCAGGTGGTTGAGTCACTTTGTCTATCATGTAATTTACCCACCTATCACTTCCACACACTGGCGACAGGGTGATGACTCTAATTACTGAACGCTGTCCTGGGGAAAAGACCTATTAATACTTTAAGTTGGAATTTTCTCTTGTCAAATCTTCAGTCACGTGAAAAGCTGAATAGTGGTTTAGTGTGGCGGCCACCAGGACGAATGGGTTTCATTAGAAGCCACACTGCTCCCCAGCAAGGTGACAGAGAGGCAAGGGAGCTCTGAACATCGACGGAATTCATTAGCTGACTGAAAAGTAGGGCAGGAACGTGGGGTGGCTGTTGGAGCGAGGAAGCGGGGAGAGAGAGAAAGATGGAGACGTTGGATGACTTATTCCCAGTGATGGAGAACGTCACCCGGTGACATTGGCAAAAATCCCCAGGAAACTGCAGCAGATTAAAAAAAAAAAAAAAAAAACATTAGTCCGTCTCTCAATGTGAGCGCTGCAATACTGGAAGGACTGTCGTTGTTAGAAATAACTGGAAACTCAATTTCTGCCTTCAGTTTGAACCAGTAGGTCTAACAGCAGTATTTGGGGGTTTGCTACGTCCTTTGGGACGTAGAGTGGTTTGAGTGCTCTGCGTTTGGTGTGTGTGTGTGTGTTTCCCTTTAAGGGTTGGCTGGGTGGAGTTTGGGATTGATCATCATCAGTCTACCAACCAACTCATCAGACAGGAGCTTTTAAGGACAACTCCAGCCACCAGACCGGGCCCCTGTTGTTGAGCCGGAGGATAGAGAGGAGAGTTTGGGGTTGGAGAAAAGCTAGAGAAAAAGCTGCGTGTTACTGTAGTCAGTGTTGTGTTTGTTGTGGCTTTTTTTTGTGTAAAATCTATATAGTATCTCCTTTTATGTGTGTGTTGTTCCTCCTGTCAGTTGTTCACTTCTAACTGTAAATGAATGCACACTGTTTCGCTCCCGTCTGGGGAGTGTGTATTCCCGCCTCACACATCCCTCTCCTCCATTGTCGCATTTCCCAACCCCTGACGTGACAGATATTGCTGCCTAATTTATCACTTTCAAAATAAAAAACAGATTTTGTGGCATTTGTTACATTACCAGCTAGACGGCAGACTTTGTTGAGAGAGAGGTCTTCTTTTCCTCTCTCTCACCCCTCATGGATTGAAGATTTTTTGCTTTATAAGATTTATAAGAGGTAATGGGGGCATTTTATAAAAATATCTATCCAAAAATGACAAATTATTAAGAACCTAACATGTAACTCCTTGAATGGTAAATGTCAATTATTAAAATATAATTGAGTAATTTATGTTTAAAATATATCTAACTTCTGCAATTTTGATGTGTGCATGAAACACAAACCAAACTGTAAAGGCTACATTTCTATATAATTTCTTATATGATTATGATTTTTTAAATTACAATGATTGTGTAGATCAGAACTTCTTTAAAAAAAAGAACTGCCACCATCATTATTTTTTACAAAGTGAAAAGCAGAACCATCTGTGAAGAACCTTATGCTCAGCCACCCAGTCTGGCCAATCAGAGACAGGGGACCAGGAACATGGAAAACACTTCATAAAAACTGAAATGGGATGATCAATCAAAGCCCATTTAGCTGCCCTCTCAACACGAAGACTAACAGCTGAGCACCTGTGTGTGTTTGCTAACAAATGGCCTTCACAGTGATGGATGCCCCCTCTGATGCCTTGCTGCTCATAACTTGTCGGTGATTGATAAATGGCCAGCGGTAATGAATAAAGCAGAGCAACATTCCAGACTCTCTCACACACACACCTCATGAATCAGCATGCATTGACCATAGGTTACTAAGGGGAATTGTGATTTCACCCTATGACCAAGGAAAAGCACACAGAATGCTGCGATTAAATAGATGGGGATTTAAGAAAAAGGTGAATTGTATGAGTTTTTGAGTGTTGTATGGAATAAATGTGCGGCCTTTCCCTCTCATATACAGGCGCGGTACAGTACCTTCACAGTAGGCGTTGTCGTCGCGGAGCGGGCGGAAGCCGTCCTTGCAGCTGCAGCAGGCCGCTGCCTCCAGGTTGATGCAGTCTGAATGCTCCATACAGCCGTTCCCCTCGGCACAAAAGTCATGGCCTGCAGGCACAGGGAGTTCTGACAGACGTCACTCAACACCCACAGCTTCATACACACATCAACCATAATGTAATTGGTCCCACATCTGTCCCATTGAAGCATGAACTCCATTAGACCTCTGAATGTATCATGCACCAGCAGAAGATCTTCCTTAACTCATTTAAGGTGTTTTCTTTATTTTCATGACCATTTACATTGGTAGATTCTCACTGAAGGCATCAAAACTATGAATGAACACATGTGGAGTTATGTACTTAACAAAAACATGTTTTATATTCTACTTTCTTTGCTCTGATGCACTGTTTGTTCTAACACCTTTCAGCTTTTTCTGCAGTTTGAGCTACAGTGGCTCTTCTATTGCATCAGACAGCGCAGGTCAGCCTGTAGTCATGTTGTTTCTGATGGACGTGATTCCCAAACTGAGTACTGTACTGTACAGTAGAACTCTTCACCATTATATTACTGCATTCACATTCTTGTGTTAGAACTTAAAATAATGCAAAAAATCCCACTGATCATAACAATGATTATTGTATAGAATAGCAGTTTTAGTAGTAAGGTTGCAGAACTTGTTGCAATTAATTAAATTGTTTCTTCATTTTTTAGAAGTTAAAAGTGCAGATTATTATGTAATACATGCTTTATGATTGGCAGTTGTTATTACTGGTGGTCAGAACGTACCTCTGCAGACCTTGCAGCACCGGTCAGTAAGGGCGATCTGTTCAGACTCAGGGCAGTGCAGTTCTGGGCAGCTGCCACTCACCACCCGGTGCATGGAGCGGTCCTGTTCAAAGACACTTATCCAGTTTTCTTCTAACAACTAGTCACTAAGAAAAGGCCACCTTACAGCCAAACAGTCATGCTTAACAGCTTTTAACCTGCATGAGCAGGTGGGGTGAGTTTCTTAGTTAAACACTGAGAAATAAAGCATGGCAAGAGATCACTTACTCGGCACTGGAACAGCAGACACTTGCCACTGGAGTCACGGACGGCTTTCATGTCACCTTCCACCAACTCCCTCCCACTGAACACGCACACAGCTGCAAATAGACACCAACGGTGCTGTTAGCATGGCAACCTGCACTTTTCTCATATTGACAAAAGCCGGCAATTTACCTGACATGACCCAGCAGGTTTGCACTGACTTTATAGCTATTATTTGACGCAGCATGATCAAAAGTCAGACTGTAACGTGACAGTTTGCAAAGTTTGATGCTCACCGTTCAAACACGAACAGGAAAAAACACCAAGGCATCATATTTAATGTGCCGTGTAGGAACGGTAGCTATGACAACAGTCTAAACAGGCTGGAGCATATTCACATTCGACCCGGAGAACAATGCATCTCCTGATGCAGCTGCTGGCAAAGGGTCAGGGACGCAGGAAAAAAAAAAAAAAAAAAAGTCAAATTGCTTCACTTGCCCGGGAAAATAAAGCCCTTGTGCCGTGCAAAACTTGTGCAAAAAGGGACGATTAGCGGCCGCGCTCAATGGCAGTCATCACTCCAGCACAAAGCCACGGTGCTTTTGTCATCTGCTGAGAAGTCACGCTCTCAGCAAACGTGTGTTTGTGTGTGTGTGTGTGCACGGCTGAGTCTATACTCCAGAGAGACAGCATGTGTGCGGAGAAGTGGCAGATATAAAGGAGAGTCACTCGGCTCCGTACGTAAAGCAAGACTAATTAGCGCCCTGTTTGACTGCGTCTGCGAGACACTTATGTGTACAGAGTGAGCCTTGTGTGCGAGCGTGTGTGTGTGGGCAGGAACATGAAGATTACTCTCAATACAGAAAGATGTCTGAAGCTCTTAACTGCCCTCCGCACATTTCCTGAATAAGTAAGCAGGCCAGGTTGGTCGTGGCATCGACGCGGGTTGCTCGGCGCCTCAACTTTTAATGAATGTGCGACGAACAGCCATCTCCACTGGTCTAAAAGCCTGGCGAATTTCAGCTTCATTACACTGACTCCATGGAAAGAAAGAGAAATAATAACAGTTTTTGCGATAAAGAATGGGACTAAAAACAAAAAGAAAAATCCAATTGCAGAAGGTTGCCATTTTGGGTCAAACGAAGGACTAAAAGATCCAAAAGCTATTTTGCTGAACGCGAGAGAAGGGCGGGGCTGGGTGTCCTTGACAATATGAGGGAGGAGGCCGTGCAGTATTAATAAATGTATGAATTCCTTTTCATCACAGAACAGCCTTTTCCTTGATGCAAAACGCATTACAGGGGATCCCTCCGTGTATGTGTGCGCAGCAGAGATGCAGGATAAATATCTCGTGCATATTTCATTTTTTAACACAGTCCTGCAGGGCGTGGGCTGGAACTGCAAATGAAAACAGAAAGCCTTCTGTCTAAACAGCCAGTGAAAAACGTACAAACAGAGAAACCTACGGCTATGTTCACAATGCAATGCTCAACGCTAATTTATTATTAAATGTGATTTTTCTTCTTTTGTTAAGACCACTATTTGTTCAAATGTGGTAAATATCAGCCACTCTGGCTAACTATTTTGAAGATAAAAAACTTTACAGTCATTCCACCGTCTAGCTGCATCGCCACAGTTGTCCAATATTTATGTGTCCTATCATCACATGAATTCCGATTTGATGGTTCAGATCTATATGGGATTTAGGACAACATTTTGAAGTAGCTCAAATTGGAAAAAAAAGTATTGAGTGTGGTTTCTGTTGTTCCCACTATCATGAAAGAGTAAGTCACACGAAAGCCAAAAAGTATAAACATAATATAAATAAGCTTTCAAGCGCCATCAGTCGCTGTCAGGTCTTTTCACATCTGATGACTAAAAGCTACAGGACGCCTTTCCATAAAAGTGATGACTTAGCATCAATCTACAGCGACCTTGTCCTCGAAGGATGGAGATATACCTTGACCACGTCTCTGTGTGGACACACCGGACACACTGTGCACTTAAACGTTCATATACTTGTGCGCTACTAGAAGACTCCACTAGAGAGCACACAATCTGTTTCTGCATGCATAATTGTTGTGGGGCAACAGAAATTGCAGCAGATTCTGGACGTTCGCTATTGCCACTACTGTTCATGTGTGCTTTGCGTCTCGCATGAGAGTAGCATGTATTTCTGAGGTTGGGCGCAAGAAACGTAATGGCAGACAGTCCAGCTCTGCCACTTGCAACAAATCTATTAACAGATACAACACAGTGGATCACTGTAGCTCATTGCCCATATTCTGGTGCTCCGGCCGGAGGTCATTTGGAACAGGACCAGATAAAACCTGGACATGAACAAAAAAAATAAGGCCAGGTTCGTGCGGCAGCAGGATCAGTAGGTGTCACGTGGAGGAAGACTGTATTCTGAACATCTGTATACTTAAAAAATGCAATGAAATTCCACCTCTGAATAATTTATTCATCCATGTGTATGCAATAGATGACACCTCCGGAGACATGTTGGGATGTAGCTTAGCAACGCTGAGATGTGGTCAGTTGTCAGGCAACCCTTGTGGAGGCGTGCTATAAACTGCTCTGCTGTCTATAGTAGGCGTGTGGACAGAGAATATGGGACGCTGTGTGTGTGTGTGTGTGTGTGTGTGTGTAGAGAGCGAAGGACTGCACTCACGCTTGCATTCTTTGCAGCATATTCCGTTCACATAGACGGGGGCAGTGCCGGCAGGGCAGTCTGGGGGTGGGCAAGAGATGGTCTCACACTGAACTGTGCCGTTCTGGGAGGGAACAGAAGACAAGTGGAGCTAAGTAGCATCACCAATTCGGCACTAGAAAATGCGACAGTTCCTATGAAATTTTAAGCTTCCTTCCAGGGAATGACTAGTGGACATGAACTTTATGACATGCTGTGAGTTTGTAGAAGCTCCAGTATCTGCCACTGACCTGATTAAAATGTTATTTTTGAAGTACTAAGCTTGTATATAGTTCAATGCAGTGCTTTTTTTCAATGTAAAAGGAGTACAATGCACCACTGTCAAAAAAAAGTCTATTTTATATTTAATAAGACAATAATTTTGATAGGACATTCAAATTTGCAACAGTTGCAATCATGAGTGTACTCAATGTACTAATGAGCTATGAACTGCTAGAAATAAGTTAAGTAAAATCAGTGCATAAATGTTTTCTCATGTGTAAGCCATAACTGTAACTGCAGCAGGATCCAAGTTATAAACAGCTCAGTGCTTATTATGTTTCAGCTAGGGATGCGCAAATGCAGCATTCTCCACGATTGTATGTAATGTTGCAATTTATGGAAAGTATAAATCGCACACTAAAAAATGACATGGGGAAGGCAATTAGAAGTCATAAAGAAACAACTTGTCCTGAAACTTTCAGAGCAGTGTACAAAGCGTGACAGTGTCGTTCAGTGAGTGTAATGAATAAAACACATATTACAAAAGTAATAGGCTTGACAATATAGTATTCCGTTTTCTATAAATATACATAATTTAATGTATGTGTTCAGCTGGTATACACACACACACACACACACACACACACATATATATGTATGGACATACACACACAAAGTATTCACACCCCTTAAATTTTTCACTCATTGTTATATGGTGGCTATTTGCTAATATCATTTAAGTTCATTTTTTCCTCATCAACGTACACACTGCACCCACACTGATAGTAAAACACAGAATAATTTACATTTTTGCCGGTTTATAAAGTAAGAAAAACTGAAATATCACTTGGTCCTAAGTATTCAGACCCTTTGCTTTGACCCTCGGGTGCTGTCCATTTATTCTGATCTTGAGATGGTTCCACTCCTTCATTTGAATAGAGCTGTGTTTAATTCTACTGATTGGACTTGATTAGGAAAGCCACACACCTGTCTATAAAAGACCTTACAGCTTACAAATGAGAATCATGAGGTCAAAGGAACTGGCAGAAGAGCTCAGAGACAGAATTGTGGCACGGTACACATCTGGCCAAGGTTACAAAAAAAAATCTGCTGCACTTAAGATTCCTAAGAGCACAGTGGCCTTCATAATCCTTAAATTGACCTTAAATTAAAACGTCCACCAACGTTTACTATGTAGCCTGCCAGAACTGGAGAGGATCTGCAAGGAGAATGACAGAGGATCCCCAAATCCAGGTGTGGAAAACACCCCATTATCATTAGTCTGTATTAGATCAAAAGGGTGCTTCTACTAAATGCTGAGCAAAGAGTCTGAATACTTACGACCATGTGATATTTCAGTTATTCTTTGTTAATAAATCTGCATAAATGTCAACCATTCTGTGTTTTTCTGTCAATGTGGGGTGCTGAGTGTGTACCTTAATAAGAAAAAAAAAATTAACCTAAATGATTTAGCAAATGGCTGCAACATAACAAAGAGTGAAAAAAGGGAGTCTGAATACTTTTTTCGTACCTACTGTATATATGAGTGTGTGCCACATTGATGCAGTGTGAATGATGTAGGATTTTCTTTCCCTAAGAGTGGCTTTTGTAAGATCTGCTGATTTAATTGGCAGCCTGTTCCACTGTTTCAGCTGGGTGACCTTTGGGACAGCGAGCTCCAGCCCCCAGCGACTTCCTGTGTCACCCTCACACACACGTGGAGGTAGATGACTAATCGTAATTGCAACTCATAATTGCCTCCCCTCAAGATTTGTGGCCACACAGAATAGGCACTTTATAATTATCGCCGGGCCCGTTTCATTAGGCACAGTGTTTGGAATGATATGTAATTTCGCTCAATTACATGGTGGGTCCCCATGCAAATACACTTCATTGGCTTATTTGCCTGCACATGCAGACAAATGTATGTAGCTTTTCAACAGTTGATTGACGTAGGATAAAAGGTGTCAGAATGGGTAATCCCACTAATGCTTGAATCCCACTATCAAGCAGACAGACATACAGACAACACAGTCTGACACAAAAGCAGAACGCCCAATAGCGGCGTGCCGAGTTCAGAGGGCCCACCGAGCACGTGCAGTTCCTGCAGCCATCTGTCCAGGCGTCATCCTCCCGGTAGATCACCCCCTTGACACTGCAGGTCCGCTCACAATAGCAGGTCTCCAGCCCATTCATTTTCTCCTCGGCCACGGAGAGCTGCTCCCGGGTGAAGAACAAAAGACAAGCAACAGAAGGGAGAGGAGGGGCATGAGAATGGCGGGGCGCATTACTCCTTTATGGTCAATGGGAATCACATTATCAACAAGCACTCATACAGGCCCCAGGCAGCCCTGCTGGGACTGAGATCCACAGAGCCTGGGGTTGGGGGGAGGAGTATTCACTGCATGTAATTATTAGCTAAGTGGTGATTACTTGGATTTCACTGCAATAAAAGTTGACTAATCTCTAAACAGTAATAGCAGAAAATAGTACAAAAGGGAAAAGAAGGCCTTATAAACATCCAGGGGAGCCTTTATATGTGCGAACATCAGCAACACAGTACCTTGCTGGACGTTTTGGCCAAGATGTCTTGAAGTTCCATTATTTTCTGCACAAGTCCATGGAAGTCACTGCATGTTGGGCAGGCTAGGGAAAAAAAGAATAGAGCAAAGGCTCTTGAATGTGTTTGTTTTCGGCACCGGCAGGTCTGTTTCAGATCACTTACTGCGGTTGAGGTCAGGACACTGGGAAATGTAACCTTGAGGCATGACGAGGATCTGGACGTCCTGCATGGTTCCCTGAAAGCACAATCACAATATAGTGTCTAAAAGCCAGTTGCATCAGCCGCACTTTTTTTAAATGTCATGGTTGCTCATAATGAACGTTTCCTCTAATTACATTTATTTATTCAGTGAATTTCTCCAAACTGCCCTGTCCAATGCTTCGTGATTAAGACCAGAACACGACCACATTATGCAATCACCAACAGAGCTGTGGGAACATCAGCCACCGGTGCGGATTTATAGATAGAGGTTTCCGTGGGAGTTCGCACCACTCGCTGACTGGTCTCCCCCACACGTCCTGGCAACCGGACACTAGTGGTGTGGGTGGCAACGCCGCTAACACAACAATAATTCAGTCTGTACCAAGAGCTACAGATTAAGATCGCCTCAGATTTTCCTTAATCCCAGATCCTCCGGACACGAGCACACACTGACGCAGACATATACACATATACCTGGCGTAACCATGGAAACCCAGCCCCTTCCATTTCTGGACTGCATTTTGTTTCCCTTTGGAGAAACGGTTCCCGTAATTGTACCGCTATTTTGCCATAGGAAACAATTGAGAAAACGCTTGGAAAAATTAAAAGTGAATTTGCTAAAATTGCTAAAAATCGAATTTGCAGGCAGTATTTGCACGTCAACTGATAATGTCGATTCGATTGAGTGTGCAATATCAACAAGTGCGCTGTCACTTCACATCGCAGAGCTTCGCAAAAAAAAAAAAAAGACCAGCCGGAACTCATTTCCTATTTCATTAAACGATGCAGACAGGCAATCTCTTTAAGGAAGTATGTCAGCACAGGAAGCTAGTCAAGCTCGATTTACATGTCAGAAGGGCCATTCCAATTTTTCCACTGAGGAGCAGAGTGGACGTCACCTGGCAGGAGGTGCATTGTTTTACACCGACTCTCAAGAGCCCTACTCTATCAACCGATTAACACAAGCGAAGCTGAGGCCCGCACAGAATCCTCCCCTTCCTCAGTGCAGATGATGCTGAAGGGTGGGTGTGCTGCTCAGATGTGAAGGGCAGGTGCCAGGAGAATGGTGCGCCACGGTGTAGCATCCGAGGAACAAGAGGCTGTTATTTTATAACGAGCGAACTGGCGACTGCTCGTCCCCACTGTAGAGTCGGGGCGAACTGTACGGCAGTAATTATTAGCTGTCTTCTGGAAAAACGCTTTACGCGAGCAAGGACAAAAAAAAAAAAGTCAATTAACTGTCTGTAGCGAGACAAAGCATGGCAAAATATTACAATGACTGCCTGGGAATATCTGCGCAATTAAAGCCCGGAAATAACACACTTTTTAAAGAGAAACAATTAGACATCTGTGCCAAAAAGAATTCTATGTATTTCACATTAGGCCTTTAAATGTGACAGTGTTGGCAATTGTATAACGCAACAGTTCCAGGGGCAGTGGTGTCCTAGCAGGTAAGGAAGCAGACCCGTAATCAGAAGGATGCCGGTTCCAATCCTGGACCGCCAAGGTGCCACTGAGCAAAGCACCGTCCCCACACACTGCTCCCGAGCGCCTGTCGTGGCTGCCCACTGCTCACCAAGGGTGATGCAGGGTTAAAAGCAGAGGACACATTTCGTTGTGTCCCCATGTGCGATGCTGTTTCACAATCGCTTCACGTTCACTTTTCAATCAGTTCCAGTCTGATCAATTAAAATAACAGCATTTGAACCAGCAGGCCAGCTCATCCTTAGATATAGTAATGATAGAAAGATGGTGCCAGCGAGAATACCTTATGTGCATGGGATGCCGCTTACTATGTGGTTAAAGAAAATAAGCATTTTTTGTAAGTAGATAATCTTAAATGTATATAATTTGGATTTTTAAAATGTATTTATTTACTTTGAGTGAAAGAGATCCGGGGTGGATAAAGTTGCGTTTTCTTTCTGTATGAAAATTCTATGTTCCAGTGTCCGTATTGTATTGTGCGTATTAAGTTGTTACTTAATAAAAATTTGATCACAAAAAAAGATTTGAACCAGCAAACACTGGAAAACTTGAAAATTCAAGGTTTGATGCCATTCCAAATTGTTCATGCTGTTCTAAAGGATTTTAATAAACCTGATTAATTGGGAACAGCATTTAGTTTGTGGCAAGGACTTACGGCGGTGCATTGTGGCTGCACACAACTCGGGAAAGTTCCAGTGGGCATTGTACACCAGAAAATCTCAAAGGACATGAAAAGAAAATCAAAAGTGACGCCTGCTCTGGCAAGGCTGATGGTGCGAGTGGTTTACCGCTAATCATGAGGAAACTGGGCCATGCTGGTGCCAAAACCTCAAGGCAAACTGTCCAAAAGACACTGCATACCAATGGATTCCATGGGCGCAGACACCACCTCTCCAAATAATGCACACCAAAGCATGATTGGCAAAATCCCAACTGGACAAAAAAGACGACTTCTGGTCTTTTATATTGTGATCAAATTAAACAAAAATGCAATTGTTTGTTCAGAATAGTATATCCTTCACCTGGTGATAAAAATGAGCTTTCAACTCCTTAAGAACACCATCCCCATAGTCAAGCATGGTGGTGGGAACACCACGGTTTGGGCAACCAAATCAAAGTAAATGGCACCATGAAACACCACAAATTTCAACAACAACATCAGGCAATCTACAGAGAAACTTGACCTTGGGCAGCACTGGACATTTCAACATGATAATGACCCAAAGCACACAGGAAAAGTCATGAACAAATGATTAGCTGACAAAAATATCAACATTTTGTAGTGTCCTGACTTGAATCCATGGAGGGAGATAAAGATTAGGGTGATGGCAAGGTGACCTTACAATCTAAGCATTCATTGCAAAAGATGAATGGTCAAAAATACCAGTAAAAACATGCAAAAAGATTGTCACCAATTATTGGAAGCGTTTGATTGCTGAAATAGCCAATAATGGCTTTTCCTTTTATTATTGATGAGGGTATGAATAATTATGGTTCATTGTATTATGTAAATAAAATACAGGAAATATTTTTCCCACAATGATACTCCTCATACATTGTCTAATTCTCTTTTTGGGAGATTTTATTGCCAGTAAATTCTTAGTTAAGTCAGGATTTGCCAGGGGTATGAATAATTTTCCTCTTAACTGTATATTGTTCTATTTGTTTTTACTATTTTATTTCTACTCGCTCACTTTCTATAGCTGCTTGTTGCTAATCAGGGTCACAGCCGCCTAAGCCCATCCTGGGACAGTGAGTGCAGGGTGGGGACTCACCCAGCTGGAATGAGAATCTTGGAACTTAAACTTGAAACACTCTCACCTTTAACAATAGAGCTCCAGCTGTTTCCCACTCCATTTTTATTACACTCCACATCTAAAAATACTATTGGAGAAAACTTTGTTTATGTTATTCACATAAATGTTGTTGCACTTCATGTTTTGGATTGTGAGACGTCAATGACTAGAACTGAATTCCTTATGCTTATACCTGGCCAATAGACCTGATTCCAATTTTTCAATTTTTTTACACATTGTTCTCAGGAATGTTTTTTGTCAATGTTTACCTTGAAGAAGCCATGTGCACTGTTCCTCTGTCCCAGCCAGAAGGAGGTTTCTTTGGGAAGGTCCATAGATGGAACCTCTACCACCCTCTCATAGATTCTGATGTAAGTAAACATAGTAGTCAGAATAACCAGAACCGCTCCATTTCTAAAAGAACTTGGGTTTATTATAATTCTCTAGATTCTGAGACAATACCAGCCCACTCACCTGTTGCAATCCACATGCAATATGACATGAGAGGCACTGATGGCCAGGGACACTTTGTGCCACTGGTCATCTGCTAAGGTGTAGGGGAAGATCTCTGTGTGGGCCTGATTGGCCTGGGTACGAAAGTGGAGCCGGACTTCATTCCTCTGCCCGCTGCTTTCCAGCTCCAGAAACCTGGGAAATTATTAAAACATTTTATAACCACAGGTTATAAAACACTGGAGCCCATCCAAGGTACATTCACGTAGGAAACATGGGGAGTCCACCCAAGATGCAGTGATGCACTGGATGCTTCATGTATGATGCTCTTGGCCTTCCATATTCATGTTCTCTAGAACACGGAAGTGAGCCTCACCCCATCCCACCCCCAGGCCAGAGAACATCCGGTTCTGTTTTGCTGATGATAGATGTGTCCTTGGAAAATCCTGCATGTATAGGAATTTCCATAGACAAAATTATTGTATTTTAACGATTGAAGAACAATTTTAACCGCAAACTTAAAGCTGAATGCAATTAGACAAGCCTTTACAGAAACTGCAAAGCAGACAAATCCAAGCCCTAACAGCAGGAACAAAGGGAACAAAGGGAGCTCATTAATTTCCCAATAACTCAAAGTGACGCAAGCTATACAATATGGGTGCGATGTAGCAAAGACATCACAATGTTGGCAACTGCATCCTTTAAAACTTTTTTAAAGCAAGACTTTATCATTAATCACTGAAATCACAAAATGTGTTTTTTCTTCTGGATTATATTGTATGGATAATGTACCACTATAAGAATTAGCACAACAAGTAGTTCTGTTTAGTTGTCAATGAGACATGCCCCACCCCACTCTTTTTTTGTCCACCAGCGCATCAAAAATCCTGAACAGCATAAGAAATATATGCAAAGATATGAAGAGTATGAGTTTGTTTTTCTCCCAGGTCAATTGACATTCACTAAGCGTGTGACACTAATGGAGGGAAAAAGTTGCCAGTTCTTATTTGAGAGTGCTTTTGAGAGCAGCATTGGAAGGAAAAAAATGTTTTATATATTATATAATGTATAAATATTTTATTCTGGTCCCTTTTATGTTCAAGAAGATTGGGCGGGAGAGTAAATTATTATGGGTATTATGAGGTGAACTATATATCATATAATGTTAGCACAATAGTATTTGAAATCACATCATTGCAGATCATCTAGCAGATGTAATTCCATTTGAATGGTAGAACTGGACCAGGGGTGTAGTGGCCTAGTGGGATTTTGCATATGAACCAGAAGACCACAAAGACCCAGGTTCAAACCCCACTTACCACCAGTATATGTCTGAGAAAGACACTTAACCCTGAGTGTTTCCAGTGTTTCACACATTTTGTGTGGCAGAATCAGTATTCAGCTGCTCACCTCTGGTCGGCGTGATGAATGGAGAGGATGACCCCAGAGTTGAGGTGCTCCTGTTTGAGAGTTGCCACCACGGTGAACTCGCCCCTGTTCCTCAGCTTCTTCAGCATGCGCTCGGCCCCTTCCTCCGTCGCCCTCACATTTCTCGATGTCCCTGAAGGGGCATCAGTATTTTAGCAGTGTGAACAGGATGCGAGCAATAATAAATACATGGAACTACATATATGGTATATAAAATATTTTTATGGTATTACAGATTACAACAACGCCAGACTGAATGCTTCTTCAAAAAATAACCATCTATTATTTTGCATTTAACCATCTATTCATCATGCATAATAGTGTGAATTATTGTAATAATTTACATTGTAATTATTTAAAATTGAGTGAAATTAATGAGGTGCTACAGACATTACTTATGATCATGATTAGCAAAAGTGATTTGTGTTTTAAAAGCGTTTGCAAATTTTGATATGCATATGTGAATTTTTTTTTTATATAATTTTGTACCACTGTAGCATATCATGCAAATTTTGTCAACATTTGCACTGCCTTGTCGATATTGGTTCTGTTGCATATTTGGTTTTCTTTAAAATGCCAGAAGAGTTCATTCTTATTTTAGTTTTTGGATAACTCACCGATCACCTATAAAATGGTATTCGAGTCAAAACAGACGGAAATATGCTACAATATTCCATAGATACATTTTCAATTCTACATTTTGGTCCTGTATTCATGGCACTTGAAAGCTGAGGTTTTAACAGGGGACAGCCCAGCACCAACAGTTTTTTTCCTGAAATTTTATTAAAAAATAGACTGGACTCAAATGGACTCTCACAAAACAGCCGCCTGTAATAGTCGCCTCTCCAGACGATCTCGCTTAACAACTGTCACAGTGGGGTTAATTGCACGCTGAAGGCAGATAGCTTCCTTCACAAATGCATTGTTGATGTCACAGATTCATGCCCAGCCTGAACTTGACAGCTATTTACTCCAAATGAATTTTTCACCGAGGTTAGCAGCGATGGAAAAAAAAAAAAGCTGACAGGAAAAGGAAGTGTGAGGAAACTCTTTCGCACCTCCTGTTTCTCTGGGTCCCTCGTCCCTAACTCTGAGCAGACGTCTATGCCACTTTAAGAAAAGCATCAATAAATTATGCTGTTCCTCAGAAGTGATAACATCAAAGGCTCCGCTGTCAGCCAGGGGATGCCAAAGAACAATTTTACTCTCTGGGTTGCGGCGTGTGTCCCTCAGAGCAGCTTGCAGCTGGTGAGCGCAGCCAATTAACACAATGCAAGCCGCCGCCGTCGACGAGGCTCTGATGAAACCTGGCTCGGGGTAAAAAGTTTGGGGACTGTGCAGAAGCCGGGGCGTGCATCACCCGCCTAAGGTGTCCTGGTCCCACGGACGGCGTGGGCGCATGGGACACTCCGGGTCAAGATTTTGGTTCGTCACGTGCATAGTTATAGCACTACAACAATGCACGCTGAACCACTCAGGGGGGTAAAATAGAAGATATGACACACACCCATCACTGGGTGTGGCTATGAATACTGCACTGACACAGCATGAAGCAGGATGTAATGATTCCAACTTAAAGTGCATTGTGCATTGATTGCTGGTCGGGATTCGAACCGACAACCTTCTGACTACAGGGACGCTTACTTAAGCACTAGGCCGCCACTGCCCCATAGTAAGAGAGTGCTACGCTAACGGGTATCACCATGGAGATACCAGAGACTGAACCTGGGACCTCATGCATGCAAAGCAATTGCATGTGTGGCGGCATGTCCTGGTTCACCATTCTAATGGCCATGATGCTTCGGAGTCTTTAGCCTGATTTCAGTGGTCTCATGTTAGGGACAGCACTATAACCCAGTGTCTCAACGTCAGGGCCCAGGGGCGGCGGGATGTTGACTGATGAGCACGGCCGTCCATCGGGACGCCTGCATCAAACTCAACACAAATCAGGGTGGATGCTCAATTATCTCCAGAAAAACAGCAGACAGGATGAGCTCATTCCTCTGTTCCTTTATTAAAGGCCGGCTTCACCGCAACTAAATCAATATGCCGCCTGTGAAAGCCGCCAATCGATTATTTATCGGCAGGTTTTGGCGGGGGGGGAGAGGGGGCGACCATCTGCGCTTCTCCTGTCCCCCCGTGCCCTGAGAAACATGCTCCCCGTGTGAGCGGGACACTGTCGCCATCCGCATTCGCAATGCAGCGGCGAAAGAAGTGCCGGAAAACGCGGTGAGAACCAGGACCCCGTCACCTTCCCGGCAAACGCCTGCTTAGCGCAACCAGCCGTGTAATCTCGCCCTCAGGACATGCAACGATTTAACACAAGTTGGTGGTTTTTATCGCCTCTATCGGACCAGCAGTATTGCCCCACTCGAGGTCCGGAACGCGCCCTGCAGCCACGCCTCGCTCAGTCTCGTGCGATTTATATGCCAAATAAGTGCCGATGTTAATTAACACACGTCTCATATCGCTCCCAACAAATGAAACGTGCAGTGTACACACACCAGCAGAAATGAACGGGAGATAAGGTGAGCTTTGAAGCTCCCTTGATGCATTTAGGGGGGTCTGTCGCATGCAATTGAGTTGTTTTGCTCCAAAAATGCTTGCTGATATATATATATATATATATATATATATAGAGAGAGAGAAAGAGAGAGAGAGAGAGAGAGAGAAAGAGAGAGAGAGAGACAGAGGGCTGCAGTACTTGATCGTTCACAATGCAACAAATGGGAGAAGAACATTTATGTATGGCATAAAAGATGCTTCATAACGCTGCAAGTGTCGCCAACGCCGTTAAGCGAATTAGCCAGTCTGCAGCTCAAGCATAAAACCACGCGCCGAGGCATTCCACTGGAACAGATGCAGCCCCCGTGCCAAGGGCAACTCCAAAAACCGCCAGGGCAGCACTTTATCCCTAAAGTCCAGCGGCAACGAGCGCCGCTGGCGGCCGCGTGACATTCCGTCATCCGAGGGGACGTCGCGCACGCCTCCTCCATACACAAGCAGTGGCGTCACAGCAGCCCGCGACGGAGCTGAGGTGGCTTTGGAATTCTGATACATATTGATTTTTTTTTTCCCACTTGCCAATGTGCACAAGACTTTTTCTAAACTCACCTCTGAAGGTCAAGCCAAACATTTATTAATTTTATTCATTTTACTATAAAACATTATGCAATGCACAGTCTGTCTATTGCTACTACAGAAATATATGTTCAAATCAAAGCATTTTGATTGTTTAAGTTGTATTATTGACAGCTTAGTCCACGATTTGATTACTTTTGACCATGTGATCAGTGCATGTTAGCAGTTAAAAAAACATTTAAAACATGTTAAACACTTTCTGTTTGTTTGCTATGCTTGGTGACTCCTGGCCGATGACGTATGGACAGTGGTGGCCCAGCGGGTAAGGATGCAAACCAACCTCTGCGGTGGCAAATCTGTCTTACCATGACAGCATATTTTCAGACCCTTGAGTAAGAAAAAAAACGAGACTTGTTCACAGCCAGTAGCGGCCCCTCCCAACCACGAACCCCGCCACCTGCCCCAATTACAGCGGGTGAGCCGGTAGCGGTCCATTTATATCACACGGGTCCCTATGGCCTTTGTCTGGAATGCCAGTCACAGAGCCTCTAGGGCACCTTCAAAAGAAAACCTTTAGCTGTTTGCATGTGAATGCATGGTATGTATGCATGTGGCCGACGTAAACACGTATACGAAGTATACGTGTGAATGTAGGTGCGTGCATATACACGTAGGGCATTGCGCAAAAAGACAAAGGTACAACGAGCCAACTCCTCTCCTCCACTCCACTCTACCCCCCTCGGGCTCAACCCCAAGATCCACTCGGTTTGCCATTTAATGAGCGTGGCGAAGTCTTGCTGCTAGTGCAGGCATGACAGCTTCTAGTCCATCGCATCCTGGCGGATGGCAAGCGCGCCGGAGAGATCCTGGCTTAACAGGGACCTGCCACGAACGCCATGCAGCATTTCCCTGACAATGGCGCGACTCGATCAAACCCTAATATCACGCAGACGAGAGCGATATTGACAGAGCCGCCGGTGGACACCGTGGGGAGTCCGACGATTTTGCTAATCGAAACAGGCAGCAGCAAGTGCCCCGAGGAATTCATTATCGAATTGCGAAAAATTGTGAGGTGCGACAAATAAAATAGGACGCAGAGGAAATACAAATGTGAAGTACACACATTGCCTTCAGAAAATAATCAATAACTGAATTAGCCAGAAACTAACGTGACAGTCAGTAGTCGTAGTTGGCTCGATTAATCGATGCCGATTAATCGATGCCGGAGGGCCTGGCTTTCTATAGGCACTCTTTTTGGGTCTATCTTCACAGCCCAAAAGCAGGTGGAATTGGCAACGCCACGACTGGGAGAGGCTCCAGCCTTGCTGTCATGCCTTAGTCGGTTTTAGGATGGGCGGATGCTATATTTATGGGACATCTTGCCTGCTACAGACTGCGCTAGAGTATTTCAGCGGGGTATTTTCCACCTACATTTGACATTTTGAAAGAACCTCCAGTTTCACTGCACGTTTGTTGCATCTCAACTGGACGCCTGACTTGACGTGACTTGTGTTTGCACATTTTCTTTACACGTTTTTACGAGGAAATACTATTTGTGGTGGTATTTTCAAAGGAGAAGTGTCAATCATGTATATTGCTTGTGAGTTATTTATTTCAAAACGTTTTTTCAACAAATGTATTCTGTCTATTGACAGGCTCCCTTGAGGAAAACAACACTAATGCAACTAAGCGTCGATGAAAATTGTATTATCAAGCCTTCCATCGGTGAGCGGTGCCGTGGGAAAATGGAAAATCTATACGTGACAGGACTATTAAGTAAAAGGGGCATTATTGAAGAAAAAAAGAACACGCACAAAGACTCTTTTTTTTCCCGCCTTTGCCACGGCAGACGCTTGAAGACAACAAGTATTGTCTGTAGACTAATCCAGTTAGTGCAGATGCTTTACGCCGCGGTCTGCATGAGCAGCTCTCCGTCAACTGTAAACCCGGGGTCGAGGGACCGCGTCTTTGCAGCAGCGTGCGTGGCCCCCCGAATCCCCCCCATCCCGCAAGACCGCTCCTGTTGTGCAAGCGTGCTGCACGCCGTGGTTGAAGAACATGGTGCAACAGCTGGTGCATGATGCAACTCCTCTGCCTTCTATCATCTGCTGATGTTTTAATATTTTAACCATAATCTGGCCCGAAGGTCCATTGCGCTGCATATGTATTCATATGCATTTCCTACATATAGAACTTGTAAATAACGTGTCCTTGATGTTCCGTGTTGTCATATTTTACTGTTCTATGGTAGTTATAGAATACTTAAATACTTTTAATATGTAATTACATAAGTTTTAGGAATGTAATCTTTTGGGCTGTTGAGGGCTCCGTAAAGCCTTTTTTCTTGATCTTGTCTACTGTGGTGTGCGTGAAGACATGGACCAGATCCCCCCGTGAAGAACCAGGGGGGATCTATCTAGGACCCAACGAGAAGCACAGCCCTGGTTTACCTTGGAAAAGGAAAGCCCTGGACTCGTCGTGGAAGCCCTGCACCTGAGAGACCCCCTCGAAAGGGTCCTCTCCCAGAGACAATTCGCTGAAAACGTTGATTCGTAAGGAGGGGTCCACCCCAAACCCTAAAACCGCACGAGAAACTGGGGTTAATTGCAATGGAGGCAACAATCGAAACAGCTTCTTCTTTACCCATGTACGGCACAGTCCGTGAACTTGAAACTTTTGCACGACATTTGTGGGAAATCGTACCTGAGGAGACGCCGAGGAACCCGAGCACGAGCGACAGTTGGAGGAATCCCATTTTGAAGGGGAAATTAGTCCATTTTCCGGCTCGCCTCAGGTGACTGGAGTTGCGGTTCCGTATCGCGCCCGTGTCCTACATCCAGGGAAGAAATGTTTTGGTTTTTTTTATATTTATTAAAAAAAAAAAAAAAAAAAAAAGAGCGACCCCCCAGTCGTCTTCCTTTTACTCCATCGCCCCCGCGCCGCTGTAGGAATCCCGCCGTCCGTCCGTCCTCGGCGCAGGTGGGCAGAAGTGTACGGAGGGGAGTCGGCGCCCTGCGGGACCCGCTGTAGACGGCAGCCCGTCCGCCAGCTTCCACGGGCGGGTGGGAGTGAAGCGAAGCGGGCGCCGCCGGTGTTGCGCGGAGTCCGGCGCGACGAGCGCCCCCTGGCGGCCCAGCCGTGATGCTGCTGCGGCCCCCAATTTATCACCGGTTGTGGAGAATTGTGAAGCAGGGGGGCCAAGGTTACTGCTTAATGATGTCGGCTGCCACAAAATGCCACAAAATGCCACAAATGGCACATTTTCGTCATCAAACCGTGTTTTTTTTTCACAACAATATGCATCAAAGAGGAAAGCTGTAAGAGGAAATATTTCGGCCGGCACTGGCGATATTCAATTTCCTTTTTTTGTATGCAAATAAATGGACACAAAGTTAATGTGTATTTCTATTGGAAATATATATATGTCACAAAAAACATCACAAAATTCGAAAGGAATTATTATTAAAACCCAAATGTAACATGGCTTCATCTACTGGTCAAAAGTGGTGATGCAGTTTATGGCAGAAGTGATGGCACTAAATTAAACTGGAATGGATCAAAATGCTCCAAAAATCAAAAAAAAAAAAAAAAAAAAGTTAATTAGAGAACATGTATGATTTGGGAAGGCCGAAATATTTCATGTCAATTTTCAAAGACAAGAAATTGTACACACTGGTCAAAGGTAATTTAGAATTTATTGATCGTTTAATTCATTTTAATAAGCCTGCATGTTACAGAGCCTTGACCAGTTAATAATAACCGTAATATTCAATGTTGTAACATACATGCAAATGTGTGTGTTTGTGTGTTTGTAAGCTCCACCGCATTAGCTTATCAAATAATTTGTGCTCTTCTGTGGGAGTCTTAGGAAGCCACGACCCTGGTTCCAATTCATCGGTGGAGCACTGCATTGTGGGAACACCCAACAGTACACATGGTTTTTCAAGATGCTCTAACCACCACATTGTATATCACATCAAATATAAGTCATTTTACAAGAAATTGAAATATGTGTGTGAAGGTTTGACAAAATATAAAAGCACTGTACAAATAAAACTGGATAAGACTTGTCATATTGTTTCATGAATTAGAGCAGCACATTCATATCTTTCAAAGCAACTCAGAGAAGCAAGTGAGCTACTGCTGAAACTTGCCTGGAGGTAAATCTGGAGCCAGAACCAGCAAGAAAGACATCAGCACAACTTGTGTTAAATTCATAAGGCTCTTGGTGTTCGGGGCTTGTTGGCACAGACGTTTGGGCAAAAAGTCCCAGATGAGGTTTACAAGAGACACACTTTCTCTGCATTCCTTCTGTGCAGCGGTAGCACATTTCGTTTTTTTCAGTTCCAGCCTATTTTACCAGAGCATGTCCTTAAATCTGGACCCTGGACCAACCTGGGAAACGCCGCAAGGCCTTTCCCGGCCACTGTTGCCCCGTTCAATATCTCCCGGTTTGATACAACAATTTAAGAAGCATTTCTTTCCTGCCCTCTCGTCCTGTTCCTCTGCTCTCCAGGGCCCTTTTGTGCCACGTTCATGCACCACACAATGCAATTAAAAATGAATGTAGGACATCCAGTCCTCGGCTGACACAAGTCACTACTATTCCCACTTGACATTGTACGGATCAAAATGTTTTTCTCCACCCCACTGTTGTTTGGACTGGATTTGGCAGCGAATAGAGGAAAAATTGAAATGAATGTTTTCGGAAGGGGATTATTTGCCTTCGACATGGATAATATTTCATGTTTTAGAAACTGCTTAAATAAATAAAGCCATTTTAAAAGCTTTCTCAAGTCAGCGTGAACTCGCAGGGTCCTCGCCTTTTCCGGCACTGCAAAAATTCCAGTCCATCGCTACTCTCTTCTGAAAGATATGTTTTTCCCAATTAGCATGCTCCAAACCCGGTCTGCGTGAATGCGCGCCCACAAATAAAAGGCGTAAAATAGTGCCGGATCGTTTTTTTGACCGTGCGCCGCATCAAAACAAGGCCACTGCCAACTGGATATTAAGAGGATCTTTCTGTAGCCGCCCGTGCTGATGCCAGGCCAGTGAAACAACACGACCTGACTAAGCTTCGGATCCCATGGAGGAGGATTGTTCGGCCCCTTGGCCCGTCTGGCAGCCGAGCAATAAAAGAGGGCCTTATCTCGGAGCCAGCCTCCCTTTTCTGGGTTGGGTGGGGGGGCCATCAGCGGGCCGAACGCACACACATTCCTACGTTTGGTCCGAAAACTCGGATTTAAACCCTGGTACTGGTTACTTTGTAAAACATATGGCAGAGCTGGGAGGGTTTGAAGTGAAGCTTCAGCATGGGCAAACATGACAGATGAAACTGGCCCAGACAATCCGAAGATGGGAGGATTTACAATTTGCATCTCATCTGAGCAGCAGCAAAAAGTTCATCAGAGTTTTTGGATCCCGCCCGCAAAGCTCTTTTAGCATCCAGATTAAAATGAACAACTGGGTGGTCATGGTGGGCTCACATGGGCTTTCCTTCGCATCGTTTACTAGAAATGTCCAGATGAAGTCTTCCAGATGAAGAACTTTCCTGTAATCTCGGAGTGATCTTACAAATTCATAATTAAGAGCTTGCTGTTGGGTCTGTCTGATCACTGGAAACCATTTGAAATCTACAAGTGCATCTGAAACATATCAGATATTTTTACATTGTGCATCCTTAAACTTCAAGTACTTTCAGATTTCTGGATTTTTATGAGCTATAAGCTATAATGGATGACGAAGATGTGTCCTATTAGGGGTGTGTATTGGCAAGGATTTCACGATACACAGGTCACGATACGGTTATATCATGATATATTGAAATGCTCAACATATTGCAATATCCTTCAGTTCGGTCTGTCCTGTTTTGCAATTTCAGTAAAAGTAAACAGTAATGTACCCAGCTGTACAGCGCCATCTACAGGAGTGGAGGTTGTAGTCGCAAGCTGACTCTCATCTCTGCTGAACTCACAATAGAAAACGTTCGACAGCACCACCTGGTGGACTAAAATTGTACACAAAAATATTGATATTTGATGTCCCTGTATCGATACAACTTCACCATGTAAAATATTGCAATATATTGCTTTGTCGATATTTTCTAACACCCCTATCTCCTATGAACTTTTTTATGAAACACTAACAATTGCATGGAAGTACAACCTGTGAAGAAAAGGGCTTTTAAAGCCTTATTTGTCCTAAATGTTTAATCAGACTTGGCTGAGGATTCTTTACATGCAGTTTTTATGTCCCAGTGGTCGTTTAAAGTGCGGTTATGACTTTCCCCTCACTCACATCAGGCTGTTTTAAAGCCCAAATTAAGCGCCTGGGGGCATTACCAAGTCGACTTGCCCATATGGACTTAGGAGAAGCTGAATCAGGTGTGCCTGCCAGGACGATACACTTGGTATACAACCTTCACAAGCCTATACAAGTCTTCATTTCCAAAAGAGAGAAACAGCACAAGGGCACATAGTGGCAGATGTGGCCTCAGACCTACAAGGTTGTAGGTCCGAATCTGGGCTCCGGTTATATGTGTGTGTGTGGAGTTTGCATGCCCTCCGCGCTCTTCAGATCTTCGGTTCTTTTGGTTTCCTCCGGCCATCCAAAGGCATGCGCACTAGACAAAGTGGTGACTGTAGGTTAGCCGTAGGTGTGGACTCAGATCTGGAGTAAACAGTTATTGATAGATAGTGAGTGATAAAGAAAAAGAAAAGATCATCTATGAGTCAACCAAGACGAAGCAATTCTTCCATGGTATCTTTTTTTGGTCTTGAAACATGAAAGGCAGAATACTTCTGGGTGTTTCTGAAAGAATGTGAAGAAGACCTGAATAAGAAAGCAGTTCAGCATGATCCCTTTGGCACCAGACTTGGTATCCAACTGTGTGGGTAAAATAAAGAGCAGCTCAGTCTGCGGTGTGTGTGTGTGTGTGTTTCAGGGTGGCCCATCTGCTGCCGGAGACCGCCTCCAACTCTAAATTCATTATTAATACTGTGTTTCATCTGGGCCGGTGCTCGTGAAATGGAATTACGCTGCATTGGCCACAAGTTGTCATTACCTAAAGTGCCATCAGGAAAATACAATCAGTTAAACATATGCTCAGCCCGAGCGAGCGCAGCACAATTTGGCCGGCCACCTCCATGAGCAGGACTCCCCGGTGTGGAGGACAGGAGCTGCTATCCGACACGCACGGGCAGGCAGAACAATTCACTCTGATCGTAACCCAACCACAGAGTGCTAATGGGCCACGGTCACTTCAATCACCACTTCCAGCCGTAAAGGACGCAATGAGAAGTTAATGCTAATGGGATATGGACGGGAGACGTTTGCCGAGAAAATCTGGGATTTTTTGGGGACGATTACCATGCTCTTGGCTGAGACTGACCAGCATCTTCAATGTGCACACACATAAACGCAATATCCTGCAGAGAAGCACAAGGCAGGAAAAACACAAGCAGACGCTGAAGAGAGGTGCGAGAGAAGATTCAGCATTTTCAAATTTCATTCCATATCAGTAGATAATTCATTCATCTAGTAGTTTTTTTCAGTAAAACTAATTATATAACGTTGTAAAAACAGAAAAAATTAATGCAAAAGAAGTATCTGGAACACGAGACTGACATCTAGTGGTAAAGGACTCTTCTTCTTCTTCAATATGAATATTTTGTCTAATGTCCTCTGCATATAAATCAAGACAAAGGATCCTTTAGATCTTTTTATATTTTTCAAACCATGGACTGATTTTCTTGCAAAGCGCTTCTGCGTGAAACGTGCTACAGAATAAATGGACTTTATTTGTGGGAAATATATATTAATAATAGAACACTGACTCTCGTCATGCAAACTGGTTCTTCTTATTCACTGCTTACAGGAGCAGTTCATGTGTCTCTGAGTCTTTCATTTACATTTTCATTTCATCAACAGGTTGCTGTAAAATGAAAAACAAGTTTATGAAGTAAAAGACAACATTGCACTGATTTAGGTTTGACTCCCTCTGCTGGTAGACAAAACTCTATGATTCAAGTTTATTTTCATTTCTTCTATATTAGATATCATCATATGATATCTAACATTTTATAAAACATGTAACTGTAAATTGTATGCAAGGTATGAATGTATGTAAACCATTTGTATTGCCACAGTAGTGAGTATTAATATGTCGACCATGCATTTAAAAGACCAGCTGTGTCCAACAGGGACTTGATGTTCTGGTAGGGTTCATTATACATTGCATGGCGTGCAGATATGGATTCATCCATCCCACAAATCCAGGCCCTGGAGTGAGACACAGAGAGATGGATAATGAGACAAGGAGAGCCATCCTGCTCCCCTACCAAAACAAGACAGATGGGCCAGCCTCAGACAGGCTGGACAAAAGTTCACAAGGTCAACAGCCAATAGTCTGACACAATGGAGCATGAGTGTTATTTTTCAAACGAGACTGAAAAGTACTACAGTACTGTTTAGGGAGAGGGATACAACAAAAGAAAGAGAAGCACACACCAAAATGACAAAGAATTCATGAAAATGAAGGATAACAGATTTGGCAGAACCCTATGGTTAAAACGGTCACTTTATGCTTTGATACAATTCGGACGGCTGCCACACAAAACCTGCTGGCTTACAGAGCGCGGTGTCCAATGCAAACCATTGCCATTTTCAATCTTCCAGGCTGTTCCAGACCAACAATCCCAATAAGGTGTGGGAGGAGTCAATAATTGAACGGACCACCTACAATCCTGCATGGAACACACAAAGACAGAGACCACCAAAAACCAACATACTAGGTTGATTAACCCCCCCCCCCAATCTAAAAGGCCTGTGACAGTGTGTCCACTAAAACATTGTCCCCAACCCGTTTATATTGAATTTCCAATAGTGCTGCACGATTAATCTAATCGCAATCATTCTCTCATTCTCGCAAAGATTGCGAGCTGACTGAAGTCTCACTTCAGTCGGATGTGACGTGTTTTTCACATGACTTTCGATTTGGAGACATATGGTTAGACGTACGTCAACGTCGCCGCCATATTGCGATAGGCTCTGCTGTGGCGTGAAGCATATACATGTCTATGGAGAGAAGTGCATAAAAATGCCTCACTCTTGTGCTGCTTGGGGCTGTACAAACCGCTGTACGCTCCAAACCAGATCCCGAGGGATTACATTTCATAGGTAAGGCTGGACAATTGTTTTGAATATATTTGGCCATTATAAAATCCCGTTTTATAAGTCTTAACCTTAGCTAAACTAGGCTCAGCTAGTGAAGTTATGCATTCATGTGTTCAAGTCAGCCTCCAAACAACGTTTTGGCTAAACGTAGGCATTAACTATTTAGACTGTTCTTAGCTGTTTAGTTAACTTTTCTCAAACTTTGAAGGTTTCCTAAAGAAATTCACCTCACTTTATAAATCTTAACCTTAGCTAAGCTAGCAAAGCTATGCATCCCTGTGTTCAAGTCAGCCTCCAAACAACGTTTTGGTTAAACGTAAGAACTATAATACGGGATTTTATAATGGCTAAATATAATCAAAACAGTTGTTTAGCCTTACCAGGGATTGTCGTTCGACAGTAATGTAAAAGACTTTTTTTGTGATTTATTAAATTTTGTAGAATATTGTATTTTGAAAGCACTGGGCATTTCAAGTTGTTATAAGTAGTTTGTATGTTTCACTTTGAAATTAAATATCTCACTATTAGTAAGCAAGTGTAAGGGCTTTATCATATCGCAATCGCATATCGCAATATTAATAATCGCAATATGTCGCAATATTAATAATCGCAATATGTCTTTTTCCCCCAAATCGTGCAGCCCTAATTTCCAAGTTAGAACGCTGAAACACCGATGACCAGCACATAATATGGCTTTTCGATCGCAATGAGCTTTCGTTGCCTCATGGGTAGAGTCCAAGGAAGCTCGAGCTGCACCGCACACTCGATGAAGACGTTCGCGAAAAGAACCCATGATAATC
This sequence comes from Denticeps clupeoides, assembly GCF_900700375.1. NCBI lineage: Eukaryota > Metazoa > Chordata > Actinopteri > Clupeiformes > Denticipitidae > Denticeps > Denticeps clupeoides. The sequence continues at coordinate 4,124,918 of NC_041723.1, read as the reverse complement.
TAGAATGTCAGTTTCTTTACAAAGCTGCTCGGGAACCCATAAATCTTTAAGCAGCTTGAGGGTGCCACGCACAGCGTACCCGAAAACCAGGTCAGCTGGGCTGAATCCAGTAATGCAAATAATTCCCACTTCATCCCACTCTTTTGCAGTAAGTGCGGAACATTGATTTTAAGGCTTGATGTAACCGTTCCAATGACCCTTGCGATTGAGGATGACAGGCACTTGACAGCGTGCATTTAATCCTCAGTTGTACCAGCACCTGCTTGAAAAGGTGGGAAAACGTGTGACACTACTCAAAATTTTTCACGCAACGGGTCCGAGGCAGGCATGAAAGTATCACAAAAACTTGTTTCGAGCTATTGTGCACTATTGTGCTCATGTGACCATGCACACAGGGAAAAAAAAAGGAAATAAGTCCAGAACAATGGTGTCTCGTACGCTCCGCACTGGAATTGCAGTGCTACGGCCAGCAAAAAGAGAAGTTGTTCCACACAAAGCAAAGGGGTCGTAAAAAGCATTTAATTTAGACAGCTTGCCAACCAGTTCAGGTGAAGATCTTGATGGTGTTTTGGCCAATTGGAGACGAGATGACCGGCCTCCTGAAGAAAAAAAAGAGAAAAAAAAAACAGGCACGAACTTCACTGGACGAAGGTCTTAAATGAAGATTTGTTCTTTTCTAATATTTTTATACAAATATATTTTCCATGAAGAGGAGGAAAAGTTGGTGAAAATTCATGTGAACAGGCGGTAAGGTTAACAGAAGTGTTTTTTTTTTCTCTGGCAAACTCCACGTAGGTACGCTGGTGAGTTAAATTTAGTTAAATTTACTCCAAAACATTCACTTCAGTAATTTTTTTTTTTTAAATGTACTTCGAAGAGTTGGTTTACAACACCATACTTTTTACTTTTACTTGAGTACATTTGTAAATGGAAAACTCTACTCTCACTTCGCTACATTGGGCTACACTCCACCTTTTACTTTTTAAAAACCATTTCTATGTTTTTTGCCAAACAGATGCCGACAGTAGCTCTAACATGGTTCACCATTCAGACGTAGCAACAATAATTACATGACACCGTTTCGCCAATCAAACGTAGCCATGCAGTCACATGACCACACACAAAGCAAGGTGGAATAGCGCAGACAGAGAATGACAAATCACTATACAATTTCTGTAGAAGAAGGAATCAGCATTATTGTTTATTTAATATATCACATATAATTAGTATATATACAAACGTAGATTGTACTCTCAGATTTTATTTATATAATTGACAAGAATACTTCTCAACATCTTTTCAGAGAACGGAGACACCAGTCTGACCTACATCAATACCAGGGGTTTGGGATACAGACGGAGAAGTCAATGGTGTGGATTTTGAAGCTAATTCAATCTCGAGGCGTATTCATTCCAGCTCTCTCTCCTGGTGGCTTCTCTTAAATTGGTGTTCTCGTTCACATTCCTCACTCTTCCATTTTTTAAAGATGACAGTGGGAGGAGTCACTAATGACTGGAACACCTACGATCATGCATGGAAGAAGAGAACTACACCACCACACCACAATGGAACATCACATTACAAATACATGATACATGATACAAATACATAAAACGATATATACATATTTCTACGTTTGTCTTTGCTTATATAACACATTAGGAGGTTGTTCCCCAAAGTTCTGTCCCACCCACTCACTCACTGGTGCATTCACAGGCAGCCACCACTCTCTACTAGATACTAGGGATGTAAAAAAAAACGGACTCTTGGATATTATTCAGAGATTGCAGCGGTCCAACCCTCCTCTGGCTACCTGGAGGACTCCTTGTTTACATGAGAGACACACCAAGCTTGCTAGAAAATGTAAAGAGCAAGGGCAGTGTCTGGAAGTATTTTGGTCCGGGTCGAGCTCAAGCTTAATTGTTTCATTTTAGTCAGACTTGAGTCAAGCTCGTGCAGTAAAAGATCGGTCAGCAAACACGAACATCCGGTCTATAAAACCTATCCTTTCCGTTTGATTTGCTGCTTGTAAATTTGTTTTGGTAACTGGTAATTATTACATGTAAATTTTTCTATTAAATATTACCACGTCAGAAATTATGCTGAGAAGGTGGAACGGAGTTTGGTGCTTGTAGTGTGTAAAGAAAGCTGGGCTTTACTCTTCTTGTCAGATCGGATTCTTTTCAGGCCCAATTACAGCTCTAATTGCTCAACATATACTTTTCACTTCTGCGGCATGAGAAGCGAGGAGGGATTTTTAAATGGATTTCATTTATAAGTTTATTTATTTATTCATGCATTTTTGTTTATTCATTCGTTTGTCAATTTATTTATTTATTGCTTCATTTCTTTATGTAGTATATTCTGACTTGTTCTGACTTTTTAAATATTCTTAAAATAGTCTTTATTTATTACAGTGACAAAAACATTTATTTCTCATACAGCTCATAATCACATACAGTATGTCTCAGTGGGCTTTGACTGGTCCTACAGTTGACACCCCCCTCACTTGACCCTTTCTCTACACAAGGAACTCCACTAAAGAAAAAAATCTAGGAGAAAGAAAAAAAGAAATGAAGAAACCTTGGGAAGGTGTGATACGGAGAGGGGCGCCCTTCCAGGGTAGAGCTAGCCGACAATTGGTGTCGGTGCCAACCCGGTGGTGAGTATCATGAGTATCGAGTACCATCCTTAGAATCGGCATTAAGTTTGAAATTTCCGTATCGTGCAGCGGCAGCTTCTCTGGGTTCACACTGTTCTTTGGAATTTTAAGAGAAATTTTCATTTTGAAATATCATCTCCGCATTTCATCGATCATCAGTGGATCACAAATAATTCAGAACACAAATTTACAGAGCGACCATTTGTCTTTCACGGTATTATGTGAGCTGTTTTTCAACGACTTGATGACTTGAATGTTTTACTGATGGTATGGAATAGAAAGACTTTTTATCTTGGAATCAAATGTGGTTTTCCTGCACACAGTGTGATTAGAGAGGACCCCAGAAGTGCACAGTGTGTACTCAACATGAAATAATGCTCCGCGTCCAGAATAAATATTTTTTGTGACATTTATTTTTGCTCTCTGAGGAGCAGTTAATTATAGTCCTTACGTCTGTGCTTTAATGACGGAGAAGGAATTTTACGGTGCAGTGGCAGAAAATGTGATGGTTTCTAGTAGAAGCCAAATGCTTACTTCATCCATCTAAACAGCAAAACAGCAAAATCAATTATTAATGAATGTAGGCAAATGCTAAGGACTCAAACAAAGGAAGAAAGAAGGGTTTTTCTTAGAACCTTTTTGTATTAATATGGCTTATTAAGAAAACAACAAGACCACATATATTCTAAAAAATTACATTTTGTTGCAAGAAAGCAGAGTGAAAACGCTGTTCAAGCCTTGATGCCGCTGTTTTTTACGTCGCTTAGAGGTAAAACACTGTTCAACGTCATTAATCCCATTGAGGAGAACTCAGATAGTCCACTGCAGCAGAGACGTTTTGACTGTAGCCATGTGAGTAGGCTACAATCAGAGTGCAGCGCACACACCGGCAGTCAAGTAAACTCAAAACCTGACTGCTTTGGAAGTAAATCTGACACATACCATCCACACCATGCATGTTGTTTTGTGATAGCAGAATATATTAATGCAAAACAACAATAAAAAGGGTACACTGATGGGGTCCCAACATGTGCACTGTCGTCAGATCAAAAAATATGTCTGATAAATGATAAAATTCCCCATCGCCCCTGTTTGGTTTTTATAACTCGACTTCTGGCCATTAGCAACCATTTTCCAATGCATTCCGAAAGAGGAGGGACATCTGCTGATTTTAGGGTGCCTAGTGTCATGCAGAATGTGCCCTTTTAAGGCTTTAATGTAAATATCATGCTTTTTATGAAAATCTGCTTTCTGTTGGTTTTCTGTTCCTTTTCTCATGTTCATAAAGTTCTATTGAGTAGCTGTTTTGACCTGACGAAGTTCATAGTTCTATAAATTCTATGCTTTTGGTGGTAAGAGAAGCGAAGATGATAACAGTGAACAGGCATAACTTTGTCAATTTTTGCCATGGCAACGCAGAGCTGGGTCGAGTTAACGTTGTACATTAAAAAAAATAATTGTTTGTGTACAAATTAAACATGAAACAAAAAATGCTGCAAAGCCCACCCATAAAAAGAAAAGAAAAACAATTTCATAAAGAAAACTATTTAACATGTATGTAAACCAGGGTGTGTCTATCACCCAACTATCGACTCACACATTCAAGAGGGCAAACCGTTGAGCCCAAAAGAAGAGAAAGAAATGGACCATATAACAGACCATAAAGAGACTAGAAGGTACTATTTTATCCCAAGCATGACCATAGTGGAGCAACGGGTGTTTTAATTTTTTATTTAAATTATCAAACTTGAGCCTTTCCGATTCTATGAAACGTCCAGAATTTGGTGTCATCGTGACTGACCTCATTCCTCTTCATGAGGACAACCATTTTTTTTACCTGAGTTCAGGCCCTCTGCAGACACCTGGACTCTTAAGCTGGTGCCCCGCGTTGCATAATGGACCCGAAGTTGGCAGCAGCCGGCCTGGTGGAGCCGAAGCCGCATAATTAATGCAGAACTCCATCGGTGTCTTATTCGAGTCCGTGGGGGTAAATTTCATCCTTCCCCTGCAGATCCCCTTTACTTCCGCCTGAGCCACGCTTCTGTGCCCTGCCGTGGGCTAAGACAGTGGCCAAGGGACCAAGGATGATGACGAAAGGAGATGCGCACACGCTTCACCCGCCCGTGTGCCCATTTAATAGAGCCAGTCAGCGGCAACCATGGAGAGAGTTCAGTGGCTGCAAAGTGGAGCAGACCGGCCGGAGGAGAAGCCATGAAGCAAGGTGTCCCAGGTCCTGGACGTAGAACTGAAGAAGAACCTGGGCTGGTGAGATGTTTTCTTCACGTGACTGATGTGTTTCTCTGCAGTGCGGCTGCTGTTCTTGGCCTTGCTGTCCGTGCCTGTGGAGGTCAGGGTGGGTGCTGCATCCATCTGTGCCCATGAGCTCACCAACTGCCATGCCCTGTCCTTGGCAGAGCTCTTTGACCGGGTCATCCAGCACTCAGCAAGGATGCATGGGCTGTCCAACCAGCTCCACACTGAGTTTGTGAGTTTTTTGTTTCTTCTTCTCTCTATATATCTCTATTTCTTTATGCCTGATGGACCATCTGTAGCTGCAGGTTTAAGTCCCATTTACTACTGCTGTTCTGTACTACTACCTTACAGTAAGATCCTTAACCCCAGGAGTTGCTCCAGCTAAACGTAACTCTTCTTCTATTACTTTTTGTAGGAGCATTTCTACCCTGCCAGCAAAAATCTGATCGGCAGCAGAAAATGCCACACATCCTACATCCTAACACCTAATGGCAAGGAGAATGCACAAAGGCTAGCAGTGTGTGACATCCGACTCATTTTTCCTCCCCATGCCTGTGTGCCTGTCCTGGTTTTGCATGATTCTGTGCAATCAAGCGATGCTGCAGATGCACAACGTCCAGTGGCCAATTCTTATGAGATGCCTGAATGTATTTATTTTTGTTCATTTAAAGAAATTCTGATTGCAGCTTATTATAATTATGGAACTTAGAACATGGATATTACTAATCACTTTAGTGAAAAACGTGTTAAACTGTGTATTTGGTGTGTGTTTGGCATTTTAAATGTTGTATGAATGGGTAAAAGTGCATGAACTGGAGACTTACTTGCTGTTTTTGCCCCTGAGAAGAAGGAGGAGTTAACTGAAGTGATCCTGAGGCTCCTGATGGCCTGGGGAGAGCCGCTGTCCTACCTGCACGAGAGCATGTCCCGCCTGCAGGACACCTACGGCAGCAGCAAAGCCCTGGAGATGAGCGGCATGGTGTACGAGCTGACACGGGGCGTGCAGAAGGTGGCTGAAAAGGTGCAGGTCCTGTTGAGCATTTAACACTCCAGTCTTGCAATTCTGTCAGCAAGTGCTGTACATCTGAGTTCAAGTGGAATTTGGTGACAAAATTGCGCCACTGAATGTCCCATCTCCTGACTTAAGAGAAATCGTCTGGAACAGGGTCAATTTCTGCACTTAAAAATCATTCAGCATGAAATGATTTTTAAAACATGGCTTTAAAAAGCGTGAGTCACCAATATTCCCTCATGTTTGCTACGCCTTTTTTTTCCCATGATTCCACTGTCCCAGATGCACCTCTTGGGCATGATGAGTAACTCTGTGAGCAGCATGTCCTCTTCTGAGATGCTGGACCAGACTGCGTCCAGATTTCTTCCCCTGAACGACCACGACCTCCTGTACTGCTTCAGGCGAGATGCTGACAAGGTCCGGAGCTATCTGAAGATCCTCAAGTGCACCATCGTTTCTGAGCAGGGCTGCTAGACGTCTCTGGCCCCAGATCTCAACAGCCCCATTTAATTTATGTATTTATCAACTAATTTATTTATTCTGCAGAAAACATTGCACACTTGATGTCCAGAACACATGGACAATAGTTGCTGATGATGATTGATTCAATGGTGCTTTCTTTAAATAAAAAAAAGTTCATATAGTTGTTTTCAAAATTGAGGTTTTATTAGAATATTTAAGGCTGGGCGCATGTCTGTGAAAAAAAATGTAATTTACAATATGTACATTTAAAGTTTTTTGGGGAATAAAACTGGTGCAGATTCATCACTGTTGTGCAGTGATTTCTTGTGTGTGTCCTTGGTTTTCTTTTTTTTTCTTGCTGTGACGTGATTCAGATATACAGGAGAGATTAAAACGTTCGATATAATTCGAATAAAGACTACATTAGGAAAATCTTAAGAGTGAACAGAAACTACTTATCGTATCGTTTTACATATTTCATCACATATGAGAAAATCAGAGACAGAAACCAGTCCCACAATTTCTTTTTTTTCACTGGTTTGTCTGTTCTATATCTGTGTCTACAGGGAGGCTGGTCTCTGTTTCTGCATGTAACTAAGGTTCATTGTATTTCTGGAGTCTCATCTGTCCTGCCTGGGGGGACACTGTGTGGCCGTCGGGGAGCCCAGCTCTGTGGGTGGTGTGCTGGAGGAGCCCCCTGATGCAGCTACGAGGTCCTTTGGTGGTGGAGCTCTGTTTGAAGCACTCATGTCTTCTGGCTTCCACAGTCCCTGCAGCTCCTCCTGATTGGTCTCCTCGCTCCTCACTGTGCCCCTCAGGAAGAGCTCCTCCATGGACGATCCCACATACAAGGTTTCCTTCTCCTTGGAGTTCCTCCACTTCATCCTCCGGTTCTGGAACCATATCTTCACCTGAATTCACACAGTTATTGAGTCAATAATCTCCACTGCCACAAGGACATGGTGTTCAGAGACAATGCCATGATTTATTCATTCAGTTTTGTCTACTGGAAAGATGCCTGGAACTTTTCAGTAAAACGATATGGCAGCCTGCAAAACCGCATGAACTCTCTCTGCAGAGGCGAAGCCAAACACTTCTACCTGAATGCACTTTTTAAATTAAAAATCAAACCAACAGAGATCAGAAAACCATTTCATCAAAAGGCATAAAGAAAAAGCTGAACAGAGAGGGACATGGCACATAGGCACATTTTGAGATAGAACTGTACGCCTTTAAAAGAGTCATATGGTACTGATGATTGAGCAGCATGTTATCGACATATGTTATCAGCATGTTAACCACATATCACCTGTCGTTAAGACACTCACGTATTAAAATTAGTTGAAATTTAGATGCAACAAGTGCACACTGTATTTTATTCAGGTTGTGAAGTCTGGAAAAAGTCTACAAGGGGGGGGGGGCGATATAAAATCAATAGCTGTAACATCAATAGCTATGGTTGCTCATGGTGGCATTTGCCCCAAATTATTCTGCATTAAAAATCATCTTGGAACTCTTATCTCCAATACAGAAAAAAGAGACAATGGTACCAAAAATTGTATTTACTACTCTGTGATGTTGTACATGTTTTAACACAACGTCCCCATTTTATGCCAAAGTGTCAGGTTACACAGTAAATGATACAAATGTAGCTGATCTGTTTTAATTTGTTTCGTGTTGCATTGATGAATCTCAGTCATCGTATTACAGCGTAAGAGATCCTGTTCCGTTAAGAATGTTTGAAGACTGAAACCTCAGGTGTGAAAGTTGATTTTGAACATAACATTGAACGTATGCTTGTGCTTGAAAATTGATCGAAGGTCACAATTCACTCAAGTTTTTGCGACTCACGGTGTTTGTTGTTAACTTTACTCCATTCATGTGAAAATACATCCATGTTTCCAAATATTAATACAATAGTAATACATTTAATGGTCAGCTTTGATATTCCAGATCAGTGATAATTCAGTGATCTTTTTCTGCCAACAGGTCCACATATGTATTATGAATATATATTGATATTATTTTCTGTTTTGCAAAGTCTAAAGGAAATTGTTAATCATCCTCTTAATATATCACTCAGGTGTGGCACTGTGAGTGCCACTTCTCAAATGATGGCATCTGCCTGGGTGAGATTTGGAGCACTGGTGTGCCAGAATGCATTTGGTTCTGCGTACCTGGGACTCCTTCAGGCAGAGGTCAGCCGCCAGCTTGTTCCTGTCAATTTTGCTGATGTACTTCTGTCTCCGGAAGGTTCTCTCCAGCTCTTTTCGCTGCTCCTCTGAGAACACGGCTCTCCTCAGGATCCCTCTGCGGGACTTGGGGCTGTGGTCTGTGCTCCAAAGTGCAAGTCCCGCGTCCTCTGCAAACGAAATGAGACAAAAGTCAGTATCCCCCTGGGCAACAACAACTGAGAAGGGAATAAATACAGTGCCGGATTCCATGGTATTTGCTTTGTGTGGGTCTGTGTGCTCTGAACTGAACTAAAAGGGTGACTGTTCTGTGTGCATGAAATGTCCCCTCAGTTTGTAAAATTCTTTCTGCGGTTAAAATAATGTCACACAACTGATACCCCTCCTGCCCCTTAGGTTTGCTTTGTTTTTGTTTTCATTTAATTGATTTATACATAAAAAAAATTCTATTGTGTAACGCTTCCCAGAAGGCTCGAAGACTTCAGTTCTAAGAAGCGTTTGGTAGAGAACCAATTTTCTAACAACTGAAAAAAATTATAATTCACTCAACATTATGACCAAAGTTACTGTGAGCATAATTTGAACTTTGCATAAACAATATGCATTGTGAGCATAATCACTGTGATTATGTTTTATGTGACCTGAGGCACTTTCCCACAGTTCTTTCTTTAATTTTTAAATATGCATTATATCAAGCTTTTTAGTCTAAAGAAATAATTGTGAATAATCACATTACATTTTTTTGGAATAATATGTGTTTAATTCGTAAAAAATTTGTAATTGATTCACAGCCCTATATATTGTACGTATTAATGAGCTGAGAAGATAAAGCGTAGTGAAAAAGGAACTGTGGAATAAAAAAAATACATTAGATCTATACATTTTAAATTTGACTAGAATTTGGAATAGAATTTAGGGTTTGAGAGAATCAGATGAAATCAAATCAGAACTGTTCCCATTATTGCTGTGGGGCATTTCGAGCGTTCTTTAAATAGCGGCCAGAGTGAAATGTGGCATTTGGAATGTGGAGGAGGGAATGCCCGCCCTTTCCGGCTGGGCTTTTTAGCAGCAATCCCACGGTGCTTCACTCACAGGTGCATGCGCAACAAAAGTCAAGAGGGCCCACTTCCCCGCCCGGCCCACGGAGCATTGCCTTTTTAATCTGTCCGACAAATCTGTGCAGAGACCACCTTCGTGGAGCGAGTAAGGCGGTTAGTCACGCTTCCCAGTCAACCATTCAATGTCTATGGCTTCCACTTAAACGGACGATTAACAGGTCTCTCCCGAGCCTTGCCCGTTCGTGGCCCCCCAATACCCCGTGCCCCCCCCCCCAAAAAAAAGAAAAAAAAGAATGATGATTCGGAAAAATTGCCCATCTCAGCTTTGTGCCTCTTTCCAACTGAAAGTGTAGATTTGTGTGCATGGAAAGATGAGGTACAATTAGTCTATAAAAGTCACTCGCATTGAGGGCTTTATGTCCCACTCAATGGCCCCTCAGTAATGGACTGCAGCGGAGTGAAGGACAGCAGAAAAGAAGGAGGCCGAGAATCTTTGTTTTCCGGACACATAAAGGGGACCCCAAGGGCCAATCCTGGCACTGCCCCCTTTGGACCGAAGGAATGTGGGTTTTCTGGAGTTCATTGCTGCGGTGAAAAATTGCTGCGGGGTCGCGTGTGGACGGCCCCGGTGAAAGCGACGATTGGTCACGGGGCAGCCGGCCATTGTCCCCGTCCGGGACTCTGTGGGAAAGTGTCAGCCGAGTAAAAAGTGCTCAGCGGATTCGAGGGCCCTCCTGCAAACCCGCTTTTGTTGCCTGACTTGTCAAGGACCAGAGAAGTTAGTAGCCCTATCTGACAGCCTGACAGATGTCATAAGAAGCCAAAACTGGAAACATCCTGGAGTTCATTCCAAACAAAAATCTCTATTGGCCCAAACCGATCAGTTTTTTCTCAAAATGTGACTGAAAAATTGTGTCGTGTTACATTTGTGGTCTAGAAAAACCATAAATATTGGTAGACGGCACCAAGTATGATATTTTGTAGTCTTGTAAAGAGGGGGCGGGGGCAATTTGAAACCCGTTGTGGCAAAATAACTCTGAACACCTGCCCATCAGATGCCACAAACACTTTTCCAACACAGAACCCTTAAAAAAAGGGGACCGAATTTCAGTGCATCTATTGTCAATTGCAAACTACCCTTGCAGAAAGCAGTAGGTGGGGGCCTCATTGTGAGTGTATGTGTGTGTGTGTGTGTGTGTGTGTGTGTGTGTGTGTGTGTGTTGTGGGTGGTTCACTCCAGCTATAAAAGCCTCCTTTTGCTCTGTTTTAAATGAGCATGAACAGTCATGAATAGGGCCGCAGTGGATTTAGTGGAGAATTAGCTCTTTGGTATTGCATCTGTAATTAGCCGTTCAGAGCACACAGGACCCCGCTGCTTGGGCATAAGAGGGAAGTGAAGCATCTCTGATGCAGCATAAAAACGCACTGGAGAAAACAGCCGGGGAGGCCAGCGGGGGGCTGGACCCACCGCAGCACGTCCGGAGCGGCGGCATCCCCCTCAGATAGAGACCACTCATCAAGGCTAGAGTTTGGGGCACAGAGAGAGAGAGAGAGAGAGAGAGAGAGAGAACAAATGGGATGAACAGTTCCACATCCACATGCTTCATGTTTAATGTAAATGGCGTGGAAGCTTCTGTCAGCCACACTGAACAAACAAATGTAATTAGTTTAATTTGACTCATTTAACGCAGACTGCGTTTGCTTTAAAGGTTAATTAGATACTTTGCAGCAGTGTTTATTTTTTAATTGTAAAGGCAGTGATACAACTACAAGTTGTATCACCAGAAGGTCGCTGGTTTGAATCTCGAGCCGCCACTGAGGTGCCACTGAGGAAAGTGCCGTCCCCACACTCATCAGTTCACTTTCACTTCACTTTCACTATAAATCCAGAGGAACTCCGTGAGTAATTCATATAAATAAAGAAATTCTATGCATTTTGTTGTATTTATATATGCAATATATGTTTATACATATTTATCATATATTACATATGTTTGCATTTAACAGTGTTGCATGGTTTTATCTGGTAAAAATTCTATATGAACATGTCAGGTTCTAAGAGTAGAAATTCATAAAAATGACTTTGAGCTGTTTCAAAACCATGACAAAAAAACAGGAAAATAGAAAAGCCTCATTTTGGTGGGAACAATGTAACACTTACCTGTGTGAGTCTGAGCTGCTCCTCTGCGTTTAGTCTGAATAAACACATGGCTCTCGAGGGCCACACGGTGAGCCCCCCAGGGTGTGCCTGGGGTCCCAGGCATGGGCCCTTGCAGAGGACTCTGGTGGCATTTCTTCACCTGGTGGCTCGCGGTCGTGTGGGGAGTAAGTGGCGAGCGTCCGGACCGAAGCAGATTGTCAATGAGGAAGCTCTTCCCCGAGCTTCCGAACCCCGGGTGTCTGGGTGGAGATCCGGCCATTTCCCACTCCTTCCCACACTGAGCTGCGATCATGCTGTCCGAATCGGCTAAAACACAGCGTACGTTTCCTCGTTTCTGACACTGGGAACAGCTTGCCCGGCTGAACAGTTAAAAAAAAAAAAAAAAAGAGAATGCAAACTTCATTAAAATCCAAGAAACAAAAAAGACCCTCTCCCCCTTTTCTTTCTGGGCTGTCTCCGGCCAGCCTGTGATTGGTCCAGAGGCTCCAGTGTGATTCCCAATTCAGATAAGAACAGGGCCATTCTGATGGGCGGAAGGTGGGCCCGGGCCATTCATTATGTCAGCTTGCCCATTAAATGATAGACACCAGAGACAAAGAACTGCCGGCCAAAGTTTAACCCACGCACCAAACATACATCTCCACTCCCGGAGGCCACCTTCGCTGCCTCTTTTGAGGCGCTACAGAGAATCAAAGTCGTAAAAGCTTCAGGAACTCGGCATAACACACAACTCAACATCATCAGATAGCCATTTCCCTTTATAAAGGTTCATTTTTGCATGACGAGAAGCAATGTCCACCAAAATTACTTAAATGTAACTTGCTTAAAACCTTTGTACAGAAAACTGCACAGAGTGCAGCAACTCGTCAGGCTGCCACACCTTCGGAAACGTCATATTATGCTTCATGCATAATTACTCATTAATTCTGATTAAAGAGTTTGCATTGAGATTCAATAATGTGAACTACATAAAAATAATGTTTACACCTGTGAATACCCAGGTAATTTTTCTTTATTTAATGTAATATTTTGAGATTTTACTTACATGCTATGCCTATTCGATTTACACAAAGCACCAATAACATGTTTTTTTTTTTTTTTTTTTGGGGGGGACGACGACGGACGAGACGACTTTCTAATTCTATCTATACTTGCTAAAACTATTTCTGAGGTTGAAGCACAATAAATCTGACTTGGTTATTTAAAATACGCATTGCAAAACTTCATCTGGCATCTACCCCTCATAAAAGTGTATTTTTAGTAAGGCCTTCTGGGATGACATTCCCAAACTTCCAGACTTCCCCTGAAGGATAAAAATCATAATTTGGTCATCAATATTATTATTATTGGGTAATTCTTCTTACATAAATGTAAATGGACCGGAGCCCATGCAATAAGCATAAAAATGTTTTTCTAGTTTACGCATACTTTATTTATGTTTCTGTCTTCAATAAAGTTTATTTACAGTTAAAAAAAGACTCGGTTCGTGGCGCGGGAACAGCGGCTATTTTACCCGGAGAGGACGGCCACGCCGGGCCCTGGCGACATGGCAGCGCCACCGCTAATCGCCGGGACGTGAGATCGCATCGATGACGTCGGCCGATGGCGTCACTTAAACGGAGAGGACGAGACAAAACAAGGATAAAAGAAAACACGCTGGTCGGAAATCACATTTTTGTTGAAGTACCAATAAAAAATGAGTTTAAAGTTATTTATTTTATGAAGCTTGAATTATATTCAGCGTACCAAAATAGTTTAAAGTGAAGTGTGATAATGCTGTTCACTTAATACGTAAGTAATTTAAAGTATATTAAATTCATCTTCTTTTGTCTCTATATATTTCATACTTCATACATATTTGACACAGTTAATATGCCAGTGCTAAATATAACAGTATATAAACATTACAAAATGAAGACACTGAATATCATTATCGTTAGTATATAATAAAGTATATATTAACATATAAACATACTCAAATTAAGTCAAACGTTCATAAACGGGTTTTTTTTCACAAGGGCATTAAAATGAAATAAATTGTGTTTCATTGCATAATTGAAATTTAAACAAAATGTTGCTCTGGTGATACAAGTTATGAAATTTATATTTTTCACTTTTACAGCTCATGAACATGTGACCTGCCCTACCTGCCTTCAGGTATGTAGGTATGGCACATTTTATGTTATATGCATGCATTTGTCCCATTTGAACCTCATTTATCTTAATCACATTCAGCATCAAATGAACTCACGTGCCCACGTGCATGCAGGGCAAACAATCCAGCTCCTGCTTTTGGCTTTGTGACAGTGATCCCTGGGATCCGGACTGCAGGAGTGAATTGAGATAAAACAGCAATGGTGAAATAGTAAAGAAGCATGTCCAGGCGTTGGGGGTGCAGGTTTGTGGCGGGACACCACATGCTGGGCATGGAAATTGCCTTAGACAGCCTGGTCCATTGTCTGGACGCCAGGGAGGCAAAGGTTGCTTGTAATCAAATTTGTGTTTTTATTCCTAGTGCTGGTGGAGTGGAAATGGTGCATGTCATGCGTCTGGCTAAGCCGGGCCCTTTCCCCACGCGCCGCACCTTTGCATGATAGGATCTCGTTTTGCTACAAGGTGTGCACATTGCTGATGGGACAGGAGTTGTGGAGGCACGAAAAAACTGCGAAGAAGCGGTGAACACACACAACGTTTCGGAAGGTACCAGCGAACGGTTCGGGGGTGGCGCGCCAGCTGACTTAGCCGGTAATGAACAGAAATGGGTCTGACTGGTCCAGTGTTCCCATAGGACCTCTTAACCATCACTCAAAGGCCACCGTGCCACCAGAGTGACCTGATGCCTCTTCATCATTGCAAATCCGCATGGGGATTGCCTTAAAGAGGGACCAGGATAATTAGGCCATTATGATCTCTGCTTTTGGAAAGGGTCCTTAACGCGAGTTCATGTGAACTTATTTGATGTCCTTCAAGTTGCCCAATGGAGTTCCCCCATTGAGGCCCCACAATGGCAGCTCTGAGATCCACCACTCAGCAGACCAGCTGAAAGCGCCTTCTCCTTTCTCCCTTAAAAACATAGAGCGCCGCTGCGTGCTCAATTCATATTCCTCCACTCGCACTTAATGTTGTCAATGGTGGGCCAGACTCCATGAATTAGGGGACAATGTGCTGGGCCCTGCACCGAATGGGCATTTAGTGTGGTGTCTGTGCTGCAGCGCGGAAGTTTCTAATGTGCAACCCTCAATTGTGCATCTATTGAGTTCTAATGAGGTACTGTGAGGAGAATGAATTGCCCCAGTCTATTCACGCTTGGTGCCAGAGATTGAGCCCTTACTTACTCTCGAACAAAGCCGATGGAGCATGGCAGTTACTGAAGACCACCGAATTAGCATAACACTCAACAATGAGTCCGAGGCAGAGAGTATCCGAAGAAAAAAGTATCCAAAGTGGAAGGAAAGTTAGAAATAGGATTACATATTTTGAATGCATATGTTTGGGTTCTAAATATGTTCTTTTTTTTTATCTGTTTGAAGGAATGCAAAAATTTTGCCATAAAAAGTGCCAGTAACCCTACGTACTGGTAGTGCCACTTCGTTAAGCAAAGTGTCCCCCTGTTAATAATGCCATCTAGTGGTGGTCTTCTAAATAGCATGAACTGACTCCGTGTGAGGGTGAGTTTATGTGTGAGTTTATGTTCAACATAACATATTGGAGGCCCTTTGACTTGCCTGCTGCAGAAATGTACAATGTTCTTCCTGTCAGAAGCAGAACAGTGTGAACATACTTAACTTCTTGAGGGGACCAGGGGTGTCTGGCAAGGTTTTTGTGAGGAACAGATTAAATATTTGGTATGTTTACATTTATATTTTTCAGCATTTATCAGACGCCCTTATCCAGAGCGACTTACAATCAGTAGTTACAGGGACAGTCCCCCCTGGAGCAACTTAGGGTTAAGTGTCTTGCTCAGGGACACAATGGTATTAAGTGGGATTTGAACCTGGGTCTTCTGGTTCATAGGCGAGTGTGTTACCCACTAGACTACTACCACCCTAATGTTAGTATCCTACTATCTTTGTATTTTAGTATCTTTGTCTGGTGTTTGTGGCTCTAGATAGACACCACTCGTTAATTCAAACAGTCTTGGGACTGAATTGTTGCTTACACTATCTTGTACCTCAAAAGATTGTCTATATTTGATATCAGTACATTTTTTAGACATTGATGTGTATGTTTGTGTGTGGACATATTGCTTTACAAATTCTTTAGATTTTTCTTTTGATGTAGTCTGGAATCATTGTTTTTGTAAACCACAAGGTGGCTGTAAAAATTTGTGGGTGCAAGCCAAGTTCTGTGGATGCAGAATGAAACATCTCTACCTTAAAGAAATAAAGTCCAGTTGCCATGACTCAACTTTCAGACAAATTCACCTGGATGACTGAGAATCTTCACAGACAACAGAGCTTTAAAAAGGTGTATCAGTGAGGTCAGAACAGTGCTGCCATGTGCCTGCTAGTGAGAAATAAGGCTAGAAAAGGCAGTAATTCAGAGTACCCAGCTGTACAGCGCCATCTACAGGAGTGGAGGTCCTAGTCACACGCTGATTCTCATCTCTGCTGAACTCACTATAGAAAATTCTCGACAGCACCACCTGGTGGACTAAATTTGTGTACAGAAATATCCTAATGTTTTTTTTATGGAAATATTATTTTTTATATCATATTTATCCATTGTAAGCCAAACGTTAGAATGATGAAAAACCAAACCATTCTGTGTTCATTTTTATTGTTTATTTATTTCATCAAGGCACATCCACTATAAATACACACACTTTTTTTTATAGAAATATTATTTACAAATCATTTAATCTATATACAACATTCAGAGTGCATTTGTTTTCCCTCTGCTGAAAGAGCTGCATTGTGTTAGCTGCTGGAGTGAAAAGGAGGGTGTGTCCTGGAGAAGCCAGCTCCAACATGGCACCCCTCCAGCTCAACAGGTCAAAGTTCAAACTCCAGAGCCTCGCCGTGCCTAATTAGGCACTTTGGGAAATGGTGGCATGGCGACATTTTAAGACCTCTTCAGCATTTGTAATGCTTCCACTTGCGTGTGGCCACGGCGATGTTCACGTCCTTCTTGAGCCAGCGGAAGAGGTGCGTGAGTGCTATGGTGCCATCCGACTGGATGGAGCCGGTGAGGATGTAGAGCTGGGCGCGGCCGGGGCGCACAAGGGTGTGGGCGCAGCGCAGGTTGATGAGCAGCCACTGCTGCAGAAGGTGCTGGGTGTCGTAGGGGAGGAGGGGACCCTGATGGATGAACTCCACGTGTCCCTCCACCTCAAACTCGGGTTTGTCGGACGGCAGGCGGCGGCGGGACAGCTTGGCTTTGACAACTAATGGAGGGGCAAGAAGAGGGAGTCCATGAAATCACGCCTCTCAAAAATCACAGTCCTTCATCCAGAGAACTCAGCTAAATGTGTAAAGATTTGATGAAAATTTATACTAACCAAAGTCATTCAGACAGAAGGAATCCAGTAGCATCTTCAGGGAAGGGAATTCCTCCATAGCAGGGCAGCCTTGACAACCCGGCTGAGGCAAATCTGGAAAAAGTTCATAATAAATAAATTGGAATTTTTTTCACCAGAAGGCACATACGGACAGAAAATGTATTGATAAAGTATTTTAAAGCATGTTAATGCACAAATATTACAAGTACTGTGATGTGATCAATGGATGATTGAACATCACTCGATCAAGAAACGGCTGAAAGAATTTGTGTTGTACAGTTGCCGTCTAGACTCCTTGAAACATATAGAATATTTTGCTCATCGTAAATCTGTACCAACAGGGTATATTTTGAAAAATATTAATATATGCTTAAGCTGATAGCATTTGTTCCTGCTCACAGATAAATATATTTTGAGTTATGTAGCCTTGTTTGCCACATTTAAAAAAAAAAATTTTAGACCACATCGCTCAGGCCTTGATATTTGAGGAATGCGGTAAAGGTAAGATGCTAACCTTTGGAGAAGTCAGTGCTAGGTTTGGGCAGGGTGGTCAGACACATGTCCTCTTGGGCAGGGAAGCGATCACAGTCCAGCGCCTCTGGCCAGGCGTGTCCCTGACAGGCCAGCACCGGGGCGCAGCTGTCTCTCACAGCCACGCACAGGCTGCGGCAGGGCTGGATGAACCTGGGGACAGAGGGCGAAGGGCAGGGTTCACGCACGGCTCGAGAGGTGGGGCACGCGCAGGAAGTCGAGCGAGAACTTACGTGTCCAGGCAGACTGGGGCGATGAGCGAGCAGAGGAAGGAGCGGGCCTGCGGGTGGCAGCCGGTCTGCAGGAGTGGGCGCCAGTCCTCGGAGCGCGGCACCACCTCGGCCTCCAGGCTGCTGTGGCCCAGGAAGTTGGGCAGCCGCATCTCGGTGTAACCCACGTCCTTGCACACGCTCATCTGGTGCGGGATGGACACGCAGCGGGTCGACTGGCCCAGGTCGAAGGCCCAGCATGGAGCCGAGGCGGCGAGAGTGCTGAGGATGAGAAAGGCGGCCATGGTTCCGACTGAGGTCAGGGCTCCTCGCTGAAGGTCCCGTGCCGGATGAGAGAGTGGATGCCGACGACTGCTGGAGAGGCTGGGAACTCGCCTCTATTTATACAGCAGGGACGCCCCAACCTGACCTGCATGTCAGCGGCCTATCAAAGAGCTGCAGACGAGGTGTGAGGCAGGAGATAACGGCACGCAGACGAGTCGGGGAGTGGGGTGGAGAGGTGGGACGGGGGGCATTAAACAATCACGGGTCCCACAGTCTGGTCGGGGAGCCTTTCTGACAGCCCTCTTCAGGCTGTGCGGTATTCCCCATCAAGTCTTGCCATGTCTGATTACCTTCTTTATCCTTATAAGCTGGCAGCTCACCTGTAAACCTGCTTTTTTTACACCACTGCATGTACAGTAAAGTAACTGCATGTAAGAGTTGGACCTTCGCGACAATTTTCTTTGTAAATTCTGCACTGGCCTATTTGATTTTTTATAAGCGAATTACAGTGACACTATTAATTCAAATTAGAATATTTGATAATTTTTTTTTTTTTTTTTTTACAAAATTTCTTACTTTTCTCCTTTAACTTTGGGTAGTGTCATGAAACTGGTTATGGTGCCTTCTGGAGATAGCGTGCATGCAGCAAAAATTGAATATAGAAAACCTCCACATTCACAATCACATAGACCTTCATATAGGACTTGCATGTATGGAGAAGGTTTTATCCAACATCACACTGTATGTGGCTCTGATTTACCTGACCATTTTATTAGCATTTAACGGCACCTTAAAACTGCATAGTGTAGGACATCCTGTGGTTTATTTTCTTTTTATTTTCTTACCTAAGAAAAGCTAAACATTAATATGCAGAAGACTATACAGTGTATATTAATGTTCAATTCACCAACATAATGGACTATTGACACCTATTGCACATTTACTCTACTCTTTTTGTGACGTGACAAAGGCCACTGAGACAGAACTGTTTGTGATTTAGGGCTCTAATAGAAATTAAATGCGGAAAGGTGTGATGTGTAATTTGTCCTCGTGGAGCCTTTGCCAGGCTTCATCTATCCAACAGAATGCAATTGGAAATTTTCAAGGGTTTTAACTCTGATGCCGGTCGCTGCAGCCTTATCTGGTTGCATAGACGTGTTTTATTGCGCTTTATTGAAGTGTGTTTAGGTGTGTGCTTGGCTTCAGACGGGGCGCATGGGCAGACTGGCAGTCTCCTGTGTGCTGTCAGCCCCTCTCGTGTCTCCCCTATGTTAATTTGAGCCCGTCCACCGCCGGCCAGCGTCTTTGCCTCCCCTCAGCAGCAGCCTGTCTGCTGCCTTGCTGCCACGTGCCTTTGATGTGCCTGCGTCCCGTTTCGATATTCACATGCTAAATGCTACCATTTAGCCGGTCCCTTGTGCCTCTCGTCTGCTTCGCGTCCTTGCCTGGCGAAGTATGACAGCGTTTAACAGTCCATGCAAATAAATTGCAGTAACATTGCTGCCCATCTCATTTTTAGAATTTGAATGATGGTCTCCAGGTATTCCTTCAGTGTGTGTGTGTGTGTGTGTGTGTGTGTGTGTATGCAGCCTGCTGATGTCCACCCTCGGGCCCAGAGGCATCATTTGTGTGGCCGTATAGTCTGTTGCCTGGTGAAAAGGCCTGGAGCCAGCCTAACGGTGGCAGGCCAGGCCCCCCGATCCTGTCTGTCCCCGTCCTCAGCCTTGTCTCGGGAGCTGCCGCCCCGTCCCCCACTCCCGATGGCCCTCTTTACTACCCCCTGATCCAGCCAGAGCTGCGCTGAAGGTAGACAGGGGTTTTGCAAGGGGGCCTAACTGGGCAATTAGGGCCACAGACCAATTTGGGAGAACAATGGCGGCCATACATTTGACTAACCTCCTCCCCTTGTTCCCTCGGCAGTTTGTTTTGCTCCCTAATGGCCCTCCTGCCCCTCTGCAAACAGAGTGTTTGTGTTGTTAATGTGTGACTGGTGTCACCTTAATGGGACCGGGGCACCTGTCTACAAGCACAGACCCACCGTGGCCTTTCAGACGTTAAAACAGATTTGTTTCCTACTGTGCTACTCCGCAGAGCTCTCCGTTTCGGAACCTCGAGGCCTGCACTGGCACGAGTTCACGTTTTTCCATCACTGACAATTTCTTAAAGTGTCATTACGTGGCATAAAACATCATCCCCAATGGCTACAAAATAATCCAAAAATATTAAACAACATGAGAGCAAATTTGAATAAAAAGGCAGTCTAGTATCCATATATTATACAAAACAGACACGCAAAAAGACAAAAGTACCTAAAATGTCTTGGTTCCAAACTGTTGGAATTTCCTGTTGGGAGATGAGGCGCAGCAGCCTTTAGATGGACGACCAGAGCATACTGGAATATAAAAGCAGCATTGTGTCCAAATGATGGGACACGTTCCCCCTCCTCAGATAACAAAATGTCTAATGCCATGCGGTTTGGGGGGCTTCATATGCGCAAGCATCGATTCCCGGTGTTTGACGTAATTTGGTTAGTCCTTCACGCGATTGTAGAGTCCATGCTGCACGGTGCAGACCCGAGTCTGAGGCCTGCAGCATGCGGGCACCTCAGGCCCACATCAAAGGCCCAGCTTCTTGGCCCAGTACGCTCAGATGAAAGCAGCCCCCCTCTCGGGTCATTAGAGCCCAGCCCCTGGCCCCCCTGTTCCCCGCTCATTAGCACTGTCCGCGGGGGCTCCAGCGGGCCTGTCACTGCAGACTGTCACTCACACGTAATTGTCGCATCTACAGTCTCCGGGAGGCCTGGCTGCGGCCTACAGACAGGAGGTCAGACTGCAGGGGCTTCTCAGAGACGTGCACGTAGACATGCTTCAGACTGTCAGACTCCAGCCGTATTGTTCAAGGCTTTTGTAGGTCTCCCTAGGTTTTGTTTAGGGAGCGTTTACCCAATACAAGGCATATACTTAATACATACTTATTAATATTAAGACAACTTTATAGTTTTGTAGCATAGTGCAGTGTGAAAATTTCACATGGAACATCATAACCTCTGTAATGCTAAATATAACATTTACGAGGTGTATTATACATGAGTACAGCTGACATTTAATTAAATCTATTAGATCTCTTAAATTCAACAGACAATAATTGGTCATACAAAACTAAAATCTAATAATTATTGTGTGTGTATATATGCATATAAAAACACATATACTAATTTAAACATCGGGCTGGTTGTTCTCGTATCACTGGAGGCCTGTAGACGGCAACCAACAGTCTGGCAATCGACACCAATGTGCCGCTGGCATCAGAGTCGGCTGCGGATCTGTGAACAAGCGCACTGGCGGAAGGATAACCTACGGCCCTGATCCTGTATTCATGCTCATTAGGGAATCCCGGGAATTTAGCACCCATTTTCTTTGATTGAATTACATTGGAGTCACTTGTTTTTTTTTTTGTTTTTTTTTTTTAAAAGAAAAACTCTCAGACCATGTGATATAATGGGTTTGAACCCTTAACAAGATTAAGTTTTACAGTGTGCAACTTTATTACTGTTACCATTGACACTGTGGATTATTACCTTAATCCAGAAGATAAATCAACATTTATAAATCACTGTAACATATGCATTTGGCATATTTACTGGATTTACTATATTCTTTTAAAAGTATATTTAAGAGTATATTTAAGATAGCTCAAATAAATTGCACAACAAACAAATGGAAAAATCTAACACTTCACAAACACTAAAGCAGCTACTACATTAATGAGCTGAAAGCCGTACCTCACCAGCCACATTTACATTAGCCACTATTACCTTAATTCATTAACTCTAATGTTATGGTGCTTCAAGACACACATCCACACTTAACAAGAGCAGACACACCGTAGTGGACAACATTTCTCAACATGAGGTATCTTTTTTTTTTTTTTTTAGGAAGTGTATTATAAAATATAATAGGTCAAGTCAAGGTCAAAGTGAACTTTATAGTCATCTCACCATGTTGGGGATTCACAGTGTGCAAAAGAAAATAGTGCAAATGGAAATTTAAAATGACACACAACACGATAAAGAACAACGTGCACGAGAAACCAGACAGACAACTAGCAGCAATATGGTAGTATATCAGTACATTTAGTATATACAGTATACAATAATATGATTATGATAATAATAAAGATTTGGTGGAATGCATAGCCTTCTAAGGAGCATTAGACTAGATGAAGATTCGTTTAAGGATGGTATTGTGATGTCATTTAATGATCTCCAAAACCGGTAGAATTTGCCATGAGGACAGGTTCAGCATCATATTAAGGCATAGAGTCTACCATTATCAAATAAATACATCGCGTAAAAATTATATTCTCGTCTAAATAATGGTATTTTCATGTAATAGAATTAGCAGTCTTGTTATGAAGAGTTGGGGTTAACCTGTGCTAAATCTTGTATTGAGCTTCCCCCAATTTATGTAGGAAACAAGGGGAATTCTGGGAATTCTCCATCTCCCCTCTAAAACGGTCCCTTCTTACATAAAATATACACTGTTTGAGAAGCAAAGGCATGCTGATGGAATAGATTAAGGAGACCCCTCCTACCATAAACCTGTGGTACAGAGTGATTTTTAAATGTCCTTCCTCGTGAAAGGATATGTTCAGTTCTTAAATGAAGCTCTGGGGTCACCTTGGCAAAGTACTGTTAATGCGGCATCTCTCTATCGAGTGGAAACATCCTCTGGCCAAAATAGATTTGGACCATTCTGTTTAAGTCAACGAAACTGCGCTGAAGAATTAGTCAACCTGTATACCCCATATACATAGAGTTGTAATTTCCTTGTCTGCCTTATTGTCAACATCACACAATTTTTCAAAAGAAAAAATAAATAAATCTGTGAACAGTTTGAGTGTTTGAAACCTTTATTTGAAACATTACGTATATCAAGCTGTTCTACAATGCACACTGCACTCCAGGGAAGTCAGGCCTGTGGTTTGTGGTCAGTCCTGAGGTGTAAAGAAGAGACAGGCTGAGGAGGAGGCACCAACGTAATAATGTCTAATGTATATGGGTGGTAGTAGCCTAGTGGGTAACACACTCGCCTATGAACCAGAAGACCCAGTTTTAAACCCCACTTACTTCCATTGTGTCCCTGAGCAAGAGTCTTAACCCTAAGTTGCTTAACCCTAAGACTGTCCCTGAAACTACTGATTGTAAGTTGCTCTGGATAAGGGCGTCTGATAAATGCTGTAAATGTGAATGTAAATGTAATCTCACAGAAGCATGAAATAAAGGGCGTAACGCAGACCTCTGGGATGACCGGAGGGCGACAGGAGGATCGCAGCCGACCAAAGCTCCGTTCTCGTAGGCATAGTGCAGCAGGGCACTGAAGCACAGGTCCTACACACAGTGACATATTATAGTTTACTTTACAGTACAGAGTTGCTGTTTCTTGATTTAAATCAGTTAATGTTAACATATTTTATATATAATATCGAATCACATGTTTTCTATGCTCTTTGAGCAATGTGCCCAGAATGCTACTCTTACCCTAGTGCTTACACCACTGTTTAGTAAAATGCAGAGCATTGTAAGGGACATTAGACTGGATGGAGATTTGTTTTGGGAAGTTATTCTGATGTGATCTCCAAAATCAGTATCATTTGCAAAGACAGTTTGGACTGTTTGTTCTTACCACTCACACCACTATGAAGTCTTCAATCCTCACGTTGTTGCCTTTATCTTTTTTTGTTATACACAGATCCAAAATTAAGCAATACCATAGACCCCTAAAAAGTTTCTAGACACACCTTCATTAGAACATGTGGGTTGCCCACAACAATGAGAAGGGCTTTGGACCGCGTGATGGCCACATTGAAGCGTTTCGGGTTGCTGAGGAACCCTAGAACACTCTGGTTGTCCTCGTCCATGTTTGTTTCATTGGACCGAACCTGGACAACAAGAAGTAAACCAGGAACAAATGTACCCATTCATTACAGAGAAGTTTTCAAGATGCAGCAGGCCTCTGAGAAATGTTTTTTTTTTTTTTCAACAAATGTGATCTTAAGCTTATGAAAACTATGAAGCAATAACTTTACATGTATAGAACTCGTGTACTGCATTATTATTGTATTTTGTGCACTGTTTTGGAGAAGTGTAGATGAATTATGGCATGAAGGTGTTAAATCCCACAGCACATGTATTGTCAAGTACTGAACAAACAGCGCCTCCTTCTGGTGTGAGTGGTGTCACTATAGCATGAACTGTCTTGTTCAAAACTCCTGACTTTAGGTATGTTTACCATGGATAAGATGATGACAAGGAACTCTTGGCCCTGGAACTCCTCCACTGAGCCAACTTTAATGTCACCCAGACCAACCTTGTGCAGCAGAAGCCTGATCTTCTCCACCTGCAGCAACACAGGGCACAAGCGCACAAGGCGAGGTAGGGGGCAGCACGGAGCAACACAACAGAGTGGACACTTGTACATTACATGGCATACTGAACACCACTGGACATTGGTGAAGCTTCATTCAATAATTGCTCAAGGTCCGAGTTCTGCTGGTTTTCAAGCTATCGTTTAAAATATTTTAACTATTAAAAGCAACTGAAAACCAGGCTGGGAATTGGAATTGACTACTGCCGTTTATCACTGTTGGCCTGAATCATAAAACATGCTGTTTTTATTTATGTATGTTTGAAACTATAATGCAAAATATATTTACTGAGCTTAAACCAATTGGCTGGTGTAATCTTTCAAATTATTTGTAAGCAAACGACTGGATAAAAAAAAAAAAAAAAAAAAAAAAAAAAAAAAAAAAAAAATCAAAGCCAAATGGATATATAAACATATACAGGGCCATGCAAGTTTGGATTTGTCCCTTAATAAAATCCTTCATTTAACCGAATTTTGTGTTAGTGTTGTCTTTAATTAATATAATTTGATTATCTGAAACTTTTAAATGTGACTAACATGGAAAACATTATGAAACCAGAGAGAAACCACAGTAATCACGTCTGCCTATTGTTCACAACCCTTACTTGTTTCTTGTACGGGGCAATGATGCCGATGTCTGCCACTTTAACAGGGTTATAAAGCTTCTTAGCCAGTTGACAGCAGTACATCATGACCTGTACAGCTTCTGCCGGGTTGAACCAGGATGGGTTGCTGCTTTCCCTCATCTCGTTGCCCTGGCAGAGGTGAAAACCCCAAACTTCAGGTAGTTCTAAACCACTTTCAGAACTGCAGTAGCAGTACTGCTGAACCAGTTGATTAACTGATGTAGAATTGAAACGTAATAACGTACGCTGTGAGGGTATCATTAGAACATCACGTACATACCCGCACGCCATGAAAAATGAGGGGGAATCCTTTAGTTGGCAGGCAGCTCCAGTGGCACAGCGAGCCCACCACAGCCCGCTCCGCTCTCATGCACAGCTCTCCGCTGTAGAAGAGACGTGAGGGCAGAGACAGCAAGGCCTCATGGGAGCGGTAGTTGTACACCAGCTTTGTCACCTACAAAGAGCGCGCATCCATTCGTTCATCATAATGCAATCCCAATGTCACAAGAAGACCTTCTTTCACATAATTCTTGTACACATTCTTTCCTTTTAGTTGTGAAGACCTACAAGTTAGGACAACCAAATGGCATGTTTTTGTGTCTGTTTTACTATCTATTTACTATAAATATTATGGTTTATTACTATACAACCAAAAATTATCCATCCAGTTGATATCAGAAATGAGCAATGACGCTCGGCCAAAAGATACAGCGCAAAAAAAACCCCAAAAAGGTTCATGGTAACATCACCAATGAAAGTGAAAGTGATTGTCATTGTGATACACAGCACAGCACACGGTGCACACAAAGAAATGTGTCCTCTGCTTTTAACCCATCACCCTTAGTGAGCAGTGGGCCATGACAGGCGCCCGGGGAGCAGTGTGTGGGGAGGGTGCTTTGCTCAGTGGCACCTCAGCGGATCGGGATTAGAACCGGCAACCTTCTGATTACGGGCCCGCTTCCTTAACCGCTAGGCCACCACTGTCCCGATGCTGATCATCCATACCAGAACGGGATTATAGCCACTCTCGGTGCTGGAGTAGAGAGGCGTGGCCATTAGACGCTCCAGCAAGGATAAGCCCAGGCCGAATGCAGAAGCTACTTTGGACTTTATCACTGGACCCAGCTGTCGTGGATCTCCAGCCAGAACTATCTGTGGACAAGAAAACACAAGTCTCATGAGAAAATGTCTAACTGATAAAATGATATTACACTTGAGCTTTTGTGTATTATTGAATCCCACCTGTCCTTCATTCCCTGACAGCAGGCCCAGGGGGATCAGCGATTCTGGCTCCGTGGCCTGGCCCGCCTCATCCAGAAACCCATGGGTGAAATGGCCAATGCTGAACAAATATGAAAACATAACTCGGTTTGCTTAAACGAATTTGCCTAGTTTAATGAGGGAGGGAACGGTACTCACCGCAGGCCAATCTGGTAGAACATTCCAGCACTGGAACAGGTGGTGACCACAATCCTGTGGTAGGAGGCATGGCGAATGTCCTCCCCAGCACGAGAATACTGCCGCAGCACCTCAGGTATGGCCTGGGGTCAGGCAAACAAGAATCAGATGAATACACCTGAATATAAAATGTTAAAAAAAATCCCCTTGAACAGATTGTGCTCTAGTGTAGCACCCCCTCAGGCCTGCAGGTGGCGTTGACGCGCGCCAGACTGGCCACATTCAGATATCCGCTGTCATGGAGCCGGACACAGATGAGGTCGGCAGCACTGTTGGAGGGCGTGCAAACCAACATGCGGCTGTACGGGAGACGGTGGAACACCTACAGGAGGACAATTTCAACATAGATCTCCAGCAAAGCACCATCTGGGCTTCTAACTTCACAATCACGTTCAGATACTTGATTGCATTTTTTGAGTCTAAATGAATCCTGCAGACCTGCAGTATGATCTCGATGAGGGTGATGGTCTTTCCAGTTCCCGGTGGCCCAAAAAGGATATACGGGGTCGGGCGGCACTCTCCAGCCAAAACGCGCTTCACCGCTTCTTTCTGCGCTGGGTTCAGTTTGGGGTTGAAGAATTGCCCTGGACTTGGTATAGCCTGTCGCTGTAACTGGTCTACAAGTGATATCCAGAGATGTAAGACTTGCATTTGCAGGACAAATAGACAAAACCACATTAATGCAAGAAAATGACCTGTTCTAGTTTGGGTGGCCACTGACACCATGCCCATGCTCATCATTTCATTGTTAATTCCACAATCCTCATGCTCCTGCAAAAGCAAACGATTACAAACAGCATCTACGCAACATTGAAAATTTGCCTTTTTATTCCTTTTTTTGCTGATGTCACAGATTATTGCTTTGCTTTCTTACTTTGGCATGAATCTTTTCCTCCCCTTCTTTGAGTGGCTGCTCAGAGAGCCACTCGCCATCCCACTGAGGGGCCTGTAGGACCACTCTGGTGGGAAAAAGCACTGGGACAAAACATTAGACGGTCTTAAGGAGACAGTCTCTAAAACACACATAGAATTGTCACCAAAGGTTACCTGTCTCCCCAAAGCCCTTGGTCCAATCAATGGCATTGTGGCAACGCCTCATAGTCAGCCTGCAGGGACACATGGGCAAGAAAAAATTGGGGTGTTAGTGGAGAGGGGAAAAGGGGGGCTACATACAGACATACCTGTTATAGGTGAACTCCACATCCAAAGGTTCTCCCAGGTAGCTGTGATGGAACTCCGAATTCACTCTCAGACTCACATCTTCATCGTTGATCTTGGGGTCGTGCACAAAAGAAGTCAGAATTTAATACTTGCCAAACCTTAACACTGCTAAATTTAAAGCTCTCCTTGCATGAACATTTCGCTTTGCGAGGGTATTTAACATTAATGCGAGTCCCCCCAGCCTGTCTATGGTCCTGCAGTGGCTAGAAATGGCGATAGGCGTAAAGAGTGCTTTGTCCATTCTGCTTTGCAGTCCAGAAGACGGTCGGATCTGGAATTTGTCCCCTTAACTTCTCATAAGGGGAAAGGTTACAGGTCAAACATTCTGTTTGGTGAATAGTGTTGATTACGTCATTTCCACAAATGCCCACTCAACTTATATAGGACGCTCTCCTCATCCCGCTTCTCTCCTCCTTTTTTGCATTTAAAGCTACAGACACCGAAGTGGCGCATCCTAAAGTGACTGTAATTCTGCACCAAGGCTGAATTTCGGAAAGAGACCCCATATACAGTATTAGCAGACCATTAAGACAGATATGAAAGCAAAAAAAAATTGTCAGGGGACCTTTAACAGAAATCTAAGAAAATGTTATACCTCAGTGACATAAGCAAGATACTCAACAACGCTGAGTCCGCCCATATTCTTCTTCAGAACCACTTTGTCGCCTGAAGGAGGAAAACTTTGCAATTAGCTCGGCTTACATTAGAAACAGCACTAGCAGCACATGGAAGTTCTTTACCGATGAAGAGGCTGGGCCGGCCTTCCGCCAGCCCGGGCACCTCCAGGTGGAGGCCGAGGGTGCCTTTCCTGAGAAGGGCGTCGCTGATTCTGAATTCCCGCAGTTCCAGCTCCGCCTGCAACTCCTCCAGCCAGAGGAGGACGGAGAAGCGCGACTGCATGTTGGCCATGGACAGCGGCTGCAGGGGAGCGTTACAAGTAAATTCCACTACAACAAAAGTATTGCAAGGGTCGTTCTTGCAAAGATTAAAATGGGATGAGCCGTAGAGATGACAGACTGCAGTCAATTCTGCCTCATAGACAATAATAAAGCAGCACAAATCTGCCTTCATCCACAGTTTCCCTCTTTTCTTACAGTTTTATTCACCCTTGTTCCTGGTAGCAAGCCAAACACAGACGTAAGTTAACAACCTTCCTTTCTAGGAAATAGAAAAATGGGAAATAAGAGCAATTGTATGTATAACAAAAAAAAAAGTTATTAAACTAATTTACATTTACAACATTTATCAGACGGCCTTATCCAGAGCGACTAACAATCAGTAGTTACAGGGACAGTCCCCCCCGGTAGTAAGTGGGATTTGAACCTGGGTCTTCTGGTTCATAGGCAAGTGTGTTACCCACTAGGCCACTACCACCCTATAAACTAGTGTTATTTGCACATCAGGTCCTAGTGAACCACATGAGGGATTTTCAATGATAGACATCTGAAAGCACAATCCAGCTCACCTCTCCTAACTGTGGTTGTGTCACCAGCACGTCGCCCTTTGCTTCCACACAGTCCCGGAGGGCTTGTGGTACGGGGTAGCTCTGCAGAAAGTTGGGCAAGTGCCTTTTCGGCATCCTGCTCAAACAGATCAATGCTGAAAAATTCCACACATCTGACAAAAAAAAAAAAAAAATATCTGGTGAGGACCTGACCACCTACCTGGTAAGTGGTGGAGCAGTCACAGTGACAACGTGGTTGGGCTGCTGCTGCTGCGGCTTCTTTTGAGGGAGCAGCTGGCCAGCTGGGTTGTAGGGGGCGCTAGGATGCAAAAGCCTTTCTTGCCTGCTGCTCACCTCCACCTCCAGGCGCCGCCCAATGGTGAACGAGTGGAAATGCAGCAGGAGCAGCTCTGCGCAGCGGCCCACGTTCCTGCGTGGACAGGGGGATGGTCACAGAACCGACACAGATGGACCTTTCCAAGCAAATAAATAAAAAAAAAAAAAAAAAAAAAAAAAGCACACTTACTTGCCATAGCAGCCTACCAACACTGAAACTTTCTCTCCTGGTGCAATCTCCAGAACGTTCTCCAAACTACGAAGAGCATCCTTCTTCACAGGTTGGCACCAAAGCTCATCACACACTGCCTCGGGGTCCTCTTCGATGGTTCCAAACGCCTCCGGAGTGTGCAGCATCACGCCATTAACCCGCTCCATAGGAACACTTTGCACGGGGCAAAGGCTATTCCCATGTAGGGCGCTCAGCAGAGAACCACGCATGTGGTAGACGCGAGGGCTGGAGGGCAGCAGCCCTCCGCAGACCATCGGCAGCAGTCGCCCCACCGGGCCTGTCTCTGCGGCTCCGGGGGAGCTGTCGGCGTGGGCCGGCCTGAACGTGAACTGCTCTTCGGCGTCCCAGCCGGCAAACTCGCAGCGCTCCAGCTTGTGATGCTCTGAGCCCTGGTTCCTAAGTGAGCCAGAGACGAGGACACGATGGTCAGGACGCTCTCCATGCTGTGAATATACGATACGATGTGACAATGCGCCGAGATTCGAAATCCTCGCTCACATTATCCAGACTTGCATCTCCTTGCCCTCTCCCAGAAAAAGATGGCCAACGTCGGTCTTTTCGCTGACGACCAGGCCCTCCTTATTTTGCAGAATAGTCTGTAGCTCAGATTCTGGGATGGGGGTTGATGGCACCGAACTAAAAAAAAAAAAAAAAAAAAAAAAAAAAAAAAAAGGTGGCGCGGTAAGATGGCGCTACACGTACACGCTTGTCCTAAAAAAACAACTGCTTACCCATTTTCAGTGGGGGCCATACAGAGAGCCCTCCAGGAGTAGAGCGACTGGTTGCTCTCCACCACCACCAAGCTGACCAGGTCGCCTGGCTGCGGTTTATACTGAGACGGCAACTTGAGGGAGTCGAGTGTGAAGAAGACGCAGTCCTCCACCACCCCACCATTGCCAAACACACCGGACACTCGCACCTAAAAACACAACCAGGAGGTCATTTAAAAAAAAATAATAATAATAATTACATGTGGCCAAATCCTGCTAAATTAGTTATGCAGACATTTGTTGGACTGTATGTAATGCGCATGACTTAAATTCATTAAAGACATGAACATTATTTAACATTAATACGAGTTAACCGAGCCTGTCTGTGGCCCTGCTGTGGCTACAAATGGCGATGGGTATATGGCGTGCTTCGGCCATTCTGCTTCACCGTTCAGAGAGCGTGAAGAACCAGACGGTTAATTTTATTTTTTGTGGTTGGGGAATGGTGTTGAGCGGGCATTTGTGGAAATTATGTCAACTTCTATAGGCCGCTCTACTCCTAGTCCCGCCTCTCTCCACCTCATTAGCATTTAAAGCTACAGACACCGAAACGGCGCGTCCTGGGAAATCTCATTGTGGGACAGGATGAAAGAGGCTGTAATTCTGCACCAAGGCTGAATTTCGCAAAGAGACTTCAGACACAGTATTTGGGGAACAATAAGAATGATTTAAAAACAAAAAAATGCATTAAAGGTCCCCTTTAAATAAATCATGCAGATCAATGGTGGCGCGGGGATGTTGTTGATGACCTTTTCTATTGTAGGTGACTGACCTGGTCCATGCGGCGGTAGCGGAGCGGAGCTACAGAGTGGGCCTGACTGCTCCACTGGGTGGGACTTATGAAGAACTGCGCTTGCACCCAGTCTCCTTTCATCGGCTCAAAGCCTGTTCCAAAAACACCACTGCAAATTAAGACTCGTTTAATCAGAACAAGCATCCACCACCCTTCGCTCCGGCCGCGTACCCTCACAAAGTGCAGAGCGTGGGAAGAACATGGTCTGATTGATGAACCCTCCGTCCTTGTCACACGACGTAACTGTGCCGATCAGGGGTCTGAGTTTGCTGAAGTCGTGCTCCACCGAGGTCCCACCGTCTTCTTCCCACGCATCTGCATACCTCTCCACCTGCGGTTAAAAATATTTCCAGAAGGAATGCATGTCAATCGACGTGATTAACACATGCTGTGAATAACTAATAAAAAAATACATAAACAATATAAAAGGTCCCCTGACATGAATTGGTCTTATTGGTCCACTAATACTGTATCTGAAATTCAGCCTTGGTGCAGAATGAAAGCCACTTTGATCCGGTCCCACAATGAGATTTCCCCAGGACGCGCTGCGTCTGTGTCTGTAGCTTTAAATGCTAATGAGGAGGAGGGAGGCGGGACAAGGAGGAGAGCGGCCAATAGATGAGGGGGGCATTCGCGGAAATGACGTCATCAACACGTTCACCGAACACAACGTTTGGCGCAGAATAAAAATCAGTATTCAGTATCTCTGAACGGCCAAAGCGAAATCTCCACGTCAGGTGACCTTTGTAATAGCTAAAAATGGCTAAATAGTTTTTTTTTTAAAAAAGGTTAAATCACCCTGACAGCCCTCCAGCCGGCCTCAGCGCCGTCCCGCACGGCAATGGCGTTCACGGCGGCTCCGACCTCCACCGGCGCGCCTCCCAAAACCTGGCCGGGGTCGAAGTAGGTGTCGCCGTCAATGAGGCCGTAGTCCTGGCACAGGTGTGTCACCAGGCCCTTGCGTACGTGACGGATCTCCTCCGCGTCTACGGGGGAACGAACGAACAAACAAGGGGTGGGGAAAAAAAAACCCCGAACCGTCCACGGCACAAGCCCGGCGGCCCAGGCTCACCTGCGCCGTAAAGGCCGTCGAATTCTTCCACCTCCGCCCGCCGCCACAGGGGCCACAGCAGTTTGGAAATGACGCAGCGCACCGCGGTCACCATTCCGCCTTTTTAACGAGTCGCTGGGTGGAAAAGGAGATTCA
The DNA here is from genome assembly GCF_900700375.1 of Denticeps clupeoides. NCBI lineage: Eukaryota > Metazoa > Chordata > Actinopteri > Clupeiformes > Denticipitidae > Denticeps > Denticeps clupeoides. The sequence goes on along the minus strand of NC_041723.1, from coordinate 4,092,081 downwards.
TGAACAGCGGCCACCTCGATTCGACGTCGCTGTGAGGCGTTTAAGGGAAATATATCCCAGCAGCAACAACAAAAAAATAGCATCCGTCCCACCTTCGTTTATCACACGCAGTTTTTCTTCAGCGGCGTTTCGAGTCGAAGCGAATTGAAGTGCACTGGGGGCCACAAAGCAGGCTGGCTTCTTATTTAACTAAGAACAATTGCCCAGTTCGCTTAATTTTATAAATATATATTTATATTTATATAAATATATGGGTGGGGGGGGGGGAAGGGGGATTCAACTTAGGACTGGTTACTGAAACCGCTTTAATCGAGCCTGAGCTAAGAAAGTGCCAAACGTCAGACGCGCCATTAAGAGCGGCCTTATCTGCAGCTGATGACGTAACGTGACGCGACCGCCCCGGGCTGCCAGGGTGCTGTTCTCTCGCCAAACACCAGGGGGCGACACGGCTCTGAAATCTCTGCGCAGAGTTTCAGCATTTTATTGCAATGAGTGGGGTAAAAGATCCTGTTGTGGCAAGTATCTATACAATATAAAAGAAAGTGGCTGGGGTGGCCTAGCGGTTAAAGAAGCGGCCCAGAAGGTTGCCGGTTCGAATCCCGATCCACTGAGGTGCCACTGAGCAAAGCACCGTCCCCACACTTTGCTCCCCAGGTGCCTGTCATGGCTGCCCACTGCCCACCAAGGGTGATGGTTAAAGGCAGACGACACACTTCACCGTGTGCTGTGCTGCAGTGTTTCACAATGACAATCACTTCACTTTCACTTCACTTTCAAAATTCTTCAATATGAGAACCTTCTACCATTGTGTCCCTGAGCAAGACACTTAACCCTGAGTGTATCCGGAGAAACTGTCCCTGACGCTGACTGAGACGCAAGAAATTAGCTCAGAACTGGGTGATAAGCGGCCTATCCGGAGATGGGGAGGAGGACAACCAGACAGCCAGTTGATTCAGCGGAACCAGAAAACATAAACCAGTACCACGATCAGCCATAATGTAGGAGAAATTAGAAAGTTTGGAAACAAACATTTGAATATTTACTATTTACAGCATCGATCAGACGCCCATAGTTACAGGGACAGTCCCCCCTGGAGACAGTGTTGAAAATACACATTGACAGTGCAGCACAATCTTTCCATTTGCAGGGAATGCAAAGCCTCTTGGCACCAAACATTATGTTCCTTTATAAAGTCAGGTGGGTCATTTTAAATATATATATGTGTGTGTGTGTCTCTCTCTCTTGCTCTCTCTCTCTCTATACACACACACACACACATATATATAGTGTCTGATATATATATATATATATGCGCGCGCGCTATGCCTATGAGTGAAACAGGCCGTTTGGCATGTCCGGTCTTAATAAGTGTTCAGATCTGTGACCTGAATGAAAAAACAGGGGCAATATTTGTTGATGTGGGCCTTCTAATTGTGGTATGGTCAATGTATTTGCCTGGGAAAAAACTGGCCTGAAACTTTGACAGTCATTGCCAAGTAAGTGCCAGTTCCTTCCGAGTATGTTGGCACGGTGCTTTGATTTTGAAATACTTTTTGCATTGTGATTGCTGCCAGATGTTTCCAGGCTTTTGAAAACGTGAATATATTGAATAAATCAGAGCCCTTGGCTGAATAAATGAAATATGAATTTCAATATAATCAGCAATTAATGTTTATATGTGTGTGTGTATGCATGTGTGCATACTTTTATATGATTATTATTTGTAAGGGAAAATACCTTGAGCTACATAAAGAAAAATGTATGCATAATTCATTTATTTACTGAGAGAAATCGACCTGCTTGGCCTTTCGGAATTACAAAATTGGCAGAGAGTGGTAGCCGATGTTTGAGTAGAGAACGGGAGTGATTCCTTCATGCTTCCGAACATGCATCCGGATCCTAGCTTTGGACATATGCCCCTGGATGCACATTGCTGGAAGGCCCAAAGAGAAGTGTGTTGCAGTAATGCCGTCTAGATGAGACAAAAGCATGGATCAATCATGTGAGAGTGGAGTTTGGCAATATTTGGGAGGTGGTGAAAAGAAATATGGCAAAGATGGATAACATGGGATTAAAAGGTGAGATCTGAATCCATTTTAGTGACTGCTGAGGACAGGGGAATGTTGTGGCCTGAGAAGGTGATACGGTTTATGGATACAGATTTAATCTGATGGGCAGCGCCGAAAATGATGGCTTCTGACCAGGAACTGTTCGGTTGAAGGAAATTGTGGCTCATCCACGTCTTTATTTTCTCCAAACAGAAGGTGAGTTGACGTGACGAGGATGATGACGGTGGTGGTAGGGATGAAGTTTGTGTCGTAGCTGTTGCAGATAATCAGCATATACAGTACTGTGCAAAGGTTTTAGGCAGTATAGAAAATAATGATTTAAAAGGGAAAGTGGCAACTAATGAATGATCTCCTAAAAGCAAAAGTCTACAGATGGAGAACAATACTGCACAATAGGAACATTGTTTCATGAAAATGAGGAAGTTTTACAGTAAATGTTTGCACCTTGATTGATAGGCGTTGTTAAGTAGCAAAAACATTGGTTTGTATAGGTGCCTATGACTTTTGCACGGTACTTTATTTTAATGCACACATGGATATTTTGCCTTGAAAAGAAAGCCTACTGGTTTACTTTTCCTCCATTTATCCTCATTCCCACAGACGCAAATACAGCTGCAGACTAACACTGTCCAAAAAAAAGGCAAACTGATGTTTAGCCACATGGAGCGCAACCTTCAGGGAGATAAATGTTGACATCACTGTACACAAGGATTATGTCTTATTAATGTCATTATACTAAAATCAGGCCAAAAAAAAAAAAAACGATCTTGATGAAGAGCAGAGCCTGTTGTAGGCTGTTGACTGCAAATTATCCGCTAGAGGGCAGCAGATCACTTCAGATTTTTGTACTCATGCCAGGGTGCAAATAAGGCCAAGTATTGTCTCAGATTCAAATCTCCGGGTTACTGTTCCAGAGTGAGCACACTCCAGGCACCCACTGAAGGCAAACTCCACAAAAAGCACCGAAACCTCCAGCTATCAAGGTGACGGAGAACCAGTTTAATCTAACTGGATTTTGTTTGACACCCCCATTCCCCTTTCCAATCAGGGAATATATGTCCCGCTACCAAACCAAATCGAGAGTCACAGTGAAATAGTTTATTCTGAAAGTGGCCTAATGTCTTTGGGCATCTGAGAATCATGAGCAGATTTGGATTTTTTTAGCTTTAAACATATTCATAAACAGGGTCACTCGTATCTTTAGGCATGTTTGCCCCTTCTGCAGTAAATGTATTATATTTATGAATTATGATCCTGCAAGCCCAGCCTCGGTGTAACCTTTGTCAAGCTCAGACAACAAAACCTTGTTTCAAACAATAGACAAGTCTAATCTCTTTCTTAACAGCATTTTTACAGCACTTGCCTGCAGGACATGTGACATGATACACGTTATTCTGAAAGTGTTGCATTGTTGTTTCATTAAGCCCAGGAAACTATCAATCAAGGGACGTGATCTGTTCTTTGTGACTGTCTTACAAGAATCTGTACAAATATCTGTACAAATAATTCCCGTATGTGTAAAATGAAAAAGATTTTGTAAAAACATGTACAGTACAGGCCAAAAGTTTGGACACACCTTCTCATTCAATGTGTTTTCTTTATTTTCATGACCATTTACGTTGGTAGATTCTCACTGAAGGCATCAAAACTATGAATGAACACGTGTGGAGTTATGTACTTAAAAAAAAAGTGGAGACCTGGCCTCCACAGTCACCGGACCTGAACCCAGCCGAGATGGTTTGGGGTGAGCTGGACCGCAGAGTGAAGGCAAAGGGGCCAACAAGTGCTAAACACCTCTGGGAACTCCTTCAAGACTGTTGGAGAAGCATTTCAGGTGACGACCTCTTGAATCGAGAGAATGCCAAGAGTGTGAAAAGCAGTAATCAGAGCAAAGAAACTAGAATATAAAACATGTTTTCAGTTATTTCACCTTTTTTTGTTAAGTACATAACTCCACATGTGTTCATTCATAGTTTTGATGCCTTCAGTGAGAATCTACCAACGTAAATGGTCATGAAAATAAAGAAAACACATTGAATGAGAAGGTGTGTCCAAACTTTTGGCCTGTATATATATATAATGCACTCACAGAGAGAAAGTCATGTAATCACTATAACACTCCTGTCTAGAGGATTTCAAGGAATTTCACAAGTGCTCTTCATCATTCAGGGTGGATTAAAGATAATGTCATGATTGAATCATTAGAGAGCCTCTGACAGCCCTTGGCATAACAATTCAGGTATTAAAATATATTGCACTTTTCTGGCTGAAATGTTGCGTTTAAAATGCCTCAAATGCCTGTTTAAATGCCCGTGTGATCACTGCACGCACTTTTTCAGTTAAATCCCTTCATATATGTAAAGACTTTCACTAATTCCGCAGCTATGGTCCATTATGGTTGGGTGACAATTTAGGATGTCTTGCATAGAACTATTTGCCGTGGTTTATTTCTCCATTGTATGTAGAAGTATGTACTGATAGTGGCTGTCATAGTATTCATTTATTTGACATTCAGTTGAACACTGTCATGGAAGTACCTGTGATGGAAAAGACACACGTGTATTTTAGATTGAGTTTGAAGGCCTTTAGTGACTGTTTGTCCAGCCAATCAGAGAAGAGTCTCGTACCTTGAGAGGTGGTGGTACCAGGCGAGTGATGCTGGAGGATCCGAGAGATTGAGGACTTAGCAATGGTCAGCGATGTAGCCTCACATCTCCAAGGTGTGAGTTTGAAGCCCAGCTCAGACCATATGTGTGCGGAGTTTGCATGCTCTCCTCATGTTGGTGTGGGTTTTCTCAGGGTTCTCCGGTTTCCTCCCGCCATCCAAAGCCATATACATTATGTGAATTGGCGAATCTGAATTGTCCGTGTGAGTGGATGGTATGAGTCCCTGCCCTGCGAGTTTCACAATATATCGTGATATATTCATATTGCGATACATATCAATGACAACAACAACATTTATTTCTTATATAACCCATAATCACATACAGTACGTCTCAATGGGCTTTAACAGGCCCTACAGTCGACCCCGCCCCCACACACACGTTACCCTTCTGCACACAAACAAAACTCTAGGAGAGAGAAAAATAAAAAGGAAGAAAAGTTGGGAAGGAGTGATGCAGAAAGGGACGCCCTTCCAGGGTAGAGTGGTGTCAGTGCAGAGTTGGTGATGATTTGTCCAATAAGAGAAAAAGTCCTACAGTTGCAGAGGTGTAGTACACACCCCTAATTCAAAATAAATAACGCATTTGTGTATATTCATGTATAATGATATGTATCTTTAATTGTCTGGTGTCTGTCACTCTCTGTCCGCAGAAGGGAGAGAGAGAGTGAGAAGGAGGGGAGGCGGGGATGGGGGGGAGAAAGAGGGGAGAAAGAGAGGCAGAGAGAGAGAGAGAGAGAGGGGAGAGAAAGAGGGGAGAAAGAGAGAGACTACAGAGGGAGAGAGAGGAGAGAAAGGGAGAGAGAGAGGGGAGAAAGAGAGAGAGAGGAGAGAAAGGGAGAGATAGAGGGAGAGAGGAGAGAAAGAGGGGGGAGAGAGAGAGGGAGAGAGAGAGGAGAAAGAGAGAGGGAGAGAGAGAGGGGAGAAAGAGAGAGAGAGGACAGAGGGAGAGAGAGGAGAGAAAGAGAGGAGAGAAAGAGAGGTGAGAGAGAGAGGGAGAGAGAGAGGAGAAAGAGAGAGGGAGAGAGAGAGGGGAGAAAGAGAGGGGAGAAAGAGAGAGAGAGGACAGAGGGAGAGAGAGGAGAGAAAGAGAGGGGAGAGAGAGAGGGAGAGAGGGGAGAAGGAGAGGGGGCAGAGAGAGAGGGAGAGAGAGAGGGGAGAAAGAAAGATAGAGAGAGAGAGGAGTTAACCCCGCCCACCCCTCCTCCGCTCGCATTCCTCGTCCTCTCCTTCCCCGAGACCACAGCAGCCCGCCGAGAGAAGGGAGACGCGGCGGAAGGAGGAGCGAACCCACCATGGCCACGGCGCGCACCACCGACCGCTTCCCGTCCGACGAGCACGACGCGCGGCTGGCGCCGACCCGGGCATGGAGCACAGGCAGCACGGACAGGGAGCAGCCGAGCGACGCCTCACCTGGTCTGGGGACAAAATGAGGCTCATCTGCGTCGCTGCTTTGTCGCGAAGGGGCTGCGACTGACGGACACATCGGCTGCGGTTCACGGCACGACTACTGGCTATGCGACGTCCCGAAATGACACTAGATTAGGTGGGAAGGTGGAGCGGTGCTGATGCGCGGATGGTGCAGTCCGGCCCGAGGCGCGATGTAGCTACTCAACACTTACACCGCCTTATAACAGCCTGCGCGTTATAAAGTTCCTAATAACCCGTGTGTTTTATTAAACGTGATAATCGGGTGGAGAACGGAGCCCTCGAATTAGCTAATTTATTAGCATAAACAGTCGTAGATTAGTCCACATGTTCGTATAATTAACCACCACCTTCATTATTTATTTATTTATTTATTGAGACTATTATTAGGCGTTTTAGTATTATATATATATATATAATACTAAGATATATATATATCATTATTATTATATATAATTATCGATATTTGCCAGTTATTAGATAGTATATTTAACCCGGGGCGAAAGGATTAGAATCGTCCCCCCCTTCGCCGGAAATGGAACCTGCCTGTCTGGCACCCCAGAGGGGTGGCCACGCCGGGGCCGAGGCGTCCCCCTCGTCATCGCCGGGCGACAGCCGGAGATGCTCGGGCGTCAAGAAGCACCACCACAAGCACAACCTGAAGCACCGCTACGAGCTGCTGGAGACCCTCGGGCGGGGCACGTACGGCAAGGTGAAGAAGGCGATCGAGAGGCGGTCCGGCCGCGAGGTAAGTGAAGTGATTGTCACTTGTGATACACAGCAGCACGGCACACGGTGCACACAGTGAAATGTGTCCTCTGCATTTAACCCATCACCCTGAGTGAGCAGTGGGCAGCCATGACAGGCGCCCGGGGAGCAGTGCGTGGGGACGGTGCTTTGCTCAGTGGCACCTTGGCGGATCGGGATTCGAACCGGCAACCACCAGGTCGGGGGGGGGGGGTGCCATCTTAATGCTTTTGGCACACGCATCGAGCTCTTCCCCTCGTGTTCATTGGGCCCTGGGGGCCCCGTAATGTTGACAGCACGCGTGCTTGGTCTCAGCGTGGCGTCCCGTCCAGAATACCAAGGGCAGATGGTTTTGTCCTCTTTTTTTTTTTTTTTCCGTAAATTCCTATTGAATCTTGACAAGGTTACAAGCCAGGTGCAACCGTGTAAGATATTCGGGCGGGGACACCGCAGCCGGCGAGTTAACGGGATCCACACGGCACCTGTCGGGCCCTTCCATCGCGCCTCGGGGACCTGGATCCTGCGCCTTCCTCCCCGGCCGACGGGTGAAAGCGTTTCCACACGCCGCGGACGTTCGACCCCCTGCGCCCGGCCCGGGAGGAACGTTCCCTGCATCAGGTATGGCGAGGGGGGGGGGGCGCACGGTTTGTAACGCGTGGCTTCTTGCGACACGCTTGAGTTCGAGGCCCCTCCATATCTCATGCAGTGTTGTTCCGGTGTGCCTCGTTCTTGAACTCTTTTAAAAAGGTCGCGGCGGGGCGGGGGGGGGACGTTTAAACGCGAGGTCACCGCAACCCGACCCAGTAGGAGTCACGCATGGCCGAGATGCCACGGAGGAAAGAACTGGCCAGGATGCAGCAATGTTTGGTCACGCTTACACACTCGAAACCTGCCAATAAAGTCGCCTTCTGCTCAGAACGTCTAACGTTTGGGGTTAGGGGACCACGAGTGACCAAAAACACTTACATTTACGGCATTTATCAGACGCCCTTATCCAGAGCGACTTACAATCAGTAGTTACAGGGACAGTCCCCCCCCTGGAGACACTCAGGGTTAAGTGTCTTGCTCAGGGACACGATGGTAGTAAGTGGGGTTTGAACCCGGGTCTTCTGGTTCATAGGCGAGTGTGTTACCCGCTAGGCCCTGGGCTTCAGGGCCTCTGTTTGGGTGCAGAGTTAGCGTCTCCGCGGCCGTGGTGGCGGCGCGCTAAGTGCCCCCCCCCTCGCTTGATTGTGATTCTGGGCGGCCGGCCAGAGGCGCGCTCGTATCCCATCTTTTTTGGGAGCTGGCTGACGGGCAGGGTGGCCGTCGGATAAGCCCCCTCAAAACACCAAGAGGCGCACGCTAATGGAACTTTTTGGTTTGGTGTAGCTTTTCTTTTCTTCTTCTTGGGATTGCAGTCCTGATTAGAGTGTAATTCTATGGGGATTTCTACCATAGCAACAGAAGTAAAGAAAAAATGGATAATTAAGTACATTGCTAAGGTAATTAATCAGTAACGGCTTTCCACGATGTCCAACAGCACCCGACATATGGCATCTGGCATTTGGAATGATTAATTGTACAGAACATCTGGTCGCCTGGCAACTACAACTGCTTAATTGGTGTCATGGACACCTTTTGGGTGCTTTTGGATGATGGACAGTTGGTCTTCATTAACCGTGAGTGGCACCCATTGTGTTCTGTAGATGGGAGTATAATCATCAAGAATAATGGCAGAATAATGGGGTGTCGTGCCACGCCGCACATACAGAGCGCAGACGGACAGACTTTGATCGCACCCCGTCGTCTCCCGCTGAGACCGTTTCTCCCTCCGCTCGGCGCATGGACTCCTCGTCTGGCTTTTGCGGGGCCCCCGTGAGTCACGTGACAGAAAGCCGCCGCCCCCCCGGCGCTTTAAATGGCGCGGGTGTTCGCGCATCGTTGGCACGACTCCGCGCCGAGCCTCAGTGGAGCCGGGCAGCCTGGACGGGACAGGAGGACGTGCCTGTCTATGCCTACTGAGCTATGCCGCGAGTCCACGACCTCTGACCTAATGAAAGCCACATGCGCGCATGCGGGAGATAGCAGCGGAGTGAGACCGTTGCGCGGCCCCGCTGCCTCCGCCGCATTCCCCGGCCTGCCGATGAGAAACGCAGACACAGACACACACCTGCTAAAGTGGAGAGAGAGTGTGTGTGTGTGCGCGTGTGAGAATACCAGCACGTGTGTAAAGATGGTACGTGAGTGTGTGTGTGTGTGTGAGACTGAAAAGGTTGCGATGACAGCGGGTCTGAAAGTGGATAGTGACACATGAAAGGCCATCTTCAGCAGGAAATGAAAGCAGCGCGTACGAAGTTAATATCCTGTGAAGGGTCTGAGAGGTGAGTGTGTGTGTGTGTGTGTGTGTGTGGACGACGTACAGTAGTCGCATCACACCCGACAGCGGGGGTCACATTCCTTCACGTTGGGGGGCGTCACAGAGGTCTATCAAGAGCTACAGGGCCCGCCGGTGGCCCCCCGTCTGCTTTCTAACGAGCGGAGAAAACTGGGCGTGGCCTCTCGCTTCGAACCTGCTGACGGGCGGGCCTACAAAGGTCCCGCGCAAACGGTGACGGGAGAGGTGTGTGCGCCCCAACACCGTGCAGCTTTTGAAAGCCTCCGCCCGTCGGCGTCCGTACGCCTTAACGGCGACAACAAACGCCTTTTACTACGCGGGGGCCGCGCCCCCCTGAGCCCTGTCGTGGCCTTTTTGGTGTGCGGTGAGTACCTTTTGCCGACGATAGCCTCATGAGGTAATGGAAAACAGTGCAAGGCGGCCTCACCAATAAAGAACAGCTTCACCAAGACCGCAACAGGGCATGTGGAAAATCCACGCCCGTTCCTCTGTCTTTTTATACCTCCTTTTATTCCGTGTTTTTTTTTTTTTCTTTTACGGCCATACACCGTAATTGCGCTGGCACTGTTGCGGCATGCGGTACTGGTTGGCTTTTCGAAGACGAGCGTAGCCTCTGGTTTAGCTGTCCTCGCCCAGGACAGAAAAAAAAAAAAAGTTGTCTTTTGGGGCTCGAAAGAGGAGTGAAAACAGAGCGGCGCATTGCTGCGGCGGAACCGTAGGCCCGGCGTTTCGCCCGCCGGGTGTCTGTTAACGCGCCTTCCATGTAACAAAGCCCTTTACCTCCCGAGGCTCTGAGTTTATTGAGGCAATATGTCAGGTTCTGCCGAGCAGCCGAGGCAACCAGAAATACTTTATGTGCGGCCCAGCGGTGACTTATGAAGGTCGGCCATTATTTCGGCTTTTTTTTTTTCTTTTTCTGCTCCACATCCCGGAGTCAAAGCCGTCGCTGTAACCGAAATCGCACAGGATTTCCCCTCAGGCTCCAGAAATATTTCATTCCGCTTTTTTTTTTTTTTTTTTTTTTTTTTTTATAAATCTAAAAATGGGCACGAGGCTCATGCCGGGGAGCGAACAGGAAACGCTCCACGTCCCGGTGCCACTAGTTCCCCTCTGCCGAGTGGAGTCCATACATCACCCGCATGTCTCGGTGCTCATTAAGGGGGGGCGTTCTGGTGCTTCGAGGGAAACTCGTGTCAAGGGGCAGCGGCGGTATGCGGTGTTGTTTCCTTGCTCTGCCGCCTGCATCGGTGCAACTTACAGCCCATGAAGATGCCGGGCTAATAGTCGTTATTTTTAGTGTCTGAGCAGCTCCCTTTCGTCCGAAGTGCCCCCGTCAACTGGAGGTCAGATGTTGTCAAGATATGGACGCCGTGTGTGTGTTTTTTTAAATAAGGGCACAATTTGTTTCCTAGTCACTGTTGGCATCATAGAAAAGGATTATTGCATCGTCGCGTGATTTCTGATGGCAAAGTTCACAGGTATGTCTTAACTGCGGAACACGCGCACGCGAATAAAAGGCCCTCCATTAAAGGCGCCACGTGTCGTGTTGTTTTCCCGAGCGTTTAAATTACACGCCCGGACGCTGAAATGACTCCTCTGTCAGGCTCTCGGCTCCCAGACCTCCTAATGTCTGTGTTTTAGAAGATAACTGTTATGCAACGTCCAAAGTACAGGTGGTGGCGCGGCGTTCACCAGTTCATCTCCATCCAGGATATCGTGAAGAGGGGTCATTTCATCCAAAAGGCTCCGTATATGGTGCATTTATTACACAGAAAGTGGAATGTTTTTGGTTCTGTAGTGATTATTAGATGGTTATAACTACAATCAAACATGCATCCACACCTTTCAGGCTGAAATGATGAAAAAGAAGTAAGGAACGACCCCCGAAAAGGCGATGTCACGATGGAAGTTTCATCAGACTTCTTTTCATCGTGCAATCTGTTCATTTCAGAGTGAATGCAGCTTCTTTCGAAGCAGGTTTTTGTTAGCGGCCGGCCTTCATACGATTATGAGAACAGGCCCTGTCTCCACGTTAAGTCTCTCATGTCTTTTTTTCCCTCTCTCTCTCTCTCTCTCTCGTTCCTCCTCAGGTGGCCATCAAGTCCATTCGGAAGGAGAAGATCAAGGACGAGCAGGACATGGTGCACATTCGCCGGGAGATCGAGATCATGTCGTCCCTCCGCCACCCACACATCATCTCTATCTACGAAGGTCCGTCCCTCCCTCGCTTCTCCTCCTCTCCCTCCGCCCCGCCCCACTTTCCCTCTCCGTGTGGAGTCTTCCGCCGCGCGATAACCGCGAGAAGATGTCACTCTTCAGATCTGGGCCGCGGCCCGGTTTTGTGGATGTTATTCATCTCCAGACGTCTGGGCCGAGTGTGTCGGTGTGTGTTTTTGGGGGTGCGCGCTGGGGGTGCATGCGGGCTGCCGTCGCCACATCAGAGGGGGCTCGTCTTCTCCTTGTTCCCCCGCTCCGTCTTCTTGATGTCCAAGCCAGGACATCTGCTGCCGCTTTCAGCCCCGCAGCTGTTGCCCAGGCCTGGTGCCGCGCAGCTCCTCTGACCCGGCTCCCCGCGAGGTGGCCAGACCTGAGTAGAACTTCCTCAGGCCGCCAGGACCCTGTCACTCGAGATGATTCGGACCGACGCCAGCCAGCGCTGCAAATAACGAACGCCGTAAATCTGCGAGCTGGCTGGAGGTTTTACTACGGAGGCCCGCTGCCTCCCGTCCAACTGTACCGGGGACGCGGACCGAAACCCCAGCGCCCTGAAACGCGAGCGTATAATCGGCCCGCTGCACCCCACGGGAGGCTTTTCCTCTTGTGCCACGTCGGGGCCAGAACCCCACAGCAACACGGCCTCGGATTCCTCGGCTCATGCGCTTTCCGTTTTCCTCTCCTTTACGGCATTTACCAGACGCCCTTATCCAGAGCGACTTACAATCAGTAGTTACAGGGACAGTCCCCCCCTGGAGACACTCAGGGTTAAGTGTCTTGCTCAGGGACACAATGGTAGTAAGCGGGATTTGAACCCGGGTCTTCTGGTTCATAGGCGAGTGTGTTACCCCATTTTCTCGGTTAATCCATTTTGCCGCCGCGGAGTGTCATAAGTGGGCGAGTGTTGTGGTCGGCTCGTTTTTTTTTTTTTTTGCGAGGCTGAGCGAGCGATTAGGCAAACACCCCGTTAAAACCGGGGCCGCGCCAGCAGCCTCGGTGCCAGCCTGTCCCTCCGGGCCTCTGCCGGCAAACACTGTGTTCAGCGGCGTTTACTGTTGTGGGCTGGCGCGCCCCCAGGACGGCGCTGGGAACGTATAGGCGGAGAAGTGCATCCGGCAACACCCGCGTCAACAGTCGACCGCTTGTGCGAGGCGAAGCTGAAACAGATGTGCGCGCAGATAGATTTTTCCCTCCCAGGCGTTTTGCGTCCATCAGCAGAAAAACGCGCCGGCCCGCCGCGACCCCGTGACCTCATTTCGGAGACGGGTCGGTAGATGGGCTGCGGCCCTTCTTCCTGTCTCCCCTGGACGTTCGACAGCGTTTGGAGGCCGCACGCGCACCGAGGGCCACAGTTCCGAGTTGCGCACACGCCGCGGGAGAAGAACGGGGCAATTATGGCGGTGAAAAGCCCACTCAGAGCACAGCAGAGGCAGAGACCAGTGAGTGGCACCGTGACAATGGCCGATAATTACCGGGCTCCCTAGAAAAGCAGCGGAACAAAGAGGGGCTTGAAAAGGGGGGGGGGGGGTGTAGTCTAGTCAGCTATGGCTCATGTCGGTTATGTAAGGCGGGTAATTGACCCACCGCAGAGTGAGGCGCGTCGGGTACGAACGGACACCTTCGCGGGTCACCCCAGGTCAGGGTAACATCGGCCACATCCCCACATCCCACCCCGCCACGCTGCCAGCGGCTCGAAGACTTCGGCTGCCGCACGTCAGCACCGCTGCTGCTCCGTTGCTATGGCTACAGGCTCTGCGCTCTCCAGGGGGCTGACCACAGTCGAAGGATCCGAAAGTCCACGTACAGAGGGAGGTGGAGAGGTTAGAGATAAACGGAAAAAAAAATCGAGTTTTACCTGTATTCAGTGCACCTCCAGAAAGCCGAATGGAGGGGTGGGGGTGCGATTTGCTGCCCCTCCAGGGACGAGCGCAAGAGCACGAGCACAAGAACACGTGAAACAGCGCGCTGATGTAATGGCCAGAGCAGCGCTGAGACGTGGTTAGCCTCCTGGACGGCTGTCAAGGCCCCACTCTTCCAAAAAGCTGGGAGGGGTGTTCCTTAAAAGGAGATTTCGGGTTTACAACTTCAAGGCTTTTAGAGGAATGAGTGAATTTCATGGGCCTGTGTGTGTGTGTGTGTGTGTGTGTGTGTCTCTGTGTCTGCATAAGACGTGCTTTAACAAAAGCGTTGCGATTTTAAAAACCCTCAGCTTGCCCACTGCGGAAAGAACTGACCTGTTATGTTTTAGATACATAATATGCATACATGTACAGTACAGGCCAAAAGTTTGGACACTTCACATTCAATGTGTTTTCTTTATTTTCATGACCATTTACATTGGTAGATTCTCACTGAAGGCATCAAAACTATGAATGAACATTCTCTCGATGAGCTTCAAGAGGTCGTCACCTGAAATACTTTATCAACAGTCTTGAAGGAGTTCCCAGAGGTGTTTAGCACTTGTTGGTCCAGCTCACCCCAAACCATCTGGATTGGGTTCAGGTCCGGTGACTGTGGAGGCCAGGTCCCCACTTTTTGTTAAGTACATAACTCCACGTGTGTTCATTAATTGAACGAGAAGGCGTGTCCAAACGTTTGGCCTGTACTGTACATGCAAGGCCTGCAAAAAGACCTGGCAAGAAAGCATAGCAGGCACAAAAAACTTTTGCAACCGTTACTTACATTTTTACTAGCAGCTATAAGCCTGTGCAGCTTAAAAAACAAAACAAAGAAAATTTGCAATTTTTTTTTAGTGTTCATGGATTTCCAGTATTTTTTTTAATTGAGCCACGCTCGAATGGTGGCGCGATTGGCTGACCTGCCCTTTTTTCTGGCCCCGTATCTAGTTGTTCTACGTCTAGGTCTGTGCCGCTCTGATCTCCCTTTTGTTCCCCTGCAGTGTTTGAGAACAAAGACAAGATTGTGATTGTGATGGAGTACGCCAGCAAAGGGGAGCTGTACGACTACATGAGCGAGCGCCGGCGGCTGAGCGAGCGCGAGACCCGACACTTCTTCAGACAGATCGTCTCCGCCGTGCACCACTGCCACAAGGTACGCTTGCCCGGCCACGGCTTTGCGGTGCAGGGGCCTTGGTCGCGGGCCCTGCCTTCGCTGCGACACGTGAGGTGGCTTAACGGAACCCGACGAAGACGTCAGCCGGATTCGCCTGTTTGTCTTGGCTCCTCTCGGCGAGGGAGGGGATCTGTGAGTCGCGCGGTGCCGTCTCACCACACGGTGTTGTCAGTAGCGCACAATTCTGCTTGGTCTGGCTGAACAGGCCCTAAGCCGAGGATCTCCAGCCCGGTTCGTTCCCCTTTGGCCCCGGAGTCCCCTGTCGCTCCCTGGCCTCCGCTCACGGGCGGCCGGGTTCCCCCGAGGCTCAGACTCTTCCCAGCTCTGCTCGACAGCCCCGCCCTCAGCCCCAGCGGGGATAGAGGGCCGGGCCCTTGGCCGGGAGAGCCCCAAACGTGACGTGTCGCGCGGGGAATGAGTCAACGCGGACAGCAGCGGGGTGGAGATTGCGGGGTCAGGGTCGCACGTGACAGACACAAGAAGGATGTCACCTCCCTGGCCGTCTGGTCCAAAAGAGTGGCGTGTGAACACGTGTACTCGGCCCTTTCTGCTCCCGCTGCCAAATGACTGTCGCTGCGCGCCACATGTTAATGGCTGCTAACAACACAGTTATTTTTTAATCCGGGACTGTTGTGAGAACATAATTTACACTGGTACGTAATTGCAGGGTTCTCCTCTTGAAACGACGCAGATGTTAGACGTTTCTTGAAATCAGATGCTGCTCTGCCTTTCTGCCCTCGTTTGACTTTGTGGAGCTGATTTATATTCACAAAAATAGTGACGATATAAAAGAGATATAAAAACAAGCAAATATTGCTAATCAGTTAGGATAAATATTAAAATATAAACCACTCAGTCAACTTAGTCATGGTTAGGTGGGTCCTTTCAGTTCTATAACCATATAGAACTGTAAGGAAGTACAAAGGGGCAGTGGTGGCCTAGCGGTTAAGGAAGCGGCCCCGTAATCAGAAGGTTGTTGGTTCGAATCTGTGCCGCAGTTTTTCTCTTTACTTTAAATGAAACAGCATAGAAAACAGTACAAACTGTTTAAAGTGTCAGAGTGTGTAATTTGAGGTAGTTTGTGATAGTTACATACAAATGAAAATGATTGCGTGTGAACTGTTTATTTATCCAGAGCAACTTACAATCAGTAGTTAGAGGGACAGTCCCCCCCTGGAGCAACTCAGGGTTAAGTGTCTTGCTCAGGGACACAATGGTAGTAAGTGGGATTTGAACCTGGGTCTTCTGGTTCATACTCGAGTGTGTTACCCACTAGGCTACTACCACCCATTATTGAATAATCATTTATTATTTGTGACCTTTTTTTTTTTTTTTTTTTTTTAGAATGGAGTAGTGCACCGGGACCTGAAACTGGAAAATGTGCTACTTGATGAAAACTGTAACATTAAGGTAAGTGTGATGTACCTCTTATCCAATTTTAGGGCAGCAGTGACAACTAACTTTAGTCATTTACATTTAACATTTACCAGACGCCCTTATCTAGAGGGACTTAGTAGTAGTGACAGGGACAGCCCCCCTGGAGACACTCAGGGTTAAGTGTCTTGCTCAGGGACACAATGGTAGTAAGTGATGTTTCAACCTGGGACTTTGTGGTCTTCTGGTTCATAGGCGAGTGTGTTACACTACACTACTGTATGTTGACCTTTGACCCACTGTCTAAGAAACAGTCTTGCACGTCGGATGGTGTTCCTCCTTATAGGCCCGGGGAGGGGACCTTTGGGCTGAAAGTTATCAGGAACCTGCAGAGGCAGTTCCCAACTCATTGCTTTCCGATTCATGGGCTGCCATGACGTCACTTTCCTGATAACACCGCTGAGCAAGAGACTAGCGTCACAGTTGTAGGCAGGCATGTTTGAGCTGGTCTGCGTGTTTAGATCAGCCCAGTGATGTGTCCTTTCTGTTGTTCTCTTCCGCACAGATTGCTGATTTCGGCCTTTCCAACTTGTACCACAAGGACAAGCTCCTGCAAACGTTCTGTGGCAGCCCCCTGTACGCCTCACCTGAGATAGTCAACGGGAGACCCTACCGTGGCCCAGAGGTAATTATGGCCCTGCGAAGATGTACAATTTAGCGGCGGGGCCTTGTTTTCCTTCGGCCGGGGTGGGTGCTAATCTCCGAGACCTTTCCGTCTGGGCTTCTCAGCGATCAAACCCAAAAAGCAGCTCAAGCATTACGACCGGCCCTTTGATGGGATTATCCTGCGCTGGCTCTTTTTAAACAGGCCCAGATTCACAGTTTGGTGCCCACAGATGGTGTCTTTTGAAGACTTCATGGTTGTTGTGCTCTAAATATGTCTCCACAAAAGCATCTTAAATGAGCTGCACAGCCCGAGATTCTTGAGTGCCAAAGTGTGTGGTCATCCAAACGGCTTCACCAGCAAGGCAAGGAAGGAGAGAAATAGCTTCATGCAATTCCTCTTCTGTTTAGAAGCTGGTCTGAAGTAGTTAACATATCATGGCAGCTGCACACATCACAGCAAGTGCATCTCTATTTTTAGACATTTCAATTTGCAATAATTTTCTGCAATTTACTTGCAAACATAAAAGCAACACACAAGATCAAAATCGAAATTGCAAAAAGTCCCAGTGGGAAAATTATAGTAAAAGCGCCTGGAACACAATGTTAATCACTCAGTCACTTTCAGAGTGTTTCAGCAAAGCCGACAGATCAGGGAAAGGCCCGGAGTGAAACAATCCAAGAGGAAGTCCAATCACTCAGGAGTCCCTATCTGCCTTCCTGAACTCTAACACAAGCCGGGCCTGCTGGTCCACCCTTGCGTCTGCTAATCAGTAACTGGCAAGGAGTCTGTGCCCGAGAAAGGCTATCTCCACTCTGCCACCCCCTTTTTAAAGCCTTTATATAACTCACCCAGGGTCTTCTGAAAGAAAAGCGCTTGCATAATGAGGGGACGAGAGATGGGAGACGCTGACTGATACCGAGAGACGGTTCATCTGCAAACAACGGAACATAAATCCCAAGGGACAGGCATTTAGGATGTCTGCTGCTGTTATCAGCAGAAGAGGTGATGTGTTGCAAACAATGGAGATTTGTTAGGCCCGTAACACAATGCAATAGCAATGCGCAACTATATGTGTACGGCTGCTATTTTTTTTAACACTGTCGAAACAAATATATATTTATCGGCTTGATCTCAGCAGAGTAAGTACTGGCCTAAACTACAAATGTTCAACACTGATAAACCAATGTGTTGTGTAGTTAGGGCAGTAATCAGAAGGTTGACATTCGAGTTCGAATCTCGATGCGCCAAGGTGCCACGGAGGTGCCACTGAGCAAAGCACCGTCCCCACACATTGCTCCCAGGGCGCCTGCATGATGGGTTAAATGCAGAGGACACATTTCACTGTGTGCACCGTGTGCTGTGTATTACAATGACAATCACGTCACTTTATTTATAGGTGCATACTACCACCTAATTATTCACGTGTTATCAATATTAGCTAATTAAGTTCATTAAACACACATTCAGCCAACCTCTTTTGTCCAATCACCGCAATCTCTTTTCATGTTTGACCAAAATTAACTGAAGGAAGGTTGTTGTTCATAAGCAGAACAGCCTGTTTCAAATTTTGTCAAGTATTTTTGCAAAATCTGTCCTTTTAGGCTGTCAATTCCGAGAAATCCTGGAAGGACGGATTTGATGGATTTTTTTCTTCTTTTTTTTTTTAAACTTCGAACGGTTATGAATTGTGCTCATCCATCATACACTTAAAAGGCTCTATTTGTTCTCCTCAGGTGGATAGCTGGGCGCTGGGTGTGCTCCTTTACACCCTAGTCTATGGAACCATGCCATTCGATGGTGGAGATCACAAGAAACTCATTCGCCAGATCAGCAACGGGGAGTATAGAGAGCCTACCCAGTCATCAGGTAGTCAACTCTTCGGATGAGAAATCTCTCATGGCCAACGGATGCAACATTTACTAACCGCCTTGTTCTCCACTGGCAGACGCCCGTGGTCTGATACGCTGGATGCTGATGGTGAACCCCGAACGGCGGGCCACGGTGGAGGACATCGCCAACCACTGGTGGGTGAACTGGGGCTGGAAGAACAGCGTTTGTGATTGCGAGGCCCAGCGTGATACGGGCTCCCCCATGCTGGCTCGACTCATCGACTGGCAGAACCGCACAGAGCCCCGAGCCAACAAGGCCACCCGTCCCGACCCACTTCTGCTCGTCCGGCAACGGCCCAAAAAGTCCAAGAAGGAGAACGAGGCTGGGACGCCAAACTGTGCTGGTGAGGACAACCTGGAGCTGAAGAGACCCAAGGGTATTCTGAAGACCAGGCCCTCAGACGAGCAGCGCTCACCCAGTCTAGAGGAGATCGAGTTGAGTCCTACCTTGGGAGTCTCGAAAGGGGACTTGGCATCTGGTGCTACACAAGAGGAAGAGGGGCCTGCCATGGCAGTGGGCTCACCGACCAAAATGGTGCTCAGTCTCCCCAAGAAGGGAATCCTGAAGAATAACCAACAACGGGAATCAGGGTACTACTCCTCACCGGAGCGCAGCGAGTCCTCCGACCTGCTCGGAGGAGGCATCACACCACTCATCGCCAACTCCCCTCCGAAGAGAGCGGTCGGGAGAAAGGGCATCTTGAAGCGGAACGGGAAGTACTCCACCTACAGTGCCCTGCCGTCCATGGGGGTCCTGGGCGAACCCCAGCCCACCGACGCCGGGTTGTCGCGCAGCCAGAGTCGCCCGTCCAGCATCGTGGGTGACGACGGCGTGGCCCTCCCCGGCGGCTCCTTCAGCAGGCCCGACTGGCCCCCGGCTGCGCCCCGGCCCAACATCAGGGGCTGCGTGTCAGCAGAGAATCTGCTCCAGCTCGCCAATTTCAAGGGTCTCCAGGCCGCCCCTCTCCACGGAGGCAAGTTCAGCCGGGCACCTCGCGGTTCGCCGGGGGACAACAGCAGCTTCTCCCTGCTGGGAGACCTCGACGACATGACTCAGGTGTACCAGCAAGCTCTGGACATTAGCAGCAATCTGACCTAAGTGTGTTTGGGAGGAAGTGGCATGGATTTGTGTGTATGTGTGTGAGCATGTGTGTATGCCCGTGCGTGCCTAATACTGACGACCAGCTGGGCGCTGGGAAAAACTTAGACCACCTCTCCATCGTGGAAGCCGGTTCTACGCACGGTCATACATACATGCAAATGCTGGTACTGTTCAACCCAAAGAGAGCCCAGTCCCAGGGGCTCGGCATTCTAGAGGAGAAGGTTCAGTGTAGCCTCCCATCAAGATGTTTACATGCTCGGTAAAAGGAAAGTTAAAATTCTCCCTCCCTTTTATTAATGAAAAAATATATATATGACTGAGCATAGAAAGCCAGACTGAGTTTACAAAAGCACCTTAAAAACTCACCCAGAGCATGTTTTTGTGTGTTTTTTTTTTATTATTATTATTATTATTATTATTATTTTTATTTAGCAGAAATCAAACCAGGGTCTTGCTCCAAAAGAACTGTCAATGTTAATTGTTAATTATTTATTGATATTTTACGTAGGTGTAGTGATGATACAAAACTGGTGTGGTCTGCCTGGAACTGGAAGAGTGACAAGCTCAATGTTCTCCAATCCTTTGAGTGGAATTGACATATATGATGGTCGTGTTATCCAAGTCATTCAGCTTGTGTATTTGATGTATCACCAAGGCCGAACGCATTAAACGAGGTCACATGTATCATGACAAATGCATATATGGCGTAAATATTAACGTGTACGCATGTTATGTATGGGAATATGTAGGAAGTGCCTTAGTGGTTCGTATGAAATTATGTATGTCATTTCCTTTAAAACGGAGAAACAGATGCCGGTTCAGGCCATCACCAGATTGACTTTTGGATTTGAATGTTTAAAGACCCAGGACCTGAGAGCTCAGTGCCTTTCTTAAGGGAGGGTCAAGGTTAAGGCTTCTACAGAGGAACAATGGGTGCCTTTGCATTCCTTTGAATACCATTGTGCTATTAGTAAATCCAGTCTTCTCACTTGTAATTAAAAGCACATTCTCTGCAGTTTGTGCTTCTCCCTGGATCACAAAACAGACAAAGTTTCAAAAGGCCTTTCTGTTAGTTTGTACATTGACAGCCTGATTGTGATCATTTTCTTCGAAGCATCGGGTCTGCTAATTATTGACCAGTTGAATCAGGTCATGTGTTATTGCTGAACTTTGAATACTTCTCTGAGGATTTATAAAAAAGAATCAGTGATGAGGCAGCAAATTCCCAGACATACTGAGGATACTGAGGATCTTATCAGTGTCGCTGTGTGGCGGCTTCTTTGTGCTTGTCTGGTTTCAGGTGCCGAGACTCTGCTGCACCTCTCAGTGTCAGACGCAGTAGGTTGTGCTGTCAATGTCAGTTAATGTTTTCTTGTATTTCTTTGAGTTGATGGTATGTGTGACGTAGGGAGTAGAGGTGCCTGGATGGAAACGGTTAGAGTAGTGCATGTATTGATGACCAGAGTGGTGAGGAAAGATGGATTTCCAGTTCGTGGTGCAATCCTGACTGGAAATGAAGGCCGAGGGAGTGGTGATGTAAGTGTTGAAATAGTACGTTTTGGTATGGTGAGAAGAAGGTAAAAGTGAAAGTAGATGAAAGTTGAGGAAAAAGATACTTTACAGTTATAGACTTTTGCATCAATTCATCAATAGTACATTTCCCAGAGGGTCATTGTCTTTTTTATATCAGCATTTTTTAGATAGAAAACAAAAGTAGGTAAATAAATAGAAGTACCCTAACTCTAAGTTGCAAAGGCCAGTGTCACAAAAGGAAGCTCCACTGGTTTTGAATATGCAAATGAATTAACAGGCAATAAAGGTAACTATATTTCCCCCTTGTGGTCTCTGAATACCCTGTTGAATTGAAGATCAGCTAAATGAATTGGAAAGTGCGCAATTTGGGGCGTATACATTTAGCCGATAGATAACTTTGGAGAAGACGGAGATTCGGACACAGACCACCCCGTTTTGACTTGCGAGTGTAATGACTGTAGGCTACGCGTTCAACAGGGCACATATCTTTGGCCTTTTACATTTTGGCTTAAAGTGCCTCAGCCCTGCCCGCACACCAGAATAAAGCACAATAATAGGGCAGCCTACCCTGGCCACCGGCGTGGCCGGGAAAGATTTCCCAGCAAGACTTGTGGCTGAGCTCAGTGTCAAACGGCAAGCGTAGAACTGCCTCGAAATAGACTAAACTAATCGTTCTGGGTCGGCCGCAAAGGTGCCGACGTCCCAGAACGTGAATATCCGGGGTTACACTGAAGGCCCAAGTGTGCAGCGAAGGTCCTGGGTACTGTTTAAAAAAAAAAAAAAGAAAAAAAGGCACCCATTGTGTATTTTATTGTATTGCATTTTTTTGTATTGCGTTGTATTGTCAACTGGATTTACAGTGATCAAATTATACTATGTTAGTATTTTTTTTAAATTACGCTTTGGTTTTTGATTCTCCAAAATAATATTGCTTTATGTTATGGCAGAATCTTATTTTCTTGAGTTTGGTTGCGATCAGAGACCAGAGACCTGTTTGGGTACGCCAGTTGAGTGTTTGCCAGCTGAGTGAATACGCAACTGGGTTTGGGGCGTATGTGCGCCCACCCAGACGTATGGCAGAGTGACACCACCAAGTGACAACATTTTTATCCAAACACCCAAATAATCTATGATCACGTCAACAGCAGCAGAAGAGAAGAGATAAGATGCAAACACGATTCCTGCCAAACTGGATGTGACTGGTGCATTAGTTAGGAGAAAGTTTAATCATGGGAAAACTTGACTGGATATTATTATGACAATAATAATAATAGTATTATGTTATTTAAGTATTATTATTTTTTGCAATTCATTAATTATTATTGTTGGCCAAAGCCAAAAAAATATCTTTTTTTTTTTCTGGAAAACCTGGACTGCCAAGGTGGTTTCTGTTCAGTGCCTTCGCTATCTTTTATGATTATGTTTAATTTTTTTTTTTTTATAAGGAAACTAAATTTACTATTATGTTTTTTTATACTCCTATTTATTGGTGGTGAAGCCATTTTGGTTGACATTATGCTACTTACTCCCTGCCAGGCCTGTGTGCGAGCGTCTTCTGGTGACAGTAGCATGGGACACGGCCCTATCAGCATGTGTCATAGTGCTTTGTTTGAGTCTGCATCTGGGGAGCCGATGCTGTTAATGTGCTGACGGTGGAGGGTGGTGCGCTCCTTTTTTTGTTCACTCATACCAAGTCACGAATAAATGGATCATTGTGATAACATTTGTGTCTTTGTGTGTTACTCTGTTGCCACTTTGTAAAATGTAACATGGACTGAACATAGGTTTATATTTTGATGAATGTCACCATGTATTGTTTGGACAGAATTGAACTCGCATACTCACAAATTCAACACACTCAGTGGCCACTTTATTATAAACACACAACCTGTTGAGACACATAGCACAGGCTATAGCACAGCTGTTTCCATGTTTCTGACCACTGGACAGCTGCCTTCATGATACTTTTGTGTGGCGAAGCCCTTTCTGGTCCCACACCAATATCACGACCACAGATGAATGTGGCAGTAGGTTGATGTAGCTTCTATAAGCCAGGGGTACATATCGAAGTGGATGGAAGGGGGTATAATAAAATCTGGGCATTCATAAAATCTCCAAATAGGGCACAGCGAGAGGCGAAGTATGATCATAAAAAGAGCATACCAGACAGAAAGTGAAGGAAAGAATAAGACTGGTTACATGGCACGGCGGGGAGGAGTCAGCTGTAAAGGGAAAGGGCTGCCTGGACGCCCTTAATTCAATCCACATTTGCAGCAGTGGGCGGCTGGCTGGCTGGCTGGACTCTGCCGGGCTCCGAGGCCCCCAGAACCGAGAAGCAGGAGAGCACTTCTGGCTCGTGCTGCACGAGCACACATGCTTCCTGGAGACGGGAGTCCACCAGGCTCGGCTCCAGAGCAGGACTCTGGAGGGCCCGGCGAACTATCCAAACACAGCAGCGTCCATCCCTCCAAGTCAGCAGAACGAGGGGCTGGAGAGTACAACCAAGACGACATTCTTTCTGTCTGAACCAATCTGGTTCAGTCCGGTCTAGACTTGGGGGTTGCGAGACTGGGAATCCCAGGTGCGCAGACTTACGAGTCATTGTCCTCGGGGACACATGATTGGCGGAGCGAGCGTTATTAGATGCGTAAAGCAAAAAAATGTTGCGGTGAGTCAAAGCAAATGATTGAGAGAAATCAGACAGGGGTGATAACTCTTCCCTGCAGTAACCTGAGTCACCGCGAGAAATAACGCCTTGAAGTGTTCGCGCACGCTTTTAAACGGGTTTTAAAACCCAGCTTCCTCTTAACCTTAAACGAAAAATGCATCTGCCAAACCTTTCAATGCGCCACCCCCACACCCCCGCTTTCATTTCACTAAACGGAGCCGGGGTCTGAGGTTGATCTCCAGCCCTGGTCTCCGGGCCCCCCGGTTCCAACCCACAGGAATGGAGGTCGACACTCAATACATCAGCAGACATATCCGGCAGCCACGAGCGCCAAAAGCAGCCTACTGGATCTCCATAAGAGCATGCAGCTAAACCCGGCGCCGTTGGGAACAGCACGCTTGGGCCCCTGAGGTAGGGTTCGAACGAGAGGAGCAGAAAATGGGCACAGTCAGGATGTTCCACATCGGGGTTTTAATGGGGAGGCTGAAGACCAGGCTGCCCGCTCGTCGCGGGGAAAATACACAGGCCGGGACCAGCCCGGCGCGGCCAAGCGCGTATTTTGGAGACCCGGGCTGGTCGGGGATTGTTTTCGGGGGCCTGCGTGGCCCGCGTGGGAATCACGAACCCCTCGGCTCCGGCCGCGATGCGATAACATTGTGAATGGCGACGGAGGCTCGAGTCCTCCTCTCCTTTCTCTCCCCAAACAGCCCTCCTGTCCAGCGCTCTATTTTTAGCCGCCGCGCTGCTATTCTGGAATTCCGTGCTGACTGGCTGCCGCTGGATGTCTGGGCGGCGATCCTCCCAGGAATGTCTGGCCCGCTCTCAAGCCACTACACAGGGCCGGGCCCAAGGCTGCCGGGCCCCTGCGACGGCACTGGAGTCGGCGAGAGAGCCGGCCTGGGGGGGGGGGGGTTGAGTGCAGATGTTTTCGTTTCTCCCGGTTCCGTGCCGCTGCCAGTGCGGAACCGTGGGCTCTGTGCGTGTGCATGCGTGCATGCGCTGCGTGTAGCATGAAGACGGGCGAGCCTGCTCGCATGCCTGTTTGTGTAACTCCGTGTGAGATCACGCGCATGCCGTCCCGGACACATCACTTTATGAAGAACGAAGCAGAATCGGGCCTTTTTTCAGTGCCCCCTTTTGAATTCAGCCATCGGTATCTCTGTGTGTGTGTGTGTGTGTGTGTGTGTGTGTGTGTGTGTGTGTTTGCCTGTCTGTGTGTGTGGTCTCTTTAAAGAAAGCATCCAGCACTCACGGGCCCGTTTTCTCTTTTGAGGACCAGCTTTTAGCTTTCAAACTAAATAGTTTGGAATGAAAGTCTTCGGGGCCAGCACCGGCGGCCAGCCCACCTGTTGCTCATGACTGATGAGGTCCTACATTGGAGGGCAGCAGCTTCTTAAAGTGGAGAAGCAGCACGCAACACCAAATCAGACCATTGCATACATCTACATACAGCATACAGCATACAACAAAATTAAACTCACACATTCAGATTCTACAGACCCTGTTCTAGGTACATCCACTTGATGTAGAAGAAGACAAGGGCAAGCCAGGAACCTAAACTGAGCACCATTCACTCACACCTACAGCCAATCGAGAATCACCAACTCGAATTGCAGGCATGAATTTAGACGGTGGGAGGACACAATAAAATTGCTAGACTGACGGTCATTTTATGCTCTGATCGTGTACAATTGGTCAGATATAACTTATATAGGCTGTGGTTTTCACCCTTTGATGTCGCTTGCATTGGTTTCTGCGTTCATGTTCATGCTTTCTGGCAATGGTGGTCACGTTCATGTTTTTTTGAACTGGGAGGAGGCAGCAGAACAGAATTTTTCATTTTCCCTTAAGGTCCACGCACCATATGGGAAGAATCAAATCATTACAAAAATAAATTGATCTACAGCACCCTGAGGAATGATAAAGGCTATTATGGAGAAATTAAGATATGTGTACATGTAGATGAAGTCTGTAGATTACACCTCAGGAGGCTTGACCCTAAAACCCTGCCATTTGCAGCAATTTGGCCAAAGCTACCGAGCCAGTGTTGGACTACTGGGCGTAGCGGTTAACCCAGTTTCCCCAGAAAGCCTGCTTGGTCACGTGAGCATCCAGCTATGTCCAAGCTATGGCAACAAGAGCTCTTAACTGAAGACATTTGCATTTTACATTTACATTTAGAGCATTTACCAGACGCCCTTATCCAGAGCGACTTACAATCAGTAGTTACAGGGACTGTCCCCCCCTGGAGACACTCAGGGTTAAGTGTCTTGCTCAGGGACACAATGGTAGTAAGTGAGATTTGAACCTGGGTCTTCTGGTTCAAAGGCGAGTGTGTTACCCACTAGGCTACTACCACCCAAGACCAAACTTCACCAGAGTTACCCTTTTTTGGAGAGGGGGGTTGTGTCATTTGTCATGGTCTCATTTACCAGGACTGAGAGGTCTTGGCAGGAGACACGGCTCCTGAATGACATTTACCTGTGGCCTGTACCTTCTCAGCAGCTAAACAAATACATTTGTTCTGAGAAGGGAACAGGAGAGCAACACGTTCAGTGTTTGCTTTCGAGAAGCAGGCTGAAATTGCGGGGCCTGGGTTTAAGGGCTCTGCTGAACCCCTGGGTTTCGGCTAATTATGTGCACGGGACAAACGAACCTGCTGGAATCTGCAGACGATTTTCCAGGATCATCCTGGAATTCGGTTGTCATGGACTTGAGTGTTATGTGCATTAGTATTGCCCATGAAACATAAGCCTCTTGTGTGTTTCTTTCAAATTGAATAATTTCTCTACAAGGAAGGGCTTTAGATGCTTTAGGCTACCCCCTCTATGGGTGCATTAAGATGATTACAATACATTACCTCAATTCAAATAATTATGGCTCAGAGCATGTGTAGATGGAAGCCTGTGACTTGAAAAATACTGGATTAACACAAAATGGAATAAAACATCAAATCATGGCCCAGCATGCCATGACCTGTCATAAAGCTCATTAAAAGAATCTGCATGACTGGAAGATGGCAGCTAGGTATCTAGGTATGTCAGGGTTCGGCTGCTACTGAGACCTGGGCTGAAAACTACATTAGACCTCTTTTACATGCTGATGTTCCTTTTATAAACAATATATATATATATATTTCAGGTGGACACAACATACACATGGTCATAAATGGCTCTCCTTGAACGGGCCTTAAATCTATTTCATGATATTATGCAAGATTTGGAGATGTTTACGAACCCAAATCCCAGATCTGAACTGCCATGTCAAAGACGTTCAAAGCTGTATTGCCAGGTGAGCTACAGCCAATGAGGTCAGAGGACATTGGATGTAGACCAAATGTTGTTTTGGAGAATCAATAAATTGCAGGAGAAATATAGTGTGACGTGTGACATCCACCCTCCCCCAATTGCCAATGAACCCATGCGAACTCTACAGAAACATGAAGACTGAACCCCATAAACCCCATAAACCTAAAAACAAAACAGCAGTCGAAAGTTGAATTGAAAAAGAGGAAAAAATGATGGAAAAAAAAATAGGACAGGTGGCAACCACGGCGAGATCAAATGAAACTGAACTTGTTCAATTGTGTGTATGGGGGAAAAAATAGACCACTGACTCATTAATATTGGCATGGTCTGGTGTATTGGCTGCATGTAAACATCTTGCAATGTCGGCACAGGCCACAAATCTCATGTTTCTGATGGCTTTGCCGTAGATACAAGGCTGACAACACAGAGCCTCGGACAGCCATCTCTTTCTCACAGGCATATGCTGGAGACTCTGTTTTGGGGAGCATTTTATGGATGCACCCGGCAACGCTTTGTGCAGGAGCTAAGGTTATTCTTCACTTCTTCATTCCTGTCCTACTCCCCTCTTTTCATCCTCCACCCCTCTAAGTACAAACGCAGCAGAATGGCCTGAATGCGTCTCCCAGCTGAGACGCATTCCTTTGGTTTCCACTTGTGTCTGCCTCTCCATTTTTTTTTTTCTGATTAAAGAGTCTCTTTCTTTCCCTCTGCCTTTCTTTTCCATTTATTTTTCCTCTCTGACTCTCCCTTTTTCAAATAAAGCTAAATGTCACAGTCCAGGGGGAAAAACATTTACAGCAGCCTGCACTAGGCTGGTCTGCAGAGGAATAACAACGTTTTTGCAGGCTATGTCCATGGGGAAGTAGCGGAGGGGAGGCATTGCCGGCGCCGCCGGCTCTGGCACCGGTTTGCATGTTTGCATTCGGCCCCTGTGAGAAGGTACATGAATATTGACACCAGCAGGTTCTCATGCTGGTATGTTGCATCTCCTCATACATCAAATACAGTCGTTTTTGGGCCAAATGGTATGGATCTGGAAGATGGCTCCACAGTCCAGGGTAGAACTGGTCAATTTCAACAGCATCCCGCTATTTTTGCATAATCCAGTATTGGTCCAAGCCTCCATGGCGAGTGCGGAACCCATGGTCTGGTTCAGATCATGTGTGTAGAGCAGCCAGCCATACTACAGCCAGGACGTTTGGCCAGGGACTGTTTACAGATCCATTCCTGAATCCAAATATACAATGGCCCAGTAAAGACACGGATCAGCCTTGTGGACTGGCATCAGATACAAGCAAGGCCTGGCAGTTTTCAAGCCCACTGCCACTTTGTTGTTTGACATTTGGACACAGGACGGTCCAAAAACCTGTTCAGTGACTGCAAAATATGTGCAACTGTTATACTGAAGCCACAGCTTGGTTTGGGTATGGCCCGCCTTGTGCGCTCTATTGCCAGATCAGAAGGCTTTTATGTGGATACAGCCCACAGACCCTTGCTATTGGAAATGTGTCCTGATAAATCAACACATAATGGCTCACAATTTATCATATTTGCAAGCCACTGTGGTCAAGCGCTAACTCCATTGTAGTGCCAAAGGCAGAGTGCACAACTTTCAAAGTCGTCACTGTTACCCTGTGTCCTTCACTTTCTTAGACTATACCTCACTGGCGTCTCAACCAGATATTTACCGTGACACGTTGTGACCGGAGATCGCTGATCAACCTTCGATTTGCCTCCGACTGGAGTTGTTTGTCAGCGGCCATCAGCAACCTAAACATCAGACTTAAGGTCATGTAGTCTGAATGCAGGGTCAATGTGGCAAAGAAAAAAAGGATGAAGGAGTGGGTAATTGTAGTCAAAAGTGCCTGTTGACCTCAAGGTCACAGGTTGAAACCCCACTTACCAACATTGTGCTTCTGACACATCTGAATCGAAACAGAAATCCATCTTAATTAACTTACAAAGTAAAAACTGAGGAAGGCTGGCACATTTATGGCATTTATCAAATTCCCTTATTTAGATCCACCTACAATCAGTATTTACAGGGACAGTCCCCCTGGTGACATTCAGGTTTAAGCGTCTTGCTCAGGGGTTTGAACCTGTGATTCAGTGGTCGTCTGGTTCAGTAACCACCCTTGGCACCACACAGAGGTTTACCTCTCCAGGTTCATTTCCATCCTCATCATTCATTGTAATTTATTCATTTGCATATCTATCTTGTCATTGTGCTGACCTTGACCGGCTCCAGACGGACTGCACATGTAACTCGATGAGGGTGGAGACGGGGGGACGGTAGAGACAGATGGCTGCTGGCAGGTGTGAAATGACAGAGACACTCTGTGGGAGGTCAGCCGGGGGCAGTCGCAGGTTAATGGACTTGCCAACACCTGAATGGGGTGGTCCGGGCCCGGCTGACGTTAAAAAGAACAGCGGGTGGTTTTATTTTTTTCTTCCGTGGAGCCCGATGGTACAATCGGGCCCGGCGCACGCGTAAAACAACGCGAAGCGGAAGGTTATGAAGTGCTAACCACTGAGGTAATCTCTCTCAGGGCACTTTCCCGCTCTTAACCGTGAATCTCGGCTCTTCTCCACAGCACAGTAAAACACGGCGGCCGCCAGAGGTTCACAAAGGGTTCATTCATTCAGCGTGCGGATGCTGCACCTTCGCCTGAACTCACTTGAAGAAGGTTCCAGAATGAGGTCTCGTATGAAGACCATCGCATGGTTTGATTCATGCAGGGAACTTTGCCACAGAAAGGGACGTACGGCTTCTAATGCCTCCCAGGAAGGGAAGAGGGGGGATAGGTTTTTTTTTTTTTTTTTTTTAAGGGGGTGTAGAATTTCAAACAAGTGCAGCCATTAGGCGGGTTCAGATGAGCTCCATCTAAGGTTCATCTAGACTGACATCTATAATGGGAGAGCTCATGTCTGGCACAGATAATATCTACCCCGGGCTGCCGCAGTGTATAGGAAAGGTCTTGTCTCGCGGCTGATAGTGAGTTGCCCCTGAAAGACGTCTGCCAGTGAGTGATGGCCATCTGGAATGCTCTTGCCTTTTATTTTTCTTATGGGCTTTCTTTTTTTTTTTTTTTTTTTTTTTTTGCTGTTAAATAGCAGTCAAATTTGAGGGAAAACAAATGAAAAGATAGCCCTTTGAAAACGGATCCCTCCCAGCAGCCGCACCACCCCTCCTCACACCCCCACCCTCTTGCCGACCCCCTCCTTTCACTTGTGCAGGCTTGATGAAAGACAATACTTCACTTCATTGCACGCAATTCTAGGTTGTGTGTGTGTGTGTGTGCACTAGAAGCCAGATTCAAAATCAAAGAGCGTTTCAGTGAGGAGGAGGTCCGAGGGTGTCGCAAGATGCGAGGAAGAAGTGGAAACCCTTCGAAAGACTGGGGTACGAAGTCTGAGCCAAGGGATAAATCAATGGATGGTTTTGATAGAGAGAGAACAGACAGAATGGCCGAGAGCAGGCAATGTAAAAAAAAAGGGAGGGGGGGGCACTGAAGAACACCGGAGATGAACGGAGACGAGAGAGGAAGGGAGTTGTATCTTAATGGTCATTACTCTGGTCAGCTGAAGAATATTAGAGGGCTTCAGTACAGTTTGTGCCAGAAGCTGGAGACTGGCAGGAAATAAATAAATAAATAAATAAAGCGGCCGAGAAGAAAGATGGGGTGACTGGGGGACAAAGTATGAGCCCCTGCAAAAAGATGAAAGAGCAAGAATGTGATCGGCACTCAAGAAGGGGAAAAGTGTGGTTTAAAAAAATGGAGGATTCCAGTCTATAATCAACAAAAGGAAGGCAGCGGTTTATGGTGAAGAGGGGTGGACTGTGGTGGAGCCATGAAAAGAATGTCTGGTCAGGAAACAAAGGGGAAAACAGGATGTTTTATCATAAAGAATGTGTCAAACGATCGAGAGTCAATGAAGAATTATTGCCTACTCAGATGTTTTGTATTTTAGATCTCTATAAATCTCTATACTTAGTCCTGTCCTGGATTAGAGCAGTCATATGAGCAGTAATCGCACTTTCCATCTTCTCCACCTGCTTAGCAATCGTGAGATCATAGATGGAACTATTTCATCACTAAATCTACATGTTAGGGTCATACCATGCCACTTATTCCTTTCACCTGTGTCTCCTGAAGGACCAGACCTGGTGTCACCTCATCTATACAGACTTGGTATTTGCTATTTTCTTCTAGTGCACTTCACAACCGAGATTGAAAATGAGAACTGGTGGCTGGTTGTTAAAATAGGCTGGTGGAGCATGGAGGGGTCGTGGCCCGGGTGCTGAGTTTGCACATTCTCTCCCTCTAGGCCGTGCACTGGCAAGCCTAAATTGGCACCTTTCACATTGAAGAACCCTGTGGAGATACATAGTCCACCTTTACTTATCTGTCATAATCAAGGACACTTGACTTAGCATCCAGGTCAGAAGTTCATTTTTATTCACTTTTTGGGACCTTACCATTAAATTGTCCTGGTCTGTTGTGTTCATAACATTCTGCTAGTTTGTTGCCCCTAAGAACTTTTTGAACATTTTGATGTTAAGACATCAAAGCCAGAAATGAACGCCTCCCTGTTCCCCAAACAGACATCCATCATACAGTAATGATATGCTTACACGTGTGCAGAGCTGGGCAGACTAGCACACCAACTTACATTCCTTCAAGCTGATTTCACTCACCCACTCCACATCTTCAAACTGCCCTCGGCCAGCGTCGCTCAGGCTTTCAGCCCTCTCTGGGACAGTGGTCCTCGCAGTCTTTATCTCCAGGGGCGAGACACGAAATTCTGGAGGTGTGGGCCGTGACCTCGGATGCCTTGGACTGTGAGTGTTTGTGCAGGAAATGGCCATTTTGCGCATTTTTGCCCTGGTTGTGTGGGGCTGAGACCAGCGACCCATCAGCAGTGTCTCCCAACATTAGACCAACAATCTGGTTCACCTTCAGGAACATGGGACGGGGCAGAAAGGGACCGACCTGGCCGTCTGGGTGGGTCTTGTCTAATTCGTTTTTTTCCTGTCTACTGCAGACAGACAGCTCTTCTTACCAATAAAGGGCAGACAGCCTACTCAGATGTCCTGGAGTTCAGCAGGTCCAATAAGAGACCCACCCTCCATGGGTTGTCAAGTATTTAGTCCACCACTACCCTCTAAACCACTTTTCTTTTTTTGGCTTTTATTATCTGGACTGACATTAGAGCAACTTTTATGTGAATGCATATTAAGGGTTTCTTTGATGAATCTGCCTTCAATTTTTACCTTTATTGACTTTCTTCAGTCATGAACTTGCACTTAATAGCACCACTAACATAAGGCTGTGTGTGTTGTACACACTTGTAAAGGTATTTACGTGAATTCACAAACCATTAGTGTCTTTCAAGTGGTCCTTGGCCTTGTAATTGTTTCTCATACTTTGGGGCACGCTTCCATTGAATTGTGGGAATTGGTCATTTCCTTTGAAAAAAGCTGAGCCCACTGACCTACATAAACAAGCATCCATTCATCCGGGGTCCTGCACGTTCCCTCACTGGCAAGCACCGACTCACAGAAACGAGAGATAACACCCCCCCACGGCTCCCACCTCCGATGTAAGGCAATCAGTCACTTGGGGTTCACCCCACACCACCCAGCCTCCCACCTGCCAGATCAGGCTGGAACTGCTGACCAGAAGGCTAGAAGTCGACTCAGCCGCTGGCTGAAGAATGCAGCAGATGTTTAGATTGCCCCTTCGGCCGAGGAGCGCGGCATCTTGGGTGAGCTCAGATGAGCAATCATCCCTTTCAGTGCACGAAAAGAGGCACTATTCTGGGAACCCGCCTCCCACAAACGTCTGTCTAAACATCCCCGAGAGCTCGGCGGAATTTGGACGAAACAGGTCTTTGTGTTGGTGTGTCGGAGGTGTAGGAATTTGTTATTAGTGCTGCAGCTATTTTTACCCTAACAAGACATTTTTTCTAGTTCGGAACGTGTTCCGTTTGGAACAGAGCGATCTTCCAATGGCGTGCTGAAATGGTTTCACGCTGGGCCTTTTCCTAAAACGAGCCGACACGTCCGCCTTGCCCGGAGTGTTCCTGCTGGTATGCAACACTGCACGAGCCCAAAGTATTCTTTTTTTCAAATCAAACTGAAGTAGTCCTTCGGATCATGACCACCTGATGTGAAAAACTGTGAGCAAAAAATATGTCTCAATATTTCTAATGTATTGTGCATATTTACATGGTGACTAATAAACTTTTTTTATGATACCTTATTTACCTGATTTAATATAAGTATATTACATTACATTAAATTACATTTTTGAGAAGCACAACTATGAGTGATGACAACAAATTCATTTAATGTTCACATAAATGTTAATGAAGCTGACTTCTTTTCTGATATGGATCATCCAAGAATTTGCTGAAAAAGCAGTAATTCTTCGTAGTTCTAACAACAATGCGCTCCTCAACATGCCAAACATTGGTATGCATGTGTACACAAGCTCGAGAGGAAAATATTGTCGACCACCATGGCACTATTTATCGCAACCCGCAGGATCATAAATCATGCTGATCTTATCACATCTGTACCCCTGCTAGCCAGTCAGACAAAGACAGCACATCATTGTCCACTACATACCACGCTGCCATGTGCCTGTGACTAAGTGAAACAAGTCTGCGCCGTAAAAGTTTGCCTTCTGAGCCCTTATGTGGTGCCACTGGTTTCCATGGCAACGCGAGTCTGGAGTCCATAATGGCAGCTGTATCAATGTTTATGTCTCCCACTTTCTCATCGAATTCATGTTTACCTTCCTCCCGCTGTTCCGGCATGACATAAATTTTCTGTTTTTTTTTGTTTTTTTTTGCTATTTTGTGTATGAAAAAAATGGAAAGTATGTGATTGGTTGTAATCGTTTTTCGTTGGCAACTTCTATATTCTCAATATGTTTTTTTTTTGTGGGGGTTCGCTATTGCGGGTAAAATAAAACTGTCTAGAAAACTATCTTGCTCAAAAGGAATAAATCTCTGCCGGTGACCCGGGGCAGTATTTTATAGGCTGTGAGTGTGGGTGTGGGATTTGACGTTTGGATCTGAGTTACTGCCTCGTCCAGCAACGTTCACTGTCTGGGGTTAGAATCAATCATTGACTCTGTGATTAAACAAATGTTCTTCTGGCGAGGATGCCATTTTTACAAAGGTATGTTTTTTTTTCGTTCAATACATGTTTGCCATTAATAACAACAACAACAACAACATTTATTTCTTATATAGCCCAAAATCACATACAGTATGTCTCAATGGGCTTATAACTTTTTATACCCTTGAATTTGCATAGAAATTACAACTGATGCAAACATTTAGAAGCAAATAACGAGACTGAATAATACGGGTGTTTAGATCTGTTTTGATTTGTAACCAACAAAGAATATAGAGTGGTAGTAGCCTAGTGGGTGAACCTATGAACCAGTACACCCAGGTTCTAATCCCACTTACTACCATTGTGTCCCTGAGCAGGACACTTAACCCTGAGTCGCTCTGGGGGGACCGTCCCTGTAACTACTGATTGTAAGTCGCTCTGGATAAGGGCGTCTGGAAAATGCTGTAAATGTAAATGTAAATACTAATTCTACATTTTTACTTCACTGTCAGTAAAGTGAATGTTTTTGTCATTGTGACAGACTGCAGCACGGTGACACAACAAAATTTAACCATCACCCTTGGCGAGCTGTGGGCAGCCATGAAAGGCGCCAGAGGAGCAGTGGGTGGGGACGGTACCTTGAGGGAACCTCAGTGCCAGCTTGACGGTTTGGGATTTGAACCCGCTTCCTTACCCGCTAGGCCACCGCTGCCCCACTAGGCCACATCTACCATGTCAACATTTTGGGACTAAACTGGCTCTCTCGTATACCACTGAGAGTAAGTGTAGTAAACTTTGAATACGCATGGTGCTCAAAGCTTACTCAAAGTATACACAAAAACGTGTCTTTTTCACATTTCAGAGCGAGCACAGGAGAGATCAGAATTGCACGTGATGCTGCTGAGGTGTCCCGGCATGTTGGGGTTGATGCAGGACAGCTCAGCATGATGAAGGGAGAGGTTTCTCTGGAGGGAAACGGTTGAAAGAACAACACCAAACTTCAACCCCGCATGACCTGCACGCACAGCTACCGCACACTACACCTGTGGCACGCGACTACAGGAATGCACGAGCCGCGTTCCGGCCGCGTTCAGACCGAAGAGGGGGGCAGGAAGAAATGCAGATTTGTCGGCGTGGCGTGCCAGCAGTGAGGCATCGGGAATTTGAGGTGAGAATTGCACTGCTTTGTCATCAGTCTGATTACAGACCCTGGGAGTCGCCCACACTTCATTTATCACCCCTGCACCCCTCCTCATATCTCCAGGCAGGGAGGAGTGCACTCATGCCACTGCTTGC
The DNA here is from genome assembly GCF_900700375.1 of Denticeps clupeoides. Classification (NCBI taxonomy): domain Eukaryota; kingdom Metazoa; phylum Chordata; class Actinopteri; order Clupeiformes; family Denticipitidae; genus Denticeps; species Denticeps clupeoides. The sequence continues at coordinate 4,056,540 of NC_041723.1, read as the reverse complement.
CCTTTTTTTTTCACTGCCCGAGTTAATTCACTTTCTCGTTGTTGGACGTATCATTATAAAAACAGGTTAAAAAGTGGAGCCCTTCAATTATCAAGAACAACAAGAGAAATTGCCAGTAGAGTTACAACGAAGTGCACCGCACACTCAGTCCCACTCATAACTCATATTTAGCTCATATTTTCATAAGATAATGTTCAGAGAGATTGCATTTGCTTTTAATACCATTACATTAACGTCTGGCATTAAGAGTGCTATGCTACATGACGTCATTTCCACTGGAGCCAAGCAAAGTGAGAAAGAAAAATGTTCCTTGTTCATTAAAGGATAGACAAGAACCAAAAAAAATTATACTAGAAATTCATTTTCACGTGCTATCCTTGATGCAGTAAGTACACTAAATGTAAGAGTGGTAAAACATTTTATTCTGTACTGTACTGCAAGTAAACGTTCTGTTCATTAACTATACCACAACTGAGCCTGTATGTATACATTTACATTTACATTTACGACATTTATCAGACGCCCTTATCCAGAGCGACTTACAATCAGTAGTTACAGGGACAGTCCCCCCTGGAGCATTTTTTTTAGGGTTAAGTGTCTTGCTCAGGGACACAATGGTAGTAAGTGGGATTTGAACCTGGGTCTTCTGGCTCATAGGCGAGTGTGTTACCCACTAGGCTACTACCACCCTATACTGTATACTGATTAGCAGTAAAAACTTTTAGTTTTCTGTTCTTTACGTGTTACAATAATTAAGTTGCAAAGCTACAAGCTAAATATACTTGAACACAATGCATGTGCAAAGCTCATCGTGAAAGTGAAGTGATTGTCACAGGCGCCTGGGGAGCAGTGTGTAGGGACAGTGGCACCTTGACGGCTCGGGATTCGAACCGGCATCTTTCTGATTACGGGGCCACTTCTTTAACCGCTAGGCCACCACTACCCCTTATCTAGTAAGATCTAACTATAAAACTAACACAAAGTAAAAAAAAATTGTCCTCACTGTGAGAGGAGATTAAAGATTTGCCTCGTTTTAGGGCTTATGGGGCATATCAATCAAAAATCAGTTCGACAACTTTCCCTCAAGAACAGACAAATGGCCTTAAATCCGCCGTTATTTTGGCATAGATTGTTGTCAGACATACTTTTCACCCCTCAATGGAAAACTTTTACCCTTTTCTTCCGACAGGCCTCATCTCACCACCAAATCAGACCTGTGTTGTGACAGGATCCATGAATGACTGACTTCCTGCCTGGTATTGCATCCTTCTTCAGGCCCTGAGCTTGGGCGCTTCTGGCAGCCGCCCTGAACACACTATTTTTTCGGAGATGGAATTGTCATCGCTTGACCTTCGGGAAGGAAAATAAACCTGAATTTCAGCAATCGCATGTTGCATCTTCACGCCGTCGTGATTTTCGACACGCCTATGTGAAACTGTTGGATTAACGCTGGTGAGATTATGCGCATGCCATGCTCCCACATGCTGCAGTTTCCGAAACCCCCAAAACAAGCCGGGCTATTGTCTAACTCTAGATTAATGCTGGCAGCCGAACTATCCTCTCCGATTCCCCTTACATAACTGGAAAACATCATTTTAAATTCGATGTAAATTGCGGCGCTGGTTACCTTTTTTGTTTGCATGTTTACCAGGGCTGGAGGTTGACGCAGGCCGGATGCAAATGAAATGAAAAACAGAAAGAGACAGTTTGCCACGCATTCCAGTCTCTGATACTCCAAAGGAGGGGTGGACCCACTTTTCACATGAGAGTTTTCCTCAGTTGGTATTTTGACGACGGTGGAGAAGATTTTTTTTTTTTAAATCGCATAAGTTTTAAGATGATTTGAGATGACTTCGTTTTCATAAGCGCAAGGCCTGCAGCATCGTGCAGGACCCCTCACACTCCTGCCCTCCCGAAGATGATACTGCTGCATCAGAGCCAGATCTGCCAGGTTGAGGAACAGTTTTTACCCCCAGGATCATCCACACCACCTCAACCACATCTGAAGCCCTAAACCATCTGCAGAGGATTTTTCCCCCTCCCAAACTGCACATTACAAACTGAACATCAGTGCTGCACTCTGCACTTTCAACTGAAGTATTACACCCTGCACTTTTAATCTCTCACTACCTCACACTGTGCTGATGTGTTGTGGTCATCATGTCATATCACTACTACCGCCATTATTATCATAGCATATCATATACCGCATACACTTTATGCTAAATACATACACACGCTGATATCCTGTCACAATGCTGCTACTTGTCTACTTGGTTTGTCTAGTTTGTCTCGGCCTGCACTATTTTATGGGTCAGTGCACAATGTCCACTGTGTCCTTTGTCATGTTTTTGTGCTGTGTGTTATTCCATTTGCACGGTGTCTTTTTGCACACTGTGAATCTCTGAAACTTCGCAATCTTGTCTCTCTGTGTACTTGTACAGTACAGGCCAAAAGTTCTCATTCTTTCATGGCCCAAAATTCAATGTGTTTTCTTTATTTTCATGACCATTTACGTTGGTAGATTCTCACTGAAGGCATCAAAACTATGAATGAACACATGTGGAGTTATGTACTTAACAAAAAAAGGTGAAATAACTGAAAACATGTTTTATATTCTAGTTTCTTTGCTCTGATTACTGCTTTGAACACTCTTGGCATTCTCTCGATGAACTTCAAGAGGTCGTCACCTGAAATGATTCTCCAACAGTCTTGAAGGAGTTCCCAGAGGTGTTTAGCACTCGTTGGCCCCTTTTCCTTCACTCTGCGGCCCAGCTCACCCCAAACCATCTCGATTGGGTTCAGGTCCGGAGACTTTTTGTACATAACTCCACATGTGTTCATTCATAGTTTTGATGCCTTCAGTGAGAACCTACCAACGTAAATGGTCATGAAAATAAAGGAAACACATTGAATGAGAAGGTGTGTCCAAACTTTTGGCCTGTACTGTATGCTGTATGTTGCAGCCATACAGTTAGGGCTTTTTTATAAATGTATTTACATCTGTTTAATTTGAGCTGGGGAAGAAATGTGTGTATGTTTATAGACAATTGTTGGGAAACCTTTCTTATTTAACCATGCATGATCTGTTGTACTGATTTGCAGTGACTCAAACCATTCCAGCATAATTCCCCACAAATGTGAAACATGAGAAAAATTAGAAAGAGCAATGTGTGTGTGTGTGTGTGTGTGTTGATGGAAAGGAGAAAGGAGGAGCGGAGCCAGGCCCTGCAAAGCAAAACTATGAGGTGCCAAGGCCTTGGTATGGAGAACATCTAGCTCACGCCTCTTTCAGATGAACCTATCTGCAGACAATGCATGGTCTAATGATGGGGGGGTCATGATCAGATCTTCGGCCATTTTTGGTGCATGCAGCGGCTGAAGGGAAAACAAGCGTAACATTTTAAACACGCGAAGTACACTAATTGCCCGTTGTCAGCTTTCTACTTGCTGTCTGTATTATTGTAGAAGCGGTTTTACTCATCTCTTCACTTTACTGCCGCTGCCTTCTGAGCGGTTAGCTGACTGGGCACAGCTACATAAAACGGACCTCTCCAACCCCAGTCTGAATTCGGACCATCTGTGTTTGAGATGAAAAGGGAAATGTGTCGGTGGTGATAAATTATTTCAGTGCTTGTGTGCTTCTTTTTTGTTTAAGCCCCAAGCCCCCCCCCATCCCCACCACCACATGTGACCTCTCCTCTTCCCCACTGCCCTGTACTTCATTTCATCTTCATCCAAATTCACCCCAGCCCAGCTGCGGTTTCTGTCGGCTTGGAGCTGCATGTGGATCCTACCGTGCATGGAGTTCCCCATCTTTTCCTCGCTGCAATAAAGGCCAGGGACACAGGGGGACGATGGCATGTTCTCTAACTGCGATGATCAGACGTTGCAGGAATCATGCAAACCTCTTTATAAGTGCATCAGATGGGAAGAATAGCACAGTTTATGTTCTTCAGTTTCCTGTTGGTTTAAAGAAGCTGATGTGTGTTTGCGTGTACGCACATCTCCTGTTTTTCATTGCACTGTAAATACCTGTATCCGTGGGATAAGCAATCCAGAGAGGGACAGGGCAGCTGTCTGGCAGCTGTGGGGAACCACGTGAAGTCAGAGAGGAGAGAGCAGCCACCAGGACTGCCAGCCTCCGCCTCTCATGGCGCACATTTCACCTGTGGAACTTCTCACGTTGATGTCTGCAGCCAATTAAAAATGGGTTTAATGCAGTGTTGTCACAATGGCAAGTAATCAGTTTCACTTTCAAGTTCTGTCAATACCCCACCCTTGTTCATACAAAATGAATGCACAAAAAAAATAATTTATAAGATGGTCCTGTCCCCTAGACAATATACATTTGATTTATTGTATGTGTGTAAAAACATTGAAAAGATGCAACTGCTAAAGAAAAATGTCAGATAGGATCTCAAATGACTTTAGTTGTTGCCAGTTACAAGGTTTATATTTCTCCTCATACTTCAGTAAATCTGGCACATATTATACAATTCCTAAGGCAAGTGCCGGCGTTGCAGCGCGCCCACGGATAGGCATACCTCAGGAATGAAATGGCTACCATTCCCACATGTTACCTCTCCGTCGGCTCAACATGAGACAAAGGGCGCTCCAAACACCGGAATATATGGAAATGGAGCTGCCTCCAGATGTCTGTCCCTCTGTATAAAACTCACGCTTGTCTGAAATATTCCATTTAGAGCTTGGTTTCATGAACCCCAGTAAAGAGCACAAAGAGGCCTGGCTGCCAGAGCAAGATGGAGCTTAGCCGTCCCATTCAAACCTTTAGGCTCCTTGGTTTCTTTTCTGAACTGCAAGTGTGATTACAGTTCTCACAACGTGTGTGGATCACGGGGTCAAGTGAAGGACTTTTACAAATTACCATTGCACTCGCTGCACCCCGTGGGGACTCCAGCGGACCCTTCAATTGGGATTAATTGCTGTTGCGTTTAGTCTTAATGAGCTGTGCCCTTGGGCTGCTGCTCACAAGTGGAGTTCTGTGGGCCTGTGTCTATTTTGGCGTGCACCTACCGGGCTCAGGACACACACAGTTCTGAAGTTGTGTTGCTGAGTGAAACGTTTCGGGAAGCTCTCGCTGTGAGGGGTGCAAAATTGGGTCATGCACGATGGCTCATTTGATAAACTGATAAGGCTGTTGCTGCACAAAGTTTGCGTAATGCACACATATCAGATATCAAGCAAATGATAAAAACTGTTCTATAAAGGCTTATCTAAATTGACCTGGTGTAATAAATCACCCAGAGGTCTGCAAACGTCACTGTTCATAATGTAGGCATATCTATGATGTAATTCAAGGTAACATTTTACAAAAAGGGGGCATGAGTTAACATTAAAACATTAAAATAAGATATAAGTATGTAATGTCTATAATACAGATTACATATACCTTGTAACATTTTTTGATTTCATGCATGAAACTCTTTAATATATGCATTTGTTTTTTTTTTGGAAAAATGAATAAGAGAATAAGTGCCAGTCAGGCCTTAACACTATAGTATATATAGTATATTAGTATATTAGCTTCTCACATAATCAATGAACATGAATTATGAATCACATTCATGCAGCCTTCGTGGTGGTTCATGATTAATTTAATAAATGCAAAGTCATTAAACTTGCTGTAATATGCTGTTTTCATAATTAATGAGAAATAGCTTGCTCATTAATTGTATAAATTAAGCAATGGGTTGTTTTTAAATGCAACCATTGGTTCTTCTCTGCTACACAGCATCACCACCACCACAGAAACAGAACAAACTCATTAAAAAGTAATGCTTAAGTAATGCTGATTTAATTATTAATGCCAGCTCCTGATGTAGGTTCCTTGATTACTGCCTTCACTCAAGTAGTACCCATGCATTAAGGCCCGACAGACAGATGGTTATTGTAGGTCTCTTCAAAATTACATGCATGAATTCACTATTTTTGATGCATGCAAACATGCAATCATGCACATAATCTAACCTAACTATAAAGCGTTACTTGTCTGGCATTCAGGGCTTCCATTGGTTAGGGCATATTTTAAATGAATCCACCCCAACCTCTCACCAGTAAAGGTGCCCTTGTCTTCGGTAATGAAACCAGCTGCGAAAAGCGTCTTAGCTTTGTGGTCTGGTCGGGAAAATTATTTCCTTAATATAAACGGAACAAAATGAATTTGGCATTTTGGGCCATGAAAGAAAGAAAAATCTCCACAGCAGACATCCCTTCGGTCAATCGGGGTAAGTCTCTCAACTATCTGCTCACACTGCAGCAAATACCAGTTTCCCCATGTCCCACAGGTGCCCGGGTATCACTCAACAGATCAGAACTTTATCCCCTCTTCAATTTGTGTTTATTGCTGACCTGGAATGCCTGGTATGCCCAAGGGGTACACCCTGTTGCTGGGAAAGGGCTGGGGACGTGCAAGCCCGAGCTCGCAGGACCTTTCATCTTTGGCTGTGTGTGAGGACAGAGGTTGCTCTTCCGACCCACCAGACACCGGCAGATAGTATTTTACCAAACACTGGTTTGGATGAGCCACGTTTGAATTTCTGCAGGTCACAATAGAGAGACTCGACTTCATAGGGGAACTATGAACCGCAGACGTGGTACAGACTGAGACAGTGGAACGACGGCCCCGGCCAGATTTCTTGATCGTGTAGGCAGCGTGCTATAAGCATGTCAGGAAGCTTGCGGTCAGCTATGCACAGCATGAGGATCACGCTCCATTACCATTACCATCACCCGTGCTGTTCTGATGGATTTAGCACCCGACACGGCCTTCCGGTCACTTCTCTGCTGGACCGAATGGGAATAGGATGAGGCCACTTTTACACTCTTGTTGTTTTGGCACCAATTTCAAAGGCAACATGTGGCAAGCATACCCACGCCGCTAGGAAGTTTGCTATCCTAATGATGGGCCGTTAAGCTAAACAAACAGCAAGCCAAACAATCCATCCCCTTTCCCCATCCAAAAAGACTACCTCGGAGAGGTCTGTTTACAGTGTGCTGAAGTGGGGACTATAAGACTACAGGAACCGTTGAAGGATCCGTCTAATAGCAGACGGGGTGTGGCAATGGCAATAAAAAGTTGAGTATCGGTGATAACAAAGTCCTGCTTGGCTGCTCTGCAGCAGGAAATGGTTCTCCATTGGTTCAGGAAGGTGGAATGGTAGGATGGCAACAAATGGGGAAAAAATGTGGAACGTTGATGCTGTTGTCATTGATGCCTTTGTTCTCCACGATGAGAAATCTGCCCAAGAAGAGCAGTTCATTGGTTCAGTAGATAAACTTTACATGATAATTTAGCATGCACTAATTATCCTAAACATTAATGTTAGGGGGGGTGCTTTGCAAATCACACAATAGAGCTAACATATGCTGGTTAGCTTCTTTATTACAGAATATGGTAGCTGAAAGTGAAGTCATTGTCATTGTGATACACAGCAGCACAGCACACGGTGCACACAGTGAAATTTGTCCTCTGCATTTAACCCATCACCCTGAGTGAGCAGTGGGCAGCCATGACAGGCACCTGGGGAGCAGTGTGGGGGGACGGTGCTTTGCTCAGTGGCACCTTGGTGGATCGGGATTCGAACCAACAACCTTCTGATTACGTGGCCGCTTCCTTAACCGCTAGGCTTCCTTAACCATTTTCCACTTCTCTTTTGGAAATGCAGTTTTATGTTAAAGTAAATGGCTGCCTACAATATACCAACCAACCTGATGCCATGCGCTAGCTGTGTTAAATGCAGGAATAGATTTATCCAACTGCTCATTAAAAATGATTTTTTTAAGTGATTGCTACTGAATTGCCTCCAAGCCGTCTGGGATTTCTTTCTGAGCCCAGGTGCAGATATGGAAAACATAGGGAATTTCAGGCCTTCTCAGGAACTGTGAACTGTGCATACGTGCTTAAGAGTGTGTGTATGTGCAGCCAGTGTCCTTGCACCACCCCCGTGCCGTGCAGCCACGGCCAAAGTCTGTTCCGTCTCTCTGCGTAAGGATCTGGCTCCCCGGCAAATTACCCTAGCCTGTCATTAGCTACCATGGCATGAGCACTCTGTTTAACCATTAAGCTTTCGCTGATTTCATAAGCTGCCAAGGGCAGTGTTGCCACAAGGAGAAAAAGGTCATCGGTGGCCACTGCAATTCCATGGACTTAACCCACAAGATCCATTTGTGCCAGTCCGTAGTCTGTCTGGCAGTTTGAGTAACCTCAGCGAGCGCCCAGTCAAGCCGCTTCGCCGCGACCACGAGAGGTGAAGCCTGGGCGGGTTCGCATCCCGTGACGCAAACGGATGTGGGGTGATGGTCGCAGAATTGCAGGCTGTGCGAAAGGAAAGCCGCGGCGGCGAAAACCGCCCCATTAGAGGGCGGTGACTGCATTTCTCCGGCATTTCCCATTCACACGTCCAGCGCGGCCGCAGCAGCGCTCGCTGATTTACTGCAGAGTAAACACGTCCCTGGCGGCCGACGGAGACGCCGCGACCTGAGCGGCCCACCGCTATCGCAGACATACGCCCCCCGATCCCTTACCGCGACCGTTTCCCACCAGTCTCTCCTCGATGCACAGTCAATATCAGGTAGTAACGCATTATGGATGTTGGAACTGTTTAGTTTGATGACCATAAACAGTGGCACTTCTCCATTAGTGGCTTTCAGGATCCGTCTTCATGCAAAAGCAACCCAACGCCGCCGGCACGGCCTGCCAGCTGGGCGAGGTTTCCACGCGCTTGAACCGGGTTAATTATTGCAATATCTGCAGCAAAGCAAGACCGGTTTACCGCACACTTCATTTGACTTTACAGCCTTTACGCTCTCAGGGGGGCAGCGCAGTGGAATTAACCGGCAACCGGGGGGGGGTTTTTACACCTCTGCAAAATACCTCTGTAGGCTGAGATTTTTCCTTTACTCTGCAGCTTGGGCGGGGCGTTTCTCTTTATGGTCTGCGAGTGTGTGTATAAAAAGCCCATGGTTATTGGAAGACGTATGGCTCGGTTTCAGCTTCGGAGCCCAGACCCATTTGTCAATTCCCACTCCCTTCTGGCAATTTTGGGAAGACTGGAGATTTTACGGCGCAGGGCATTCAGCACCAGCACGGACTTTGTAAGAATGCAGTGGGCTGTATTCCTCTTGCTCGTGTCCATAGGTGTGGACGCACGTCAGCTGTTTTGCTGCAACGGCCTGCGACAGGGTCACCGCCACGGCTGCAGATCACAGGGGCAAAGTGTCGGGAAATGAATTCCACCCCGAGGACATATCTGCGCAGACATCTCCGGCGAGCGCCTCGTCTGGACAGGACAGCTGACGTGCACGTCTGGAGCGCGACCCCCTCCAGTGGACACCCCTTCAGCCTGCAGGAAGAGGCCCATAAATCCAGCTCTGCAGGGCAGACTCGCGTTTGTTCAGGTGGCCCTCTCCATCACGCCAGGCCTCTCCCAGCCCTGACACGGGAGGGAATGTAGGATATGATAAAAAGCCGCGGAACGGGCAGGGCCCGCAGGTTTACTGCCTTGACCGTGTCTTCCAGCGCACACTTGTGCAAAGTAGCACGTACTTGGAAATGCTCTGTCATGTAAGCAGAAGTCCAGGGTCATGTCGGTTCTTATCTTTACATTTACATTTACAGCATTTACCAGACGACCTTATCCAGAGCGACTTACAATCAGTAGTTACAGGGACAGTCCCCCCCTGGAGCAACTTAGGGTTAAGTGTCTTGCTCAGGGACACAATGGTAGTAAGTGGGATTCGAACCCGGGTCTTCTGGTTCATAGACAAGTGTGTTACCCAGTAGGCTACTACCACCCTAACTGCAGCACCTTATCTTAGTTCATTGCACCCGCAGGTGAGAAGAAAATAAAATACTTTCTCCTAATGAACAGAGCCATAGTTGAGCAACACGCCTTAAGTGGCTTTGACCTACTCGGCAAGGATGAGAGCATGCTGGGAAACGGCCTGGTTGTAAGGAACCAAAAACACACACACACACACACACACACTAACACAACGAGGTTCAAGACTGCCAGATGCGAGCAAAGGATAATAAATACAAGTCAAGCAACAATCAAAAAGGCGCTCCTGCGTTACATTAGTACACTTTTAGAGCTCTGACAGCTTACTTCTCGAGCAGTCGGGTTTCCATTAGAAACACATAGACGCTTTCCAGCAACAGCACGGGGGGAAAAAAGACAGAAAAATTCCGAGCGAATGCCAACCTCACTCTTTCAAAGTCAGATGGCGGGAGAGCGAGAAGGACAGCGGGGGTCCGTTCGATGCTGAAAAACGAGCAAATAAGCTGCAGCGCGGCAACATGTGCTTACGACTTTGGACACATTTTTTTTTTCGTGTGTGTGTGTCTCTCTTTCGTCTCCAAGTTTAACAGTGTGACAGGGGATTTATTTTTAAAAAGCCACGGGAGAGAGGTCACCACCATTTCCCCCAAATTTGAAACATTTGAAGACCCCCCCCCCCTCTCCCAGCCTCTGGTCCATATTAAAGAAATGGCCCATTCATTTGGACATGTCAGGGAGCGCAATGGCTTTCAGACAACGCGGGGCCGCTCCCGCACACACCGGGTCACAGCGGCGTGTTGGCCCTTGATCTCATTATGTAATTTACCTTGCCGCGAAGCCGCTCCTCTCTCTCTGCAGTGCCCGCTCCGGCCACAGAAGAGTTTGTATAGATTGCAGGAGACAACGTCTCATATGGGAGCCATCATTCAGCCACGGCCTCTGTAACGCAAGCCCTGTCGGTGCTGCGGGGGGAGGGAGGGAGGGAGGCTTACTTTGGACGGGCGCACACAACGTGCCAGGCCCCTCAAACGGTTCAGCCAAGGTTGCCGCAGATGGCCGCGCCGGGGACGGGTGGCAGGGCGACAATAACAATATTTATCAGGCCCACTTATGCTTACCTACTACTGTTTTATTGCATTTGCAGCTGAGGATCGTCTGAACCAGGCCACACGGGGAATACGCTGCCCCAGGTTAAACCCGACAAGCATCTTGTTCGGCGGTCGCGTCCACTGGCTCCCAGCTGGAAGAAATGGAATCAAGGACGCCGGTATTTACATACTGCTGTTACGTTTGGAAGGCCCGTTGCAGCATGCTCGCCTACGTTTCCTGAGAACCTACGTTCTTAAGCTGAGAAAACGAGAAGTACTCGTCGGTGCTAAAGAAACGGCAAGTATGTCGGCGTGCCGGAGCAATAAAAATCCATTCGCTTCACCTTTTGGAAAAAGGACGCCGCGTCTATAGCTCTGTAACTGGAGATTGGCCCTGCAAACGGGACATTTTGATGGGAATGCTGGAGTAACGTTGTGATTATAATCGCCCGCAGAAATGGATGGTAGTAGCCTAGTGGGTGACACACTCGCCTATGAACCAGAAGACCCAGGTTCGAATCCCACTTACTACCATTGTGTCCCTGAGCAAGACACTTAACCCTGAGTGTCTCCAGGGGGGGGACTGTCCCTGTAACTACTGATTGTAAGTTGCTCTGGATAAGGGCGTCTGGTAAATACTGTAAATGTAAATGTAAATGCGGGGGGTGGCAGAGCGGTGCAGACAGGGGCACTGAGGCCGGAAGGCTGTAAGTCGGATATGGAAAAGGATCGAGGGAACAAGACGGAAAACCGTAATTTCGCTGCGTACTCGTGAGTTGTGGTCAGCGGAGCGAAATGGACACGACAGTGAGGATTTGACGCAGAACCGCGCGGTGGAAGGTTTGCCAGCTGCACGGCCTACAAGAAAGTCATTGTTCCCAGCCACTCCCAGCGCCGCTTGAGAACAAGTCACATCAAGCCAGCGTCCCAAGCCTGTCGGCTATCGCAGGCCGGCGCTACAACGGTGATACTGTTTTGAACTGCCACGAGGAATGCTGGAACACATCGCGCTTTTGCGTCATGCAGCTCACAGGGGCTTTGTCTTTGGGGATAACGGAAAGCATTGGCAGAGGGAATTTTGAGGCTGAGGTCACGTCGTACATTAGATTTGTTGAATCTCTGCAATTTTCAGCCAATAAAACACTGGGCCAGTGTAAAACGGGCTCGCTCATTTACTGTCTGCTCCACTTAAAGTAATTGCATGTGACTCTGGGCCCATTTCTTCATTATTTACTCTCATACGCCTTCATTGCGAGGTTTCGAGTTACACCTGAGCAGCAAATGAAGAAAACTCTACCCCGCCATTTCCTCATCTGGCCTGTAAATAAACCCCAGTGCGCACAGGGGACGCGTGGAGGCACAGACACGGACGCGAACCCGCTCACCCAACAACACACGCGCGCCTCTGTGAGCGGCGTCCCGGGGAGAGTCGTAAAGTCTTTGGACTGCTGCCTGAGTTATAGGTGAGTGGACAGGATTTAGCGGCGCGGCCACGGCCTGGGAGCAGGCGGAGGAGAAGTAGGTCAGGGGGACGCGTCCGGTTGCGTTGGTTCTGCAGGCAGCCACAATGGCTTCGACTGTTGCGCGTGATTCATCGGCCGTCCTTGTCTTGGCTGTTGTAGAGATGCTGCATCCATTCCCTCTTGATCAGGTATTTGGAAGGCCCGTTGCAGCTGCTGTCTGAAGAGCTCTGAATGCTCTGGGGTGCAAATCCGGTCACAAAGCAACAGTTGGCTCCTCCATAATTCAAACTGTGATCAACTATGATGTGAGCATGGGCCAAAAAATCGATAAGACGATAAATCGCTATGCAAAGGGATGTGCAATGCATACGTTAGTGTGTAAGAAACTAGTTATGGCAGACAGTAATGATACAGCACATTTAAAATTTTTCTTAAAACATACTGATTTTGTGACAAATTCATCTTGTTCATCAGTTATCATGATCATATCATAGACAATTGTCCTGCAATATACAGAGTATTGCACAATGATCAGTATTGTGATATATTCATCATTGTGGGCAATTAATTAATAAACTATTATGGGACTCTCTTATTATACAGCTCCCACAACTTATTATATAGAATAATGCATTTAAGTTTTCCAGAAAATTACAATATTGGACCCTTGTGGTTTTGAGCCTTTAATTTTGTATTTTGCACTTATGAGAACAGACATAAGGAATATGCTTGTCTACGTTATTAAGTGGGTAATTGGAAAGCGTGACCGGCGCAACCAGCAATCGCGGAGAGTTCACAACTCGGCTTTGTATATCGGCTTAATGGCCAGGTGTCAGAATGGATCTGTTAATGGGCCGCGGCACAGGATGGAAAGGCTGCTAAAAACAACACCCCAAGGCTCATGCACAATGTGGATATTAGGAGTCGCTGTGACGGATTGGAAGTTATCACGCACTCAGCTTGGCTTCGGCCCGTTCAGTAAACACCGCGAGGATACGGCCACAAGTCTCGTGCAACACCCCCACCCCCCACCCCAGCCCCCACAGATAAAGACGTTGCTTTAATGCAAGGGCTCTTGGTTTTTACGACTCACATTTTTCAACGGGACCGAGGCAAAGAAGAAAGAAACCCGCGGCTTAGAGGGACTTGGCCACTTCGACGGTGCAGCTGGCACTTTCTATTGTTTTCAGGATGAAATAATTACTCTTTGCCGTGTTTCTTTTTCCTCCTTTTTTCCATGCAAACGGGGAGGCCGTTCGAACTGACGTAGCGTGCTCAGCCTGACCGTTAAGAAGCAGCCTTTTGTCCGTCCCGGCGGTGTTGTTGCAGGTGCCCTGACTGCAACTGGGCTGTTCGACACCCATTACTATAACATCAGGCAACATGAAAGTCCCCACTGACACTTGACACATGGGCTTTCATGTCCCCCTCATAAACACAGCTTGTCACGGGAGCAGTTAAAAGAGAAATTGCAGGTTCTTTTTTGTAGTCGGGGGCCGCTTCTTGACACCCCACCCGCCACCTTTTTCATATTAATTCTGCACACCGGGCTGCCCGCATGCCCAAGCGCTCTTACGGGGACTCTGGGCTTAGCGATGTAGCGCCAGGCCTACGGCGGCATGGTCAGATGATGACAGACAGATGTTGTGGGTGCCGTGTGCGGGTTTGATTAGGGCTTCACACCAGCCACACAGGCTTAGCCGGGCCTGGCTTTACAGAGTCTCTTTTCATGAATGTACCTGCCACTGAAGGGAGTTGCCCAGAATGCAGGTGTCGAAAGAAGTAAAGAACGGCAAAAAATAGCAAATCGCTTCACATCAAAGCCCAGCAAGTGCCCACGTGAGTTGTGGATACACGGCGCCGGCCGAGTCGAGGGGGAAAGTTTGGTGCTAGAGCGGTGGAGAAATCAGACATGAATCAGGTGCTCCTGCAGACCCTCCCTTTCATCTCATTCAGCGGCCGTAAATCTGACAACACAGCCGGAGCTTCTAGAGGGCCGCGACAGCCTGCGAGCCATCACCAGCGCCCGGCTACCGCTGTCCGCCTCCTCCGCAGTTCGCTAATGAATCCCGCTGGCGAATGGAGGCTGGCCCCGCGTTGACCTCGGCACCTGGGCTTTCATCACCGCCGCCACCAATTACCAATCACCGGGCTGTTCGGCAGAGGATCATGAGCGGGGTGGCGATTATCCTCCACGAGGCTCACCTTTAACCACGCCACCGTGCTGAGGCGGCATACTTCAATCACACAGGCTGGCTGCGGCTGGGCCGCAATCTTCTCGTCATTTTATAATCAGCAGCACTGCTACCGTGGTGCCGCCTCTGAAACGATTCAAGCCATAAATTGCTTTTCAGTCTTGAGTGCGTTGGTCCTCAGAATTCGGCCATTTTGAGTTTGCTGTGCTTGCTACGGCTGCACATATACTAAACTTGGATCGATACAGAGAAGATTAGCATGCCCCCCTAGGCAGCGGTGGCCTAGCGGTTAAGGAAGCGGCCCCGTAATCAAGAGGTTGCCGGTTCGAATCCCGGTCCGCCAAGGTGCCACTGAGGTGCTACTGAGCAAAGCACCGTCCCCACACACTGCTCCCCGGGCGCCTGTCATGGCTGCCCACTGCTCACTCAGGGTGATGGGTTAAATGCAGAGGACAAATTTCACTGTGTGCACCGTGTGCTGTGCTGCTGTGTATCACATGTGACAATCACTTCACTTTACTTAATTTTCTGCTCCGAGGACTACTGGGAGCGTCGGATGAATCACTAATTGTTTCTTGCCGGCTCGAATGTCGCCTGGCCCTGAAAAAATAAATACGTTCGACGGTAAAGCAACGAGTACGGCGAAGGCTGTTTGGCGTGTCCCTCCTTGTGCTGGCGAAACTCGACCCTAACGAAGGACGCGGACCACATGGGTGGCGAGATGTTGTGAGATGCCGCTGCTTTGTGCGTGAGACAGCGGCGTAATGCGTTCCAGACGCAACGTGGGCCGCCCAGGCTACCTACTGGCTTCAACCTTCTCCATTTCCCCAGCAACAATAAACCGGCTGCCACTCAGCAGAAGGTCCCCTCGGCCTCTCCCTTCAACATAAACCACCGGGCCATCTCCTGAGGTCGGCGGCCCACCCAAAAGCTCCGCCGCTGTGAATGGGCTCTGCAACGTGGGCCTGACCTTGGCAGACAGCGAGTCCCTGTACCTGGGGACTCCTCGCCGAGCACCAAAGGGAGTAGCTGCGATGCACCCAAGGTGGGTGCTGGAGGCATCACACCTACCTAGAGGTCGTCCTTGCATTGGATGCTGCATGTGAAATCTGGAATTTCCATTAAAAACACGTTTCAAGGTGCTGAACACATGAAAACACTTATTCACCACACAGTTATTCTCATAAAACGGTTGATTTGTGCTTCAGTTCAATCAGAATCAGGAACAGCGATTATTCTATTCCCCGGTTCCCAAACTTGCCGTGACGAATGACCCCAATTCTGCTTAGAAGCAGGAGGTGGAGGAGGGCCTAGAGGCGCTCGGATCATCAATAAATACATCATTATCCACAACGAGAATCGGTTAATCAGATCATTGTGCCGGTCCTGAAAGAAAGTCAAAGTTTCCACGTTTTCATGCTGACAGTCGACAGTAACAGTAAGAAGCAGGGCTAACCCTTCGCCAAACTTCTGTTTTTAAACGCTTCAAGAACATTGCTAATGAAAATCATATCAGTGCTATTTATTTTTGAGGAGGTGACAATGCAGTAAATGATTTTTTTTTTGGAAAGTGCATCTGTTTCTGCGTAACCAAGCAACAAACACATGACATCAGGATGTAAACAGGGAATGAGGAGACCTTTCAGCTCCCTTATGAAATATAGTTACAGCAGGAATGTTATTCATTTTTTTTTTCCCATTTCTGTTCGGAGGAACGACTGCCGTCGCCCATTCTTATGCGGTTCCTTAAACCTTCGGCCTCCATTTTATTAGTTCTATGCCAAGTTCAGTTCTCTCTTTTTTTTTTTTGTAGGTATGTAATGGTTCTTTGCAAAAACCTTTCTTAAACCACAGTTGTGATTTGTGATCTTCTATTTAGTCCCATTAACAAAATTGTGCAGCCCTAAATGAGTCACAAAATGGTGAGCAGTTGCAGTCCCGTTTATGGACCTGGAAACACATTGACTAGACAATAGAGGTCACATCAGACCATAAAAAAATGTAAATGTAAAACAGAAACGTCCTGGTCATGCCAGCTCTTGAGAATGTCAAGGTTCTGGTTGAGGGCCTTAAACCTGGCCAACGTCTCTGCTGATCCAAGTCTCCGCCTCCTTCTTTCAGACCAGGTGGGTCCGAGGAGGGGGAAGATGGGCAGAGATCGTGGGGAGGATTATTTCCTCAAATAGAAACCACCGGTCCCATTTTTCTCCCCTTCAAGGTGCCGCCAAAATGGCCGGATTGACATCCCTCCCGGTTCGGAGCGAGAGCTCCTGCTTGACTTCATTTAGAAGGAATGCGTGTGCGCCGTGTTCCCTCTCTCCCCACGTCGATTCAATTTTCTCCCCTCTTTCATTTCTCATGACCACCCTCCTCCTTTTTTTTGTTTTAATTCCTCTCTTTTCAGAGGCATCCGATCCCGCGTACCTCGGCCATGTGAGGGCTGGAGCACATTCCAACCTTCCGGATGGAAAAAAAAAAAAAACAACAGGGAAACTGGGGGTGAACACAGCTAAACCTCCGTTTCACATGGGCTGGGCCCAGTGGACTATGAATCCTTCTGCGTGAAGGACACGGGGAACGGACAGTTTCTGGAGAATATGGCGCACACCCGTTTCCTTTCCCACGGCTGACCTACTTTCTCAAGCCGTTCGTGTCTTATATACGAAGGGGGGCTCCCTTCTCCCTGTATGTATTCCCAGGTAGCCTTTCAACTCTTGTGCTCTTACTGCTGCATTGTCCTCTCGGAGAGGAGGCCATAAATCTTCCAGCGTTACAAAAAAAAAAAATGCAGAACTACTCTGCGCCGTGGACAAGATTCCGCTTCCCATTTATGGGGAGGGATTACAGACCCCCCCGGGGAGGCTGAATTTGGGGTTTATCTGCCGAGCCGCAGACATTCATGAGGAAGACGCCACGATTTTAACACCTGGGAAGGCTGGGAGACGGACCCACCTAAGTGGACCTCGTAGGGAGTCTTTCCTTCCATGGTGGCTGGGAAGACCTCACGCTGAACTAGCCGTAAATATCTTCAGGGAGCTGCAGTTAGTTTCTCCTGTCGTGTTCGCATTGACCTCTGACCTCACACCGAGGTGTCAGTAATTGCAGCACCGTGCGAGGCAGAAACAACCTTTCAGAGTGGGGTCAGGGCATGAACTGCTGACTGGGGTCAAGTCTGGGTTTCTGGAGAAAGAAATCATCTCACAAAGCACCAGACACTTCACCAATCCGGCCCGTCTGTGGGAAGGAAACCGAAGCCGGAGAAGGAAGCTCTGGAGCACATGGCCTGTTCTCCCTGTTGCGAGGCGCCAACGTGCCGGCCGTCATGAATCTAGCCATACGTAAACATACCATACATGAGCGCGCATTCCTCCAACCGTACAGCACATTGTGGTAATTACGGAGACGTACGGGGGGAATATTATTCATCAAAATGTAATTTGTGGAGAATTCCGAATAGTTCATAAGCAGCTGGCTTCAGTTATGCATAAGTCATGGATTATTCTCGATGATTACCCCGGGCCCGTTTTCTTTAATTTGATTCAAAATTGACTTATCTCGATTCGATCACAGAATGAATGACAATGAAACGCTGGATTCTGTTTTATTGGTATGGAGGGTTTCCAACAGAATTGTTGAGAGTAAAGTAGTACCCCAACATGACAACAGACATGCAGGACAATTACAGTCGGTAAACACGGGCAACGGCACCGGCCTGTGCAGCAGCTTCGCCCCCAAAGGCTGCAACGCCGACGTCTCCACCACCCTGCCGTTACTTTGAATGAAATGTGCCGCCATTGCATAACATCTGAACGCTGGGAACGTTTGCCATTTTTTTGTCCTCGCCAATTAGACCCTCTGTCGTGTCACTCATGCCTCCTTATCTTTTGAACTGCACCTCCCGAAAACACGGTACGCACGCAGCGGTGTTAAGGAAAATTAGGGTTACGTAACCCGTCGCGAGATCCGTCAACACAACAGCGCTCGTTTTCACACATCAGTAAGAGTCGGGTCGGAGATTTGGCTGAGGATTACTCTCGGGTTGCACGGGGCCCTCTGCGGTTCGGGGTCCTAGAAATACACTCCGGCCCAGACACGCAAGCCTCGGGTTTGTGGGGGCCGTTGCATGTTCTGGGGCGATTGCATGCGATTACATAAGGCAAGGGTAAGACATCACAAAGCATTCCTGCGAGATGATTCACGGCTGTCGAAATGTTATAAAACATGGAAATGAGCATGTAGTTCAACATGAGCGCATAAACCCCGCACCCTCGGCTGACTTTAGGTTGGGACGTGTGCCTGAAACAGGTGTGAGCGGCCCAGGTGTGCAGCCACAGGCCAGGTAACTATGGCAGCAATGACCAAGCAGAAGGGTGAGATCAAAGGAAGCTGAGGGTGCATGTACATGCAGAATAGACGCAGTATACGGCTTCTGGGGGGGAAAAAGAAATAGAGGCTTCCACTTTGCACCTTGCAGTTGTCAGCTTCAGTTGAATGGCAACCAGATTTGAGCTCGTAAATATCACCTCTTGTAAGCACATAATGGTACATGCTTATCGCTATATGACTTTACGGTAAATGTTGTAAAACCGCGGAGAATAGAGTAAAAAAACTCTCTCTCTACACACAAAAGCTCTGTATTCAAACCACTTCAACTTGATGTTACCTGGCAGAAAGAGGCGTGGCACAATAGAGGTTAAAAGGATGAGCCGTTTCTAATTTGTTAACCCCACTAGATTATTATTGCAGTTACATGTGAATATTGTATGTAAAAAGGTACCAATGTTACAGAGAAAACCAAGATGAAAAGAAAGAGTAAAGGGAGAGATGGGAAAATTTCCCTCAGCTTCCGATAGAAAAGAAAAATGAAAGTCCCCAACCACAAGTGAAAAATCCTTTATACATTTGACCCACAGGATGTTGTCACCGACCAATCAGAATGTGTTGTTTCTGTCTTGTCCTGCCCCCGTGGTCTCCCGTCTGGGGCAGACAAAGGCAGGGCGGGGTATCACAAGAACCTGTGGCAGGCATTTCACACCTCTTGCCATTTGACAAAGATATGGAAAACGGGGGTGTTCAATCTCCAACCAAAAGAAAAGCACAGAAACCTCATGTTCCTGCGACGTCCCATCTTACAATGTGCACACAATTCTGCGCAGTTTCAGATTATGCTGCGATGCGTACATTCAGACACGTGCCCACTCAAAGATGCACTGACGCATGGTTAAACTCACACAGCAGCTGTTCGACCTACCAGGAACCCAGCCGACCTGTCAGCGAGGCCGTCAAACTCTCGCCAATGCACCCTCCAGGTCAAGGGTTACACCAAGAGAACTCTTAAATTGGAACAACTTGCTCCTTTCATTGACCCCCCCCCCTCCGTGCCACGCACACACCTCCCCCCATTTAAAGCACCAAGAGCCTCAGAGCATGTCCACCATGTTGGGGTGAGTGTGCTCTGATTTATGTGATTATTATTGGTGGTGGGAACGCTGTCGAAAAAAAACAAATGTCTCAGACAGACAGATCCTTTATTGATCCCAAGGGACATAAAGGAATCCACTACTACTCACATACAAACCCCAAACACAACAGAGGACACAGGACAACAGAGCATGCGCCACACATTAGCTAAGTGCAAGTCGGTCAGATGAGAGGCAGTGACAATATAGAAAGAGCGCATGCAAACAGAGCAATACTTTACTGAATCTATTATTTCAAGTTCATAAGATTATATATATATATATATATATATAACATGCAGAAGATAGCATTAGGGCCCATATTCAGCAATGGACAATAGCTATATTAGTGTATATATAGTGTTGCAGCCAAGTTGTTGAGTCCAGCTGAAATGGAAGAGCATTTTCAAAATGAATAGTTCTGTCTCGCGTCAAGGACATGACATTAGGGATGAAGGATCCCTCGCCCTGTCTGTTGAGCTGCACTGAGGACGTGATGATGGCGCTGGCATCTCAGCACGCCAGGGAATTGTGCTGCGGCGATCCTCTCGGCAGCAGATGGGTTTTTAGACTGACAGAGTAATCATTACCGGGCTTAAAAATAGAATAATTAGAGACGGGCAACACACCGCCATGCTGTTTTCCTGCCATTCTGCTCAGCAAAAGTTCATTGTACCGATCCTGGCCTGAACATTTATATAATTTCGCTTGTGTAGGTGTGCAAAATTACATGTTTGGAAAATTCCATTTTAACAATCCATTTGCTGGCCAACGGCTAATTTCCTTTTTTGGACAACCCTTTGTCGCTACAAATGAGTTGATTGTTGTTTTCATTTGACTGAGATTTTCAAAGAAATGTAAATGTAAAGAATGGCCAATTGCAGTCCGGAAGGCACTGATTAAGATAAACTAACTACAAGAAAGGTTCGATTAAACAGACCAGGCCGTTAAGCCTACAGATCGTTCCACGTGAACCTGATATGGTCGGTGGTCTGGTCCTTCTTAAACTGCACTTCCAGGAGATTTCCAGAAATTAGAGCAGAAATTATGCATAAGTGGATTACAAACTGTCGCGTGTCAAACAAATTGATGAGTACACTAAATGAGTTCAAATGAACCTGTTTTAGGTTCATTTCCATGGCGAAGCCACAAGAAAGCATGTAGCCCATCAAGCAGTACCTCAGTGTGGTGCTTGCCGTGATTATCAAAGCTGAGGAAGTTGATTAATGCAATATTAATGTTGAGGAAGTGACCCAGACCACATTTCAAAGGCTTGGAACTTCTGTCTTCGATTACATGCACGTATGAGAGTATTTAATGGTTATACAAGTCCAAGACATGGATCGGTTAAGTATAATTGACGACCAACTGGAAAAAACATGGCTGCCCTAAAGGTTTATTTTGTATTTGCAGTGTTTGAAACAGTGCCATTTCTTCAAATCCACATTTTCACATTTCTATACACCTCATACATGAAGGTGTGTATAAAAACAGAAACCAAGGATTAAACCTTTTTAACAGGACACCATAAAAGCATTAGCCTCCTTTGCATGTTAATACACGTACTAACACATAATGGCACACTAGCTAGCCATGTCTTTGTTCCTCAAGTGACTCTTCCCTGGATGCTAGAATTTGACAGAAAAGCGCATGCTTGAATAGTGCATACTTGCAAACAAATAATTACTGTATATCAAATAATTCTTTTGCAGGTTAAGACATAATTGTTAGGTAGATTATTGTCCTCTGGTTCAGGTTCAAGCTGTAGCGGTGGAATAAAGCTGATAGACGAATGGACCGTTTTTCAGGCTCCAGCTGGAAGAGGCGTGGTCTTAGCCCCTTCATCTGACACGCCCCCAGCAATATGTAGTTAGCCATTGTTAAACTCATTCTAATTTAGTTGCTAATAAACTCAATAAATGAAAGTTTGGTTAAATAGTGAGAATGATAAACTCTGTGAATACATACATCTGTTTCTATTTCTGAGAAAACTGAATATGTCATAGTGTATATTAGTGTACAGCGCCAAGGCATCGATACAGTACATCTAGTCTGGGAGCCACTTCCTATAAACAGATGGGTGCTAATGGTGCACTGTTCAGGGGTTTAGCATTTGGCGTAACAAGACAGAAAGCAGAATTTGTCTGATTTACTGATGGCCTCCATCAAACCGTAGCCTCATTAAACGTCGAATACAGTCTCTTTAAGCCAGTGATGAGAAGAGGCGCAAAACCACAATCAGCCTTTTAGCAAGCCACAGGTCTGGTTGAGGAACGGAGAGGACTGCCACGGTCTGCAGATGACATGCAGATGTCCTGAAAGTCGCAGTACCTTCCCAGAAAAATATTAGCAGCGTTTCCGTTGCCAGACCTATAGCTGCGGGACGCGAGTCGTGTCAACTTAAGGGGAATCGGCCCTCGATTTGCAGCGCGTTCTGCACCTAAACCACTTTCAGGACATTGTGTGCGCTTGCCTTGTCCAAGTAGCGTCTTGGCGAGCACATGGTCAATTTTTAAAGAGGAAAGAAACGTGGATGTGTTGCCAAGCTATGCATTTGGAGTCGAAGGACAGAACGAGAGTGGGTGAGTGGGCGAGCGAATACGGGGTGCACGTGGCTGTATATCGGCGCTGTCCTCGCTGCTGTAATCAGTCGTGCAGCACGTGCTTAATGGCCTGTAATCTTCTGTTTCCTGGTATTAACTCCAATCAGCAATCAAAGTGGCCCGCAATTCATGATCTTGTAAAAACACATTTGGGCCAGAACATCCAACACACTCTCCATTCTTTCGGGGGTTCTCAGTGGAAAAATAGCCAGTGGACAAGAACCAATGAAAAGGAGGAAACGGGTTTCTTTTGGAAGACCACAAGCATTCCTTCTGTTCATTATTCTAAAGAGAAAATAGACTGCAGAACAAATTATTGTTAACTTTAATTTCTGCCCTCGCATAAATATAAAATCCTGGAGCGGTCCAGGGCACGCAGAGAAGCAGAGCTCTGAGCGTTCGGTGGAAACTAGTCCGGGAGCAAGACTCTGTACCACCTATTTGTTCCTCATTACGGCGGCCCGACATCAGGAATGGGTTAGCTACTCAAACAGTGTGAGCCACACACTAATCCCCGTCACACACCCTACGACTGGGGGCAATCTGCAACTGATGTGGTCCTGCTGGCATTTTAGGAGGGATTGAGCTTAGGGCGCTTGCTGTGTCTGTTAAGTCGAGTAATTATTGTGTCTCATGTGGCAAATGTTAACTAACTGCATACTGACTTCACACGTTGTAGCCCTTGTTATGCCCTTCACACACTGCAGCCTTGGGTCTGATGTAGGGGTAGGTTGCACTGATTTCTGTCTTGACTTCTGACGATTGTTACAATGGACAATTGGTTATGTGTTTCTAACACAGGTCCAAAAATGGACTCACCAAATTGACTCGCATGCTAGATTCCTTGTGCCATTAGACAGTTATGGATTTGTTTTCGTGTATAGTTTTCAGTATTTTTTCAGTTTTTAATCATTTCATTGTTTGCTTAGCTCACCTTACCCTAGTACACTTTACATCTGTTCTAGGGGCAGAGCCACAGGGGCATTGGGCCCAGCTGAAATCTGATTGGCCCCCTGTAGTGCCCCTGTCCTGTCACTCATCTGTTCTTTGTCCAGCAGCAGTTAGATGGAGGTTTTGTATGATTATTTTAAGTGTTTCAACATAGTATGACTGGTGAAATGTATAAACCTTACCAAAACCAGGGATTGCATTGGCCCCTCTGACTATTGTGGCCCTGTGATGGCCCCTTACTTCTAGATCCATCTGTATGCCGCCACTGAACAGCTCGCCTTATGCTCTGCATGTTTTTAGGCCTCCTGCTCCTTTTACCTTCACATGCAAATTATGTCCTCGACTCTGTGTTGTTCCATTGCAGAAGGGTAGTTATTAGTTATTAATTAACATCAGAAAGTGAAAGTGAAGTGATTGTCACTTGTGATACAGCGCAACACAGCACACGGTGCACAGAGTGAAATTTGTCCGCTGCATTTAACCCATCACCCTGAGTGAGCAGTGGGCAGCCATGACAGGCGCCCGGGGAGCAGTGTAGTGGGGACGATGCTTTGCTCAGTGGCACCTTGGTGGATGGGGATTTGAACCGGCAACCTTCTGGCTAGCCTAGCCCGTACCTCAAATCTTTTGTGTTTTTAACATGGGCTGAATTGTGAAAGCATATTGATTTATGTTGTCAAATTTCAAACATTCTTCGATACATCAGGAACACGATAAACGAGCAGTCATCTTTTCAGACATAATACAACTCAAAGCAGATTTATTTCCCTGGCCACCGTCCTACCACTGAAAAATACCACTTGGCCAGTGGTCCTTCTATTAATACATTTACCAAAAACATGACGTGATTTTTCCTTTAAAATTTTTTTTTCATTTCCTTTCTTATTTAAAGCCTTGTCTCTTCTGGATATTGGCACCCATGGGGCAACTGGACCTTTATGTGAATTACAGCCTCACTCGTAGCGAATGCTTTGGCTGACTGGGAAGGTCTGACTCCCCTGTACCATATTAACCTGCATTCTTTCCAAGTATCGCTAGCAATTTTAGCAGCGAATGCCGCTTACATGCCTGCGTCCACCATTCCGCAGGTCCCGGGATGGAAGCAGGATGGGGTGCGTTTTTAATCAGCTACAGTCCAGGCACTGGTTAGGGTATTATAGTGGAGCAGAAAACAATGCTCCCTGTTCAACCCCCCCCCCCCCCCCCACCAACCAACCAAATCAAATATTTCCTAAGATGTTTTTAGCAGAAACACCTGGGCTACCACACAAAGGGGAAAGCGATGGGAATGGCCTGAGGGTTGCTCAGCGATAACCATAACTGGGGCTTTGGCGAGAGGAGCGTTGCAGAAAACAAAAACAGAGATGTTACTGATACCAAAGCGCCATCCCTGCGGAGCTTTGAAGGTCCAAATCAAGGGCCAGTGCGGCCCACCGGCGGCCCCTCCCCTATCCAGGATTAGCCTTGCTATGATTTACTGCTGCTCTTGCTGACCTCCGGAATGCGGCGGATGACGGATCTATTTTCCTACATTGTTTCACCTGCTCTAAACGGAACCACATGTAGCAAAGGACCGCCTTGCCTTTGTCCGTGATTGGAAACACATGGCACGTGGATCGGAGCTGAGCCGCCAAGGGCCAGGGGTGCGACACCCAGGGCCAGAGAGAGTGTGGGACACAGAGGTGTTGGATCAGCAGTCACGGTCCCCAGACCAGGCATGGGAAACAAACAGCAGCGGCAAATCCAGAGAGTGGGAATGTGGCCAGTCCTTGCCTGGACCAACAGGGGACCATGACTTAAAGGACCAGTCAGCAGGGAGGACAGAAGGGATTTTTTTTTTAATACACTCAAGACCTGGACACCAGGGTTTTGGTGTCTGCAGGCCAGTGTCTTGGTGATGCGCAGGATTGGACATGGATCTGAACTATGCTATGGGAAAATGAGGCATTTTAAATGTTGCACAGCTTCTCCAATTTGTGCCAAATAAATGTGAAATCCAATAAGAAACAGAGAAAATTCAATAAACATGATGATCAAATCCAATCATTCAACAGATGGCTTTGATAGTTCTTTTCTTTTTTATTCGAACCTGAGACAAAGGGTCTTGTACACTTAATGTGATTTTTAAGTTCTCATGGGCAGAAACAAGAATCTATAATCTATAACATATTGCACATTTTCCATTTGTCTCAAAGTGCGGACATATGCACCATGCTACAAATGAACCTTGCCTTATTTGTTCTCACATGGGTGAAAAGAAACGGGCTTGTAGTTCCAAACACAACTCCCCAACGCTCTGATTGGCAATCAAGTGCAAGCACCATTTCCTAATGCAAGCCCGGGCTCATTTCTGTAACAGCGAGATGCCGATCGGCACCTCCGATTGAGATTGGCAGCCGTAATGAACTCCCTGGCGTCGGCTTGCTAACAGCAGGCCCCAATAAAGATAAGTAGCTTGACTGGTGCGACAAAGCTGCCATGCTGCTTGCGTGTTTGCTGTTAGTTCAGCAGTTGGGCTTACGAACACGGCTTCGGACCAGAAACCAGAGGTGCCATTTTTAGCAGGAGTCGCAGAAGACACGTTTGCATGGGATTGAAGTGTTTCTGGGAAGCTCTTTTTCTGTGCAATACCGACACCTGGTGGCTGACTTGAGAATATCAGGCATTCTGCAAATGGCCTCTTTTGTTCACCCTGTAAAAAGAAACACAGCCATTTAGCAAATCTAGTTCCCCCAGCATGAATTCAGTGGCTCGTTTTCCTTCCCTCGAAGCACCTTGAGCCGTTGTGACACAGCAGGTGCTGTGTTTGTGTAAAATAATAATCCTATCTGAGCCAGCATCTCCACCCTGAAGCACGTGTCCCTGTTAAAACAAGATGAATGTCAGCGTTGATAGACCATTTTTGCAGACAACGCTAAACAGCTGGTACAGGTGCGTTGGAGATTCGGTTAGTGGCGTGTGGTTTGTCACGTATCCCCAACCCTCTGGTGCCTGTCCAGGTCTCAGTAGACACCCAGCCAGACTCAGAGACACATGAATATGCATTGATGTGTGTGAACGTGTCTGTTTTGCAGCATTTACAGGTAAAATGTCTGACAATTAAATGAATGTAAATGCAGCAACCTTCTCTTTCAGACGAGGACAGGCTGGTGTGCACCCATTCTCTGCATTCTGTGTATTTACTGTGATGAAGAGGCGATGTCTATGGTGAACATAACAATTAGGGGAGAAGTCTTGTATCTTTAGTTAAATGGAATAATTTAGCTTCTGTCCATACATGGGCTTTGTAGAAATTTCTGGTCCTTGTGGCTGTAACATATTATGTACTATATATATTGCTATATATATTGCACAAAGAGAGAGACCAGACCTCCAGTTGGCACCGCCGTGGCTCCTTCGATCTCTTTAAGTCGCGCAGAACCTCTGCTAATGAGAGCGTTAACATTAATGACGTGCAGTAGATTATGGAAGCGTGTCTGCAGGTGTTTGTATGCATGCATGCATTTGCTGCAGGTGCCCGGGCATGGCTGTATGCGCACACTTCACTCTGATTGGCTTTTCTGCGAAAGCAATAACCATAAGCCTGGGGCATTATTGGCTTTTAGGACTTCTGGTGCTCTGGCTGTCTCATTAATGGCTCTGTCTTCACTGGCAAGCTCTAAAAGGGCCGGGAGAAGGACGGAGAGTTGCACTATTATCTCTCTTGCTCACACACACACATACACACACATACATTGTCAAAAAAGGAAATAACAGATTGATCATCTCTCACATGAACTCTGTTTAATGGTCGCACATGTTCAAGGGCTGTCAGACTGTGTTACTGGGACAAATGGTAATGTGCTTACTGGTAGGCTAAGGACATGGCCGAAGGGCATTGTACATTTAGAAGGACCACTCTGACCTCAGATCAGCATGGACAGTACAAAACAGTGTGACAACACGTCATGCCATTTATTGGGAAGCTTTACAAACCACCAACATATATTTTTATACAATTACGCACCGTATCTTTCAATTGAGCATATAAATAGACAACGCAGAGCGGGGTTTGTAACACCACACGTTTGACCTGTGGTACTTTGTCAACCTAGATGGAAAAAAAGGTTTCAGTCCTGCTGATTTACTTTCAGTTTTAAACCCTTAACCTTCTGGGATCAGGGTCATGGATACACAATACAGAATGCTATATGGAATACACAAAAATAAAGTGCTTTGTGCTCATGTGTGGGTATCAAGTAATTATTTTTGGAGTGGCAAAGCCTGGACTCTGTTTTTGATTTTACGTTTTAATTTTACATTCATTTTACGACCCAGGTGCCCTTGCTTTTTATGGCAGTCGATTTGGACTAGCCTGAGAGGCATAGTTAACATGGCCAAAAGGCAGAATTAACCGATGAAATTTTGTGAAATTACAGAACGCAGAGTAGCCAAACAGACCCTGCTATAAAATAAATTGCTGCGATTTGGTTAGTGTGCTTTTAGTTTTATTTGGGTCTATTTGGACAGGACTTTTAATGCAAGAACCCTTAAAAAGGGTACGATTTTGGGATGTTGGACTTTTCCAGGCAACGGTCTTTTATATTCTGCAGTTTATAGAAATAACAATGCTTAAATCAGTAATTGAATAAGACCATTTCAGTATAAATGAAAAGTGATCCTTTCATATAAAAAGTATTTAAAGGGGTCTGAACATATATATTCATCCATTCTTTGATGTTCTGACTGAAGGCCTTCTCTGGTGATTCTGTTCTACAGCGGATCAAAGGAAGTACGTAATATATTGAAACAATAAATTCAGTATTTGTGTTTGTGTTATTGCCACCGAGATTAAAGCACTTGAATTTCATGGAAAAGTACGCATTGACTTGAAATACAGCACAGACTCTGAAGCAAACTCTCTGCATTAAACTTGGTTTTATTACTCATTTTTAAAGTGTAATTTACAAACACCCAGTTGTAAATTCTCTTTTTATGGCACTGAAAACAACATGCACCAGGCAAATAGCTCAGATTCTCATGCTTTCTACTTCCAGCCTCATCTGTGACACCCGTGAATTGATTCCCCCCACGTCGTGAGTTGTCATCAGCATATGGTCTTTCTAACATTTTTCACATCCGTGGCTGAGACACGTATTACAGGTAATTGGACTTGAAAAATATATTTCTTTACAGGAGGTGGGGGCAACAGACAATTTTTCTTCCCTGCTGGCAGCAAAAAGTCCTCTGAAAAATAAACATCTAGAACCTTGAGCATATAGTGGTGGCCTAGTTACAGGCAGAACCGCAGTGCTACATTCATTATGTATAGAATGGTGTCAAGAGAACGAACCTGACCTTCCCACAGTCCTTTCATCACTGGCTACTGACTCGTCTAAAAACATTGAAGGCCAATGTGTGTGTGTGTGTGAGTGTGTGTGTAGATAAAATGTCTTTTTTAAATAGAGCATGACAAAAATGAAACTGGACAGATGATCCTGACCTTCGTACAGTCGGGGGGACAATTAATAAATATTAAACTGAATGAATAATTATTGCCTTTATACCAGTAATGACAGGTCACGTAACGTTATTAGAAATCTGCTAAAACACAGCAAACAGTGATTTTATAGGGAATTAGCAGCCACTTTCCTTCATGACATCAACAGCAAAGGCAATAAAAAGCTATTCTACTTAAAGTAGTTGTATAAACGTCCTTCTCGGATTTAAAGAGCATTAGAGCACTACCCAAAGCAGAACAATTCAATGGTTTTGAGTTCAAGGTGATCCGTCTGGACAATGTCATTAAAAAAAAGGAAAACTCAAGGGAGTTGTGAAGTGTGGCGTTGAGCTTGACGTGAGACATGTTTCATTCCTTTTTGTGGACCTGATGACTCCTGGTCAGATATGTCCTTCAGGTCATCTCCTGAGCGAGTGCCAGGATTCCCACTACGCCCTCTATCATGGTCGTGATCCTGAACATGGCAAAGTGGCAACTATTCCACAAAACAGTGCTACCCTGTGCCAGTTGGATAGATCTTCCATAGAGCACCACTGTGCGTCCACCACGCTGATGTCATCCCAGCCAGAAGCTCCGAGGTGAAGGGAGAGTCGTCACCATGTGTGGTGGGACATACTGTACCAGTCGGTACTGGAGAACAGCCTCCTCCATGTTTAAATATCTGCAGATGAAAACAGATTTGTGTCGTAATACAGAGGCTGTGCTTTACAGTTTTGATAAAACCATGATGTCACATACACTATTGGAATGGATGGATAGTTACTCCTCTCCAGGATACGGATAACTAGCAAGCAGACCTTTCTTGTTTCTAACCGTTTATTTCCAGAAAACACCACATTGGAGACAAAGTAGACTAAACAATATGTTGACATAGAACAGTCTATTACACTAAATATATTAGATTTTCACAAACAGAATTTTTACTGAATTATTCAGTAACTACATGTTACTAATGCATGGAGAAGCCACTTTTTGAAATTTTATTGCCTATTTAAACCTTGCCTTTTCTGTTCAGTCCACCCTCCCACACAAACACATGCTCCATACTCGCAAGTTGTGCTTGCATCCTTCTGCACTTTGTAAGGTTTAATTAGCAGCTGCCGCTTCAGATCTGGCACCTCTATGCACACCTCCTTTTCTCGACTCTCACACACAGAAACATCCTCCTCCCATCCCCACAGGAAATTAAATTTATTGAAAATTTTGCCTTCTCTTTCATCAAGTCACACTCATTAACGTTGAGGAGGAAGCACTGTCCCACCGTGACATATTTCTCAGTACGGACTTGGTGGTAGCAAGACGCATCTTGTGTAGTTATGCCCGCTCCTGAGAATTCTTTGATGAGTTGCCGTTGGCAGATGTTCCTATGTTTTGCTCTACAGTTTAATTTTATTTTTAAGTTTTCATTCTGATCGTGAGTCCCAGTTGAAATGCATGCTCTATTTCAAATGGTTTATTGCCTGCAAAGGCTACTGTGGCTGAAGGGGTCGGTAGGGGTCGGTAGGGGTCAGCATGGGCACTTTGGTTTCAATTAATCAAAGTTTCCAGCAATTTATACAACAAAATTAACCAGGCAGGCTAAACTTGACCCGCTGGGTACAAACACCATGTTGCTGGTTCACAGGTAGGCCCGTAACACAAACTTTAATAATATATCCTAATATATTCACCTATTTATAGGTGTCTTTGTAACCAGATAATCAGGGGTATTTCCATCTTCCAATAGGGTTCATTGTGTATAAGCTCAATGACGATTAGTTCTTATGAAGAAAATTAATAAGCTTTCCTTCAACTAAATAAGTAACCTGAGTGCACACTAAAGCAAACAGATATTGCATAACCATATAATATCATAATAGTTAAAGTGGACATCCACTGGTCATCTAATCTGTCACCGCTAATTCATCCCATCATTTAGTGTGGAAGTACCAATAATGTTGGTATGTGTGTGTGTGTGTGTGTGTGTCTAAGTGATATGTTCTATCCTACCTTTACGTGAAGATTTGGATTGACTTGATGCAACTGTTGTCAAATCGGCAGGCAGGCCTACATACACTCCACCATAGTTTCTGTTGGTTGTGTGCAACGTTAATTAAAAAGACAATACAATACACAATACACTAGACAATAGTCTAAGACACATACATACATACATACATATATTATTATTATTATTATTATTACACACACACTGATATATTGTATATCAGTATATATTGTTACAACCACTAACTAAACAGGTTTAAAGCTATTAGTGCATTAAAAAAAACTGTAGAATCCATTGCCTTGGTTCCCAAACAGGGACATTTGTTTCAACCAGTCACCAACTGTTCACGTCCATTTAGCTAAACTAGAAGTGATGCTCTATGGCTGGGTTGCCCATGATGTAATAAAATTAGACGGTGATATATGGCTGAAGGGTTTGCTGTGACCTTGGGAATAAAGCCAAGTTCTTCTCTGCATGGTGCCTGAAACCCTTGTGCCAAATGCTCAACCAAAAGGCTAGCTTAGTACAAAATCAAATGTTGGAAGAATGTTGAAAAATGCCCACACGTTATTTGCTGACATTGTCCAGGTGGATGAAAGTGAACTTCATTTCTGCCTACCTCCTTTTTTCCTCATCTGGTGAGAGCTCCTCTGTCCTGCAAGGGAGGAATCACAGATCAGCTCTGGACCGAACTCTCCAGAGAGCAGAGACCACCTACTGATCTAGCATCTGTCTGACCTGACCACCAGTAACAACAGAAATGCTGTGTGGGGTTCAGATGAATCTACAGGGATGTTCAAATGTGTGGGGAGAATATAGGTGGATGGAAACATCTCAGTACAAGATTGAAGTTCATTATTATGGTATGTATTTAAGAGTCACTTCATCTCAATGAATGAAACAATTTGATCCTGATAATAATGACATCTATTCATAAAATACAATCACCACTAAATTGAATTTAAAAACCGATCATACTATATGATGGGACCATCAATCCAGATCTCAACCCAGCTCAGCATCTTTGGGGAGGATCTCCATTATCAAAGCACTGAATTTAATTGAGTTTTGTCTGGAGGAATCTGTGTGTGATGTAGAGTTGGACTTAGCCATAAAGGTCAGTTAAAGTGAAAGTGATTGTTTTTGTCATTCTGATACAGAGCAAGCACAGTACATGATGCACAACGAAATGTGTCCTCTGCATTTAACCCCATCACCATTTTGGTAGCAGTGGGCAGCCACCAAAGGCACCCAGGGAGCAGTGTGTGGGGAGGGCACCTTGGCGGTTCGGGATTCGAACCCTCAACCTCCCGGTTGCGAGTCCGCTTCTTTACCCGCCCGGCCACCACAGCCCAAGTTGTCATTTGTGTTCGATTTTGGACTTTCCCTGTAAATGCAGCGCTCTGAAGAGTTATGTAATTAGCCACTGGCAGGCATGGCAGTGAGCATCATTGACTGAGCCTGTTTATTGGATGGACGTGGGACTATGAATGCAGGCTGATTTGCACACACTGGGTATGGGGGAGTTTTGTTTTGGAAAGTTATTGATCATCCTGTAGCAGAAAGTATTAGTAACAGATTAAACATGACAAGAATCTACAAGTCCATGTTCTTCAACCAGTTCTCAGACCTATATTCAGATTTCGTTTGCAACACCTGGAGAAAAAAACTGCTGGTAGGTTTAAACTGGTCTTAAAACAGGGCTTAAACTGGTTGGCAAATTTAAGATTGTCTCAACTGATATAATCGACTTAAACTGGTCGGTTTTGTAATTTATCAATATTGGGTGTGCTGTTCAGTCACTTTAAAAGTGCAATAGCCATGCTTTTCAGCAACCCCATGTTGCTGATCAGGCATGTGCTGAAAAATGTTGTGTTGAGTGTTGACATTATAAAAACTTACACGTCTTTAGAAGCTTCAGCTGGTCCTGTGCGTACGACAGAAAACAGGTTTTAGATCACACACTTGACATTTTTTATTCAGTACTTTGCTTTATAAATACACTCTTAAAGCATTGATTTGTTGTAATGTGTCTTCTGGAGAATCTGAAAGAGACACTGTGCCTTAAGACCTTCTGATGAGTATTAGTAAGAATGGCCAGAATCAATGCTGTACAATGAGGGCTGAGCTGAGCAGAACATGGTCCTTTAATTGCTCATCAAGGGGAGAAAACGAGTCTCCATGAGCTCCACTCTCCGCACTAGACGGAGAGCCGTGTGACAAAAGGCTTGTTGGGCTTCTAGTGGCACTCAAGGGCTCGGCACAGCTCGCCTGTCTCCAGGGGGGACTGTCCCTGTAACTACTGATTGTGAGTAGCTCTGTATAAGGGCGTCTGATAAATGCTGTAAATGTAAATGTAATGACAGAACCCTTTACAAAGTAGACAATGCACAGTCCACGGGACAGGCGCAGCGAGTCGGGGGACGCGCTGGAGACCTGGCCCAGAACGGCAGGAGCACCCCCTTTAACCTTGGGTTGACCCTTTGCACTTTGAGACGTCTACAGCGGCCACCATTCATGGCCGCATCGCTGCCGGGGGGTGGGTAAGACGGTGCAGGACACAAAGCGTCCACAGTGAGCTGCCCGCAGGCAGCGACTGTGTGAGCTGAATGAGGGAGCTGTGAAAAGCCCTGTTCGTGAGGCTCTTTGGTGGACTCGGCGAGAGACGCGCAAAGTAACTTCTGCACAGCAGCTCGATTGTTTTTCCTCCGAAAGCCAGTCTTCAGTTTCTATTTCACGCCTTTTTCTGCATGACCCACCAGTCCGTTGCAGGGTCCACATCACGCCGACTTCCTGAAATAACACTAAATATTGCTGCGTGCCTTCCAGTGGGAGGGAAACGTGTGTTGCATCAGTTTACTACAGCGACAGTGGCCTTGAGCTTGTTGCCAGATGAAATGTACTTTTTGCGTCCTTCCTGCTAATGGGGCTTGACAACTAAGGGGATGGAATTGAAAGGAGATGTTTCTGAGGGGACAATCGGTCACCGTGACCCGTCTGCAAACAAAAACTCTGAGCTGTGGAGAGCAGTGGTCATAAAGGGCAGAGACGGCACCGCATGCGCACTAACATTCCCAAAGATCCACGAGAAGAAGCCCATGCTGCAAAACAAGACCCCCCCTTCCTCTCACGCAGGAATGGGGGTTCCCACATCGTTCCCGCGTGGTGCCCCTGCCCGTCTATGACAGTCAATCCACCGGCCACCCCGTTTGAGGGACACCTCAAGGGGAAGGGAACGTCCATGACACAACACTGTACCCGTTCACCCGTTCATGGGCAGACCAAGACCACCCGCTCTATCATGCATCATAAGACCTGCCACACGGACGCATAACATGGAGCCCCTCACCTCCAGAAGTGCTGGCTGCCGAGGAATTCCCACAACCCATTTCACATGGAGCTGCCTGCAGAACGCGGAACAGGGACCTGGAGGAGAGGAGAGAACGAGGGACGCCTGTCGGTTTGCCACTCTCCAGAAACACTGCTGGCTAGTTTTCCCCTGCAGAGACACACAGACTGGAGCCTCGTGTAGGCAGGCTGTAAAGAAAGAGAGAGAGAGAGAGAGAGAGAGAGATGCTCTGCTCTCACATGATTTGCTCTTCTCCTCCACCCTCCAAAGGGTTGCCGGGGAAACAGGGAATGGGGAGGGTGGAGGTGCCCTCCCAAACGAACGCCATGCCTCCAGTTTTGTGAGTTTTTCTGACATCTCGGAACAAGGTTGCGCACATGTCACACTTAGTAAGCTCCCATAACCCCGGGTCACACCGGAAAAAAGAGACCAAAGAGACTCATTGGAAACATTAAGTGCTTTGTGAGAACAATTCTGGAGCACAAACCTACAATTTCACCATTCGTAATCATTAGTTGCTTTCCATAGGGATACTATGATGATGGAAAGACCCAAATCACATGTTGGAAAATGTGGCATAGGCTGAAAAAGAGTTTATATACTGTCAATTGGCTCAGATTCAGAAAGTGTGATGTGACACTTTTCAGTTTAAGGATGTATTACACCTTTACAATACATGCACAATGGAGCATGTATTTCCAGTCATTGTTCATTCGTCTTTAATGTTCTCAGCCTGAGCACACATAAAGCGTATGAAATTGATTGCTGCCTCACATCCTGGTCTAATCAGGCTGAATTGTTTTCAGTAGGCCAATTACGTGTAATAGCTGAGGCTAGGAGAATAGCTTTTGTTAAATTGTAATTTTATGCAGAATGCAGGTCAGGTCACTTCAGGCCTTATGCTATCAAGGGAAACTGATACATTAATAATTTACTAGGTGTGATAGTAGCCTAGTGTATAACACAGAATACCCAGGTTCAAATCCCACTTACTACCATTGTGTGCCTGAGCAAGAGTTGCTCCAGGGAGACTGTCCCTGTAACTACTGATTGTAAGTCACTCTGGAAAAGGGCGCCTGATAAATAAACTAAAATCAATGTTTTGTATAACCTTGTGGATAATAACTACTATAACAGTATAACTGTAAATAAAATTTATACTGGTGCCACTGGTACTGGTTGGGGAATTGTTATGTGCATTGGGACATAGTGAAATACTCAGCTTATTGTTTTTTGTTTTTTTTTTGCTTATTCATGTCCATTAATATCCACACGCCACCCACAGCGCTTCATTAATTTGCTTGCCATCATGCTTGCCATCATGCTTTGCTGCCATCATGCAAAAATATCCCACATAACAAGCTGCTCACCCATTTAACAACACAGGAGCATAATTACAGTGTAATTTCATAAAATCATAAGACCGAGATATTACCAGAGAAATGATGATGATCAGAAATTATCTAACAATTTCTGATCATCATCATTTACTAAAAATCTAAAAGTTGATGTTCACAAGGTGGTAGTAGCCTGTAATTGAGCTTGAACAGAACTCAGTGCTGCCCTTTATTGTTTTCTATGAATCCTTTGATTTTGAGCTGAATTAATATTTTTCAAAAACAATTCATTTCAATTCCAATATATAATGACGTTAAATATTTTTAACGTCAATGTTTTTTACTTGCAGCAGGGAGCACTGTTGCTTCATCAAACCATAAGCAAAGTAAAAAAAAATCTATTTTGTCAAGTAACATATCTAAGATATGTAATGTAATTAAGAGTTTTTATTTAACTATTCCAATGTATTTTATTTTTCTAAATTAATCAAATTAAATCATATATAATTTTATTAAAAACATAACACCTTCAATTATGTACTTTAGAATTATATTAAGAACAGTACATTACATCATATTACAATATATAATTTAATGTGATATGATGTCATGTACTGTTCAGAAGTACATATTTCTAGGTGTTTTTTTTTTGTTTTAGAAAATAATTGAGAGTTTTTAATTAAATATTATGCTATAAATGTATAGTAATATTTTTATAACACTATAAGGAACAAGACTCGAACAATACCCGGTAAAATAAATGTTGGCTGTGAAATTATGTAGGCATAAACAAAAAGTTAACTACGTCATGACGCAACAGACTGTCGTCTTCCGTGCCTCCGCCCACATTCGCACGGTGCATTCTGGGAAAAAGAGTCCACAGCCTAAATAATTCAGCTCTGTTCTGCACCTCTGTTAGCAAGATGCCGGCTGCACATAAGCTACTTCTAGAAGAAGCCTTGCAGGACAGTCCGCAGGTACACGCCGCGTTTAAACTGTTAATACATTGTTCATTCGTGCCGTTGCTCTGTCTTTGTTTAAATGTTACGTTTTGTGGGAGGGCAGCTGATATTTATCACCTCAGCTCCGAACCTGCCTGGGTCTGTTTGCCACCGAAGCGTCTAGTTCTGCGGTGCGTTGCTAAATTGACACGTCTGCGTGTTTGCGTTTTATTCTAATTACCGTGGCGATAAACGTAATTGTTGGGGGCAGGACGGGACGTGGAGGTGGAACTGATCGGGCACCCAGGCACGACGGCCGTAAACACTACAGATTCTGCTGGTTGCCTTGATTTTATCCGTCCATCTTAATTCCCTCTCCGTTAAAATTCCTGGGGCCTGCGTCGGGAAGTGTGGGAGGGATTTCGTCGGAATCCATTAGGCAAGTTGGGCTCGTTTCGGCACGGACGCATCAGCCATGCGCGGCTGCGACTCGGGCAGGAGGAGGAGGATGATGATGAGGAGGAGGATGAGGATGCGTCGCACACGTCCTGCCCGGAAATGAGAGCCTGAGGTGGCCCTGTGGAGCATGGAGGCCAGTTGCAGGGCTTTCAGACGTGACATCTTCATCCCCGGTGGCCCTGTGCAGAATACATTATTCAAGAAACATACGTATAGATTTTAAGCGTTTTGTGTGGGGAAAGCAAATGCATCCTCAAGCTCATTGTAAAGGTTTAACAGCCCAGTGCCTCCTGGCTCTGTGTCGCCCTCTCACAGACTCGCTCGCTGCTCAGCGTGTTCGAGGAGGACGCGGGGACTCTCACCGACTACACAAATCAGCTGCTGCAGACTATGCAAAGAGTGTTTGGAGCCCAGGTCTGACACCACGGACACGCATCTGTCTCAAAGAACTCATCACGACAACACAATACGCGGCTTGATTTCCTTGCTAATAATACGAGTTATGCAATACAGTAATATCCTAATTCTCTCAAGTAAAGCACTTTGAATGTTTTCCATTAGGTTTGGTTATGGGGTCTACATTAGTGTAGAATTGAAGTGATTCTGAGGCGCTGTTTTGCCTTTTCGGGCATTAGGTGTAGAACTATGCAGTAAGATGTATAATGTTTTTCAGTAAGTTCACAAAATTTTAGTTTTTTTATTTTTTGCTTTTACCCTATTCCCAGAATGAAATGGGACTGGCAACCGAGCAGCTCTCCAAGCACCTCCTCGAGTACGAGAAACAGGTGAGTCCCCTCCATTTAGCATCAGGGAGCCTGCGGGGGGGTACGGAAGCCCAGGCCGTGTGATGTTAGCAGTGCTCACCACAGTCGTACAGCTAGGCGGGTGGAGAGTGGACGAATTGGCCGCGAGGGGCGTGGAGGCGTCGGCTTCATGTGATGCTCGGTGTGCCTGCATTGCAGAACTTCGCCCTGGGGAAGGGAGACGAGGAAGTGATCAGCACTCTGCAGCACTTTGCCAAAACCGTGGAGGAGGTGAGAGCCCCGCCTGCCGAGTTCGAGTGTGTGTGTGTGTGTGTGTGTGGTGGGCAGCAGGTCCGCGCCGTAGGAGATCGACGTCCAGCTGTGTAGCAGGTGGGATCCCTGTGTGTGAGAGGTGGGGGGATTTAGCAGATGGGCCGCGATCACACAGACAGCAAGGTCACCTCACCTTCCTGTGCTTGGGTCCGACGGGCATTAGTGCTTAGACAAACTAATGAGCTCGTAGCCGTACCCCCACCACCTCACTGCATGCTGGGCGGGCCATCCCCTTTACCGCTGAACGCACTTAATCCTGGGACTTAATGCCTCTGAACACACTATAAAAAAAATAATAGCAGAACGCGTAAGGCAACCGGCTGCAAAGCATTTTTAAGTTCTCTCAACTTCACGCCTATGCCACAACTACAAGTTGAGAGAACTTAAAGGTCCCCTGACCTTCATATCGGTCTGATTGGTCCCCTAATACTCACGTCTCTTTCCCAAATTCAGCCTTGGTGCAGAATCACAGCCACTTTTTGTCCAGTCCCACGAGGAGATTTCCCCTGGACGCTTCGCTTCGGTGTCTGTAGCTTTAAATGCTAATGAGGAGGAGAGAGGCCTATAGAATCTCACATTTTCATAATTCACAAAAAATATACTAAACTACAAATTGCACTGGATTTTTACAGTCTGTTGCACGTCATGTGAAGATATTTCACATTACTTCACGAGATTTTCCCAACTTTTTATTTATTTTTGACTTGGTAAAATGTACAAAAGTAACACACACACACAGTTGCTGACCTGCACTGATGAGCCTTTATCGTTGTGGCTCGTGTCACTGATCCCTCCTGACGCGCCAGTGCACAGCTCAGTAAAACAGGACACAGGATGTTATCATGAGATTTTAGCCCTTTACTTTCTAATCTCCAAGGGAATGTTTCAGCTGTTCAGACCACATTCTTTTGTTACTGTAGAATGTAAAAAAAAATGCAATTTAGCTTTACTTGCCTATTTAGATTAGTTTAACTTAAAGAAAATTATAAATGGAATCAGATAAAATTGATTTGTTTGTTTTTTTTTTTTTTTTCTTTTTTCTAAATCCTGGCTTTAATGGGAAAGCAGCAGATTAAGAAGACCGGTTAAGGAGTTCAGCAGAGCAGATCAGTATCGGGATGGGGAATCATTGTGTCTAAAGTGCTTTTCCGTTACAGCGCTCCCGATTGCCGATACCCCACTCTACCTTCTTACACTAACATGGCTAATAATGCAATTAGCGACCGACTGTGACCTTCAAAAAAAGCAATCTTGACCTTGCTGGTGATGGCGCGTGAGTCCGTGTGTGTATTCTCCGTTCTGAATGTCATCAGAGAGCGCAGCCTGAACAATGTTCAGCTGTTTCGCTGCACTCTCTATTAGAATGTCTTCTGCACCATTTGCGCATTACGACAGCAGAGGCATCTTGACCGCCGACGCGTCGTCGTCCACAGCCACTGTCTTGACAGAATTAACACATCGTCGGGTGAACGTGAAGCACCGGAGGCTGAAAGTTTGTGATTATAAGATCAGTCATGTGACCATGCTACAGTGCACTTCGTTGGTCAGGTAATTACTCATTTTTGTTGTGCGTTGCGTTCCGTGAGCCGCATGCCTTAATGCAGCAGAATGCTGCTGTTGCCTTTCCACAGAGATTCGTACCGAATCGGCGTGCAAAACACTGAGAGTCTAATAATGAAATCACTCTTCACACGATCACATGCCGTCACTGTCATGGTTTGTGGGAAAGATGATGTGGATTCTGCACCACACTAGATCCATGCGTAATGCATTGAAATGGCATGTTTTTGTGACATAAAGACAGGAAGACAAATCCTGTATGACATTTTCCATCTGAGTGATATGGTAGAGTGGAATAAAATGGAATAAGGGCTGTATTTGTTGACAGTGCATTACCAGGGAGTAATATTGCAGCGGAGTAGAATGGGTTCCCGCACACATTGGTAGCAGTAGCAATCCAATACACATGCAATGTTGTATTTTGCACATAGGAACTAAATTGAGCTAAATTGAAGTTTAATTAATGCTACCAAATGTTTATAGGCTTTATATGTAAGAATTCTGATTGAAATCTTTATGTTGGAGGTCAGGAATTCCACATTGTACATTGTTCCACATTGTTACGTTAAGCCTTCCACTTTTCCACTTCCAGAGTACCACTCCTACCCTGACACCTGCATAATGCCTGAAGGGAAAAAAATAAAATAAGTTAACACGCATAAATCTCAGCCACAATTATTGTTGGTATGGCAAGTTGGTAGCTGCCATACCTCCAACAATGGATATGAATGGATATGAATTTTGAAAGAATATGCTTTCTGTCCAACAGAGAAATACAAGAGGTATGACCAACTCTAGAGAAGCCATGTGGTTTGTTCACATGATGGATTGATGTCTGTCTTGACCTTAGACCAGTGAAGACAGCGTACAATTTTAAACAGTATGCCTTCCACTCTCTGGGAAATTCCATCCTCGTCTGCCAGCTACATCTAACCAGCAGGACGGGTCCTTTCGTACCTCAGAATGTCGCTAAAACGTTTAACACCCAGTGTAAGGGTTTTAGTGAATGGGAAGCTGTTTTATGTGAGACTGGTTAATGAGGTTTTTTTTTTGCAGCTAAACGCTCTCCACTCTGAGCTGACGAAGCAGTTGGCCGACAGGATGGTGTTCCCTATGATCCAGTTCAGAGAGAAGGACCTAACAGGTACGCTGTGAGCCCCTCAGCCCCATAACCATCAGCAGCCCACGCTCTCCATTCACCCCGTCGCCTGTGTGCTCTGTTTCAGAGATAAGTACCCTGAAGGAAATATTTGGCATCGCCACTGACGGTACGTCTCCTCATAAATCTGAAAGAAAAATGAGCTCTGATTGCGGCCAGTTTGGAACGCCTGGAAAGGTGTATGGAAATCAGTCTCCTGGCTATGTAAATGAGGTCTGAAGATGCCCTTCTCTCTTTTGCGCAGAGCACGAAGCGGCGATGGTCAAGTACAGCAGGCTGCCCAAGAAGCGGGAGAATGAAAAGGTAGCCTTGACGGCCGGCCCATTGAATTTCATGGATTGTTCCTGGAAGGAGTCTGGCCATTACTCATTCTGGCACATTATCCCCTGATAAATGGCTTCCTCCTGTAATATAAAAAAAAAAACAACACTCACTGCATTCCATATTGCCGTAAATGTAATCTGTGCTCTGTTTAGCGCCCGCGTGTCCGGGCCGCTGTGCGGAAGCCGCGGTGATTTATCTTATCTGTGTCTGCAGATGAAGGCGGAGGTGGTCGGCGAGGTGGCCTTCTCCAGGAGGAAGCAGCACCAGGCCTCCATGCAGTACTACTGCGCCCTGAACGCGCTGCAGTACCGTAAGAGGGTGGCCATGCTGGAGCCCATGCTGGGGTACACACAGGCGCAGGTGAGGCGTCAGTAGCCTAGTGGGTAACACACTCGCCTATGAACCAGAAGACCCGGGTTCGAATCCCACTTACTACCATTGTGTCCCTGAGCAAGACACTTAACCCTAAATTGCTCCAGGGAGACTGTCCCTGTAATACTGATTGTAAGTTGCTCTGGATAAGGGCGTCTGATAAATGCTGTAAATGATATCACATGAGCAAACATGCAACCAGTAATCGGAAGGTTGTGGGTTCAATCCTGTCCCCATACACTGCTCCCCAGGTGTCTTGCATATCTGACCACTTCTCACTAAGCGCAATGGGATGAAATTCAGAAGACACGTTTTGTTGTGTCACCGTGTGGTGTGCTGCAGTTTTTCACAATGACAATCGCTTAATTTTGACCGTCAGTGTAATTAGTCATCGCTTCAGCATGTCACCTTCAAGGAGAAGACACACAGCCATTTGTAGCACCAATGTAGCACCATACCATGTATGCTACATT
The DNA here is from genome assembly GCF_900700375.1 of Denticeps clupeoides. Lineage (NCBI taxonomy): Eukaryota > Metazoa > Chordata > Actinopteri > Clupeiformes > Denticipitidae > Denticeps > Denticeps clupeoides. The sequence goes on along the minus strand of NC_041723.1, from coordinate 4,014,441 downwards.
TATTATGCATTTTATTATTAGTAGGCAAGTTCCACCAAGCAAGGAAACAAAAGTCGAGCTAATCCCTGTCAACAATGCAAGATTGTAAAATCGTTTTCTTGTTTGTTCTAGTCCTCATCCTGGATTTAAAAAGGCGGCGGGTCCGCCCTGTCAACAATGCAAATAATGAATGAATGAATTCATTCACTCATTCACAATTAATTTATTGCACGAGGAAACATCACAGAGCGTCTCTGGGCTGTAATCAAAGTGTGGGAATAAACTCAGGACGTGCTTTACAGATTAACCTCGCTCCATAATATTACAATCGTATTAAAAGTATAATCGCTACCCGTTTATGAAATTGTTTTTATGTTTTGGAAGCATTCACATTGCATCCATAATCCAGAAGATTGTAAAATTGTTTTCTTGTTTGTTCTAGTCCTCATCCTGGATTTAAAAAGGCGGCGGGTCCGCCCTGTCAACAATGCAAATAATGAATGAATTCATTCATTCACTCATTCACAATTAATTCATTGCAAAATGCTCACAGTGCTTCAGGGTGCACATGCTAAGAACATCCTAGACAGTGCTTAGCACAGTTATGAAGTCCAGAGCCCTTTTTGGCAACACACTCGTTTTTGAAAAATCATAAGATTTTTTTCGAATGCAATTTTGGTTCCATTCCATTAATAGAAGTTCAGAGTAAAGTCAGTAATCAACTCAGCCTGTGAGCAGAATCAAAATGAAGCCAGGAATTTACACCGCTTCTGCCCTCTGCCCAGATTAACTTCTTCAAGAAAGGCATAGATCTGGTTTCCAAGAAGATGGACAGCTTCCTGGCTTCGGTGTCTAGCATGACACAAAGGTAAAAGGTGTCTCAGTTGTCCTCCTTAGTCAAAATGTTTGCTGTTTCAGGGCAGCAAGTGTGTCATTGTTCAATATTTGAGCTAAAATGAATTAATAATAAAAAAAAAATTATGGAACACACTGCTTTGTTTTTGTATTACTGATATCAGACACTGTTCATTGAAAATGTAAATTGTTGTTTTTGCTCTGTTGAACCCGGATTTACTGCTGTTCTCTGGCTCTGTCTGGATCAGCATCCAGGCTCAGCTGGACGCCGAGGCGGAGAGCATGCGCATGACCCAGAGGGAGCTGCTCTCGGTGGACGACACCGTTTACATGCCCGACCGCGACATGGACCCCGCCAACCGCGCCCTCATCCAGAAAGCCGGCTACCTCAATATCCGGAAGTGAGATGATTGATAGTCTGGGTCGACTGAGAAGATATGGAATGTGTGGGTTTGAGATAAAAAAAATTAACCCATGGAATCTTGTCCTCAGTAAAACCGGCCTAGTCACCACGGCCTGGGACCGGCTCTACTTCTTTACCCAGGGCGGGAACCTCATGTGCCAGCCACGAGGGGCTGTGGCCGGGGGCATGGTGCTGGACCTGGACAACAGCTCCGTCATGGCGGTGGAGTGCGAGGACAGACGCTACTGTTTTCAGATCACCTCACCGAATGGCAAAACGTAGGTGTGAGTCGGTCCGGGCCCAGTTGAATCCGTTTAGCCTTTATCACACAAAAAAGCATTCTGTGCCGGTAGTTTGTGTTATCTCTGAGGACAGATTACCGCGGTGGACTTTTACCAGCTCCGGCTCGTCTCTCCTGAGCTCTGTGGACTCCGCCGGAGTGCACAGGAGTCCCTACATTAATAATTCATGGTAAAAGTGAACCCTGAAAAGTAGAGCAGGAAGGCGCCTAAGCCGGCAGCTTTGAGGGCTTGCGGGGCTACGCTCGGCGCCTGAGAATAAGCCACTGGAGACTGATTATCTCCGACTTCCCCACAGTTCGAGGAGACATCACAGAGCGACTGTAATCAAAGTGTGGGAATAAACTCGGGACGTGCTTTACAGATTCACCTCGCTCCATAATATTACAATCATATTAAAAGTATAATCGTTACCTGTTTATGAAATAGTTTTTATGTTTTGAAAGCATTCACATTGAATCCATAGTCCAAAAGATTGTAAAATCTTTTTCTTGTTTGTTCTAGTTATTTTGAATGAGTGAAAGTATGTTTTACCTGATCAGAAGTGCAACTGGCGATTGTCACTGGAGGACCATGCATTTGTATGTATGTAAGTCTGTATGCTGACTTACAAATGTCCTTTGGTTCATTTTTCTTCCAGGTCTATAATTCTTCAGGCAGAAAGTAAAAAAGAATATGAAGAGGTAATCGTTTTGATTATTCAGTGTTACGCTACGGTTACCCGGTACATATTGGAATATTTTACCGGCATTTGGAATGTGAACAACTTGTGTCTCTTCTACAGTGGATTTGCACCATAAACAACATTTCCCGACAGATCTACCTAACTGACAACCCTGAGGTAATGTCACGGCCACGTGCAATTTATGTGACCATGATTTTTGGCTAGTGACCATGGTACAAACAGAATAATCCTTTCCAAGTTGCATTGTAACTGCACAACAATGCAGTTACAATGCGATAAAATCTTTTAATGCACAGCTTCTGTTTTATCCCGTATAAACCAAACCTTTTCAAATGTGCCAAAACACACACTCATTCATGCAGAATGTACATCCTGACATATGTCTGAAGATCAGATCGGATTTTTCAAGTAGCAATAAGTTAAGTGGTTGTTTTTGTCATTGTGATACACAGCAAGCACAGCATGCAGAGACACAAAACGATATGTGTCCTCTGCATTTATCCATCACCCTTAGTGAGCAGTGGGCAGCCATGACAGACTTCTTTACCCACTAGGCCACCACTGCCCCAGTAAAAATAGGAATGGTAAAAAAAAAAAAAACACATGTGATACACATCAGCACAGCACACGGTGCACACAGTGAAATTTGTCTTCTGCATTTAACCCATCACCCTGAGTGAGCAGTGGGCAGCCATGACAGGCGCCCGCGGAGCAGTGTGTGGGGACGGTGCTTTGCTCAGTGGCACCTCAGTGGCACCTTGGCGGATCGGGATTCGAAGCAGCAACCTTCTGATTACGGGGCCACTTCCTTAACCGCTAGGCCACCACTGCCCCCCAAAAAATATGGAACGCTTCACGGATTTGCGTGTCATCCCATCACACACACACACACACACACACATATCCTGCTACTCCTAGGGGCATAAGCTAAAAAGTAAACATGGTGAATGTAAATGAAGTTATTAAGCATATTGTCCACTGATGAATTATTAATTCAGGGTCAGGTCAGAACTGAGAGCACATAGCCCACGATCGTCTGGGACAAAGCTGATTATCCGTTTTATCTTCTGTCCCCCACCCTGCCTCAACTGGTTTGTTATCTCACTCCATTTCCAAAACAAACACTGTATCTGTTTCACAAACGGGTGTGTCCAGTGCGTTTCATATTTGGTTTGTGTGTGTCTTTTGATCTTATCGCTAGACTTTGTCCTCATAATTAAACACTGATTACTGATGATAGCCCATGAACTTTAACTTGAGTACATTTGTGAATAAGAAACTTTGCTACATTGGGCAACATTCGATTCATTTTTTAAACCATGTATATGCTTTATTTTTGCCAGACGATCCACCATTCAGACGTAGCAGTGGTGGCCTAGCAGTTAAGGATGCGGCCCCGTAATCAGAAGGTTGCCGGTTCGAATCCCGATCCGCCAAGGTGCCACTGAGGTGCCACTGAGCAAAGCACCGTCCCCTCACACTGCTCCCCGGGTGCCTGTCATGGCTGCCCACTGCTCACAAAAGGGTGATGGGTTAAATGCAGAGGACAAATTTCACTGTGTGCACCGTGTGCTGTGCTGCCGTGTATCACATATGACAATCACTTCACTTTACTTTATAGCTATGCAGTCACATGGCCGCACACAAACCGGGGCCGGCACAGTGGCTCAAACAGTGTTGCCATACCATAATTTTACCCTCTGTACGATGAATAATTCCAAAACCCCCATAATGTATGATCATTTTACCCATTCAATTTATGGCTTAAGCTATTTCATTAGCACGTCCAGGTATATATCTCTGTTTTCATCTGGCTGCGCAGACTTACTTGGCTTGTTAATGCGCAGTCGTCTCACGTTCCTGTGCAGCCAATCAATGCACAATGTAACACGTGGTTATGCACAAAGTAAACAATGATGAGTGGTTTAATCGCGGATTTGCAGGGCAGAGTTGCGGTTACGGAAGACGCAAAGAGTAAACATACGCAACCTCGCCATCAGACTTACAGAAATTAATGGGAGAAAAACCCCAGTTTTACTGGTTGGTCAAAATCTGTTACAGCTCTAACATTCTTGTGTACCATCATTTATCTCAAAATTCGATCATTTTAAGCCGCTGGTATGATAGATTTTAGCCTTTGTAAAGATTTTGTTAAATGGGCTAAGTAGACCAATATTCATTTTCTGTAGAGGAGAGAATTGGCGTTATTGTTTAGATGTTTTATTTAATGTATCAATTCTAACACATATATAATTTGCATATATAAGATAGATGGAATTAGGATTCAGAGCATTTATTGTCATGTGTATGGAAGAAATTACAAATGCTGAGTGAGGCTAAAATGAATATAAATAAGATAAAAAAAAAAGTGTTGTGAAGATATAAATAAATATTAATAGTAATACAATGACAAGGAAATTACAGTATGGTGTGCAAGGAGCAGAAAAATTACACTATGAGTTAAATGGATGTGCAAATGAGCTTAATGAGTCTTAGTGCAAAATTACAATTGAGGTAGTTTCCATTTACATTTATGGCATTTGGCAGACGCCCTTATCCAGAGCGACTTACAACGTGCTTTCAAGTTACCATCGATGAAGATATCAATTCCGGTTCACTAGGACCCCAACTATGAATACATCTATTTTATTCACTCTGTTGTAGATTCTGTACACAAACTCTGTTGTAGATTCTGTACACAAGTACTTGAGGTAGTTCAGCTGTTAAGGAGTCTGATGGCACTAGGGAAGAAGGAGTTAGTCCATTAATTACTACAAATCATACAATAAGTAATTAATATTATTATTACTATTAGGAAATACCATTAACACGTTTATATTTTTCTGTCTGAATACATTGTTTCTAAAAATTAAATGAAATATTACAATCATACAGTGACTCAGTACTTGAGTAGTCCTATCACTAAATTCTTTTGCAGTCTTACTTCAGTAAGTAATGAGTATATGTGTTGCTAGGCTACCATTGCCCGCTTTTCATGAAGTTATTGAAATTGCCTATTTGTGGTATGAATAAATTGAGCAATTTGTGTATTTTGTTGTTTACATTTTTGACAATTATCAGACGCCCTTATCCAGAGCAACTTACAATCAGTAGTTACAGGGACAGTCCCCCTGGTGACACCCAGGGTTAAGTGTCTTACTGAGGGACATAATTGTAGTAAGTAACAGTCGTTTGGTTCATAGGCGAGTGTGATTAACTCTCAACCTCTACTGGTTAATGACTTCATTAATTACTAGGATGTCATGCACTATGGAGTCATCATCATTTGTTTTTGGCCATGTTGGCAGTGTAAGTGAGTGTCTTATTGTCCTTTTGACCTCAGTCTGCCCTCCCCCATCAGGCAGTGGCCATCAGGCTGAATCAGACGGCCATCCAGGCCGTCACCCCCATCACCAGCTTTGAGAAGAGGCAGGAGGGCTCACCCAACCCTGACAGGTCAGATTCTTACAGGCAGGACGGGGGTGGGGGGGGCGATAACTGAGAATGAGGGGCAGAGGATTTCCAGTTTCCTCTTCCTTGCAGAGCGAAGCCTGGTGGAGTGGCAGTGGCTGCAGGGGCATCTAAGAACGCTTCGGTGGAACTGGAGCCTGAACATCTGATTGCCCCAGGGACCCCCATTCAGTTTGACATTGTGCTTCCGGCCTGCGAGTTCCAGGATCAGAACCGAGGTGGAAGGTAGGAACGGCATGCATGACTTCAAAGCACTTTATGGTCCTTAATGAATGAAATGGACAACTGGCAACATCACACCCTCCATTTCCTTTAGAACTTACAGAAATAAATTGGTTGTATCATGGAATTGAGGTGTAATTATTAATTCTGAAACCAGAAGAAATGGATTGTGATGATGATGTTACAAACAAATATTTTAAAAGGCGGAGCCTGTAGGGATGAGTGACAGCTCTCACACACCCTACTTTCTCATTTTGGATGATTTAAACCCCCTTCTGTCAATATGTCACATGGCCAGGTCAGCGTCCAGATCCTCCCCCCTCAATTTCCCTCTATTCTCTACACTCCTAATACCCCTCAAAAACGTGGGCCACGCCCACTACAACATGGAGATTTTCTGCAATTTAATTCAAGAACTCGGATTGACAAAGTTGTTACAATGACCGTAGTGACTTTGCTGCGTCTTGTGAAGTGCCATGAAAATGTCCCTCGTTCTACTTCTATGATTCTTCTATGATTGTTGTTTCTTAGCGACATACGGCAGCAATCAGTGTAATAATAATGTATAATAATGTGTAAGAGTACTGATATTTTGAGATTGTCATTCTTTGGAGTCCTCTCATCCAGTCAATATGCCAGGCTGGAATCAATTGAGGTGTATTAAACAGCTACAAAATATATAAATAATCTTGAGTCTGTTAAAGAAAAATAAATCATTCCCGTGTCCACAATGGCACATGATTTGGTGAAAATAATTGCATGTTCATTAACAGCTTGCACATGTCATCAACGTGGCACCAAATGGGAAAAATTGTCAGATTTGAGATGGAGGGAATTAAATGTGCAAAACCGCATCAGCAGTGGTGGTTGGGTGTTTTTGGAGGTGAAAGTGAGGGAACTAAACAAGTCGGCACTAAATACCTCCACTGTCCCATAAACAAGCAATTTATTATTTCTCGTCTATTTTGTGCATCTCCGTTTGACCACACGTACCACAGACGGATGAATCCTTTTGGCGAGACGGAGGACGACGCCTCCTCGGACTCTGACGGTGAGCGGAAGTTCCCTGTCCACGAAGCTGCTTCACCTTCATCCGGCCCGTGGGTGACATGCTCCCCTGCTCTTTCCCCGGACCAGACTCCCTGCTGCAGCAGGTATTCGCGGTGCGCTTCCTGGGCTCCATGGCCGTCCGCGCCGGCCACAGGCAGGAAGCGATCTACGAGGCCATGCGGCAGGTTCTGGCTGCCCGCGCCATTCATAACATCTTCAAGACCACCGAGTCGCACCTGATGGTCTCCAGCAGCTGTCTGAGGCGAGTGGGCTGTTGTGCTACTTCAGTAGTGTGGGGCAGTGGTGGCCTAGCGGTTAAGGAAGCGGCCACGTAATCAGAAGGTTGCCGGTTCGAATCCCGATCTGCCAACACACTGTTCCCCGGGCGCCTGTCATGGCTGCCCACTGCTCACTCAGGGTGATGGGTTAAATGCAGAGGACAAATTTCACTGTGTGCACCGTGTGCTGTGCTGCTGTGTATCACGTGTGACAATCACTTCACTTTCAAAGGCGAACTGGCACAACTTTTTACATATACGCACCATGAAAAAAATCACATATAAATATACACACACGTAAAGCACTTTGCAACGTTCTTCAATGTTCTATTAATGTGTCGTTTAATGAATCAGATTTTATTCATTCAAATGGTTAAATAAAAGCATAGTTTATTAAGAATGTGATTTATTAATAATAAATTGGTGAAAACATTTAATGAAAACGTTGTACGTTTGGCAGGTTGATTGATCCCCAGACGCAGGTGACCAAAATCGGCGTAAGTGTCCTCCGATCGTCCGAATTCACGTGCACATGAATCCGACCCTGTATAACAAGGCTCCTCCCCTCCTTTCCGGAGTGCAGTTCCAGCTGGGGGATGTGACCCAGTTTGCAGCCCACCAGGAGAACAGCCGACTCATGGGCTTTGTGGTTGAGGGGCGGGACTGGAGCGAGGGAGAGGAGGAGGGCAAACCCTCGTTCAGCGCGTTTGTGTTTGAGAGCAACACAGAGGGCGAAAAAGTACAGTATAAAATCACAGCGCATTACTCCAGAAACGCTGGAATGACGAATTCGGTTATTTCTGTCACCCAGTGCCTCATTTCTCCGTTTTTCCATCCGCAGATTTGTTACACAATAAGCCTGGCGAAGGAGATTACAGAAGCAAAGAAGGTAACGCTCGCTACAGCCCGCGTGCAGGAATCGGGGGCTCCGATTGGCCACGAGTTAAACAGATTCTGTTTGCACCGCAGGACCCCGAGGCGCTGGCCCAGCTGATGAAGTCCATGCCCCTGACCAGCGACGGCAAGTTCCTCTTGCTGGACAGCGAGAGCGGCGACGCCACCAACGGCGGCGGCCAGGACGACCTGGAGTCGGAAGCTTAGCCTCCGCGCCCATAATGCGTCTTGCCTCCTCTGTAGGTTTGCAGGGTCTCTCCTGGAACCGCGTTTGTCCAGAGCCTCGCTCTTAATAAAACCCTGAGGTACAGATATTACAGGGGCTGCGAACGGTACGGTTTTGCTTAGTTACGGTTTTCATTTTCAGGAGCCTTTTTAACCTTTTCACAACTTTAGTATCTGGGTCCCGCAGAACAACTAAGCCTATGCAGAGAAGAGAGTTATATGCTGCACTTTCACCCGAGGGTGTCTGGGAGCAGCAAAGTGAACTAATATGCGATATGAACGTCTTACGAGTGACCATTAAAAGCAAACGGAGATGCGAAGAGTAATGACAGCCTCGTGCCAGAAGGACCGGTGTGTGTTTGGGTGCGGGAGCCGTGTGAAATGTCCATATTGTACCATAGTTGATCAGAGGGCCACTTTCAGACCCCTGGTGTCTCAGAGCAGCTGTTTTCAGTTGAAGGAATGTGACGAAATAAAAAATAATAATAACTTGCTCCGTTTTATTGAGTGTGGCACAACATTAATACAAATAACCAGGGCGAAGCCGCTGCCGACGTCTGCGTTTGGTGATGAAGACGTGAATTCATTACTTGTTAAGGAAAGGTTGTCCTTCTTGAAATCGTCTTAATGCGTTAGAGGCTACGTGTAAAATGGGTCTGTTAGCGGAGAGCCGGGCGACGAGTGCGTCGTGTTCGCGGAGACGGCGGATCGGCGGTCACATCATATCCCCCCCCAAAAAAAAAACGGGTGTCTGAGGCAACGAGTGCTTGTCAGTCCCGACATAGCAGTACTTCTGATCGCGATTCGCCGCATTTGCTCTCCGGAAGCCTGATTGACTTGTCTTCTTTTTATTTTTCTCCTATGAATATGCATTAACTTGCTCTTTAATAAACGGATGTGGTGTTTCCTAACGCCTCGGAGCCTGCCGACTGTTAAAGGAAGTACACAGTTTAAAATCACGTCATGAAGCCTTCACACTGCACAACACACCTGAGCGGAGGCGGGATGACGGGCGTGGCCCGAGCACTTTTAGAGCCGGCTTCAGCAGATGGCCCTCCGCAACGTCGGCTGCCGCAGCACAGACTACGGTGCTGTCACACGGCTCTATTACGCAGCCTTTGATGTGCTGCAGATGGCCTCTCAGCCGGCTCTCCACAGGCCTGGGGGCCGCCTGCACAAGCAGGCGTCTGTTCAGACCTCAGCCTTTTCAGAAGGGGGGGAAAAAAAAGCAGCGCTATTGCGAAATATACAAAGGAGACAAATCGGGCATCTGGCTAATGCTTCCATATTTATAAAAAAAAAAAAAACGTGAAAGGCAGGTGTTACACAAAATAACCCAAATTCAGCATGAAAAACAAGGGCTCTGTTCAGTGCTACACATCTGCATACATCGAAGATGCACACATAGTTGTGGGTTTGTGTGTGAGTACACACGAGGGAAATACAGTAGTGTGGCGTGGCCTGTCCTGGACCATGCACCTGCACTCTCAGGGACAGTACAGGCCTGTTCCTCATGAGTCTTTATAGTAGTTGTTGAAGTTGAGGCGCAGGAGGAAATCCTCGAGATGGGGCTGGTAGCCTTTGTTGACCAGCTTGGAGACCACTGGACACAAAGACACAGAAGATGGACAATAAGTCAATCGAAAACATTCAAACGCAAGAATTACTTTATGATGCATCATTAAAATCGCATAAATGAAATAAACTATATATATATGTATATTTATTTGGTATATATTGTCTTTCATAAGACCCAGTGTTCCCACCTTTGAACAGAAAGTGGGAGTAGTACTTGAAAGTGTTGTAGGACTGCTGCATGGCAATGAAGCTGGGGTGCACTGCCTCCCCCTGTTGGCGATCCCAGGGCTGTGCAATCAGCTGAGCTCTGAACTTCAGGATCAGGCTGAAGATGCTGTGGATGATGTTCATGACGGGAGCTGCCTTCTCAGTCAGCAGACCCCTGCGTACCAGTGAGAGATGCAGCAGTAAAAATATATATATAAATGCAGCGTAAACCACCAAGACTGAAGTTGGTAAACTATTCTCTCCACAATATATAATGGCTGTTCTCCAAATTTCAAGACTGATGAACACGTAAAGGGGCAAAAAGCTTTGTGGTTTATAGGTGAATGTGCAAACGTGAGTGGAAAAGCCTAAAATTGGATTTTGCTGAGTCACAGCCCACCTGAAGATGGCCCTGTTGAGGTAGTCAGCGTGTGTGCGGTGGATGGCGTCCAGGTCGCTGGAGCTGCTCAGCTTGTGGGTGAACTCGCTCCAGGACACCTGCAGGATCTGGTTGGCAATGTAGCCCTGGATCACCTTGACAAAGTGCTGCATCTCGTGCCGGTAGAGCTGCAGTTGGTGGAACTGCGCCGATCTGCCCGCCCCTTTGACCAGAGCTGCAGACAGAATAGCCAATCAGAACAGACTACAGCAAATATTTAACAGAATTAAGCCGCAAGAGAATCCATCCTGGGTTTTGCAGTGCTGTGATACACATGAGAGCAGACTGCTGCTGTGGTGAGTGATGATACAAATCATGATCCCCTGTTTAATCCATTATATGGTTCAGATATAGATTAGTTAGTGGAGAAATTAGCAGGACTCTGGATTCATGGGGGTCTTTTAATTGATTTGTCGGTCATTTATGTTCTAGTCGTAATAATGAAATCAAGATTGTTACTCCTTCCATTTTGTCTTTTGCATCTATGCAAAATAATTAATAAGCAATAATGAGTGTATAATTATTTTCTGTTTTTTTAATCCTCTTTCATTTTGAAATGATGGTGAGTGATTGTGCGTCCCCAACTCCAGCTGTTTACTGCAGGTGAACAGTTATAATGCACAATGACACAACAGAGAAACACACCCCATCCATTTTACTGACGACATATGGAGATGAGTAAAGTCACCACATACCATCCAGGCAACAGAGACAACGAGAGAACAACAAAAGGGGGGGGTTGTGAGCGCGCTCTCACCAGTCCTCTTCAGCTGGAACCAGACGTCCCGCAGGGTCCACACCATGTGCTTGAGCTGCAGCTGGAAGGAGAAGAGCCGATTGTACTTGTTCATGCAGCCGTCCGTGATGATGATGTTCAGCGGCCAGTCCACCTGCAGTGACAGAGAGAGGAAGTGAGATGGAGGCCGGCACGCACGCGGCCGCTATCACTCCGGTAGGAAGACGCCGCGTGTGACCTTGTAGCGCAGCTCCAGGCAGTTGAGGGAGTCGGGGGCATGGGGGTGGAAGGTCTCAGGCAGGAAACGCAGGGCGAAGGTGAAGTTGGCGGCCAGGGCGCTGTCCCCGTGGAGACTGTATTGCAGAGCCTTGTTCAGGATGGAGTTCAGGACCAGGGGGGTGAGCAGCTCACCAGGGGTCTGTCCATTCCCCAGCTACACAGACACGAATAATCAATCACTTTTATTACCATCCACCAACACATATGAAACCAAAAACATTTTATTTCCAGTATACAGGGTGGGCCATTTATATGGATACACCTTAATAAAATGGGAATGGTTGGTGATATTAACGTGCTGTTTGTGGAACATTAGTATAGGTGAGGGGGGCAAACGTTTCAAGATGGGTGGTGACCATAGTGGCCATTTTGAAGTCGGGTGTTGGAAATAGGGTCATGTGACACATCAAAATGATTGGTAATTGGTTGATTTTAACATAACTTTATTCTTTCATGAGTTATTTACAAGTTTCTGACCAGTTTCTGTGTTCAATGTCACCAACCATTCGTATTTTATTAAGGTGTAGCCATATAAATGTCTATTAATATATATTAATAATCAGTGATAACCTGCACAATTATCCCAGTGCAATGCAAAGATTACAGCTTGCTTATCCTAATTAATAATAAGGTCTACACACCCAGTAGATAAATATCAAAGTAAGATCCTAAACTTATAACGGAGTCAATACAGACAAAATAACTTTTAATTCAAGTGATGTTCTACTGCTCACTACCTATTATGGTCAAATGCGGTATAACATGAACAGTGCACAGAACGTCTTTCCAGGCCTCGCCAAACATATAGACCAAGCTGCTTAAAATGTAGGAAACACTGCCACTAGGTGAAGCATTAAATCAATACACACTCTCTCTCCGTCATGGAGGCCTTCACGTCTGAGGGCCGGCTGCCCGGCGAGGCTGACTGGGTCCCTTACCTTCTCAAAGAGCAGGTCGCTGAGCGACTGGGCGAACTCGCCGTCCTCCATGAGCAGGAAGTGCCGGAGGGCCTCGAAGTGCCGCTCCACCCCCAGCTCCACAAAGAAGTAGTCTACCACCGCCTTATTGACCAGAGACACGCTGCAGAGGGAGAGCGGGTGGCGTTACGCGCGCGGAATACAGCGCTGCTTATTACATCACATTAGTAAGCAGTAAACGTCGTTCCCTGCTGCAACAATTCAGACAAACAGGTCCTAAGAACATAAAAATACTCGCAAGTCCGTCCATCCAGTGTGGAGCAAATGTTGACGCATAATGTTCACCACAAATAAAACAATCTTCATATCGCAACAGGCGAGGTGATTGCAATTTTTGCTAATTCAGCTTGCGCACAAACACAGATCAGTATTATGACACCCACTGGCGAACTAATCCATGCAGTAAGGCTACGAATTTCTTCTTGTTTTTCTCCACTTGAGTCAAACGTGTCGTAAAAAGTCTCATATTAAATAAATTCTCTGTGTTGTGGCAATTTTCAAAAGGAGTTTCCAACCCTGAAAACATCGACACAAGGACATGATACGTGTACACTGTTCTCACAAAACTTGCTATGTGCTCAATGGAAAATGATGCTGGAACCCTTGTATTTGGATATAAAAGGTCTATCTATAAAAGAGATTGAACCATTATTATTTTTACAGCACATGTCGAGCGAGTTCACGACTCACTGGGTGATTATGGGCGTGGTCACGGAGTGTTTCATCAGCACGGGTAAGGAGACCATTTCACTGAGCTGCACTGCAGTGGCGTCCGTGGCCCTGTTCAGGTACGGGTCCAGCGGGAGGCCGAAGGGTCCGCGCATCACCTGCTGCAGCAGCGGAGAGTCTGGTGCCAGCACTGTAGAGTGTGATGGAACCCGGATTCAATTTTACAAAAGATGGCTTCAAATCATATTTGTACACCTAAACATTTATGGGTCTTGCATATTTTACATTATAGAACAAATCTGGAGGTACAGGACTTTTAAATAACACACGTGAGGTTATGTAATAAACAAAAGAAACTGCAAACAAGGCAAAACGTTGCGTCTGTGTCTGCAAATCAGGGAGCTTTTGCTGCGATGGCAGCATTTCACACTCTTGGCTTCTCTCCACCACCTTAAGCTGGACAACGGGGACGGTTTCCACCAGTCCTGAAGGTTTATGCTGAACATTTTCTTATCAATCACTCATGTTAATCAGCATCTTGTGAAGAAGCTGTTGATGACGACAACAGTGAACAAAGCAGCCATGAAGGTAAAAGAGGTGAGGCTGATTCTTCAAAATGGCCTCCATCTTAGTTTCCATAACCGCCACAGAGTAGGTACGTCCAAACTTTTGATTGGTAGTGTACACTAGATCCATAATAATTTTGTGTAATGTTAAAAAAAAATTGTCAGTCAGAGTAAATATTATTAAATATACATGTTCTATGGAGAGCACTGAGTGCTTTCTTTCTACTGACCCATGAGGTTGTAGGTGTCCTGGTAGCGCTCCACCTCATACTGGCCAGCCAGTGAGAGCAGGTAGTCGTCCTCTGGGCTGCCTCCAGGGGACAGGCCCAGACCCAGAGCCCAGGCAGCAAGGCCTTCATCTAGTGGAAAAGGAGCAGGCCCGGCTGGAGAATCTGTGCATCCAAACATATTATTAACCACGTATCAACCACAGACATCGTAAGAACTGTGTTTTTGTTAAAAGGGTTTAAATACAGAAACTCCAAATATAGGCAAATATAACCTGGTTATGTAAAGAGAGAGAGGACTAGCACACCTCCGCCAATGTACTTGACATCAGCTCACTGTGTAGGGTTCACCTACAAATCTCAGCTGACATTGAAGCATCTCTGTTTCACTAAAGACCTTCCCGCCGTGGCAACAATATGCATGTCTAGACAAACCCAGCTGGGACTGAGACCCCCTGCATTACGGGGCATGGCTGCAGAAAGCTACCATAACATCATGATCCACACACACAGGAGCACTAAATACAATGTGTAGTACATGTCAGTCCACCCATAAAATGAATATGGGTGGGACAACAGATCGATATGAGCAATATATGAGGATTCTTGAACTAGTGACAGATTATCAATGCGCAGGTGTTCTGTGCTGCTGTATTATGAATTAAGTGGTCAAGTCAAGTAGAAAACAAAAAGCTGAAGGTAATTTTCAGAAAACATATTGTTCAGAAAAATTTAGCGGTTTATGGAACAAAAAAAATTGCTATTTTCTTCTTCTCCGGGGTTTTCGCATCTTCAGTTATGCAAATATCATGATGATTAGACAACCGTACCGCAATATACAGAGAAGAGGTGTGCAGTCTATCAGTCTATGTTATGATTTAAATCAGTTCCTTATGGGTTCACCCATACAAGTGTGTGTGTATATGTGTGTGTATGTGTGTGTGTGTGTATATATATATATGAGAGAGAGAGAAATACATATTAGATATTACAAATGATTTTTTCCCCAGAATCCTTGCAAAACAACAAAACGTGATGTGCACATTTCACAAAAGATCTACTGATATTTTGGACCAATCCTGATGGACCATGATAAATATGAATAGTTCCTCACCTTGACTGCCCTCCTTATTGTGAGTTTGAAGGTCAGTAGCAGGGGTCTGGGAACTGGTCACATCCTCCCCAAGCGTAAGATGAGGCTGCTGGGTGTGGCCAGGTTTGACACCCCCAACTACACAGCCCATGCCCAGTGTGGAGTCGGAGGAGTGCCCATGGGAGCTACCGGGTAGGGGTGCCATCTTGGGTTCTGGTCCCAACACCATGCAGCCTACACCCAGGGTGGAGTCGGAGGAATGTCCGAATGCACTGCCAGGCAGGGGGGAGGGGAGAGGGTCTAAGCCCGATACCACACACCCGACACCGAGAGTGGAGTCAGACGAGTGGCCGTGGATTCTGTTCAGCAGTGGGAGTTGGGCGACTTCTGGGCCGGTCACCATGCAGCCCACGCCCAGTGCGGAGTCCGAGGAGTGGCCGTAGGCACTGCCAGGCAGAGGTGACCATGTGGGCTCAGAACCAGTCACCAGACAGCCCACTTTAAGGGTGGAGTCCGAGGAGTGGCCGTGTTTGCTCCAGCGAGGGCGGGAAGGACTAACATCGGACACAAACCCCCCCACCTTAATGTTGGCATCAGAGGAATGCCCATGAACATTTGGTGAAGGTAATGGAGCCACAACATCTGACATGTGCTCTCCGACCTTTATATGGGCGTCAGAGGCGTGGCCATGCACACTAGGTGAGGGGAGGATGTCAATCACATCAGAAACATGCTCTCCAACCATTATATGGGCATCAGAGGCGTGGCCATGTACACTGGGGGAGGGGAGAATGTCAGTCACATCAGAAACATGCTCTCCGACCCTTATATGGGCATCAGAGGCGTGGCCATGTAAACTGGGGGAGGGGAGAATGTCAGTCACATCAGAAACATGCTCTCCGACCCTTATATGGGCATCAGAGGCGTGGCCATGTACACTGGGGGAGGGGAGAATGTCAGTCACATCAGAAACATGCTCTCCGACCCTTATATGGGCATCAGAGGCGTGGCCATGTAAACTGGGGGAGGGGAGAATGTCAATCACATCAGAAACATGCTCTCCGACCCTTATATGGGCATCAGAGGCGTGGCCATGTACACTGGGGGAGGGGAGAATGTCAGTCACATCAGAAACATGCTCTCCGACCCTTATATGGGCATCAGAGGCGTGGCCATGTACACTGGGAATATTTGCCACTTCTGAAACATTCTCACCCACCCTTATGTTGGCATCAGAGGTGTGGCCTTGAGTGTTAGGGCATGGTTGAGGAGGCAACACATCGACAACATATTGTGCCCCACCCAAACCAGGAACCCGCTTGGTTTCACTTTGCGGTATGTCTGTTTGGTTGCCCACATCCTGAGCATCAGCGGGTTTTGTTTCCTCACGAAGCTCCTCTGAAGCCTGCTGATAAGGGGCCGAGTCTTCCACATCCCCTTGAACTTCAGATGTGCCCTTCTCTTCCAGGAGGAGGTTGGAGAGGACTGGGTGTTTGGTCCATCTTGGCCGCGGGGAGCCCCCTTCTAGCGGGCTGTAGGGGGCGCTGAAGTCATACTGAACAGTGGGCTGAGCTGGAGCTGCGGGGTCGGGGAGGTCGGAGCCGATGTCCTGCAGCGCCTGGTCCACCTGTCGGCTGTCAGGAGCGCGTGGAGGCCTGGGGAGGAAGTCTCGCATGTCCAGCTCATCCGAGATCAGGGCGCCATCACTCCCACTGACCACCGCAGATGGAGGGGCGACGGGGTGAGGTGAGAGGGGGCTGCCGACGTCATCGGGGGACACCCTGCTGTCTGCGTCCTGCAACTCCTGTAGAAGAGACGAGAGTTGCTCTCACAAGAACAGTAGGCCGATTTGATGAGAACGTGTGAGAACATACACGTATGCCCCACCTACCTGCGCTGTTGGGGGTAATTCTGGGTAATGACCTGGCTGCCCTAGTGGATTCTCCTCCAGAAGGGCCTTAAAGACAAAAAAAATGAATAAAAATAGAAGCTGACACCCGAAACGCGTTTTTGCTTTTTCATCGGTTGGTGTCACCAGACCTCGAGGAGCTGCTGGTCGCGCTGCACGAAGGCGGCCCTCTGTTCGTCCAGTCGCATCCGCTGCACCCGCCACACGGCCCGCCTCTCTCGCCTCGCCGCCTCCTCCGTCATGCGACTGTACTGCGCAATGAGCTCCTTCCTGTGGACCACGGATCCAGTCCCACCGTCAACTACGCTAATTAATGCGGCGCCGCTTACAGACCCGCAACCACGCCAAAAAAAATAAAAACAACGGACTTTCTTGGTTTCTAGCCATTCGAAGCAAGAAATTATATACTAGATTCTGCCCCGTCTCATTCTGAGTATTTGCCGGCTGAAGAATTTCTCAGGATGATTCATGTGCTACTTTGAAGGCACAATGCCACCGACTGCCACTAGCGTGTCCCATGCAGTATAAAACACAACACGCAAACTCATTCTGACTGCTGCGCCCGTCGATGAGCTAGACAACCAGGTGACGCCGGGGTTTCGCACGCACCGTGCCCTGAGCTCCAGCTGCTCCTCGAGAGCCTGCAGCCTCTTCTCGCGGTCCCTGAGCTCGCGGGCGTAGCTGTAGTCGTCCACTTCCTCCCTGCGCCTGGCCACGCTGCGCCACTGCGAGGTGAGAATAGGTGCAACGGTAAGAAGCCGCGCTTCGGTTTAGATAAGCCCACAGCGAGGGCAGCTTTACGGATCCAAAGTAAACATGGGGGGGGGGGGGTCCGCAGGGAGGCGAGAGATGGATGAAAGTGAGAGGCGACAGATGACGAGCCAGCATGAGAGCGCTCTGCCGATCCCTCTTCCTCTCCCGTTTCTCACCTCCGTTCTCACCCTCTCCCCCCTGCCCCGCCGCTCCCCCTCACCTCCTGTTCCAACTCCAGGTGTTGCTTCAGCTCCTCAAAGCGCTCCCGCTTCTTCGCTTCCTCTGCCAGGCGCTGTGACACCTGCCGCCCTGCAGGGGGCGAGGGGGAGCAGTGGTGTGGGTTAATGGGGAGAACGGGGCCTATTCGTTCATCATCAAAACACACTCAGTTGCTCCTCTATCAAATCATTTACTCACTCCCTCACCCCAGAACAAAACAATTAACAGGGCCAGGTCAATCAAAGTTGATCATAATTAAATCATATTAAAACATATTCAAGTCCCTTTTCCTAAAGTCTTTGCAATTCAGTTACAATTCGAATTGTATCGTCAATGCATCAATGTAATTAAATGACAAAATCATGACTTCAGGTTTCAACTTGTTCCTTGTACATGATATGATTGTCTCAAAATTTATAGAAAAATCTGCAAAAATATCTTACATACATTGGGAATAGAGTGCCTAAACGTCATTTGAAGACACCTCAGCGAAGTCAATTCCAATTAGCTTTTGCACAAACTGCCAAGATGTACTTTTATTCTATGTTACTTGTGTACAAGGTTTTACATCGCAAAACACCTTCAAAGTAGAGATGAAACACTACACGTACACGCATCATTTCCAAGATGGAAATCCACTTAAAAAAAATCTGGTTCATCGTTCTTAAAACCGTTCCTAATCCAGTGAATCTGGATTAAGAATGAAAAGATATATAAATTACAAGATCTCAAAAACAAGTGCAGCAGCATTTTCATTTGGAGAAGCAACCTTGAGTATCACGTCTAACAATCACTAATTCACTCACTCATTTTCCACAACCTATTGGACGCTGGCCTGAAAAAAGGGCTGATTTATGGAAAATAAACTGCAGCCACTGGTGTCAGGTACCGGCAAATAAGGCTTTTTATTAAGGAAAATGGACTTCACCTTGAATTTGTCATTTTGTGGTCGGCCTCCCAGTACAGAAATGACAGCGGCGGGCCCCCGTTTCAGTACAGCAGCATTAATCCAGGTCATGACACAGGAGGTGCGATGCTCTTACCTCTAATGCTCTCCAGGGTCTTGGCTGCAGACTCCCTGACCTGACTGATGAGTTCTTGGCGCGCTTGCTCTGTGCGCTGGGCCTGATGGGGACAAGGGAAATGAATGATAAAAATTGAGACACATCTTTTGGTCCTTGGCCCGGCTCCCCCGTGACTCGGCAGAAGATGGGCTCACAGGGCCAATCTGTCTTCTATGTCCCAGAGTGGAGACGGAGCCAATAGCCGATAAATTAAGACACAAAGGGTGTTATTTCAACTGGTGTCATGCCAGAAAAATGTGCCACCGGGAAAAAAAAAAACTGAGAAGTTCTATGATGTATCTGAAGTGTGTGAAACCGCACAAAACAGTTTGGCAAAGAAATATGTGCTGGCATCTCGAAATGCCTTTTCCATTAGCATGTCCATGATCAGAAATAAATCCTGATCGAATAGCTGAAATTCATCACTGGGACATGTCCATTTTGGGTCCCGAGGGAACAGACTTGGCGCCTGCCTGCTTGTGGGAAACGTGGGCTGCCGCTAGCGCTAGCTGGCCTCATTCTGCCCCACCTTCTCCTCCCGGCTGGTGGCGCTGTGCTTGGCGATCCTCTCCATGCGGCCGCGGTAGACGGCGCAGTCGCGCTCGATCTCCTCCACCTCCTGCAAGGAGAAGGTCACAGAGATGCGGGGGACACGCAGGTCCGACCAGCAGATGTAGTGCTGTGGGCGGAGGTCACAGAGAACAACAGTCAGTGAGGATTAGGGTTTCTGGGCCTTCAGGGGGTGCTTATCAGTGCATACGAGGCACTGACCTGTGGACAGCAGATCTTCAGCAAGTTGATTGTCTTTCCACAGACATAAACGTCATTGGCGATGTGTTTCAGGAAGACAGGGACGAAGTCCTCCACCTCTCGAGAAACGAGTGTGTAGCCCTGCATCCAGAAGTGCTTGTCTGGGTGGGAGTATGACAGGAGATCATTACAAACACAAATTAGTAAAAAAAAGAAAGGTTTGGATATTTTATGTTAACATTATGTCACTATTTTTCAACTGCATTGCACTAGCGTTGCAGAAGGCAGAAAATGGAATGAACATGAGCTGAGGGTTAATGGCCTCACCTCTGTAGCTCAGGTAGTCTTCATTCACCTGGATCATGAACTCTCCATACACATCTCTGAACACACCACTGTACACCCAGTCAGAGACAAACCTGCGTGCATAACACAGCGATGAGCTCACATTCACCGTCGCAGGGAAAAGACGGCCGCGGAAACACAGCATGACCTTCTAAAATCAATAGCTGTTCATCCATCCGGGAAAAAAAAGGTTTATAACAGATTAAACAACCATGAGAGAGTATGGTGCCAAAACCATGCCTCTTAACAGCGATAAACTAGCTTTTACAAAAACTGTTTTGACAGCAGCACAATTACAATGCACTAATCTATAAATAATTTCCTTTATTAACAATAATAAATTCCTCACCATAAGTAATTTTGTTCATTAAAAAGCTATGGTTGCCTAGCAACAAAATAGCAAAAGCAACATAAAAGCAGCTCTAGGTACATTAATGTAATAAAAAAAAAAAAAAACATTTTGTGAAAGTGTGTGAATATAGAGTGTAAAAAATCTGTTAATTAATGGTGCATCAACTCATTATGACATATAACTGGTCCCGTTTTATTAAAAAGCATGCGGTGGCCGACCGTGTGTAGGGGTCACAGCTGTTTTTCAGCAGAGACAGCAGCACTGGGTAGTTCTCATTACTGCAGTTACTCTGGGCCTCGTTATACAGGTAGGACAGCAGCTTCACTCCCTGCAGTGAGCAAGAAAAGGCTCTCTCACACACGCACAGCTCAACTAATCACACATGAATCCAAACCGGATGTAGTCGGAAAATATGTTCGTTCACACTGGACACTACACTTCTGAAAAGCTAATTACATCATATGCTGAATTAAAACCAATCTATGTTCAAAGCATGATAATGTCACCCTAAATAAATCATGATTCACTTGTTAAGGATTCTATATGCGAGGGTCCTCACCACAGGGAACGTAGCTCGACTCGTTCCTGAAGCCCCATCCACACAGCAGAGCTCTGACAGGTACCTGCGGCATCAGACGAGCCAGTTAAAATGACAACCCCCCGCCCACGAACACCACGTAAACACTGCCAAGGCTGCTCACCTGAGCTGTCGGCCCAGTTTGCGGAACAGGAAGCCTATGGTGAGGAGGGTGAGAGTGGGTGGGGTGCTGAGCACACAGGCCCGGTAGTAGTGCAGGTAGCGCCTGAGACCCCCGGTGAAGGCCTGCAGCCAAAACAGAAGGAATGTGAACTTAACGCAGTCCAGAGACAGCCGCTAACAGGATTCTCACTCACCCGCCCCACTCGGCCCGACGTCGGCCATGAAACGCTTTCTATGTCCGACAAGCATTGAAGGTGCTGCTCTGTACTGCTGTGTTATAATAGTCATTTGAAAAGTTTTGCGCTAAGTGGCATTCAAAGTGGGCACAGAGGCAGGCTGGATGGAGAAATATAGACTGGCGGTTAACTAGGGCCCTATGAAGTCAGTTTTAGTTTTTCCTAAATTTTGTTTTTCCATCTTAATTCTTCTGAATTCCATGTTTTCCGTTATAAGCATATTTATTCACCTAAAAACTGTGTGATTATGGAGTGGGTGGGGAAACAATAACCCGCAATTTAAATCCCTGTTCAACAAAGTGCTTGGGCATTTACTGTTTGGTTTTGTAAACCATTTACATGTAAATAATGTGCATTTCATGCAAAGAACTATTTCACAATAATACACATTCATTTGTATAATAAAAGTTCATCACGTTTGACCTCAACATAAAAAATACATATCAAATAAATAAACGTTGGGGAAACCTGGAATACGAAAAAAGTTGTGCCCACTTGCAATATGAACTGGAACCATGATAATAAAACCATGTTGTGAATCAGATTATTTCTTTGCATGACCAAGAGTTTGCTGGTGTGAGCGGCTCTCGCTAGTTCTTTTCTTCTTTTCTCTGTTACTGATGTGAATTATTGACTTATGCCGTACAGGTCAAAAGTTTGGACACACCTTCTCATTCAATGTGTTTTCTTGATTTTCATGAGCATTTACGGTAGACTCTCACTGAAGGCATCAAAACCATGAACGAACACATGTGCAGCTATGTACTTAACAAAAAGTGGAGACCTGGACTCCACAGTCACCGGACCTGAACCCAGTCCAGATGGTTTGGGGTGAGCTGGACCAACAAGTGCTAAACACCTCTGGGAACTCCTTCAAGACTGTTGGAGAAGCATCTCAGGTGACGACCTCTTGAAGCTCATCAAGAGAATACCAAGAGTGTGCAAAGCAGTAATCAGAGCAAAGAAACTAGAATATAAAACATGTTTTCACTTATTTCACCTTTGTTAAGTACATAACTCCACATGTGTTCATTCATAGTTTTGATGCCTTCATAAATGGTCATGAAAATAATGAAAACACATTGAATGAGAAGGTGTGTCCAGACTTTTGGCCTGTACTGTATGTTGCATATGAGCCTGCATGCGCGGAACCCGTCTGCCCGATGTGGTCTGTATTTGACACTGACGGCCCCTTCGCCATCACTGACCGCACGTTCACACTGTGTGCAAAAGTCCCGCTTCGACCGGAAACACGTGTAGTGGGCTGCAGCGGCCGTAAATGCCAATTATGCACAATTCCACGCTTTATAGTGGATTCCGTTTTATTTCCATGTTTTCCGCATTGCGGAAGTCATAGGGCCCTGGATAACCATGACCTCTGCAGCTACTCTGATTAATACAGGAGCACACAGCAAGTGGCGCCGCATCGATCCAAAAACGACACCTTTGCCTATTCTGGTGTGAAATGGCGTCAGAGTTCGGGCTGGTGTGATGGAGGAGGATTCAGCGGGGAGCTCACCTGGAAAACCAGGCCCTTCTGCTGTGCACCCTGCAGAGAGAAATGGCTGAGCCTCAGGTAGTTCGTCCCGTACTGCGCCAGCTCTGCCAGGAGCCGGGAAACACTCTCCGAAGACGCTCCCGAAATGCACACGCCCGGACGCACATCGAACTGCATGCACTCCTGGGGAACATATTTAGTTTCATTTTTTTTTTCACGATTTTGTTCATGAATAGCGTTTGGGGAAAAAATAATGAACTACGTCAAATGGCAAAAGGATCAGCTGAGGGTCACCTGATTTAGGGGGAACGTGGCAGATGCCACCCCAATGAACACGTTGAGGAGGTCCTTCACCAGCTGGGTCTGACAGTCCACAGGTAGGGGAAGTAGAGGAGAGGGGGTCTGAGAGGTGCTCACCAGCCTCATCTCACCCTCCCACAGTCGATAGAGCTGATCAAATGCCTCCCTCCCTCCCTCAGTCAGATATGGCGCCTCCTTGTGACCTGGAGGACTAAAGACCAGGAAAAGGAATGGGCCCGAACTGCATTACGCTGCCTGAATATAAGACATCCACCATTTTCCACAAATATTTGAGCAATTTTTTTAATTCAGTGCAGTAACTACATGGCAAAAAATGCATGTACGGGAATCTTGAATAAACAAGAGCGTCATCATGAGGAATTGCTTCCTTACCAGCCCACACACTCCCAACAGCGACGTTTCCTGGGCTCAAAGGCGCGCAGCGCCTCCCAGACATCCACCATCGGGCTGGGACTGGCCTCGGACTGAGAGTCGGGAGTCAGGTTGGATGCCGACTGGAAGCCCTCATCCTCAGACTGGTCATAGCATGGTGGCACCTGCGAAAGGGGAAGCTTGTGCCGTGACCTTTTAAATATTCAATATGAAGAATAAATCAGGTGACTTCAGGTTCCTACCCGAATGGCTAGGCCGGTGACATCAACATTGGAGGGCACAGGAGGCAGGTCTAGCCTGATGTCAATGTCTGACGTCCGTGTGTGCTGAAGGGCTCCGAATAGAGACAGCCTTGTCTCCTTCTCGAAAGGTTCCTCTGAATCACATCTTCTTCCAAGGGTCAAGAGACCCGTCCCAGGAGGAGCATCCATAAATCCCAAGGAACCACAAAAATCCCCCAAATTCCCCCACTCCTCTCCACACACCAGAGCCCAGGTTTGGGCATCCAGCCTCTGGAGCTCCTCACTTTGGTAACCACCGAGCGTCAGCCTACGAAGAACCGGCCTCTCCCTGCGCATGTAGTCCCTGGTGAAGGACAGGGCCGGTGGAGGGACGGAACCGGCCAGTTGGACCAAGAGCTCCAGAGACGAGTCCAGCTCCACCAAGCCGCAGGCCGGACCTTCCTGTAGCCTCCCCAGCAACTCCTCCAGCCGCTCCGCCTCCTCTCGACACCCCGCCACGCGCAGGTCAAAAGAGATCATCAGCATCTTGTTCCGTGGCGGTGTGGACGCCAGGCAGTCAGGTTGCTGGGGGGCTTTAGACTGACCCCCATCCTGGAAAAGTTTGGACAGCAGGGCTCCATAGGCCCGTCTTCTTAGGCCTCGGCGCACGCCCTCCCGCGAGATGCCGCCCAGGGCACGCCGCTTCCATGACACCCCCTTTAAGGTGCTGTCACAAAGTGCGCCCAGCAGCTCAGTGATGCTGCTGCCGCTGTGCCAGCCTGGCACCGTGGGCACAACAGGTCCACAATGCAAAGCCAGAGGCATGATCCGGCCCCCTACAGAACAAGATCCATGTTCATTCTTCATCATCACAGGTCATAACATTTATCTGACAAGACTGCCGCTGTAAATAAACCTGTACGACATTACAGTCAGTAGTGACAGGGACAGTCCCCCCCTGGAGACACTCGGGTTTAATCGTCTTGCTCGGGGGACACAGTTGTAGTAAGTGGGGTTTGAACCTGGGACTGCTGGCGATCACATGAACGCTACACTGACAGCTAATGTGTTGTGACTGTAGCAGGTTGCTCTGCAGCAGGCGACACCGCCTAGCATTTAGCATTAGCAATGGATGACGTTACCTGGCTAACAGACTGCGGGACGACTGCAGCCGCGCTTCACGGCGTGACGCGCACCTCCGGAGAAGGTACACGTGTCTGCCTCCTGCGAGGAGAAGGTCGCGACGCGGCTGCTGGACGGGACATCGCCGAGACGAACGACGCTAAAGCTAACGCTGCTCCTGTCGCGCGCTCCCGCGGCTCCGCCCGGCCGCCTACGCCCGCCGACCTTAACCCCGCCCATTGCGAGATCCTATTGGCTGGAAGGACCGGTCTCGGCGGCTCATTGGTTGAGGGAGTACACCCTGGATCGCAGCGCGCGAATGACAAGTGTCACCGTTTTGGCCTGTTTGCAGCAGACTCGTGTGGTGATTTTGCAGTTTTTAGTTATTTAACGTGGCGTGTTGGATTTATTTTCTTGATAATGCAACATAGCGACGTTCACCTAATGTTATTAATAGGAAACAGTTGTTTGGTGCATTAAAAGACATCATGGGGTTAAAACGCCAGTCCAGATATTGCTAATGGTAGCTGGAAAGGACCGAATATGTGCACATGAGTAGAAAGGAACCTTATCAGCAACAATTAGTCTTGACTTTGAGTGGAATTCTTTGTTTGTTAATCGAATTCTGCAATTTTAAAAGCCTCATTCATTAGAAGAAACCCATTTTCAGTAGTATTCATTTTTTATACACACACACACACACAAACAGTGAAAAACGCGCATAGACAACGCACACAGAGTACGCATGATTACACACTTTAAAAGTCCAATAAACACCAATAACTGATTGCTCCACTTAATGCTCTCTATTTTCCTGTTTTAGACAAATGCAACAATTGCAAGACTTAAGACATTCATGAAAGATGAACATGAACAATATAATAGAATTTGAAATCTCTAATCTGGTTTTTGGTCGTTTTATGGTTGCAAAGCAGTTGGCCAGCATGGAATGAGTGGGATTTTCTGATTGGCTAGTATGGCTGGTAACTCTGTATGACCTGGGACTGTTTGTGCTTTATCATTAATTCTGTATAGCTCCATGCTTAGCATGAGAAATACAAGCAGTGGCGTGTGAGTCTGGGAACTCAGGGCCACTGCATGAAACTTGGGAATCCCCGGAAAATAAATTAACAATAATCTTTTCGTACCATGACCCACTTCCTCCAAAAATTGCTTATCGGATCGACAAGGATTTGAGGAAACTGTGGAGTAACCCCATGTAGAGTAATATTAAAAATTAATTGCGTTGAACTCAATCTTTAAGAATGCCATTGGATTTACTTTAAGTCATGTGGGAATTTAGTGGGGGGTGGTCTTAAATTGAATGGGACACAATATGCACAAATAATAAATAATTGTCCATGTGGACTTCCCCCAGGTCTTTTTCGTATTTTTGTAATGACCATACACAGACATTCTGCTCTCCGTAATATAAAGAGCCTATTAAGACATGTCTTTGCCTCAAATGAAGGGATCATTTAATCTTGCACCATATGTGCAGCAAAAGCTATTTTCCAGGTGATTATTCTGCACATATTGGGATAATCACCCATGTCACTGGAACCCAAGTAACTCAGCGCATTGTGGAAAATGGGGCGGCTGGCCACTAATGGAACAATATGTCCATGAGTCTGTAGTGACAGAATTGCATTCTAGTGTGAAATCCTAAAAAAAAAATAATCACACCAGCCCTTTGCCAGCACAAACTGTATTGGACCTATTACGTGCAAACTTCCAAGCTGCTCTTTCTGTTACTCTGGCAGAGATTAGTTGTAGTTTGGGCAGGGAAATGGGAAATGGGACTGTGCGAAGGCCGGACTCAGGCGAGGGCTGAGGTATACACCAAGTGTGCGCTATTTATTTGGAACAATGCACACAAATGAGCCTTTCAACAGTCAGTAAACCAGATTTAGCCATGGGATTGTGTTCTGATAGGTTTGTGATTTTGAAAAATTTGCTAATCAATAAAGCCATTCCTCATAACCCAAGCAATAGGCTTAATCCTGATAGATGCCCCTGTTGTGTCTGAATTGTTGCAGATTTTATATATATGATCTTTTATTGAAATATGATGCATGATTATTAAAAAAAAAAAAAGAACTCTTGTCAGTTTCTGGTTAATTTTCTGTTCTCCAGCGCTGAGGACGCAAGAACAAGTAGAACAACTTCACATCAAACGCTCTTCGTCCCGCCTGATGGGACACACGAACCCTTTGAACACAGCGCATCAATTCAAAACATCTGTCCGTGGTCAGCCAGCGCATGATTCATTACGACAACCGTCTTTCCAGCGAACTGTACGTTGTGCCCGTTGAACCTGGGTTTTTGCGCCGAGGGACGGCATCCGTCTGCCATCTTCTTCCATCCCTCCGAGCGAGGGGTGCCGCTCATTAAGCCGCGCGGCCTTGGCTGGGGACGCGTGCTGCCGTACTCAGCGTCTCCCCGAACGTGCTCATTTATAAAATGAAAAAACAGTGTCTTTGAACTCTTGAGCTGTTATAACTTATTATGGAATATATGCTCTGCGGTCTTCCAGGGAGAATGATGCTGCAGCAGGCTCCATCTGAATCGTAGGCCTCGCCACTACAGCATAATAGCGCTGGGCAAAATATTGGTTAAAAATAACACTGTTTAGGTACAAAAAAAATGTCTATTTTGTAACCTATTTGAATATTATGAGTATAATGACAAATAGAAATTATCAGCAATATATTATTTCTTTTCATGATAAAATTTCATAACGCAGTAGGGTTTGTTGCTCTTTCACAGGATACATGAAAAAAGACTCATGTGTTGCGCTTGCGTCTTCACAATTGCTTGTCTCGAATCGAATTCCTTGCAGGAGGCGCTCGACCGGATTGTGGTGGGGTTTTTGCGATAATGAAATTTAATTATTCTTGCTTGGCACGGCCCTTGAAGTCATTTCTGTCTTAGTGCGTATCTCGTGCAGAAATCATGCGGTTCGTTCATAACTTTGGCTCCTTGGGAGCCCCGCGATTGCTTTGATATCCCCTCTCTCAGCTCCGAGGTCTGTTGTGGAACGAGACGAGAGACAATTTAGTCTTTCATCTCCTCTTCATTTATTTATTTATCTATCTGGTTCTCATTTTTTCCCAGTGATTTCAATTAATGGCTCTTTATAGACCTCTCTGGTTATCACTGGGGGCCATGAAAAGCTCCGCTGTGCACAATGCAAACACACAGAGAGAAGCCCCTTTGTTTCCACAGCTAACTGATCACATTCCATCTGATTAAAAACACACCTCTGAAGTCAGATCCTCAGCTATTTCCTGAAGTGAAATAAGCGAACGGCAACACGCCGCAAGAAGAAAGCCACCCATCCCAGACAGAGTGGAATCATAGTTGGTCTTTATTAACAGTGCATGGAGCAGTCGGGATCGCTTCAACCACACACACCCACGTACACACACACACACAGACAGCTGAGAAGTGGATAACCCAGCAGAGACGGATTAGGCATGTGAGGAGGTTTCGTCTGAGTCTTCACTGTCTGCTGCTCCTTTACAGTCCCACTTTTCTCAAAGCAGGTACACATTCACAAGTAACAGAGAGAGAGAGAGAGAGCTCGACAACAGTACAACAAACTAGGTCTCCTGGAACTCAATGCATAGGGTTACACATATAGAATACAGTATCAACAGGATATATATTTATGTATATATATATAATTTTTTTTTTTTTTTACAAAGGCATATATTATAGAACAGAGAAATAAAAATAATAACTGCACAGCAGTAAGAAAGGTCATTGTCGAGTACAGATATTGTTGCTTCACACACACACACACACACAAATTGGAATAGGTTAGAAACAGTTTTAAACACCAGAAATGGGGGTAAAACACACAAGGTTAGAAAGACTCGTGCTACTCATGACTCTACTTGAAATACTCTTTTTGCATGTAGACTACCAGGCCGAGGGATGGCAGGAACTGCGGCTAAGATTACCGGTTTTGCCACCCGCCTTCTAAAAGCATACGCCAAGGACCACCACCAAACCCCCTCAACAAAAAAACACACAGGTTTAGAAACATCACCACCCAGACACGAGTTTCCTATTGGCACATAAACGGTAGCAGCACAACGACACCACCACAGTCTCCGACAGCACCGCACCGCTATCACAACACTTGCCATCTTTACTCATGTCATCAGTAATAAATCACAAACTACTGTAGAAACCAGGTAATCCTTAAGGCACGGTTTGGCTAAAAAAAAAATAAAATGGCTTGACTAAGCTTTGTGTGGGGCAGGCGTGACCTGGGTTTAAAAAAAAACCAAAAAAACGTAATAATAAAATAAAAAAATAAAATAAACTGTAGAGTTAAAAGCATAGAGTCAGCAGCCTGCATGCAATTGAGATCAAAAGCTTCCCCCGCTGCTTCCATTATGCAGGGTGAGAGCGAGTGGGTGGGCAGTGCCAAATGCCGCGAGGCCGTGACGTCGAAGCAGAGTGGGCACGGGCCATCAGCTCCTCCGAAAGAGCCACCCGAGGCCATCTGCCACCACACACTGGCAGTCAGACCGGGTGGGCACGGCCTTCCACCCAGAACTAAGGGGACGGGAGTCAATAGACTTCCTGTGTTTGGTTTTTGCAGGGAGCAAACTTAATATTTGAGCAGAAGTAATATTTACTGTGCTCAGAAAGTCAAAATGAAGATATAAAAAGGTCAGCAGGTCTTTAAAACACAAACAGTAGACGCTGTCTGTGGCAGGGTCTTATAAAATTGCTTTGTTAACGTAAGCAGCACTCGATTTAGTATTTATTAACCCTAAAACATGAATTTTATTAAAAAGTGTGCCAGCATGTTTCCCTCTGAGGCCTAAATGCAGAAATAACTGTTATCATCTTCCAGTACAATGAAGCAATACATTATAACACTATATATATAAAAACAATGGCAGTACCACCAGAATAAAAACCTAAATCAGATTCATTATCACTCAGTCCAATTCATTATGCATAATTATTACCACGCATTGCACGACTAATAAAAGATCTAATCACTATTACAGCGAATTTATTAAGGCCGCCAACAGCAACTAAGGGATGTTTCTCCAAGTCAAGCAAGACCCTTACAAGCGCAGATTTCAAGGATGCCACATCATTGAATGCGAAATGAAGGAATGTTAAAGTGTCTACCATCCATCTGCCAGAAACGTCACTTCCGTTACGATGCACAGGTCATGATGCGAAGTAGATGTGTACTCATAGGTTTCGTAAATGTACAGTACGTGTGCATTTTTGCCAGATACAACGGTTTATTTTTCTCAAATGGTGACTGCGTTGCACCGATACGGTAACACTTTGTGGTAATTTATATAAATTCCCAAATTAAATGTAATTCAGTTGTAACTGTCCTTGTGCTTCACCCAAAAAACCCAGTCAGTAAAGGTGCTTTTAATGCTACATCAACCACTGCCTGACAACACGGACACAATATGTATTCTATTACATCTTGTCACATCTCTGAAGGACCTTAACCTTGTTGACCTCGAGAAACACCCATGAAATACAAATGTATTACAAGGAAATCCAAACGACAGCTGATATATATACGGAAAAAGTACTTGTGAGCTGTGTGTGCTTTGGGGTGGTTCTCAGTGTTGATTGTGTTTTATTGGTTCTCCGGTGGAACCCTGTGGGCCGCAGGGTAGGAGAACACTCATTGTGCTCGTATTGATGAGCCTGACCACGCCCACCGACACAGGGCGAGAGGATCGATAGAAAAACTCAATCTGCTTCAACTGGAAAATCACCGATGCCGACGTGGCACAGACGACCAGTCAACCATCTGTTGGCTGATAACCCAGACATGACCTCACACACACACACACACACACACACACACACACACACACACACACACACACACTCTCAGAAAGGCTTGTCCCACTGTGTCTGGTGTTGCAAAGTTCACATAAGTGTGGCGTCTCCCTTTTGGTCTGACTAGGCATACTGTGTTTTCAATGTCTCTCTCTCACACACACACACACACACACACACACACACTTTAAAAACAGAATCCACACATGGCTGTCCATTTAAAAAGTTAATATCTCCATATAAAGCTTTCCGCATAAAGACTGCACAATTAAAAAAAATATATAGTACAATTCAGAAAACTTTTCGTTTGTTTCTGTCTCTACACAGGAAAAAAAATGTACCATGTGATTATCGTAAAAGCCAGCGTTCCGCCCTGGGCCTGCTTCACTGGATCCACCGGTCCCAGTGAAATCACCTCATCCCTCCCCGGTCGCCCAGGAACACTGGCAGCATAGTACCATAGCACCCCCCCCCCCCCCCAACCCCCCTCTTCCGCTCGCCCCTCTCCTCCCTCTCTCCTCCGCTCTGTCCGCCGGCAGTTAGAGATCGGTCACTTTGTTCTCCAGCACCGCGGCGATCTGCTGCAGCCGCAGGGTGAGCTGTTTACTCTGTGCGGCCGGGTCTTCGTCTAAGGATGTGATGATCTGAGAACGGGAGGGAGGGACAGAAATAGAGAGGCATTATACGGGGGGGAGCCATGAAAGTCTTTTGAGAGAAAAGTCCCGCAGAGGTGCCTATGTGTGTGGGGCTTGTAAAGAGGGTGTGTACTCACCCCATCATAATACTTGCTAGCGTACTGATAGAGCTGGTGCAGTGCCACTTGGGTGTTGAGTCTGTCAGTGTGAGCCTGAGGAAAAGCAGCATATCAGACAAATGCACGTTTCAACAGAAACATATGCAATATATCTCAAAGAATAGGACCTAAAGAAAGAGGTTCTTACCCTGGACACCTCAGCCAGATGAGTGTTCATGTCCTGGTCACTAACGGACACCATCTCACGGATGCCTTTGTAATATCTAAGAGTGAAAATGTGATCAGCATCATTATCATCATCTTGGGAGACATCCATTCCTGTTGTTTTTGTATTGACACTTGTTATCATTCGCGTGGTGTCACTTATCAAGACACAAAGGACTACAGGAGCATTGCGGTGCACAGGGTCGAAACGAAAACTTGTAGGAATGTGGATCACAATGAACATGGTTGGGCACAAGTAGACAACTGGACCCCAACCATGCAGCAAATGTACATTATCACATGTGTATTATGCACAATGAGACAGTTCATCACTTACTCATCTACCATCTTCTTGTAGGTAGAGATTTCCTTTGCATAGAGTAGTTTGTTGCTTGGCGAGTCCTGGATGGTAAAAAACAGTCAGAAGCTGACATGACGTCCTCGGACTTTTTAGGGCGGGGCAGCAATGGCCACTCACCCGACTCAGTTTGTGCTCGCTTTTTGTGCAGGCGTCCATGAAGGTCTGAGCGATGACCGACAGCGAGGCGTCAATCACCTCGGTGGTGTGGACGTCAAAGATGAAGTGCGGGTTCTTCAGAATGTTCACCCAGAACCTCAGCGGCAAACTGTGGACAGAAGAGAGTGCTTTCATTGGTTAGTGTGGGAGTGGGCTGGCGGCCAGCCGAGAAACTCACAAAATCACCACAGAAAGCTAGTTTTACAATGCTCAAAAAGGCAAAACCACTGCCTTGCATACACCGATAACGGGCTATAATTGGGCGTGGCTGCTTTGTTACTGTCACAGAAGAGGAATGAAACCAATTATTTAGTTTGGGCTTCTTATAGAAATATTTGTTAACAACAAGCATAAAATTTTACAAATATGTTATTTTGAAGACAATGTGACTTATTCGGGCTCATTTTCAGATACTTAAATTATTTCCAGGATATGAGCTTTTATGCTTCGTCTTGTTGTCTAGTGACTGTCAGCAAAAGTTGACGGGCACAGACGGGCACAGACGTTAACACCAAAGTGACACAACATCGGATCAGATGAAACTGCTCCAGTGCGATAAAGGTGACGTTAACACACAGGTTGTAAAGCAGATCCTGGGTAGATCTTTCATCTTCTCACTCTCATTTGCACGACGGCTCACACACACACACTAACTAGTCCATTAGTCACTCAAAACACACACAGACGGCATGTGTGCAGCACAGCTAATAACTGGCAGAGAATTTCAAACAGACAAAAAAAAAACAGCAGCCGACTTTTGTATCCTTATCGTTTTCTGTGATCAATTATGGGTGGGGACAAATTAAAAACGACAAACTCAGAAGCGCCGATTGGATTTCAAAGTACAAGTGTACACCAGCCGGGTGGACCACAAAACCCCTGTATGACTGGTAAAAGTCACGGTACAATTAAACTATCAAGGGACGTAATTACAATGTGTTTTGATACTCTGGCAGATCCTTGAATTCATATTTAATAGAAAGGTCCCTGCTGTTTCAGAGAAAAACAAAGCATGCCCAGCCAAGTCGATGGTGTAATTATATTGCTCATCACCCCATTCACAACTCCCTGATCCACATGCCAATCATCGGCGTGCGCAGTCAACACGTCAACTCGGATAAACAAACAGAAACGCGATGGTAATTTATGCGCTCGGGGGCTCAGAGGGGCTCTTATTAAGAATACAAAACAGTCCCTTTTTCATCTTCTCCCCTCTTTAACACCTCTGAGTAGGCTGACGGCGCTCTGCCCCGTTGGTGTACCTGTTGGTCTTCCAGATGTGAATTGTCTCCTCGTCCACGTTATCGTGCTTCAGCGCCTGCTCGTCCAGGAAGTCAAAGAAGTATTTGACAGCCGGTGGGACTCCCAAGCTGAGGACACTGCGGAAGAAATCATCAACGAACTGCTGCAGCGTGCCCTGCAGATAAACACACACACACACACACACACAGACACACACATTTAGAAACATATGTTTGCGAGATGAAAAATAATGTAATTCTGGTACAAAAACAACAAAGCCTGGGCATGAGCAACAAAGCACTTCTGGCAGAGCAGTGGAGCGGTGAACCCCCACAACTCATCAGCAGCCCACTCCAGTGCTCGCTCGGAGAGCAGGCTCATTACCGGCCGGCGTGAGCGTGTCGGGCCCCGTTTTCAGCGTGGGCGCGAGGGTCAGGACGGGCGTGGGCACCGAGCGCTCACCTTGACAGACAGCAGTCGCGTCAGGTAGATCTCTGTGATGGCTTTGGTCATTGACTTGTCCTTTAAACTGCTTCGGTTAGATTTCATCTCCTCCAGCTCATCCATGGGCCTCACCAGATGGAAGACCTTATCGTCATCCAGCAGAGCATTTCCTGCAGGGAGGAATAAAAAAAAAAAATAAAAAAAAAAGCATTTTGTAATTAATTTTTTAAACATATCAGCTCCACGAGTCATTAGCGGAGAAATGGGATTACGGCGGCAGCGATCACTCACTCTCCTCGTGGCTCTCCTGGGCCTGGTCATAAGACTGCTGAGTGTGTCGGACCCTGGAGAGGACCAGCGTGGCGTTGTCACGTACCTGCCAGTATACACAAACCCCCCCAAAAAATCAGATGCCGACAGCTTCAGCCCTTAAGGCTGCTGTTTTTCTACGGTTGCCAGCCTTAATGAATTAAGCCGTCCTGATGGGCAGTGTTTAAATGAGATGTTGATGAGCTCGTAATTAGATGTTGATTTGGGCTGCAAAGAGCTTGAGGGCTGTGGCAGGACAGTAAGTGGATGACAGAGAGAAAGAAACTCCTCTCGCATTATAAACTCATGTTTTAAAAGAGGCACATTCATGGCTTTGATTTTTTTTATATCATACTTATATAAGGTGATGTCCATTTATGAATTATAGGAACTGATGTTTGGTTTGCTTAGATCCTACTCAAGTCAAAAAATGGACATTCCTGATATATAAAGTTTGCAAGAATACAAGATGATCTTGACCTTTGACCACCAAGATCTAATCTATGAATCTCTAATCTATGAGTCCAAGTTTATGCCTTAACTTTGAAAAAAAAATATATATATATATATATATATATAAGTAAAAAAATACTCCATAACTCAATTTGTAAAATTAAGTGGGCACTTAGCAATTTGTTGATGGTATTTCAAGTACATTTTATTTTAGGAGCATGTAAAAAAAAAAAACTGAAAAAAAAAACTTTCATTGCAATTTAAAAAGGGTAGTTTTCATTCTGAAAGACTTTCACATTCTTTCACACTCAGTTTAACACCTTAAAATGTGGTAATACTTACGTTATAGTGGGCCAGAGTGTTAATATGCCTCCACCGCCCCTCTTTCTGTGACGTCACATCCAAGTCTGACAGGATCTGTCCAGTGGAGCCCGGCCGCCACTCTGTAGTCAGAACAGAAACAACAGAAACTCGTAAAAATGCACCAGAGAAGCATGCAGACCTGCTAATGTAACTCTGTTTCCCCGGCGATGCATTATTCAATCCCTGAACACATCTGAGGATTATCTGTGCCCATAATAGATGGCGCACAATGCCGGAAACCCTCTTTGAACATCTTCCCATTGAATTGTGGGACTTAATTTGCAGCTGAAGAGTCTTAAAATGCCGTGGAGTACATGTGGATATTTGCACTGTCTTTATTTTATTTTTGTCACAGCGTGCCATTCAGTGTGACACCCTTTCTGCACACCCACACGCAGCGAGCTCTTGGGAAGAACGCCTACACGGCCAACACACATAACACTGGAGCTCTGGTGCTCCCACTCCGCTCTCCGCCTCTCACCCAGAGTCACGCTGTCCACCTTGGGCCTCTGGGAGTAGGGCAGGTTCTTGTACACCTGGTCGATGATCTTCTCCTTCACCTGGGAGATGGTGTCGCAGTTGAGCACCTTCACCGGCGTGATGTCCGGACCCTCGCCGAGGACAAGTACCTGCAGGGTCTGATCAGGGGAGATGGATGCTTAGCCGAGAGCATGGCTGTCATTCAATAACAATAAAGCCTTGATAAATTCCAAACACAGATCAGGTTTTGACCTTAATAATCATGGAATACTCCTATCAACCAGAAAATAACCTTGCTAAATACAGTTTAAGATGACATGTGTACTCTAAAACACCCTATCCCCTATATATATAGTGGTGATTTATCAAGGATTTTTAAACAATTAAGGACCTGTCTAATTGGCATTTGCTGTGTAATCGTTAATGAGTGCATTAGACAGCATTGCTGCATTAGCATTGCTAGTGATTAGAAAAATAAAAAATTATGTGATATGGATACACTGGTTTCCAGTATTAGTATATCAAAGACTAAATTATACACATAAACCTGTGAAACCAAATTTTACACTTCTGAAGCAGTAGATATATCTCTATTGTTTCACAAAGCTGCAGTAATTTCATTTCAGCAGTAAATTCTGCTTTTTAAATCTTGAAATTGTACATTAAGGGATTCTGCATTTACAAAGACATCACGATCATATGGTAGATAAATCTCCTGTTGCATCGTTCATCCGTTCCCTGTCATACACTCGCTCTCGAATCAGTGAGCATCATGACGGTTGCTTATGATTGTTGTTTGATGATGTGTATTGATATGTGGTTATGTGACGAGTTTGCTGAACATCATTTGAAGAATGCACCAGTGCACCTTGCGCTTCTTCTAATGGTGGCCTCATGCTGATGCTTTCGCTCTAATTCAAATGTTAATGTTTTCAAACTCCACTTGCGGAACACAAGGTCACCTCCAGCCATGGTAACATATGTAAGTTCCAGAAATAATTAAATAAGAGCCCAACACAGTCAAAACATGTCTAAGCCAGTGACCATGGCAACAGCGCGGCACACTCCTCACCAGGACCGAGTACTCGACGTCGTCTCCCAGCAGCCCCGTGTCGTTCAGCGTGTACTTGGCCTTCTTGACCTGCGCGTCCACTGGGCCCTTCTCAATCTGGTGCTTAATGGCTCTGAAGAGCTTGTAAAGGGGTTCACCTGCTGTGTCCTGCAGACAACAGAGACGTGATGAAATTTTTTTCTCTCAAGTCATATTTTCCATGCTGCAGAGGGGAAATGGGCCCCGGCGTCTTACCTTGAGAAACTGGTAGAGACAGATGGACATCCAGTTGCACAGCATTCTTTCCACCACTGTCTCCGACCTAAAAAACAGAAAACAAAGCACATGCTGTACTTTCAAAATGTGATAAATAATTATAAATAATAACTGAAACGAAACAACAAATGAAAAGTTCTCATATGCAATCAACAAATATGTAGGAGGCAAAGAAGTGCTCGTCTTCATCCGACTGCACCAAATGTTAGCAATTAACACATCTAATTGGTACTTGTTGGCTAATCAGATTTATAGACACACAATGGAATAATGATGATGTTTACAGAATCATGGGGGCGGCCTGATGAGCAACAGTAATAGCTGAAGCGAAGCGTGAATTTTCGGGACTCCTCAGCGCTGGATACAGAGGCAGTTTCCGGTGGAAGAAGCTGCCTACATAAACCGGTGCCTTCTGGATCACGACTCTTCAGACCCTCCTTTCAGGAGCTGCCTGGCAGCAGTGAAACATGAGACACGCCGCCAAGGGCTCATATTCCAATCTGACATGTTCTGTGCATGTTTTTTTTCTAATCGTATGAATCCGTGTCATTCCAAGTGCGTAATTACGAGAGAAAAGAAGTTAAAAGGGTCATTATACAGACCCTGATATCTTGCATCTCCCTATATAGACATGTAATTTGAACAGATGTCACATGGAGGCAGATAAAGACGTACTCCACCGCTCGACATGTGCGGTGATTGTTCAGAAAGCTGACGAAACGCGCAATTAACCTGTGAACCGTCAGAGAATGGTTTCATTTAGGGAAAGGCACATTCACACATACTTTCGACAGCTCACCCGGGAAGAGCAGAAGCAACACGCTGTAAAGAAAAAACATTTCTTAAGTTCTCTCAACTTCCAAATCTACAAAAAAATGCTTAAAAATGCTCCGCAGCTGGTTGCCTTACATTTGAAAGTTCTCAAATTTTTTTTACAGACAATAAAAGTAGGCCGAGCAGATGACACTAAACATTGATTACTGTGGACAGAGTTGATAGGCTTCCATTTTCATGATTACTGGAGCCTTTTTCAGATTACTGATGCAAAAGAATGTATTTTATGCTTCTCTGGGCACTGATCTGCATCAGCTGCACCCCTAATTTTGGCCGTTGACACGAAGTGATGCATCCTGTCCAACTGAGTCGCCCCCCGCCCCCGGGGACCCCGTGGCCTGTCAGATGCATCGTGTACCTGCGTAGCATGAGTTTGGGGTTCTTGCTGCGGACGTAGTCCTCCATCAGGGACAGCAGCAGGGTCCTCATGATGTCGGTGTAGTACTCCAGCTTCCCATGCAGGGCCACCGTCAGCAGGGAGGCGAAGTAAACCTTGGCCCGGGCGTTAAAGTCTGAACGGGCTTCCAAAGTACGGATGAACTGCAATAACATTTGCCAGTACAAACACACATATAATCACATGCAGTATATCTAATATATACAATAGTACAATATAATATGTTTTGATACTGTAACATAGTATAAACTCATAAAGCAGCTATTATATATTCATATAAGCAATATATTAATAATTGCATTAATTATATGCATACTGCAAAATGCAAAAAAATCTTTGTTGGGCCTGCTCAGGGAAGGAGGATGGATGCGTGGGGAAAGGTTGTTTGGTTGGTTTTGATTTTTCTATATGAGTGTCTTTAAATGATATAAAAATCAATAAAAATACACTTGATTAATAAAAGAATAGGCCTTCATATTTTTTTCTAGTAAAGAGGAAAATTGAATAATGACCACATTGAAATCATCTGGACAACCGTAATGAATACATGCCAGGCTGCTCTTGAGGCTGAATAACAATTTAACAATGAACCCTACATTAGGCAGCAAGGACATTTATAAGCCATAATAAAATCGAATATATTAAGTGCTGACAGTTATGCTGACTGGCAGATGAATGAGTGAGACGAGAGCTGGTGTTAAAGATGCATTGGGAAGCGATCAGTGCCTACGTTGATGAGGAAGGTCTTGCTGTTGAGCAGATTCGAGAACTGGTTGAGCGCCTGGGTCACAACGGCCCTGCGGGATTCTGGGATGTCCAGTTTGCCCGTAATCATGACATCGTTGGCGCCATCCTTGGACGGAAGGAAGAAGACGCGATCCGTGTAGTTTTTGTAGTCCAGGAATGGGATGCGTCCCTCGCTGATGTCGTTGGTGTGGTCCTCCATTTCAATCATCAGATCTGAGCCGAAATCATGGTATACATTTTTAAGTTGTTCCACAAATATTCAATTACCTTGGGGTGGTCTTGTCAACTCTTGTAACCTCCATCCACCCCCCTATTATCTGAACAGCATGGAAATGGAAAATATTCAATCCAAGAAAAATGTTTTGCTCATGACATCAAATTACTTATGACAATAAATAACTGCAGCCTTTCCAGTTATGATACTGATGATGATTTGTGCATGATTTGAAATTATGCTGACATGACCCACCATGCAACGCATGCTCACATCAACATGTAAATGGGACTGGACAAGAGAGAGACTGCAAAACTCATGCAACAGATGGACCAAAGGAAATAAATAAAGGGACAAACCAGTGAACTCCTTCTTGCATCGGTCCCGCACACTTTCTTCCAGGTTCTCCAGCTGGTGTTTCACCTTCTCATACTCACGCTCTGCCTGCTGACTCTTCCTCCTGGCCATCAAACACACAAGCACACACTGATTCTAAACACGTTCACTATGCTGTCAAGCCTTCATTAAAAGGGAAGGGAGAACAGGGGGGGAAAAGTGTATTAAAAAGGGTTCTGCAGGAAGGGGCTGAAACATTTGGAAAGACTGGATGTCAACATTTTTCAAGATCAATATCTCACAGTTATCATAACAATATAATTTATAAATGTGATCGCTATACCGATCCGCCAAGGTGCCACTGATGTGCCACCGAGGAAAGCACTGTCCCCACACACTGCTCCCTGGGCACCTGTCATGGCTGCCCACTTCTCACCAAGGGTGATGGTTAAAAGCAGAGGACACATTTCGTTGTGTCACCGTTTGCTGTGCTGTGTATAACAATGACTTCACTTCACTTTCCCTTTCACTTTTTTACTCCACCCACATTATATTGTAGAGTCTGTTAGCTACAGTAATATTTTGTGTATTCGGTTGCTGGTACTTCATATTGTCCCTAGGGTCGGGCAGTGCAACCATCTAACATCTGATGTGAATATACATATTATCATGCGACTAACTGCATGCATAATTACTGACAGAGTTGCAAATACGCTGCCCAGATGAAAATGGGCCTGTTAATAAACCTGCAGTCTCAGGTTCAGTGTGTGTGTGTGTGTGTGTATATACACAGGGAGTGCAAAATTATTAGGCAAGTTGTATTTTTGAGGAATAATTTTATTATTGAACAACCACCATGTTCTCAATGAACCCAAAAAACTCATATCAAAGCTGAATGTTTTTGGGAGTAGTTTTTAGTTTGTTTTTATTTTTAGCTATTTTAGGGGGATATCTGTGTGTGCAGGTGACTATTACTGCGCATAATTATTAGGCAACTTAACAAAAAACAAATATATACCCATCTCAATTATTTATTTTTACCAGTGAAACCAATTTAACATCTGCACATTCACAAATATACATTTCTGACATTCAAAAACAAAACAAATCAGCGACCAATATAGCCACCTTTCCTTGCAAGGACACTCAAAAGCCTGCCATCCATGGATTCTGTCAGTGTTTTGATCTGTTCACCATCAACATTGCATGCAGCAGCAACCACAGCCTCTCAGACACTGTTCAGAGAGGTGTACTGTTTTCCCTCCTTGTAAATCTCACATTTGATGATGGACCACAGGTTCTCAATGGGGTTCAGATCAGGTGAACAAGGAGGCCATGTCATTAGTTTTTCTTCTTTTATACCCTTTCTTGCCAGCCACGCTGTGGAGTACTTGGACGCGTGTGATGGAGCATTGTCCTGCATGAAAATCATGTTTTTCTTGAAGGATGCAGACTTCTTCCTGTACCACTGCTTGAAGAAGGTGTCTTCCAGAAACTGGCAGTAGGACTGGGAGTTGAGCTTGACTCCATCCTCAACCTGAAAAGGCCCCACAAGCTCATCTTTGATGATACCAGCCCAAACCAGTACTCCACCTCCACTTTGCTGGCATCTGAGTTGGACTGGAGCTCTCTGCCCTTTACCAATCCAGCCAGGGGCCCATCCATCTGGCCCAAGACTCACTCTTATTTCATCAGTCCATAAAACCTTAGAAAAATCAGTCTTGAGATATTTCTTGGCCCAGTCTTGACGTTTCAGCTTGTGTGTCTTGTTCAGTGGTGGTCGTCTTTCAGCCTTTCTTACCTTGGCCATGTCTCTGAGTATTGCACACCTTGTGCTTTTGGGCACTCCAGTGATGTTGCAGCTCTGAAATATGGCCAAACTGGTGGCAAGTGGCATCTCGGCAGCTGCACGCTTGACTTTTCTCAGTTCATGGGCAGTTATTCTGCGCCTTGGTTTTTCCACACGCTTCTTGCGACCCTGTTGACTATTTTGAATGAAACGCTTGATTGTTCGATGATCATGCTTCAGAAGCTTTGCAATTTTAAGAGTGCTGCATCCCTCTGCAAGATATCTCACTATTTTTGACTTTTGACTGAGCCTGGCAAGTCCTTCTTTTGACCCATTTTGCCAAAGGAAAGGAAGTTGCCTAATAATTATGCACACCTGATATAGGGTGTTGATGTCATTAGACCACACCCCTTCTCATTACAGAGATGCACATCACCTAATATGCTTAATTGGTAGTAGGCTTTCGAGCCTATGCAGATTGGAGTAAGACAACATGCATGAAGAGGATGATGTGGACAAAATACTCATTTGCCTAATAATTCTGCACTCCCTGTATATATATTATTTCTATGTGTATATGTTTTATTTCTGTGAGATGCCACCAAAAATCCATGGTGCAGTGCAGTGTCTTCTTCCAAGATAAGGTGTTTTTAATGTCTTCAGCTAATTCCACAGTTCACAGTGAGGTCATAGGACACTTAATTAATCTTATGCTGCAACCTATAGTGAGACAATCATTCTGAAAAACTGATCAATGTGGAATATTGATTTGTTCACCTCAACTGAATGAGGGTAGACTTGCTTTGCAATGGAAAACTGTTTACCTGTAGCAGTAGACGGATATTGTCACGATTAGCAGCATTGGGACGATCACGGCTGGGATGATGATTGGCAGAGGGACCTCATATTTCCTCTCATAATGCACAGAGCCCACCAGCCACTCCCCATTACCAAACTTCACCTGAAGTGGAGGCAAAACATTTATTCCTGCTTTTGCACTGTAAAGAACATCTTTTTTCCTTCGAAATATCACTGTTTGGGTTTTTTCTAACAAGCCTTTAACTCAATATGATTGTTAAAAACAAAAAAAATGAAGCCTTTCAGTCATTACTATAGTAGTTTTTTTGACAATGCAGCCATACAAAGCCAGGTACCCGCTGACAGACAGACTGTCCCTTTAAGACAGAGGGTTTAGTCCCAGAATAGGATTAGAATTTGTGTATTAGAAACATCCCCGTTGTGTGTTCCCTTCTCTTCATTCAGCACACAGGGTAGCAATCACTGCTGTAATCACATCTATGTCAGTAATGCGATCAGTTCACAGCTTTAACTCAATTTTGGGGGTGCAGAGGCCCCAGAGAACAGTCATTATGGTAAAGAATCACATATTAAAATATGAATATTGAAAAGAATGAATACTCGATCAATTATGCTAAACATGTCAGTAATATTAGAACAGCTGTCACATGAAAAAAAATGTGATTAATTATTCATTTTGGCGGGTAATTTTTACACTGGGTTCACAAAATGAAGAGATAATATGTGTGAAACATTTTCTGGATATCACATCATAAGGTACATAAAATAAATATTAAATGTTACGGTGAATAGTAGAAAAATAAGGAAACCACAAAATATATATGAAAACCCACAATCCAGTATTTTCTTCAACAAGCTTACCATGAGGTCCAGGGGTTCAGAGGTCACGTCCCGTCGGTGCATTCGGGACCGGGCTGTGGGCGCCCTGTTGGGAGGATCCAGGAAGAGTTTGTCATCCTGGAGGGTGTTGACCACACATGGCACATCACCCACAAAAGCCTGGGCTTCTTTGGCAGTCATGGCCTTGGAGAAGCCCTGGCCCTGTAATTTAAAAACTACGTTGGCAAAAGCAACTCTTACGTTGTTCAGTCCGTATTTTTCTCCAATGTGAATAATACTGCTCACATCCACTATGATGATGCTGGTCTCAGTGATGACGCTCTTCCTCAGACTGGAGAAGGTGGGGTTCGGGTGATAATGGAAGGGCTTCAGCTCCACCACCATGTTGTCAAGGTGGAGAAAAGTCCGGTAGGCCGGGCTATCGTGCTCAATATGCACCTCAGGCGACAGGAACTCCAGCTGGGTGTCATTCTTGCCCCTCGTCTCTCCCTCAAACTGAGAGAAGAAGACAGAAAATGAAAAGAAAAGCGGAGAAAACACGATTAGAGAAAAACTAATTATGGAAAAGACGTCCCTGTGTGAGAGACAGTGGAAGATGGCACTAAACAGAAGGGAAAGTTTTCTTTTCTCCACCCTTTTTAAACAAATCACACAAACAGAACTGAGCCGACGGGTCGGCGTGGCAACTGTGGTTTCCTCCACCGCCGCACCAGAC
Source organism: Denticeps clupeoides (assembly GCF_900700375.1). NCBI lineage: Eukaryota > Metazoa > Chordata > Actinopteri > Clupeiformes > Denticipitidae > Denticeps > Denticeps clupeoides. The sequence goes on along the minus strand of NC_041723.1, from coordinate 3,970,816 downwards.
GCCTCCGAGGACTATTTAGTCACAGCGCTGCCACCCATTGAGAGCGAGTGTTGCATTTCCGCACTCTGCCTAATCTGCTGGAACTTTAATTCCGGCATTAAAACCGGCCGCCCAAAATGGAATGAAGAAATTTCGCCGCTTATCCAGTCTAAGCGTCGATGGAATTGAGGCCAGTTGTCCACCGGAGCTTTTTACATTAACCTGCGTGATTATTTCTGCGTCTAAAGATGCTGAGCTCTCCATGCGCACAGTTGGGGATTTACAACTCATTGCTATTCCGTCTGGTACCAGCATGAGTTTGTGTGTGTGTGTGTGTGTGTGTTTGTGTGTGTGGGGGTGGGTTTGAGAAACAGAGGAAAAAAACGTTGTGGATGGAACACAGAAACCTTGAACACAAACCTCCACAGGATCAGAGTGGCTGGTCCCCTCTGCAGAGATGTTGACCTTTATGGAGGCTTCCTGGATAAGGTCGAACCCGGACCCGGTCACCACGATCTTCCTCCCACCACTGAAAGTTCAGTGAGGCAGCACTTAAAAAATGATACTGGCGCTAACGTTCATTAAAAATTCTAACAGCACAACTGTGTTTGTCCTGGATAAGACAAATATAAACAATAATGCAAATGGACCATAACATTCAAAACTTCACTTATTTATTTATGATTTATTTATAAACAAGTTGATACAGGGAAAAAAGATTCAAATTTGTTGTAAATATACCCAAGATCAAAAATTGGAAAATTTAGTTAATAAATGGGGTGCAATACATTTGTTTACTTATTTATCTCTTTGATTACATTTTATTATTTTAGAATACATTTATTTATAATAATTTATTTACAGATTTATATATATATATGTGTGTGTGTGTGTGTGTGTGTATATAAAATCCTGACTAATTAGTTTTCATTAAAGAGCAAAGCAAATACAAAATATTATATTGATGTATTTAGCACTCTGCCAAATGTATTTCAGCTTTGGTTTTGGCAAAGAAAGTTCATCTTTTAATTCGTCCAACAATTTAACATGTCACCCCAGCACCATTGCTGCAGTGAGTGGGCTTTGCAGGGTTTCATTGGAGCCACTTCATCTCTCATACTTCGCAGTCTGCTCCAACCATTTTGGCGGATGCTCATCACAAGCTTCCCATTCCCCAAAGTTGAGGGGCATTCCTGCAACATTAAGAGCTGCGCAGTTCCCAGCCTCAAATCTGGGAAGTTGATTCTGGATGAGCAAGTAATGAACTGCGTAGCTCAGGCTCTATTCCCAATCCCAGTGCTTATATTAGGACGACGGCAACTCTTTTAGGGAATAAATAGATTCGCATGTGAGACTAAATCGTCCTCTTAAATAAAACAGTGAACAGTCAGTACCAGAACTGTGGTGACATCTACAAAAACACAACAAATCTACATCAAAACGAATTTCCAGAGATGGATCAACTGCAACCAGGTCTAAAAACACGAGCACGTGCAGAGCCACGCTTACCAAATAAAGCTCCCTTTAGGGTTGTGATTTGAGATGGTGGGGTTTTCTGAGTACTGGAATGCTCCGGGCACCTCTGTACTTGTGTGCTTCCCATATTTCACTGTGACAGGAAGTGCATCAGAGGGGACCTTCTCCCCGCGGTACTCCCCCGTCTTACAGGTGATCTGCCCGCTGAAGTCTTTCCTGCAGGGCAGACGACACGTCTGTATCAAATGAGTGCAAAAGGGGGTCGCGACATAATCGCCCGCTTCCACGCTTCCCCCGTCAGGGAAAATTACGTCTGGAATCTGCGCTCGCGTCATGCGGCGCACAGTAATTATCTCCGGAACAAGAGGCGCCAATTCCCATACAGCAGTACTGTACTTACACTTCACACACGACTCCCCCCACGGTGATGAGGATATCCTCCAGCGAGCTGGTGTGCAGGTCCTTTCCTGATATGGTGATGACTGTGCCTCCTGCCTTCGGGCCCCTCACGGGAGTGATTGAGGTGGGCTGGGGGTCCTATTGGAGGTCGACACAAGGTTAGATTTCGACACATTCCAGATTAAAGCCCTAATAGTATAACAACGCCGGGTATTTAGATTCCCTTTATTAAATTAAAAAGATTGTAATTGAGTAAAATTATTCTAAAAGTGTGACCATCTGATCTCATATCGAGGGGAGAGAACCATATGGGCCTAAAAGACAAAATTGGGTGAAATGGAGATACACTAAAGAAATGAAAGCTCTTGATCAGCTCATTCTAAAAGGATAAAAAGTATATGAATAAATTAAGAATATTAAGAGTTATTAAACACAAAGCATATGACTGAACGATACACAAGTAAGATTAAAAAATACTGGTACAGATACAGATACTCAAACAGATTATGCAAGAGACGCAGATATTTAATATATCTATATAGGACATTATTAAATGAAGCATTGTTTAACTACACATAATTTCGGGGGTTAAACGCTTTTTAGGCACAAACAGTAATATGCTTCAGAACTGAAAGCCTCTCATATTTTTTCCCTCAAGATCCTCCAGCCTGAAACTGGGATTTGCTCCTCGCCGTTGTGCTGAATAAACATGTTCGCATTACAGAACCCCATAGGATGAGACAGATGCCTAATAAAGTAGGACGCTTTACCGCGAATGCATTTGAAAAACAAATGAGTCTTGTTAAGATGTAAAACCAGCCATCGCTTATGGCTTTAAAAAACGTATTACGATTTAACAATAAGCCAAAGTGCAAAACACTAAAGAGAGTTTCTTCCTTTCTTATGCATTATTAATAAATCTACAATATGCATGTGCACATGTTCATAAGGCTGAATGGCATCAGACAATACAGACAGAACTCAGCACATCAATGTTTCATCCGCCCCTCAACACTTTATTGCTGAAATATAACCCGTGACACGGCAGGTTTAATGAACTCGTCAGATAATACTGCTTGAATTCTTCCAGAAGATGATAACCGTGGCTGTGATTAGGGAAGACAGAATAAGTTACGCCGGCACTGGGGGCTTAATTCCGACGTGATGAAATGCGCTGTAACCGTGTTTAAATGACTCCAAAGCCCATTAAAGTTCCTATCTAATCTCAGCGGCGAGACGGGCCGCCGTGTTCCGTTACCCGGTACGTGAAGTACACCGACGACGAGCCTCTCCTGCCGCCCTCCAGCTCCACCTCCACCGTGCCGGTGTAACGGCTGCTGGGATCCACGGGTCCGATCTGACACACCACGCTGCAACAGGGGAGAGGAGAGAGACGGAAGGTGCGTGAGGAGTAGCTACGATGAGTAAAAGAACTCCTCGGGACGCTGAGGACCGGGGGAACAGCTGGCTGGCGGGTTTCGGGATGCTGTCCAATCGATAGTGGCTCTCACCTGCGTGCTCGGAATGGAGGCGGCACGCTCTGCATTCTTATGAGAAAAACGAAGGCGAACATGTTGAAACTGAGCTGCCTTGACCTTCCGAGCTCCAACTCCGAGTGGTTTACTGTATCAGTAAAATCACAGGAGCCGACTTCCATTTTTAGGGGTAAAAAAGTTGCTTATTCAAGGTATTCTGTCTGAATCCATATGGCATCTGCACTAATGTTTAAGGACTATGGGCGTCTGCAGATTTTTGGAATTGATTAGCGTAGTTTACAGAAGCCAAGATCAAATCGGCAGTGCGAGGGGACAGATGAATAAAGAAGCCCACGCAGCAGTTCATAAAAGGCCAGCACTGCGCTCTGCTGCCGTGTCTCTGCAGGTGGACAGCGACGCTCTGGCGGGGCTGGAGCCAGGTGCGGGGCCGGTAGCTACCT